>NW_027266308.1:31831564-33288231 GCF_022045235.1 Haliotis cracherodii
AATATATTTTATTATATACATATGAATGAAATACTTGGATATATACAATGTAATATCTCCAGCTTGGCCTTGAGAAATTTAATTTACCGGGTATGTATAATGACTTTTCTTATGGATTTCGTCACAGATTGCGCACTTCTTAGTATCGATATGGTATACTTTGTTCGTTTGGTTTTGCGTCATTCAAATCCTATCCCCAAAACCTTAATTGTAGATATGATGACATCCTCAAACATTCTTTCGGAAAGCAAAAAAGGCAAAACAACCAAATCACAGTAAATTCCCCTAGTTAATTAATCTATTTTGCGAATGGTACATCGACAAGGAAGAAAAGTATTTTACCTGGGACGAAAAGGAAAATATAGTAATTATGATTTCAAAATACCCTTATTTTGGGAAGGCTAAATAACAACTTTCTCAATCACATTGTAATAGTAGCAAAAAGACACATTTATGTTATGAGTATAAGAGGATCAAAGCCTTGCGTCGCCAAATTTTATGTCGGAGAATGTATTTCCAGAAGAAATAATACAACGTGAAATGGTGAAAATTTATTGATAAATTAAATCCCATACATATCCCTTGTGATTTATATGTTCATATTTAAGAAATCCATTAAAACAAAGTGCATGGTCCTTCATGTTATTATGCCATTGCTGTCACATTCAACAAACGTAAAGTTCGATGTAGTACATGTATAATGCGACTATGTTACTTTTATGAATATAATTGCACCAACGAAACTAATAAAACACATTAGTATAAAAAAGGGGATCACACGAACATGTTGAAGATCTTATTGAAAAAGATGACGAGATTAAAATAATCTATGTTCGACTATTTTCAATTAACAATGGCTATTTAGATATACACCCGTTGTTACAAATCATTGTCAACCTTGAACCTTTAAATACCGATTAAGGCTTCATCAGTCATGTGAACGCCGAAATCAGATAGCCTTGCCCAGCCCTGATCTAATCTGCATCTTGCTAAATATGCAGGGCAAGGGGAGGTCACTCTTATTTCCTAACCTCGTTGTTTTAAAATCAATGGAAGGGTCGATGGTTGTGTAGGCTGCAAATATGATTTGAAATATCAACAATTCACTATTGCAAAGATGACAACGATTACCTACAACGCATGTTTGTTGACAGCATGACTTAATGTTCGTTCAAATTGACATCCTGTTTCCGTTTGAAGTCTGCTGGTGAATCGAGAAACAGTAGCCATGCCGGGAGCGAGGAATCTAGCGGGAGGAATCGTGTTCACAACAGTTCTGTATTTTTCAAGCTTTTTTGGCTCCATAGTGCTTTTGATGCCATTCCTTCCTTTGATAATACTGAAGCCAAAATGGGCAAGGAGTATTCTGGATTTTTTCCTGTACATGTGGTTCTCATTTGCAGTGGTAAGTGAGTGTTCGTTTGCATGTGCCTGTAAGTTCGTGATAAACGCGGCGTACACTGATCATCCGCCAAATCACGCTAGCATTGTGTCTTCATTAACTTACACTGATGATTGTCCAGCATTTTCTGCTCTATTGTTAGCATCATATAAATGTATTATGGTCAGGGGGGTACATCTGTGTAATGATAATTTTGATTAAGTCTTGTGAATGTTCTGGAATGAACAGAATTGTAAATGCCATGTGTCAAGCATATGTAGATAGATCTAGGCATACTTATCAATATTCTCCTATATTTCCTCATCATGCTCATGATCTTATGCATGTATGCATTTATACGTACATAGACAAGGGTAGAGATAAAGAAAATCAGCTGATATCATCATGATCATGGACATCACAACATGTGATCACAAATAGACCTTAATTTCTCCCTTACATAACTAAAATCAAGACTAAATGGAGGTTCTTTGATGTGGTATAAGAATTGTCTAAATTATTGTCTTTTAACAGTTGTAGTACGACAAGGACTCTGTGTTCGTCATCCTTAGTATTTCTAAGTTTTGTTGGTTTTAGACACCCACTTAGTTATATATTATATTTCAATCCCTCAGTCAATGTTACAAACTGATGTTTGTGTTAATTAATTCAGGGCAAATAATCTGTAATACCTCAGACTTGAAGCTTGTTACTTATTCTCTGAATAATGAAATGAAACTGTCCAATCTTCGATAAAATGCATCCTTGTATCTCCTCTGAACAAACATGTTGAACATCCTGAGTGTAAGGGATGGAAGGCAAGAGATGGTAAAGTGGATGAACATGAAGCAAATTGCACAGAGTTCTGATCCTGCTTCACAAATGGCCTCTACCTTGTCTACAACATCCATATTTTAAAAGACTTAGATGCCCAGAACACAGCCATTTCATTTTGAAATTTGAGATGCACTGATTCAGGAAGTATGTTGAATGTGCATCATCATGTGTGTTCATTTTTTTTTTACTTTAACCATGTTAACAGAATGTTTTTACTTAACATTTGTCATGTTTGTGCGATATTTTACTTGAAAACTATTTTGTGGATTCTTTACAAATTAAGGGACAAGTTTCCATATTAAAGGGGCACTGATCTAAAGCCATTCCCCGGGACTGGTTGTTGCCTTTGTTATTGTGTTTTCCCAGTGAGTACCCGGATGTATAGCAGAAATCTAGACTAGTTCGCGACCTCTGCTGCGCAATTCGTAAGCGCATCGGTAGCATCGGTAATGTTGACGAAGTTTTGATAAGTCTCTTGCTTGGTAATTTTGAGATTTGTTTTTACACTATTTTGACTTAAAGTAAATATTGCTTTTTTTATAGTGTGTATATTTTTTTACTGTCAAAATGTGTAACATTTTCAAATTAATTTAAAGTCTAAATATTGAGTTATTTTACAAAGTGACTGAAAAACATTTCCATCTGTATTATTATGATAACGAATTCCAAACATTTTGATGTTTAATGTCATCGCCAAGAGACTGAAAATGTTACGTTGAAAAGTACATGTCTATGTTGTTTGGCTTCTAATCCTACATAATAATCTGTTGTGATGTTTGTAGGCCCTTTTGATCATCTTAATCAATCTGGACAGATTTTTTAGTCAAAATGACTGAAATATTTACACATTTTATAAATTGCCTGAGAGAATCACATTTTACAAATTGACGGTAATATATACACGCTTACAAAGGAAAAGACCTGTGAAAACAACGTCTATCGCGCATTGAAGAATTTCCCAACCAAGACGTAGAGAAACAAGACCGAATCGGTTCAAATGAAGGAAAACAAAATGCAAATACCATAATTGCAACCTACCAAATTTATGTGTATAAATTTTAGGAGCTTCCTTGTTCGAGGAATGTATCCGTGAATATCCACACAAAGGAACAATATCCCACTCGTCTGCATCTGTACAAAGAAACTTATTTGATGTCACATGTCTCTGTAACAATCAAATATTTTAAAAGATATATATCGTTTCGGGATATTATAACCCATGTTCGTTTCTCAACTGATCACTTGGATTGTTTCAGGTGTTTCACATAGGTGTCAAGTCTCAAGGGTCGACTAAGAAAGCCCACGTGACAACTATTTTCATAACGTCCACGGTTCCTAAAAAATCCATTGAGTGATAGATAACAATGAGCAATCAATCAACGTATTATCAGTTAACCCTTTGAACAAAGTATGTTGTTTTTACATCGGCACTTCACGCCATGATATGAGTGTATTCCCTTTGTTTTATTAAACATAGACATGTAAACACTCACTTTTGACATATCCACTGTGCAAGATAACAGTGATTAATCAATCAGTGTATTTTCTGTTAATCCTTTGATGACTATGAACGATCCGCTGATTTACAAAAAAGTAACTCAACTGATCATTCACCTCTTGCTGGTCTGCCACGTGCATATTACATCACACATATTTCACCTCACTTCAAACCTGGATTTAGATTGAATAATTACCCCAGACACAATAAATGCCAAATGGGAACCTTTGTCAGGTAATCTAAGTGGTGCTACCAATAATTGTACCTGTAATAAATTCATTAACTGAGCATCAAGTGAATGACGACAAATACACAAGTGAAGGGTTATACAAGAAAATGTGGATGACAACAAGGGATTAGTAATCGTATTATCGACGCAATCCGAAATCCGAAAATGCTTTCACTGCATAGTTACTTTTTTTAGTATTAAACTATAACCATCTGGGGTATTTCCAAATAAGGACATCCGATGAGCTCCGCCGTTCTTTTTGTCTGTTTGTATAGGCTGAGGAAATTAATTAACATGCGCTCTTTGTCGAAATCTTTATAGATCACAGTTACCCAATCAGTGTTTATGCAAAAATTCGTAAAACAAATATTGCCTCCAGCCCTCAAGTTTATTTAGCTGTCCTTGCAGACGGTAGCCCAGTCTCTGGTCATGCTCAGTTGCGTTGCGTATCATCCGGGTACTCACGGGGAAAAACCAATAACAAAGGCAACAACCAGTCCCGGGAATTGCGTTAGATCAGTGCCCCTTTAATAGATGAGGTGCAGTGCAAAGTTTTATTTTGATGTGTGGATTTTCTGCATGTTCTGAGAAAATAGGAATTTTTCCTTATGTTTTGAATTTAGAAAGAGTTGTTTTCACTACAACATATGTGCGACCTATAACTTGAGAACTACTACATGGATTCTTTTCAAATTTAAGGAACACTTTCTATACCAATAGAAGTGCAGTGCAAAGTTTGAGTTTGATATGCGTATTTTCTGACAAAATGTGATTTTTTTTCATGTTTTGAACCTAGATTTTTTCAATTTTTTTTACTTCAACATTAGTGTGACCTATAACAATAAAACTGCTGAATAGATTCTTTTCCAATTAGGGGTTCAGTTTATATACCAATAGGAGAGATGCATTGCAAAGTTTGATTTCCATAAGTGGATTTTCTGAAACAATATTGCTTTTTTTCTTGTTTTGAAGTTAGAAATATGTTGGAATCGAAATTGGAGGTACTAGTGAGCCCTGCTCACTTTTTGCCTTGTTCATTCTTAGTTACTTTCAGTTTGGGTAATCATTGCTCACCATGACATGTATGCTGGGCATCTTCACAGGACCAGACTGTGAAGAGTTATTCTATCATGCCTATTTGGGATAAACATGAAGACAACAACACCTTGAGTTTTTAAGGTGAAAGAGATCTAATAAGTACTTATCCAGAGTGATTGAAAACCTATCATCTCTATTCCCTAAGTGTCTCAACAGCCTAAGCTATAAAAGAGGCTTTGCTGGGATTACTGCAGTGTTTAATGTGTCGATTTATGAGCTCACCTAAGCTGAAAGTTCATGTAAGCTTATAGGGAAACTGGATACCTTTTGAGCAAATTGAGCATATTGCCCATGTGGTGGACTGTTACCACAGGTTTAACTGCACTGTGCCAAGTGTCTTGAAAACAACAAAGGTCAGTCTGCCATAGGACAATAAGCAGATATGGATATACGTCATAGTCTGTTTTTGGTTGGATGTTCACCTGTCATCACCAAGTTAACCTCTGCTCTGAGTAATATTCCAGCTATATAATGGCAGCCTGTACATAATTGAGCCCGGGCCAGACAGTCCAGTGATTGATATTATGAGCAATGATCCACACCCTCGGGGCAGGTTGACACACCATCAAACAAGTCACTGAGCCTGACCGCCTGATCCATTACATCTTGTATGACCAGCATACACTGCTGTGAACATATCCTAACTCGGAAATCCCATGACTCAGGTTGCAGCTAAACATGTAATGTAAGAAATGTGAATCAAAGAGTGTTAGTCAAACATTTGCAGTGGCACTGAGATTTTGTCAAATTTGTTGTTTTTGTATTTTCCAAATAATATTCTTTATAATTGGGTCACAATACACCTTTATGTATCAATACATGCTGCAATAATACATATTGCTTCACTTGAATCACATTACGATACATGTCACAAACTTGTTATTTTGTGAAAGTCTTCGTGTTCCATGGCCATGATCGCCAACGTGAGTTAGCAGTTAGCATTTAACATGTTTAACTTGCATCACAGTTTAATTCAGGCTTGTTCTCATAAGTTTTATGCAATGAGATTTAGCATTTTTTGCTTAGTTGTGGGAGTAACGTAACACTAGACCAAGTAGTTTTCAGGCTAGGTCATTGCAAAACTTCATGAATATTACTTTTTGAAATTCAGAAAAGTCCTATGACATGATTCAGTTCTTGGGTTGGTGAACTTGGTGTGGTGTGTATCATATCGTCAGATGTAACTTTTAGATACATTCAGGGGTAGAAATATTTGATTATTTCTTATCCTGTCACAACACACTGAAACTTCCCGTCTGGACTTCGATCCTATAACACAGAACCAAAAATATGCCTCTTCCTCTCCTGGGGCGTCCCTAGCCCTCAGTTACCAACATCTCGCACTGAACAATGTTGAAGAACTTACCAATGAAAACATAGAGGAACAAGAATGATTCTGTTCAATGCTACAGCAAATGAATGAAAATAAAATGCAAATATCGTAATTACAACCAACCAAAGTTATATGTATAATATTAGTCCATTACCTTGTTGGAAGAATGAATCCATGAATATCCACATAAAGGAACAATATTCCGTACATCTGCACCTGTACAGAGAAACTTTAGACTGAAATCTAGTCTCTGAAATGAACATTCGTACATAAAAACAGTTGTTCAGTTATCTTAATAAAAATATAATAAAAAGTAGCGCTGTGACTCTCTTCATTTTCAGATACTGATACTGCAGTGATCTAGACTTGCCAAACATTATAGACTTGCATGGGCTGTATTTGATATATATTTGTATCAGGGTCTGTAAGACAGACTAAAAGAAACTTGTTTGATGTCACATGTCTTAATAGCAATCTAATATTTTAAAATATATACAGCGTTTCTGGATATTATAACTCAACTTATTATCGGCTGATCCTTTGAACAAGGTATGTTGTTTTACTTAGGCACTTTATGCCCAGATATGGGTGTATTCCGTCTGCTTTCGTAAACCTTACACATGTAAACACTTACTTAGACAAATCAACTGTGCAAGATAACCATGATAACAGTGATTAATCAATCAACATATTTTCAGTTAATCCTTTGATGGATGTTTCTTTTTGTAACTCAGCTGATCCTTCCTCTCTTGCTGTGCTATCACGTGCATATTTACATAACATACATTTCACTCCACTTCAGACCTGGATTTAGATTGGATAATTACTTCAGATACAAGAAATGCTGAATGTTAACATATGTCAGGTAATCCGAGTGGTGCTACCCCTAATTAGACCTGTAATAAATTCATTAACTGAGCATCAAGTGAATGACGACAAATACAGAGGTGTACGGTTATGCCAGGAAACATGGATGACAACAAGGGAGTAGCAATCGCATTATCCATGCATTCTGAAATAAAAAATGCTGCAGGTATCTTAGTTAGCGTTAGCGAGCAAATCAACTCACAGAAGCTAGTGAGCCCTTGCGGGCACCGTTTGTAACCCAAATTGAAGCCTGAGAGTAGTCTCCCTGTATGAGTCCTTGTAGGCAATATTAGGGTCAGGTAAAGTAATGAAATGGTGTAGTGTACTGTTCATTTTGACAATTACTTCAGAGATCATATGGATAGTGGTCATGATTGATTGGTGAAATGACTGTGCTGTATGTCAATAATTATTATGCATCCTGAGTGAGACTGTATATTCTTGTTCTGTGTCCAAATCTCAACATGTGTGCATACGCGACACACATTTGTGCTTCACATAAAGCGCTGGTGCCCTATGGCACCATCTTCCCGAGGCTAGGGACTATGAAAGTCCAGTATCCATCCTTGCCAAACTAGGCTGGTATTATGGAGGTACGTTTTGGCTGGACTAACGAGTCTGGACATTCCGATCAAAGTTGCATAACGAAATCAAAACCCGTAATTAAAAAACTGTCGTGCAGATTTTGGTCGATGGCATGATTGACAAAGCATGTGCACTGCCAACTCGTTCTCAACAGATATTTTCTAAATCTTTTCATGTTTTTAACCAAGGTGCTCACATGATTTGATTCACTTTGCGATGTAAGACCAGTTTTATTACAATATAGATCTTGATTATCGATTAGATATTCTTGTCTGGGCGCCGCCATTTTGTTTGAAACAAATGCAAGTGATACGAGAGGTGGAACCTGATTGATCCATAGGAGAGGCTTAGAAGGGACATATGGCGCTCTGATCGAGCCCAGTAATTCCAGCCTAGTTCGGCAAGGGTGGAAACTGGACTTTTAAAGTCAGTTAAGTCTCTTGCCTAGATAAGATGTGTGGCACACTTGAAACAGTACATTTCTATCCATGTAATATTATCATTACTTTACAAAGATAATCAGGGCATCTTGATGGGTCAATCATCAATTGCATGGGTATAACAAGAATTGTTCACTTACCATAGACAAGACACATAATGACATGGTCTACCTTGTCTGCTACATCTGTCACACTGATCCATGCTGTTGATATGCATAAACATGAAAGATGGTAATCAATTTAATATACCTGTTAAAATAGCAAGATATCTCACTTTCTCTCTGACATTACAAGGTAAGCATGAATTCACAATTGTGAAAAGTTCAGAAGCAGCAGATATATTGACAATAATTGTTACAAGTCTACATATACTACAATCATGCCAATTTATATATAATATATAATATCACCCTTTTCTGACATTCACAAATGTTTATTTTTTAACAGGGACATTAACCATGCATGTTAACATGATTTAATTGAAATGTAATATGAAAAATGTTAGAAATCAAACGTTATATTTAAGGGATTTTTTTGTTTATATGCTGTAAACAGGTAAATGAATCTGTGAACATAATCATGATAATAAAATAAGAACATCTAGCTTGTTGTTAGACCATACAGATGTGACAGTGTGGTTGTATGATTGTTCAAAACTTGTTTACCATGCAGTGTGCAGTAGGCAAAGGGAACTCCCCAAGTACTCCAGTAGACATTTACACCAGGTCAGACGGTGTATTTCATGACCATGATTCTAATTGAGAAACACCAGGACATTCCATTAACAGATAGGACAGAGCTGTTTCAGTATTAGGGCATGTAGGGGCTATGGCTGTTTCTCAGACCACTGATTTTATGTATCACTCAAATGTTCCTGCTTTTATCATGGAGTTTGGGTGGCAGTGAATCACACAGCTAGACTATAGACCCCAGTAATGTATTACCAAAGTTACTATTCCTAGAGTCCTTTTATACACCTAAGATACACTTCAACTTGGTGAAGCAACAACCAGTTAATCTGTATATGAAATGTGATTCATCAACATCATGATTAACAAAAATTAAATCTGGTGACCCAAGCTTCATGAGAGTGCCAACATTCATATGCCTCCTTACCATGCTGAGAGTGTATGTCGGAGATAGATTTTCACTTAACATATTTGCTGTAGTAATTCATGGTAAGCGTCCTGGGCAGTTAGAAGATTCCCCAAAAGTTAAGACCATGCACAAGTTAAATTTGTTGGCAGAGATCGTGCTGTATAGAACAAACTTTTATTTTTACAATAGCTACTTATAAGGCAATTTACTAGCCCTTCTACACTGCTGTGTTTTCTGCTTAGTATGGAGTGCTTATAAGGTATACTTACAGACTGGTGTAGGAGTTGGTCAGGGGGTGCTCTTTGGAGCGGATTGCTTTATACAGTGAATACGGTATATATTTTTGCCATGCTCAAAGTGGGACGTTTCAATTGATTTCATTCATCATGCTCACAGATGTTGCCACACAATTTCTATGCATTAACATGCTCGCTAAAAGATCAAAGGCACCAATTGCTTTATCCTGCAATAAAATGCACTTTTTGAGTTATAAGGAGTGGCTGAAAAGTGCTGAACTGAACTATCATGACTGTGATGAACTGCGTGAATGGAGTTGCTTGCAAATTATTTTTCAACATAATCCCCTCTGAGGTCCACACACTTGCCAACAATGCCAGAGTGTCTAGATTGCCAAATCTGATGAACATGATGCATATGTAGGATGTTTAATGAGTTTGAAAATCACGGTCATGCATTGCAGCCATGGCAACAACAGACTTGTAGACTTGAGTAGTTTTCCTACAACTGGTGGGCACAAGTGGCCCAGGTGTCTAAGGTACCGTGATTCACTGTGCTGAGTTGCGTCCCTTGGGCATGCCAGAAACCTATGATTGTGGGTTCGAATCCTGTTCGCTCTGATTATGTTTCTAGGTTTATCAGCACCATACCCATGCTTGTGGGTTTCACCGAAGTGGTAAACATCTGAGACCTGCATCACTTCGGGCTTTCCTCCCACATTAAGCTGACACGCTGCGATATAACTGGAATACTGTTAAAAACGGTGTTAAACCGAACTCACTCGCTCACTCAATTCCTACAACTGCCTTGATATTTTTGCGCAGTTGCCTAAGCAGATTAGCATAATATTGGCCATTAATGGTCTCACCTGTCAAGAGGAAGTCATCCAGGATTTCTTCGGAACTGATGGAACAGATGTTGCTGTCTTCTTTGGAGGAGACATTAGATGTGTGCACTGCTTTGACTGTATTTTATTCTCCTATTGGAGAACTCAAACCTCATCCATAGTTACAAATCAGCTAGATCTGTTTCAAAACCATGTGTCCCAGACTTAGCCATGGTGTGTGTGACCCGGACTCAGCCATTGTCCATACGGTCCATTGATACAACAATGCTGTGTGACCTGTGAAGATCCAGACTAGAAAACGTCTTCAGCAACCCATGCTTGCCATAAAAGGCGGCTATACTTGTAGTAAGAGGCGACGGGGTGGTTAGACTCTGACATGTCATTGTATGCCAATTGCGTGGATCGATGCTCATGAAGTTAATGACTGGATTGTCTGGCCCAGACTCAATTATTTTACAGACCACCGTCATATAGCTTGAATATTGATGATGAGTCTGGCGTTAAACAACAAACAAACAGACAAACAAACAATATGGTATGTGACCCTTATTCAACCATGGTCTGTGTGACATAGGACTCAACCATGGACTTTGTGGTTCTGACCAAACCATCATCTGTGTGTCGCTGCAACCACCAGCACTGGACACACTTTAGCAAACCTTCAGCAAAATATATCACCAACCCTATATTCAGTTGTTGAACATGTAAGATTTTTAACATGCATCAGTTTTAAACTTTATACATTGAAGTACCTCTCTTAGTCTCCTTTGATCTGACAAAAACAAGTAATGATTTGAAAGGAAGTTGATGTATTTTCTGATCACCATGCGTCTCTCCACCAGGCCATGTACGAGTTGATGCTGGGGGTGAAGATCAAGGTCCAAGGTCGACCTTCCAAGCCAACAGACAGCGTGCTGATCTTGATGAACCATCGCACACGACTTGACTGGCTGTTCCTCATGTCCTACCAGCTCCGATGCGGCTCCCTCAGGCATTACAAGATCTCACTCAAGGACCAGCTCAAGTTTGTCCCGGGACCAGGTAGGTTCCTGTAACCATGGTAACAGCTTGGGCATAATCTCATTGAATCTGATTGGTAATCAGAGGTAATCAGATATTTGTCACCAGTAGTGGCCTTCACTGCATCTTTTTATTTTGACAAGACATTTCGAGCAAAACTGTGAAGTGAAATAATAAGAAGAAAGAACTTAATATAACTATCCATATTGAGTTTGCAAGACATTTGTGTGTTCCTTAGATCGGGAGATGGAAAGTGCTGTGTTGCTTACGGCAAATAGAGTATATACTCATCAATGCTACGTCTTCTGGTCCTCGGACCAGGCGATTCAGAAGGCAGCTTTTGTGTACTTGAAGTAACTATTCTCGATTCGGCTCAATGTTCAATAAATATGTACCAATCAATGCCATTTTATGTGTTCCTCAGACTGGGTACTGCAGAGTGCTGCTTTCCTGTTCTTGAAGCTTCTCACTGTCCAGTGACATGTCATCTGTTCCTCAGGCTGGGCGATTCGGGCACGGCATTCCTGTTTTTTTTAAGGGACTGCACTTGGTGCAACTCAATGTTCAATAAGATATCTACCAATCAGTGACATGTCATCTGTTCCTCAGGCTGGGCTATGCAGAGTGCGGCGTTCCTGTTCTTAAAGCGGCGGTGGGAAGCAGACCAGCCAGTCATCACTGCAGCACTGAAATACTTCCGCAAGGTTAACTACAGGTTACAGGTGAAAACCGTTTACTTTGTAAATTTTCTAGAGTATTAGGGGCCAGTGAGGTTAAAGCATTAATATCGTTCACTCATCAGACCATGTCCAGTTCTCCACATGAGCACAATGTGTAAAGCAAATGCTATTGGTGTCCCTGGCCTTGATATGGCTGGTAATCCCAGCATAAAAATAAAAGAGTTTTCTTTGTAGTAAAGTAGCAAATTCACTGCTCTGATTTATTTCTATGGTAAACATGGTAAAGTTTGTGAGAGTATTATTATTTTTGGAGGAGATTCATAACCATAATACAATTTTAAGCTGGTTTTTTTTTAAATGTCAGTTTATTGCAATTTGATATGGCCAATTTATATGTCATTGTGAGCTGTCGATCCTTTGAAATGGATTTATACATATCTCATTATGGATGGACGGACGTCTTTCATCTTCAACATCCTTTATTTAAACAATCCAGAAAGAATGGCAGATCTATAAAAAAGGGTATGTTTTTTCAGTTTCTGTTGTTTCCTGAGGGTACCGACTTCACTGCAAATACTCTGTCAAAGAGTGACAAGTTTGCAGAGAAGAATGGCTTCCCTAAATATAGATACGTCCTTCACCCTCGAACAACGGGCTTTGTGTTTCTCGTCCAGCAGATGAAAGAAGGTTTGTATTCATGCCAATGGGTCTGTATTGAGAGTACATTTTCAGAGATAGATAAAATCATTCAGATTTTTTAAAAACTTAACTGCAAATGGCAATGTAAGGTGTTTGCTGAGTGCTCTATTGTACAAGGTTAACTTGTTAACAACCGCACCAGATTGACACATTGCAAAAGAGATGTGAATGTTGGGAAAAAGAAATGTTTATTGTCAATTTCATAGAACATTATTTATACATTGTAATTAAGAATTTTAGAAACTGAACTGAAATAGGTTGATAATAAGGATACCTTTTTTATATTTTTGTGTGTTCCCTCAGCATTATTGCTCAGTGAGTAAGATATTAACATGATACTGTGTCCTGGATGATGAATCTGTAAAAACTGGACTCGTGCACATTTGTTTCAATACAGGACCAAATTAAATTTCCTTAGCGTCCATCCTTTTGTTACGAAGGGGATGCAGGTGTTTCAAAGGTTTTGATAAAAATAATAACCCTTCCTTATTGCTTGTCATATGTTTGGAATACCCTCCCCATGTCCTTGTTAAGGCAAAATGCAAAAGCACTTTATATTAAATTATAAAGTGTCCAATTTTTCAGGATGCTCCCCAAATATTTTTTTATGACCTACCCCTGGAGACTCATATTTTTGGGGTGACCCTCCCCTGATTCACACCCATCCCTTCAATAAATGACCACTCCCTAAATTGGCTACATCAATTTATCATCGCATAAACATCTGACACAACTTGACTTCCCACATCATGGTTTCCAAAGTAAATTGTGGAACAAAGGAAAAATTTGATCTAAGCCAGATGTACTTTTGACTGCATATAGGCTGTGCTCATCAAAAGGCTGCCATTTATCATGAGATTTTTCCCAAGTAGGATTCTGCTAACTTGTGTAACATTTGACCCATTATGGGTGATCATATCTGTATTTGGTTTATCCTGTTGCCTAATTTGGTATATCCTGTTTTCACAAAAGTGATTATTATTCTGAGAAAACTTAGTCAAAACTAACAGTGAAACATGATTTTTTAAAATGGAAATTGGTTTTCTATTTCTTTCAAACACTCTCTTAATTTGTAACAATTATTTTTTAATATCAAACTCACATCTTATTTAAGACCAGCATAATAATTTACAGTCTGAAACATTGTTGAACTGGCTTATTTGTCGAAAATATCGTGCACAGTGGCTTCGTTCAGAAATGTCTGAACGCCCATGCAGTCGACAGTTTGTAATTTGATATTTCTTTCTTTTTGCAGGAGAATCATATCCCTGAATCATTTGTTTTTGAATTTCAGAGATCCTAGTGTTTTATGTAACCACTATTCTTGCTAGAAGACTGCTCGATCAATGTCCATCCCTGATCACTATTAACTTACTCGCCTTTTTATCATTGAATAGAGTTTTACACTGATTATGTTATTAATTTCTAACCTTTCTATATTTTCTCATTTTTTTCAGAAAAACTTCTCGATTCTGTTCTCAACATTAGTGTTGCATATCCCAAAACAATGCCCATTGGGGAATTTGATGTATTTACTGGGAATTTCCCCGAAGAAATACATTTCCATGTGAATTCCACGCCAGTTGTTGATTTCCCTACCTCGTCCGATGACCTCGTCAACTGGTGTCAAAATCGGTGGTCAGAAAAGGAAGAACAGCTCCGCTTGTATTATGAAAAAAGAGAGTTCTCTCCCTTTGAGAAACAAGACAAAGATATGATCTATGACACAGTAGAAACTTATAGTGAAGAGTCTGTGAGGAGATATCTTTATAAAGTGGTGGCATTCTGGTGTATTTTCATCATCCTAGTGTTTTACTCCCTGTTTGAAGTATCATTGTTTCGATGGTACTCCCTTTTCAGCATAATCGCATTTAGCGTATTGGAAAGAAAATATGGTGGTTTGGACACCATCCAGTTTTTATATGATTTTTGATGATTCTACAAAGTATATTCAATAAGCTACTTCATAATCATAAAAGCTATTCAAATTATTTATTAGTTCGGATATGAAATCAGTATGTATGCTGTAGTGTCATCAATATTAGTTTCCTGTATTCAGATATACCCTTCTTTTGTATGCAGTATCAAGTATCCACAAAAGACAGCAATGGTTACTTTGTGTGGTCCTATCTTCAGGATGTCTAGCAAAACAATATGGTTATAAAGTAACATGGTTATTAAGTAATGGTATGAAGTAGCTTTGTTATAGTGTAACATGTTAAAAGTAACATGGTGATTAAGTAACATAGTTATTAAGTTAAGTGATAATGATGTTACAATGTTACAAAGTAACATGTTTATGATATTGTGCAACATCGCTAAAAAGTGGCTTTGTTGTGGTGTAACGTTTTAAATAACATTGTGATTAAGTAACATTGTTATCAAGTAATGTGATAATGATGTAACAATGCTACAAAGTAACATGTTTATAATGCAACATCACTATAAAGTGGCTATGTTGTGGTGTAACATGCTGTTGTGTAACATGGTTATTATGTAACATTATTAAGTAACTTGATTTCATGTACGATGGTTAAGTAACATGATTATTGAATAACATGATTATAAAGTGACATGTTATTATGTAATGTGGGTAAGTAACATGCTATGATGTAACATGGTTATTAAGTAACATTATCAAGCAACGTGCTATCATGTATGATGGTTGTTAAGTAACATGGTTATTAAATAACATGACTAGAAAAAGATATGTTTTTATGTAATGTGGTTAAATAACATGTTATTGTGTAACATGGTTATTAAGTAACAAGATTTTATTAAATGACATGTTAAATTTTGTTATGTAATATGGTTAGGTAACTTAGTTACTTAGGTAACTAGTGATGAAACTAGTGAGAAAGAATTCTCATCTTTCTTAATATATTACATTATGGAACTTAGAGGAATGAAATGAGTTGCAGCAATTAGCAAAATGATGTTTATTTTGCTACCTGAACAAAATAGAAATGAAGAAATGTATACTTGGCTGATCTTTGGCCTGTATTTCATGAGACTGAGCAATACATTAAATGAGTCTGTAGTCTTTATTTCATGTTTGGATCTTGCTACCATGAAAATTAAAACAGTTTGTAGTTATCAGCTCGGATGCAGATGTATTTTAGTGAACATATTCAGTGGAACTCACACAAGTGTGTATGTTGTGGATTGATAACAAAGTTAATCCAGAATTCAGAATTTAGTCTTTTTTCCCCCAAGACCTTTTCCTTAGACGTGCTTAAATAGGTCAGTATATGTGAGATGTCTCGAGTGCAATATTGAATATGTGCATGTGTGTCAATGGTTTGTATGAAAAAAATGTTAATTTTTTAGAATTTTTTAAGAACCTAGATTTTACGTGTGTGCACTAATGTTTGCCCAATTAGTAAATGCTGAAGAAAACAATGGGACCATGCGGCCTTTGTATCATTATTGATTATATAGATGTGTGTTGTCCAAAACATATTAGTGAAAAAAAATCAAGATACAAAACTATACATTTATGAAGGAATTTTTTAAACATGTTAAAAATGGATTCGCGTCGAATTTTGGATGGAGGGGACATTTTTTGTTATGTAATGAAGATATTCAACTATTAAAAGCCAAGCTTCAAAGGCAATAGCCACAAAATCTCTGTCAGAAATGAAATTATTGTATAGATAGTAAATACCCAACATATTTTGAATATATTTTTCCTGCTAAACTGACCTATACTATGCCTTATCAAATAAAATATAAAATTATCGGATAATCATTAACTATACAATATTTCGACCTTTCTAAAAACAAATCTGTAGATATATCTATTGAAAAACTATGGCCTAGCATCTCTTAGTATACTGTCTCAGCCTATAATACTGTCAAACAGAAGGCCTGGGTTGCCATTCCACATGGGTACAATGTGTAGCCCATTTCTGGTGCCCCAAACTGCTAGCTCGCTGGAATATGACTAAATATGGTATTAAACCATACTCCCTCGCCTCGTCTCACAAACTATACCAGCAGTTAAGGATGTCTGTAGTATGTTTTATTTTGGATTAACAAATTTTGTATGAACACCTTTTATTCTATTGTGCTTAATGCATTTTTCACTACTGCGTCAAATTAGAAGCATTTTGGTTAGTCTCACAAACTCTACTTCATTTCAGTAAAGTATCATTAAGAATAATATGCTTGATTGGTTGATGGGTAAAACCTCGAAAAAATATTTGTGTTATGTTTTGCAAGTTTAGAAAAAAGTTTCCTTTCAATGTTTCCCTTAACTTTTTGCCATGACATCCCATTCATGCCATTATCGGATTGTTATGTCACACACCGAAGTAACCATGGCAACATGGCAGAGCTAAAGAACCAACAATAATTTGATATTAATTAATTCACTTTCTGGGTTAGAAGACTATGTAGTTGGCCTGTCTCATGCTAAGTTTACAATTCTCAGCTGCTTTCCTTCAAATTGGCAAAACACTGACATAACTTATGTAAGTAAACATAAATCAATACTGGCAGACATCTTTAACTGAAATATAGGATTGTGTCCAGTCTGTTGACTGGTGAGTAGTAGAGATGCTGTTGTGACTGTGTAGTTGTCACTTTTACTTTTATAATTTCTCGCTTTTTTCCTGCCAAATCTGGTCACAAATATTCCTGTAACCATGGTAACGATTCTTGCAGTTTTATGCTGTTCACACTTTTCATTTCCTTTTCTATTTCAGAATTGAACTTTGTTGTTTCTGTTTTTATTTTTGAAAGCTCATGAATTTTTTGAATTTTTTTTTATGTTAAATAGTTATTTGTTTTTCAATAAAACTGTAACTAGTCATATACACAAATGTGTGGAAACAGACCTCATGTTTTGACCGTGGTGATTGATTGTTTTGCATATTGTGTAAAGTTGAAATATGTTGCTGTCTGTCTTAATGGACTTAATTCACAGGTCTGCTGGGTATGGTGTTATTTTCAACAATGTGTCCTTAAACTTGAATTGCAAGCACAATATAGATTTGGTTTTCAATGAAAAGCTAAACTACTTGAATACATGGTAGAGACTATGTTCAAGGTAAAACCTGGATGTTGTGTTGATCAGTGATTATACCTGACATTCAAGACTAGAAAGTTCAGATTTGTAACTTGAATTGTATTTTTGCATTGCCTATTTGTTTCGTGACCAGGCTAGTGATCAATTATTGACGAAGACCAATTATTGTGACTTGCTTTTCTTCAGCTCTTATTTGAAGGAAGCACTGTTTATCTCAAATATTATCTAGTTTGGAAATATTATAAATACACCAGAAAACTCAAAATAATTTCAAATGGTACATGCAGTCGTGTCACATGACGTAAACAAAACTCCAACAAGGGGAGGTACTGCTAACTGTCAGTCTGAAAAAATATGATTTTACAACTGAGCTAGCCCTTTTTTTTCGAACATACATAACCTGAAGATATTACAACCTTTACAGTAAATAGTGTTATTTGTAAACATGTTAGGAATGTAATTTGAGGAATATTGGTTTATGTCCATTGGCAGTCAGTGCATTGATAAAAAAATATATCATACCAGAAATTATAAGAAATGTAATTTGTATACCTGTGGAGATGCGAGGGATGATGTTGCAGAAGACAATAGGGATGACTGGAATGGTAAGTCGCAGAGAAAGTTCGATTTCCACTGTCTTGAATCCCAATCTCAGTGGAATAACAGAAATTGACTCAACCTTTTTCCAGGACTTCAAACAGAGCATTTGCTCATTGTTTCAACAGTCAGAGTAAGTGGTACAGTAAACTTTAATTTCCAAATATTTCAGAAATAACACTTTAAAAAATTGTGATAACTGGTCAGTGGCCAGTACACATTTATTTTATGTAATTATCTAAACGTATCCACAAGCACTCATTGTCCTGTATCACTGAACATAACATCAATATTATGTGTGCACACAGAATTCCCCAAACTTCACATAATGATATCTCATTTCCTACTGAGGGACACACACTACAATGGTGCCTTGCAAACAAGAGCTGCTTTCAGTGTCTAGAGTTTATTTATGCTACAAACACCTTATGATGTATGTCTTTTACCATGAATCTATTTTTGGCCAATAACTGTGCTGGGATTTCCCTTTGTTTAGCATACTTGTTTTTGATCCATGCGGTGTTCTATGTCGTTTTTGTCTACCCAAATTAGCCACGATTGTTGTCCTTGGTTGGTCATGCCCCACTTGTGTTTGTTGGTTTCACCAGAGTGATATACGTCTATGATCTGCATCACATTAGGCGTTAACTACAACAATCAGCTGACATGCCAGGGTAAGACTAAATACTGTGAAAGTTATAAGGATAAAACTAAATACTGGATAAGTTAACAGAATAAGACTAATTATTGGAAAAGTTATCCGGATAAGACTAAATACTGTAAAAGTTATCCGGATAAGAATAAATTTTGTAAAAGTTATCAGGATAAGACAAAATGTTGTTAAGAGTTGTCGGGATAAGATTAAATACAGTTAAAAGTTGCCAAGATAAGATTTTATACTTTTATAAGTTGCCCATAAAAGACCATTTACTGTTCAATGTTTCTTGTATAAGACTTTATACTAGTAAAGGTTGCCAGGATAAGACTGTTTACTTTTGAAAGTTGCATTAAACCTAATGTTCTGATGAACACATTAATTTAGTTATTTCATCAGTTTGTATCACTAGGCATCTCTGTTGTAGAGTGAGATTATGTGAGACTTCCTTTTCCCTTTCTAACTCTCACATATATTGCAGTTCATGATGACCTTTTTGTTTCTATAAATTCCCTGTTCATTGGTAGCACAATGGAATGTCAAAATAGTCAAGTTTGCATTTTGGCATGATAGCTATGTTTGTGTCAGAGTGATGTTTTATGCTTAGACATAACAGCTTTGTTCATGTCACAACAGCAGTATTATGTCTAGACATAACAGCTATGTAGTGTCATAACAGCATTGTTGTGCCTAGACATAACAGCTTTGTTTGTGTCACAACAGCAGTATTATGTCTAGACATAACAGCTATGTAGTGTCATAACAGCATTGTTGTGCCTAGACAAAACAGCTTTGTTCGTGTCACAACAGCAGTATTATGTCTAGACATAACAGCTATATAGTGTCATAACAGCATTGTTGGGTCTAGACATAACAGCTTTGTTCGTGTCACAGCAGCAGTATTATGTCTAGACATAACAGCTATATAGTGTCATAACAGCATTGTTGTGCCTAGACATAACAGCCTTGTCGTGTCACAACAGCAGTATTGTCTAGACATAACAGCTATATAGTGTCATATCTAGACATAACAGCCTTGTCGTGTCACAACAGCAGTATTATGTCTAGACATAACAGCTATGTAGTGACATAACAGCATTGTTGTGCCTAGACATAACAGCAGTGTTTGTGTCACAACAGCAATGTTCATGTCACAACAGCAGTGTTATGTCTAGACATAGCAGTATTGCATCCAGACATTACAGCGGTGTATGTGTCTTGACAAGACAGGTATGTTTGCGTCACAACAGCTATGTTCGTGTCTTGACACAGCATCTATTTATGATACTTCTTTCAACATGAACCTTTTCATCAGCTGTTGTGCTGGCATCCTCAGGTATTGTCTAGTCATAACCACACACCTCCAGTCCCCCCTGCCCTTCAGATGATTGCAAGGAATATGTCATGGTTAACTCTTCCTCTCTTCACCCCACCCAACAAACAAAACATTCAAGATATCATCATACTCTAGTTGTAAAAGTCCCAGTGATCTTACGCACCACTGCCCCTTCTGCAAAGTTACATCCCTTACACAGCAGCCAGGATCTGCCGTTCCTGGGTTTGAATCCTGGGATCCCCAGGATTGTGATCCTAGATCCTTTGACCTTGTCGTGGCCCCTGTCATATAGCTTGAACTACATCTCTGTTATGTGTATTGAAGATAATCATGTTTTGTCACCCATATGAACCTGATGTTAACCCTTACGTTATGCTAATTAAATGACACACAATAAGTATCATTACATAGTGCTCATTGTTTTTATTTGTTTGTAATGTTTATATAAATGACATGTATTTTATTTAATGAACATTTTCAATATTTGTATACTTTGGGGGTATAACATGATTATATCGTAAGCCTTTTTCATTCATAATGTTCAGTTTTGAGGCAGTCAGTCCCGCCCATTTGCAGCCAGCTCACCTGCATCAATATGTTATCCTCATTGTTTATGTCTTCTTACTTGGTTAGGGGGGCAAGGGTGTCCCAGTCGTCTAAGGCGCCACGATTCGCTGTGCAGAGTTGTATCCCTTGGGCACGCCAGAAACCTATGATTGTGGGTTCGAATCCCGGTTCGCCCCGATTATGTTCCTAGGTGTTTGTCAGCATCATACCTGTGCTCGTGGGTTTCACCGAAGTGGTAAACGTCTGAGACCTGCATCACTTCGGGCTTCCCTCCCACATTAAGCTGACACGCAGTGATATAACTGGTATAATCTTATAAGCGGTGTTAAACCCAACTCACTCTCTCAATCTTACTTGGTCGGGCTAGTGGTTAAAGTGCTCGCTCATCATGCTGAAGGTTCAATTTCCCACATGGGTACAATGTGTGAAACCCATTTCTGGTGTCCCAAACCATGATATTGCTGGAATACTTCAAAGATTGGCATTAAACTAAACTCACTCACTCACTCACTCTTACTTCATTTACAGGTCCACTGATGATGAATTCTGAAATATGAAATGAAATCAACATTTTGAGAACATTTTGTATATTCTTCATGACATTTCAGTAATGTCAAGAAAGTTCAGTGTGGGAGAGAATATAAAAGAAACACGTACTTCTTATGTTTACCCAATTACCAATACTTTTTAAGAAATATCTTTAAAAAATGGTTGCTTTGAAGTTAAATGTGTTTGATGGCCACCAAACCAACAATTTAAAAAAAATAAAAGATATCACAATCACATTTATGAAATTTTATGTTTTACTCATTTACAAGGAATATTTTTCTCATGTTATATTTCTAATATAGCATGTTAATAATTGCTGGTATTTTTCACATCCTCCATCAGCTAAATGAACAGTATCTCATGGTTATTACGTTATCATTTCTCCACAGGTTATCCTGACTGTCTTTCTGGTGCCTATCTGAATGTCTGAAAATTAGAAATAAATAAATGTAACTGCATTTGTTTTGGGGTTTATTTAAAAAGACTATTTTGTTGTTGATGTTTGTTTGTTTATATTTTGCATTTAATTTTGTTTCAAGAGCAATTGTTTAGGAAATATTAAGTTAACCATATATGTAACAGGTGTTTCAGTCTAAAGTTTGGAAACAAGAAAAATTGATTTGACATGTAATAGAAGTTGTTAGAGTTACCTCCCCTTAATTGCCAGTTGAGATCCCAGTTTGAAAAAGCAATTTGATACAGTGTTATCACTTTCTATGTTGTAACTGTGCTTTGTAAGTTGTCTGCATTTGTCTCAACAGGTAATATGTATTCAGGAAAATGTGAAGCCAGTAATACAAAGAGTAACTGTATTCATACATTGGATTAGTTGGATTCGTAACCTGTATTCCTTAGTTTGTAATCACCCATTATTTTCACATTATTATTTTTTGTTGTGATTTATTTGTTTGTTACTTATATTTATTTCTCATAATCATTGATGTATTGCCTGTATTGCAGGTGTTGTGATTCAGTCAACCTATAACCACATGTGACTTCTGACCACAGCTATATACAGTTTGTATGTAGAGAAATGCATATTCAAGCTAAGTAATCTCTTTATTTTGTGTCCATAACCTGTTTATTTTGTGAGTCGTGTATCATAGTGTATAGAGATACTAGTACTTTTGTTGGGCCTTGAAAAAAGTAAACACTGATTGGAATATTTTCAAAATGACATGGTCAGCAGGATTTTTGTTACTTTTTTATGCTCTTTTTGGTAGACAGACAACTCAAGACCTATCATGGTGGCAAAATCAGGTCATTGAAGGGCATTTCGCTTTGTAATCCTCGACAGTTTTGACATCAATTGTATACAGACAAAACCAACCACTGAACATTTTTCTCATGACATGTTTTAAAATGATGAAAACATTTTTTGAATATTTCATGTCTTTATTTTGTCAATACACAGACAAAATTGTAACATTAGTAAAAAATGTTTTTAGTCGTTCATTCACAATTTGGCTTTAGCTCATGCACAGCATAAATTGTTATCACATTTTTTATAGATCATTTTCACATAATATTACTAAGCAAAACATGCCATATTTGCCTTGCTCGAGAAAATCAGTTCCAATTCAAATATTTGAGGATATGATTATTCTGAATGCAACGTACTGTCTGTGTTGGAAGATGTAGAGGTTTGTACTGATACAGTGATGTCATTAATCATGTGTAAGGATGTACAGTGATGAAGCATCTTGGTTGTCTTTCTGTTCATCCGTTTCATGAGGGACAGTATCAAACCATTCTTTGAGACTTAAGATTAGAAATATATCATGGCTGGTATTTAATATATCATTTCTATCAGTCCAATAACTTATGGGATTCATAGGTACAATGTATGAGGTATGAATTCATAGGTACAAAGTTTCAAAGTGTTCGTGTCCATGAAAGAATTTATGTTCGAGCTGGTTGGCTTTGACTTCAACTGGTCCAACTGTGGCCATAGGCACCATGGTGGGGCTGGGAATTTTAAAAAAATATTATATAGTCTTAAATTTTTCAAAATGATAATGTGTTGTGGGTCCAAAAGAAATCTTTTGCTCCTCATTTTATATTTGTTTTAAAGCATTGACTAATAGAATAGAAAGAAATCCCAGGCCCCCCTAAAGCATTACATGATCAGTGCCTATGTTGTTGTACTTACCTTGCCATGATGATATTCAGGAACAACTAGAGGGCATTCACTTGCAATATTTGATCATGTAACTCTCATTAATGAACTGTTTTAAATATTTGAAGGATACAGGATATGATATGATGATCCTTGAAATTATTTTATTGCTTCAGTGAAATAAAACTTACAGTCGTGCATTAATATGTGTTGATGTTTTCTGTTATTTATTCAAATAGTGGTAGGGGACACCATTTGTCTAAAGTGCAACAATTGTGTTGTACAGAGTTGTGTCCCTTATCCAGACAGGATCAGTTGGTGGGTTTGAGAGAAAGAGAGAGAGAATTAAATAATCACAGGTAATGTCCCTTTAATGTCATATTGTTCCCTTTAATGTCATATTGAGTTGAGGTCTCGGTTAGAATTGGTCTTCAGCAACTCATGCTTGTCTCAAGAGGCGACAATGCTTGTCCTCTGAGTACATCTTGGTTTCAGAGTTAGGTGTCCATGTTAAAATTTCTGTAGGGTGTCTCAGTGGGCTAGAAAATATCTTTGGGCTTGTTATATTTAGATACAACCAGATGTGTTTTATAAGGAAGAGATAATAATCAGTATCTATTCAGCCACAATACATTAAAACACAGTATGCATGCATGAGGTGACATGTATTGACGATCCAGTTAAGATACACACACGCCAGCATACACCCATCTTCCCAAGGCAGAGAGTTTACTGACTATAAAAGTCCGGTTTCCACCCTTGCCGAACTAGGCCGGTATTATGGAGTTATTTTTTGGCTGGACTTACGAGTCTATGAATAGTCCAATCAAAAGTGCGCAACGAAATCGAAATCCGGTTCGTAAACTGTCGTGCAGATTTCGGTAGATTGCAGGATTTGCAAAAAATGTGCACCGCCAACTCGTTGTCAACAGATATTTTCTAAATCATTTCATGTTTTTAATCAAGGTGCCCACGTGATTTGATGCATTTCGCGATGTAAGACCCGTTTTGTCACAATATAGATCTTGATTATCGATCAGATCGTCCTGACCGGGAGCCACCATTTTGTGTGAAACAAACGCAAGTGATACGAGAGGTGGAATCTGGTTTGTCCATAGGAGAGGCTTAGGAGGGACATAACTGGTAATAGCCACTGGTGGCGCTACGATCGAGCCCAGTAATTCCAGCCTAGTTCGGCAAGGGTGGAAACTGGACTTTTAAAGTCAGTTAACTTTCTTGCCTCGGGAAGATGGCATACACCCGTCTGTGGGATAGGTCGTTAAGTGGGTCATTGGTATGCCCAATATCTATTTATGTTGAAGGTTGTCGTGTTTTCAAGTCAAACAGGTTTTGATTCAAGTCGTACAAAAACAGTATTGTCAACGTCTTAAGTTTTTAATCACCAACTCACTCGAACGCAACAACGTCCTAATATATATTACGTATCAATGCTATTTGGGATTTTCCCACTCTCCTTACTTCATAAATGATTTGAGGTGCGCCACTCGCTGGCCTATAAATGAGAACATCGGGCATGCAGATATATCAACTCGCTCTTCATGCGAATAGACAGCTAGCTGCTGTGTTGATAAAGGTGTCTATTGTGTTTAGGCGCTCCCATGAACTACCAAGAAACCATTTTCAAGCTACGTCTGTCTAAATGTCGAATTATTTTATATAAAGAAGTGATATAGTCAAGAAATGATAATTCAATGACATTTATAATACGGTTATTGTCGAACATTAAATATTACAGTGTATTCCTATAGTTTTAAAACTTATTTGACGTCGACAAGGTATCAATCTGTACAACCTAGAGTCAACTCACTAAGATTGCTGGGTGATCACTGGAAGAATGGCGAGACACCCGATGTTGTTTCAGATTGTATTCTTAACGTGTGTGTCATCCGCATTTACACTGACAACGTTCAGATGTCACAACGACCTGTGCGTGCGTGGCAAGCAATACTGTCAAGACAACAGACTGCGCTGTTATCATTGCAAGGACGTTTTCCATCTATGTGGAACAGATAAGATGCCACTTACTTGTGATTCGTACTGTACCCGTCGGACGATGTACCAACGAGAAGTAGCATTTAATTCTACAATTCAGGAATTGTATGGACGCATTCGAAACGTAACCAATGACACAGATCTCAACAGAAAACAATTGAAGAAATGGGAGTTTGATGATTCTGTGATCAGGTGGAAGTCAATCGCTCTAGCTGTTGCTAGTCTATTCGTTGTCTCCATATTCCTGGTCATAGTACTTGGAGTGAAATTTTGCAGATACCGTACGCTACTAAAACGAAAAGGTTAGTACTCTACTGTATTAATATGTACATTATCGTTGGACTCTTTAGTAAATCAAAGCTTTTAGAGAATTTACGTCATTACGCACCAGGCTATTTTCTAGCTATATGACGGCGGTCTGTAAATAATAGAATCTGGACCAGACAATCCAGTGGTTGACATCGATCTACGCAACTGGGATACGATGACATACATCAACCAAGTCAGCGAGACTGACCGCCCGATCCTGTTAGTCGCCTCTTCCAATCATGACTTGCTGACGACCAATTCTAAGGGGACATGATTTTTAAAAAAACAATCAGTCTCACTGATTTGTCATCTGCATAGACCGATGTTCATGAATGAGGAATATCTTTTGACGGTATGAGCAAGCGTAACCGTTGTCAAGCCGTTGTTCATTATATTTTCTTCAATAACAAAAGCGCTTTGATTGGAACTCCAATCATTCCAGTTGACGAGTGTCAAGTGTCGGGTTTTCAAGTATCAACAACTTTATGTCCATTGGAAGCATATCATCCTCGATTATCCAGTGCATTGAATCTCGATTCCATTAGGATATATACGTTAGACATTGTCGTCACCATAGCATCGTTTTTTATCTCATTTGAATTAGACTGAAGCAGTCACCAAAGAAGACTAAATAAAATACCTCGGATTTCTTAATTTACTTTTAATTTCATACAGGAAACAGTTACTTCTTCCAGTCTAGATTTGAACGAGACGACGCTAAAAATAGCCACCCAGTCAAGGTACATGTCATAATCGAATGGAGATAAAATATACTGGATATTCATTTTGCATACACATCATATCATGAAATGGATCGTTATAGACCCAATACAGGCATGCACACAGAAAATAGTTCTATTCCACTTTTGGCAATATTCCAGCAATATCACGGCGAAGGACACATACAAAAAAAGTGACGCATACAAAACATAGCGTAGATGGCAATGGTTTATTTTACACCTATTTCATTTCAGGAATTGAGCAGAACAATCTCGTTGAAGACCAAACTCACGGAATTGGACGCGATGCCACAGAATTGAAATGTCTAATCACTGTTGCTGATAATGGCGGAAACAGAGACAGTCAGGTATCTGTCGATAGTGCTTTGGACACCACGACATCGTATTCTGACAGTTCCTCAAGTCTACACAATACACAGAGCTCAGGTGGATTTTCTGTTCCTGTACCGGAAGTTGGTGAACCATGTAGTGGAGATCAATCCAACACGAGGCTCTTGGCAGCAAATAACTCTAATTCGAATAACAGTGCTTTTCTTACTACTGCAGAGCAGCATACATTCCACAAAGGCCTTCAGACGGTTTCATAATAAGTTTTTCCCTCCCACTGTTTTGTACAGGATACGAACATTATCCTTCTTATGTTATAATGTATACATGTATTTATTGTTTTATTGTGTCTTATAAGTCTAAATGCGAGGCGTTGCCTTTAGAGTATATAATGTTCATTTCACATTTATATATTCAGTAAACTACGGTTATAACGAACTCGGAGGGACCACTAATTTTAGTTCATGATAACCGTAGTTCGTTATAAGAATATACACAGCATTTATACAACAAATGGTCGGGACTAAAAAATAAGTTCGTTATATCCGTCAGTTCGTTATAAGCGTGTTCGTTATAAATTGTACACCGCTTATCTAACGTGTGACACGTAAATAAGCTATTTTTATCTGTGTGTATTGTATAAAGATGAGGATGCTGTTGGCCGACAACATTTGAAAAGTCGCCAGCTGTTGTGGAAGTTTCGCGCATAACCGATACATACGCAACACATACGCAACATTTATTTATATTTATTCTATCGTATGGGCCTGACAAAGCATCCTAAGAGTACAAGGGGCGGCTCAAATACGAGTGTGATGCACACTCTACATGTCGAACCGGGTCATCTGTGGCAGCTTGCGTGAGCCAGTCCATATCCGTTTGACCTAGGTTGCCCCACCTACAACCGGTGTGTACAACTCTTTTATCATATAATGGGTAGGATAAAGCCAACGGATAAAAACGCACTCACCTACCCAGAGTTCCATGTGGCTGGCAGCCAGCCAGTATAGTACCACAGGAACTCGATGATAGCATGTATAACATAATATATTCGTAAAGAAAAAAATCTCACTCCTCTGTAAACATATAGACAAGGTCTATGTGTATATAGAGGGGTGTGATTGTTTTCTCTATACGATTATATTATGTTATACACGCTATCATCGAGTTCCTGTGCATAGTACCTCTGCCACAGACCCGTGAAGATTCCGGGGTAGAAGAGGTCTTCAGCAACCCATGCTTGCCGTTAAAGGTGACTATGCTTGTCGTAAAAGGCGACTAACGGGATCGGGTGGTCAGGCTGGCTGACTTGGTTGATACATGTCATCGATCCCAATTGCGTGGATCGATGCTCATGATATCAATCGCTAGATTGTCTGGTCCAGACTCGATTATTTACAGACCGCCGTCATATAGCTGGAATATTGCTGAGTGCGGCGTTAAACAACAAACCAACCAACCAACCTCTTCCACAGGCCAGCCCCATGTGACGATTCGTCACGTCTTTCACAGTCCATTCAAGATATTGCATATGCTTTTCATCCGTTTCATGTTTGACAAGTGTACACATTTTCATAAACAAATGTCAAAGAATGGTTACGGTTCATTATTCATTAAGAAAGTATCCCAATACGTGAACATCTTCTTGTAGTTATCCTTTGTTTACATTGGTTCTACGTCATCGAAGCCCAACGGAGAGCTAGCGATACGGTCACTTTGATGTATAAATAGATATTGTCATGCAACTCACTGTCGCAGTAGTGGTAGCATATCTATATAATTATGCAAAACAATATGTAAAGCGCCCCCAAATACTTGCATTAGTCCGTTCTATACTGATTTCTGAAAAAGCGCGTTTGTTTACAAACAATGGAAAAGTCCGGTAACGTGATATGCAAATTAGCCTGTGGCAGTGGTGTTATGCCGAGTCACCACTGCACCGGAGTGTGATTAAAAACGTACCCTAAAAAAGTTGGATTTGGCCGAAATATGTTTTGAATTATTTTACCGTGTTTCGTCTTGTCGCTGTGTGTACATCTGACTGCACTTCGTAACTTATGACAGGACAGACTGTCAACAACGTCTGACCTTGACAGTGACGTCTCATAGACTAGGGTAGCTTCCCTTTGACAAAGGGCAGTTACTCTGGCGGACACACCGATGGATCGCCGCGAAAGGCAAGTAAAACAATTAGTGTAGGCAATTGTTGTTTTTCGTTTATGTTTTTTCGCAACTGTACAAGAAACATGTTTCAGTTGGAACTATATTGGCTACTGTCACTGTCCGACTGACACATCACTTACCCTGTGACGTAATATATATCAATGCGCACATTCCAGGAAAACTTGCAATGTTTCGGTAAAGTTGTGAGAGAAGTAAACGATTTTCAAGCACAGAATTGAAGAGTGGCATTATATGATAAAGAGGTTATCACGCTTGTGTGTTTGGAGATGGTAAATATCATGTATTAGGAATAGACAATATGTAGTCAGCTCGCCAAGGCTCGCTAAATACAATGTTTATTCTTAATACAGGATATTTACCATCCCCAAACACACTCGCGTGATAACCTATATTTATTACCCATATGGTTAGAAAGAACCCAGTTAAAAAAAATCGCATTTGCGCTTGTGCATATATCACCAGCACGTGATCGTTTATCTCATGCATAATACTATCATTTATATGATACATATTAAATGTAAAAATGCTGGGGGGGCCCTTGTCACACATAGAGTTTAACGCCAAGATTGTTGTTCTTCAACATCGACTTACGTAAGGTTAGTCGTGGCGTTACGAATGCTTTGTTAAACGGGCAAATATTTGCCCCCCTGTCAAAAAAAAGTTAACTACAGCCTTGTGCGCTGATCATATGCAGAATTTCTGTGTTAAACCATTCATTCTTGGGTAAACTATATTTTATGAAGTTAACATGTCCCCATCACACTGCGGCCACAACTGACGTATCAAAGCCACTCAGCAGCAGTGATGACATCCGTCTCTTTCGTTAATTGTGACAAATGTTCTTGGACAACAGAACGGTTTTGTTATGCCATAGATAAAGAAAAATATTGCAAATTAAAAATTATAAATTTAGTTCCTACAAATTTATACGTACAAACTATAAGTTTCATGTTGTATTCCCATTACTGCCATTCATAGTCCATATATCGAATGTCTTTTAGATTTAGTCACTCACGCCGAAGGCCCCGGATTCGATTCCTCGGATGGGCACAATGTGTGTCCCCGCTGTGATATTGCTGGAATATTTCAAAGGCGACGTTTATCCGTACTCACTCACTCACTCAAAGCGCCATCTGGTTTCGCTGTTTTAGTTTAAAATAAAAGTTTGCATGTATGTAACGTGTTGGAAGTATCGAAGAAATATGAATAGTCCTTGAACACATCCACTCTCCATACAAAATCCCAGCATCACCCAATTCAATTCAGTTTTATTCTTTATAAACCACCCACGGTGGTTTGTTTGTTTGTTTGTTTGTTTCTGTGTTGTTTAACGCCACACTCAGCAATATTCCAGCTATATGACGGCGGTTTGTAAATAATCGAGTCTGGACGAGACAATACTGTTAAAAGCGGCGTTAAAGCCAACTCGCTCACTCACTCTCTCACTGGACCAGACAATCCAGTGATTGACATCATGAACATCGATCCACGCAATTGGGATACGGTGACATGCATCAAACAAGTTAGCGAGCCTGACCACCCGATCCCATTAGTCGCCTCTTACGACAAGCGTAATCGCCTTTTACGGCATGCATGGTTTGCTATTCTCACTTGGCTCCTCACGGGTAACCCAAGGCTAACAAGAGTTTACATGATGCATTATGATACACATTATACGCATTCAATACAGCTATGTACATCAAGATGGTGTGTTTACACGGCTATTGTTTAATAGATTGCATAATAATTGTGACAAATGTTGCTAAAGGTTTAAGATCCTCAATGAGGTAGGACAGAATAAACATTTACAGAGTATGGAATCGTTGAACGGCAGATCTGAAGTACACCCTCCATTTTAACGGATTACACCAGAAAAGAAGCCAACACGTCAATAGAAAATTTCATAGTTTTAGTATAAAAATGGCAAAATATACCAACTAAAATGTGCACACAAAATGCATAAATGCGTAATGTACTACCACACAAAAATATGTACACATTCGTCTGGTAATACGGATAATTCTTCGTGTTCTTTGATGCGATAATTAAAACAATGCCGTTGGCGACTCTGCTTGTAAGAGGCGACTAACGGGATCGGGTGGTCAGATTCGCTGACTTGGTTGATGCATGTCATCGATCCCAATTGCGTGGATCGTTGCTCATGTTATCAATCACTGGATTGTCTGGTCCAAACTTGATTATTTACAGACCGCCGTCATATAGCTGGAATATTGCTGAATGCGGCATTAAACAACAAACAACAAACGTTAATATGACAGTCAAATTACATTTTTTGCAAGTATTCTTTATTTAGATAGTTTAACTGCATTGATTTAACTGATTCTTGTATCTACATTATTCTGAACGTTGAAAGGAGGGACACCGAAATACACAGTGTATGTGGTGCCTATGAGATATTGAATAGTTTCTTGGTTTTATTTTGGTATAATGAGTGAATGTTATTTAACGCCGCTATCAGCAATATTCCAACTAAATCACTGTGGCTAACAAAGATCGGGGTAGGGCGATGGGCAGTCAGCCATATTCTCGACATTCCAGTAGTGTAATGACCTCATTTTACGATAACTCCGTACACACAAACCTTACCACATGATGTGATAAAAAATCATAAAATCCGGTTAATGATAATTTGTCCTGCAACCAGAGTATATGTTTTTCATGAAAACAAAATTTAACAAAGCAAGGTTAGCCAGCTCTGTTCAAAATCAGCATTTAGGAAATGAATGTCAAGATGACATAAAGGTATAGTGTGACAAAATAGGTCACATACTATATGTCACATACTATATATATAGAAGCGAATACATTGCCTATGAGCTCTTAATATAATAATGGCAACTTTCCAGGTGTAAATAAAATATCAGCCGGTTTCTCAGAATTCTCAGCAACAATTGCGAAACATCGACATGTACATAGGTATAGCAAGTTGAAGGTAGGGCAGCTGTGAATTATTAAACGGATGTTTTAAATGTATACCACATGTATTTGTGTGTAAATTATCATGCATGGTGACCGACTACGGTGACACAGTACTATTCCTGTTCCTATTAATCACGTCTGTAACAAATAACCTCGTGACAAACAGCTATTGCACCACGTCTTGAAAGTAGGTTCATATAAGATGAAACGTGTTATACGTGATATAATATGTTCTTGGTGCTTGCCGTCTTATTTACGAATGTCATCAATAATAGTATCCTCGAATATGCATTGCATTATATCGAATGTTCTAGCTCCACGCGGGGTAAGCTTTATAAATAGATTGGGTTTTCCAGGCTTTTTAAGGGAAAGGGGTTTTCCCATAGCATATGCAATATAAGCAACTTCGAGCAGTTTTTGCCATTTATACAGACCCTTTCGAACGTGTGACGTGCATGTAGTGCCTTCCTGTTGATTAAATGTTTCTTCAAAAAAGATCGGAGCTTCATACTACAACACAGTAATCACGTGTGTCTTTTGTAAGGGGATTGTTGACAGCGAGTTCGTTCCAAGATGGCGTCGCCCAAGTTGTACCTAACGTGTTTCGTTGTTCTTTCCATGCATACTGGACTGACACACGGGTTTCAGTGTTTCCGAGACAGTTGTGGAGCCGGCCGGCAATACTGTGTGCAGGAACGACAGCGATGTTTTCACTGCTCGGACAGGGAGAGTGAATGTGGCCTGGCCACCATGCCCAGTGACTGCGCTGCGTTCTGCTCAGAGGTGGTGTTAAGAAACAGATTATCGGAAATAAACGAAACAAACGAGAAACTCGAAACACAGGAATTGCAGTGTATGGAACATTTGAACAAGAGCCACGCTGAAATCATGCAACTCAAAGAACAGATCACTGACACACAGCAAAAATATGGAATTTTGAAAATCAAAAATACAGAGCTCGCGAAACAAGTTTCTGAGCTACATAACAAAACGGAGTCAATGAACGTGTCGGAGAACAGGAACACGGAAACCCATTCGAAGAGGATAAGTCATCTCCAAAACGTAATCAAAGGTATAAGTTACTATTTGGTAATCATTAATATGGCATTCATGTATTGATATAAACGGTATGATAAAAACAACAATGCACTCGCATATGTGGGGAGGATTGGTTTTCCCCCTCCCTCTATGTAACATTTGTTCATGCCTTCAAGCCTTTATTGCGTTGCGTCACCTTTATTACGCATATGCATTCTTCCTCAATGGAAGGTCATGGTCACAGATTTATTGTCTGTAATGCACACACGTTTCATGTGGAGTATATATCTTACTCGATTTTGTTTTGATTCATTTGTTTCAGAGTGGAAAATTGGGTGTGTCGTTGGATGGGTTCTGCTATTGCTCAGTATTGTTGGGCAAACGAAGAAATGTCTACTCCGTCAGTTCAAACGCAAAAAGAACCTACCCGACGACGAGAAACTACTTAGCCAAAACGAACTACACGCAGGTGCAAGAGAACCTGAATCGGTAGTTGTTCTAGATATGAACAAAGAAGAAAAGCGTGTATCTGAATATCAAGACTCTGCCATGGGATCCGCATCTTCCCTAGACAGCGAGACTCGTGACAGTGAGTGCGGGAGGCAACACACTGAGGTCAATTTAGACAGCCGGCCAAAGAAGAGAGCAGGCCCGACCTCCGATAGTGGATGTGAATGTGGACACCCCCATGGAACAGGAGTTAAACCCTGTAAATGCAACCTTCCTGTTGCCCCAACTAAGGGAGAGAACTCTGAGCGTGCTGCTATGGCGGTGAACCCGACACCAATAATGACTGTCGCGTAAAATCGCAAGGCTTTATTAAATTAGATGCTGTAATTGAAGTAAGCCACGTTAAATACAGACATGGCACGTCTAAACCTGGGCTGGAATTATCATTGCATTGTACATAACCATCATTATTTTCTTATAATAAAACAATGTAAATAATCATTACACTTGTGGTTGATTACGAACAAAAAAACTGGGACAACAGATTTTGATCACAATGGAACCGTTTATACCACAGGTATGATTTCCTGTATTATGTGTATTAGCAGTTGGTAAGTTTAACGTCAAATGCCACTCGCGTGTTGAGATCAAAACGGAACAACGGTCAAAGGGAGGTAATCAACAAACTAAAAGAGTCACTCGTACAATCTACCCTTTAGCGCAAGAAGTCAGAAGTAAACGATCCATCAGTTATATTTTACAGAAACAGAAATTATTTATCAAGAGTAAGTAGGTGAAATCGTTACCTTACTACAACATATGGTACCGGACGTGGCAGTCACGTGACCATATAAAGTTTTGTTAAGAAACCGAATTCACAAGAAGCTAAACAATTAGATCTAACTTTCTTTCGAAATAATGGCTTCTGAGAACACTGTTTACGATGGCTCATGTTTCTGCATAAGTATCTCCTCTTTAAACATTTCGCAGGGAGAGACCCTGCTGTGAAGTTATTACTTCTCCATTTTGTGTGAAGAATATGTCTCATAAACGTGGCAGGTTTTTCAAATTACATTATTATCATTTTACGTGCGCCTCGTGTTCCTGTCCTTCAATATATTATCTCCCTTAGACCGTTGTTGATTTCCGTGTGATCTCTGTGTTCCTCTCTGTGGCATTTGGGTTGGACAGAAATGATAATAGAATATTTGCATTGGCTTCTTATTTGTAAATCAATTACTTCTTTATCGTTATTTACGTCAGCTTTGTCTATACAAATACAGACAGAGAGCCGTGACACGAAACAAAAATGTTTTTGAACCACATTGTTTCAATTTATCGATATCACTGTTGGCGAACGTACCCTATGTTTGTTTGTTGTTTATCAGCACACAGCAGGATTCAAGTTATATGATAGCCGTCTGTAAATAATCGAGTCTGGACCAGACAATCCCGTGATTGACATCATGAGCATCGATCTACACAACTGAGATCGATTATATAGGCATCAGCCAAGTCGGTGAGCCTGATCATCCGATCCCATTAGTCGCTCTTACGACAAGCATAGTCGCCTTTTACCGTACCCTATGTAAAGACATGTCCCTATAATACATTGCAAGTGATACCGTGACATTTTATTCGCTAACCAGGCAATTTATTTTGCGTTAATATTTCCATAAACTGGTAAAAAATAGGGAACGCCTTTCTGTTTCCTGAATATAGAACAGGAGGGGCTCGTGTTGGATTATTGCACAGAACGATGCCACTTATTACGTATTGTCGTCTAAATTGTTTTATTTTGTCTGTTAATGATTAAATATGCAGTTTGTGAAGTTATTAATGTTGACGTATTTATTTATAAGAACTGACTCAATATTCGTTTATGGATGTTTTATAAATGTAAACGCCGATAAGGCCATTTTGTGTATATCTGCGTTGTGTGCACACCGGTTTATGCTTTATATAATTCTTAAACAAAGTCTGACTGCACGATGTATGTATCCTTATCAAAAACATATTTAGCTGACGTTAAATTCTGTTTTCATTGTTTATTACGATGACAGGTAATAATAGACGTTTACTGTAACTGATGAGATGAGTATAGATACTATACATACATGTGTATGTGTGACCTTTAAAGTAATGCCCGTATTATGTTGCTAGCCCACTGAGATATCATGTCGCACTTTAACATGATATTAGTGAAAAGCATTATACTGACTCCGAGCCGACCAGTGCTTGTTTCATCGGGAAACATGTTCCATCTTTGAACGTCTTTTGGTATGACGCTGTCAGTGCGTCGAACACCGACGTCCGCGCTCCGGGCAAGCGTTCTATTGACAAGACAACGGGGGCGGTCTCCACAGTGTGTTACCGGGTGTGGCCAATTGTTGTACATGATGGCGCTGGTTGTGTCAGACCTTATCATCTGCTGACTTGACCCTTGTTTGTTTATTTACTGGCGGTATAGTTATGTATTTGAAATATTGTCTCACTGCGGCGTCAAACACCATTCACTCACTCCTGTCTCCAGCCTGTTCTTTCAGCGCGACTCTTCTGTTGTACGCTCAATGCTTGCGTGTCTGTAACTGTCAGAGAGCATCTGCTTAAACATGTCCAACACAAACAACAGCCACTTGAACTGTCTTTACTTTTCCCATGTGCAGACTCATATAAGCTGAACATATTTGTAAAGTTTATGTAATGCGTACATGTGTGCGACTGAAGTCCACCTGCCCGCGATCGTTGGTACCTATTTCAGTGCTTTGTGTGCGTTTGTTGTTTAACGCCGGTGCAGCAGGTTCAAATCAATCTCTTAAATGTTCACTCTAGAGTGAGTTGAGCCTTGGTTCAAATCACTCCATGGTGCATTTAGGGGGTTCAGTTGGGCCTCCTACAACGCGCTTAGCAATATTCCTCATATATGACGGCGGTCGGTAAGGAATCGAGTCTGGACCAGACAATCCACTGGCTGATATCGGCAACGATCCACGCCTTCAGCCACGTCTGACCACGCGAGTATCCTCTTACTTCTAATACAGGTTCCGCAAAAGTTAGGATTCGATTTTTTTTTATGCTTAACGTCGCACACAGTGAGTGAGTGAGAATGGTTTTACGCCGCTTTTAGCAATATTCCAGCAATATCACGGCGGGGGACACCAGAAATGGGCTTTACACATTGTACCCATGTCGGGAATCGAACCCGGGCCTTCGGCGTGACGAGCGAACGCTTTAACCACTAGGCTTCCCGACCGCCCCTCGCATTTAGTAATATGCCAGCTATATGACAGCGGTCATTGAAAAAAACGAGTCTGGACAACACAACGTATCTGGGAGGACACAACCTACCCCGGGTCCCCACTTCGTGAACGTATCTTAGAGGACACACTCTACCCCGGGTCCCCATGAGGTGAATGTATCTGAGAGGAAACAACCTACCCCGGGTCCCCACGGGGTGAATGTATCTGAGAAGACACACTCTACCCCGGGTCCCCACGGAAAGAACTATCTGAGAGGACACAACCTACCCCGGGTCCCCATGAGGTGAACGTATCTGAGAGGAAACAACCTACCCCGGGTCCCCACTTCGTGAACGTATCTGAGAAGACACACTCTACCCCGGGTCCCCACGGAAAGAACTATCTGAGAGGACACAACCTACCCCGGGTCCCCACGGAAAGAACGTCTCTGAGATGACACAACCTACCCCGGGTCCCCAGGGGGTGAATGTATCTGAGAGGACACAATCTACACCGGGTACCCACGTGGTGAACATATCTGAGAGGACATGCTCTAGCCTAGGTCCCCACGTGGTGAACGTATCTGAGAGGACACACTCTACCTCGGGTACCCACGGAAAGAACGTATCTGAGAGGACACAACCTACCCCGGGTCCCCACGGAAAGAACGTATCTGAGAGGACATGCTCTAGCCTAGGTCCCCACGTGGTGAACGTATCTGAGAGGACACACTCTACCCCGGGTACCCACGGGGTGAAAGTATCTGAGAGGACACAATCTACACCGGGTACCCACGTGGTGAACATATCTGAGAGGACATGCTCTAGCCTAGGTCCCCACTTGGTGAACGTATCTGAGAGGACACACTCTACCCCGGGTACCCACGGGGTGAAAGTATCTGAGAGGACACAATCTACACCGGGTACCCACGTGGTGAACATATCTGAGAGGACATGCTCTAGCCTAGGTCCCCACTTGGTGAACGTATCTGAGAGGACACACTCTACCTCGGGTACCCACGGAAAGAACGTATCTGAGAGGACACAACCTACCCCGGGTCCCCACGGAAAGAACGTATCTGAGAGGACATGCTCTAGCCTAGGTCCCCACGTGGTGAACGTATCTGAGAGGACACACTCTACCTCGGGTACCCACGGAAAGAACGTATCTGAGAGGACACACTCTACCTCGGGTATCCACGGAAAGAACGTATCTGAGAGGACACAACCTACAATGTTAGAAAAGCACCCATTTGGACAGAAAATGCAAAAACATAATTTTTTGTAAAATGTAGACATATTATTAAGGCGAATTACTCAAACGTTATCCAAAGGCGGATGCCGCATTTTAAAAGGAAGGGGTTCACAATAATCAAAATGTTACTGCCCACAACATATTACATTTGGTTTTCATACATATTATGTTATTGGTCTGTAAAGTACTTACACGTTTATGAATAGTATATGACATGTCCGAGTAATGACCACACACAACTTAAACATACATTTCATTATGAATATAGTGTAAACCTTCAGATTTACACACAATATACACAGTGCATAGGCGTGGAAACTGAATAACTCTACGCTCATATTTGATGACCCGTGTCATGTAAATATGTTGCTTGGGGAATCTGCCACATCCACCAAGAGTCATGCCGTTAAATAATGTTCTTCCAGTTCTAAAGAAATATTTACGCATGAACAGATTGCATAACTTTACAATGGGAGGCATCCCAGATTTCTGAAGTGTAGCATAGAATGGGAGTTATCATTGAATCAGTTATTTCAAATTGTTCAACTGATGTTGCCAAAGCTCCTTTGAAAACAATTTACAGATAAAACCGCCTTTCTGGCCTGTGATGCTGAACATGCTTGAGCTTTGGTCTGTACACGTTTGGGCGCAAGCCCCAATCCTAAGTATCTATAGAATGAGAAAGTTTCAGTAAGTTCACCCCTTCTCATTAGTGCGAGGTGGGCCACCATTTCTAAATATATTCTGCAAAAAAAAGAAAAGAAACGTAGTGAAATCGTAAATATCTGAGTTTTGCGGACATCAATACAAATTTAATACCAAAAAGGAATTGATCCTTACAGCATTGATTGGGATTGATTTGTGCGGAAAGAATGAGGTACTGCAGAAATTTGGTGAAAAGATGGAAAAAACACAACATGAAAGCCTGGCGCCGAAACACACCATCATGTAATGTCCGTGCAACGTCACTTTTTGGGCTATAAAAAACCCGTTGGGTTTTCATTTCATTTAGCAAGTCTAGATTACTGCAGAGAGTCTCCTTTTTATTATATTTGAATTATAAAAAGCTACAACATCCATACAAAAAAAACCAATGGAGATTGAGTGCCACGAATAATGCATCTCAGTAATATTATGATGTTCTACAACGTCCTAAACCTTTGCGCTCACCCTTAAGCAGGTTCTGAAAAGAGTAGTAATGCTAATGGACATATATGACTGGACGTGCAACCCTCCACACTATTATCTTTTCTCAATATATGACAATATGTGTTCGAATGCAGTTGTAGTGGTGGCCATCTGTGCCCAACCCGAGACACACACAGAAACACGGAAATAATTCAATGGCAAAAATCACAAAGATGACCAGCCACTGGTCCACCATCCAGACATATTACTCTCATTGTAACGTGTTTAACATAAACACTCCGCGTGTTTAAGACATACGACAATAACTACGATAGCTCGCAGTTGCCATCGGTCGTTCAAGTCAAACTCCTGAATGTACCGTTATCATTACCAGCGTAATAACGAATGACCCTACATGCTTATAACTTAGGCTTGTTTGTTTGTTTGTTGTTTAACGCCGCACTCAGCAATATCCCAGCTATATGACGTATCTGGACCAGACAGTCCAGTGACTGACATCATGAGCATCGATCTATCTACGCAATTGGGATACGATTACATGCATCAACCAAGTCAGCGAGCCTGACCACCCATTCCCGTTAGTCGCCTCTTACGACGCCTTTGCTATAGTTGCCTTTGACGGCAAGCATGGGGTGCTGAAGACCTATTCTACCCCGGGTCTATACTTTTGGTGTGTGAGTTGACTCATTTGCAGAGTTTAAACTAAACCTTGAACTTTTACCATTTTATCGATATTACAGCTTTTGTCACACGACACCAGTGCCTCATGGCGTCAACGTGGTGGCCGCGTTAGTCCGAGTAAGTGCGCGTATGGGGTGAACTGGTTCTCGTGGTAGGGGTCAGTTTAGCACTTGTGGAGGTGAATCACTGAACGGTCTAAGAAGTCTTCCACTAAGCCTGATAGTAATTTTTGAAAACGTTTTAACCTTTCAGTTTCAATCTCACAAAATGCTTTGAGCGGAAGCATGTTAATGTACTCATCAAAACCTTCAATAAACGTTGCTTTTAGACGTCGAGATTTTGCAAGAAATCTGTCAACGCTTAGCTCGATCTTTCCCAGGAAACCGAGAGCGCCGCATTTGCGCAAGGAACCTTGGCGTTGGCTGCATGATTACCAGATTTTGAACCAATCAAACCGTTCCTATGGTAACACTAATTGTGACCGACTGAATAGTTATATGGTTTCCCATTGTTTTGTTTATTTAGAGTGTGAAACGGAGGTGTGTTTATTAGGATTCACTTAGGTTGTTCAGCCAGCAATTGCCAGGGAACACTTTTATTACAAATCACAGTTTTAGATGTGGAATAGTCTTTCTGTGTGAGTGTATGTCATAGAAAGAGTGAGTGTACTTGTGAATCTGTGACTGAGTGAATGTGTATGTTAATGAGTGAGTGAGTGAGCGTGTTTATCTGTCCCTGTGGTAGTTAGTGAGTGAGTGTGCCTGTGCATCTGTGAATGAATGAGTAAGTGTGCCTGTAAATCTGAGAATGAGTAAGTGGGCCTGTGTATTTGTGAGCGTGTGAATGTGTGTATCTACCCCTTGTAGAAATATAACAGCAGCTATTCTCTCAGATCAGAGAATAGGCAGCATAGATTATACCTTTCTTATTACTCTTGATTGTTCAGACTTTTCGAAAAGAAGGAAACAGAATTAAACTGTGTATCTTTATCCACATTAGTTAAATGTAGCATATTTTTATCAAGAGCTTTTTTTGGCTAACTTCTTACTTTAGAACTTTCCAAGAAACCCAAGACTTCCTATCCATCTTCCCATTTCTATGTATAAATTATCATTGCTTAGGTGATTTCATGAGATTCAATACGCTACAAAAGAGCCCCTTGGTGCTATTAATCTGAAATTCGATATGGTTTAAATGTCTGTTCAATAACGTTATACAGTGCAAGAAGAATAAGACGCATACATCGACCAGGACGTTTGCATGATATTCTCTACATTTAGTTCATGTAGAGGCTGCAAGGGTCTCTTTATTAATCTGTTTGACCAGATACTTAAAGTAAAAAGATTGTAATTGGGGAAAGAGAAGACCATAGAATAGATAGAGAACAGAAGCGATTGTAATATTCACAATAGGCCAACGACTGTGGTATGTGTTAGTCGGAATACCGCCTTCTTACTGCATGGCAAATTTCATGATACTACTACTGGCGTAGTAACCGCAAAGACAATATGGCCGCAATGGCAGCCTTGTTTCAAATATAATCAGATTTCCGTGTTTACTGTTTAGAAACATCATCGCTGGGGTGTTTCAGCATATGTCGCAATGCAAAAATTAGCGACGGACGGACCACGGAAAACACACCTCGAAATATAATCACTTGAAGTTTATGTCCACGTGACCTTATACAAATCGCTGTCAGTTCCTTACTTTGGTGAAGAAATCTGTCACACAAATACACTGAAGTGTGGCCTCGATCACGAACACTAGAGTGCCCTGTTATTACTACCGGGTTGTAAAACTGGCAGGAGCGTCTTCTGGGCTGAATGCATGTTAGTCCTGACAAGAACCATCCAACTGGAGAGCTTCGTGCAGTTTAAAATTCTTTGATCACAATGACTACTTAATACTACGAGATTCTTGTAATTGCGGGCAATTTGGTTGCCTGGTAACAGAATAAACAGATGAAATGAGGAAGCTGTCGTATGTTGTTTGGGACAGGAAGCATCTTGTTGCCATCTCTCAACGCCTCGACTGATTGCAGTTCATAATGGGTTTCACGCGGTGGCGAAGAATTTCTCGAACTTTTGACATGATAATGGTGATGCTGTTGGAGTGTTCACGTGCATGTACCTAAACTAGAAAATTCCATACAAGGTCTCTCTCAGACTTGTCAAGTAAAATCCCCCGACCTCATTGTTTTTCCGTAACCGGATTAGTGGCAATGGCCTGTCTTGATTTATATTACATTTATATCACGGCGAGAAAGACTCCCGGCCATGCAGTTCGTGTGTGTGCATGCGTGTGTTGATTAACGCCCCTCTCAGCAATTTATAGCTGTATGACGGCGACACGACACTAAACGAGTCGGGACAAGACAAGCAAGTGACTGAAATTATGAGTGAGTGAGTATGGTTTTACGCCGCTTTTAGCAATATTCCAGCAATATCACGGCGGGGGACACCAGAAATGGGCTTCACACATTGTACCCATGTCGGGAATCGAACCCGGGTCTTCGGCGTGACGAGCGAACGCTTTAACCACAAGGCTACCCGACCACCCCGACTGAAATTATGAGTCGTCGGGATACGATGACACGCTTTCAACCAAGTCACCGAGCGACTAGCACAGACTGCTGGGAGTAATTCTTAACCAGACTCTCCACGGGATATGCAAGATGTTTACCACTTCAGTGAAATCCAAGAGCACGATTGTGGTGTTGACAAGCCAATGATCATATAATGGGATTCAAACTCAAGAAGAATCTATCGTTGCACGATAAAGGGACGTTTCTGCGTCAGACGCAAATGCGGTCGTCTCGAATATTGTTTTAAACATAAATATATTTTTGGTGTGAAGCTCATTCGTGAAACATAAGACACGTCTTAGATCTGCAATACTTCGGGCTTTCCTCTCTCACCAAGTTGACACGCCGTGATATAACTGAACTAAGATAAACAGATCCTACTTGTATCTGATTACATAAAGTTATTTTCCCTGACCTAAGAAGCTTTCCCATGACAACTGACGTAACAAGTCTCACGTACTTAATAACTTTGTTGGTTGTTCGCGTCATTTTTGTGGTGGTTTAGCTTACTGTGTATTATATAAATGGAGTTATTTGACGGGTATTCTGTCGAGAATCGTGTGGATGTTGGTTCTATTGTCAATATCATCTATGTATAAAGCAACATATCCCTGAATGAAACCTTTCTTAGGCCAGGTTCACACACCGCCGATTATGGCTCCCGTTTGAGATCAGACAGCGCTACGGCACGAAGAGTGAAAAAGTCGGATTACTATCCTTAATGATATGGAATGTCCTATCATTGTCTGAACGCAGTCGTATACGTTCGTAACAGAGTCCTACGGATCGGGAAAGGTCCAGAGAGGTCGGCCAAGCACTCCCAAACACAGCCATGGCATTTTATTCCAAAGACAGAAGTGTGGCCTTTCAGTTTAAAGGCATAGTCACAACATTTGAAGCGAAAAAGAGTGACGGAATTTAAATGAAGTGACAAAAGTATTAGCCATGACATTCAAGACTATAGACACAGTCAAGGCATTTCAGGACCCGCGCAAAACCGAGTAAAGAATAGGTCTTCAACAACCCATGCTCGCCGTAACAGGCGACTATGTTTGTCGTAAGAAGCAACTAACGGGATCGGGTGGTCAGGCTCGCTGACTTGGTTGATACATGCCATCCCAATTGCGTGGATCGATGCTCATGATATTAATCACTGGATTGTCTGGTCCAGGCTGTCGTCACACAGCTGTCATATTGCTGAGTACGGCTTTAAACAACAAACACACAATCAGACCTGAGCTACAGTCACGTCATTTCAGTCCAAAGATACAGTCAAGTCATTTCAGTCAAAAGACAGCCTTTGCATTTGAGGCACATAAAGCAACGGACCTGTGTGTCTTTTTGTTTCTGATGCTAGTATATTATGATGCACCTGGTGTAGTGGTTGGGAATATCGTCCGACCATGTCTGTTGGACGAGTAAAGTTTAAATTGTTGTTGTTATTCACCACGAACAGAAATCAAATTTACACACACATTTCTTCATTTTTGACATGTTATGAATAGCTCGCTACCAGCTTATCTCAACGGCTGTTTACTAGTACTGTACCTGGCTGATCGACAGACAGACATCCAGCCCATTTTGTGCCTGACAAATCTCTTGCTGATTTGTCCGGAAACTAAACATTGTGACAAAATTGCGACTGTTTAGAGGTGGGTGGAAATGAGTGTACTAGTTTCCACAATCCTGCATACATGGGAGGTAGATCTCCGTGTCTGCGTGACCGTGTATTATTTCCATGCTTGATTACAATGTATATAAAAAGCCAACAAACAATAGTTACAAAAATGATTTATATTAAACAAACAAATATCGACATCCTTACATCACTGACGAAGACTCCTCACACACCTAAAACGCGAACTCCCGACAACACGCTTAGTGCCGACACCTACTGATTGTCCTGACAACGCACTCTACCAGCAAGTTCAACATTATGACAATGAACATGGCTTATTTATAGACGATTTCACTCCAACCGTCTGAACAACACAATGGAATGTTTTGATATGTTCTGTACTTCTCTCGAGTCCACACCAACAGCACCAATCTCTGAATCTGCAGGACACAAAACAGTCTCTGGATTTACGTCACTGGGAACACTCCCGAGTTCGTAATAAGTTGTAATAATGGATTTTCCCGTCTGGGGATATAATTCTTTAATTCAACTTCAATTTAGGGGATTTGAGTCTCTCTTACGGAATCAGTTGTTGGATTTCGGCTAAAGTAAACATCACAATCTCCCAGGCTTTGGAATAATCACGATCATCACCTAAACTAAGAAAATATCTCTACTAAGGGGATATTCAAAATGGCGACGCACTTGATGTCGTCTGGTTTTTGTACTTTCACTGCTTTTATCAAGGCATGTATTCATTTGGTCCACAGACCCTGATCCTTGTCTGCCCATGTAATCCCCGGACACCACTACAGTATCATCAAGCTCCTAACACCGTATTCGATCTGGTAGCTACACGAAGCCTATCAAAGACTAAAGGGAGAATAACAGTCTGTGTTCGAGTTTTCAAAAATATGTCAAATTACTTCCCTCTGCAGTTTTCAATTGGCCTCAAACAATAATAGCCCTATAAAGTGTCTGTGGCAGCTAGGCGCCAAGAAAGCACGTTTCAGTCAGAGCAATTTCCGATGTGCTAGCATCCATCTACGAACACCCTTATTATTTCCTGAAGAAGATCAATTCCTTCCCTGCTCTACTCAATTGCCACAACCCTCCACACACCTTCGACGAAAGTTTCCAATCTGCAACATAGCCTCTTGATTCTACAAGAAGCATGAGTCATAAGCACGTGGAGATCGTGCGTGGCGTGCCGACGCATTCCAACTTCCGCTGATCCGCTCGCTCGGGCTTCACTCCGATCAAATCCGATTCCTTCTGGCGGATTGTCCCGGTGATGGATAGAGAGTGGGGTTGATTTTTCAAAAGAGCACCATTAATGAAATGTGGGAACTGAAATTGTCCGATCCATATCACAGCAATGGTATTTCACAGAAAATCGCGAACCGGCGGTTTTTTTCTGTCCAGGGCGTTTCAGGATGGTCGCAAATACAGCTCTGTTTTGGAATTATGTGTGGGGGCTGCTACTCCGTTCTTTAAATGCACTATCGTCCGGCCTGTAAGAGGAAAAGTAATTATTTGAAAGTGAATTTTTTTGTTATTACTCACATCAAAGACACTTATTTGTTATGGAATGGTGCAAAAAGGAGGTTGGGCATAAAACGAGCTTTCACAAATCTATAACAATTGCATTAAGCATGAGCAATAACATCACTCTTCAATCTCCAACTCTCACATTAAGCCCCCTATCCCCTTTCCTTTTATGCATTACACTGATATACACTCTTTTTATACACCCTATGGAGTGGAAGATTTAGGAAACTACATAAAGGATCATAATTGATCCATTATTACAGATTAGCAGAACTTGGGGCCAACAAATGGGTCACTCCTACAAGGATCACACGCACTCACATGCTACGAGGAACTTGCCCAATAAGGTAAACCTTCACGAAGTCTTCCTTCTCAAAAGCCAAAAAGCCAGATAGATTGTCTACGAAATGGTCAATGTTTTACACGTTTCATCAAACAAACCATCAAATAAAGGATCTTTTAAGATTGAAGAAGATCTGTTTTAATTCTTTATACTTGTAAACTAACCTGTCCATGTTTTTTGGTTTGTGAAGACAAATCCCTTGCAATCTGGGTCAAGGTTACAAAGGTCTTCAGCTTCCTGTCGGTCAAACACTGACAGTGTACATCCGCCTCCCGACATCGAGAAGCGACACCTATAGTCGAATTGTCCGGGGAGATCACTCTCCTTATAGTGAATGAATGCTGAAAATAGGACAAGACAATTATCTTTAATTTGATTGTGGCAGGGGGCAGATGTTTCATTAACTAGAACATTATATAACGGTAAACACATGGCATTTATACGTAGGGAACACTAAGGTGTTTGAATCTACGGGTGAATTAGCCTCGGGCCTAAATACATTTCAAGCAAGTTTGATCAGGACATTCAAAACCCGCGATGTACAGTGAAACCCGTGACCCGGACGGAAAACAAAGGATGGGGTAGGACAAGGGCTCTTCATGGCCCACTGGAAATGTCAAAAGTTTAAAGGTGCCGGAAAACTTCAAGTATTGGCATGAAACTAATCAGACATGTTCAAATGGCTGACTTCCACTTGCATGTTTTATACTTCTGATATGATTAAATTTAAGTATGTTTAATGAGTTACACAGCCGTTTTTTAAACTTCAAATGAAACTTCAGTATGGGAAAATCCGTGACCCAAGATAAATCTTGTATCATATCTTTATATTGTATATATATTTGCATCTCCTTTAAACACCAGCCTTGTTTAAAGACTTACGTTGAAATATTTAAAAAACGCATACCGAAAACAACTAAATCAACTCCTTTGACTCATTTCATCCTTACATGTGCATTGAGTGTTGTCATACTTTTTGTTGAAATTAGTCTAGTTCTCATTCATATGAACACTTCTGATACCTTCAACAAAAGTTACTAATAGTTTTGCTTGGACAATATCTCAGTTTCACAAAAGGCACTTATAACCACAAAGTAGCCTCTGTGGGAACAAGGAGTCTATAGAAAATTCTTAAAAGTGTATTCCTGTCAAAAACTGCAATACTGTACTTTTCATGGTGATTTAATTGGAATATCAACTACCGTTACTTTCTACTTACTACTACTTTCATTGACCGCCTCCGTAGTCTAGTGGTAGAGCGTCCGCCCGGAGAGCGGAAGTTGCCTGAGTGGGGTACCCATGTTAAACTGCGACAAGGTATCTCAGTGGGCAAGCACTATAAATTCGGCATTAGTCCGGACTAGTACAACCAGCCACACATGCACGTCCCTATATATGTGTAAGAATCTTAAACGCGACCTTAAACCCCATTTCACTTCACCGATATAATTTGATGACATGTATTACCGCAATGGCTGCGTTTAAGACTACATTTACTATAAACTACTACTACCACTACAACTACTTTCATTCGCTTCTACACCCCTAGCCCTGATTTCTCTGTCAATAAGTACCACCTTTGATATGCACGAATATGTTATCAGCTGATTAAAATCGAGGTCTGAAAGAGCACTGAGTTCAAAGCATCTTTGGTACCTGTTCGGGGGACGGTCGCAGCAGTCCTGTTGAGATGACTGCCTGATTTGTATAAACTGACGATCTTTTCCATGTTGTCCACGAGCTGTCGTGAGTCCAGGCTGAGGTTTTCATAGGCATCCACAACCCGGTCGATGAGCGACTTCAGAAGTGGCGGTGCGCCGTGGGGAAGAAGGAACGTTGTGAAGTGCCTGCCAGCGTTAAAAGTGTTTCGCATTTCGTTGAAACCATTACACCGACCATGTAGGCAAGGCATCCTGCAAAATAAGTCATACATGTGAGTGAGTATATTCGTTTAGCATTGCTTTAGCCATACAATACAACAGGGAACAGAACCCAAGTCGGCATCGGAGACACAAACAACAGCACTATCCTTTTGTCTATGTGCTGTATCCTTGTCGATTGTTGGTTTCATATAACAATTTCCTTTTGGGTAGTCTAACGACTTAGAATCTGAGGTATATGTTTATGTGCTAATGAAAAGATTCTCATGATTCAATCTTAAAAAAGAGCCGTGGATATCAAATAGCTATTATCAATAATAACACCAAGAAATGACATCACAAAACACAAAACGTGTCAATATCATGCCTTCGTGATATTTAATGGTGAATTAAACAAAGTCGGGATGTTCATGTACATTTACAGAAAGTTATATCTGGGCAAAGGACCCTATAAACAATATCTGCATTAGTTACAATACAGAGTCTGTATAATTTCTCAATCTCATTAAAATCAGATCTTAGTTCTCGCTTCCGCTAAACAAAGATCTGGGGACATCCCATTACGGGTCACGTCAGAAACGACCTTTCGCGAATTTTGACCGACCAATGAAATGACTGACAAGAAATCGACATTAGCCAATAAGAAGGCAGCTTTCTCGAGCTTTACGACACTAATTTCAAACTGGCGACTACGCTTCGAAACATATTTTGACGTATTCTCGATTAAAAATATCAAAACTGAAAAGAACATTCTGGAATGGCTTTAATAATGGCCTAGATTGTATGGATATAATCATAAAACCCGTAACTGTCGTTCGGAATACCCCGTGTTAAATATTTCGTGGTTGCATGATTCGAAAACACATTCCTACTGTCACTTTCATGATCTGGTAAGCGACGTTCTGATTAGTTGGATGAAAGGTCGTTCTGACGTGACCCTTAATGGGATGTCCTCAGATCTTTGTTTAGAGATAGCGTGAACTAAGATCTGATTTTAATGAGATTGTATAATTTCTCTATTTCAAATGTATTTGTTTGAGAGTTCTTCGCTAGATCAAAGGCTACTGCAACGACTCGCGGACTTGAAAACACACACATAGAGGCCTCATACTAAATATTAAAAGACCCACAAAAACCGTCTTGTATCATCTTGTTACCTTTTTGTGAAGTTGGAGCTGGAGAAATGTAGAGAACAGTCCCGATCTTCTTGACATTTGGGTTCATCAAAACCTACGTCATCAACATCTGACAGCTTCAATTGGCCGTTGACCAACACAAACTGCTGCCGCCGGAAGTCGTTCATTGCCATCGAGCCGAAGGGCGTAGTCGACATGAATCGAAGAAGTCTCGTCATGTCGTAAGAAATCTGAAGCAAAAGTGTGTATTAGCACGATAGAAACAAGAAACTGGAACTTTACGATATACTGTGCACAGCGAGACCTCGTTACCTCCCGGGAACAGTATGTGTATCGTGTTGTCAATCGCTCTATGATTTCTTGAATTCCTTCTGCGCACATGTTCACATGAGAATGATCAACACTGAAGAGGATAAAATGAAGAACATGCTTATATATAGATCATATAAAAACCTTGCGAAGAACCTGTTCTTACATAACAGGACTTCATTTGAAACAATATAATTTAACAATACACTGACTCGTCCTACAGTTTTACAACCTAATATTCCTTGAATCAATCTTTTATGGCAATATTCAATGCACCTTCATCAATCACAATTTGTCATCAAGTCGTACACGGTGTGCGTCCATGTCTATATATCTCGCCGCAGCATCACAACAGAATTTCACTGTGAACGCTGACTAAAATAGCCGCATTAAACCAGCTCGTGCTCCGGCCGACACAGGCCCCGAACCGCCGACTAACGTGAAGCTGCTATATGTGTGGATGAATGCCGTTCTAGAAATGTTTGTTGACGATAGTACAAACTGCCTCCACTTGTTCCCGCTCTGTTACACGTTAAGGAGGGTGGTGAACAGTGGGTGCTCAGTATCTTCATGTAATACCGCAGATGATCTTTGAGTGAGTGAACTGTATATAACGCCGCAATCAGCAAAAATTCAACTATTACATCAGTCTGTATACACAGGAAACCAGAGGTGAACAGCATGACAATGCGCCACGACATCTGGTTACACCATTCAACCAGCTTCGTCACACTACACATCCTGACCAACCTATACCCTTTTACATCGTCTTTTGCAACAAGGCTGATGTACTGGGAACCTATTCTGTGCCATACTTCCTGCTCGGTTGTAATTAAAACTATCATTTGTCAAGATAAAGCCTTCAAATCCGTCTTAATGTGAAGGATTATTCAAAGAAATTTGGAGATTTGCCAAACTATTAGGGGTTTGCATGGCATCTTGTTTCAGGGTCTGTAAAGACTATACCTTGTTATACACAACTTGAAAGAAGATTGCGTCTTGTATCAAGAATGAAGAATTTTTATTGTACAGAACACCCTTGTAGGGCAGGGTACAAACTATCTACATATGGGAATAAATACAACTATAGACATGAGAGGTAGATATACATTATATATAGAGATATTTCATATTATTTGCATTCACAGTATATAAACATTTATATATATCATGAGGTGGCTGGCAGCGCACACTTTAATACTGTATTGATAAGTCTAGTGTAGATAATGTATTGATAAATCACAATAGTTGTAGTAAAGATTTAACGTGATATCTGAACGTTGTCTACGAGACTGGTTCTTTTAATAAACATGTCAGAGATAATTTGTGAAACATATTTTGCTTTTTCAGGGTAGGGGTTCAGGACACTTGCAACGATTTTATAATCATTTTGACAATTTAATAGATCTATTAGAGAGTCCTATTGATCATCTGCATACACGACTGGCCCTTTATACAAATCTATTAAAAACACCCGGAATAAAATCAAACTTAAACGCTTAGAAGCGATGACGATCCTCAATGGGTCCATACTTATCATAATCATTACCACCATGATCACGTAACTCCATCGTTATGCAACTACTGCCACCACACACAGATCGAACAGACCATCTCATGTCCCAACCTCTCAAACCATTAACTAGGTTGGCTACAAATATTGACCTATTTGTATATTCCCAATGCCTGAACAGTACACACTAACACTGGCATGGTCTCTAAATTAGTTTCAGGTGACCAATATGTCATGACAAATGTTGACAAGTGTTTGTTGCAAACTAAGTCAAATAATTGTCAAGCAACAAATAGGGACTGACACGAGAGTTGTCCCCGCGAGAACGGCGTCGTGGCTGTCACAGCCGTCTTGGGAGTGTGCCCTTGCTACACAGCTGTATGTGTGTGTTTGTTACACCTGTATGTGTGTGTTTATTACACACGTGGGGGCTACAGCACTGACGCAATGACGACATAGTTGGCTCATGTGCACCTGCACCTGAACAATGCTTGGGAATTGGGTGGCGGAGGGTGTTATTACTTGAACATGTAACTAAAACGTTATCTGTCTGGACAGGCAGTTTAGTCCGGTTCAGACAGAGGGGAGTCCAGATTAGTCAGATTTTAAAGGAAGAAACCATGACGATAATTACCGTAAATTTGGTCTGGTATTGACAGATTCACTGGATCGCAACTGCGTATTACTGTCTTTCGCGCTTGTTGCCTAAGAGGTTACCATTTTTCAGTCCATCGAATTGTGGGGGTTTGGAAAATCTCGCCACCCCTTGCAAAGGTACCCTAATACCCTCATGTCAAAACATAATATTCATTACGAAAAAGGTGACTTTGTCCAATTACATCGAAGATTGGTGTCTGTAGTACATTATGATAATCCTTTTGCCGCATTAGATATATTCATATACAAGAGCAAGATGCTGCTGCATCGAGGCAGGCTATACATCGAGGGAGAGCTCGAGCAGCTTTGTACAACACTGAACAAGGTCTGTGAAGAACGAACTTTATAAATTGTGTCCATACAGCAAGATATTCGGCTGCCCTTTCGCCGTGGAACAGGGAAAATTTAAAGCGAAGGTGTTGTCTTCCGCAGTTTAAGCGGATGTCAAAGAAAAATTCGTTATACATCACTTCCGGGATTTCACCTGCAAAAACTTAAGAATTTAAGGCATGATATTGAATGTTTTAGAGACCATCAAATCCGATCACCTCACCCATGACTACCCATTAATCGCTACGCATATCAACAGGAAAGAACCAGTTAAGGGTCTCCCATTTCTCTTGCTTGTGTTTCTGAAGTTTCTCCACCCTGGGGAACCCCAATGTCTTGATGGCGTCTGGTTAGCGCGAGGGTGATTTGTTTATGCAGGGCGCCTCGCGCCTGTCACGTCACTATCAGCTGTTTATGCCCCAAGGTGGCAGTATTATCTAAGATGATCGGAAACAAACAGTCTCTGGTATGTGTAAGACGAGGGGAAAATACCCACATGAAATATAGGATTAACGTAATGGGCCTCTTGAATGAAATGAAAGCCAGTCAAATAAACCTCATAGCAATCCTCAGCAATAGTGAGACAAAAAAAGGACTACATGGCTGAATAAGCATGGACCATCTCTAGATCGCACTTCACTCGGCGCCATGCAGACTTTGCCAGACGACATTCTTGCGAGTACATTTCAAATGAAGCACACCATATTTATACTGATTGGTCATAGTGGCGCTGTTTCCGCTTAAACAGAAATCACTGATCAAATTGAACAGTGAACAAATACATACGTATGAGTTTGTTTTCCATGTAAACTTAAAAAATAACTAGAGGTGTAAGCATTTACCAGGAAAGATCGAAGCAGTTCCGTCACCGCTATTACCCCAAGTGTAAAGTCTTAATGTTCCCTCATGTACTTCCAGTCCAAAAACATCACTTCCAGAAATTGACATTTATGAAAACAACCTGTCAAGATCCAACAATTGTACAAGTAAAAATGCAACAGTAACTGGCAATAACAATAACCACAAAGATGACCTTGACCTTTGATAGAAATTACAAGGACAGAACCATATTTAATAAAAAGCTGGACGCCGACCTTGACCGTTGACCTTCGTTGACTTGTACAGGGCCTTATTCTATAGAAGGTATATACCAACTGAAGTTTAATGACGCATAAATACCTTTTGAAAACGTGTAGTCAAGCCTCTGATGAGACATTTTTCTATTTTGTGACCTTGACCTTTTCATGACATGTGCAAAAGAATCCCCAAGGGACGTATATGGAAGAATGTCAACTGTCTTTGTGTAGTAGTCATTAGAAACATCACCGGCGGCGACGGCTTTCAAATTCCAACGAGAGTTTAAAGAAGTTCTGTTTTTAATGGGGCTGCGAATAAACACGTACAAACATGGCCTCATTAGTAAGTTCCTACGACAAGCATGGGGTACAGGGTCCTGATCGTTTTGCTGTAAAGATGCCAAAGTTACAATCTGATTAAAATCGGTTATTTTACTCCAATACGACACCTCTGCGTCAAGACCAGATGACACCTCCAGCGAAGGTCGCGTCAGGCGAACACTGAACAACCAATATAAATGAAGAGGCATGGTGACCCAATAAGCTGTCAGCTTTCTAAAAGAAGTCGGTTTCATTTCTTTACCACCCCGATTCTGACATTTCAAATAACAAACGAAAACCCACACACAACACAAATATTTCTACGAAGGTATTCACTGTTGGATGTAGATACCACAGGGGAGGATAAAATATCCACAACAAAATAATATGGCGTCTCATTTATCGTTTACATTCCGAACATGCCGATTGGCTTCGTTCGAGCTGCAGAAATCAAAGATGCATGTGTGAATGCTTCGCTCATTGTACCGAGAAATTAGAAGCCCCTCTACGTTGATCGGCTGACTAAACCGTTCACCTGGTGCTACAGTGAGGGTGTCCTCAAATCTTGACGCATCGGGGTAAAAACGTATTTGATTGTCAACGTTATTTCTGATTCATCACATTTGAATAGCTCAAAGTGTTCATGGTGTACGATTGGAAATCGGGAATCTCGAACGAGTGAAAATTTCATCAGTGCCATCATAAACAATGGGTACAAGCCGTCACATTGAATGAAATCCTTCGAAATATAGTTGGGTCGCCAATTTCTGGTGAGATATTGCGAGCAAAAGTGCATGTTAATCTTAAGACCTACAATTAAGTGCAAACCATTTGCTATTTCAGACACAAATATGTTATGAAACGAACTGCGTGAGCTTGGAATACCGGTACATTGTTAACGCAAAACTGCTAATTAGCTGAGGCGAAACTGCTCCTTCACACTTCATCGGTGAAACTGGAAACCTGTCAGTATGAATAGGATCAAATTCGAATTTGGCGCCACCTGTAACTTAACAAAGAGAGAGGGATTGTGCTACTTAGAAAGGTGATCACGTCTCATAAACCACATGTCGGCTCGTATGTACGCCGTTGATTAATCAAACTTTATCACGTGACGTGTCATGCGCATTGCCCCATATCAAAATGGCCGTCTTTCGACATTGACAGAGAGGGCTGGACGACATCAGAGGAGCTGTTTCCTGCTTTTTTAGTGGTTTTAAACGCTCACGTGAATGAGTCACGATCCAAATTGCAGTTCACAAACATCTTTGACACCCTCAAAAACCATGGCCGGCGACGAGGGAGCTGAAGGTCTCAAAATGTCGTGGTGAACCTGAAACTTGAGCGCAGGACTCTTTGTTAAGTAGGAAACCTTATCTTCGTCCAAGACAAAGCTGGGGCGACGGGGCCCCATTACCAATGAAAACGGACATTAAGCTACAAAATCGAGCCTTTCTCGTTCATTTTCTACTCTTCAGCTTTGTCTGGCGCCCAGCATGCAAGTCAATAACTAAGCTCCACGCACTGACGGGTTGTAGTGAGCACGCAAAGGCAACAAACAGCTCGAGGACATGTCCGCTAAATCGAAATGGCAACACGAGTCCAGTCTGCTCGTCAAACCCATTCACACCCTATAATTTTATCAAGTCGGCTGACTTTAAATCATCTTACAATCTAGAATGGCAATTTCTCGGGCAAATGATTTTGAAGAAACTTGAAATCTTGACAAGGCGATGAAATCAATGTATCAGTTTCAGCGAAGCTGTTGCTTCTTTCCTTTATCAGTGAATTCTAGATTCTTATAAATTGTATGTTAGACTTAAAGAACCATGCAGTAACAAAAAGCTGACCCCCAAAAGCAAATTTCCTTTTAAACAAATATAAAACCGCCTAATGGGTTTATAAAAGTCCTTGAAGAAAACTCCCTTGATCACACATGTATCTGTCCCGCCTAAAAGATGAACATGTACGCTGTCTCTTACATGTAAGATAATTATATAGATATGTATGATTAACTATACGTGATAAAAAATGTTCCTAATCGCCACCAAACCATTAGATACCATCAGTGAAAATTTAAAATATGTTTCCGCCAACAGAATTCAGTAAGCCCCACACTAACGCGAATGTAGCAGACAAACAAGGTCACCAAGAATAACCCGGGCAAATCTGGGCAAATCAACATTTCCCATTGAGTTCACATATAAGACACATCGTAATTACTTCCGATGATAAGGTCTCTCCATACAAACAATCTTACATAGTCTAGCTCCCAGCCACGACTCGCCAAGCCTTGCCTCGGGGGACCTCGGGCCCGAGTTCTGATTCAATTATTTCTCTCCTCCCAATTACAACATAATAATCTGCTCCCCCGGCGTTACTGACATCGGGGGCGAGAGGGACTAATTACATCACACGTCTCATGGCACCGGCAGTTACGTCATTGTCAGTGTGACCAGGGCAGACTGGGCCCAAGTCTAGTATACTTCAAGTACGTTTGAGGCAAAACCTGTTCTGGTGCGTGGTGAAGTGCTGGCATTTTTGGTGTCAGAAGTGGGGTTAAGATGTCGTAAATTAGTTCATAATAACGAAGAAGCCTTAGCAGACATGTAATAATGGTGTCGATGGGCTTAATAAAAAAATGAACACGTTGACATAAGAAAATGCAGAAATACTGCGAATAAAAAAATGATGTGTTGACGTCCCCGAGGAACGTAAGAAAGAGTCGGTGTAAGAGTCATACGGGACTCGCTGGTTGCAACAATGTCAGGATCAAATGAACACGTTTGCACGTTCATTTAAGTTTTAACAAACCAAAGAAGCCTGAAACAACATAAAAGCAAATTCCTTTCCAAAACAAGACAGACAATAACATCCCCAATACTTCAGGGTATTGCGGTAGTGAGTGTTTGGAACGCACTCTTAACATTTCCCTGAGATTTAGTGTGCGGGTTGGGTTTAATACCACTTAGAAATTGTTCCAGCTGCATCACGGACTGTGCATCAGTGGCCTTCTGGTGAATTTGTTTGAAACGAAAAACCCTAAAGTGACAGGTTGAAGACCAAATACCTTGTACAAACCCACGAACACGGGTATGGTACTGGCAAACCAAGAGCAATAAATGGGGTGAATCCACGATCGGCGATTCCTGGCACGACTGAGGGACGCAACTCTCCGCACAGCGAATTCCGGCGCCTCGATTATGGACCACCCGAGCCCCGTACTTTAGGTAGTTGGGAAGAGTAAAGCAGCATCGCATATACGACAAAGACCGCAATATCTTCATGTATTACGTGTGGTGTTGTTTGCCCGGGGAGATGCGCTGGCCACCATGTGATCCTATCCATGCACTTCATCATCCCACATGTACGTGGTGTCATGGACTTGCCATGTCATCATCGACGTCCCGCCCTCTCCATAATCAATCAGCCTGGCATACGCATGTCATTGCCTACCAAGTTATTACAAGCTTCATAACAGGCCCACCAGGTTTTCACAAAATTCATAACGTGCCTATGTCAAGTGTCACATGTCACAGCAAGCTGATACCAGATTACAATGTTGATGACATGTTTCAAGAAGCGTATGTAAGTACTAGAAGATAGTGTTACTAAAAAATCAATATGTGGGTCGTAAATTCCGTTTCTGAACTCCTGCCAAGGCACGATCATGTTGGTATACAGCTGACATAGAAGAAGAAGATATGTTCAGGCAAATATATGGATAAATATCACTCAAAGGAAATTGTTCCATATTGATACTTTCATCTGATGTCTCTTTTGACATGTAATATTAAATTCGATCTGTAATTGTATCTCCAACATCTGTTAATCGCTACTATACACACCAATCTCAACAAATTAGTCTTTGGTTTCGATAATGATGCCGGCTTAGTTAGAGATAAAAATCTTCTGTTCTGTGCATCAAACGTCAGCCAAGGATGATTACCCATGACAGATCTGTCGGACAGGTGGGACAGGCCTAAATATAACTGTCACTCAAAGCACGCGACAGGTATTGTTCCACTAATAGGCATGGGCGGGAACAGATACTTTTTGTAAACCGACAACAACTGTACCCCGTCACTAGAAACGACTCATCACCATGCGGGTGAGTGGGTGAGTCAGGGTTCATCCTAGTTTAAATATTCCATCAGCAATAATGCCATAAACATGACATTGAAGAACGTTGACCACAATATTGACGGTCGGTTCGGTTGCTCCGCCCCGATTTGGAGTGGCTACACAATCACTGCCACCAAACCCTTCACCAAGAAAAAGCGTGAGCCTGTTCAATTGTTTGTTTAACGCTGCAACATTCCAGCTACATGACGGCGGTCTGTGAATAATCGAGTCTGGACCAGACAATCCAGTGACTGACATAATGAGCATCTATCCACGCAATTGGGATACAATGACATGCATCAACTAATTAAGTGAGCCTGACCACCCGATCCCGTTAGTCGGCTCTTACGACAAGCATAGTCGCCTTTTACAGCAAGGATGGGTTGTTATAGACCTAATCTACCCCGGATCTTCACGGGTCGCCTGTCCAATAAAAATGTATATGGAAGTCTTTTTCTCTCTCACAAACCTCGACAGCAAGCGTCCTGTATTACCTCCCTTATCAATTTCATTTCGATATGAATGTTTACGATTCACGACCGTAATCTAATCCTTTGCAGTTTTAGGAATAGGTTGGTGAATATAGTCTTCGCTGTAAGACGCCGTGATAATATTGTTCTGTCTTCACAATCCCCTCGTGATAAAAATAAACATTTAAACTAACACAGGCGATGTAAACCGTGGCAGCTCGTTGTCTGGCCGCCACGTGATGACAGTGAGGGACGCCCGTCAATCAAACCAGCAGGGGAGACAACTCCACATGACAATAAATCAACATTTTCAATACTACGACCTGTGTTCAAATTATCCCAATGGGAAAGCGAAAGGTCAGGCCTGTTTGTACAGCTCTCCGTGGTCGGCCGAAAAGGTACGACTCGACCAAAGAAAGATGGGAGACGGGACAGTAGAGTAACATCGGACGTATCCGTCTTCTAGATCCGTTCTGAGACTAGCAGACTCAGCCACATAATGGGTCTTTCAGTTTTACTACTTGGCGAGCCCATAAACAGCTCCCTTCCACAAATGCTAATGTCAAATTGAATGTCGCATGATGCACGGCTCATTAGGCGCCAATTACCCAGCAACCCTTGCGGAACAGACGACACGAGTAGAGAACAATGTTCTCTCTCTTGCTGTCAGTCAACGGCCATTCAGAGCAGACGACATCGTCGGTCTATTCGAAATCCATTTGCAGTTGATTCAAACGCCCAATACGACGTCAGAATGGATTCCTCGTGTTCAACATGGAACTGGTAAATAGATTAGGAAACTGCGCTGACGGATCGCGGATTAGCTGATCGTTGAGGGAATTTCCAGTTCTTCTTTCTCCCAATTTTTTTTGCCCTCCACAGATAACAGTGGTGGGGGAACATTGTTAAATGACTTAGCACTCCATTTCCTATGTATTAGACCCATGGTCCTGCACACACGTACACTGATAAGGTTACCGCTTCCTCGTCGCTTCTTTCAGTTAACATGCCGCGTTTTCCCAGCACAAGGCTCGCCTGAGAATAGCCACGTTCTGTTCCCTGTGTGTTGTAGCTGTCATCGCAAGCCCGCTAACAACTCGCACCTTGCTGAACGATGTGCCCACCAGATATACCTACGTCCCCGGGGGTGTTTCCTCTAACAGAGTGAAGGTAAAGGTGATACCTTCAATTGTCCTGACTCAAATAATCAAAAACTCCAAGGTTTATACTGAAATAAAGGCATGAGCTGGGTTTTTTCTTTCGTCGCTTTGAAGAGTATTACATATACAGTGACATGTCGTGTTGGCATAATGAGGGAGGAAAGCACAACGCACATGGTAGACTTCTATCACATTGATGAAAAACCACGAGCATCGTTATAGTGCCCACACTCCAATGATCATAATGGGGGCGACGACTCCGTAGATCATGCTCTGGGCATCTTGTGCACTCTTATACTGATAATAGAGGTATCACATATACAAAGAACCCTCCTTGGATATTACTACCGACAAAAACATAGGGAACTAATTATTTGAATGTAGCTATCGTTAATGTGTAGATTTACAATACAGTGGCGTTGCATCTGAACGTAACATCTAATCACAATGTACTTTCACATCATGCATGGACAGAAGCACAGAAGAGCAACTCACAATAACAAAAAATTCATCCGAGGCAGCATCTCAATGAACAGAGAAATTGCGAAATGTGGGTACGACAGTGTGTGTGTGTGTGTGTGTGTGGGGGGGGGGGGGGGGGGGGGGGGGGGGGGGGACGTTAGCATCCCAACCTGCCCGAATGTTTGGCAAATCGACTGTGGGACAAGTGCTGTCCGACGGGTGGGGTTGCAATGAGACCTAGGTTAGATCGCCTCATTATATTCATTGCACAACGCAATAGATTCAAATCTGCTCCTGTTTTCAATAGAGAATCTTCCGTACATTGCCAGCAAGGCAAATATCAACTTTTAAAAACCGGTACTATGCAGCCGCCTGAAAGCAAAGCAAGGCGTCCGGTAAAGGGTGTGGCCCTAGCAGATTACCACAGGCGGTTATTATTGGGATGGGCTAGGCAACACCAGGGACGGACTGTGCGTCAGTGGCGTTACATGACGCAACAAGGTTTTGTACGATGGCAGAAAGAACGTTGATGGCGACGTAGCGGCGAGTCGTGTGCCATGATCGGTATGGGGGCAGCAGTGTCATGGTGTGGGGCGGTATCACACATGACTGGCGAACACACACACACACACACACACACACACACACACACACACACACACACACACACACACACACACACACACACACACACACACTTAAGGCCGAAAAATCCTGCCTGCAATGTCACACAAGATGATCGTCATGTGTTTCGACGAACAGATTCGGGGGGGTCAGACTCGCTGAGTTGGTTGATGCAGGTCATATCCCAACTGCGTAGATCGATGTTCATAATGTCAATCACTGGTTTGTCTGCTCCATACTTGAGTATTTACAGACCGGCGTCATATATAAAGTTTACCCATCCGCTTATAAGTTACTGTGGAAAACAAAGATGAGGGACCTTCTCTTTGTAGACAAGACGATTTGAGGATAAACTCTCTCTCTCTCTCTCTCTCTCTCTCTCTCTCTCTCTCTCTCTCTCTCTCCACACACCCATCCACCCACACGAATGTCTTTTCTTTACATGTAGTTTTGAAATAATCGACTTGTCATATGTTCGGCACAACACTCTCTTGCTTTTTCTAATCGTTGTCATCGGCATTAAAAGATGTTATCCCATACAGGCCACCGTAGCTGAAAGAAGCCCATCGTGTGCATAAACAGACTTATTCCCCAAGCTGGCGGGAGATTACGTTTATATAGTCGTCACACAGATGTTGGCTTTCCTGGCTTTATCGCGCCTCTGATTTATATTCACCGGAATCAAAATCGTAACCGTTATGTTGGTAATTACGGGTGAATTTATAGGCATATTCAGCCCCGAAGCAAAGCGCCATACCAGCTACTCAGCCTGGATTTACGACCAGTAGGGGCGACGCCAGCGTAAATATACACATAGTTATCGTGTGTTATCTCCTCCCTCGTAAATCCTTTCTTACCCAAATAAGAAAAAGTTGATAGGAATGGTGGACGTCGTTGTTTAGCCTGACTTATTGCGTCTGATCAAGCAACAGTAAAACGCTGAATATAGCCGTTTTGAGGACCACAGTGTCGGTTATAAACATGTCGTTGGCGATAATACAAGAAGTGTTGAAGTATATCATTCAGGAGGTTGCTATTTACACGTGAAAGGTAAGTTCCAGAAACAGAATATCAAACAAATCCGACCTAAAACCCAACACACTGTCGGCCCCTCAGCTACCTCCCCTTTAAAGTTAGACTTTCAAAAGAATGTTCTCGTTGTTTTTTTATATTGTCAGTGCGTTCATCAAACTATTAGAGGGTAAACATGAATCTTTCTTAAAATATAATGGAAGTACATGGAATCCCGCTGACACAGTTCGTATAACGGTCCACGTTAACTAGATTTCCGCTGATGTCTACAACTCTCTGCATACACGTTCTTGACCGCTGACAGTAATCTTGTGCTGTTTCTATATATACATATACATGTACTGTGAATGCAGAAACAGGCTAGACTGGCTAAATGGAAAATCTTTGATATCCCTACCTATAAAGAGATCCCATCAATACGCTACCGGTGTGCTTTCCGTGCAGTCATCATTACCTGTCAAAAACTCAAGTCTAATTTCTCTCATTTTCTTACATCAAAGAACACGACATCAAAGATCGAATATCTCTTTAATTTCACCAAAATTTCCATCATTATTTCCAAGATGGCAAGTCTCGTCACCCTTATTTCCCCTTTGACAGTGGAGTCTGTATAATCACGTCTCTATCAAAGGATCTGTTGACAAATCTCGAGTATCTAGGCAAGTAATTTGTCCACATCTAAGGCGAAGGTTGATGGAAATGCATGACAGGACATTTTCTTTGAATATGTTGTTTCCTGCTTCAGACCTAGCAGAAATTGGGTGACGGAGTTACGGGTCGAGTACCTGGGGACGAGTTGATCGAAATCCCAAGATAGAAAAATAAGGGACTGATGCATCAAAGAGTAGATCTGGCCACGGAAAAGGAAAAGAGGTCGTGCAATCTAATGGATTTTAGATACAGAATCACTGCATATCAATCATTTCCACCGGCCGCCATCTTGCCTTAAATAAATTTCCGGATGATAGATCGTCTGCTACCATGCTAGACAGAATGATTCGATAATAAACTTGCTTGGGTGTCAGAATAACAGCAGACTTTCATGGCTAAATGCCGTCTGTCAGAAACATTAAACTTAATATACTTCATTTTGAGAGCGGAGCTTGATCTTGAATGTCCATGAAAAGAATCCGACGTATTCACCATAGTAGAACAAGTGGTTGGTTGCATTTATGGATTACCTCAATTAAAGACCATTCTAAACATTCATTTCTAAAGACCGTTTTACAGAATAGTATGTAACTTTTTAATCGAACCAAAATACTTTCAACTGCGGCGATTTAAATGTTTTATATTTTATAAAAACCTCGGCAATAAAAAACAAAACACTTGGAATATTTTCGTATTGTTTATAAAATATAGCTACTTTGTACGTACATCTGAACCATTACCAAAAGCAACACGCATTGATATCAACTCATCCCAGACTGTTAAACGACTATACACAACTTCTCCCTAAAGATTTCAAACTGCATGACTAAGACAGGGTAAGAACAGCATTAGCTCCAAACAAGTGTGAGTAACTGAATTCGGATCTCTGGTGTGTTGAGGTCAGCGTTGCCATGTATTTCGATCTTCCCTAGGCAAGTGAGTAAACTGACTATAAAAGTCCAGTGTTCCCCCTTGCGGAACTAGAATGGTATTATGGAGTTACATTATGGCTGGACGAACGAGTCTATGTATAGTCAAATCACAATCGCGCAACGAAATCAAAATCCGGTCCGTAAACTGTCATGAAGATTTCGGTCGATTGCAGGATTTGCACAGCATTTGCACCGCTAATTCGTTGTCAACAGATATTTTCCAAATCGTTTCATGTTTTTAATCAAGGTGATCACGTGATCTGATGAACTTCGCAATGTAAGACTCCTTTTATCACAATATATATCTTGATTATCGATCAGATCGTCTTGTTTGAAGCAAATGCAAGTGATACGAGAGGTGGAATCTGATTGGTCCATAGGCGAGGCATAGAAGGGACACAACTTGTAATAGCCACTAGTGGCGCTACGATCGAGCCTAGAAATAGTATGAGTATGGTTTTAAGTCGTTTAGCAATATTCCAGCAATATCACGGCGGGGGACACGCTTCGGCTAGGGTGGAAACTGGACTTTTAAAGTCAGTTAACTCTCTGCCTCGGGAAGATGTGTATTTCAGGGTGGCCAGCCGTTGTGAATGCAACAAGTATAGACCTCTACATAACTGATAAATCTTGTTGTAGGCTACAGTCAACAATGTTCCAACTGAATCCTGACGGCCTGTAAATAATCGACTCCGGGCCTGAAAACCAGAAACGTCTTGGTACCATAACCGAGTCTGACCGCCTGGTCTAACGACAATCACTGTATTCCTATAGTATTACCCAGTTGTAACCCAGTTGCGGTCCGGATTTGACTCAGTTAGACACAAATAAATACAACGTGTGCTTTTTATATGAATATATCATCAAAAACTAAAAATGCCGTAATGTTAAAAAATGAAGTACGACAATGTTAAAATGGGAACAGATGATTTATACCCTACAAACGAAGGTTTTCATGAATACCTTCACGAAAATCATGTGATATTGAACCAGTGTAAGCCTTGTCCAACTCAACAAGCAAACTCCCCGAATATCGGGGTACTTCCTGCACACATACAACAATTATAAATGTAACAGGAACATACCCTCAGTCGGTCTTCCCATGATAACTGTAGAAGCTTGATCAGGTCGATTGTCTCTCCTAGTTCTGTAACCATGACAACGGCAGTGTTGCTGTCACCATCATACCGTTGCTTGGGAACACAGAAGCCAATAACCTGAAAAATAAATTCGAAAAACCATAATTTTTGACATACAGAAGATAATTACCAGGCAATGAAAACATGCACCGAGAACTGGTGCTTCCTGATTAAAACTGAATATTTTATGGAGGATGTTTGTGCGCTCCAGGTGCCGGCGGAGATGTCGGTGAAAGCAGGACGAGGACGTCAGCGGATATAATTCCATCGCTGGAATCAGATTAAATTCTAATACCTGTGCTTGAATTTAACGCACTTATATCATGATTTCATTCTCAAAGATGGTATCTGTGTGGGCGGACGGCATGACGACACGAAGAAAATCAATAGTTACATCATCGCGTAAATTCATATTGGGACCAATAGACGCGATATACGAAAGATGTAATGTAGCTCACATACACCTGCCTGAAACCGCTACTTAGCATAATCATTTTCGGACTCTATTTAGGAAAAAGCTTGCCCTAAACTCACATGAACTACAAAATCCAAGACACTGAGCGAAGCAGGTTCAACAACATACCTATTGACAAGATACTGTGAACTCTGACCAACAAAAAATAGGACAAAGTCCTCTTTTATTTTAAACCACCCAGCTTTCATAAATGAACTTCTGCTAACATATGACAAACAAGATGTTCGACTACATCCAGCCTTTAGCACAAAATATGAAAACCGCGATTAGCAAATTCCAAAATCAGTGCAGCTACAGCTGTGGAACTACAGCTACATTCATACCAAATTCCATCACATAATAATGAGTGAGAGAGGGATTAACGCCAATCTGAGCAGTATTCAAATTATACGAGGGGCGATTGATAAGTTCTAAGCCTAACAAAGAAAACAAAGTCAGTTATCACGGTGTGTCATGGTAATGTTGGAGGAAAGCCTGAAGCCATGGATGTGTTAGATAAATAATAATAAATAGCTTTTTTAATATGGATGAAAAGTATTGAAAATCGGATTCGAACATCTTGAACGTCGTGTACAAATTCAAGTGTTATTATTTATGGAAACAAGCACGCGGAGTTTCAGCTTCATCCCTCAAATTTCAATATTACTTTACCAACACACACATGTGCACTTACACTGATTATAGTCTTGATAAACTTCCATGTTGCCTACGTAACAATGTAACGTGTATTGTACAGTAAAGATCTGTAATCGATCGGGAACAAAAAGACGAAGGTGAACGTCAGATGTCATGAAGCTCACCTACATTCGACTGAGCTATCTATGCTTGTAAAGCTGTCATTCAGCATGGATACATGACCAGTCGATGCACTGCACGGACTGTGGCAGGCATCGATCGTGCTGCATCGATGCACCGTGGATCGTTGCGACGAACTTGCGACTAACCAAATCAAACCTTCAGTCAATGGTTCCTAAACCAATCATACTATTTCAAGACAGATGCACACTTTGAGAAATGCCATGATCGACGATTGTCAGGAAACAGGTCAGTTGGTATCAGGTACACAAAGTGCTCCGAGCTTCTAAGCAGGTCCTGCTGTTTACTTAGTAAAACTACAGCACCATTCACAACGATCTAGTCGGAAGATCTGATTGTAATCTCGGTGTATTGGCGAGTGCGGGAGACTTCACGTGTGGGCCACATGGCCGTACTTGACACGTTGAGAGACAGACAGTTTAGATCTGTCCGTGAGACAGTAACTACATCCCAAATGCCTGTCAAGTCTAATCTAAACAGTGTCTGCTAGACCTGTATATCCTACTATATGCAAATATACATGATTATAAAGAAATAGCAACAGATCGGGACCCACAAAATAAAGACAGAATTTGATGACGTGTTGTTTGCACTTGCGCCTAGTCTACAGCATCTAATACCATAATGCCTATATCATCAAATATGTAATACTGATTGTTTTGTTTTTGTATGTGTCTACAGGAATGTAAATTATGTATGTCTGTATATATGTATATATGAATCATAATGTCTTGTCTTTTTAGTTTGCATCTGTTCCGTAATGGAACGTTTCTGCAATAAATCTTATCTTATCTTATCTAAATTAAAATGTTTTTCACTTCGGAATTTATATCATTAAAGATAAACCTTTCTCTTACATATAAAGGTGGCTAAATGAACATTTATCTCAATAGTATCCACACAAGTCATGACATGTTTGACACTTTCAATATTTTTTTAAACATAAAAGAAAAGATTAAGATGCCAACGTATTTTTTATATTTTTAGAATGTTACAGCAGCGCTATATCAACAATGTCATTATTCTGTTTTATTCCGTCGTTAGGATACACCCGTAGGAATTCTTGGTGTAAGTATCGGTCCCAAACAACATTTGCTTGTCAAAAGAGGCGACTAAATAGATCAAGATGACCAGGCTCGGTGGCATGGTTTATTGCATATTATCGTATCCCAATTGCTTGGATCGTTGCTCATGACGCCAATCACGGGTTTATCTGGTTCAGACGAGTGGCGTGAAACAATAAACAAGCAATATCACGTGATACTTCAAATTTTAATATAAAACTGGTCAAAATTTATACTGGTGTCACGTGTTGTTTCATACAACGCAAAATAAGTACTTTTAAAAATGCATTCACACTATAATGACCCACCCTACATCAATAACGACGTCACTAGCCAGACGTTTCGGCAAGAGATCGGATGTTGAGTTGTCAGTTTCTACATGTGTTTCGCGAGTTGACCGAGGTTAACTGCGAGTTTCTCACTGTGGGGCAGGGACTGATCTCACGTCTCGGCTACAGAGGAAATATTTTGAATACGGGTGTACCAACATCACACCATCATGATTTTCGTTCGAGACCCATAGCAGTTTACTGTGAGCAAACCGGATAGCATGCTTTCAGGGCTTTCCCGACTTACCCATGATGAGATGGAACATGCTATTGCTATAGAGCTAACGATCGGGACGACATTCTTTGCTTTAGAAGCTGCAGTCTATAGCAGACACTTAAGTACCAACTTGAACAGTGATGTACGACTGGTACAAGTGCAAATATAAGGTCACCATTAAGAGACCACAAACTGACAACAATTGCACATGTTACTTGGTTTATTATATATTTATTTAATGAGCATATCTATGTAAATTACGTGCGTGACCATATATGTCCCGCTTGCGAGGATCGTTGCTCGTGACGTTAATCTGGTCCAGACTCGACAAAATACAGACTGTCGTCATGCAGCTTGAATATTGGCGAGTGCGGCGTTAAACAACAAACACTATTACATGTATCTACAGACCCGCGCAGATACGGGGTAGAATAGGTCTGCAGCAAACCATGCTTGCTGATAAATGCGACTAACGGGATCGGGTGATCAGGCTCGCTGACTTGGTTGATGCATGTCATCGATCTCAATTGCGTGGATCTATGTTCATGATGTCAATCACTGGATTGTCTGGCCAAGACTCAATTATTTACAGACCGCCGTCATATGGCTGGAATATTGCTGAGTGCGGTGTAAACCGACAAACACACGCACGCGCGCTCGCGCATGTATATATATATATGTGTGTGTGTGTGTGTGTGTGTGCGTGCGTGCGTGCGTGCGTGCGTGTGTGCGTGTCTGTCTGTCTGTCTGTCTGAATCATTATTATATTGCGATTGATTTTATTAATGTGGGAGTTTGTCGGTTATTGTTTACAGTACAACGGTGGTGATAGCCCGGGCGTTTACTTTCTCCACATATCTCGTAAACATGGTCATGTAAGTTATATGTTCGATCTAAGCAAACACGATAAATTAGGACTTAATCCATCTAGCCGCACACCGGATAACACAACACGTATTACTACCAAGAAGGTGTAAGGAATTTAGCTCGTCTGGAAATAAGGCTGTGTAAACACCAAGCTTGTCTTATTGGAGATTCGGAACTATGCCAGAGGCTGCGGTTTCACTGACTACCACACTGAGCGTAACTGGGCAGGATTACCCTAGCAAAGCAAGCATTTAGAAAAAAAGAAGCTTTCTTGATCATATTAGTGGTCTGGTGTACAGGAGGCTACATAAGCGAGCATTGTCCCTGCTTGCCATTTCTTGGCGAGAAAGGCATGGCAGATAAGGTTCGGCGTGAGACTGACATTACAATTATCTGTTATAGAACATATTTAATCAATGTTCATTATCATAATTAATACGTCTGGTTGGAATGGTATATAAGGATAAATGGCATCGTAAAGCAGAGATGATGAATACTTACTGTCCCATGGCCAGCGAGCTTTACACATTAAATTGATAATTCTGATGTACTAGGCCACAACATAAATACTCGTGTTTTACGTGACAAAGTCTTTACAGATTTAGGTCGATATAGATTACATTAATATAATATTGTTTTGTTTGTTTTTTAATAATTTCAGATCTGATAATATTTGAGTGTCGCAAGTAAAATGACGAGTTGGTCTGGCTTTCTGAATACCGCTCCCGAAATATAATCTAAATATTTTTCTTTTCCAAACGAACAACACTAGGAATAGAACAATTTCAGTGTTTTCATATAATCCGTTTTGATCTTGAAGCAGTAAAACGCCTTCGAATTGCAACTGTCGTCAGTCATCTCAAGATTAAAGATTTTTTTTCTGAGGAGAGCTGGTTTAAAACAAACTTATCGATTAACTCGGGAACAAAACAAAACACCGACCTTCGCTCTATTTATACACCGTTGTAGAAAACAGACATTTCTAAAACACTAGTCTCATACAACTACAAGCCGCTGGAATCGAGTCATTACCCCAGTGCCTGATATAATATTACTGACTTCGAAGTCCTGTTCAATCACTGGAGAGAGTGCTGGTGTCTAGAGTTTTTTCTGCAGTTAGCAATTGGGCATAAGATGGCATCCATCAAATAAGAACATGTATTCATCATGAACCAAACACATTTATATACAATGATCCTATCAGCATTACTCTGGTACGATACCTTCGCGCAGAGATATCATATCGGAGTAAAAGATCTGATTTTAATGAGACAAAATACACATCACGTACTAATTAATCATCACCGTCGTTACTACTTGAATCGATAACGCGCGATTGTTGTTTAAGCTTTCATAAGAATCAATTCATAAACATTTTTTTATTGCTGGGGCTCACATCTTTATTTTCCACATCAAATTACCACTGTTGATGTTTCATAAGTGGTATGTATCATAATCATTAATCTCATAACCTTTCAGTACTGCAGCAATTAACTAAAGTTACACTGCAATTCAAATAGGATTTTTCATTTTAACATATATCTGCACGCGGACTTAAGAAAAAATTCCCTCCATATAATATTAACCAATAACACAAAAACAAATATCTTGAACCGTGATACATTTGTTCGAGGAAAACGACCCATATCGTTGTCCGTCACTCTTGATTATTCCCTCGACAACACATCACTGAAACCTAGCTCAGCAACATCGCGCTTTGTTGCATCGCGGTAGATCAGAATTTATGCTTGGCGAAACACCGATATGCGATATGATCTAGATAAATACACAAATCATCAGCCCGGGACTCCAATCTCTCCAAGGAAAATATACAGAGGTCATGTGTGATAATTCCTTGTGCCTCGGTAGAGGAAACACAACGACGGTTCAGGCCAACTGCGGGAGAAAGCACGCGCACATGGTATGTGAGCCGACATGTGTGAGGCATGGCTGGTTTGTCTGGGAATTGGGAGAATGGAGATGTTGCATTTGTTGTGAACGAAAATTTACATTTGCTGTTTGGTTACATCCCCAGCGTATGATGAAATAATTTCTTTATAAAGTCAATATATTATTTCATGAACGCAAATATTTCAAAATCGTCTTTGATGAATTGAAAACATGTGTTTGTACCGAAACATTGCTGGAATATAAAGCCGACATGTACTGTAAGGCGTAGATCTAATCCAGCACAGCGGAGAGGGCTGAAAATCACATTTGCAAGGAGCCAAGAAACAGAAATTATTTTATCAGTACGCTATCCCCTAAAGAACGAGACGAAACAATACAAACATGCATCACTATATTCCAGTGTATATGATTGGCAGTGTAGTGTGCGTGTGTGCGTGTGTGCGTGCGTGCGCGCGCGTTCGTGTATGTTCAGAGAGCTCTGACACCTGACCTGAACCTACCACATTGTAAAGCCGGAAGAAAGTCGGGTGTCAGCTCAAATAACATAATTTCTTTATTTCGGAGGGGGCGGTCGGGTAGCCTAGTGGTTAAAGTGTTCGCTCGTCAAGCCAAAGACCCGGGTTCAATTCCCGACATGGGTACAATGTGTGAAGCCCATTTCTGGTGTCCCCCGCCGTGATATTGCTGGAATATTGCTAAAAGCGGCATAAGACCATACTTACTCACTCACTCATTATGGAGACTCGTAACGTCAGAGTTGTGACATGGGGAATGGAATTATTGTATACGATAGATACTCTATTGTCTGCAAGTGAGACTGAGGCATCATATATTCAATCGGGGTTTTACGGGACGCACAAATGTAGATAACTGACGCACAAAAAATATACTGTATCCCGAGGGACGCATAATAATAATCATAATGTACCTAAAGCGTATCGAGCAATTATGGAAGTCATCCATCAATCATGACCACTGTCCACATGAGCATCGATTCATTTTAGGCTGTAAAGTAATTATCAAAACGTACATTACACTACACCATTCATTACTTTACAGAAAACCCGTATTTCAAACAAAACCGTATATACATGATTCCAAAAATGTATTACACGGGCTTCCTAAATGATACTGTTCTGAGTCAAGTTTTCCAGGAGCTAAATCCATTAAAGCGTCATACACGCTTCCTTCGTCGTAAAATACCTACCATCTCTCTCTTAACTGCACTTATATTGTTGGGTATTATTACATTTGACAGGCAAATCAGCTCACGTAACCAAATAAGGTTTGACAGGAAGTTATGAAATAGATAAATGAACGTTTCGCGTGCTAATAGTCATCGTCTGGCTGGCAAGGTTCCCGCTGGAAAGCCGTTTCCTCACAAGAGGAAAACAATTGAGTATTGACAGTTAAGCGCTAGTATGCATTCATCAACTGGTTTTTCTGTAAGCATGTTAAACATTATTTTCTTAATATACAGTGTAAAAGAGCCTCTCTTTAGGGAGTATCTTGCAAGTAAACAAAGATGGGAGAGGGAACAACTACTCGCTCTCAACGACCTATTATTAGCTACTTTTTAACGACTAATTTCGAGAAATGTATTGACCCTAAAATCGTGATCAACTCGAGAAGGGACCCCTTTTAGCACTGCGAAGGTGAATGGGTATCGAGTTTGTGACACTTGAATAGGGGCTGTTGTTGAACGCCGGGCCAGCGATTTCTAGGTTTAACAAAAGCCCAGAGCTCATCAAGAACAGTATTCTGCCAATTTCCACTTAGATTGTGGCAACCGTGTTGAGTACACTTCGATTGGATGCCCGATTTAAGACTGCCAATATAAAATTTCAATTTTGAGCTAAATTCAAGTGACATTAAATTGATCTTCCATTGTGTCATCCCTGGGCCCAGGAAGCACGAGCAATTAAGTTTGTAATGAATCTTTATCAAATACCGAAATTCATGATGTCGCCCCACGTGTGTCAACACAAAATGTCGATAGACTGAGATAAATGTTTGCAATAATTCACGTCAATTCTAGATAACGTAAAAATCGTTTTCATCATAAATTGGCCCTTGGGGGAGCAACTTGGCAGTTTCTATTTTAAACCATTTCACAAACAGTCACGATTTCAAAGTTATGCCAGAGCAGTGTAGGGTTATTTAGTTATTTAAATAACAAAATATTCTATTTCCGCTGTTGGAATGATTATCGCTTATTACAGGGCTTAGCGTTCGAACGATTACCAGACATCTTTCTAAAGTTATTTCCCTAATGAAGAACATTTAGCTGTTTGTGCTGTGTGGTGAGTTTTTAACATCTGCACCAGCATAATCACACCACTCCGCGAGTTTCATGTCCCAAATTACACAAACTCACTTCCTCATTTACTGGGTCTCCTGGTATGAGATATCAGTCGCATGACAATCTCAGATCTTTATGAACAGCATTAATGCTACAAAGATCTCCCACATCAACTTGCTCTTATGATATAGAACACTAATGGAAACTCAGAGAGAAACTTTTGTTGTAATTGTCACCTGTGTTTAAATACAAACCGTAAAGCACCATATATCGTCATTAACAGAGAACATTCAGACTGAATTGTATCTTGTATCAACAAATTCCATAATCTAGAAAGATTTGCACCTGAATCAGAAAGCTCAGTCACAAATTAGTGTCTACAAGGGCGCTGGGGATCCTTCCCCGTCCCCCTTTAAACGCTGGGGAAGTCAACAGACGCTCGTCATTACCTGTGCGGCACTCTTTGATGTGACAGTAAGGAGGACACAGGTAGCTAGTCCCCTTGTTAGATTTCCATAACAACTGACACTATTTTGTAGCCGCTAGCGTCACCCGGACCGGAGACCTAGTTATGTTTGATCACAGCCTTCCCGCTCAACTTAACCCTTGATCTGCTCTACTGAGCAGAATAATAAAACTTCATTTTTTTAGCTGATTAAAATATACGAAATGTTGAGTGGGTTGGAAAGTTTCTTTCTCCTATTCAGCGTCTTCGAGATTTGATCTGACAACCCCAGGTAAATACTGAGAATGGCTACTCTTTCAGACCACCCACCCATTACGTACTACACTGAACAAATACACTCGAATGTAAGTGCATTAAATAAATTTATTCACCAAGGTAGTGTCATCATTTATAGAAATCCATCATTACTTTCATCATGTCCATATTGTCCTATACATCCCATTGGATATAAACCCATTATATCACCACGGTCTCACCAGGACCACCAATGTTGAACCAAACAGTTTCTTGAAAGAATTATCTTTCTATTTCTGGATAAGCCACACTACAGTGATAGTTTCCTTTGCGTATACATTTGAAATACCCTTGATACACAATTATAACTTTTCATCTCAAAACTTTTAACTTTGCTGCAGACCTTAAAGAGATTAGTCACTGTCACTATGGACGTAGTCATTATATTAATCATAACAATCATAACTATTCTGCGATTACCTTTACAAATTTGGCTTCTACTTATAGTAGTTTTCAGGTAATCATATGTATGATATTTCCAAATGTTCCCAGTGTTTATTTATTTGATATCAAATATCAGTGTTTGTTCCTTTATTTAGATTTGAGAATGAAGACATGCTTTCGCCAAAATTCAATATGGCCGTCGTTGCCAACGACAGTCTGTGGTACTCCAAAATCTCCAGGAATGAAGAGCTTCACGCCCCTACACCACTGGACAAACACAAACTGAATGCTTCCTGTTCCAAACTCTTAACAGGAACAACACTTCGATTTACAATACTTCACATTGCTCTGCACGAGGCAGACTTTACTGGTGTCTCGGCAGCAAAACTTGTTTTCAAAGAAAACTTGGCCACCACTTCATCGGAATTAGTTTTACAAAATTAACGTGGGTTTCTACGCATGAATCTGGCATGGAGCCTTCAACTTCAGTTATTGGCAAACACCACGCAGGAGAAGTATCCATTCATGTGCTTCAGTAATAATATCAAAATTATATCCAGTACGGGACTACAGTAAGTCTACAACGGAACAGCCGGGGTGCTATTTTGAGCTCATTGGTGAATTTGTAGGGGAAGATGCTTCTTCGCCCTTAATTTAGATCCCAATTGTGTGGATCGATGCTCATTATATCAATCACTGGATTGTCTGGTACAGACTTGCTTATTTACAACAGACCGCCGTCATATAGCTAGAATATTGCGGAACGCGGTGTAAAACAACCAACCAACCTTAATTTAGAAGAGCCTAAATTTCAGATTTGAAGTTAGCCAAGACAAAGGCTTTCACGTCACTAGTGTATCAGGTAACACAATTTGAGTGTCAGCGTTGTTTTAATCCGTACTCAGCAATCATTCGGGTATATCAGAGAGACAAACCGATGATTGAGAGCATGAGCATGGGCTATGCCATCAATGTACGATGACACATAACCAGCCATGTCAAACATTGGCACCAAACGATCATCGTTTGGTCTGATCTGGTACAATGATGTGCAATGTACTTTACCATAATGCATTACCCTCTCACAATTTCACGCATTGTCGTAACCAATGGCTAACGGGAGATCTCCCTCACATATGTAAGAGGTGATATACCAATACATTTCCCAAATACAGTGTCAGTAACTAGAGAACATTGTGAGATGGATTCCTTAAAAAGAGCTGATGATATGTGGTCAGCTGTGTATATTGTTCAATGTTTTGACCCACTAGCATTGCACTGGTTTATGTGTAACAAGGAGACTCCTTAACTGCACATGACCAACAATGGGGTCAATATAACTCCCCCAAACTGAGAGGCTATTTTAGACAATCAGACACTGAAGCAAATAGCTGAAACACGGCTTAATCCTCGTTCAGGAATAATTACTCACGGATACTATAAGTATACATACCTTTATGACATTCTCATGTGGCAATGCTTGCAGCACAACTATTTCTTTTACTATCTTCTGTGCAGCTCTGTGGTAACATTCCTCCATTGAAACACCTTGTTGTATACACGTATTTATATCCTGACCACCAATATAAACTGTTTTCACTGCCATGGACCTTCCTTTGTACTTTCCCTTGAACACTGCTTTGGTCCAGCCGGAAGCTATAAATTCCCTTTCGGTAATATTTTCTATGTCGTTACAATTAAGCATAGAGTCTCCGGTAACCGGCGTTCCCTGGATTTGTGGAGTATGGGAACTTGAAAGTCCTTCTGCATATACATTCTCTCGAGTATCCTCCATTAACTTTCTCAACCTGCTTTCGAACACAAAATACTGATTGTTGATAGTCTTGCCGTACGATCTACTGAGTAGGTCGTCTGTGAGATCTCTGACTAGTGACGAATGAGGGGACACCTCGACGACGTGTGGACTGTGGACGTTGCCACGATGTTGAACATCGTCGACAAAGGTGTGGTAGCTTTGGAACATGAGTAAGTTCCCGACTAGAAAGAATATCACACATGAAGCTGCAATATACCATACATTGTCCGTAGGTCGTCTATACCGCCGCCTCAACCCCATTTTGGAAGCAGACGACACTTTCTCCAGTCTGCAGACGTCAAACGGTTGTGATGATTGTGACCTCTCAGCTCAAGACCTGCTCTTCCATTTGTTTATCTTGGATTAGACTTGATCCGGTCCTGGAAATGAAATAATGGCGCCAATTAGCTGAGAATACGTAGCCTTATTCAAAGATTAAGCGCAAGTCTTGAATATTTTATAACGAAGGAGAAACACAAGCACCGAGAACTCACTCGGTTTAACTAATCGCCAGTGAGCACGGTGACATGGATTGATTAGAAATCGTTTCGCCATTGTTACGACCCTTCAACAATTTGTATCGTAACAAACTGATTTAATCGGTAAAAACAGAAAAGGCGATATCAGTTGAAATAATTTCAAAACACTCCAGCTGATGTGCCGATGCAATTTCGGCGAAATAAATCCAATTTCACATTTTCCATTACAGTAATTATCTTGTAAAATCCAACGTTTCCCTTACAGAAACTAGAGAACTTCGGTCAACGACGCAACGCAATACACTTTAATTGCACAAAATGTATAATTAAGGGAAATATTAATCATCTATATTTATTGAATTGTACATAACAACTCGATCTTAACAACTTAATAAACACCGGGAAGTCATTTATTCGATTGTGGAACAGTTGGTCAACATTAATTGCGTACTTAAAGCAAATCTCTTTCTTCAACATTAACAGACATCATTAAATGACGGATCCCATCGGCACCATGCAAAGACCTATTTGTTTCCATCTATGCTTCACATGAGAATAACAAAACTCAAACTCAGTAGAATGTTATATCAGCAATCTTGTGATTGCAAAAGTTTGTGAGAAGTAGTGAATGGGGTTTCAAGTTCTAAACTTATGCCACGGAAAGGAAACAATTACTATCCTTTAGCGTGAAATACTGAGTGATACTAATGTGATGTATAAGCACTGTTCATCAGTTTGTACTAATCTTCATCTTGGCCTAACGTGGCGTCATCGCCTTCATTATCATAACAACTATTAGCGTATCTATGGTTTATCATAGCATAAAAACTACCAAATATTCCCAGTATATAATTTTACATATTCACATTCTGATTATGTACCGCGCCGAGCACATTTCAACGGATATGATCAAAGCTGTTCATTAAGAGACAGGCAGCTAAATTAATACTATGTAGGTAGAAATATTAAATATCAAACGGGCATGAAATATGCAGGTTCCGGTACAGGAGTAGTTGATACAGAGTATAACGCATGGGCGTAAATAATATATACTCAACAGAAGGTCATCGGAGTTGTGTTGGTATTGTGTTTAGTTGTGGTAGATGGTATCTGATCCCAACATACGAGACGGGCTATATTGTCAACAGCTACACACTATCTACATTACTATATCACGTTGTCAAACAAGCCCAAGCGTATTCTAGGTCAAGCAGGGACAATAAAGATTAGTTAATATGTACATATATTTCCCTGTAACAGTTTAGTGTATCTGCATTTGGGAACAATACAAATACAAGACAAAGTAAAATAAGGACGATATCCCGTGAATATGTAAGAGTTAATAATTGTACTTACGAGAAAATGAAAGAATAAATGTAAATGTTTACCACCGAGGCAGTAGAAACGCAGCTAGAATCCTCGCCAAATACAGGCTACGTTGACCGTGCAAATAGTCACAGTACTTCCTTCATATATACATTCTTAAATCCAGATTTGCCGTTTAGCCAAGATAATCCAAATCCAGTATTTAGAAGTCAAACGCTAAGTGTCAACACCAGCTCAGCACTGTCCGGGCGGTGCTCCTCCTATAACTATCACAGAGTGGGAACTGAGTTCCTTCCCACCGGTCTCCTTACCTGTCCACGGCAATTAAAACTGGCACACATTGAGAACGCTACAGATCGTACAAACGATACGGCCTAGATACACAATGGGCAGGTGAAACAATAGAGGCCAACACGACCGGGTCCCATGGTAAACAATACCTACTAGGGGACCTATTCCCCAAGTGAACAGGCAGTGGAGCGAATGAGCTACACGTTATCTACATACACATAAACGTCATACTAAAGGTGTACAGGTGAACAACGCTGTTTCACCTTTGCTCTATACTAATGATGACAGTTATAAGGGCAATCTATCCACCCAATCTGTATTACGCAATCCACCACGTACAGGAGATGGTGATCTGGTCACAGTATGACCACGACATCGTCATGCCCCTGGACAAAGGAACTCAAGCAGGGAGGCTGAACACCATTAGGGAAGACTTGTGCGCTAAATCCACGTCCATCAATAGACTACAAGTCCTTGTGAAAAGCGAATAAGGTGGCGACAAAAATCCCTTTGAAAAAGGCACAGGTGAGGCTGAGTTATGCGCGAGTGACAGGCGGCTAAGCCCGTAGAGGGTCGCGGACTCCTGGGTAGGCCCGGGTAGAGGTGTTGATCTTTGTGCGTTGTGGGTCGGGATGTTTGTGTATGGCGCTATGTTTGCTCTTCCTCGCTGCTTGGAATTCAGCCATTTGTCAATGAACTGTCAGTCGTGTTCGCGGACCCCGGGGAAACATTTGAATGAACGTGGCAAAAACGCTCATCTACAACGAGTTATAAACGTTCGTGGGTGTATCTCTCCGTTACAACCCGTTACTTGAAGGTACATACATTAAGTTAGACAATCATAATCTTACAGTTCTACATGTGGTGAGTTGCACCGAAGGCCTGGCGAAAGTGAATTACAACAACCATAAAATTACAAGTCTTAACATAAATAATCATTGTGATATTAAAAACATATATTCCATTAAATGTTGAACATATCTGATAACTGTTCTTAAACAGATAACTGTCGAAAGACGTCATTCAGCTCTTTGTATATTGTCCACAGAAACCAAATATCTATAATATTACAAAAACGTACATCTCACTGTAAAGTAAATAACACACACAAGCCACATAGACATAACATGATAGCTGCTAAACATACAGTGTATGAGATTTGAAATAGTTGTTATGCCAACATGACGTACGTGTTTATAAGCGAATAACCTCGATATATATTCGGGAGTCAGTAAACTTAACACTTATGTACATTTCTTAAATATAACACGATCTTAAAAACAAATACAAGAATAAGCCGGTGTGATTATTGAGCTGAATAAACACGTTTGATTAAATCTCAGCGCTCATTTCATGGACTGCAACACGAGCTTCAACTTTATCTGAAGACTTAGTAAAGTTTAACCTCTAAACCGGGGACTTAGCTTCGAGGTCTGGTGCCGTGTTCCTGCCTAGATCTAGATTTTTTAACTAAACTCTGGGAGAAACTGACACATTGTATTTTCGGTAAACACTAATTGTTTTCGTATACATATATGTAAATAAAATCATAAATAAATTTGATGAGACTGACACTTTTCCCGAGCCCAGCTCCTCTTTAATTTGCATCTAGGAAGCCATGGTGATGCATCAGAGTTTATTTTGTTTTCAAATGACGCAACAGCCTGTCTGAAGTTTCAGTGATATGTTCGAGACTAACACCCTTGTGCAGCCATCCATTGCTGCTGTGGAAAGGTTGGACCGACGTGGTAACCTAGCATGACTGTCGACAGAAACTATCAACACCTTACCCTGTGCTATCATCATTAGGGTAACTCGGGGCTCCAGATATATGTTTTAGCGATTGAGTATTTTACTCACATGTTATCATTCACGCTGATATTGATAGTTTTCTTTGGGTACGCAATGTATGTTTCTCCCTTCGGTCCAGTCTAGTGGATGATTTTACACCAATGAGTAGACATTTTTAAGAATAATTCTGCTTGAAATGTTGATTAAGGTGTCTTCTAATGGTCATCCAAGTGTTTAACATGTCGGAACTGACAAGAGCAATACACATGTCTAATGAACAACAAGCGAGACTTAGTGCCTTTTTATGAATTATTCACTGCAGCAGAGTTCATGTATGTGTGATGTCTGCACTCGATCAGTAAATACAGATCAGTAAAGAAATACGTATACGCAAGTTCAAATGGATACGATTGTTAATTACGCAGTATTGTGATACTATAGGAGTTTTGAAATGTTTCATGCGTTTATGTACGCAAGCAATTCAAAATTATTTGAAATCGGTGATTTACCGGGTATCTTACGCAATTGCAGGAAATAAACAACTTATGTGGAGCAGTTTTGAGTCTAGGTTATGACTATTGCTGCACGCTTCGTATGCGGATACAAGCGTTTTGTTGTCCGCTCTGGGTTTGCGTCAGATGAACCATTTAAAAAGAAATCATCGACTCTTTTCAGAAGCGTGTGGGTCACTCATCTCATAATATTTCCGACAGAGACTAATGTCATAGATATTTGAATTGCTCAAAGGCCCAAATCGAAACTTGTATGAGATTCTAATATCTCATTTATAGGCGCACCGCCTAAAAGTAAAATAAGGTTTAGTCGTTCCTGTCGGGACACTGCTAAACTGTGTAATTGTAACAACCCTGAACAAATACATACAGAAATACGAACTGCCATTACTCCTGAACCAATGGATATGCATACTTTATGACCATTAACATTTCATAAATGAGTTTCACATTTGTATTATCACCATGAGATCAAGGGTTACCAGTTGCGATCCATGAATTGAGTTTTGCACCATAAGACGTTTTTTTTTCACGTAATACTTTTGAATATCTGAAATGAAATTATGTTGATTCGCAACAGATTTACAATCATACCCTGGGGCGTTACAATCTACCTCTCAAATACCCGCCTACACATATTCAAATCCCAGCGTTCAGTTCCAGATGAAGCATTTTCGTTACGGGGAATAACTCCTAGTCACACTCCAAACCCCATACACCACTGACCTGTCTACATCGACACCCTTCACCCCTACGCAGGTATCCTTAGAATGACCGTGGTAGATATCTCCAGGGGTGTAGGTCAATGGAAGACGCCTCCCGCCAAGACAAGACTAAACCATTTACCTGATCTACTTGTAATGTTGAGTTTATTGATCCACAATAACACTTACGTGTCAAGACTCAAGCACCTGACCCATTTTTATGTTCTCCTTGATAATAGACCCGCCATGAACAAGCTGGTCACCTGGCCACTTAACTTCTGGGACAAAATTGTGGAACAGTCAAAGTCTATAAATCAATGAGGTACCCAACTTTTCGAAAATAATTCTAACCCCACAGCCAGATATATGCTGCTGGTGGGAATAAGAAAGAGATAATGTATAATAGACATTTATGCTAAGATGGGCTAGCCTAGCGGTTATTGTCTTGGCTGCTAATCCCAAAGACTCGGGTTCGACTCCCAAAATGGTTACAATAGTTGAAACCTATTTTTGACGTCCCCAGCTACCATATGCATGCACACAAAACACAAAGCGGCGATAAGGTCAACTCGCTCACTAAGACAATTACACCCTGTCTGTAGTCTGTTTTTATAACCTTGTAACTGAACGTCACATTGTTATATCGCCAAGTGTGCCCATGCCATTTTGAAATCAGCATGTGCTCAGATGCCTATCACTGTTACATGAAAAATGCAACACGATTTAAAATACCATTGCACATACGAATCGTTGATGACACTAAGAAATCAATCTTTAGCTAATCCCAGGGTATTAGCTGTTCTAAAAGTGTCACAGAGGCTTCATTTTGTATTTAGACGATTCGTTTGACATGTCCAAATTAAGTATTACAAATATGTATTTCCGTCTGGTTATGTTATGAAAGCCACGTCTCGAGTAGCCAAGACTGAACCAAAGAGTCATGATAAATGTATTAGTAAATAGTATCGTATAGTAGTCTGGAATTAACAACTTAAGGAAATTCAAATTTATGCAGTCTTACTTTAACAACGTTTACAAAAGAGATAAACGTCCATTTACCACAGAGTCGATTTCCACGGTCGGAATAATATTCCTATTATATCACCATCAGTAATGTGTGCTTATCTGTCTCTCTCAAATCGCAGTATGAGCTATAGGGCTTATTGCATAGGATCTATTGTAATACAAATCGGAGTGTCATGGAATCTTATTGCCATAGCTTCAGTTACATCCCTGTAACTACACCATTGACCCTAGTTCTATCTTTCTGGCAGAGAGCTGCCCTCGTTTGTGGGTCTTCCAACTGTCGTCTGCTTCTTCCCTCGGGTGTCGTCTGCTCAGTTGGAGGCCCGCGACGCGAAAATCGACTTCATTGTCCAAATAAGTAAATTGAAACTCTGAGAAAAGCCATGAATTGGGCATTCATCGCTCTTATTATTGTTTATGACACAACAGAAGGCGTGTATGTGAGAGAATTGAGGTATTATGTTCTAATGCTCAAATCCCAGCCAAATAACTACGTGACCGCTGCCCCTCTACCACAAAAATTGGATTAGATGGCGCTCACAATGTAAAAGGAGTTGCACTTGCTTTCTTGCATCAAGTAATAAAAATCAGCTCAAATTGGTAGAATAAGAGTCTATTCATCAGCAGCTTTCGGATTTATGATTCTGCTTGCTGGTTTTAATTATCAAAGGAAGACGAACGAAACTTCATGGAAAGCTAATGGTTTCCAAATATCTGACTTTATTTGCAGAGCGATAAACTTACAATCTGGAGGAATGTCTTACATAATATACCACAAAGCCCCTTCGGTTATCGGTGCATTTAGGCAACACTTTGTCAACCGTTTACAGAGCATATCCCGTGTCCACATACTTCCCGGGCTGCTATCCTCATAACTAATCTGTCATCTTTGACACACAGGACTGAAGTAACATGTCTGACTTTGGCTGCCCTGGGTTCTTTCAAGTGTCTGGCCACTCGAGGCAAAGAAGAATTGTTTTTTAGTTATGAAATATAATTATAATAAGGACTATTAGGGAGGACAGTTCCCTAAAACCGATATGCTATATGACAATTGGTCAGTCCTGCGTCACAGAGGAAAGCCCCGGGATTGATTCAAATGCCAGCTACTCAAAATGCGGCAGTCCATCAGGCATGCAGCGTCGTTATGTGGAGCTGACGTCCTGATTATAGAATATTTACAGATGTAAATCTCCTGTCACACCATCCATCTAACGACATATCTGTCTGGAACATCGGAGAGACTGGCAGCGCGCGAGACCTGCATGGCGAGCGTTAGCACGCACTTCATTAGACTCACGACGTGTATGTTTCGCATCAACGTAACGGATCGTCATATTTCTGTCATGTTGAACATGTAGCTTCGGATTCCACACACAGTACCGTGTTGGATAACGAGCGTGTTATTTGAAACACTGGAGGAGACAGATCCCACTGCATGTCAAGCATTACACTTTATCTGAATCCACATATGATAATAAATACGTTAATATTTTTTCTGTAACCAAAATGTTAAAGCTCAGTAAGTTAAAATTCACAGCTCATTTCGGGTCTTTCAACTTCCCTTGATTTTGGAGTGTAAAAACCCTATTCCTTACCACAATTGTCATACCGTGTACATTAACATATATCCGAGTCTGTAGAGAGTTTTGGCACTACAAAAAAGGGTAATGTATCCAGAATTCTTTTAATGTAATAAAGCCGTTGCAACAACACACTGTAGGTACCAAATAGGTGAGGTGAGGGGAATGGGGTTTAACGTCGCGTCCAAGATTATTGCACTTATATAGCGACGTGCATGCACGTGTGTGTGTTTGTGTGGCTGCTTGTACCTGTCCGGACTGATGCCGATTTATAATGCTAGTCCAGTGAGATACCATGCCGCTGTTTAACATGAATACCCCACTCAGACACAGTACACTAACTCCGAGCCGACCAGTCCTTGTTTTAGCCCCTTGCGCCAGACAGGGTAACAACATCTTTTAACGTCTTTTTGTATGACACGGCCGGGTATCGAATCCCGGACCTTCCGCTCTCCGGCCGGGCGGACGCTCTACCACTAGACCACGGAGGCGGTCAGGTAAAAAATACGATGTTGTGGAAGTTCCGTTCACCTAATTGTTTTCTTAATCTCCCGCCATATATATATATATATACTAGTCTAAATGTAGTGCATGTCAACCCTACCTGTAACTGACGTGTCAGCACGCGAAGCACGTGAATTCCATAGCAACCAAACCGAACCAAACAAATAATTTGTCACACTCTTAGCTCCAGGTTCCGACGCCACCAATGAGCCTCTCAGTGCCAGGATGCTCCCGGCCAAGGAAACAACCAACACAACTGGAGAGGTAACTGATTGCGCAAGTCTCTGGCCATGGCGCACAAAGCATTGTTAATGGACTTGAGCAAAGCCGCGCAGAGTAACAGAAGTGACAGCCAAATGCATTAGGAAAATGAAACCTTGCCCGATGCGAAGTCACGCGCGGGCGATATTTTACATCTTGTTTGGAGTGCCATACATATTCATTTTAAATCTGACCAGCCAAACGTTATTCCACATGCATATTTTGAAACTAAATCATCTGTATTTGCTTCTCAGATCCATGCACGAAGTGTAGCCTAATTTTGAACGGATGCCTCACTGGGATAACATTACAACGCATGGAAACTCTCAGCCATTATCATGATGTTTGCAAATGGTTGAGTTGGAAAGATAACAAAGTTGTTTGGATTGTGACGTCACCGCGTTATCGAATAGCCGTTGTCTTATTCGGAATTATTGTTTGTCTGTTCAACTTATGTTAAATGTCAAGATGACAAAAACTACACCCAGCAACCTCGCACGCATGCCGAGTAAATCAGTGTTACCCAAGTTTTATTTCTTAGAGATGTTAATAACTGGGTATATCAATACAAGATATGTTTAATCACTCATTCGCAGTAAGTCTTTTGTCCACAGACGATGTATTACTTGAGGGAAAACGAAGGTTTAAATTAAATTAAATGTTTACATTATGTCAAACAAGGCCAACGCAAGAGAAAACAGCGGGGAATGCACATTAGAATGATTTCGTTTATCACGTTTGCTATAATATCCAACATTTCGTTTCTCTTTTAAAGAAATAATGCATGTTACGAAGGAGATTGAAACATTGAGAGAGTAACCTATTTAAGTGTATATTGTTATTGTCAGGCCATGTCTAAAACAAAAGGCCAAATCAATAAAGAGCGAGCTCTATAGGAAAATGAAGCTTACCTGCCTACGGCGTCCCCAAATGTAATTACAAACCGACAGACGAGCTCAACGATAACTAATTTTCCTCTCACGGTTAATACTATTTACTACAAAATGGCGGCAACGTTCATCGATTGAGATAGTAGTCACGTTGGTACGGAACGCTTTTAGCTATTTTGGTGGGAGTAATTATACTGTAAGGACTAAGTGTTGCATAATTGAAGGTTAGTTTTGTTTCAAATCGACATCGGGCATAAGTGTACATGATGTTCGCTGTTAACCCTCGGATAACAAGTATGTATATATGCCATTGTTTGGCCCATGGATGTGCTGGCATAGCCTTTTATCGTTTAACATAAAACATGCATGTTTGCACTAAAATTTAATCTAATTTTAGCATTGTTATGAAATATGTATCATGATTGTTGTAAGCTGACACGCATGAGCGCTGGTTCATAATTAGTAAAAGAGAAACGTTTTAACAGGTAGAATCTTAAACCTTATGCAGTAAATCAATTTATTTAATGCATATACTAAAGGAATTAATAAACACACTTTTTTAAACAGACACGTCCTGTAAATATCAGGATTGTAAATATTTATGTTCTGCAATCGAACATCACGTTATTTACAGCAGGTGTGAGTAAATATTATCCGAATCTTGAAGCAACATATTTGCTAGATTTTTTTTTGTCTTTATGTTTGCACAGCTTAGTTTATCACATCTTAATACCTGCACTGAAATTCAGGCCTCCTTTATCCAAAAGAAATATGTTTGTATAGATTTAAATTATGACACTCGACTCTGTTGAATGTTCTATCCTACCATTTCAATCTCTAATAAAACGCAAGTGGACATGTTTGCACTGCAATTGAGCTTTTATTTACAATTTGGATTCGTCTTCTGCAAACTAGAACGGTGCGGTAGGCTGGTGGTTAAAACATCGCCTCGTCATGCCAACCCCTTGGTTCGATTCCCTGTGATGCCCATTCTTGGTGCCGAGATATGTTTCTTAAAACTACGTAAAACAAGTCACTCACTTGATGCAAACTGTTTGAGGTAGCAACCGATCATGCAGTAAAAAGAAACTTAGATGTATCAGCATTATTTGCTAAGACTTAATGATAATCAAAATTAGTATAGGCGCCGCTACACAATTATACCCTTGCTGAAAGATTAGTTAATGCACACAGCTGTAAATCACTCTGCATATTGAAAGCAGTAGTATAGCGTATACCATTCACTATTAACTTCTTTAGGTTCCTTTTACTCGGAAAATAATGTGAGATATGAATTTTACAAAACATCGATAACATATTTTCATAAAAATGAAATTGGTTTCATCGGCATTTGTATAAGGACATAAATAATCCAATATATCCTTTGTTTAAATTCCTAAAATCTGTAACATCCAAACGTGACATCACTAGCTGCTGCAGACTAAAATCTACAAATCTGCAGAACAATTTCCTAAATTCCAGATTAATAAATAGGATGAAGCTCATTTATGCAATTACACAAATTGGTCTAAGTCTTCTATACTAAATCAAAGATAAGAATTCACTAAAAACAGCAGGTCTATTGTCCACCGGGTTTCATTCATGCCTCTAAAGAATACCTATCTGTTTGGCCTAATGCACAGAACGCTCCTACTGGGATTTCCCACGTGGAGAGATGCCGAATTCTCCTTGTGAGGCTGAAACAATTTCCTTGCGAGGATCAAGGTTTTATCTTCTGTCGATCAAATAAAATGAAACAATTCTATCAAGTAGGCATCACGCCTAAGCTAGGTCTAGTAATAAAGCCATTAGGCCCTGCCCTAGATGGCTTTGAATATACCAGCTAATTTCCATTTTCACGACACCACACCATCGCCAACACAACACAGAAAATACTATACACAAGGCCAATGACATTAAGGTCTGAGAGACTAGCGAAAATAGGTTTCAGAAAGCAAGGACATGCGACGATTTACCGGTTTTGAAGGAACATCTTGGTTGGCAATCCTCGTACGGTCTCCTGAGACCTCATGTCAGGGAGAAAGACTGAATCTGCCCACAACTATGCTTTATGGCGATTTCATGCTCGTCTCCGGCCTGCCATCTCCTGTTGTGAGCCATCAATTTCACATCACAAAATGTTTATGCTGAATTATCTATCGATCGTGTTTGAGCCTGGAGCCTGCGAGTAATGAAGAGCGAGAGAACGCTGTCGACTGACGGAGGAGAGTGCGATCAGTGCCGAGAGAGGAGGCGGCCACGACTTCTTCTACAGGGATCAGTGAAAGATGTGCTCACTATGTCCTCTACATGTTGTAATCTGTGGAGGCATGTGAATATAGTTTTCGAGGACAGTGCGGGAACTGGAGCTTAAGGATTTAATCCGAACATGGAGTCCACGAACACTCTAAGCAGCGAGATGGTTCGCGAGGCTATCTGATCGTAGCTAGCTCCTATAGTCATTCTGTCCCTTTCATGTAGAGGACGGAAGGGGTGATTTTTCATTCTTTAAAATTCTTACTGGTTCAAACTGACTAGAAAACTGACTAGAATAAATAGAAAGAGTGGCGTTTCTCAGCCCTGCCAAGAGCATATGTTCCTAATTTCCCGCGCCTGTGTCGAGAAGCAGACGACAGAACGTCAGTTGGCGCGAAGAGAGCCCATGGTTCATTACAAGCGCCCACCATCGAGGTAATTGTGCCTGATAATCAAAACCAAGTTGAGAGCTCATATATCATCAAGTAAACAAGGCGCCGGGCTTGAGGGCTCACTGGCGAATCTGAAAATAGGCCACTTGCTTCAATGCGAGAGGGGCAGGAAAAATCGCCCTTTACTATTGAGAGGGTTTCCCCACGGGCATTAAACTAAGACGCGTGCTAGTTGCAGATTTCCCTCACAGAACAAACAATTTATACCCTGTGCATAACACACCGAGAAAATAATTCTAGTCTTTCATTCTCTCGTTTCACGCTCCTAAACGCACATGGTTGAATGGGAAGCAAATCAGGCGTGTGGTAGTTTACGACTGGGGAATAGAGCAACGATAACACCTTACCCTCAAGTAGTGGCTGTAGTAGACTCCGACTGCTAACCAATCTTGTTATCCAATGATTTGATATACTCGTAGAGCACGCAGATCCTGGACCGAGTCCGGGCGTTATGAGCCAATATATCACAGTGGGAATATAACTCAATACTTTACATGTAAACCATCCAGTAGAGAAACAGGAAACAAACCAACAAATCACAGCATGGACAAGCAAAGGTCATATGGCAGACTATGTAAAATGATCCTTCCAAACTAGCCGCCAGCTACCTGAGTAATACAACTCTGATCGGAATTTCACTTGTTCAAATTAGTCGGAAGGTGGTTGAGTAGACCGGAGACCCGACCAAGTCACTCTGGTATTATTTCCTCTTCCAAACTGTTCCCCCGAGGTAATGGCAGTCACACGAGGATGTTGAATAAAAGCGTAAAATGTGAATGGGGGATTGAGGCAGGTTTGCTAAAGATTGGTTTGTTGTCAGAGGCTTTCCCCTTTCTCCGGGAGATCTCCAATGTCTTGAGACTCCCTGAGCGTGTCTCGGTGCTAAAGTAAACTGTGGCGTGTTGGTGGAGCCTCGGCAGGCATGTGTCAACGCTACTTACCAACACCCACCCCGTTACGGCGGAGCATGTGGCTCGTATCAGACAGCGAAACAAAAACTTTGTTGACCCTAGGGTCGCAGAAAACGCGTGACAAACCTGAGTTTATCTTTCGGGACTGGGGTTCGACTCAGCCAATGGAGACGCCTGTTACACCGCTTCCCTCTGTCACCGCGGCTCTCCACATCAGCCAGCCCGCTAAATTGGTCTAAAGAAATTCGTCAACGCTTGAATTATGTCAACAAATGCCCATGCTCAAATACACGAGGTCGGACAATCAAAAGCGGTTAGGCTGTGAATCGCGTGTCAAATTTGTGAAGCAATAAAAACTAAGGCCCTCCTCCCTCCTGCGTCCTTCTCACACGGTGTGTCGAGCTGCGGATACATATCCATTCCTTCAAACATATCCTTTATACCGAACCTTCACACATTATATTAGTCACAGTGTATATTTCGCATTTTCCTAACACTTACATTGAGCTGATGTTAATGGAAACTTTGTCTTTAGTTGTTGTTCTGGATTTGGGTGTTTCTTTTCTTTTTTCTTGTTTATGGGGGGGTATTGGGGTGTGTGTGTGGGGGGGGTGGGGGGGGGGGGGGGGGGGTGGGGGTTCCTGAGAAATCACTGAAGTACAACAAAGTAGTATAGAGACATTGATTATGTAGTGTTCACCTGAATAATAAGCTCTGCAACATACAAAATGTTTATTCATCCCGATACTCGTGAGGTTATTCTGGTGTCTTGACCGATTAAAACCACGTGTGAGCGATTATGTTAAACTTCATCGTGTGTGATAATTTCCTTAATCCTGTACAAAGTGAAGCGATTTTATTTGAGAGCGTGGTGGGGATCAGATTGAAGTAATTTTGCAATGGACATTTCATGGATATCGATTGATTGAAATTGATTTTAACAATCAGATAATTATCTGGGGACATTACATCTAAACTTTGCTAAATTGGTCAGTAACATTATGTACGAAGTGCGACGAATGATTTCCCCTGTGTAAGCAAGCTGGTGCTGCAGCGGTTGACAACAAAGGAGAAACTGATACTGAATGTACCGCGGCAGGTAGGGCATAAAAAAACCAAATTTATCACTTTGTCACCCATTTCCCTCTTTATCCAAACGAGAGCATGGTTTGTTCAGCCCCCGATTAGTTCAGATCAATACGACGCTAAACCCTTTCTCGGCTCCCAGATAAACAAATGTCCGCACACCAAACACGCAACCCAGCAACATCGATAGAGAGAGACATCAGCTTTCTGTAGGTTGTCAACATGTCTAATGGTCGTATACATATTAGGGGCGAAGACTTTTGCATGCCTGGCCAGAAATCTGTACAGATATAAGGATACGGTTATAACGCGATGGTGTAGTCAAATTGGGCAGGAAATAAGAAATCGAGATAGATAAACTGACTAAATGGCAGATAATTGGACGTAGTTTTCATCGACTTCATTTATTATCCATCACGACCCCGGGGATATCATTAATTTATTTGGCAGGTACGTGAAATTCAATACAGTGTGGTTGTAATTTGATTGAAAGTAGAGTAATTATGGGTTGGGGTAATAAGATACATGTATTTAGGCATAACCTTTGCATTTTGTATATGTCGCAACAGTGTGGACAAAAAACAACAATGAAAGTCAAATCACACATTATGCTAATTGGTACAGACGCATGCCAGACAACACCAATGTACTTATATGCAGCTGTACTCATTAATGGGCATTAGGATGTCTATAGTACTGGGCATGTTTCACGTTATAACGAACTAAGCAGGAATTTCGGACATATTTTCAACTTCGGAATACGCATCAGGGAAACCCTTACTTTTAAGATTTGGATAAGGGAGTTTTCGATACAGGCGGGGGTGAAATCATATATGAGTATGAACCCACAGTAACTGTTGTGGCCTCAGATAGTGAATGAATGTTATTTAACACTGCAGTTAGGAATATATTACGATGTCAAGCAGCCAGCCAAGTCACAAGCCTAACCACCCAATTTTAGTTGGCTTTTACGACATGCATGACGAGATCAGTTAGCTTTTGCTTCAGCAAAGTCATTTCCAAAGCCCTATGAATTATCAATGGTTTTGTTTTTATATTATTTAATGACACACTCAGCAATATTCCTGCTATACACTGTAAAATATATGTTTAGAATGTACATACATACGAGACATGATCGGGAATGTGTACAAATTCATAACGGAATACACACTTGGCATGTTTTCTGTCTGAACACGTTTAGAGTCTTAACACATGAAATGAGCTATTGTCTCACAGCATAAACACCACCTGAACACAACATTCCCATAATCTAAACATGTTTAAACTTTTTTATGTTCTAGAGTTTTAACATATTTAGAATTTAATGACAGGACATGCATTAACCAATGCATTAACCAATGCAGCTTCCTGACCACCCGATCCCGTTAGTCGCCAATTACAAGCATGGGTTGCTGAAGACCAGTTCTGAGCCGGAATCTTCACGAGACCGTTATCAACGGTATTCATTTTTACAGGAACAATAATAATTGTTACTGTTGAGAATCAAATTTCGCCTCGTCACATCCTACACCTTGCTAAATCAGTTTCGTCTAGTTGCGTTGACAATACCATAAGTTATACTGCTCTCAAATGTTAACATGAATTTATACCACAGCTGTATATCTTTGAACCAAATAGTATTGGATAAATATAGTGGAGTGACGAGTTCCTGTCTTTTTGTATAAATATTAGCGATGAAACTCATCCTTTATAAAAACGACATAGCTCGCGGAAATAACTAGTTGTAGGCCTAGTGTATCATAAAGGAACTATTTGACATGCATGTGTAAAAACGTGGGCTACTTACGGCAGTGACATATCGGGCCGTGTAGGACCGGAACACAGAGAGGAAACCTCTTGGCGGAACACTTGTGCAAGTCGTATGCAGCATGTGATAACATTCAACTTCAAGGATTCAACCTCATATGCAGTCTAAATTCAGGTCATTATTACTCACATGCACCACGTGATTATAGGCATACGGCATGGAAAGTAAGAGACAAGATCGCGTATTCTGAATATATACCAAATGAGAGCTTCATACATATTTACAAATGTATATTTAAATTGTGTCACAGCGTGATAAAAAAACAACTTCTGGCGGAAGAGTAACATTCTCCAACTTTGTTTTTATAAATAGATTTATTGCCTTAAAAAGGTGATGATTTAGCCGCAGAACACATGCCTGTTTTTTTTATGACAATGATTATCCGAGCACGAGTGCTATATATTCCAATGGAAAAAAATAATATAAGGAACGCATGTAGAATTATGTGAACTGCTGTGTTCAACATAAAAGCCTCATGCCAACAAAACTAAGTAACCGAGAGATATGTTAGTTTTGTCATGGTGTGTGTTCTTTACACTGTCACACAATCCCTGCGTATCTTCAGGGTACGCCTGATATTTTATGCCAAACACATGTTTCCCTTGGCGGTCCCTCCTTTTCTTCAACGAGTATCTATGTGTAGATTGAGCAGAACGAAAAATGCTCACCCTGACTACCTGCGACAATATAAACCCGCGGGACATTCCGACATTCCACCTACAGTGCGCATGCGTCAGCATATCATTATTTCCGTTCCTCGCGTCTTGAAGTGTTACCATAAATCAGTGACTATTATCGGTTTAGTTTTTATCTACCAAACCACTTGCACATGGGCATGGGAAGCGTTGGGATGCCACTATTTCAGTAAACAGATAAATGGTCTAATTGAAGATAGCACCGCGAGTGCCAAGTGTCAAGTGAGCTATTTAGCTAGGCGGAGATAGGATTTGAAGCATATTAGAGTTCAATTCCAATGTCCGAACAACTCCATTTCCCATTCACGTGTCATGAGGATGGAAAGAAAAGTTCATAGTATGTAACAAGCTCGTGCATTTTACATCTAAAACTTTTGATTGACAACATTCCTTGTAGTAAATGTGTTACCTTGGTTACACAGAAGAATTTCTGCTACATGTTTTCAAATGTAGTTAGAAGCACTAATACCTATTTACTGCAGACACGGCATGTCGCACATGGTGAATGCGTGAGTGAGATGGGTTAAAGAACACTTTGAGCATTGTTACAGTTGAATCACCATGACGTAGATCCCCTGCACGATGTTGACATGGAAAAATTGCCAAAGGATCAATAATCGTATAATTGTTTCCTGGCACGATAAGGGACACACATCTGTACGAATGTTGCACCCAGTCTGTCAACAGATTTCTCTTTCTACCAAGATTTCAAAGAGCATGCATGCGACTCTTGCACCGAAGTTGTTTGATCAAGGTTACAACATTCAAGGCCTCAGTAAAGCTTTCAAAAAGTTTTATGGTTGACATATGGAGGACATTTCCAATAGTAGGAATTGTACAAACGACTATGCTTTATGCAGAAATTTCTGTTGGATATGGAAAGGGTTTTGTCGTTTTATTTAAAATAATTGTAATATATTTTTATTTTTAAAAAAAAAAGACTTTCTGCTTTCACGTGGAATCGAGGAAACTAGACTTGGTTTAGTGTGATCTGGACTTGCCTTGGCTGTTAGTTGAAAATAAGAATAGAAATTCCAGTCATGACGCAGGATTATGTTGCAACGAGTTATAGTGCCCAAGTCACAGGTGAAAGGATTCAGTTAGCCGCGTCTTCGAGCTACTATTTGATTGAACTTTATTTCATTTTCATGGGTTCCTCGCGTCATCCGTGTGTGAATGTGATTAGCTGGTTATTTAAAGTTATGAATCACATCTACTCGGCATTGAGGGCACTGGTCGGCTCGGAGACAGTATACTGTGTCTGAGTGGGGGCATCCAGGTTATACTTCGGCATGGTATATCAATGGCCTAGTATTATAGAACTGACATTAATCCAGACCATCACGCGCAGACCAACGCGAGCGCGCGTGTGTGCACTTTGCTTTATGCGTGTAATAATCTTGAACGCGATGCTGAACCCCATTTAACCTCACCTCCACCTATCAAACATTCATGGCATATTTAGATTAACACAATTACAAGTCGCCCTGTATGATTGAGGATGTTGCAAGTTTGCAGAACCCCAAGCTATGTTGGAACAGCTGGACATATAATTGCGGATGATACCATACTAATGTAATCTGGACATACTTGATCTCTGCACTGGCCAGCAAATTTGTTGACGATTGAGTTTTAAAACACATACTTCATTAAAGCTTGTTTTGGTTTGGCCGCCAGTCTCACAATCATTTACTTGTACAACAGCAACTGTCAGAGTAGAATTAGTTCCACTGTGAAATAATTATTGGCAATGTGTAAAGTCACGGGTACAAATGTAAGGGAGGTCACTACGATCGGTCCTGCACTGAACGAGCACCTAAAATGCGACAGATTCTTTGAAATTGCTGTTATGGTCTTCACAGAATTATCCATCGGAAATGTATAAGCGTTTACTAAATCCAATAACATTCTTAGACGCCATGCCTGTAGGTAATCAGACCCTGCAGTATATCATTCGGTAGTTATCGGCAATCATCGCCAATTCTAAAGCGAATTGGCCTGAACTCTTCGACCGAGAGTATTTTCTAACAATCAATCGACTAATTTAGGAAATCGCGCTGCTTTATTATCACTAACGTTACCAAATCTCCTGAAATAATTTGCTGCTAAATGTGATTTGGACATCTTTCAAATTATCGCCTTCTAATTCAAGTGTCTGAGATAAACACGGATGAAAACCCTCGCCGACAGACGTTAATCAGGTCTTCGATTTCTGACCGTCCTCTTGCCGAAGGTTCGGTTGTGATTTGGGGCAGATTATTCCTAGATTGCAACGGCGTATACAAGCGTGGCCGAACTCTGCGTCTGGGGCATACAACTGTTTAGGTCTGCAACGATACCTGTTGTCGTGATACAATGCGATTTACAATCGATAATGAAGTTGCGAAATGATACAACGTGTGCAAACTGGGGACAACCATATACGTTTCACAATTTGTGTCCGTTCCATTTGTCTTCTGAAGAAAACTTGTTTTCAAAAAGAAACTAAACATAGTAGCTGAAAAGGGGTTGATGAACGACATTCTAGACACAAACTGAGTAAGTTTAAACTGACAATGGCTTCAAACATTATTCTGTATATACCGTCAGAAATTAGTAGTATCACAGATGAAGTGACGTTTACATACATGAGGTTGAAGTGTTGCTTTTATATAGCGACTTGCAGACGCGAGGTGAGTCGGGTGAGGTGAGGTGAAAATGGGTTGAATTGAGGATTATTGCTCTTATCCAGCGACGTGTGTACTAGTCCGGATTTATTGTCGGTTTTACTGATACACTATGAGATACCAAGCCGCACTTGTAACATGAACACCTTATTCAAACTCAGTGTACTGACTCCGAAACGACCAATCCTTGTTTTAGCCCCTTAATGCCGAGCGCCAGGCAGGATAACAACAAGTAGCATCTTTTAACGTATTTTGGTATGATCGAACCACCAACCTCCCGTTCTCCGGAAAGGCGTTCTCTCCATTAGACCTTATAATAACCTTAAAGTCAAGGTCACTTTCCTTCTGAAAAATGAATAGTACAAAATGTATGATGGATAGCCTTGAAGTTGAAGCGTTTGCTCGTCACATGGAAGGCAGGGGTTCGATTTCCCACATTAATGAAATGCGTTAAGCCCATTTCTGGTGTTATTCGCCGTACAAATACTGGAATGTTGCTAGAAGCGGCGAAAAACCATACTCACTCACTCATTCCTTTATTACGCCTGAATAATGATCATAGCAGCCCTAAAGCTTGCAAATATTTCATTGGACCTATCTTCCAGGCAGACGTGTAACAATCAATAGACTGGATTAAAGTTATTTAGGGCTGCGTCTGATTCCTCCCAATTCAAACTGAAATCGACCTTATTTCGACACACTTCTGAGACTTTGCAAACCGGTCGTTGAAAGTATGTGCTGCTGTACATTTCCCTATTGATATGTCGACCATTGTTCCTTGCGCTCACTCGGCATAAATCGACAGGCGGGGAGACAACGGAAGTGCGATGTGATGAGACGGTTGAATGGGGGGGGAGTGGGTGCTGGTTCGCCGTGCCTAGGAAAGTTGATGAAGAATATTTTGGGTTTGCTGTCTAGCGCATTGAGAGAGAAATCGACCTGGACATTGGATCTGATACTCCGAAAGGGGGCTTGGGCGCGTTATTGACTGGATCCGATGTATTGAGTGCATGAATAGAATCTGACCGGCGAGAATAATCTGTTATGCAATCGGTGGGCAGATTAATGGGGGGATACTAAAACGACGGAAGGCGTCCTCATGCGCAGAGATTTCTGAATTCCTCGTGGTGTTTGCCTATTGAAAGGAACTATCAAGAGAGACGAAATGGACCCGACATGTCACACGAGTGAGTGAGTGCTTTGAGTAATGCCGAATATAGCAATATTACTCAGCGTTCCCGCCGAATTCATCAGATTTTCCGAGAGTCAAATAATTATCATAAGAGTGCTCTCAATGGGAATAATATGTCCACTTGATTGGTCACAATGGTGAGGTAATCAAGCACAGACGAGATACAATGTGAACTCTCAGTTCGGCAGCATGTAAGTAATTGAATCTGGGGTCGGGTCCACAGTGATCTTAGTTAAACGACTCCCTTATTAACGTAACATAGCCTTATGAGATAGGCATAGTGCTAACTTCGCTTTGTGGAATGAACACTGTTAAATCTATTGTCAGTATTGTGATAAATGTCTCGGTATATAAAAGTGCCAAAGCAAAAACCTGTGTTTTACTGCAACCACATGATTCATAACAACGCCGCGGCAGTGGTGGTCAAATCATCTATTACACGTTGTAGTATGATGTGGGCAGATGCGTCTCCTAAAGATGTCAGGTTCTGGGTTCAAATCCCACACTCACCCTCATTATGGTCCTTTGTATTTCAGACAGCCTCCGTGGTCTAGTGGAAGAGCGTCTGTCCGGAGATATTGGGTTCGATCCCCGACCGCGTCACACCAAAAGACGTTAAACTTGTTGTTACCCTGCCTTGCGCTCGGCTAAAACAAGGACTGGTCGGCACGGAGTCAGTGTACTGTGTATGAGTAGGGTGTTCATGTTAAACTGCGGCATGGTAACACTATAAAATCGGCACTAGTCCGGCTAGAAAAGTCAGCCACAGCCACACAAACACTCGAGCATGAACGTCGCTGTATAAGTGCAATAATCTTGAACGGGACGCTAAACCCCTTTTCTACTCAACGTAACTTTGTATTTCAGCAGACAAACACACACACACACACACACACACACACACACACACACACACACACACACACACACGAGCATGTACGTCGCTATATATGTGCAACAATCTTGAACGCGACCTTAAGCCCCATTTCACCTCACCTCACATCAGTATTTCAAAACCATACCTGTTCTTATGGGTTCCATCAAACTCGCAACCGCCTGTGGCCTGTGTTACTTTGAGCGTACCCCTTTCATTAGTTGAGTCGACGTATACATATATAACAGATATACTGTTCAGAGAGGCCTTAAATCATATTCATATTACTCATGCATGTTAGCCATTGAAAACACCAAAGTCGTTTGAAAAGTGTGGGTTGGGTACTTGATATGCATAGGGGAACCAGTATGCTATTGAAGTGCTGCTCAGATAGTGCCCTGGCCGTCTGAGGCAGGGTAAATCAAGTAACTTTACGATGCCGTGGTACGACAATTACCTCCTCCAATTCCGGTACCTCTTACATTAGTGGCTTTCTTCCCTTTGGAACAGTAGGCTGTCTCACGGCTGAAGCAAACTAAACCATTCTTGTTTTGTTTTTCAGATCGCACAATAACAATTTCCAGTATGTGGCACTAGGAACGGGCCTATTTTGTCGCCAATGCGACAAAACAAGGCACCGAGCGAGTCTTACTCTTACCCCACCTGAAACAAACTCAGATATGCGGTTTAATCTTGAAGCTGTTGCAGGCTGATGGCATATGAACTACTTGGCTTGTTGACAGAATATACCATTAATTATGAGCAGCGCCGTATGAACATATCGGCACATCACTCCTACCACATATGTTAAAGGGACGTAAATGATATTAAGGGAAAGGATGCATCAGATCGTGTATAAGTCGTCTTCATCGGATTGATACACTGAAGCGGCAATATAGCTCTCGCGGCTATGTAGTTGTCAGTTTAAAATGTCAACAAAGACCGTCATTTAACAAAAGGAGAAATATACTTGCCAAAGTCCAGCTCCCTCAGTCTAGCAATTTCAGAGGAAAAGACGTTTACAGGACCAAATGTGCATAAAGAGAGAAAAAAAGAACTTGGTCAAAACAAGGTCAATATTTAAAATACCACACACACAAAAGCGGAACATGCCTGCTGTGGCGGTCATATTGAATATGGCGTTCGAATCTCTTGAGTTCAGATGTCATCACTGGTGCATGGAAAAAGCAGCTTCTTGGGTCAAGTGGTTTCCGAGGAGATGCTGTGTACAGTGCAAAGATATGCATTTGGAGAAAATTAAAGGGTGATCAAAGTGCAAAAGTCAAATATAGGTAAAAATTCAGAAGATTACAAAACACGGAACATACCAACTATACTTTCATTCTGTTTCGAAAAGGTATTACTGTGTAATCGTCATAAATAGGGTTTTATATATAGCTGCCATGGCGGCCACATTGTAATTCGAATTAAAACGACTTCCTGAAAACATTACAGTTGGAGCAAGCACGTGTTTTAGTTTCATTGGGCCACTTGCATTTGAGAAACGTGTGACGCACGACTGCACCAAAGGAAACAGCCCACGACATTCGTAGTGTCAGTTGACTTTCAGCCTGCTGAGCTGAAAATATTACATTTTGTTTGTTGTCCTGTCTAAATTATGATATATGGGGACATTTTAGTTAAATGGGGTATGGTAATGCATTGTATGACTAAATATAGTGACACAAAGATCATCGTGACCTTTCAAGCCAGGATCAACACCAGAATGTGTCAGTTACCACATGATTAGATTGAGTCATTCAGTTTAATATAAGGACTTAAATTCATACAGCAGATTTTCCTTTTATATTTGACACCATGCAGTCGCACTTTCCTAAATGTTTTATTCATTCTTACATTCAGAAAATAAACACCAACTTTTAACGCAATATATACAATCACGCAAAGCATATAAATCACGACTTAAGATATACAATTTATACATCTTGCATTATTTTCAAGATTCCATCGAATTCGTTGTAGTGATTTACATTATGCTACAAATGGTTGAAAGGGGATACTGTTTCATATATTTTAACTCCGACGTGTAACCCGACCGCCTTGGCCGTGCACTGGATAGTCTGATCCATTGTTTAGCTGTTCATTTGCAGACTGCGGGGTACAACAAACTCCTCACATTCACTTAATCCCCATTACAAAATTAACAAGTCCATGTTAAACGTGGTTTAAATTAGCAAAATATAAAAATATGTTGATACTCTCAACTTGATAACATGCATACATGTGCTGATTGTCTGAATTTATATATCATTATCGGTGTCACCTCATATTCAAGAAAACATATCAAGCCATACAACTACTCCCGGGAATTCAAGTACTTAAGCCCAGGGCCTAATAACGAGTTGTATCACCAAGATTAAGCTCTCGGCTTAAATACGAAAAATGTGCAAACACGATCATTTAGATACACAACCTTTTTAAAAAATAAAATCATAAAATATCAATGTGGCAAACGTTGCTAACATGCCATGGGCCATACGGAATATAAGATGAGAACGGAAGCTAGGATAAAACCTTTCCCAGATGACTACTGTATTTATTATTCACTTGGGTTCAAGGAGTCACCGTATGTACATTGTTAGAATAGGGTGTTGAATGGACTGGAATTATTATCTAACCATGCATATAGAACCCATTATCATCCATCGTTCTGTAAAACAGCAGAGCACACACACACATACACACATACACACACACACACACACACACACACACACACACACACACATGTACATGTGCATGCACCTCGCTAAGTAAGTGCAATAATCTTGTGCGCGACTTGAAACCCCTTTTACACCCCTCTATAAAATAATGATACACTCAAATAGAGCTGTCATATGTATACTCTTGAAAATCGCAACCGATTATACAGCTCATCTTTGGACTTCTGTATTCTATCTATCTATCTATCTATCTATCTATCTATCTATCTTACTGTGCTTTTTTCACTATCAGTAAGATTTGGGACACAATCGTTGCTGCAGTGGAGTTTCGAATTCTGTACGTCGCCATGTGTTCAGTTTCAAGACTTTTTATCACGATGCGTTATAAACTGTATATTTCATTATTATTGCCAATAGTCAAATATATAGTATGATTAGTACAATTCATTACATTTAGGCTGCACTGTATTAAGTAGTGAATTTGTAGAAAGATACGGGTATCTGATGTTCAATACAGCTGGTAGACATCATCAACTGATTACATATGGTCATCCCTCGAATCTGTAACAAAGTGCTCCCTGTAGAAGACTCCTCCCTGTCACCGTCGTGCGTAATGTACATACAGGGACATATTTTAGTTTAGACAATGAGCATACATGTGGCAGTTAGCCAACGCGGATTGTATATACATGTGTTGCGTTGTATGGTCGGTATGCTTCGGGCATAATTAAATATTTGTCTGATGTTTGGAAGGATGTTTACTTCCCACAGGGATGAATATATTAATACCTTGTGACAAATAGGTGCAAACAAAGTTTATTCCTCAGTGTCACCTTATCAATTGAAGAATTCCACATTTCTGAAAATATAGAAAGTTGTAATCAAGAATGTCTGTAATCATACGAAATGACACTCTTGATATCAAGTGATGTCACATCAGATATACCCATTATTTGGTTGATCAGGGTAGTTGTAAATCACGGGACGACATCACGGGGGGTGATGCTGTCAGGATTAAAGGGATTTACTTGTTCATGTCTAGAATAATATTTGAAGTAACCATATATTTCTCACTGCCGTAAAACAAAACCACATAGGCGATAGTGCACGCGTGGTTGTGGTCACCTGGGGACAAATAGATGTAAAACATGCATGGTACCGATGTACTGCTTGAATGTTACGAAGAATTCACATTTTTAATCTCTATCTCCTTTGATGTATTTCATCGAGACTTGGAGAGTTCAGTCAATCCCCACCCTGTGTCCTCGTACAGAGGAAGTAGTAAGTGCCTACTGTAGTATTTATACTTACATCTAGTTGTTGTTTTAAGCCGCACTCAGCAATATTCAGCTATATGACTGCGGCGACTTGTTTACATTAATGTGTAAATTTGACAGTAATACAATATGTTGATACTGTATAGAGACTGCATAAAGATCGTGGAATGAAAATAAACATGTAATAATTACCCTTACAATTGTCAGTAATATGTAGAATTTATGACTACCACGATCAAGCCAAAAGAATATATTCTGAAATTGTTGTCTATGTCAGCATAACAAATGAGTAAAATGGTTTTTTTATGGTACCCGAACTTGTAAAACTTGCAAAGCCTGTTTTCTCTGAAATGCCTATCCGTTCAGTGAATGGAAGATGTGGACTAAGGCGATCTGGACCGAGAAGTTTCTAACCCGTACAAACCTTACACAAACACACGTTTAGAACACGGTATACTGATATTTTGATTTTAACGATAAACAGCCGATTACAAGGGTGGCACGATGTACGTTAAACGTGGCAAATACCATCAGGATAACACACATCAAGATAGAACTGGTAAGTCAGTGATTTATTATAGACTTAAGTGTGAAAGACTGAGCTGAGAAAAGTGATATTTTCATTGCAGTGAACATTACACTTGACATTTCACTGCAGTGAACATAACACTTGATATTTTACTGCAGTGAACATTGTCATACAAGAGTTACATCCCCACAAATTGTCTCCCTTTATCGTAAGTGTCCATCCCTTACACAAACTATTGACTTCATTTTTGCGTTAGTTCCACATTGCAATTGCTATGCAACATAATGACATGTCATTTATGAAGTTAATATCGCTTCTTGCCGTTTGTTATTCTCTTGAAAATGTTTCGTTATAAACTGTAAATTTCTCATTTAACCCATCAATTGTGACTGTTCGTTTCGAAAAGCGTGTTTTCTTTCGCTTCCAACAGCGGTCTCGTAGATTTGAAGAAGAAAAAAATTAAAGTTAATTTTTGAAAATAATCATATCCATACGTATGATGAAGAATTTTATTTACCTCAAATACATTTTGCTATTTTTGTTTATATTTGTTAAGATTTTGCAAACACGGAACTACTTTTTAAGTCGTAATTACAAGGAGTAAAGGTTCCTGCATGTTAGGTAGGGAGAATTTACGTTTCAAGGTTTAACATTTGTAATGAAATAATTATTTTCCCGGTAGACAACTAAACAAAAAGTATAAAATAAATGGGATATTCCATGTGTCTCGTGAAATATCACGTTTCTCTCATCTCATGACAGGAGGAAAGGAGATATTTTCACGAGTGGCTATACACAAAAAGTATATGATAAATAGGATATTCCGTGTGTATCGTGAAATATCACGTTTCTCTCATCTCGTGACAGGGGAAAAAGAGATTTAAATATCTCCCTTCTCCCCAGTCGCTCGGTGAGAGAAGCGTGATATTTCACTGGACACATGACATATCCTCTAAACATCTCATGCCAATACGTAGATGTTCAATCTTATCCGTGGATGACGTAAGCATCGAACATGCGGACAACCCATAACATTGGTTTACATTTAGTGTTTAATGAGATGTTTACACTGTTTAGATTGTTGCATGGCAGTGTTATTTATTGTTAAACAATGATTGTTACTACATTACATTGTTTCTTTGAGATTCAGTAGAAGTTCATTGCATTGTATTTGGACGATGATCAGTTGCCAGTTTGTTTGTTTGTTGTTTAATGCCGCACTCAGCAATATTCCCGCTATATGACGGCGGTCTGTAAAATGATCGAGTCTGGACCAGACAATCCAGTGATTTACATCATGAGCATCGACTCACGCAATTGGGATCGATAACATGCATCAACCAAGTCAGCGAGCCAGACCACCGATCCCAATAGTCGCCTCTTACGACAAGCATAAGTCACCTTTTATGACTTTTATAAGTCACAAGCAAGCATGGGTTTTGAAGACCTATTCTACCCCCGGATCTTCACGGGTCCACTATTGAGTACTGCCATTGTAATTGCTGTGGAGTAATTTGTAATGATTTGTAAACCTAGTTGATTTTGTAATACAACTGTTGATTATATACCATTTGTTGTTTGTTTGTTGGTTCCACACTAAATTCTTTTACTAACAGATTTGTCGGTTAGTTAATTCTTCCATTTCGGGAGTCGACACGTTACAAAATTCTCCTTAAAACGGACATGTCACTAGTCACATTAGAAATTAGTCAAGCAAGCTGAAGTTTCTTGAATCGGCGACTTATGACTTACACATATGTTGTTACCCCTACTATATATATATATATATAGTAATAATTAAATAAGTGGAGTAAGATTGAACACAGCTTTAATTGGCTAGCGCTTTCAACTCGTACCACGTACGAGTCTCATCAGGCCATAACTGTATAACGGACATGAAATAGTATGTATATATATATATATAGTTATTAGATACACATGCAGTTACTAATTTAAAGTGAGTTTACATTGACACTATCATAACATCAGCAGTCAATTAAACCCATGCTAACACAGAATAGAAGGAAGACTGTTTCGATACTTGGATACGCGTCCATAGAAAATATTTATCTCTTATATAAGAACCATTCCCTTACATTGTAAACAATTTACTGATGGGTAGAATTAGTCATTAATATCCTGTTGAGATAAATTATTCGTTCTTCAATCATTCACAAGAATCCCACGATTTTGATAATTAATGAAAAACGAATCATTATATGTGTTCACATGGCTTGAAATATGATAATGATATACTCTTAGTAAGGTAGGTAAGCAATATAATGTGAAATTCCTTCCATTGTGCTGTTCACGTAAAGCCCATTCCAACACCAACAGATACGACAATATTTTCACATGACACGTTCACTCACCTGTGAAATCAAAGTAATTTTCCTCCACTTTCAAACAGAATAAACTTCAGGTAATCCGTAGTTCCTAAATGTGGCTACCGAACCGAACAAACAATTCCAGTCTGCCTCACATCAGGGCAAAAAGTAGCTTTGTGCAAGCAGACGATAGAATGCCGACTTCGATTTGTACAGGTGAATTTGATTGGACGAGCGCCTCTCGTGCATCACGTGCTACAGCGCTCTGCTGTCAAGAGGATTGGCAGCGAGGGTGGGATCGCAGGGTATGGGAGGGGAAGTTGTCATTTATCATACTTGTTAGTTTAGAGGTAGGCAAACGATTTAATGTGGTTGCTGCCCGCCCATTTAAACGACAGTCAGTGGGTCCCGTACAGTAAACATGAGAAGATAATCCTGTGCTTAGAAAGACGATTGACCGCGATTAAATGAAAGGAGAAAACCCGAACCATCCTGATGCTTTAGCTAAGTTGACACGTACGTAATCAATTTCAATATCCGACCTCAACCACCACGGTTGTAACTGACAAGTCTGGATAGTTAATTTTTCATGGCGCAATCAGAACATGTGCGAGGTTCCAAGGCAATTTCAAGTCAGGCTTTCCGTTTGAATTCAGGCCTTTCTATTTAGGCCGTGAACTTTTTTCGTCTAATTTCTCATTTCCTTCACAAAGTGCTTCTAAAATTTGGCCTCATTTTGTTCGCTTTTAGTTGTTAATTCAAGTTATTTGCCTATCCGTTTGGGTTATGTAACAGCACATGAAGTCACCATTACGAAAATTATCTCTTGTCTGTAAAAACACGACGCTATGAGTCAGCATAATGTTAAAGGAAAATCCACTTTTATCATCACGTTGAGACCCAAACTTGTCTGGTTTTCGTCAGGGTAAAACATTATGTTATTGATTTCAATACAAGATACAATGAGGACACATTTTTCAAGTTTTTGACAATTAGTCATAGTGTTTCATTCTCCTCGTGACGTCATTCGTCCATTTTTCCATCAATACTACAGGGGAATAAGCAAATATACAATTTCACCCTTCACACTCGAAAACCCTTCCTAGCTTCTATTCATAAATGCATAGTCAAGGAAAACATATAAAATGTGAATAACCACCTCCAATTATGCAAAAGATGTTTTAGAGTTAAGTATTTTTTCTGATCAAGGTCATAGGTCTAAAATATGTTATATTTTCTTCTATTTTTCATAAATAATTTTTAATTTATAAAATAAGACTAAACAACATATTTTGTGTATATTACTCAATAATTTGTGTACTAAAAGTCTATCTCAGTCGGCGATGATATACGCCTGCCTTCATTGACAAGTTTTGTGAAAGTTAAGAAAATGTGAATCTGCAGATTGTCCTTTTACCTCGCGGGTACAATCTGATTATATAAAAACAGAAAAGAACTCCATTTTTGCTGATATAACCATGTGTGATGTTGCGATTGAGAAAATGTGTTACTCCATTTTATTGCAATCGCGGTGTTTCCCCTTAGTAATGATTTAAGGCCAAAACAAATTGATTATTTGACCAGCGGGATCGCCTTCTCCCGAGTTGACTATAGTTTGCGTGAGGATTCGGGTTAGAATTGGTCTTCACCAACCCATGCTTGTCGTGAGAGGTGACTAATGTTTGTTTTGTTTGTTTTGTTTGTTTTGTACGCAGCAATATCCCAGCTCTATGACGGCGGTCTGTAAATAATCGATTCTGGGACAGACAATCCAGTGATTGATATCGTGAGCATCGATCCACGCAACTGAGATACGATGACATGAATCAACCAAGTCAACGAGCCTGACCACCCGATCCTTTTGGTCGTCTCTTACGACAATCATAGTCGCCGGTTACGGCAAGCATGGGTTGCTGAAAACCTATTCTACCCCGGCTCTTCACGGGTAGGTGACTAATCGGATCGGGTGGCCAGGCTCGCTGACTTGGTTGATGCATGTCATCGTATCCCAATTGCGTGGGTCTAGAATGTCTGGTCCAGACTCAATAATGTAGAGACCGCCGTCATATAGCTGGAATATTGCTGATTTCGGCGTAAGCAACAAACAAACTCACAAACAAACAAACCTATACCTTGCTTGTAAATGACCGAGAGAGTGGTGTGTTATTAACTACTCGATCGTTTTTCTCGGGCTTATCAAATAAGATGTACCTTAACATTTAACAGCCAAATCATGCCTACTTATAGATATATTACTTCAGTGGTTGGTGAAATGGTTGTATGTACAGTTAAAAAAATATAATAATATCAAAAGCAAAGTCGGCTCAAAACCATTGGCAATATTTTTTTCCGAAAATAAACCAACAAATACTCGTGTTAGTCGGATAGCGTTACCCCAGTATCCTCGTTAATCCAGACCTCGTTACTCCTATACCCTTGTTAATCCAGACCTCGTTACTCCAATATCCTTGTTAATCCAGACATCGATACCCATGTACCCTTGTTAATCCAGTCCTCGATACCCATGTACCCTTGTTAGTCCAGACCACGATACCCATGTACCCTTGTTAATTCAGACCTCGATACCCATGTACCCTTGTTAATCCAGGCCTCGATACCCATGTACCCTTGTTAATCCAGACCTCGATACCCATGTACCCTTGTTGATCCAGACCTCGATACCCATGTACCCTTGTTAATCCAGACCTCGATACCCATGTACCCTTGTTAATCCAGACCTCGATAACCATGTACCCTTGTTAATCCAGACCTTGATACCCATGTACCCTTGTTGATCCAGACCTCGATACCCATGTACCCTTGTTAATCCAGACCTCGATACCCATGTACCCTTGTTAATCCAGACCTCGATACGCATGTACCCTTGTTAATCCAGACCTCGATACCCATGTACCCTTGTTGATCCAGACTACGTTGCCCCTGTACCCTTGTTGATCCAGTCCTCGATACCCATGTACCCTTGTTGATCCAGTCCTCGATACCCATGTACCCTTGTTGATCCAGACTACGTTGCCCCAGTACCCTTGTTAATCTATATCCAGTTATCCCAGTTCACTTGTTAATCCAGACCTCGTCACCACAGTATCGTTGTTAATCCAGATCACGTTACTCCACAGACCCTGTTAATCAAGACCCCGTCAATCCAGTGTTCTTGTTAATCCAGAATACGTACTCCAGATCTCTTACTAATCCAGATGACGTTACCCCAGGACCCTTGTTAATCCAACTGACGTTACCCCAGTACCCTTGTTAATCCAGATGACGTTAACCCAGGACCCTTGTTAATCTAGACCTCGTGTGTCCAGTAACCATGTTAAACACATCGTTGTTTTCGGGCTAACGGTCGCGTTAAAAAAATGCCAATATAATATTGATGTATAAATGCTGTTGCACATTTCATACGTGTCTGACATTTCCAATGACAATTCGCCTGCTGTGTGAAGCGGTGTTTTACATTTATCAGAAAGCGTTCGTGTGGGAGAGGGAATTCACAACTGTTTTATATCTGATGGTATTTAAATACTGCTGTATACCACATAACACAGGAAACGCATCGGGACAACTAAAAATGTCATATTTACAACATATATTTGATGCATTTTAGCTATATTAATTTGTTGGTGTATCTTTTGTTATGTATTTCTATATATTTTACAACTATTTCAAGAATAACATTTTATACGTTCATTTTTCTTGAACTTGAATTGTCACCCAGGGTCGTGTAGGTTACAACGTCAAAAACAAAAATCAAAAGTGTGTGTTTGTTTTAATGTAACATGACAGTGTCAGTTAGGGTCCAGATATGGTTCAAATCAAACAGACGATTATTTATGGGTGTATCCCATGTAGTTCCTTGAATTCGACTGTCAGTCTGGGTCAAGCTATCGTGCAGGTTATAGAAGCAGGTCGTTTTCATCATTTTCATGGATGGTAAAAAACCTACTGTTTATAATGTAAACAGCCACTTAACAAAATGTGCTGTCAGTGGTCATATTGAACATCGGATTCATTCGCACATTTTAAACAAATTCAGGAATCATCAATGGTGGAAACGGTCCAGTGGTTTCTGTGGAGAAAATGATTACAATGCCCGGAAATCCATGTTGAGAGAATTTACAGCATGGTTCACAGGTTCAAATAAAGGTCAAATTTTCAAATATACCCACCCCCACCCCCAATTTTGAACATATCTGTTTAGCCCCAGTGCTTACTTATACATAGAGGAAATTTCATTACATTTTGGACAAAGAATGTCTGTGTATTGGCCATAAATAGCATTTTCAACATGGCAGAAATGGCGGCCATGTTGAAAATAGGTTTCGAGCCTCTTGAATATCATCATTGTTGAGAAAAAGTATGTACAATTTCAGCTTCACTGGTCCAGTGGTTTCTGAGAGGAAGACGGACGGGGACAAGCAGTCCATAACATCAGCTCATTTGGTTTTCGACCCGTGATATGTCCGGGCTAGAATATGTCTTCAGCAACCCGTGGTTGTGAGAAGAGACTAAAGGGATCGGGTGGTCAGGAACACTGACTTGGTTGATGCATGTCATCGTAATCCAACTGGGTGGATCGATGCTCATGATATCAATCACTTTATATATATATATATATATATATATATATATATATATATGTTTGTGTGTGTGTGTGTGCGTGCATGCGTGCGTGCGTGCGTGTGTGTGTGCGTCTATATTTCGTTTATGCACAAAGCAATGGTAGCGCTACAACAACGATAAGTCTATGTTAAAGTAAGGATAGGGAGTTACCGCCGGTCCGCTTGTCTCGAACTGCGGGTAATCACGGGTTCTTTTTCGGTGGCCCCGCGGACTTCGAGTTAAGGAGGTGTCACTGTGTATCCTATTCCTTCTCAACTGATGGACCTTTCGGAACATGCGATCACATAAGAGTTTCCTGAATTAGCTGTAACTGCATTGTTAAAAAAATACCCCGAAAAATAAAACGCCTATTTGTACATTTCGACTGAAAATAAAGTGACTACGTAAATGTGTAAATTTGTCCCTAACAAAATATTTTCACCCTCCTAGATGAATAGCGATAGTAGGGAAGCCATGACGGAACATATTTTAAGTAAATAAACATCCATTAGTATTTGAAGCTACATGGCGTAGCTTTGTTTTCTTGCTTAAACGAGAGAAACGTGGCCCTAATCAATTAACCGTATCTCAAAACAATTTTTACTAAAATAACAAAGCTGGTTTAAAAACTAACGATCAACACTCCAGATTGTTTGTGAACGGTTTTTCAGTCAAGCACCTGTCTAAAGAGGTGATTGAACCTAAAAATAAATCCTGAAACAGGATTGAAAAAACACGTTCTCTGGTCCATTCTGTTAATGCAATTAAACACGATATGGTAAGTGTTATCTGAATGAGAAATTAAACGGGCATATCTTTACTCATTTTTTTCTCGTTCGTAACCATGATTATTTTTAGCATTATTGTAAACATAATTTGAAAGCTATCTCTTGCGTGTGGCATTTACTCATGCACACAAGACTTAATTATAAGAACATTCGTCGACCAGTTCTGAAGGGCGGGTTGAGTGGAGAGCTGTTTTGGGGGAATAGGGACAGCGATGTTTATCGGTCATTGCTTCAAAATATGCATTTATTTTCTCATTTCCTCTTAGGAGGAACTGCATGTTATATTAATCATACAAAAATATTTTCAGGACATCCAACATGTCCAGCGAAAATACATTTTATCTGTTTCCAAATTATCTTTGTTCTGATTCTTAGGAGCAACTCTTAATGTGAGTGAGTTGTATTTAACGCCGAAATCGACAATATTTCAATTAAACCATAGCGTGCCTGTTGGATGTGGGAGATAAGACTGAAGTGATGCATTTCCTGGACGTTCATCCCACGAGCACGTGTGTAAGGTGTTGACAGATGAAGGATCACCATAGAAGTGAACGCGGACATGTAACGCACGTGCATGTAGGTACGACGGAATTGGACAAAGCTTTCAAAACTATTTCAGGGCCCCACATGCAAGCACCTGACAGCTGTAGACACAATGTATTTATGGGAACCTCATGGACGAGTCGTGTTGCCCGGATGTGGAAACTGATTGGTGATATGGTATGGTATTTTGTTGAAAGGTAGTGGACATTTGACGTTTAACTGAACACGTGCATGGAAATATGGTTGGTCTTGGGATTGTTTAACGTTACGCTGAAAGAAATGTTTCATCTATATTTCCACAAATTGTGAGTGATTGTCGTCGTAAGCCACTGTGAGGACTGGTCCGCTTTATCGTTATCGGGCAAACCAGGCGCTGGTGGCAGGAACATCGCACTGATTTCCTGGTATTCAGTTATGTAGTTGAAAATACTGAAGATCAGTATTAATAGGTATTACCTGGCATTTGATTTTAAAGGCAAGATTGGAAATCTGGTGCAGTAAACTGTTTCTATAAAACAAATCAACAGTTAATTACGAGAGAAAAGACATGTTAAAGGGTGCGGAGATACATCAAAATACTAGTCAACATATTTCATTATAACATATTCCCATAAGTTCATGAAATACATGTTATATTTCAATTTATGCAGCTATCGTTATAATGATTGACAGTAAATAACTTTTTTTTCAATGCGGATGCGACCCGTGAAGATCCGGGGTAGAATAGATTTTCAGCAACCCATGCTTGCCGTAAAAGGCGACTAACGGGATCGAGTGGTCAGGCTCGCTGACTTGGTTGATGCATGTCATCGATCCCAATTGCGTTGATCGATGCTCATGATGTCAATCACTGGATTGTCTGGTCCAGACTCGATTATTTACAGACCGCCTACATAAAGCTGGAATATTTCTGAGTGCGGCGTTAAACAACAAACCAACTATCCAACCAACCATTGCGGATGCATCATGGAAGTTTAACTACCACTCGAAAGAAGAATTGCTCTGCCCAGCAGCACGATGGCAGCACAAGCTGTACAGTAAAACCCTCTGGTGCTGGACACGTTACTTATATATTATCATATATACTTAAGTCAAATCCTGAATCAACAAGACCATCATCGGGATTCAGGATCTGTGAAATTCAGTTTCTTGCAACGAATACATTGAATTGTTACTAAGGATGAAGCCAATGATGACGTGCGATCGCGTCTATCTGTCGTATCAAGTACTGCATAGTTTGATGTTTCGAACAGCACGGTGAGAGAACACACACAAACTTGTTACCCAGATCTAAACGATGTCTGACACCGTGTTTACAAAATGTAGGCGATAGATGGCATTGTGAACTTTTGTTCTTACATTGTTTAACCTTTGATAATCATGAAATAAATATGTAATTTCATGGGACTTGGAGATAGGTAAGAGTGAATATCTGGTGGTTACGCAAATCGATGGCATACGCAGGCAGGCTCCTTTGGGCGGCCATACTAGACTCGCGTTGTGGCACGAGAGTTGTACTTTCTCGTATTCAGTTTCCCTAACAAAATAAATCCCGTGATTCCGCTTTCACAACGAGTGCACAGTGCCCATCTGGGATTGTCAGGGAGGCGACGGGGGAATATCATTTGCACTGCCGGTGCTCATAATATGCCAGAATAAAATGCGGAATGACATAAGTTCTACTCAGTTTTTATGCACTAAGTCGTTATCGGGGTGATAGATAAGACATTTAGGGTGGTTTAAGACAACAATTATTCTAAGAAAATTACAGAGAAACAGCAATAAAATAAACTACCCATTCCCGTGCACTCCCCCAAGGTCACGGAAAGGGCAAATGCCAGACAAAAAGACTAGCGTCGAAACAGACCGTTTGTTTTGGTGCACAAAAAACTGTCGCAGATTACAAAACGGTAAAATGTTAGTTGTGACACGTTCTGCAATTGCTAAATATCATGGAAATATCATCCGATGACCCTAACGCGCTTTCTTTCTAATACTCGGGTGTTCCGAATCGAATTCCGGAAGGTTGACTCGACAATCCGGAATGCTGAAGCATATACGAACACTGCTACGTTAAGCTGGACGGATCAATTTTGACTTCAGAATACACACATTTTGATAGTTCGTGTCAATCCTGTATTTTACAAGAACGGAAGCACATATTGAGAGAGTGAGATGCTTTCAGCAATATTCCAGCATCATCATCACGGCCAGGGGAGACCAGAACTGGGCTTCACACAACGTGCGTAAGAAGGGGGGAAGGACCAATTGTGACAAGGGAACGATTTAGCCACGAGGCTATACATGTACCTACCCCATGGTACCGCCCACCAAACGAATAAATGTTTTTTGAAAAAATAATGGTAATGTATTTGAAATAATATACAGGAGAGTTATAGTGCATGATTCTTTCGTGACGTGACACGCATTATTCAGCCACATGACAGACGTGATGTGTTTTTGGAAGCCAGTTCTCAGTTAAGGGTATCCTATATAGTCCAGGTACTTTCTAACCCTCACACTCAAGGACCATCTGTGTCGTTTTATTCCCAGGACAAGACAGCTCCCTTGATCAATCCTGGCCGAGATCCCGAGAGAAACATGCTATTTTCCAAAACTATCTAAAACGATATTTCATCCCATAATTTAAAATATCATATCCCAAAACACTGATTTGTTCAGCTCGTTGATTATTTATATTAACTCCGAATAGAAAATTGTTTTTATCCCATTACGTAAATGTGGAATCGTGCCTCTGGTCTCAGAACGGACCTGCATATCCAATATGAAATCTTAACCTCCCTGTTTCAGCGTATCGAATCGCTACCGTCCATTAACTCCGAGATCCTCTATCGATACTCACCATGCCACAGGAACCGCATTAAACACCAATCCTTAAACCCCATATTGAAAATCAGAGAAGATATTTCATCATTCTTTGATCCTGGGTATTCGGCCGAATATTGCCTTCTGAATATCGCTTTGATTCCGCTCCACAAATGTAATATTCCGATAGATTTTGCAAGAAAAACAAATCCCAGACTTTGCTTTAGATATTGAGTTCATTAAATCAATGTTGATTCAAATCATAGCTGAAATTGTAAGATCCATCAATCTGAGCTCGGAATCTCAATGACAGGGAAAAGTGGAAATGTATTTCTTGAAGACACGGTGCTCATTTAACTGGACGTCCTATCGAATTAGGGGATCTTTGTTTCTCTAGTTTGTCGTCGAACGAAATAAACCGATGCAGACCGAAAATGGAACCGGGATTTAATTTCACGACATGTATAACATTTATTATTTAGGCTTCTTTGCCAAAATGTCGATTATTGTCTAATGTTTTCTGATAAAACATTATAACAATTTGTAACCGTGAATACCCCCAAGGGCTGTAAGTAGGTAATCAATAAACCCAAACACAAAATTATGATTTTATGAAATAATATACAATTCAGTTTGGATAGAGTTTTTGCCAATTTCGAGCATGCATGGGTAATGACAAAATAACATAAAGTCTGTCAACATTTTAGAACAACCTTGTGTATTGATGAGAACAAACAATGGGCGCACGTGTACATTTACATAATTGGTAACAAGTGTGTGAATAATGTTTGCGAGCTGGTATTTGAGTTCCCCTTGTCTTGTTACTGGCAGGTGCATGTCTGATATACATATTTTTCCTATACGTCATCGCCATGCTTGTTAATTGCATCAAGTCATATATAGAGCATGTTATAAGTAGATACACATAAACATGACGATGTTGATCTGTAAACAATTCACAAGTTTGAATACAGGTGTGTAATTTCATCCAAACGTCATCATAGTTTTTAATTATATTGTCTGCTTCTTCTTACGTCTTTCCTTTCCATAATCAAAATATATAACGCCTCAATAAAACTACTAGTGATACTTCTGATGATGGCTATTATGTTAATGGCAGTGAAAATAACAATATGGATGAAATGTTGAACATGAAAACGATAACAATAACGACGATGATGCAGATAATGGCGATGATGTTGATGCAGATGATGATGATGATGATGATGCAGGTGATGATGATGATGATGATGATAGTAATGACATTAGTAATGATGGTAATGATGATAAAGATGGTAGTGATGATGCAGATGATGATGATGATGATGATGATGATGGCATTAGTTAAGATGGTAATAATGATGATAATGATGGGGATGACGATGATGATGCAGATGATGATGATGATGATGATGATAGTAATGACATTAGTAATGATGGTTATGTTGATGCTACCTCAGCATACAGAAAATTCAACAGACATAATACAATTACAATGACTGGACCCCAGGTGCCGCCACCTTCCATAATGACGTCACATCAGCGTTCCACTCAATCTATGTTTTCCCACAACCCTGAATAACAGTTTAGGATGTGTTCAGAAATGAAAATATTCCTTTTCCAGCTTCCCCTCCGTAGAAATATACAATTCACACAAGCATGCCCTCCTCCGCCCATCCCCGTCACTTTGTATTGCCGATTCCCAGTCACAGCCAGAACAGCTTATTTACACTGGTACCGTGGCATTGAATGGAACCAGCCGTTGTGTTTCTGTTGGCATTCTGGGCTAACCTCATCCTATGACTTTCCCAAATTATTCATTCCATATTTGAATCGCCTATTAGCGTGCCGGTTTCTCAAATAAGCTCCAAGATCTGGAACAATAAACCCATGCCGCTGTTTTCTTACGATGTTTGAAACATGATGTTGCGTCCACCTCGGATTGTTGGCTTGATATGATGGCTCCATGCTTGTAATGCTCGTTTCACGCATGATGTATGAGAAAACAGTTTATGCTTGATGATACACGACGACGACGACGAAGACGAAGACGACGAAGACAATGTTATTGGATTGACGAAACGCGTTGTTACTTAAATGATTGTCACAAAGGCACTGAGTTCTTTTCGACGAAGTGAATAAATTATTTCACGTCCCTTCTCTATCATGGCTGTCAGCGTCGCGTTTGGACCAGGCACCACGTAAGCAGCATCAACGCCGTAGAGGTACGACCACGCCAAAACAACAAGGCCTACCGTTCCCCATTTTAGTCGGTTCTCACAAGCTTGCGGTCATTCGATATAGACTCCGTGACGATAAATATATGTTTGTTTGTGTTACAGAGTACGATTATGTCAATCGTAAGACGTTTCAATTGAGAAAACATCTCATTTGCATTTTGAATACAAACCAATACCTAATGAACGTTGTATTCCGAGAATATTTTCGGTACCATGTTTTACCTCAATCATATTTACGTTCGATGTGCTCGGAAGTGTCCCTCTCCCAGTCCAAATCTCCACATGGGTTCGGGGGCACGGGTGGCCCTGTCGTCAAAGGCGCCGCGATTCGCTGTGCAGAGTTACGTGCCTTGGACACGCCAGAAACCTATGATTGTGGGTTCGAATCCCGGTTCGCCCCAATTATGTTTCTAGGTTTGTCAGCATCATACCCGTGCTCGTGGGTTTCACCGAAGTGATAAACCACTAAGACCTGCATCACCTCGGGCTTTCCTCCCATATTAAGCTGACGCGCCATGATATAACTGGAATACTGTTAAAAGCAGCGTTATACCCAACTCACTCACTCTACATGGGTACAATATGTGAAGTCAGTTATCGACGTCCCCACCATAGTAGTGCAGGAATAGTCTAAAAGCGGCGTAAAACCATATTCAGTCACATGTCTTGAGACAGATTTATCTACCCTATCTCTGGGGAAGTCAACTTCCGGGTCACGTGTTACCCAGGTGTCTTTGGTCAACTGCACGTGCAGTTCCTGTCTTCACAAATCATGCCCCGAGGCCTTCTCATTCAAACCATTCCGATAAACATATGAAAAAGCGGTAACATGCGAATACCTGCCATATCACGAAACTGTTGGAATATTACAGGTTGAGATTACCCACATTCCATATTTCGCTGATCTTTAAATCTAACATTACGCAAACGAGCTCACCTATTCTTTCTCTGATGTTTTTCAACCCACAAATACCAACGTTTACATTCACGGGCCTGTAAATAACTTCAGTGTTGTGGTAAACAATTTATTCCTGTGTTACGAACGCCAGAAATCTACCCTATGAATGTTACCTCTTTACATTTATAACTTGAAAACTGCAGTGAAGCCCTCGTTAATCCAAACGATAACGTTCCAAGTGAATTTGTCACAATCAATAATTTTACGCATTAACGAACCATCAGTTCGAGGCAGATTATTATTTATCGGATTATTTTTGTCTTTTGTTGTGTGGACATGACAATTCAGCGTAAAAATAAAATGAAATTCTGGTAGTAGTAGTAGTAGTAGTAGTAGTAGTAGTAGTAGTAGTAGATAGATAGATGGTGTTTGCATATGCATGTTCTGCTTATTGTCCCAGTCTGCATTCAAATGAGTAAGTATGGTTTTACACCGCTTTAGCAATAGCAATATTCCAGCAATATCACGGCGGAGACTGCATTGAAAAATACTCTGCCCATTTAAAGGCAAGAAGGGTAAGGCACAAAAATGAAAATAAAATGTTCTTCCTGTCTCATGCCATGTGACTGACCATGGTGTGCATCTATTTTTTAACTTGACTGTAATGGGGGGCTCGAAATCATGTGACGGTATAAGATGGCGCCTGGTCGAATCGTCTGGCTCGGCGAGGCATTATCGCTATAAAATTAACAAGACATGGTCATTTGACCATCCAAGTGTTAACAGAAATAAATGTTCTCAAAGGTAAGACTTAATTTTAGTGTAAAGGAATTGTTATGAGACACGTAATGAGATATACGTCTTATGGGCTCGAAAACCCATAACACAAGCATACACATATTACGGCAATCAGATAAAGAACTGAGTTCTCATATTTGGGCATCTTCCATTTGTCGTGTGCCTCAGAGAATCAGATCAACATGTTAGTATTCTACAGCTTGCAGTGCATAACATATTTTCATAAATGCCAATCATGTTATCTCAGTCAGTTTTATTTTAAACTATGTGTAAACATTTAAGGAAAAATTGAAAACGTATTACTATCCGATGTTATAAACTTCACAATTTAACTTAATTTGGAACATATATTTACCCATTTAGGAACAAGTAAGTTAAGAAAACCAACAACATTTTTTTAATACTTTAACACACGACAAACAGAATTACAGAAGACAGATATCTTCCTGCTTCACAACATTCCCTGTTTTGATTGAGTTTTCTGTGATTTAACTTGACTCATCTTTCCAACCTCTTTAATAAACTCCAAAGCCACGAGGCCTAAGTTAGACGAAGAAAAAGGGTTCAGTTTTTAAGCAGATTACGTGTGGGACTCTAGCGTCTCCTTGTGTCTGGCAAGAAGACAATATTGGGGGAATACATCAAAATTCATAAGGCACAAAATCAATTAGATTTCCCGTGTTGGAAATATATCAATCACTTTGGCCGCAGGACAGAATCCAGGCGTGTTTTATAAGTGTTTTGAGTATTTACTTGTCTCATGTATGCTCTTACGTTAAACACTCATAAGATCATTCTAAATTGGTATCAGGTTACATCCATTTTGGCATTCAATGATCAATTCAATGATCAACAGGTGATATTGTTTTACACTATCCGTCTGAAGAACGGTTTCAATTGGAATATAGTCTGGGTTGATTGATGGTACTAATGTACGAATAGGCTCTGTAGTGCTGAATCATCTTGTTTAACTTGACATGAGGCTAAAAGTACACCCATCAATCAAAAACATGTCAGCAACGTGCCACGGGTCTTTTTATGGTTTCTTTTACCTTTTACTTGAAAAGGTTTTATACTGCAAGATCTTAAGATGATCTGAACAGCATAGAAATAGTCACATGTTTACGTTTTCTTGAACTCACTTAGAATTAAATGGTTTAAGTGCCTGTAGAAATCGTACGATTCATGTTTGGTAATCTGTGTTGACTTGAGGCAGGAGTAACCAAATATATTTTGTTATGGGGGCCAGTTTGCTATGCAGAGTTGCATCCTTTAGACACCCAAAGATTCTATGATCGCGAATTCGAATTCCAGATAACGAGGGTTTAATCTTCAATCCATCACATATTCGAAAATGTATGAAAACGTTTCTAATGATGGCGTCTTATAACAGTATATTCATACTGTTTTATTGAATAGCAGATTATACAAAGGCAAAGAATGATAAGCAAAATAAAGAACCTTTTCTACACAACAGACACATATTTCCATCCTCTCGTGAATTCCATTTTCCTATTCATATTTCCGGTTCATGAATAACTGGCTATAAAGACGACCAAACACAGACATGCATCATGTTTAACATGGCACGATTGGCAACCACAGCGGTACATTAGGTACAGAGGTAGAGCAGAACCTATGTCAAATATCACACTACACAGCAAAATATGAAATGTGTTATTTACTGAATATGACCTTTCAAAATAGAAATGGCTGAGAAATAGGCGATAGTGACATTTTTTATTATCGCTGCCATGGCATTCGTTTCAGAATTTTGTGAGCAAATTCGAGGCATCGTTGCTTGGATCGTATATTTCTGCTACAAAAATAGAGATTCCAGAAGACATAACAGAAACCCCGATTCGTCACAATTATGTTTCTAGATTCGTCAGCACTATGCTCGTGGGTTTCACAAAAGCGGTAAACGTCTGATAAAACAACAATTGTTAGTTTAAATAATAATTTCTAGATTATGTTAATAATAAGAACAAGTTGTCCCTACGAGAGACTGGCGTCCTTAGTACTGTCCACATATCTAGACTTGCTTATTAGGATAGAATTACTTTACACCCATGGACTTTTCTTTCAGTTCAGCGTTGGAGCAAGGATTGTTGGAGACCTGTATCATTTCGGAATTTTCTCCCACACTAAGCTGACACGTCGTGATATAACTGGAATATACTGTTCAAACCTTGTCTGCCATACAGACCCTTAACAAATGTATCCAATACAGTCCATGTAACTCTATAATATTTAGCAAGTCTAGAGTATCGAAGAGAGGCCTCAGGGTTCCTTTTCATTATATTTCACAACTATAAATTAACAACTGTTTTTATCCGTAAAATATATTGATTTCAGAGACTAGATCTTAGTCTAGTTCAAACCTAACAAAAGTTGAGCTAAACATATTAAATTGTGTCTTGTTTAAATCTTGATAAAAGTGTTGCAATCTTTACAAACGTAAACCTCAATGAAAACCACCCATATATGTCAATTTCTACCAACTTTGTCGACTACATGATATTAAACATGACTGTGGATATAGGAAACTATCTTACATGCGTGATATATTGCAAGGGTTCATCTGATTCCCTTCTCAGTTAAAGTTCACAAACAGAGATTGATGTATTCCTAGCAGCGATCGTAACGTGCACGGCCCGACGTTCAATGGATCATACCGGCATATGGAAATGGGGATATAGCATTTATACACTTCACCTGTCAAGCCGACAGACGTGAGTCACGACACTGCAGTGTACCACGCTAAGCAGTGTATAGTTGCCCTGACGCCAGTGGTGCCAATCATATCCAATATTTGGCGAGTTTCGTGTGGGCAATGATCAGTACAGCGCATCTCTGTGCTTGTCGTTGTATATGCTGAATTGGAAATACAAGGTTGGTCTAGCCGCTGGGCAAGCGTCTAACACACACGTGTGTTTATGTGTGTGTGGGCGTGTGTGTTTCTGTATCCGACTGGGTGGCGGATGTAGGGAGAATGTATATTGACGTGTCATGGGTATTATGTATATGTCTGACATCCATGGGGTATTTCAGTGGGGCGTCACGAACGTCAGACTGCAACTGTGAGAAATTGAAAGGTGTTGTTTTTAAAATTCCCTTACCTTTTCTTACAAAAATAGAATGAATCAATAAAGCCTCTCCTCCCTCTTCAGTTAAAAACAATATGTAAGAGAAACATTAGATCGTTTTTATGCAGCCGAAATGTTGTTCATACTTGTTTGGCTGTGTTGTGCGCAATGTTAGATGTAAGACAAAGTGGCATAAATGTAATAGTCTCTAAAATCTAAATTGTGAGTGAGTGAGCATGGTTTTACGCCACTTTTAGCAATATTCCAGCAATATCACGGCGGGGACACCAGAAATGGGTTTCACACATTATGCCAATGAGGGGAATCGAACCCGGGTCTTCAGCGTGAGGAGCGAATGTATTAACCGTTAGGCTACCCAACCGCCCCTAATCTGTAACGAACAATTCTATGGTAACATTTCTTTATGTAGAGGGGTCACACATTACGTATAGCAGTTTCTAGGATACTTCATTTTCGCTTCCCTGTCAACAGTGGCCACGGTTGAGAGTGCATGTGACAATGATGCTTGAACAAAATAGAAACTTCAAGTTTAAATAATTATCAAATACAAAGTTTCACCTCGATCGAACATCGATTTTGTTGTTCAATTTGAAAGATGATGAACCCTTTGGTCCTGGTGAGCTAATACAAAACTCACGAGATCCCAAGATTGAACAGATGTTTTGTTAATTTACTCAATTCTGTCAAATACCCCCAGGGTCCTGATCAGGTTGGTTTTCCAGTGTTGAGTCAAATCAAATCACAGGCTCCAATCCTCATGGTTCCCTTTCGCCAATTTTCAGATTTGCAACAATACTTCAGCTGGAACCCGAAATCAAGATTCTTCAGTGAAACATAACAACGACTTACTCATTCTCAATTTTAATGTTTATTGTCACTGTTTTCTTTCACAGAACTGGAATTTGGTAAGTAGTCTCCAATGATTCATCAGTGATTCACATGCCTATAAGATACCATACTCAAAAATAAACTTGTGTTAAACCTCTTGAACTCGACATCACTGGGACTCTTTATGTCAGATTACCCCTCGGGACAAGCGGAGTGTCGACAGAGAGGCAGTCCACAGAGCTGATACAGTTGCCACAAAGTTACATCCATCATTTATTACTAAAGATCGCCCAGCTGTATTACACATTGTGTAAAGCCGAAGCAAAGGAGCCCGTCTCCCTGAACGGCGTTAACCAATAAACAAACAAAACGTTTAACGTGAACGGCGTTAATCAATAAACAAAATGAAGATTGGGTGGTCAGTGTCGATACCCCGGAGTGTATAATTGATTATGCTAACGGCCACTGGTTTGCCTAACCAAGGTTGGATTATCATATTACTCGCGGCATGAACAACATTCATCTCAACAACAGAAGAGTCCAAATAAACACAAGAATCTGAAGTTCTGAAGTTCTGATCTAAAGATCTCTCTCTTTTTCTCTCTCTTAGGTACTTAACCGCTCATCATCAAAACAGAACATAGGGTGATGTATTATCATGCCATCATACTGCCTCACAACCTCACCTCAAACAAATTCGTCCCATAATACCAGTTCTCTTATTTCTTGACAGGATTATATACTCCATACTTTCACCAGTTACACAAAACAGGCCTTAATCTACAGTCGTGACAGAAACATATATCTTTCGGAAGCCTGACTTTGTGAAAAAGTCCGCATGTTAATCTGCCGTATATCCAGTTGACCTTAAAGTGTATCACGACATTAGCCGATCATTCTTTGGCGTGTGGGAATACTGACTCGTGTATATATTTTCTTTAAAGAATCAGAAATATCTTTGGCTTCCAGGAAGCATAATCATATCGCAGCTATGACTACACATACACAACACGAAATTATTGTCTTTTTACCCCGACGATGGGGTCACAATGACATGGTGGTTTTTGTCTGCCATCCATTTTTCTGCTCTTTAAGCACATATATCTCCTTGAAGTTTAGTGTGCTATTTTAATTGCTGGGTGAGATCGTCCTCGTTCACAGCAGCAAACATCACGGCTAATCTGACACTAATTGTACGCACATTTCAATGAGAGCCGTTTCGCATACAAAACCGTAAGGACGCTTCTTTGCGTACCACATTCGACATTTGTAGTTTTTCAAGACAACTGATGACAAGCTGCACACATAATGATGACGTCACCAGTAACTGAGTACAGTTATGGTCCCTGGTTTCTCTGGAGAAGCTGTCACGAGACGGAGATCGCTGACTTTCATCAGATGAAGCAGCGTGGGATGACGATGGATGCAGTTTAAGACCTGTCCACTCTGAAATGAAATATGAGATTAATACTCTCTCGTACAGCCAATAAGATTCTAATGGTCAGGTAAAATACCCCACTTGGAATAACAAATTACAATGAAGAAGTGTCTTTCTGTCGTTCTGGATAGCCCCTCAATGTAAAAGTCAAGAAATCTATTTTGTTTGTCAACTTTTAGCAATGACAATAGAGCCATGGGGAAGGTAGTTCACCTGGTTGTTTCTGAAATACTTTCAAAATTAGATGAAAAACACACTTATAATACAAGGACACACAAGAAGAGACTTACATAAGTAACAAACATAAGTACACAACAGTCATCCTCTGTATCTCAAGGGCTCGCATTTCGGTAAACCCCTACACGGATATGCGAGCCCTGGAAATATACAGGATGAACAACAGACGTCATATCTCGTTGTACAATAAGTTACTCATTTAAGCATGAACAACTGCTTGGCAAACATTGACACACACACACAACATAACGTATAACGCATCCAATATAATGTCTGTCTATGAAGTGGGGGAACTCAAAACTGTATATTTGAAATTAGTCTCTGGGGAGCAAATTCCAGAGAGACCATTGCTGAGATCTTCCATGCACAGGTTTAGCTTCATACGCCTTGTGGTTTCAGAAGTGTTAACTCCCAAGGGTGGAGGAACGAATGGCTTCAGTTCAAAGCCGGAAAATATTGCTGTTTCTTTATTGATTAATGGTACTTCTAAACTATTAGCGTCTTCATTGGACCGAACACAGCGTGCATCGTTCCTCAAATAATACAAAATTATGTTTGTTGAAATACAAAATTGCGGCTTACTCTGTAGTCCCAAACAACAAGTTTCTTCTGATCTCCCCCTGTGACCAGCCTGTCGTCATTCAGGTGGATACATCTCACGATGCCCAGGTGCTGCCGCTGCTTGTGTAACAGTTCGCCTGGAACAGGCAAAGAGCGACGTTGGAGGTATATTGTATCCTACAAAGACTTTCAACTGGTGACCCGTCAAGATCTGGGTTAGAATAGGTTTTCAGCAAACCATGCATGCTGTAAAAGGCGACTATACTTGTCGTAAGAGGCAACTAATGGAATCTAATAATGACTGTTCATGTACTGTGATTGGGAGATATGGATTATATATTTATATTGGGTGGACATTTCTGGATCCGCTTCTAAACGTGCACGTGCGGAAACAGCTGCGCCTGATGTATGACCCTTGTCATAACGATAGCGACGGACAATTAGAGCAAATATTAATAACACACCTGGTTGAATAATTAACGAATCGAGCGTGGTTTAAATATAGAAACTCGGCATGGTCGAAGGCAATATCAGTCGATGATAACTTCCGGTAGACACACATCAGTTTGAAGTAACAGCGCGAAGTGATAACATCGGCTATTTATGCTTGCAGCTCATCACAAAGCACAACTGACAGCCTCACCTCGTTTCATGGCAATGTTTGTCATGACAGTGTTGCTGCATTGTTAGGGTTCGTGAATGCAGCATCAAGACGAAAATAGGCCTTTCACTATTTGCAACAATAAAATTAAAGTAAAGCTCTGCATAAATAGAGAAACATAAATGGAACGCATTGCATCGAACTATGTTTGTGAATTATATACAAGTAAAGGTTTAACATAATTCTTAAGCTACTATCACCATATCACAGGTCAATAGTAAGATAAAGTTCAAGATTAAGTCATTAATACGTATAGACTTCATTCAACATTAAAAGCCGTATGTTAATTCTAAAAATTTTAATTCTTAATAGGCCTCCAATTGATGCTAATGTGATTGATATTACTATTTTACTTACAAAATGACATAGTTTATGGAAAAAAAGCCTAAATCTTAATCCTAAAAGTCTATTCTTGGGTAATACCTTGTTCAACACAGCCTCGGACAATAAGGATAATATGCATGCACCATATGGTAGAAATAAAGATTTTTTTTCATAAGGATTTGGCATTTGTAAAGAATATTCGCCTCAAGTTTCTTCCTCATGTAAACAATACGACGGACAAAAACAAAATGTATTGACAATAAAAGTTTTTAAACGTGGCTCAGGAGTTGTTCGTATTGCACAAACGACACTCTCTTGGAAGATAACTATCAGCTTCCTTAAAAACACGATTTGTAAAGAGCCGTGTACAGCTGTAACAATGTAATATTTGATGACACATTCCTACACTAATCCTGATGAAACGGATCTTTCTACAACCCCTGTCCTCCCCATCACGGTTCACCAATTAGAAGACAGGGGAACAAAACAAAGTGACATTTGAAAAGAAGTGCCCGACCGTATCAACCCGTGTCATTCCGCCAAAACATTCATTATTTAGACAAGCTGCTCGAGTTGCCTCCCCGTTGCGCATGAGCGGATCTTTATTTCCGGTGCAGTAATGCTGAACGTTAGGACGTATGAAAGACAGGCTACGACTAGGTCATAATAATATGTATGAGATCATGAAATGAAGCCATTATCAACGTCATTTAAAAGCGACGTGCATGCACGCGTGCGTGCGTGCTTGTCCGGTCCGGACTAATGCCGAATGTATAATGCCGCATCTTAACATGAATACCCCACTCAGACGCAGCATACTGTCTCCGAGACGACCAGTCCGTGTTTAACCACTTAATGCCGAGCTCGAGACAGGGTAACAACAAGTAGCATCTTATAACGTCAATTGGTATGACGAGGCCGGGGGTCGATCCCCCGATCTTCCGCTCTACGGGGAGACGCTCTACCACTAGACCACGGAGGTGGTCTTACTCGCGGATGAAAGCTGTTTCGGAAACCTTGTGGTTAAAGCGTTATCTCGTTACAATGGAGACCGGGGTTCGATTACTCACATGAGTACAGTGTGTGAGCCCATTTGCGGCGCCCCATGCTGCACTATGGCAGAAATATCTAAAAGCTGCGTTAAAAATCTAAGTTGAGTGATGCGATTCTTATAGTAAGTTAAGTCTTATAATGAAAGAATAGAATTGACTTCACACAGAATCGAACCCCGGACTTCTGCGGATTAACCGAAGGAACAAACAATAAGTTTACTCTTCCGCCACGTATCTACACGTATCTTGAAAACTAATTAATAATTAGATACTTTGTCAGTTGGAAAATAATTGATAACCGTTTCTCAAAAGAACTAAGTGAAATGTGGACCGTCCAACATTTTAATGTTCATCAACAGTTGAACTACGGTAACAATTAATGTCCTTCAATCGAAGTATATATCTGAGTTGATGCTATATTTATAATTAATAATACAGTGAGTATGTTAAAAATTGGTCTGTTATATCACGGCGTGTCAGCCTAATGTTGGAGGAAAGCCCGAAGTGATGCAGGTCTCAGACGTTTACCACTTTGGTGAAACCTACTATGGTGTGTGGGTATGGTGCTGACAAACCTAGACCCATTACCGGGGCGAACCGGGATTCGAACACACGATCATAAGGTCCTGGCGTGCTCAAGGAACGCAACTCTGCATAGGGAAGTGCGACGCCTTGGACTTCCCCCAGTGCCGAGAGGGTAAAGCAATTACCCCTATGGGTGAACGCCGTTTCGGTTGACGGCGAAAAATTATACTCACTCACTGAAAGAACCCGTAAATGCGTTCACCAAACGCGGCATCCTAATCCAAACACAAAAAACATGCAAAATCCACACATAAGCACTCACAAACCTCACGTGAGACAACATGCAAAAACACTAACGCGAGACAGCCAATACATGTAACTCATTATTAATCTAAATTAATAACCGGATTGTCGGCGCATGTCCAGCACGCCACCAACTGAAGCCCTCCCGACAAGTAATGTTGGTTCTCCCCATCAGTATACCAAGTAATTTGTCCCGCGGCTACAGTAATATAATTGACGGAGTTGTGGCTATCGTCAAAATTAATCGACTATTGAGTGCTTCCATAGTGAAGATTATTATCTCGGATATGGGAACATTTAGCCATCATCGTAGCATCCCCTGAACCAAATAGCATTTGTAGATCCGGTCTTGTCGCATTCTTTTATTGCAGCTGTCTTTCTTTACTTGTTGTTAAGAGATACGCCTGAAGCAAACATGAACGTTTTTTTTACTTCTTCGGTGACACGCCTGGCGCAGGTGTAAGATGTGTAAATCATGCATACGTCTACTTATAGATACTGCCAAGCAGATGGAAATGGATGGATAAAAACAGCGATGAAGCAGTCATTGCAACGTGCTTTATTTCAATTGTGAAACAGTGAAGTCAGCAGTCACTGGGTTAGTCTGCCATACAGATCCTGAATCAAATATATCCAAAATAGCCCATGCAAGTCTACAATAGTGGGCAAGTCTAGATCTAGATAACTGCAGTTTTTGAAAATGAAGGGAATGTCTAAGCTCCTTTTAATTGTTTTTCTTTACGATGATTAAACAACTGTTTTTTTTCTGAAAGATATGTCCATTTCAGGGACTAGAGTTTAGTCTAACAATGGGCCTGCTCTATTGAAATGATCTAACAGTGATGAAGTCAGCAGTCATTCGGTCTAGTCCTATTGAAATGGTCAAACAGCAATGAAGTCAGCAGTCATTTGGTCTAGCAGTATTGAAATGATCTGACAGCAATGAAGTCAGCAGTCATTCGGTCTAGTCCTATTGAAATGATCAAACAGCAATGAAGTCAGCAGTCATTTGGTCTAGCAGTATTGAAATGATCTGACAGCAATGAAGTCAGCAGTCATTCGGTCTTGTCCTATTGAAATGGCCAAACAGCAATGAAGTCAGCAGTCATTTGGTCTAGCAGTATTGAAATGATCTAACAGCAATGAAGTCAACAGTCATTCGGTCTAGTCCTATTGAAATGATCTAACAGCAATGAAGTCAACAGTCATTCGGTCTAGTCCTATTGAAATGATCTAACAGCAATGAAGTCAACAGTCATTCGGTCTAGTGCTAGTCATAATGATGAAACCAGCAGTATTTGGGCAAGTTTGCAACCATCTCTGATCACTGCAAATAGTTTAATTGAAATGATCCAGACAGTGACGAAATGATCAAGACAGTGACGAAGCAGTTCAACAATATCTGGGAGAATGATCAAGTTATGAAAATTGATTTAATACAGGTTCTGTAATTATCCTTGTAATGACATTTCTGTGTTAGGTTCTAATCAATAATACACATTTAGACAACGAATTAATTAATCTTATATTTCTGTATTCTTAAACCAATCTTTTTAATTATGATTTTCCGGATGGTGATTTTTTCATGATGAACTGGTATCTATATTTTATACCTAGGACATGAAGTACTGTTACCTTCACACTGGAGGGATACCCAACTATTGGTGTCTACCTCCTGCGAGTCCGTGCTTTCAAGTTGAAGATATACAGTCACTGATAATGATTGTCTAAGTCACAAAAGAATCGATAATTCGACGGAAGTCCATTGACACTTTGAAAATAGAAAGTTTTGGTTGGGAGTTTATAATGAGGCTCAAAACATATTTAGCTGAACAATTTACTCAGGGGGGATGAAAGCCTACCTACAAAGCAGCTAAACAACAAACTATAATAACCTTAAGTGCAAATTGGGTGTTTTGTTCCACAGAGTAGGGACAACAAGTACAAGACGCTTTCAGGGTAAAACATTGACTTATTTCTATATTCTAATTGATGTAACAAAATTATATAAAAAATGTCACCATCTACTCACTTTCGTATAAATAATGAGATGAACAAAAATAAAGTCGATGTGTCGAAGTTGAAGGTACATAGTAAATATTTCGAGTTATCCGAGGTTCGACATAACCGAAAATGATAAATAATAAAGGAACATTTATCTATTACTTCGAGACGACCATACGTTCGACACATCCAAGTTCGACACAACGGTGTTTGACTGTGAAAACTCGTACACGTCTACAGCTGAAGAAGTGATGTGAGAGTACATGTATTTCTATTTTCAAGCGCTGATTATGAGACAGGAAACAGCAGATATTACCCATGCACCCAGCTACGTCCTCCCGCCCTGACAGAAATGAGGGTGCATGTTTGACACGACTTGTGCGCGCCCTACAACACAGAATGGGCCGAGCATGGGAACCTGTGCGATTTTGTTTATCAACAAATTGACAGTAATTGGGGAAGGCGCGGCGCTATCACTCGTGCTACGGTAATGGATTAGGGGTGACGTAGGGGGGAGGGAGGTGGTCGGGCCGAACTGACAACCCCGCAGCTGTTCAGGGAACAAGATTTGGGAGTCGACGTAAAATATGGAACACCGTATGGGGAATAATCTTGTGAAAATATGTTCGGAATGTCGAGCCGAGCAGAATTTTCAAGTCAGGTCTGTTTTAAAAAGTCTTTTCTCACCGTGACAATGTTGGGTTTGAAACCGTGTGTGGGGTCATGATAACTGCACCATGACACCCAAGGATGGCGGTAGTTGAAAGCAATACTAATGTTAATGGTTATTACTGGAAGAATTGTAAGTACATTTTGTTAAAACTCTCTCGCGGTATTATTTCGATGGAATGCATTTAACCTCGCAAAAAATCATTCGCTTGGCTTCATACGAAAGGAATCAACGTCCAACACGTGTGGCAGAATGTTTGGGAAGTTGTTTCAGAGTCGAGCGAGGCAGTGAAGATCATGATCTGTAATATATGCATAGTTATGGATATTTTCTGATTGAGTGATTATGATAAAGGTACTATTGGTGATTATATGCGTATGTTTTGAATTGCATTACGTCTCCTGAGATTATGGTGAGTCAATCGTTATACGGATGTAAGGTGTTGGTATACTTTTCGATGTATTGTAACAACACGAGACGAACACATAGTCTATGAAATCTTTTATTTCGCAATACATTTCTCTCTTCTAATTTTTTTTCCTGATGCTGATTTCATATGTGGAATAGAGCTGCTTAGACTTGCTTTTATATAAATCTAGATTGATTTTGTTTTCATAAAATACACATATTCCATACTCAATGTGCAAGACTATATAACAAGACCAATGGTCTTTGTTTTCCCTGAAATATAACACGCCAACGCCAGGGTCACAATTATCTGTCGACACAGATTTCATTGGACATACAAGGAACAATTGTGATGAAAGAAATATAAGATAAGATAAGATAAGATAATATTTATTGCAGAATCGTTCCATTACGGGACAGATACAATTTTAAAAGACAAGACATTATGATCCATATAAACATATGTACAGACATACATAATTTACATTCCTGTAGACACAAACAAAATAATCAATATTATATATGTGATGATATTCTTTTTTATACATAAAATTGTCAACGGTTGATTATGGAGGGGTATTTATTGTTTGAAATTATAGATGTGGAAACAAATGCAGTTGATATTGACTGCTTCATTATTTGATAGGATGTATTGAAATAATTTATCTTCATGACTGTGGACATTTTCATTTACATTTTGTCTAGATATTTTTTCAAAGAGTATATTTCTTTCTCGAGTGTGTTTAATACAGTGAAGTAAGTAATGTTTTTCGTTATCAATGATTGAACATGTAGAGCATAGCCTCTGATGTAGTGGGGTTGGTGGCTTTGTGTGTCTTCCAAGTTCAATATTTAATTTATGGTTACTTAATCTTAGTTTAGAAAAGTGAACTCGATATTTTTTTACTTTACAGTGACTGAGATAAGGTTCTAATTTTATTTCATTTTTAACTATCCTATATGTCCTAAGTTTGTTTCCTGTGCCTCTTGTTGTATTTATATGTATGGATTTACTGTAAATTAGTGATAAAAGAAATCACTGGTAGATATGAACTCCAAACAACCGAAAGATTCACCCAATATTTCGATATGATATATTAGAAAGTGTCAAGGCTTAGGAGATTAGATTTCATCTAAGGTTTATCGTAGAGCGGAGATAAAGCAACCATGAATACTTCAACGAACAGGTGCGGTGTATCCCCTGCACCATCAAGAAGATTACTAGACAGATGGTCAAGATGGGTGGCCGGCCGGCCGACCGGGAGGGAAGGAGGGTCAATGTACACCCCTACTCATGGGTAATCCAAAACAAAATTCACTGTTTATCGTAGAAAAAACGTTCATCGAAACGTTTATGTGTGAAGCCCGTGCGGTATTATATATGCATACAAACATATATGTATCTCCACGCGCAATGGTTTCTGCTGTTCAGAGTGTTTTAGTTTTATCACAAACGTCGGAAATATTCGAGCTTTGCCATGGTGGTCTGTAAATAATCGACTTTACATGGCAAACCAATGGTCAATAGCATGAGCAACGGTACGATAACACAATCAGCGACAAGCAGCGAGGTATAGACTAACACTTGTCATTGAAAACATTTCTTTGAAATGTGTTTTTTCTTCTTCGAAAGAACCTTTCCTCTCCTGCTGTTTTCATAAGGAAACTAGACTTGGTTTAGTTTGATCTCGACTTGCCTAGGCTTTTAGTAAAAATAATAATATACATATAAATTCCACAGTCACGGCGCAGGACTGAGCGAGGCGTTATGTCAGATGTGGGTGTAGTGGAACGACTTGGGGAAGGGGTTTCACGGATTTATTTCAGTAGGAAAGCGGAGTTAAGAAGCAATTTTATGTTTTTGGTTGTGGTCTGATATTACTATACCATAGTAAAATAAGCAGAACGTTGGTTTGCCACATCGAAGGTCCGGCCCCCGGGTTTCACTCTTAGCATGGATCCAACCATTTCAAATTGTCTATTCTGGCAATCATGCTAAGACACTCTGAACTGTAATATTCCAATATTTTCGCTTTACAACCAAGTATTCAAGGAGCGCTTTGTAAAGTCCTTTGGTAAAGTTGAATTATGATAACTGTGTAATATTCTATATTAAGGCCTTTCAAAGGCTTTGGTGTTTGGATGCGGCGACAGTCAATAAATGGTCTAATTAGTGAAAGTAGAACAATACATGAATCCAAATACCCTGCTAGGTTTTTAGTACTTTTTACCAATGAGTAACAATTTCCCATACACCAAATTCAACTCTTCAATTAAGTATATAATACAGGATTAACCTTTCTTAGGTGTGTGCGTAATCTGTCAAGGCACCAGATTTTTAATTACACCATACAGTAGAGACATACATTTAAAGCTATCCGAGGCTGTGCAGAAGCGGTTCTAGACAGTGTTGCATTGTATGACAGTTATACATCTTAACATTCATCTTATAATGCCATCAGTGATCACTAACTGTTGTAATTACATTTCAGACGAAGGCCAGAGGCTGAACAGGCCGCTTTCTGTGTACATGCAGGCAATTTAAGACACTTCCCATTTATCTATTTTCTATAGGTGAGTAGTAGGTGCAGTTCACCTGACCCATCCTGGCATATGAAGACTAAGAAGGTTATCAAACATGTAAACTGAAGTGCGCGTCTGTTCCGTCCAGACCTGGCGAACAGCGCCTGTGCTGTGAAGAAACAGCAAAGGGCGGACATCTTGTCGTGTTTATTTGTCACAAAAGGCGCGAGTGAAATATAAATATATTATTCACAAGACAGAGTTGAACCAGAGAGATGTAAACCAACCACCCCTATGCTGTTGAAAAGTGTTCGGGAGTGTCAATTATCCGGTGACATTTCGTATTAGGACAGAGAAAGTGTCAGGCGTCCCGTTCCCAAATGCTGCAGTGTGCGAAAAGGCCACAAGTGTAGTTCTCTCATTAATTTCCCCCACAAAAAGTGTCTCGTTTTGTTCATTTTGACATCCAGCTGGTGCGACAAAAAAGTAATGTAAATGTTGGCATTGTTATCTGAAACTTGGGCAGACGACCTTTACTTATCGTCTGCGCAAACAGTTGTCGTCTGCGCTTTCCCGCGCAACTGCCGGCACGTGTTCGACAGGGTAAAGACAATCTGACAATTCTTCTGATTGTCTGCCATGTCCTTTTCAGTGAATAAAGGAGAATAAAAACTCATGGGGCCGCATTTGTGTTTACACATTTCAAGATAATTCTCAAGCGGTTGGCATTTTAATTACTGTTGATCGCCAGTACGTGTGCTGAAAGAACGTCAAATATACTTCATGAACTGCGATATAACACTTAAAACTGAGAAATGTTTTCAGATATCATTGCGTGCATTGGATGTCATGAAAAACGAACTAAAATGGGAATTGTGTAAACTCCGAGGCGGATCCAGGCTTTTTATAGGGGAAGCTTCAAATTATATCAATTCTCGACTTCAGAGTATGAGAGTGTCAATTTTTACTTCTGTGATGTGGGATGATTGTTTTTACATTTTGAATTCTATTGTCGACTGAAACAAAGATGTGAAGCTGAGCCAATCAGACGAAGTCGACTGAAATACGCACTGTGTGATAAGCCAATCACACGAAGGCACCTGATATAAGAACCCATGTTAAACATGGCAAACCAGACGACGATAGCAAAGCAACTGTGAAACAGCAACAGAATTGGCATGTTTCTAAATGCACTAATGTGTGCGTCACTTCACAAGGCGCATTACAGACAGAACAGAGCTATATTTGACTTGTACAATCTGGGTATGAACATAATCATTTTTTAAATTTGAGAAAGAGCCATACTACGTTTTCATCTTATACTTATCAAATTAAGCAGTTGTTTACCAAAATCTTACATTTACGTTGGAAAAGCTGCATTAGTACAAACCAATGATATTTCTTATGCACAATTTACGATAATTAACCAACATTGGACATACAGGTAGAAAATGATATTCATCTCAGGCAATAATCACCATTTCTCTTAGTTTATTATTGTATCGTCCACTTTCAATTGTTTTCTTTATGTACAGACATTCAATATTTTGTAATTGCATTACATAAATACTTGTTAGCTATAGGTATTATATCTAAATATGATTCAAAATGGAACTCATCCTTTACATTTATAGACAGAAATAGTTTAACATTTTTTTGTACCTCAACATGCCATCTATAATTATCAACCTTTGTTTGAATATTATACATAATGCCTTGCTATCAATGCAATGAGGATTCTCCCAGACGCAGCTCAATCCATATTTGTACAAAAATTTTGTAACTTTATTTGCCCCGGTTACATTATTTTCATTTGAATTTGTTCTTGCTACGATATATATCCTGTGAAAAAAACCGGGCACTTAAACCATTATTTTATGTCCCGAACACATATGTTTATATATAGGGGTATCTACCAAGTAAACGGCCGTAAACGGCCACTAAACAAGGGCACTTATAATGTTTCTGCAGAGTGTTAAACGGAGATCGCCTATTCCTGTTCCAAACCCCATATTTCCGAACCGTAGGATACTGTTGGTGTTACAGATGAATCAACAACATTAAGTCTTAATGGTACTAACAGTAATTCATGTGTTAACAGTTTTGAAAAACAACTGTTTTGTGTGATATTTCTATAATTATTAACATCGTTCCCATCACAATTTTTATAAATGGGTAGACAAAGATCATCCCGAAGAAATTTTGGGTTACATCAGCATAAGGTCTCAGCTTATTGATAAACAAGGATAAACATATATAAGAGCATCACAAATGTTACTGACATTAAATTTGCACTGGCGAATAAATGGTCAACAATGAATTCCGGGCCCTGTTTGTTCTCAACATCGGCGGCAATCGTACCGATCATCACCGATTGTCGTAAGTCTATGTTAAACTACTAAGAAAGTTTTGTGGAACGGGGCTCAGACATCTTAATTCAATTAATTATATATAATATACACTTGGAGCGTTAGCTGAATACTCAAAGACGAAGCAAACTCTTGATGTTGTCTTTCACAAAACTGACAAATAAATACCACACAACGCACAGACTGGTGCATATGTCGTTTCTGGAAATTAAGTGCCTATCAAAGTCCAAAACATGTCATATCCATGGCCATATGCATGATAAAAGCTTCACGAAATCCCATTTCAACAAAAATCTGAAATACATCGGGGAAACAAGCAGAGCCTACGGCACAGGCTGGATGACCCTTATGAGCTAATATTAAACATACTGAAAGCAATAAGCGCCAACTTATGCTTCTGTGCCCATCTAGACATGGCTTCCAAACAATACTCCTTTCATAAAACATTATGGAATATGACACAAATAAATTCAACTCGTGCTCCACCTTGAGTGCCTCTATCCCTCCAAGGCACGTTGTGTGCCGCCGCGCGGGTCTTGGAAATGGTAAAGGTGGACTTGGAGGGTAATCGTGCCTCCAGAAACATCTTGAGGAAATAGACGCTGGTTGGACAGAATACAGAAATTAGACCCGTGGCCAACTGGGGGAAGATGGCACCTGTGACCTTTCATACTTTTGTCGGTTGTGGCGATCGGGTTTTGGAAGCAAAAGTAAACGGTAAACAATGAACACACACTACCACGTAGATTTGATAGGTTACGTAGACGCCGCTTGGAAGAGTATATCAGTTTATTCAACTGTAGCGACTTGGAAGGAAAACCCAAATGTGACGCAGGTCATTGAGGCTTACCAAACAATGACGTGTCAAGTGGCCTGACCAAATGGTGACTCAACAACTATCCCAGGGGCACGGGTTGTCCATTGGTCTGACTTCAATAAATTTAATTTAATTATTTGTGCAGAATTGCGTCCCGGTAGCCGCGGATCGTTGGTTCGGATCCAGGTTTCGCCACGATTCTGATCATTTGGTTTGTTTTATCACTGCCATATATCTGTGGTCGAGATAATCGTCTACGACATGCCTGATTATTCTCCTTCCTGACACAATACGTTACATGACATGCTTGGAGTCAGTGAAACAGCGTTCAGAGGCGATAAACGCAGCAACTTACAATCTTAATGAAGGAAAGTTTCAAGGACTGTTTGATGCCCTAAATCCTTTTCCCACTACCAGTCACTGACACAAGCCAGGTGTGGCATAATGATGTGATCACAAGTCTGTCGAGGTTTACACGATACTTGTTCAATCACTGGATTGTCTGGTCCAGTCTCAATTGTTTACAGACCGCCGTCGTCGTATAGCTGGAATAATGCTGAATGCGGCGTTTAACAATAAACAAACAAACCCTACAAAACTACTGCCCTTCACATTTAGACTTGTTCTGAGTAGTCTTTGTGCTGCAACAGCTTCAGCATCCTCCCACACTAAGCTGACAAGTCGTCATATATGCTGTTGAAAGTGGCCTAAAACTCATTTCATCGACTCAAGAACGATCCTTATTTGGTACCTATTTCCCCTGACCCTCGTAGGCCCTTCACCGAAATCCCATTATACTCTTTTATTGTCATCAGACTGGTGGAGAGGTGCAGTGTTGAGCTGAGTAGTCTTGGAGAAGTTAGTTGGTGGGGTATGATCTTTTCATAGCTAACGCCCTGAACTACAAGCTGTTAGCGATTAAGAATGGTCTTAATCACCTCACACCAGCAGTTTGGGACCTACGTCAGATCACAACAAATGGATTATTTACTGAAAGTGTTCGCCACAAAGATCACGTGCACATACAACTTGTACGGTGACTGGGCTGTGTCTTTTAGCGGTACCAATGATAGATATCGATCACATTCCTGAAACCGACAAGCAAATAAAACCTGAATCTGATTGGAATTCGGTTCCACAACGCTGACTTGAATCAGTTGTTTGTTTGTTTGTTTGTTCTTTAACGCCACTTTCAGCAATATTCGAGCTGTATGATGGCGGTCTGTAAATACTTGAGTCTGGACCAGACAATCCAGTGACTGACATCATGAGCATCGATCAACGCAATTGGGATACGATGACATGCACCAACCAAGTCACCGAGCCTCACCACCCGATCCCATTAGTTGCCTCTTACGACAAGCATAGTTGCCTTTTGTGGCAAGCATGGGTTGCTGAAGACCTATTCTATCCCGGATCTTCACGGGTGACTTGAGTGAGTTGGGTTAAAAGCTTTTAACAGTATTTCAGTTGCATCGTGAAAGCTTAAAGCAGGAACGCCCAAAGCGATGCAAGTCTCAGACGTTAATGACTTTTTTGAACTCCCAACACGGTGTGGTAAGAACAAACGAAGGTTCATTGTCAGGGCGAATCATGGACATGATCATGTCCTGGCACGCGTACGGGACGCAACTTTGCGTATTGACGTGCGGTCTCTTGTGACATCCCGAATGTTAACACATGTGAAAGATCATAGATCATATTTGGAGGTGAGATGAAACACGGTTTAACGTCACGTCCAAGATTATTGAACTTATATAGCGACGTGCATGCACGTGTATGTGCGTGTGTGTGGCTGCTTGTACTAGTCTGGACTGATGCCGATTTATAGTGCTAGCTCACTGAGATACCATGCCGCAGTTTAACATGAATAACCCACTCAGACACAGTATACTGACTCCGAGCCGACCAGTCCTTGATTTGGCCCCTTAATGCCGAGCGCCAGGGTAACAACAAGTACCATCTTTTAACGTCTTTTGGTATGACGCGATCGGGGATCGAACGGACCTTCCGCTCTCCGGGCGGCCGCTCTACCATTAGACCACGGAGGCGGTCTAGATCATATTTAGAATGAAAAAGCCTTAAATATGTACATGACATCCAACTGACGGTTGTCGGGGAGTTTCTGGTTTCTGTAATTGTGTACGTCTATACCGCTGCAACACATTGCTTTCTTGTAACAAAAGAAGCAGACCCGGCTTAATGAATGCCTTGTAATAATCCACATACTGTCAAAGACGTCTGGTAGTTTCTAAATGTTCATTGATTCGTTCATTCTGTTATACCTTCTGGATAATTCGAATCTTCTAATATCATTCATTTCCACCAAGTCTTACCGTACTAATAATAGGACCTATTTTCAGTTACTTTGATGTTGGACTGTAAATCCATTGATCTCCGACATCATTAAATTTAGTCTCATCTATAAGTTTCTGGCCGGGAATAGCTTCGAGATTGCTGATGGGGCGTAAAGCAATATTCACCAACTCATGCTCCAAAAACCCAACTCATCTGGCTGGAATGTTGCAAAAAGTGTGAAAGTCCATCCTTCGCTGTCACAGTCTAGGAAGGATAAATATTGTCTAATAGATGACGGCACCATGAAACGCCACAGAGCGGCTTGGTATGACCAAACCGCGACTCTTCATGAAGGTAACGAGGGCGGCGAATGTTTGTTTGATAAAGGAATCGTCTGACATGTGATTTCACAACTCTGCAATTAGCCTCCTGATTGTGGGAGACAGGTAACCGGAGAGGAGAGACACACAGATGGGGAATAGATGAGGACACTTCATCTTAACGGCGACATTTTGTAGACGAAACGAAGGCTAACAATTAAAGCGTCAAGTCTGGCTACACGTGAGATGTATAAGATCTAAGGTCAAGCTGTGTGGTAGTTGCAGACAATGGAATCAAACTATAGAGGGTGAAGACAGGGGGGTGAAAAGAATGTGGGAGGATTTGACTGGGTTCCGTCTTTACTCAACGCACAGCTAGCCGCACGTATCAAAAGTGGAACCAGTTTAAGCCTGGCTAAAGGTGAAAAGTGTCAATGAATTTGATCCGGATTACGGATGAAAACTTAACGATATTGGCGTCACGATACACATTTAAATGGAAAATGTAGATATCAAGATCCATTAATACATTTTTATATTAATACGTTGTCTTATACTGCATCGCCTTAGACGCAGATATGAAATTCAAAAATAGTTTGATGACGAATCTTTGGTAATTGTGTTCCCCAATATCTCAAAACCATTTTAAAGAAGAGATGAATTTCGATAGGTATATCCGATGGATAAAAATAACGGGTGTTCGTCTAACTAGAGACTGTCCGAACAGGTTTTTAACAACTGTTTTCGATTCCTTTTTATCTTATTTCAGATGCGAGTCCTGTTTTATGGAAAAATAAACTTTATTCATCAAAATTCAATTAGACGCCTGGGGTTTGTTCAGACAAGCTACGATGATAGACATCTCCGATGAAAGAATTTCTAAAACAGTTACATGAAACTAAATTAGTTATCTTGAAACATGCAAGTCAAACTCAGATTCCCCATATTCTTAAAAGTAAACTTAATTATGTATAGGCGTATCGTTACCTTTGGGACACATCCCTGCTTTTAACCTCGCATAAACCACAGAAATGTCGTAAATTATATAATATATACGTTATTTATTGACTTGAATGCTCACCCATGTGGCCATGGTTGGGTAGTAAACTGGAACAGCCCTTAACACTGCCCTCAACCCCCACCCTCAAACCCTGAAAAAAATAAATATTTTTTTAAAAATCCTCAGGAAGTTAAAAAGAATTATCCGACAACGAACTTAATTGCATCTCAAAGCGCACAGTAAGTTACGCATTACAGAAATGGAACTAGTTAACAAAATAGCATTGGTGCCATTTCATTCGTGACCAATCGTCTCATTCCGGCAAGTGACGAATGATGATAAAGGCTTCATTTTCGACTTAACCTATACTGGCACCATCGGTCATGAGTGATCGAAACTTTTTGGATTATTGTCGATATAATACGACACGTCAGCATATCGGGATAACACGGTGAAGTCCATGTGAATGTAATTTCACAGAGGTCGAGATGGAGGCCAGTGAGACCAACACTTGTCAGGCTAGTTGACAAATGGAGGATGACTATGTCCGCACAGGGAACGAATGACATCGCCAGGTCACTCTACGAGTCAAACATGATTGATTACAAGGACAGAGTGATTTTTTAACACAAATGAGTTATGGAATCTACAGAAAAGGACACTGCTGTGTCATCGGTTTAGACTGTTATGGAGAGAGAGAGAGAGAGAGAGAGAGAGAGAGAGAGAGAGAGAGAGAGAGAGAGAGAGAGAGAGAGAGAGAGAGAGAGAGAGAGAGAGAGAGAGAGAGAGAGAGAGAGAGAGAGTTTAGATTAGAACGTCTTCAGATATTGTGTTTATCTGTCACAGAGGAGACAAGAAATCAAGAATCGATCAAGTGAATGTTGTTTTATGCCACGAGTAATAATCCAAATGTGGTCAGGCAAACCAGTGATGGTGACCAGTGACCATGTGTATATATAGAGCGTTCTATTGAGAGGATTTTACTTAAGAAATAAATAAATAAATAGGAAGATGTAGCTCACGTACAGTTAACTATCTAACCACGTGGACAGAAATCACTGACACTGACATTTTACACGAATCCTTTGGCAAAAACTGTTTAATATGCAAATACAGCATTGAGTTTAATTGAGTATTCAAACTGTTAACAAGAATCTTGTCCTTCCTTTAAACGGCCTGCTAATGGCACCGTCTGTCCGCAATGCGACGACCTTTGTTTCATGGAACTCTGTCTCCAAATCACGACGCGCCACTAACACTGTGTTCTGACTAATTTCATTAACTAAGTTCCAACAATATGCCTTCAACAACATTCTGTTCAAGACAATCACTCAAGGCTAAAAGCAACTTCGCCCCTTTCCGGATATTTCCGGGTTAACGTGAGCCACGACCCCCCATCTCGACACTCGGCGCGTGTGTGTTAATATAAATCACCATGCACCAATGGATGACGACACTTTACATTGAAATTCTACAAACATTGCAAATGGCCGGCGACCTAACCCTCGACCTCATAGCCAGGCCATTACGATGGCACCAAGACAGCCCCAGGCCACCAGCCTCAAGGGACTGCCATTACCCACACAGCGGGAACATTAGGTGATTCAATTTGCGGATGTTGTCGAGAGGTTGAAGCAAGATCTAATGACCACTTTTAGCCCTCTTTCTAAATAGACAGTGGGGTGAATGCAGAGAGTTGTTAAAACGACACCCCAGGACACAGAATTTACAGACATGTTTTACTCATGCAGAAGAAGGTTGTTTTTGAAACATGACCAGTCACCGGCTGTTTCTAAGTGACCATGTTTCAAATCTGTAATATTATCTTTAGGATTATCAGATCTAGTACGTTCAGTGATTGCATGATGGTGTAAAATTAGATGTCCTCAGCATGATGCATATATTGAAAATTCGTCTATTCCCATTTCGCAGTCTAACTCGAATGTCCAATGTCGACATACAAAACTGGTTACAACCAACGTTCACGGGGACTTTCTGTTTCATTGGTAACGAACGAACCAATGTCCAGACAAACGCGATCATCCGATCGCGTTTGTGGGTATGGTTTTACGTCGAGTTCAGAAATACACGTCTTCAGTATAAACATCTGGTTTCATGTCGATCCTATTGGATTCAACATGATGGCATGTTGTTTCTTCACCGTGATTAATAATAAAGTTCTAATCGAGGTACTGACGTTTCTGTATAGAGCCATGCAGTGACGCGCGGTGCCATAGTTTCCCTGTTTAGGAATAAATGGCTCTATTTCATGTCATACAGCGCGTCAAATATTAAGCGTATGGGGTATTGGGGGTAGCCTCGTGGTCAAAGTGTTTGCCATGTTCGCGGAAGAGCGAGATCGATTTTCACAACGGTGTAATTTGTAAAGACCATTTCTTGTGTCCCCCGTCATGATATCGCTGGATTATTAGTACATGTGGCGTACATTTCTTATTTAAATTGCCCTTTGCTTCGATATATTACCCAACCAATCACTCATTAAGTCCACTGCTTCCAATTTACCAAAACAAAAATTGCCTGTAACAAAATGTTCTCCCAGAGTGTCTATCAGCTCCTGAACGAAAGGGTGTTTTCTCCGTTAAACACATTGCCTCAAGAATTAGTCCTGTTTAAAAAAATCAAAACCAAATTCGATACAGGAGTACCCTCTCTTTAGGCTCCAATATAATTGGTCCAGTGTCCTGTTCCCTCTAGGACGTGGTCCTCCATGGATCAAGCATTAGCTGCCATGCACTCCATCAATTAAAACAAAAGCAATTTCATTACCATATAAATTTAATTTGCGCTGACGCAGCAGATTGCTTTCAGTACCTCACGCCATGGAACAGTCATAATTCTTTCCTAACAATCTAATTTAAAATATAAATGTCGTGAATTATCTAAAACACGATGTTGGACTCGTCTGCCATCTGTTGAAATTCTGAGCCCAAAATGAAAAGTCGTGATTAGCAATAAATCTACACTTCGAGATCGATAGGTGAATCATTTGACACAAAATAAAATGTCCCCTGAGAGGCTGGGTCACTTGGATTGAAATGAAATAGAATTATGGGCATTTTATTGACCCTGCGGACAGTGCCAGATGACCAGTCGCCCCAGAGGTTGGAAGAGTTTGGGGGTAATTCCTAGATTTTCGAATTAGTCAGCAAGGGGGAAGAAAGTAATCGCTGACGGCTGGATAAATCTCTTCCTTGAATAATAAAATTAAATATGAATCCTCAGCCACATTATCTGCTATTTGGGTGGTATCTTTTCATGAAAGATATGCCCATACCCTTCAACCATTATCACCCACAAGGACACAGGGCTGGGGCTAATTGTCAGACAAAGCAAGTCAATCCAAATCCAAATTGTTTGTCTGCAAACTCAAACTCCCATGTGTATAATATAATCAAGCAGTTGATGGATAACCTAAACACACAGTTCATGCAGATACAGTTTGCCACAAGACTATAAGTACAATATATTGACATTGGCCGAAACTGGACACCAGATCCAGAATCTAATCTCCCTTTAAGGTGCCTACTTTAAATATGGGTTCCTGGAATGAGTGTCAATAAACAGTCAACGGCAGCACTTAACTGGAAATAGTCAGTTTGTTAGGTTTACTTCGTTGATCTTAACAATCTATACACCAGAATGTGGGTCACGTATTGTACTCATAGAGAGAGTCGAACCCGGGTCATCGGCGTGACGGACCGGACTGGTGTTGATGTGTATAATCTCTATGTGCATCTTTATGCGCAGTATTGCTGGTTATACAATGACTATAAGAGTTTTTAACGCTGCTTTGAACAGCATTTCTGATACTTCCCAACGTGTCTGCTGAAAGGAATGCAAAAATGACGCATATATATACTCTTTAAAAAAAAGAAACAATATTTTTAAAAAACAACCCAAAACATTTCGTTGTTGGAAGGTATTCAATGTTGCACTTCTACAAGAAAGTAAAGTCTGCGTGTTATTTTTTACTGATAAAGTGTCGCAAAACGGTCTCATTGTCTTTTAAGACTGAGTTTTTCATTTACACGAAATTATGAGCCGTTTTTTTTAACTGTCCACCCCTAAGGACTAAGGGATACAAGTGCATTCCTTCACAAACCCAGTATCACGTAACCCATACTTAATATTTAAAGACGTCATTATGTCTCGTCCACACAGAAAGCATTCCCCCAGGATATATTTAACAGACCTGTCCATCGATATCCGAGCGGTCGTGCATTCCAACGCGGGAACCCCAAACAGACAGTGTGTCTGGATTTGTACCAACTTCATCTAATTCACGGAAACTACTGCAAGAATCAAATTGTCTAAAGTAGGATTCACCCCAAGTGATACAAGTTTTATTCAATTTCGGTGGAGAACTCTGGCCTCGATTTCTCCTTTTGGCTGATGACACGCGACTTGAGACGAGTTGACATGCTATAATCTTAGTGAATACAAGATGGCCACTAATAAATGGGTGTCATCGATTACCGTCACTTGGCCATTGGTTAATATTTGGCTTGTTCGTTTGGGCGAACTCCGGTCATGGTCAGGTCAAAAGAACACGCAAAGAAAGCCAAGTAAGAATAGGTTAACTTAGTGTAATTTATGTACTGAAAAGGATCATATAAAATGTTTGACGAAACTATTAATTGACTGGATTTTTATCTGCTGACATCATTTGACTGTATCATGTAGGCAACTGCACCAACAATTGAGGTCTATCGAAGCTTATGGGGCCGATTTCACTAAGTGATGTTAGTGCCACACTTGACGAAAGTCTTTGTTAAAAGAGAGTGATTCACAATGATTAGAACAGGGCTCAAGTCAGCTTGTCTTCCTGAGGGGGTATGGGTGGCCCTGTCGTCTAAGGCGACGCGCTGTGCAGAGTTGCGTCCCTTGGGCAAGCCAGAAACCTATGATAGTGGGTTCGAATCCCGGTTCGCCCCGATTATGTTTCTAGCTTTGTCAGCACCATACCCGTTCGTGTGTTTCACCGTCTGAGATATGCATCACTTGGGGCTTTCCTCCCACATTAAACTGACACACCGTGATATAACTGTAATACTGTTAAAAGCAGCGTTAAACCCAACTCACTCACTTGTCTTTCTGACAGTTGTCTCCACAGTATGTAGACTCGTACACATTGGCTCGTAAATATTTGTGGTGATCCTACTGCTGAGATTGCTGGAATCCGATCACTTCAACAAGGTCATACACTAGGCTTAAGCCATGAACGTCTCGTGCAGAGGGGGCATAAATCAGTCATCAGAGGGAACTTTGCACGCCAACTGATACCTGCATCTACGCCTGGCTTCTTATATGGCTGGGCTCCGTCTCTTCATATCACACGTTTACAACGCACAGGGATAGCCAGAAACCTTCTACAACTCGTCTCTCCTTGAGAAATCCACTAGCGCATCAATGGTCCGGAAAGACCAAGGGACATATTTGGATATTAGTATCCAAACCCGGTGTTCGATACAGGTGTAAATAGGATTGACTGAATGAGCTTTTACCTCACGTCTTTGAAGTATTGTAGAAGTGTCTGACAAAGCAGAACGAGAGAAGTCGTCATGTGTTGAACCCATTTTGTGAAAAAAAAGTCTTCAGCACGACGGGTGCATGTGTATTATAGGTTGACTAATGATGATTATTATCCTATAGTGATGTATCGAAATCCATACAGAAACAGAAAGAATAATGTTGAACGTCTTTCAGGGACTAAATTGATGTGGTCGTGTACCAATACCCTTACACAACACTGCAAGGCGACTCGCTGACTTTGTTGACGTATCTCCTCGTATCCCAATTACGTAGATCGATGCTCATGATGTCAGTCACTGGATTGTCTGGTCCGGATTATTTAGACTGGACTGGAATATTGCTGAGTGTGGCGTTAAAGAACAACAAACGAACACAACATTGGACAACATTGGCGATATTGTAAATACATGCATTTGCTAGCGAACAAAGCTGGTAAATTACCCAGAAATATTTCAAGGACATTGGACAGGAATTGTAACTTAGCAGTCACTTTCGGTAATAAAATTGATTTCGGAAATGAATTGTTGTAACAGTTAACCCTAGGTCCCGTTGATCGAAGTAAACGGTTGATATTTTGAAGGGTCGGTTCGATAAATCGTTACACCCCAAAAGTGTAAGCACATATTCAGTTCCAGCAGAAACATGGACGACCATCTCTTCCTTCAGCCGACATGCTGTGATATAAATGAAGTACTGTTCAAAGCAGCGTTAATCCCCACCCACCTTGCATGTATTTCATTTATCGCAGAAGATGACATATAGCATCTATTGGAGGCAAATCTCATCTTTAGGAGGTACCTCTCTTCATCATGACATTCATTCTAGTGTTGACGTTTTATGTTACAAATTGTTGGACTTGTATGTGTTCCGACACGATGTCGTTCTCATTTTGCTGTTTGGTGTTCGCCGTCGTTATATGCACGATTTGTGAGAATGATATATTTATTTGATAAATATCCCGACGCTAATTCTACTCAATCAAATCTCAAAATTATCTCAAAATGTCTATCATTCAAATATTTATCACGATAACATTGATACGTTTCAATCGTAGCTGCGCAATGTCATGTATGCTATGCATATACATGACATGTTCATTACCAGTTTGATTGACAGGCAATAGAACAAGACCGTTTCTGATGTATACGTGTGGCATGTTCATTTCGCTGCTTGAGCGACAGGCGGTGGACTTCTTCTTCTGTAGTTTCAAAGACGTGCACGGCCTTAAATCAAATCTGCCGACTACATGAATTTCTAGGTTCACGCAATCTGCTGCCTATAATTTAATTCGTGCCCGCAAGCAGAGAAAAGATGAAGAATATAATTGAAAAGCCTAACCCCATAACCGCCTTTCAAGATAGATCGAGCCTGCCTTATTGTGCGTTGAACACTTTATGAGTCAAGTTACATAATGAAGAACCAAATTTTCCTATGTACTCCAGTGTGAAATATCGCACGGTTCTAACCCCCGACCTTATACATCACGAACAAAGGTGCGTTTGATTGACGTTTCATAATTTGCTCGTGGCGTGCATTACACGCACGGTTGTGAAATCAACATGATTTGAACGCTTTTAACTTTGATCACTGAAATGAACATCTTATGATAGGAAGAAATCGTCCGATTGTGCTTGAGGTTGGTGGAGGGGCACGTGCGCCTCAAGGGAAAGCTTCAGATTACGCTTTAGGCTCGAAATAACGCGCTTCAATCTTCGGATGACAAATTTAATTTTCTGACAAATGTAACTTTGCGGTTGAAGGTGTAACAACCCCTTCTGTTCTGTAATTCTGAGCATAGACACAGACGGTCGATTACCATGGTAGGCGCTGTCGATCCACCAAGATGGTATTAAGAGAAGGAAAATACTTTCTCTCAGTTTGTTTGAATACATATTAGATGGTACTTCATTTTCTTCCTTCCGTGAAAGCTATCAGCTAGGTTTAGATATCTAAACTGATTGATCCAGCTGGGGACTTAAACCTTCCTTGGATAACCTGAACAAAATAAAGATGAGTCCAAATACTTCGTGCTGTCAGGCAACTAACAAACACTTACTTTTTCATGCAACTGTTTAGTGGTGGATGCTAGCGGTTTGGCAGGACATGCTTCCCCTTTTCGCGAAAACCTTGTGTCATCACTGATTTTCAGTGATCAATTCATATAATTTTCACCACTATTTTGTCTTTTATGCTAGGTCGAATCTGTTTCGGTGTATAATGGTGACAATAGTCATTCTCTGGTGTTGAGATATTATATTTTCAGTGACTTAGTGAATGAGTGAGTGAGTGAGTTGGGTTTAACGCTGCTTTTAACATTATTCCAGTTATATCATGGCGTGTCAGCTTAATGTTGGAGGAAACCCCCAAAGTGATGCAGGTCTCAGACGTTTACAACTTAAGTGAAACACACGAACGGGTATGGTGCTGACAAAGCTAGAAACATAATCGGGGCGAACCGGGGTTCGAACACACAACATAGGTTTCCGCTGTGCCCAAGGGACGCAACTCTGCACAGCGAATCGTGGTGCCTAAGACGACAGGGCTACCTTTGCCCCCCTCATATTTTCAAAAGAGCCCGTGAAAACGATGATCGGAGGTGACAGTGTTGGGCTGCTCATTTGTTGTGAGTGTATTCCAACCTCACAATATTCCTGCAATACCTGAATGGCCGGTAAATATTTCGCCTCAATCAAACCTGTGTTAATAGCATGGTAATGAATCACATCATCAGCCAGGTCATACATTGTGCCAATCTGACCATTACCTTGAAAAATGTTGTAAATGTTCATGGTCTGTGCTTGAGGATAGCTTTGTAAAAGGTGACTCAACTTGTGGTAAGAGGTGACTAACAGGATGGGTGGTCAGGCTTGCTGACTTGGTTGATGCATGTCATTGTATCCCAATTGCATGGATCAATGCTCATGACATCAATAACTGGATTGTCTGGTCCAGACTCGATTATTTACTGATTGCCATCATATAGCTGGAATACTGCTGAGCGCAGCGTTAAACAACAAACACACAAAACAAACGAATCATACCCATGGCAAGTGAGGGAGTGAGTTAAATTTTTCATCGCACCGGAACTATGTATCATGTATAAGCAGAGTGTCATAACAAGCAGAATAGGTCCCCAGCAACTCACACCAGACTAAATGAGGATTGGGTGGTCAAAATGAATGACCTGTCTGACTGTTCCTCAGGCTATCAACCACTGATCTGATAGGCCTAGACTTGGATTTTCACAGGTCACCCTAATTTGGCTGAAAAAGTGCCCCACCTTAAACATCCATGTTAATGCATGTTTCCTTCTATCTATATTCCCTTATTCTTTTCTCTCAACATGGGGGTGGTAGGTAGCTTAGTGGTTAAAGCTTTCGCTCCTCACACCAAAGTCCCAGGTTCAATTCCTCACATGAGTACAATGGGGGAAACTAACTTCTGGTGTACCCCATCATGATATTGCTGAAAACATTGCTAAAAGCAGCCTAAAACTATACTCACTCACTCACTCTCTCATATGTACTTTTTTGTAGAAAAAAATGTAGTGACACTAAGACATAAATCCTATTAAATGCCCAATTAAAACAGTTTTCGGAACATTTTCTATCATAAGACAAACATGTTAATTGATGACTTTCTAAAATATAAAGGAGCCATTTTATGGCCATTTTGGTCTTGTGTCAGTGGGAATTATATTATGATTACCTCAACTCCCTACCCTACCATCAGCTGACGCCAGAGACACATCGGAACATTCGTCAAGGTCCTTGCACAAGCATGTTGCAAGCAGAAAAGACTTAAATTATCATAAAAATACATCATTAAATGAAAATCAGCATGGCATCTGTTTCCACGTTCCTGTAAATGACATTAAAAAACAAATTTATGGTTTTGAAAGTAAGTCTGCAATTGGAAAAAGCAACATGGCTGGTTCTAAAATATGACTAAAATATGTTTTTGCTTTGGAAAGAATAAATATTTAAATGTGAACTGTAAGGATATATGCATGTGCACAAACATGTTGCTGGAAGTTGTAAAGTTGAATTGATATTATTAGTGGGAGACATTTGTTTTAGCTAAGCTTGAATGAAAATGACATTAACCGCGAATTTTATTTTTATTGTATTTTGTTTTCCTTTTCAGACCAGCATAAACACCGAAATCATTTAAAAGAATATGTCTGCATCCAGGGGAGAAATTTTAGCAAAGTGCTTTGTCTGCTGAAATGTTAACTGAATCCCATTAGTACAACGAAACAGCAAAATCTCATTAGTCTAGACTTGATTAGCAGTACTTTCAAAACAGTTTGGAACAAATCATTTACACAGTCTCTCTCCTTTGCTCATCATTCCAATATTGATATCTGTACTCCCCAGAGCTGAGACTGAAGCAATGACAGGCAATGTACTGTGAGAATACTTTTGTGTGGAGTTAAGCTCTATTTAAGTGTATCATTATTTTAATAGAGGGGTGTAAAAGGGGTTCCAAGTTGCATACAAGATTACTGCATTTACTTTGCAAGGTGCATGCACGTGTGTGTGTGTGTGTGTGTGTGTGCGTGTGCATGTGCGTGTGCATGATTGTCCAAACTAATGCTTATTTTATAGTGCTAGCTCACTGAGATACCATGCAGCAGTATAACATGAATACCCCACTCAGGCACAATATACTGACTCTGAGCTGACCAGTCCTTGTTTTAGCCCCTTAATGCTAATCACAGTGCAGGGTAACAACAAGTATCATCTTTTAACATCTTTTATATTTTAATAGAACCTTGTTGCTCGATACAAAATGAACTTAAGTGAACACTTGACTTGCCTTTGTATGTGTTTGTGATTGGCGCTACAGGTGGGGCAGGATACACTCACTTTTTCATGAACAACTTTCATCATCACTATTTGATAGTTTTTCATAAACATGATATAGCTGGAACCTTAGAATGAACTTTGCTTTTCCTTGTTGAAAAGGTTTTGTAACATATTTACATCACAAGATTATTCTGCATTCATCTCTGTGAGAGGTAGAATAGGTCCCCAATACCCAATACTAGTTGAAAGAGCTGTCTAATTGTGGTTTCGAATCCTGATTAACAAATTTATGTTTCTATGTTTGTCAGCACCATACCTGTGCTTGTGGGTTTCACCAAAGTGGTAAATGTCTGAGACCTGCATCCCTTTCGGGCTTACACACCACATTAAGATGACACACCATGATATAACTGGAATACTGTTAAAAGTTGCATAAAACCCAACTCACTCACTCAATCATCATTAATAAAAATGCAGTAATCACTTGTACTTTGTATGATTTTAAAATGCCATCACTTTAGGCCACAGTAAATTTATACTAATATTTTTCATCTAAATTTATAAAAAATGTGAAGCAGGAGACATATTTTTCAAATGTTGTTGGTGTTAGATAAACTGATCAAGGCATTAGTGAACATTTACTGTCAAAGGATGTGATTCTTGTGAAAACAATAATGTCTGAAGTGTATTTCATTAAGTAAACAAAGAAGACAACACAGGTATTTGGGAACATTTGCATGTTTCATAGTTTGGCATTCGGGGATGTCATGCTGGAATAACAGATGGCCTTACCTCATTGCTTTGATTTTGTTTTAGTCAAGTTTATATATTATTTAGATTGTATACAAGTAATGTACTGAAGCAAAAGAAAACAGATTTATAAGAAAAAAAAGACTTGGTCACACTTCTGAACATTACATGAAGAAACATCAACATGATCAGAATTATTTTCAGTCAGATTTCTCGGCCTCTAAGTTCAGATATCCCAAACTAATAAAAAGGTATCCCAGAATTTCTGAAAACATGAATGAAAACTCAAAATCATTTAAGATCCAATTAGTGGATGATATGGTTCAGCACATTCTCACAACTCAAGTTTTTATCACTGAATAAAGGTGAACTTCTGTACCTATGGTTTTCTGTCTCTCTGGTTTTCAATTGAATGTCTTCTTATTTTGTGGTCAGATTTAAGGGAAATAATTAAATCCTTAGTGTTCTGAACAAATCTGAGTGCTTTTACATTGCTTGAAAAATTCCTCCAAATTTAGTTTCATCCCTTTCGTTGTTTCTGAGATGAAGTTAATGAACAGAAGATGGACTGACGGACAGATGACGGATGGCATACCATTGGACCTTCGGACCTGGTGAGATGGTAAAATTTGGCCCTAAATCAGATTAAACTGTGCACTATGCTGAAATTGTTTGAAGATTTGCCCCTGTTTAACATTACAACATTTATCATCATTAAACCATCTTTGATGTCTTGAAACTTAACATACATCATATTAAAAAAAGCATAACATTCTAGAAGCTCAATTTTCATTTAAAGCTGCTTCCATTATTTTGTAATTTAATTATTTTCCATATGCATCACAGTTTCAAGTTGAACTTTGCATAAGAAACTGAGAAGGTGTATGTTCGCATGAAGTCAGTCCCTTTTGCTGAATCATCAATTTTGCACCAAATAGTTGTTCACATTCCCATTACCGGTAAATTCTGCTACTGTTGGTATTCAGTCTGTGTTTTTACAGACCATATTTCCTTAAACAGATGACACTTGTGTGTTTTGTTGAGACATAATGTCCTAGCATTTCTTTGAGACATGGACTCTATTTCTTCATTACTCTTGTAGAATAGGTCTTCAGCAACCCATGCTTGCCGTAAAAGGTAACTATGCTTGTCGTAAGAGGTGACTAATGGGGTCTGGTGGTCAGACTTGGTTTGATGCATGTCATCGTATCCCAATTGCATAGATTGATGTTCATGATGTCAATCACGGGATTGTCTGTTCCAAACTTGATTATTTACAGACCACCGTCCTACGGCTGGAATATTGCTGAGTGCAGCGTTAAACATAAATCAAACTATTTCTTCATAGCTTACTGAATAAATCAGCCCCCAGTCTACCCACACATTTTAACAATAATTGTACCTGTTCGAGATGCACACACTGCTAAATATAACAGCTTGCAGTCACCTGACTGTTGAACCTCTCCTGCATTGTGTGATGAAAACTCAATGATAATGTTTATCATAAAGAAAATGGATATTTCTTGAAAAGTGCACTTTGCAATTTTTGTCGTTGCTGTAAGCAATATTTCTTATCACCATAATGGCTTGTTTTCACTTTACAAGTGATCTGCAGCTATCTTTTTTAATTAATAATTACTATATTTTATGATTCCACTCAAAGTGGTGAGGACTATGACTGTAATAAGTACTTAACTGATCGGGTTCAGCAGACTGCGAAGTAACGCATCCTGTGTTTTAGTAAGCATTAAGTGTATTATACACCTGATCGCTATTTTTACAATATAGTTTTGAACTGGCGTCTATAAGAGACCCTGTGTCTATTTGGGGAAAATACAGTAAAATATGGGCCTTTCCTGCTTCATTCATTTATACCATTTAAACGTTCCATGTACATTTACTGTTGTCTGCAACTGAGGAAAAAAACTTGTTGACACGTAGTTGTATACAATTGTATAACAATGATATGCATAAGAATAACTTATATAGGCCCAACCCCTAAGATACCATCAACCATCTTGACCTTGACCTGTTCGTCTTTCTGTGAATTAAGGCAGCCAATTAGTTAATTCAAAAGTTGAAGAAAACAGGTATTGTTCCTTGAAAAAAATTCCACAAGTGTGGTTATCTTTGCATGATTTAAAAAAATAACAAAAACAAATCCAGACTCAATTAATTATTAATATCATCATTGACATGATGTCCTAAATGTCAATATGTTGTAAATGTATTTAATTAAAATGTCAGAACATATTGATCCTATTTTCTGTAACAAAAAAATGCAATGGTTATAATTTGAAGTGACAAATTCCGAATGATTTTGTCTGTTTGTGTCTTGATTAAAGATGCACTCAGCAATATTCCAGGTATATGATGGGGGTCTGTAAATAATCAAATTTTAACCAAATCTAATCCAGTGATTGACGTCATGAGCATCAATCTACGCAATTGGGATACGATGACAAGCATCAACCAAGTCATTAAGCCTGAACACCCGATCCTGTTAGTTGCCTCTTACGTCAAGCATGTCCCTTTTACGGCAAGCATGGGTTGCTGAAGACCTATTCTAACCCGGATCTTCACGGGTAGGTTCCAAATAAACATGTTACAGGTTCAATCATACCAAATACATCCAAACTATACAAAACTATACCCAAGCACAGACCATGCACATTCACGGACATTTTTCTAGCAGACAAGCCCCTTTAAATTCCTGTAAATCCATTTCCATATACCAAATCTTGTCATGTAGGAATAACAGAGTTCCTGGCATAGAATTACACCATTGCCTCTGCACTATGTCTATTTGCAATAAACACCCATTCCAAACTCCATGCTCATTTCTCTTCCATGTGTTCTTGATACTGACATGCGTACATTACTTCGGTGGGATTCGTTCATGCGGAGGAGTAACACCGAAGATGCATTTGGTGCAGTTTTGACACAAATGTCAAAACAAACCTGACATCATCAATTAGGGCTAATAAAACAGCTCTTTCTTCCTTGCACATTTCAAAGTCTGGTACACTGAACCCAAACAAAAACTGCTAATTCCAAAAAAATGCGTAGACTTTGTTTAAGTCATTAAGTACAGGGATTTATTAAGCATTTTGGGTTTGATTTGATAAATCATGTGTTCATCTTTATCACAAATGTTGCAGATTTCATGAAGAGAGGTGTACTGAATACACTTTCAAAAACTACAGAGCAAATATTTAAAAGGCAAGGCATAGGTTGGAAAGTCAAAAGACAAAATAATACCGCGGTAATAAACAAATCCCATTTTGTACTTAAAAGGGGCCTTGATATTATCATTGTATGAATCAGTGATAAGCGACAGCACTTTTCAAAATATCTTTTTTAACAATATCTTTTCCTTTGAACTGAACAGCCATAAAAAAATTAATCTAATGATCAAAAAGATGAAATGTTGCCACTTAATAACAAATTCAACATTCATATACCATATAAAAATATTTATTTTTTCAATAATTTAATAGACATATGCTTCTTTCTAACAGCAGGCGTTGACGTGCACATAATATGCTTCCAGTTTCAAGAGGCACTTGATGACAGAGTTGCTTTGAATTCAAACAGTGAGTAAACAAGGTTAAGTCAGCAATATCTGAGCCCTATCATTACACCGCTGGGTACGATGGCACACCAGACCACCCATAGCATATGCTGAAAGTCAAGCCTGCTTAAAGTTTATGATTTTATGTGAAGACTTTTTTCTGGGTTTATGGTTTTGAAAAAAAATAATCTGAAAAAATGTCTTTCATTCTGTAGGAGAAATTGTGCATACCATAGGTCAAACAACCATACAACAATAGGTTACATCAAAAGACAAAAGGTTACAGTAGGTTACATAAAAAAACAAGCCCAACACTGTGCAAATAGTTACATACTTAGCATACACACACTTTTATTCCTTTCACATCAACCGAGGTATGTTTAAATTAAAAAAAACCAAAACATTATATTTGAGTGAGTGAGTGAGTGAATTTGGTTTTACGCCGCTTTTTTAGCAATATTCCAGCAATATCACGACGGGGAACACCAGAAATGGGCTTCACACATTGTACCCATGTTGGGATTCGAACCCAGGTCTTCGGCGTGACGAGCGAACACTTTAACCACTTGGCTACCCGACTGCCCCTATTTTATTTGAACCAATATAAACCTTTTATCTATTTCATTCTTCCTATACATATTTTATTTGAACCAATATGTATAGGAAGAATGAAATAGATAAAAGGTTTATATTTATGCACAAATGTGTAGTTTCTTGGCCTTAGATCCTACCCCACAATGAAACATGTTACATGCGGTGTCTTTCTTAAGCAAGATACTCGCAATATGGCTATGTTCACCCAGCAGTGAATGGGTACCCGGTAGGATGAGATGGTCATGTGACTGTTAAAATTATAGAACCTCCTTAGGCAGGTTTTATACTCCCCAGTGAGGAAATCCAGTGATCCATTGCCTGGCCATGTGTAACGCTTTGAACATGCTTCATTTGGGACATTAGAAATATACACATTAAATATGTGGTTTGCAGAATAAGAAATGCAATATTCTTCCGGTGACCTTTTTGACCTTGCATTGGCCTATCATGAAACAAGCTGTTTTGTTGTATCAAAATTCTTATCTAATGTTGTATGTATTCAAGAAAAGTTTAGGTGAACTACAGAACCTTGTGCCTCTATATTTTGGCTTACCATTAATTCTAAAAATAAATAAATATTTGAAGATTAAACATTTTTTTCTTATTGGAATGTTTTACATTTCAAATGACATGACATGGGGTCAGACAGTTTAGCAGGAAGAAAACAGATTTTTCTAATGTTTACCCCAAATAACTTCACACAAAGCAGACTAAACTAAAGTATCATACCTCCATGTCCCAATGTTGAGATCTGATTGGTTCACGTGATTGGATCATGTATGTGTCCCGTCTGGTAGGGAAATAAATTTCTGAGCAGGAGAATAAATCTCTGATACCCCGCCATGAAGAAGACAGGATGCACATGCATTTCTGAGGGGGAGAATAAATCCCTTATTCCCCGCTTCAAAGCTAAAAATGTCGTGTATTTACAGAGTGAATGAAAGTCACGTGACATAGCACAAGTTAACCTCAGCTCAATCGAGCAGCTGTTTTCTATCAATTTTGAATTTGTTTTAATTCTTTTACAATGGCAAATTAAAACATGTCGGTAAGATCAATCCGTTGTGGCAGTATCACGATGGTTCAGGTTTTTTACCACAAATGTAAATGCATGCTTGGGTGCATGTGCATGCGTATATGTCCATGCAGACATTTAAATAAATACTCCAAATCTCTTACATAACATAGACACATTTGACAAACAATTGTCATGTTAGAACTAATTTTAGTCCATTTTCGTTGAATATTCAGAATTGTATTACGTATGAATGAAACATATTCTGATAATTGCGTGTGTTGTGGCCAGGTGCCACAATGAGGGATTGCCTGGTACTGCTGAATGAATCATAACTTGTACATGTCACAAAAAGATGGTTCTATTTGTTCATGTTACTGTGTGCAGTGAAACCTCACCTGTTCAGGCATTTCTTACACATCTTGCAAAATGGTAAAATGATTTCTAATGAAGATATTTTAAAACTATTTAGACCTACAACAAATGAGGAATTGCTGATGTTGCCAAGGAATGTAACATATGTGCTTTTGTCACATGTGACAGTGGCAGCTGTAAGATTTTCAAACTGGGACCATATGGTTGGTTTAGCACCATCTTGAACATTATTTCAGTGATCTCCCAGCTTGTCAGCTTTGTGTGGGAGGAAAGATTGAAGTGATGTTTTCCACTTCAGTAAAACAGTATGAAGCTGAAAGTCCATGGATCATTATGAATGCAAATCTGGCCTAAGAAATGGATCCTGGCATGACCAAGGGACATAACCCTGTACAGCCAACTGACACTTGGTCAACAAGTGCACTTTGATAAAAATTATATGCTGCAATATTAGTACAGAAAGAAAACCATTATTTGAATTGATCTAAATATTAAGTGAGTGAGAATTTGGTTTTGTACTGCTTTGAACTTTATTTCAGTTATTCATGTTGTGTCACCTTAATGCATAATGTTGGAGGGAAGCGATGTGCAGAGCAGTTTGAAGTATCTTAGACAACTGGACCACCCATGCCCCCAAACTGTGAAGACAAACATTAAAGGGGTTCCAATACCAAGCCTAATTATTTATGTATAAATATTGTCTGTATTACTGATAATTATTTGTGCATACATATATATTGTCTGTATTGCAGATAATTATTTATGTATAAATATCGTCTGTATCACTGATAATTATTTATATATAAATATTGTCTATATTACTGATAATTATTTATGTTTAGATATTGTCTGTATTACTGATAATTATTTGTGTGAAAAAGTGTCTGTATTGCTGATATTTATTTGTGAGTAAATATTGTCTGTATTACTGATAATTATCTATGTTTAGATATTGTCTGTATTACTGATAATTATTTGTGTGTAAAAAGTGTCTGTATTGCTGATAATTATCTATGTGTAAATAATGTCTGTATTAATGATAATTATTTATGTGTAGATATTGACTGTACAAATATTGTCTGTTTCAGTGATAATTATTTATGGCTAGATATTGTCTGTATCACTGATAAGTATTCATGTACAGATATTGTTTGTCCAATTTATACATGAAATGATAGAATGTAAATATAAAAAAACTGTTTTTGAAGCAGTGAATCTGCTACCCATGTAAATAACAAAAACAAGCTACAGCAAGTCTACATGAAGCCAAATATTTGAGCAAGGGCAGGGCATTTACCTTGTCATTGTAGATTATGTCAAATTTGTAAAAATCCCCCCAAGCACTTAAATAAAGGGGCTTATAGTCACACATGCCTCCCGTCCCTCACTCAGGGCTGGAGAAGTACACAAGTGAAACACACATCTGATACTGTCACTGACAGCAATCATGAAATATATCATCACAATGCTGCACTGGTGACTGCTTGGAAATAACTGAAATTGAACACATTTGGCTCTGAGTCAACAAGAGAAAAGTCTACATATTTAAAGGTGCATGACCAGATCTAGAGTCGCAAGTTTACTTAAGTTGACTTTTTTGATTGCGTTTACACAGGTATAAAAGTGAAAAATGGTGTGTACACTGTGTTAATTTGTGTGACTCATTAGTCATGCCAAGTTTATAACTTACACTTCCATAAACACCCAAAATATATTGAAGTTAGCAATAATAACCTCACAAATTTAAAATCATACACAAGATGTTGATATGAAATCAGTGACCACAATAATGCAAAACAGGTCTCATTTTTTAAGTCTAGAGAAAATTGTAAACCAATAGTTATTGTCTTCTCCAATCTGATTGGTCAGCCTCCCTCGTCGGATATCATTCGATTCACACAAATCCACATAAGCCCCTTACAGGCTTAGGAATCAATAAACAGTACTATTTCTCAAGACAAGTCTTAATGTCTCAAGAAATTTTTTCCTAGCCACAGTTTAATTTGGGAACCTTTGAGGATGTTTTCGGTTTTGACATGGATGATGCCACACTGGAAGAATTCCGGAATGATGATGGCAAGTATTTCATGATAATTGACGCCTCTATCAAGTCTATGCTTACATTAGGAAAATAATGCTCATTTTACAAACAAAATCTTGATGATGTAACAACGTTAATCTGTAAACAAACTGTAAAAGAAATACATCTGCATATATAAAAAAAATATTATTGCATTTTCTAAGATTACAACAACAAAAAATGCCATGGAATCACATGCAATTTATTTATTTCATTTTGTATCTGAGTTTTTCTTTATATGGGAGCATGACTTACTTGAAATTACATTTGTAATGTAATGCGTGATAACTGATATCAGAGAACATGGATTGGGGTGTACACTGTCAATTCAAACTAAACGTAAAAAAATGTCTGAAATAAACAAGTATTAACAGATCAGAGGAGACCTACCATTGTAATTCTGATCTTGCATGTTTTAGGCTGATAAGGACATACAAAGAAACAGTCCAGAAAAATTAATAACTGATTTACAAGTATCTGTTTTATTAACGTGTTCTAGATACAGCTAGAATATTACTGAATGTAATGTTGAACAACGTTTACTCACTCACTCTTGAGATTCAGTTGTGACCGATCGTTACTGAGTTTTCAGGGATGGAATCCTCCCTTTACCTGCAGCATGTGGGGTCACCAGTCACCAGTCAACTGGATTGATCCAGGCTTTTATTGTCACTTGTCACTAGACGGACAATATGGATCAACAATGTTGTGTTAAGATTCATGTCTGTACGTCTGGTGTATCTTGTATTTCATTCCTCATCTAACTTGAATTAAAACATTTACACTTGCATAATCTTTAAATCACCACCATAGGGAGTCCCCAGCAACAATTGGTAAACCAGGATAAGTTGAACCATCTCAAAAAATGTGTTTGAGACAAGTAGGTGGTGCACAGAATTTGGGCAACCATATTTGGTTTGTAACAGGTGGAGAGGGTGTACGCATGATGTGCATGTGATGAAATTGATAACGCTCCCGTAGACACACATGTTGCTCATAAGACTGTTAAGAGGTAGTCAATACCAGAATTCTCTAGTAGTCGTTTGATAGAAGTTACTTACAAACAAATAAACAAGTCAAAGATTGTCAAGCATGGCTGGATCATACATTCTCAGGCTCGAAAATCGGGCTATAATGTCATAAATTCCATGGCGAAAGAATGTACAAATAAATCTCGAGCATTGTCAAAAGCTAGCATTGCCACTGGTCTGTCTGTACCTGTGCTAGAGGGCATCAGATCGAAGGTAACGCTTGAGACAAAGGCGAGAGTAGTTTTATTAACCCAAGTAAGTCGTGAAATCGTCCAGTGATCAAATCCCAACTTGACAATTTTGACAAGTGTGCTGTTCTGCCAATTGGTACACAATTCATATGTAGTGCGAAAAAAACTGCCAACACTAGACAGTAACATACATATGTCAACCATTGTTTGATGACGTCATTCAAATCCAGCGTGATGCCATTTCTTTCTCACATGTGCTTGAGCACACATACAAAGAAAACGCTAAGGAATATTACGATAATATTTGCATTTAGGAGATTTCCGATGTGTGGGTGTAAATGAGTATTCAACACCTGGAACTGGTAAACAACTCCTAAAAAAAATGTTTGCCGATGGGAACACATATATGGAGGTGTTATTGAATATTTGATACCTGGAACTTTTTTGAGTACTGTGAGTGTTCATGTTTATACATCTGCAATGACGTACCTGCCAGATTCCAGATGATGACAGCACTGTCGGAACACCCTGACGCTATCACTTCCTTGTTGTAGGCGAGGCAGTACTGCAATAAACATGATATGGTGAGGGAATATTGAGTGAGTTGGGTTCAACACCGCGTTGTACAGAATGTCTTCATGCCACAGTGTGTCTGCTCCATCGGGAGGGAAGCTCAATGTGATGCACGTCTTTACCACTTTCGTCAAACCAATGACAGAGTCGCAAAGTTCTGACAAAGGATTAAATAAGGGCAAAATGGTAATAAAGCCCATGATTGTAGGATCCTGGCATTCCTAAGGAATGCAACTCTACACAGCAAATTGCAGTGCTAAAGACAACTGTTCTGTCTGTGCCTACACAGAGTAGTATTAGGATGGCTTCATATCTCTACTGTACAGTTCCAACCTTGTTCTTACTTCTACCATGGGCCAGGCAGATGTGAGGGGTCGTCACACTCAGATTGTCTAATCAAGCAATAATATATCATTTTCCTACATTTTATATATGTCAGGAAAGATTGAATACTTCACAGCGGAATATTCCAGCTATATGACGGCGGTCTGTAAATAATGGAATCTTTTTCGAATAAAATCCAGTGATTGACATCATTGCAATTGGGATACAATGACATGCATCAACCAAGTCAACGAGCCTGTTCACCCAATCCTATAATTTCAAAACTTAATTAAAACAAAAACAAAAGGTTACATGTCAAAATATGAACTCATCTGACAATTTCTCAATTATTCCCCAAAATATAAATTTTACAATTGCAAAAAATTAGAGAATAAAAACAAATAATGATGATTTATTTGAAGTTGTACGGTAGTACAGGTTTCATGAGTGACAACACTAACAGCATTGAAGTAGCCTTGTTACCAGACACACAGATGGTCAATAGTCATTAGGCATAGAGCTTCATATATACTCCGCCTCCTGGGGTTCATTAGAGCCATGGCTGTCAGTGTGGTCTGGACAAACTGCAAGTTTTGGACATTTTGCCATCATTTATCACATTATCTAGCTCCTGTAATTCTGTATGCTTTTATGCAGGATCCGTTGTGAGCTGATTCTGAGTGTTGCTGACTGACAGAAACATATAACAGAAGTAAACATGAATATGGAATCGATTCACAAGGAACCACGTATTTTGGAGCAAGGTGTATTCAACTTGTAAATGTTGGAATTAAAAAAAGTTAGTGTGTCTTATCTCGATTTGAAATAAAGTAGCATAATTGAATCCTGAATAGGTTGTTTTGGTACTCAAAGTTTGTTTGTTTGTTGTTTAATGCTGCACTTAGCAATATTTCAGTTATCTGATGTTCACCTGTACATAAGTGAATCAAGAACAGAATATCTATGCCGTCAGGTCAGGGTATGACGCACTAACAACCAAGTCACCGAACCTAACCACCCAATCAAATAAATGCCTCTTACAACCAGCATGCATTGCTGGGTACCATTTCTTACTGTTTAATTCTTCAATCAGGTAATGGCGCTATGGTCTAATGGATAGAGTGTCTGCAGAAGGTCCATGGTTCAATTCCCTGGTCGCATCATACCAAAAGATTGTTGTTTCCCTTGCTGGTGCAAGGGTTAAAACAAGACTGGTCAGGTTGGAGTCATAACACTGTGTCTGACAGCATCATGGTATTCAAGTGGGTTAGCACTTTGAAACCAGCAGTAGTCTGGACTAGTACAAGAAAACATGCACAAATGTGAAACCCCATTTCACCTCACCCCTTCAGTCAGGTGAGCTAATATCAAGTAGAACTAGTAAAGTACAAACCACCTCTCAAGAGTAAACAACGCACCAGCCAAGGAACCCACAAACATCTATATCTGTTAATGTGATCACTCCTGTGCTTGGAACATCATGACTCTGTCTAATGAGGAACCTGCTTCCCTTCATTAAAAATGCCATGTTTTTGAAAACGCTCTTTATTGTCTGCATGACATTGTATCGGATGCTGACTAGACAAATGGAAGACAATTAATTGTGTGTTAAGGGACAGTTTAAAAAAACAGTAATATTTCATTTTCTGTTTATTTTTGACGGTAATAAAAGTGAAAGCTAATTATGTTCAAGATAATAACTAATGTTGATCTGGGAGTTAAGATTTACTTTCTTTAGCATTAAATGAAACAATTTTTACAACTTTGAAAAAATGTAAATAATTGAATGAGTATGCAGCATATATTTTTAAAGGATATACAAAACATAAACTAATTGGTGTAGAAAGTGATCGTATCTTGCACCTTGCAAGTTTCATGCTGAATGAATAGATAAGGCTTGAGACAGGTGGAAGAGATTGATTCAGGACAGGTTTTAGAAGTTTGCCATCCATCACCCCTTCAGTGTGGGAGGCAGGAAACAGATACAGCAATACTGTATGTGAAACCATCCTCAGCACCCAGGGGTGTATTCACCCCCTGGTTCTAATAACACCCTTGGGCATCTGCAGCAATATCACAGAGGGGTATAAGGTTGTCTGGAGTGGAGTTAGTTTATAGCTGACTTCACATATTGTACCCATGTGGGGTATGAAACCCAGATAACAAGGAAATCACGACCACTTTGGTAAAACAAATCTGGTGATGGCATATTTAAGTTCATAGCTGGAATATTGCTGTGTTCGGCATTAAACAACAAACCAGCCAACCAACTTCATCATGAGGGTAAATCTGGGATTCAAACCCTATCAGGTCATCATTGGGGGAAATAGGCATGTGAATTTTCACCTTCATTTGCCCTGTGGTTTCTGAGGAGATTTTTATAATTCAAAAAAGGTATTTTAAGAATATTTAGGACAAAAAGTGCAAAAATCAAATAAAGGTTAAAACTCAAAATATTGCAAAACAGAATGTACATATTTATTATTATTTATATTTACTATTATTTACACATGTACCAAATATCATTACATTTAAACTTAAACAGTTGATAATAATGGCCACAAAGCATTTTCAGGTGAGCTTAAAATGTACAATGGAAAATCTATAAAAAAAACATATTTTCTGCCATTGCATATTTCCTCTCACGTTCTCAGCCAGAATAATCCATGCAGATAATAAAGATAATGTACTGCCATTCCATGATGAACCTAACTACCTGGTTGTAAACTTGCACACAATGTCCTCCTTGTGCGTACATATCTGCTCTGATTATCAGTTTAATCATGTCTCGGGGATCACACGGCTGCCTGATATACACCCCAGTCTGAGACAACAGCTGTCAATTAGAAATAGACGCTACCCTAATGAGGATGAAATATGAGGTCTATTTCAGAGATAGGTTGGGTAGGTTTTTCTCACAATGGCCAATTAGTAGGGGAAAATTGTAATTTGAGAAGGGTTCAAAAATTACAATTTTATAAAAAAGCTTTGACGTTTGGAAAATTTCATAGTTTTGTTTACTAAAACGAAATCTTCTTGAATCAATGTCTTCTCAGATAATAAAAAGACATATTCTTTTTGCCCATTTTAACACATGTTGTTAATATAAGATCCTAAAAAGGAGCATATAAAATCCCAAACTGGAAGATTTTGCATTTTTTCGAAAAGAAGTCAAAATAACATAATCTAATATTCATATTCAGTAATTGAGATGACAAGATGATTAGTGTGTTGAACCAGATGGTACATGTACATAGTAAAATATTCTTCATTTTTAAATACAGAACATAAAAATGCAAAGGTTAAAAAGCTACATTTGGTTGAAAATGCTAATTTTCTGTTTAGAACTCCATCAAATAAGAAGTTCAATTGTTTATTTTGTAACAATTGGTACACTAATTATGCGACTCCAAAAAACCAAATTCACACTTATGTTGTTTGTTTGTTTGTTTGTTGTTTAATGCCACAATCAGCAATATTCCAGCTTTTTGATGGCAGTCTAAAAAATAATCAAGTCTGGCCCAGACAATCCAATGATTGACATCATGAGCATTGATCTATACATTTGGGATACGATGACATGCATCAACCAAGTCAGTGACTCTGACCAAACTCGTTAGTCGCCGCATGGTCTACTTTTACGGCAAGCATGGGTTGCAAAGACCTATTCTATCCCTGGATCTTCACTGGTCTGAAACTTATGTACAGGTTTTGCAAATGGAATAGCTTGTGGTGGTTCAAATACAGATACAATACAAATACATTTGAGTAGCTGAATATTCCTAATTTCATTTAAGTGTGATGGTTCAGCAGGAAAAATTAAAAAAACAGTTAAAATGTAGGATATTCCAAACTTACAACCTAAAAGATTTATGACAACGATTCCATATTAACTTCCTGCATTGCACAGTTTTCTGTCCCAATCCATCCACAATAAGTGGCAGTTACAAATAAGTTGGAATTTTATACGTTTATTTCTGGATTTGAGTTTTTTGTTTTGTCAGTCGATCTATAAAACGAAAACTAATGAGGTGTATGTTTTACTATTGATTTCAGAAAATTAGAATACACTTCAAAAGTATTCCAACTGCAGGGTTCCCATTCAGAATGTCAGGAAGTCAATGAAGGGGGGGCTTGTCATACATTAATGTTGATAATCAAAGATTTAGGGGTTAACCCCTTCGAGTCTAACAATAAATAATACTGTACCCAACATATTTTAAAACCAATTGCAATTTACATTTAAGAGTTAATCCTTTTTGCATTCCATTTATGAACATCTTGGAAAGAGGTTAACCTATTGGACTCAATCTTAGTCCAAGATCTCAAAAGTAAAACTTGGAAATTATTTCTCCTCATCACACTTTGCCATTGTCATGGTGTTATGAGACATCCCTGTCATCTGTTGAATGATCATAAACATCTCCCTGACAAAGTTCATTTTTCTTCATGAGAATGACTTCAGGACAGTATAGGTGTCAAAAATGTTTTCAATCTAACAAATCTCATATATTATTAGATAGTTTTCTGCAGCAAATTCATCACATAGCAAACTGACATTATCAGCTACTTCACACAGTGAGATATCTCTGGGAATAGCTCGCCCCTGCTTTCATATACATCCAGTCGATCAGGCTGGTCCTGAGACAACTGGGAAAAAATATTAAACATGAGAAAATATGGCGTCTGTGTTATCTAGCAATGACACCTGGATGTCTTGAAGCAGCTGAGGTAGATAGCCTCCAGTATCACACAATCACTTCTGACATGGGCATTAATCTGGGGGAATTATGTGATGACGGTGAGTAGGGGGAGAGACAGGGCGGAGGGAGTAGGGACGAGGGTGGACAGAATGGGAAGACAGGAGGGGAGAACTAGTTGAAGCAGGGGGAAAAGAGCATGGATGAGGGTGGAGAGAATGGGAAGACAGGAGGGAGGAAGTAGTTGAAGCAGGGGTAAAAGAGCATGGATGAGGGTGGAGAGAATGGGAAGACAGGAGGGAGGAAGTAGTTGAAGCAGGGGTAAAAGAGCATGGATGAGGGTGGAGGGAATGGAAAGACAGGAGGGAGGAAGTAGTTGAAGCAGGGGGAAAAGAGCATGGATGAGGGTGGAGAGAATGGGAAGACAGGAGGGAGGAAGTAGTTGAAGCAGGGGGAAAAGAGCATGGATGAGGGTGGACAGAATAGGAAGACAGGAGGGAGAAAGTAGTTGAAGCAAGGTGGAGGGAGTAAGGATGGGGGTGGAGAGAATGGGAGGACAGGAGGGGAGAAGTAGTTGAAGCAGGGGGAAAAGAGCATGGATGCGGGTGGAGAGAATGGGAAGACAGGAGGGGAGAATTAGTTGAAGCAAGGTGGAGGGAGTAAGGATGGGGATGGAGAGAATGTAGGTAGGAAGTGGAAGCTGGATGGAGGGAGTAAGGATGGGGGTGGAGAGAATGTGAGGCAGGAAGGGAGAGGAGGTGGAAGCAGGATGGAACAAAAAGGAAGGGTCCTGTTCACTCACACACAATAACCCAGATCACTCACTCAGTCCACTACTGACTAGCTTGTGAGACATCAGCATTACTTACAACTTCTCCATCATGTCCGGACAGGATGTGTGTACATTTCCCACTGGACATGCTCCAGATCCGGAGATCCTTGTCTGCACTTCCACTCACAATCTTCTCACTGTCAAACTGACAGCAACTGATCACTGAAACATAACACATGCCATGGAACACTGCAATCAATTGCTCGTCTCCACTGCCTTCAGTCAAGGCACCTGACTGGAAACTGACGCTACCAATCTACTGATGAAATCCAGTTTCAATTACCTTACCTGTACTTACATGCAATTGTCTATATAAAATCCACCCATCCATCACAATCACTGTTTTGATTCATTCCTATCCAGGACTTATTCTTAATGTGTAATCTGCTACTCGTTATCAATGAGTGAGTGAATTAGGATTTATTGCCACTTTGAACAGCATTTTGATAATTCTGTGTCAGCTCAATGTGGGAAGAATACCAAAATTCAAAGATATGAACACATATTCGAAGCTATTTCATCTTACTCTGAAGGATGAGGTGTGATAATACACTGGAAATGTCAAACGGGAAATTTGAAAGATTGGTGTGAAAATTATTGGAATCAAAGGCAGTTGAAAACTTATTTTTAACACTTGTTAGTTCAGGACTTCAGGCATGATCAAGTTTGAAGGTATGACAGAAATGACTTAAATTGGCCAATTTTTTAGACTTCCAACTATGCACAAGACTGTGATGCAAGACAAATTGATTTGCAATTGTTTGTTTTAAAGACTTGCTCATGTTTGCACACTTTAACCTTAACCTTAGACTAACATCTAGTCTCTGAAATGAACATATCATACAGAAAAAAACAGCTGTTCAATTATCTTAATAAAAGTATTATAAAAAGGAGCCCAGAGACTCTCTTCATTTTCACTGCAGTAATCTAGACTTGCCAAACAGAACAGACTTGCATGGGCTGTATTTGATATATTTGTATCAGGGTCTGTAAGACAGACTACCTTAACCTATGCGTTTATGCAAGTGTTTAATTAACAAAGTCTAGTTCTCATTTGAGAACTTTCACAACGACTTTTAAACGTTTTGCTCCTATCTTAATGTATGCAGATCGAGTGGGTCAAAGAAGGCTTTTCATATCTTGTAATCATGCATTATTGCCATGGTGCTCCAGTAATTCCTCAAAAACATATTTACATATTGCAAAAAGCAATTCAAATGTCATTTGTTTTCATTAAGTTCAAAATAAGTATTTGAAATGTTAGATGTACTCAAATGACAAAAATGAAAGATTGTTTGGCAATAGTGACAATTTCACTAGTCTTCTCTCATTTCAATACAAACATGACAGGTATTTTCACAGTTCAATAATTTCAGTCAATGATAAAATACACTTAAGGGGCCCTTGTCATAACTGATAAATATTGTGTCAGGTGAGTTGAGGTGAGGTGAGGTGAGGTGAAATGGGGTTTAACGTGACAAGAGTTTTGCACTTATATTGTGATGTGCCTGCACGTGTGTGTGTGTGCCTCTGTGTATGTGTACTTATACTAGTCTGGACTATTGCTCACCCACTGAGATACCATGCCAAAGTTTAACATGAATATCCCACTCAGACACAGTATACTGACCAGTCCTTGTATTAGCCTTCAAAGCCTAGGGTGCATGTGGCAAGTTTGTAAAATAGCTACCTATTTATATATATTCATGGTACTATTTTTTCCTATTTCTTTGTGATGTTTTCTACAACATAAGATCTGATACTGAAAATCATGAAAGACATTTTACTGTAGTTACCCTGGTTCATAAATGTGTTTATCATTACTCTTCATAAAAGCTGATTTGCCATCACCATGTTGTACAAACCAATACAATCAGCTGAAGATCAGTGAGTGTGAGTGTGTTTGGTTTTACACCGCTTTTAACAGTATTCCAGTTATATCACGGCGTGTCAGCTTAATGTGGGAGGAAAGCCCGAAGTGATGCAGGTCTCAGATATTTACCACTCCGGTAGGTTTCTGGTGTGCCCAAGGGATGCGCCCCTGCACAGTGAATCACAGAGCCTTAGACAACTGGGCCACCAGTGCCCCCAGCTGAAGATCAGATGGGCATCATGATATCATAGCAATATCATACCATCCTGCTTATCACAAGATGGTGATAACAGTCACAAGATACATCTAATCCCAGCACAGCCCTCGAATATCAAATGGTCAGTCCCTAACTGTAAGACACAAATATTTTAATCTGAGGAAATCTTTGGAATTTGTGAATGTGTAATAAGTGATCTAAACTGGAGAAAAGGTTGAATACACATGACTCATAGTATTACTCTAATGTTCAACACCATGTAACAAAAGTCCCAATAAAGCATGTGCAGTGTTACATCTAGCCCGGCGTACTGTATAGTTTTCAGTCAATTACCGTATTCGACGTAATAAGCGCCCCGCACGAATAAGCGCCCACGATAGTATTTGCTAATATAGTGACTAGTGAACAATCCTAATTAGCACCCCTTCCGATTGATCAATGTTCACAAGACTTCTTATTAATTCCCACTCATGTGGTATATGCACCCTTAATTATGGGCCATTATATTCTAGAAAAATATATCTGTCGTACATAAACATTTCAGGCTGTCAGCATAAACCACGAAATGTATCTTTCAACTCTATTTTTTTCATCAAAATAATATTCTAATAAGAGCCCCCTATTTCTAATTTTGAGAGCGCCCTGGGCGCTTATTACGTCGATTACGGTAGTTTACAAACATGGGAGAGGTGAGCTACACTCCCTTCTAAGTTTTTGTCAACCACTATCATGTCCGTTCAAGTGTATAACATGAACACATACAAATGTCCATTTTTTGTTAATAATTCTTGAAATGCTGACATTTAAAAAAATATTTGACTCCCTGAGTTATAATAACTGTCTAAAAGGGCTGTAAAGTAGCACAGCTTGTCATGTTTTTGTTGCATCTGGTTGTGGAAAAAGTTAATGTTATCTGTGGGAGTCTTGAAAAACAACCACTTCATAACAAGGCTGGAATGTGCAGAAAACGTTGTAGTGAGGCGAATGTCATTATATTTCCTCAGTATCTCAGAGGGCACAGCAGCCTCAGATACCAGGATTTTTGTAGAATTGCTGTACCTCAGGCATGCCAATGCCACTCTTGCTCTGATTATGATTTTTGGTCTGTCGAAATCACAACCATGTTTATGTTTCACGACAGATGTCCACGACTTGAGTCACAATGGAGTCATTAAGTGTGTATGGTTTCGGCGATATTCTTATCCGTATCATAGCATGGAACATAAGGAAAGGTCTTCATTCATTGTGATCATATAGTGATAGGAAACAATAAAATGACTATTGGCCTCTAACACAAGCCACTACCACAAACACAAGTCATAAACAGAAACAACTTAACAGAGATAGAAACTAACATTTTCAGTCCCAAGTCTTTATAATGATAACAAATAGCAAAACACTAAAAAATGGCACATTTCTACTAGTCCTTATGATACCTTAACTGTTGGGCAGTTTGGCAAGGACTACTGGAGATCACTAACAGGCCACTAACATAGACCACTATTACACAGGCTACTAACATGCCACTAACACTGACCACGATTACACAGGCCACTAACATAGACCACTAACACAGACCACTAACACAGAACACTAACACAGACCACTAACACAGACCACTAACACAGGCCACTAACACAGACCACTTTTACACAGGCCACTAACACAGACCACTAACACAGGCCACTAACACAGACCACTTTTACACAGGCCACTAACACAGACCACTAACACAGACCACAGTTACACAGGCCACTAATGTAGACCACTAACACAGACCACTATTACACAGGCTACTAACACAGATCACTAACAGGCCACTAACACAGACCACTATTACACAGGCTACTAACATGCCACTATCACTTTTACACAGGCCACAAACACAGATCATGGTTATAAAGACCACTAATGTAGACCACTAACACAGACCACTATTACACAGGCTACTAACACAGATCACTAACAGGCCACTAACATAGACCACTATTACACAGGCTACTAACATGCCACTAACACAGACCACGATTACACAGGCCACTAACATACACCACTAACACAGACCACTAACACAGAACACTAACACAGACCACTAACACATACCATGAACACATACCACTAACAGGCCATGACCACAGACAACTAACACAGGCCACTAACACAGACCACTTTTACACAGGCCACAAACACAGATCATGGTTATAAAGACCACTAATGTAGACCACTAACACAGACCACTATTACACAGGCTACTAACACAGATCACTTACAGGCCACTAACATAGACCACTATTACACAGGCTACTAACATGCCACTAACACAGACCACTTTTACACAGGCCAATAACATAGACCACTAACACAGACCACTAACACAGAACACTAATGCAGACTACTAACACAGGCCACTAACACAGGCTGCTAACACAAGCCATGAACAAGGACCACTAACAAAGACCACTAACGCAGAACACTAACACACACAGACCACTAACACAGGCCACTAACGCAGACCACTACAGGCCACGAACACATACCATGAACAGAAACAACTAACATAAGCAAGCTCCCACTCACACAAGTCACCAACACAGGTCACTTGCAACCGTACACAATAAAAGGGTTCTCTTGCACATTAACAAAGAAGAGCGCATCTATCTATACATATCTTGGGGAAGCTCCTGCTGTGTGGAAGAAAGGTATATGACTTAACAGATGTGGATTATTGCTTGAAAAAACTCCCTTGTTGAGGCAAAAGCTTTTAAAGCCAGAGACAGATCTAAACGATGTTTTAAAACACTTCGTTTTTCTTGAAATGGAGATACCAGTAGGTTGGAATCAATTAAGTGAGGTGTTAAAAAATCAACAAGATTTTTTCATTGCCGACAGCTATATTTACCATAAATCAGGCTGAATGCTTCACATATTGAGTCAATTGCTGCCAATCAGCCAACGCGCTTCTGACAAAATCACCTGGCTTTATTTAAATTGAGAACATACTCACTTTTTAGCTGCTCTTACATCTGCCATTATTTAAAAAAAAATCTGACATGATTCTCCGGCAGAGGAAACCGATTCATTTTTTAAATCGACATCCAAAAGATTTAAGGAAAAGAGTCTGGTATATTTCTTTCAGAAGTGATTGCTGAAATCTATTTACTCAACTGCGATACTTGCTTTAAGGCACATATGATGTTTGGGAATTAAGAGAAATGAACATTACTGCATATAAGAATGTTGTCAATAACATGACTGAAAGCTATGTACAACAGTGACATACCAGGTTGAAATTAACATCAGTGTCAAGTCTTACGGAATGCTGCATTTTCAATGTGTCACATTTTACAAACAACTGAATCGTTAACAAACTAGCTGTTCAAACCAAAATTTCCAACTGATAAGCATCAGAAATATTTTGCCAGATGTAAAAAATTCGCTTCAGCTCGTCAATAAATGATTGCTGTTAAACGTTTACATTTTCTGCTAATTGCTTTCACTTGTGAATACATCTGATGCATAACAGATGAATATTCTGTGAAGTTTGCTTCTGACAGTATGCAAGCATTTATCAGAGACAAAACAGTCTGAAAGTTTCAATTTGGAAACAAAATAGAGATACAATAAGAGATTTATGGGTTTTTTTTACCTTCCGGTAAGTGTTTTCTGCATATTCTGACAGAGAAACCTCAACTGTCTTATGACCAGTTAGCCCCATTTTGTTCTGTGTTTTTTTCTGAAATATTTTGAAATTATAGTTACTGTACATACAGACTGTTTTTTTTAAACAGAGCAAACGTGTTCATTTAAGACATAAATGTTATGCCATGAAGATTGGGAACCAAAATTGTGGTAGTAGAGTAATGGCAGTTGTGGTGAATACAGTTAACTGCTAATTTACATTCGACATCCTCCTGAGGCAATAGCATTAACTGACTATAAAAGTCCAGTTTTGACCCTTGCCAAACTAGGCTGGAATTTCCAGGCTTGATCATAGTGACCAACATAGTAACAATTTGAGTTATGCCCCTTCTATGTCTCTCCTGTTGACCAGATTCCATCTCTCATATCATTTGCATTTGCTTCAAACAAAATGGCGGTGCCCAGTCAAGATGATCTGATCGATAATAAAGGTCGATATTGTAATAAAACAAGTCTTATCCCGGTAAGTGCATCAGATCATTTGAAATATTAAAGATTTGAAAAATATCTGTCGACGGACGGTTGGCGGTACACATGCTTTGCAAATCCTGCAGTCGACCGAAAAAGGCACTTTGAAATCCATATTGTTTATGAACCGGATGTCTAGTTTGTTACGCGACTTTGATTGAACGATGTGTAGACTTGTTAGTCAAGCCAAAATGTAACACTGCAATTCCAGCCTAGTTCGGCAAGGGTGGAAAATGGACTCTCATAGTTAATGCCCTTGCCTCAGGTAGATGATGTTCAAAGGATTGTGCTAACTCATATAATGACACTTGGTACCTGTACGATCTTCCTTGGTAACCTTACCTATCTCATTTGAATGTGTGTTATTTTGAATTTCCTACATTTCATTTCAAGGAAGGTGCATCACCTGTCAAGCAGTTAAAGATAAGTTTCACCCCATACTATATCATGGAATTCGAAGTCTATAGTTTGATCATTACCGTAAAGGTGTTATTGTTTGCTAGTTTTTAATAGATGAAAGGTTGGGCTACTCGCATAAATTTCAGGACACATTTGACTTTTTGTTTTGTTTGTTGTTTGAAGCTGCACTCAGCAATAGTTCAGCTATACGATGGCGGTCTGTACATAACCAAGTCTGGACCAGAGAATCCAGTGATTGACATCATGAGCATGATCAACGCAATTGGGATACAATGACGTGCATCAACCAAGTCAGCGAGCCTGACCACCCTATCCCTAACTCGCCTCTTACGACAAGCATAGTCGCTTTTTACAGCAAGCATGGGCTACTGAAGACCTTTTCTTCCCTGGATCTACATGGGTCTGATGTATTTGAAGCCAGGGGTCAACAATCGCATTATTGTGGTGTCGCGTTAACTTCATGATCTACAGTATTCTAATATCCTAACAAGAGTCAAGTTTGCTCATCAGTTAGGGGCTAATTATTTCTCCCTTCTAATGAAAATGAGCAAAAGTAAATAAGTTGCTATCATGTAACAGGGTGTTGATGATGATTGGTTCTCAGCAATAACTGGTTGCGAGAGAGTGCACATTCAAATTTTGAAAAAAATTGTTACATCTGCATGTGTTAAAATTAACACAAAACACGCACACCCACATCTATCAAAGAGATGCTAGGCTTAGCAGTCACTGAAAAAACACACTTTGTTCAAATTGTATGATGTTTATGATAGCTGTTGCAATCACCCAAATTACATACAGACAGTATCCCAGTTTCACACATGGCACATCATAGAGACCAAGACAGGGCACCAGATAGTGCAGCACAGCTTTAGCCCCTCTTCACATCATTGTGTCGTGAGTTCATAGAATACCCTGAGCTCCACACAGGGATATTGAAGTCATCACTGTGTAACAAATGTGTCACATGCTGCCGTCCTTGTCAATATAGACGGGTTCTTGCCTGTAGTTGCATTGCATCACATTTATGATGTTTAAAGACTAGGGCATGGATGGGTCTGGATTTGTGGACTCCAGTACCTGTGAAGATCAGGGGTAGAATAGGTCCACAGCAAACCATGTTTGCCATAAAAAACAATTACGGTATGCTTGTTGTAAGAGGCGACTAAAGGTATCGGTTGGTCAGTCAGGCTCGTTTACTTGGTTGATGCACGTCATCATATTCCTATTGCGTGGATCGATGCTTATGATGTCAATGACTGGATTGTCTGGTCTAGACTCGATTATTTACAGACCTCCGTCAAATAGCTGGAATATTGCTGAGTGCTGCATTAAACAACAAACAAACAAACTTGCTGATCAATATGATGGCTATAAGAAAAAGACAAATTGTGCTGATATTTTTCCTCCCATTACGGGTCACATCAGAACGACCTTTCATCTGAGAAATCAGAGCATCGTTTTCCAGATCAGGAAACTGACAATCAGAATGTGTTTTCTAATCATGCAACTTTGAAAAGGTAAACGTGGGGTATTCCAAATGACATTTACAGGCTGTACGACTATGTGATACCACCAAAATCTCTAGCTTCATTAGGATAAACATTGGAATGAAGGGAAGTACTACAAATCTCGGCCATCTATTAGACATTCCCGATTGTCCTTTAGTTCAGGTATCAAATTTTGAAACAAGAATTTTGTCAAAAATGTTTTCAAAATGCAGTCTAGAATGAAAGTTGCTAGTTCAAAATTAGTGCCGTTTTGCTCGAGAAAACTGCTCTCTGATTTGCTAATGTTGACTGTTGACTTCTTGTTAGTCATTTCATTGGTCAGTCAAAGGTCATGAAAGGTCGTTCTGATGTCAGCTGTAATGGGATGTCTTCAGATCTTTGTTTAGCAGTAGCTACAACTGAGATCTGATATTAATGAGATTGTGTAAGTTTTCAGAAAATCACACAAGGCTGAAATTGTTTAAGGACATTTCATAGACATTATTTAAAGATGGTGTGTTGGACTGATCCATTAACTGTTGTAGCAGACAGAGTGCTGTAAATCCAAGCTGTTGTTTGATTGGTTAACTTACTCAACAGCCAACCAATGAAATTGCAAACATGTTTGGAACTGACAGCAATCTCAGGAATGTTGTAATTGTCAACAATAAAGTCAAACATTTTTTCCATAGATGTCAATGACCAGTTTGATTATCTGCATAATTAACCTTTATATAATTACCACATTACACTTACTGAATTAAACGGAAACAAGTTATTTCTTGCAGCGATAGTGTCCAACTACCTAAGTTTTATATAGTCAGGAATACTTAGGAAAGTATGTAAATACTGTAAGTTTAAACAATCATAAAATGTCATATCATCAGGAAATCTTCAAAGTAAACACACACAACCTTTATTGATTTCAGTAAATTTAATGCAAACAATGTTATTTCTATTATCCTATTATACAGATTTCAGACTGATAGAAAAGATATAGTTTTGGAATCAGAACTAAAACCTTTCAAGAAACCGAATTAAATGTAAATTCTGAAAGGATTCTTTGAATGTACATCAATACAGTGATTTATCTAGTCTCAGTGGACAATATGTTTACAGAGGAATTCCTTTTGTGAGAGGAGATACCATTTCCAGAATAACATTTGAAACAGTGCTTGTTTTGAAGAAACAGAACTGAAGGGTCATCATTTTTTTTAATTTAATGCTCTCCAATGTTCATAGAACATGCTCTCCAATGTGAATAGAACATGCTTTCCAATGTGCATAAAACATGCTCTCCAATGTGAATAGAACATGTTCTCCAATGTGCATAAAACATGTTCTCCAGTGTGCTTTGAACATGCTCTCCAGTGGGCATAGAACATTCTCTCCAATGTGCAAAGAATATGCTCCCCAATGTGCAAAGAATATGCTCTCCAATGTGCAAAGAATATGCTCTCCAATGTGCATAGAATATGTTCTCCAATGTGCATAGAACATTCTCTCCAATGTGCAAAGAATATGCTCTCCAATGTGCATAGAACATTCTCTCCAATGTGCATAGAATATGTTCTCCAATGTGCAAAGAATATGCTCTCCAATGTGCATAGAACATTCTCTCCAATGTGCATAGAATATGCTCTCCAATGTGCATAGAACTTTCCCTCCAATGTGCATAGAACATGCTGTCCAAGACTGACATTTAGAATAGATTATTTGCCAACCTCCTTTCTACCCCATTTGATTTTGGTGAAAACAGTGTGCCTTTATCTTACATTATACGGTAAATGAACTCAAATCCAAATAAATCAGTGTCATCACTATTATCATTAAAGAATCACAAACACTCAATTCAAAAATTTCTTTCTAAAAGATTGATTGTAACCCGACAATAGTTCAAAGAAGATTTTGTCAGTTGAAATCAACAATATTTGAAATATGTACACAATGAAAAACTGAAGGCCTCAGTGAGATAGAGTTGCCGATATTGATAATGACAAGCAACCTGTTTTATCCAAGCAGAAATCAAAAACATCATCCCATGTGAATTAATTCATCTGTCAAACCAAATTTATCAGAAAATGAATGAAATTTACAAGTCATAATGAAGGGGACAACTGATATTGACAATGTGTCATAGTTGTGGTACTTCCCATCTCGAAATAATAGGAATTCTTTGTGTGTACTCTAAACCACTAACAAAATTTGTCAATTTTTCTCATGCAAGTCCAAATTTTATAATCTTTGCAGCACACTTCATTACCCCTCAAACAATGGGGATATAGCTTCTAATGAGCTGAGATAAAACCAACGATTAATCTTCACAAATAATTCTATTATTCCTGCATATTATCAACTCCTAAATGTGATTTAATTATTAGTCTGCAAAGATTCATTAATTTTCCAAATTGAACAGATGTTGATGAAATATGATCTAGTCTATGACAGACATGAAATGGATTACCCACTGAAATCCCCACCAGGAGGAATGTGTCATTTACCTCGGGGCACAGTTTGAATCAAACTGGGGAAGACATTTTAATTTGTTAAAAAAAGTGTCAAATATTTACAATGACTTAAGAGGAATGAATAGGATTTGTCTGTGACTTCATTTCAACACAACTAAGAAATAAATCAAAATAATTTTAAATAAACGGACTGAAAATATTCCTTAAATAATTTTCTAAAAATAGAAAATTCACATTCAAATGATTATGTATGTTACATTGTTTATATTTTTTGACTGGGTGCAAATACTACATTTCGACGCATAGATTTCAGAATGAATGCCAACAACGTCCATGGTGAAACCTATTTACCATATTTCCTCTACTAAGGGCCAGTTTCTTTTAAGGGCTGGGTACATTTTGAAATACTAGTAAGAATCGGGGTGCTAAGCCGGGTCTGGATCACTTTCAGCTACAGTCACAGTTTAAGAATACGTTCAAGATTCTTCCACTCTTATAGCAACATCAATGCAGAAACTATGGTATCTCTGAGGAACCATCTTTTAATGTCATTTGGTTTGATGTAGCCAGTGAATTGAAGCACTGAAATTCAGCTCTCTCCTTGTAGACTGGACTAACACTTAGTCAGTGAAAAACATGTCTTTAAATTATTTTTTTCTTTGAAAGAACCTTTCCTCTTGGGCTGATTTCAAGCAAACTAGACTTGGTTAGTTTAATCTAGACTTTCCTAGGTTTTAGCACAAAAAAATACCTAAAAAATATAAATTCCACAGTCATGGTGCAGGACAACTTGTAGACCTCTTATATTAGCCTTGCTCCAAGGCTGTACTGAAATCATAAGTCCATGAGTGTATAGTAATTCTATCCTCCTAATAGGCAAGTCTAGATAAATGGACAGTACTAAGGATGCCAGTCTCTTGGAGGGACAACTTGTTCTTATTATTTATATGATCTAGAAATTATGATTTTAACTAATATTTGCCTTTGAGACTTGTGCAGGTCTACTCCTCTATCGGCCAGGTGCTGTGTGAGGTGACTAAATAGATTGGATGGTCAGGTGCAGGAAGGGGTGCCCGTACCTTAATGAGCATCTCATTCACAGATAGACCGACGTAAATATATCTCATTCTGAAAGGTCAGGATGGTTCATCAATTGTTCATCTCATCATCGAGACTACTGTATGTTGAAATATATCGGGTACTCGGGTCGGGTGGGTACTGAGGACCTTACTCGGACCTGTGGTTTGTCATGTGATATATTGTTTATTGACAAAAATGATGTGGAACAATATGGTTACACTACAAGTCACTAATGTTCACATTTCTTTCTGACTATGTTCCCATTCCTTCAGACTATCATATGTTTGAATAAAGATAAAACTTCAGTCAACTTCAGTGTATGCATGACCAGATCATTTCATATGTGTACCTAAAGGGCTGTGGTCAAACTATTCCTAATCGGACATTTTGTACCTATCTCTTGAGGCCTGCAGTAGGTACCCGGGTCGGGTTGGGTCGGGTCGGGTCGGGTCGGGTCGGGTCGGGTCGGGTCGGGTAATAGGTGGGTGGGTACCCGGGTAGTAAATTTGGACTTGTCCAAGCACTATGTTGGATGAATGTTTTCTGCATTTTTCTACAAATTTCCAACTTTAGCTTTCTTCATGGCCCATAAAAGATGACACTTACAAGTCCCCAAACCAAAGCTTAATCACATTGAATTCTTAGTTGTTGCAATGCTCACCATAGCCACTAGTTAGACACAAGTAGGTTACTCCAAGTATGATAAATACATTAACAACGAAATTCAACAAAGACTTGATAGATATTTGTCAAAGTATCTATCCCTAATCAGTAAGCAGAACATTGAATGCAGGCCAGTGTGTTGTGGAGTCTTGTTGAGACTGTAAAAGCATACCATATTCAACATAATAAGCCCTCAGGGCACTCTCAAAATTAGAAATAGGGGGCTCTTATTAGAATTAATTTTGGTGAAAGAGTTGAAAGATTGTAAATTTCGTGGTTTATACTGACAACCTGAAATGATACACAAGAAAAGTTTTCGGTATTATACACGGCAGATATATTTTTCAAGAAATTAATTGCCTGTAATTAAGGGTGCATATAACACATGAGTGCTTATTATACACGAATAAGTAAGTCTTGTGTACATTGATCAATCAGAAGGGTGCTAATTGGGATTGTTCACTAGCCAATATATTTATAGTAAATATCGCAGTGGGTGCTTATTAGAGTGGAGCGCTTATTACTTCAAATACGGTAATTACATTATCAACCTAGCACCATAATATGGTCTCTAACAAGAAGCGTATTAACTATTCAAAGTACTCTTCTCAAGATCTTCTTTCATAATTTTCATAGATCATGTCTTTGTAAGGCCTGACAAATTCAAGCACTTGTTTTACAAATCCACCTGTCTTTCACCATTTTCCATAACAGGAAATAATTATGTATTGTAATTTTTTCGGTAAACATTGTAGAATGTTGTACTGACGCATTAACTTCAATAATGACGCAAGAATTGTTCCCTAAATGCATCACATGGGTGCCTGCTTTCAAATACATAAACACTTCCTATAAACACCATATTATGACCATGAAAACTTGAAGTTAAAATAGAAACATCTGTCAACATGCTCCACATGCAGGCATTGTTGCACCGGAAATGCATGAGCGGTGTGTATACAAAGCAAGCTCCATCCCACTGCATGCCACCTCCATTACCAACATAGCAGTAGATTAGAACCCAGAGAAAAAGCTAACCCTGTGAAGAGCATTACTGCAAAGCTTCACAGAAAATGTGATGATTACTTTACCTGGCATGTGAAACAGGCTGGTTGATTGGCTCTTATAATTTAGGATCAACCTTACAATTGGCTGACATTAATATGAATAAAGCTGGATCACTACCAGGATGTTAAAGATAATGCAGGTGCCAAGTCTTTTATGTCAGCTTTTTGGAGTGTTTTGTAAAACAAGCAATGGAAAAAGAATTTTGTTACATGCCACAGTATTTGTGTTCTCGGACAAGCCGAATAGTGTCTCGTGCCCTTCTCATGGTCATTTTGACCTGTGAAGATTCTGGGGTAGAATAGGTCTTCAGCAACCCATACTTGCCGTAAAAGGCAACTATGCTTGTCGTAAAAGGCGACTAACGGGATCGGGGGGTCAGGCTCGCTGACTTGGTTGATACATGTCATCGATCCCAATTGCGTGGACCGATGCTCATGATGTCAATCACTGGATTGTCTGGTCCAGACTCGATTATTTTACAGACCGCAGTCATATAGCTGGAATATTGCTGAGTGCGGCATTAAACAACAATCAAACAAAAAACAAACATGGCCATTTTTGCGACCGGGTTCCGTCTAAGCGCAAAGGGGCATAGTTAAAAGAATTTTCAACTAGTTGCGTAATTATTCACGTATATTTCCCCCATATATTATATATAGTTCAGATGCAATTTAAAGCCAATCAGGACATGCAGTACTATACAGTATGATTGAACACATTTAACTGTATCTTGGGTATATTTTTAGATGCGAGACATATGTATATTAAAACATTATTCCTGAGAGAATCTTTGACCGATATGCACATTTTGATTGGTTTGGAAAGGGCGAGTGGTGACGAATGATGCCACAGTTGAATCATGGTCTTTGGTTCAAATTCTTTTGATTATTGAGAGAAATAGAAAGTGGAAAAGGGAGCCAATGACAGTTCTGCTGTCACTATAGGCCTTGCATCATCTAGGAATGACAGTTTGTTCAAAGAAAGGAAGTAACATTTGTTTGACCCCTTTTTGGAAATGACCCCACTTTTTAGTTACAGTTGGTTGCGACCTGGGGGTCTATTCATTTTCCACAGAATGAAACGTGCTACAACTACCCCATCCATTTCATCACCTCTTATAAAAATCACAGCATGTATACGTTATTGAAAATTTACATTAAGGCAGGTTTCCAGATTAACAAGGGTGCAGACTTATTGTTTTCCCTGAACCAACTCTGTCCTCATCCACATTGATAATTTACCAAATTACTGTCATTCAAATCCTCTCCTGCATGAACAAGTCCAACTAAGGCTGAAAGAGTTATCTCCCATTCATAGAAGTATGTGTTGTCTCTGACTTGTCAGACATATATTAAAGACATAAAGTTTAGCTACCCTGTAGCATGACTGGATCAATAAAGAGCCATTACTGGAATTTTATCTATACTGCATGTAAAATTCATCAATATCCATTGCACACAAATTATTTGGGCAACCTGATAATATTTAGAAGTTGTCCGATGACACTGTCTGTTCCAAGGCAACAAAGCATTTTAATTCAGCATAAAGATACAAGTTACCTTTCTGAAGCCCATCTGCATACTGTTCCACACAAAATCAATGACATAAATTGCCAAATAACTTGAAACCCACACCAGTTCTCTGTGTTGTTTCACACATTCACATACACAGGTGCCTGGACAGCCAGGTTTTCATGAAGTCATATAAGCCATATGTGAGATTACCTTCTGTGTGACCAGAGAGCTGGAAGAGTAGTCTCCCCTTTTCCACATCCCACAGCATAAGTGTGTTGTCCCAGGAACCTGTCAAGGCATAGCTGCCGACATTTGATAAGCACTGTAATCAATGAAGAAATATAATCATTTGGGGAAAGAGAGGAAAAAAGAGAGCATTTGTTCTATTGTCCAAAATGAAAAGTACATTCATGTGGGAGGAAAGTGATGCAGGTCTCAGATGCAGTGACTTGAGTGAATCCCCTGCACAAAGGTATGGTGCTCACAAACCTTGAAACTAGACGTGTAACAATACGGTGTGGTCACGATACTATGCATATCCCGATACCATGGGTGTGATATGATTCGTATCCCGATACAGTTCTTATACTTCACAAGATGATATTCTTTCTTTGTGCAGGTGAATCACAGCCCTGAATCATTTGTTATTAAATTTCACAGATCAAAGATGGGATATTGTAGACAGAAACGTATTGGTAGAGGGCACTGGGAATATTATGCCATTTATGTCCAACCATGAAATACTAGAGAATCTGCATGAGCTGGTGGTTGAACAGTTTGTTATTCTTCATGTTTTTACACCAATATAACTTGTAATGAAATGCATTTTATGTATCACAATACAGAGGTTGTAAATCAATGTATTGTAGTGTGGGCCTCGTATCGTGACATAATTCTATATTGCTGTATTGTTACACCACTGCTTGAAACATAATCAGGTGAAACTGGGATTTGAACCCATCATCTGTGGAACAATATATATATAACTACTGATCCTTTGATGGATTGTATATATTATATATAACTCTGAAGTGTACTATAGACAGTAAAAGTGTATTTGTCTTGACACCATATGTTAATTATTAGACCCCCAGGGTACCAAAAGATTGGCACTACTTAGGGACCGTTCATTTATTACAGGGTTAATGAGGTTTAGGATTCACTAATGTACTAAAAATAATGACTCCCCCCCCTACTGCTTGTCATATTTTGGGTTGACCGTTCCCATATTCTGTACATTGTTTTCATGACCCTCCTCGAAGAGACAAAATTCAAAAGCACTTCATAAATATTACAAAAACTACAGAAGGGAAGAAAATCTCTGCATCTTAACAAATTTTCAAAACATACCGGGGTCCTCATTGGAGCAGGGTGCCAAATACATCAAATATGGTATTTCTTCTTGTTCCTTAATCATGAATGAGAGACACTGGAATTCTCTGTGTTGATTTCATGTTTACTTGTACTCAGTGTTACAGTTTGGACATGTTCTGTTTATTTCTGGGTTAACGGATTATAATCTAAAAAAACCCGGTATTATTTAAGGAGTATTAGGCTGCAGTACATGACAGTCAGTATCAAACAATCCAGCTATATCACAAAGACCTGTAAATAATTGTTTCTGGAAAAGATTAACTCTGGTTGATAATTTTAAACAACTCTCTTCACCATCAGGGTAAAATGACAGACAGTCAGTGAAGTCAAACATGAAGACTGCACAATTTTAGTTTGAGTTGTTTCTTAGAACAATGACGGGGTACTGAGGACCAGTACAGACCTGGGTGCTGTTGTACAAAGCGATCTTAGCGCTAAGGTGATAGTAACTCCCATATCTTAACACAGACTTACGACAGTTGTAGCACTGAGGTTGTTTTGTACAACAGCACCCTGAAATACGAATGGATGGCTTTCTTAGCAGAAGAATACAGGGAGCAAACATCACAGATCAAATTACCTCAATTTCATCGGTATGTCCACGTAAAATACACAATAATTTCCTGTCCTTGATTGACCAGATTCGTACTGTCCTGAGAAAACAGAATGAGTGAACAGACATTATGGTTTGTGTAAGTTAGGACATGAATTTGAAGTCCACATTCAGTATTGAGAGATGGGCCCGAAGTTATCACAAATACAATATTGAGAGATGGATCAATAGTTATCACAAATACAGTATTGAGAAATGGACCCACAATTATCACAAATGCAGTATTGAGTGATGGACCCACAGTTATCACGAATGCAGTATTGAGTGATGGACCCACAGTTATCACAAATGCAGTATTGAGTGTTGGACCCACAGTTATCACAAATGCAGTATTGAGAGATGGACCCACAATTATCACAGATGCAGTATTGAGAGATGGACCCGAAGTTATCACAAATGCAGTATTGAGTGATGGACCCACAGTTATCACAAATACAGTATTGAGAAATGGACCCACAATTATCACAAATGCAGTATTGAGTGATGGACCAACAGTTATTGCGCACATAGTATTCAGTGATGGACCCCCAGTTATCACACAGGCACAAATAACGAAACTTCTAAAACCCATGTTAACAGTTTCAAGTTAAGAAAATGAAAGTTAATTGATACTTAAATAAGCTTCATATATTCGAATATATTAACATCAAATTCCATACTTGTCAGTTCCAGCGCTGATGATTTTATCTCCTGAGAGTTGAATGTGATCTACGCTACCACTGTGTCCTTGGAGAGAGAAACACAGCTTTCCTGATGAAGAATTTAAAACTCGGATACTACTGTCTGCACAACCAGTCACTATCATGTTAATCTGAAAAATAGTATCAAAACTCATAATAAGTTCAATGTTAAAGTATTCAGACAATTGTTCCAGTCTCTACTGACAATACTTAATTACCTATACTTGTCACACAACATATATGTATAGTGCATCTATCATATATGAGTCCAAATTTACTACCCCTGTACCAGACTCCTGATTACACAATAACAACCAGAATCATCGTCAAACTTCCCTTCACCAAATGTCGGTGAAACTGCCAATTAACCACTGTCCAAGGCCACCATTTTGAAAAAGAAGCATTTGTTGACATAATCCCAACAAAAAAGATATTAAAAAAACATGGCATCTTTTTTTTTATATTTCAAAAATACTTTTAGCCAAGCATTAAAAACTGTCAGTAATGATAGGCCTACCTTCAACTTGACAGCAGTGACGGTGTCGGAGTGACAGTTGATGGTGTGGATACATGTTGTGGAGTGTATGTCCCACACACGGAGTGCCTTGTCCTCACTGCCACTCACGATACAGTGGTCTGGAAATAATCACATCACTAATGACACCAGTTTACTTATACAACATACTGATGATAACGCTGCTAAATATTATTAGCATTGTCTAGGGGTAGAATCACACTGTTTCATATTTACCCCCCTGTGCAGGGTGTTTTGGTTATCTAGTGGTTATAAACCCAAAATATCTATTCATGGGGTATGCATTGATGAATAAAGTCTAGGTCAACACAATACTGATATCTACAGGGGGAAAACTTGATGTTATGGCTTGCCAGAAATTTCAGAGAGGTTATGCCATGAAAACTTCAGGTGAACTAGAGAGCGTTTTGGCGCTTCTTTTGTTTTCATGATTTGTCAGTTCTCAAAATAAAGGCCTGGTCCATGTTCTGTATACAATGGGATCCTGTAAGGGGAAAGCTACCGTTCATCAAACCGTAAGTTTCACCTAAACTAACATCCAGATATATGGGTAAGTAATTTCAGCAGTAATGTCTGGAAGGTGGTGTTTTCAGATGAACAGCTTTCAGGGGAAAGCAATAAAATGTCCAAGTCCTGTGATGGGATTCGAACGCCACGCTGAGCAATATTCCAGCTATATGATGGCTGTCTGTAAATAATTGTGTCTAGACAGACAATCCAGTGATTGATATCATGAGTATCGATCTACGCCATTGGGATACATCAAGCAAGTCAGTGAGCCTGACCACCCCATCCTGTTAGTCTATTCTTACGACAAACATTGTCACCATTTTATCAACATGGGTTCCTAAAGATCTATTCCACCCCGGGTCTTTACGGCTTAGACTGTTGGATGCTGGGGGCCATGCGGTTGCTACCTTCATGTTGGACGTTAACGTCTCAGGAATAAATCAGTACAATACGGAAATCTCTAGTCACTTGATATTATGGTATTACTACACATACATGGAACTTAATTGTTTGAAAAGAAATTGTACTGAATACACATGTGTAAAATATATCTTTAAGAAAAAGATTAGAATGACTCACTATCACAATCCATAGCTGTGACCTTCTCTTTGTGACCTCTGAAGATGGGGGACACTGTGTACCGACCTTGAGCCCAGTTGGTGTGAAGGTGACACACACAGACATATATGTGCTTCCATTTACAGATAGGACTCAACTTGCTGCCCTCTGGTACTGAAATACAAATACTGTTTATATTGTTTACAGTCTGGTGCTGAATAAAAGACACCATAATAAATTACCTAATGCCATTAAAAACAACTGCAGTTAACCTATCGTAAGCTTCCATTCATCATTAGTCGGCTTTTCATGTGACAAGTCTGAATACTGGGAACATTCTGCCCAAGAGCTTGGAAATCTGATCTTCCAACATTAAACAATCACAAACAGTAAATCATTAATTTTAGTAAAATGTAAATAATTTTTACATTTGCATACTTATCCTGCATTACTACGTCTAAGGACAAATCTACTAATTACTTACCACTAACCAAGCAGTTAAACTGTCCAAATATAGCCACTGTATATAGTGGAATACTGTTAGCCTGGACCCATCTCATAAAAAGAAACAACCCATTGTCCAGGTGTATATATTTGGAAAGGTCCACGTATTGATATGGGAACATATATCCTTAGTTCATTAATCAATACGTTTGTTCATCAACACAATCAAACTTAGATCAGTACTATCTGCAGGGGTAGATTTAACAACAATTTGAATGTAGACAACAGGGCTTGCTCCTTTAAAAGTTAATGGCCCTTCTCTAAACTAACTGGCCTACAACTAAATGGTGGAGGCTGCGAAGTGGCCGGACCTGAGCCCTTTGTAATTTTAAAAATGAAATCAACCTCTTATGTGGATAAACAGGGATTTCACTGTATATCTGTCCATTTCTATGTGTAAAAGGATAATGTGGATGTGGAGATTTCTCTTCAGTAATCACTATGACTATCAACTCACTCTGCAGACTGAAAGTAGGCGACGTCCCAGACACATTGCTGGCCTTGGGGTAGAGAGTTTCTTCATGGAGAATGTCGGTGTGCAAACCAAACTTGAGCCAGTGTCTGACCATGCAGTGATGCAGCCTACACATGCAGTACAGAGAGAACAGCAGACATGCAGTGACAAGCACAGCCAAATGAAATAAATGAACACAAAAAATTTCAACTTGCAATCTTACATGCCCCCCCACCCCCCCAAAAAAAATAAAAAAAATTAGAAGTGTTTTCTTACACAGGAAGAATTATAGCACTAAAGCAGTTAAAAATGCTAGTGAAATTAACTCAAAAGACACTGTAATGAAAATAAAAGTGCCAAAAAATCATGAAAATTGTGTTGCATGTGAAGCTGTGAACTTTGAAGTACACCCAGACCTATGTCTGTTCTTGTCATACGGATTACTATACATTCTTGATCAGTAAGCCAAGAGACATGATATTATCAAAATGTTATCAGTGTTGATGTCTGATTTTATTTCACAAAACAAAGTGTTAAAAAAAAATCTGTTCACACAAAATCAGTTGTTATTTCACTTTTGCCAAATTTAGTGAATGCATGTCCAGAAAATATATTGATCTTGCTTTCCTTAACTTACACAGGCTGTGGCAACAATGTTTGAATCTACCACCTCAAATTTGTCCTTTGGCCTCATTTTCAATAGATATTTTTGGCATGCATGAGCTTATATATAGTCCAAACAAAATTTTACTAGACTCAGGCTTAGGACTAGTGACATAGTTCGATCAAGACAGCAAAACACATCAACTCATAATGTTGAGGACAAAGTGTGATATATGTCATTTACCATAAGGGGTTTATATTTGCCATCTCCCTCCACCTCACACAACACTGGGAGAAACTGGCCAGGTCTTTAGGACCTAGATATGTCAACACCTTCTTACAAAGCTCCTGGGGGAGGTGCTCAGTGAAGTCAGATGTCGACAATGTCATTTTCGATGTTTTTTTAAGTGTCTTTTTTACCTGAAATAATAAAATTTAAATAGTTCAAGAAAATGCTACAATAGATTTCTTTTTTTGCATTTCTACTTCTTCACATAAAACGTTATAAATTTAAACATTTTATTATAGGACTGGGGGAGGAGCATTAAAAAAATTACATAAATTTTGGGGCGGCAGGAAAATGTGATTCAGTCCGAAGACCAATCTCAAACAAATTTACCAGTTCCTGAGTCACCAGCATTAATTTTGTTTGGAAATGCGACACGATCTAAAATTAAATGCATTTTTGCTTGCATTCTTTAATTTTTTTAAAACATATACAAAATCGAATTATTAAGAAGATGTGATGGTTTCAAATATATCTACCGTCTGGTTGACCATGCATAAAAACACGAGCGTAAAGTCAGTAAACCAAGGAACGATGCCAGTAACTAAGCGCTACTAACGACGCTTTCTGGAGTCGCCATTGTTAATTAAAATGCGAGCAGTACATATAAAATTATTGAACATACCTCATATTTCTCTAGCTTACTTCATTAGAAATCCATTTATATACTGTAATATGTATGATATATCCATATCAGTATATCTGCTTGTAGTATATCATATACCGTGTAAAAACGAGAAATAAACTAAATAATGATAAGTAGGTGCGTTTCGGTTAAGCTCTGATCCGGGAATAGAAAAAAATACACGATGTTTATAGAGGGCGCTTCGAGTCGAACTTCCGGGCACTTGTCACACGTGTGTCAGACCAGCGGGAATCAGCTGATTTAAATACCTGTTTGGCTTTATTGACATGCCAATGTGTTCGTGTACATTTGTACTTGTTTTTCTAAGCGGGGTTTTAATTTCCCTCCTTCTCAACTGTGCACTGGACACGCTGAAAAATGATGGAAAACATGGTAAATCATTTCGTCCGAAAAAGCGTATTGATGTCGCGTCAAAATGGTGTCTATACTGAATTTGTGGTGTATTATTTGTTACTCAAATTACTTGACTGTATTATATTTGCTTACGACCCCAGGAAACTAGTGGTTGACATTATGAGCAACGCTCAATACGGCCGTGCAAGATAAGGTCTCAGAACAGCCGTCGTATCCCACATATCCTCACAAGTCACTTTGCTGCGCTTCAAGCATGGGGTACCAAGGACCTTCACTTACTTGAAATACCAAATTGTTATGGGTTGTTGAAATTGTAGAGCTTCCATGTTGAGGATAAACACACCAATCGAATTTTTCTAACGAGTCTGATATGATCTTATGCATACATTGATTTCATAGTTAACAGCATGAATAGAATTATTATCAACTGTATCTTGGCAGTTGTCACTCTTTTTAATTTCTGAATTTCCAGGTTTTATCACCAGCTCAATTCATAAACATTGTCACAATGCATTTTTTTTCGCAAGAACTGATTTTAACCATGCCTTTCTGAATTTAACGGATACATTGGCACTCTTATACAAGACATGTCTACCCCTGACATCATGTTGATCATGTGTGACCTGTATGACATCATTCAGGGAATTACATCATCCAGGGGTATGACATCATATGACAATGTTATTGCCCACTTTTCAAGTAATTCTACCATGAATGAGACAGAATCTGTCACAGAATAGAAACCTGATTTAGATCTGAGCCCTACATGTAGTCTTACTTTAAAGACAACAACATGACGAGGGGTATTCAGACGGTTCTTGGTTTAACATATCCGATCATTGACAGGCAGTGACAAGGAGGAACTAGACCTGGCTGTGTGCATCATGTCAGCAAGAAACAACTTCGAACATAGGCAAGCAATACGAGAGACATGGCTGAGAGGTCTCACAATGATCACAAGTAAAAAGTAAGTGATCATTAGTAACCAGTAGTGACAATTCCTGGGTTGAACATTTGTTTTTTTCTTCATATGCTGCAGGTGTTAAACACATTAATGAGCATGATGAGGGACTAGTTTGGTTACAAGTGGGACCACTGTCTGCTGTAATAATGATTACCCTAAATTACATTGACACGAATGTATACACCAAGAATTAGATTGGAAATGGGCACCAGACCATATATTTACTTTCAAGGGTCCTACAGGATAAAGTAATAAAATGATGTGGTACTGTAAGATATATTAATTATTTTAATTACAGGACCTTTGTTTCTTGTTAAGAATTTGGTGCAATATGTAAATTTTCAATTCAATCCCTTTTGTCACCACTCAAGAGTGAAGGCTTTCTTCGTTGTGGGACACGAAGCCTGTGATATTCCTCCGCTCGACAGACTTGACCCACACACCTGTGAAGAGTGGACACCGGAAGTACCAGGTAAGAGCAAGGCTGGTCTCTTTGATGACCAGGCATGTTCCAATTAATTTTCTAGTTTCATCAACTATTGGTTGATGTCTGTTTCAACCAAGCAATTGATCACACAGTATATCACATATCATGTTGTTTATGAATTATGATAAAATCATTAAAGTCAGTAAAAATACACCATTTCAATGCCCTTTTTTTGTTGAAATGTTGATGTGATTATGTTGCAGTGTACAGTTAAATATTTTAGAGTTTTGATAAAAAACTTATCATGCTTACAAGAAGGAACTGGGTAATAATTGATCATAGATTGATGTTTAAGATCAAATGTAATTTTTGTTACCCAATTCCCAACAACAGTGGTAAGGCCGAGGTTGTAATCAATATGAGGTTGGTAGTCTGCAAGGGTTGCTTGCCTGTTCTTTCCTTGATATTTATAACTTGCCAGTGAAGAGATCACCTGTTTAATAAACATACAGCTGTATTACAAATTGTTTAATACCAAAGCGCATGCTTATGTACTGCAGGAACAAATTTACCTACAAATATTGAAAGCTGCAAACATCCCTAAGGTTATTCAACAACATTGTGTGTAAAGATGATAGATCAGTAAAAGTGCTCATCCATACTCGATGACCCCAGCAACTTTGTTGCTAAGCTGACATCATATGGCATTGTTTCACCGGTGGATCTTGCAACATAAATTACATCATAGGGTATTGAGACGTGATTGTAAACTTTGTGGTGCAGGGCCCCATTCCACAAGGTGATCATAGTCACATCTGACTCACTCTTCATATACCAGAACTATCACGAGTTTCATAAAATTGATATTACACGGGAGCCAATTCAGTATGCTATATATCTTCTACGTGTGGTGTTGAGTGCCCCAGTGTCTGAAGACATGATACTGTCAATGCAGAGTAGTGTCCCTTAGCTTTTTGGCTTTGTTGGTCATGTGTTCAATTCCCTGTTTCACCCTGAATGATTATTCTTGGTTTGTTGTCACCATACTCCTGATCATAGGTTTCACCAAAGTTGTTAACATTTGTAACCTGTGTAGCTTCAGGCCTTGTTCCACCACTAGGCTGACATGAAGTGTTATCCTACCTCCATGTCAGAATGATGAGATCTGATTGGTCCATGTCATCTTGATAAAATATTGTGTATCCCGCCTTGGAGGAGAATAAATTTTTCAGCAGGGCATAAATTCCTTCTACCCTGCCACGAGCAAGACAGGCGGCACATGGATCTCAGAGAGGCAGAATAAATCTTTTATACCCTGCTTCAAAGCAAAATGTAGCACACTGTTCTGAGTCAATGGAAGTGACGTGACATAGCGCAAGCTAACCTCAGCTCAATCTAACAGCTATTTTTGATCAGTTTTGAATTTGTTTGAATTACTTTACAATCAAGTCTTTGAAAGGCCTTTAAAAGTGATACACGTAAAGAAGAGAATTTATGAATGTCATCTTCTTTATTATGATGAAGAAGCTCCTCATGATAAAGAAGTTGACATCCAATAAAAATACAACTGTATTGCATATTGTTTAATACCAAAGCGTGTGCTTATGTACTGCTGGAACAAGTTTCACCTACATATATTGAAAGCTCCAAACATCCCTCGGCTTATTCAATGACAATGTGTGTAGAGATGATAGAACAAATTCTCTTCCCTACTTTACAGTGTCATACTAAAACATGTCAGTAATGATAAATTTGTTGTAGCAGAATCACTGGGGGTACATGGGGTTTTATGCATCCTGCCTCTGGCTCATAGTATAAAACCTAAGGAGGGATGCATAAAACTCTATGTACCACGAGTGATCCTGCTACAACTAATAATATTTCTGAATACCTGTAATGGTCAAAATGTTTAATTCTATTTTCTATCAATTATGATAGCTTAATTGGTGAAGGAGGTATGAAATCTGGTTTCTAGAATTTCCACAAATTATGTATTACATATAACAACAAGAATATACAATATTAAATATTTGTTATGGTTTGGATGTTTATTTAATTTCCTGGGTTAGAATGTTATGTTTCATTTTTTGGTCATGTGCCAATTTTACATCAACCTTATTAAGAAGGGAGATAAGCACAGATTGGTGTGGTCATGTCACCATGTGCTTTAAGCAGCATGCAGGAGGAAGTCATGCTAGGAGCCAGTGAAGTCAAAAGTAATGGTATGGCACATTTAGTCACTCATTTGAAAATTCATAAATAGGAATTTGTTTAGAAATGCATCTTCTTAATTTCTACCATACACAGTATCTTAATTCTTCATAATTGAGGGTTTGTGGCTGGTTTACACTTGGCTCATGGAAATACACCCTAGACTTCAATTTTGTTCATAATATTCTCATGGCCTAAATTTATGAAAGGTATATGAAATTGTAAGCTTCCTGTTTATCTAGTGCAGTTAAGGCATTGTTTCTGTACATTTATTGGACTATTATGTACTTAGTGCAATTTCCAGGTTTGTGTTGTACACCTTATTGTTAAATGTTCATACCTTTGTAAATTAAACAAGCCCAACTTAGTATAATATTGCTGTATTATGAAGTTAATGTGTAAATTAATCAAATTGAAAAGCCATATATTCAATGAAATCCTTTCTATTTGTTACAGTTAATCTAATGTTTGTACATGAGAGTTGAAACAAGAATAAGAAAGAATAAAGAATCAAAATTGTTTGGAACTTCATGTTGTAATCAGCATAGCATTAACATTACTTGACTTTGGAAATGGATCAGGAAAATAAGAAAGAAGATAAAGAAAAAGTAGGAAAAGAAACCAGACGAAAAAAGTTAACTGATAAGGGCATGTCTTATGCATCTGAAACAAAAGGTAAATGGGTACAAGGCATTTTCCGGCAACTTGAAAGAGACTTTGACCACATCAACTTAGTAATTGCTACGGGGGTTGTGAATAAAAGCACAATTGAGGATGTACGTCGAGAGTATGCATCTTGGCTTTTCCTCTACAAAACGCTATTTGATGTTAGAGAAGACTATAGACAACTGTTAAAAGAGCCTGAAAATACCACTTTGAAGAGGAGTGCATATCTCGAGATAAAGTTCTTTCAAATATTAAAACAGCAATTGAGCAGTTTTTTGTGAAGCATGGATCAGTCCAAAGCCAGAGTGAAGCTTCTTTACACCCCAGTCGTTCTAGTAAAAGGTCAGGATCATGTAGAACTGGCCTGTCACCTTTGGCCAGTACTATTTCTTCAGCAATGTTACTTGAAAGGCAAAGAAAAGCAGAGCTTCAAGCTAAAGTAAAAGCCCTGAAAGAGAAACAAAAACTTAATCAAGCAAAATTAGAAATTAAGATGAAAGAGGAAGAGCTAGAGTTGAGAACACAACTGGAGATCTCGGAGGCCAGGTCTAAGGTGTTGGATGTTTATGACGATGACCAGGACGATAGGAACTCTGCCAGAAAATATATGACATTTGACGAGGGTAGTATTGATCAAAGCCTGAAGTCTGAAATGCATAGAGATCATGTCATAAGAGAGCACATACCACATATGCAAAAGTCTGAAGGGGCAAATCGTAATCCCAGTGTATCTCCATTTTCTTCCTATGCATATGAACAGCCATCTGATAACATGATTATATCAATAGTCCAACAACTTCGTAAACCAGTGCCAGACATCCAAAGGTTTAATGGAAATCCCTTAGAATTCCAGAAGTTCATGAGGCAATTTGGGACAAAGATAATTAGCAACTCGAGTTCTGAAGATGAGCTTATGTGTTACCTTGAGCAGTTCACTGAGGGAGAGGCACATCAAGTTGTTAAAAGTTTTAGCTACCTGGATGCAAGTAGTGGCTACAAAGCTGCTATGGCCGAGCTTGAAGAAAGGTATGGCAATCAAGAGACAATTGCAAATGCCCTAATAAAAAGGGCTATGTGCTGGCCCAACATTAAAGCAGATAATGTGAAATCTTTGGACGAATATGCTGTGTTCCTGAATGAATGCCAGAATGCTGTGAAGAGTTTGTACTCGGTTAAGGTACTTGAGTACCCTGACAACATACGGAAGCTTGTAATGAAGTTACCATTTCACTGCCAGGAGAAGTGGAGAGGTATTGTTTTACAAATTCGTCTCTCTAGATCAACTGTAGACTTTTCTGACCTTGTTCAGTTTGTCCGAAAAGAAGCCCAAAAGGCTATGGATCCAATGTATGGAAAAGAAGCCATGCGACCAGATGACAAAAAACAGGTTCAAAAAAGAGTATGGGCTAATCCCAGCACTGTAAAGGTTCCAACCAAACTAACATTTGGTACTGATCTAGTAAAGGCAAACAAGATGGGAAAGGATTACAATAATCAACAGCCATCTAGGTTTGATACTAATGTCCAAAGGCCATGTGACTACTGTGGAAATGATGGACATTTAATAGACTCGTGCAAGAAGTTAGCTTCAAAACCCCACATTGATCGTTTGAACTTTCTCAAATCCAAGGGTCTATGTTTTCGTTGCTTTGAGCAGGGTCATCGTAGCAAGGAATGTCATAAAATTGTCATATGTCAGTGCTGCAAAGGTAATCACTCGACAATGTTGCATATTGACTCCCAGACAAACCTGAAATGTTTAAGTGCATGTACAGGTCAAGCTAGTGAAGATATGGAGACCGGTGACAGCAGCGGTGAATGTACACTAGCTGTAATCCGTGTGAAAGTAACATTCAAAGATACATTGAAAGTGATATCGACATATGCATTCTTGGACCCCGGAAGTACCATCTCTTTCTGTTCAGAATCCCTGATGAATAAGCTTGGATGCAGTGGAAAGTCAAAGAAGGTTGAAATAACTATAGATACACTAGGGGAGTCTCATACTTCCTTTGTGCATGCCATCTCTGGTCTGAAAGTTCATGATATGGATATGCAGAATACTGTTGTCCTTCCTACAGTGTATTCTAGGAGCCATATCCCAGTAACAAGTAGGCACATTCCAAATGATTCTGATGTCGCAGAGTGGTCTCACCTTGGTGGAATTCATTTACCTTCACTTGAATCTGGTGTCGATCTTCTGATAGGTGCTAATGCCCCTGATGCTTACTCTCCATTTGAAGTCAAAGTTGGTCCACGGGGAAGCCCTCATGCAACCAGAACTCGATTAGGATGGATCCTATGGAACGTTGTCAGACCTTCAGGAGAAGAAGGAAAACAACATTTTCCATCTATGAGAACAGACATTGTAAGTGTCAGAAATGTTGAGAAAATCAGTGAATTGAATAGTTTGGTTAGGAAGAGCATAAATTTTGACTTCCCTGAAAGCTCCATCGACGACAAATCAGAAATGTCCCAAGAGGACAAGAAGTTTCTTGACAAGGTTAATGAGTCTGTCTCCTTACAAGAAGGTCATTATCATATTAGTCTACCTTTTAAGTGCTCAAATGTGCAGATGCCCAACAATAGTGTGCAAGCTCTAAAACGCCTGGACAGCTTGAAACGGAAGTTTAATAAGGATCAAAAGTTTAGTGATGACTACAAAACATTCATGGAAGACATACTGGCCAAGGGATATGCTGAGAAGGTACCTATTGAGGAGCTTGAGGGCCAAACAGGAAAGGTATGGTACATTCCTCATCATGGGATATACCACCCAAGAAAGGTTTCGAAAATAAGAGTTGTGTTTGATTGTACAGCTAGTTATCAAGGAGTTTCCTTGAACAATATGCTCATACAAGGCCCAAACTTGACAAACAACTTACTTGGTATTCTTCTCAGGTTCCGCCAAGACTCAGTTGCGATAATGGGAGACATTGAGTCGATGTTTTATCGTGTCAAAGTGCCCAAAGAAGATCGTAATTACCTTCGCTTCTACTGATGGCCGAGAGGTGACTGTGATGAGAAGCCAGAAGTATACAGAATGTGCGTCCATTTATTTGGGGCCATTTCTTCATCTAGTTGTGCCACATTCGCCTTACAACAAACTGCTGAGGACAACAAAGAAAGATATATTTCTGAAGTTGTTAGCATGGTTAAAGACAGCTTCTATGTTGATGACTGTTTAGCTTCTGTAGAAGATGAAGAAAGGGCAGTTTACCTAATCAATGAAGTATCAAAACTCTGCATGGATGGAGGGTTTCATCTGACAAAATGGGTCTCCAACAGCAGATCTGTAATGAAAGCTATACCTACTGAGGAGAGGGCCAAGGAGGTGAAAGAATTGAATCTGGAATGTGAATCTCTTCCCAGTGAGAGAGCTCTCGGCGTCTTTTGGTTTGTTGATTCAGATACGCTAGGTTTCAAGATTCAAGGCAAGGAAAAGACAATCACCAGAAGAGGCATATTGTCTGTTGTAAGTAGTGTATACGATCCACTGGGGTTTGTGGCACCTTACGTGTTGATCGCCAAGCGTCTTCTCCAAGAATTATGTAAGAAAGATCTTAGATTGGATGAAGTAATAGATGAAGCTTCTTTGACAATTTGGCTTCAGTGGCTAAAGGACTTGCCAAGGTTGGATGAGATAGAAGTGGAACGGTGTTACAAACCAAACGGGTTTGGCAAAATTGCATCGTGTCAGTTGCATCTGTTTTCTGATGCAATTGAAGTTGGCTATGGCGTTGTAACCTACCTTCGTCTAACAAATGAAGATAATGGTGTACACTGTGTCTTGGTAATGGCTAAGTCAAGAGTGGCACCCTTGAAGAAAATGACAATACCCCGCATGGAGCTAACAGCAGCTACAGTTGCAGTTCACCTGGGTAAGCTATTGACCAGAGAGTTGCAATACAAAATTGATGAGACTTTCTTTTGGACAGACAGTATGTCTGTGCTCATATATATTTCTAACAGCACATCAAGATTCAAAACCTTTGTAGCAAATCGGCTCACCACTATCCATGAAGGTTCTGAGGTCAAGCAGTGGAATTATGTCAACACAAAGTTCAACCCAGCAGATTTAGCATCAAGGGGAATGACCTACGACAGGTTCAAACATGCACATCAGTGGTTTGAAGGACCAGATTTTCTGTTGAGACTAAGAGTCAAATGGCCCATTTCTCCTGACTTATCTGTCACTGATGAGGACCCAGAGGTCAAGAACTCTGTAAGTTGTCTAGTAACTTGCCAGTCCCAAAATATATTGGACACACTATTGAATCACTATTCAAGCTGGCTACAGCTCTGAAAAGCAGTTGGTTGGATCATCTTGACTATCAGAGAGCTAAGAAGAAAGATGAAAGCAAGGCATTTGGAGTCAGAAGCAGTGGAGGACAGATCTGAAAAATTATCCCGGGCAAAACCCAAGCTGACAGTTTCAGTATTAAAGGATGCAGAAGTTGCACTTGCTCGTTATGTGCAGGGTCAACACTTCATGAAAGAGATTGAATTTTTGAAAGGAAAAGAAAGCCAGATTAAGAAAGGAAGAGGGGTTAGTAAATCTAGTCCTTTGTACAAGTTAGATCCCTTCATTGAAGATGGAATCATACAGGTTGGTGGACGTCTTCAAAGAGCAGAGATTCCGCATGATTCAAAACATCCAGTTGTATTGCCTAAAACTTCTCCCTTGTCAAAGCTGCTGATCAAAGATGCTCACACGGCTGTAGGTCATATGGGTACAAATGCTATACTTACCTATTTGAGGCAATGTTATTGGATCTTAGGAGCTGGAGCTGTCATCAAAAGTCTTGTTTCCAAGTGTGTCATTTGTAAGAAGTATCAGTCACCAACTGGACAACAACAGATGGCAGACCTTCCTGATGATCGTCTTCAACCTGATAAGCCACCTTTTTCACATGTAGGCATGGACTTTTTTGGGCCTTTTCTAGTTAGACGAGGTCGCGCAACTGTGAAAAGGTATGGCGTGGTCTTCTCATGTTTGACCATGCGAGCAGTGCATTTAGAACTAGCTTGTTCTCTTGATACTGACAGTTGTATCAATGCCATACAGAGATTTATATAAAGACGAGGTCAACCAGAAGTGATCAGGTCCGACAATGGGACCAATCTCTCAAGCAGCGAACGTGAACTTAAAGATGAAATCTTGAAGTTGAACCAGTCCAAGTTGCACTCATCACTGCTTGAGAAGGGAATTGATTGGCATTTTAACCCTCCTACAGCATCTCATCATGGTGGGATTTGGGAGCGTATGATCCGTTCAATAAGGAAAGTTCTTAATGCTGTTGTCAAGGAACAAGCATTTAAGCTTGACAATGAAGGTCTGAGTACTCTCTTTTGTGAAGTTGAAATTATTCTCAATGGTAGACCTATCACTGATGTACCATATCATCCTCATGATCTAAACCCCCTCACGCCAAATCATCTTTTCTTCTTCGATCGGGTCGAAAGATGCCACCAGGAACATTTTGTAAAGATGACATCTACTCTCGCAGACGATGGAAGCAAGTTCAGTATTTAGCTGATATATTTTGGAAGCGGTGGGTAAAGGAATACCTTACACTGCAGCAAGAAAGACAAAAGTGGGTTACAAAGAAGCCCAATCTTGAAGTTGGAGACATTGTTCTTCTGGCGGACAGTTCTCCTCGTAATTCATGGTCACTGGGACGTGTCATTGAGATCATGATGGACAAAAAGGGATCTGTACGTATCGTGCGTGTGAGGACAGCTTTTACAGAGCTTGTCCGTCCTATAAACAAATTGTGTGTCATTGTGCGTGGATCAAAATGAACACTTCTGAAAGTCATCGTGAAAGAATGTGAATATGTAAACTTTAAGGTTTATTTGGCCTACTTAGAGTGAAGTTGATAACTCTTATAAGGTTTATGTTATTTTCGACCCATGGTAAACCGGGTTGGAATTGATCTTCAGCAACCCATGCTTGCCGTGGGATGCTACTATGCTTGTTGTAGGAGGCGACTGATGGGATTGGGTGGTCAGTCTCGCTGATTTGGTTGATGCATGTCTTCGTTTCACGATTGCATGGATCGATGTTCATGATGTCAGTCTCTGGATTGTCTGGACCAGACTCGACTTTTTACAGACCATCGTCATATGGCTGGGATATTGTTGATTGCGGCGATATTGCAAACAAACAAACAAATTATGTTGTTTTCAGGTCTTTTCATTATAGAATGTTTAAAATTCAGAGAAGTTTTGACCATTTTTGGTACTGTGTTTTGTAATTGTTACTCCCTGATTGTACAATGAGGAGACCGGTATGTAATGGTCAAAATGTTTAATTTTATTTTCTATCAATTATGATAGCTTAATTGGTGAAGGAGGTATGAAATCTGGTTTCTAGAATTTCCATAAATTATGTATTACATATAACAACAGCAATATACAATATTAAATATTTGTTATGGTTCGGATGTTTATTTAATTTCCTGGGTTAGAATGTTATGTTTCATTTTTTGGTCATGTGCCAATTTTACATCAACCTTATTAAGAAGGGAGATAAGCACAGATTGGTGTGGTCATGTCACCATGTGCTTTAAGCAGCATGCAGGAGGAAGTCATGCTAGGAGCCAGTGAAGTCAAAAGTAATGGTATGGCACATTTAGTCACTCATTTGAAAATTCATAAATAGGAATTTGTTTAGAAATGCCTCTTCTTAATTTCTACCATACACAGTATCTTAATTCTTCATAATTGAGGGTTTGTGGCTGGTTTACACTTGGCTCATGGAAATACATCCTAGACTTCAATTTTGTTTATAATATTCTCATGGCCTAAATTTATGAAAGGTATATGAAATTGTAAGCTTCCTGTTTATCTAGTGCAGTTAAGGCATTGTTTCTGTACATTTATTGGACTATTATGTACTTAGTGCAATTTCCAGGTTTGTGTTGTACACCTTATTGTTAAATGTTCATACCTTTGTAAATTAAACAAGCCCAACTTAGTATAATATTGCTGTATTATGAAGTTAATGTGTAAATTAATCAAATTGAAAAGCCATATACTCAATGAAATCCTTTCTATTTGTTACAGTTAATCTAATGTTTGTACATGAGAGTTGAAACAAGAATAAGAAAGAATAAAGAATCAAGATTGTTTGGAACTTCATGTTGTAATCCACAATACCCTTGCAAGTGGTTATTGTTTGTGTCCTGCATCACTTGGAGCGTTCCTCACATTTCAAGCTGACATGCTGTGATATGACTGAAACGTAACACCCATGCATGTGGGTTACACCAGTCTAGTCTGTGTCTTTGGTCTTTTGCTGGTCACTGTGATGTAACCGAACTACTGTTCAACCCAACTCACTCACCCAGTGTTTGTTGCAGACAATTCAGACATGGCAGCCTTCTCTCTGCAGAAGATGCAGACACAGGAAGTGTCTAGCCACACTGTCATCAGAAGATTAGCTGTTTCGGTAGGACCGCTTTGTCATTTATGTATGCCTAAATGTTGTATTGAAAGTTATGTTTTACGATTTATTATTTGATTGAAAGTATTTTTTTATTTAAACCAAGTATTTGATTGAAAATATTTTTTAAACACTAACAATACCGTGGCCAGGGGAGGCATTGCAGAAATAATAGTTATACAATGTTTTTCTTGTTGTTCCGGCCAATACACATTCACTGCTATGCAACTTAGTTCATGCTTATGCATTCCCCTCTATAAAACTGTTGGTTTATTGGCCAATACATCTTTTTAAAAAAGTATTAATGACTTATACCCTACTATGAGTGAGAAATATTTGTTAACCTTCTCAATTTATCAAATGTGATGTTTTTGTGTCACAACTGACTGAAAGAGACTGAAACACACGTAAAACATTCACAAAAAACATTCACAAAAAACATTTTAACATATCAAACAAGAAATAGTTTCCAAATGCTTCAGTCCAAGTGGCTGGGCGACAATCAGAATGTTCTGTGTTAGTATTTCTCCTTTTGTTCTCATGTGTGATGTACCTGCAATAGTTGTTCAAAGATGTGTTAAGTGTGACTCAGTACTTACTCACGCTCATTTATCAAAAATAATGTTACTTCAAATCACATAAAAGTGTATTTCTCACACATTAAATATGCAGGTGGTAATTGATAATCTCAGGCAGTTGTTCAGATGCCATGAAATTTATCAATGCCATTTATGTTTAGACAAAAACCAAGAAATGATAAGAAATAATGGTATCCCATTGGGCTAGCACTATAAAACCGATATCAGTCTGAACTAGTGCAAGCAGCCACATACTCACACATCGCTGTATAAGTACAATAAATTTATGATCTAAAGTTTGATGATGGCTCAAAATTATTCTTCTAGTTTGCCGTTTGATTCTTTTGGGTACACACATCTTTATGAGTATCCTGTGGCAGATTTTTTAATAATGCATTGATTTCTGTGGAATTACTGAAATTAATTTCCCCGACACACTGGGCTTCAGCTGTATTTTATTGCCACTTCCAATACCAGTCATACCAGTTGTGTTAAGGACGGTTAATGTTCCATATGTCATCAATAATATGCTGCAATTTATAATGTTTTTTATCTGACATAGTTGATTATTCCCTGGTTTCAGGTCTTGCACCCTGTTCAGTTAAAAAGACTAGGCATCCGAAGAACCTTCTCCGGGCCGGTGTCTGTCACTCTGTGGGATGGTGTAACAGATGTAAGTTGTCTTAGATTATCTCCCTCTAGGGGACTCTGGGTTAGAACAGGACCCACTACCTCATGAATGTCACAGGATCCAACACAAATGGGACTCTGTGACTGTCACTAGTTGCCTGGATGCCGTGATAGAGCTGGAATATTGCTGACTGCAGCTTTGAACAACATTCACTCTGTCAGAATATCAAAGTATGTCAATTTCAACACTAAAAAATCAAAACCATCTCATTCTTAGACTTTTGAAATTGCAATGTTATTTTCCAGGATTTTTGAACATTTTAACACGCGTTTCCTAATATAGACTGGAGCAAGGATTTGTATCAGTTTTGTAGCTCAAGTATTATAGGCTGGTAGGACTCTTCCCAGACTGACTTAAACCATTCTCTCATTCTCTGTGTGTATGTTCTGTGTATGCATCCACCTGTATCTGAGCACTGGAAACCCATGTCTTATCCCAATCTCATTCAAATCCGATCTTAGTTCTTACTGATGCTAAGCCAAGATCTGAGGGCATCCCATAACAGGCCAAGTCAGAACGGGGGCGGTCGGGCAGCCTAGTGGTTAAAGCGTTCGCTCGTCACGCCGAAGACCCGGGTTCGATTCCCGACATTGGTACGATGTGTGAAGCCAATTCTGGTGTCCCCCGCAGTGATATTGCTGGAACATGTGGAATATTGCTAAAAGTGGCATAAAACCATACTCGCTCATTTGCTCGCTCACTCACTCACTCATTCACTCACCCACTCACGTCAGGACGACCTTTCATGAAATGACTAATGAAATGACAAACATGTCCACATTAGCCAGTGAGAAAGCAGCTTTCTGGAGCTATACGACTTTCATTACAGGGGGGCACAGGTGGCCCAGTCGTCTAAGGCGCAGTGATTCGCTGTGCAGAGTTAAGTCCCTTGGGCATGCCAGAAACCTATGATTGTGGGTTCGAATCCCGGTTCGCCCCGATTATTATTCTAGGTTTGTCAGCACCATACCTGTGCTCATGGATTTCACCAAAGTGGTAAACATCTGAGACCTCCATCACTTCGGGCTTTCTTCCCAAATTAAGCTGACACGCCTCGATATAACTGGAATACTGTTAAAAGCGGCGTTAAACCCAACTCACTCACTCACTCACTCCATTACAGATTACCCTTTGAAAAATATTTTGACAAAATTCTTGATTCATAATTTGAAAACTGAACAAAAGAAAATTCTGGAATGTCTAATAGATGGCCGAGATTGTATGGCAGTACTTCCCATGGGCTTTGTAAAGACTTTTCCCATTCAAATCTTAATCCCATTGAAGTGAGAGAGAGATAATGATTTTGGCAGATTCAGTGCTGTAACTGTCATTCAGAATACCCTGTGTTATCCATTTCGTGTTTGCATGATAGAAAACACATTCCAACTGTCACTTCCTTATCTGGTATTGGTTGTGTCTGATCCATTTCTTTTCCTTTTAGAGCTTTTGTCCTGTCTTGTTTTTCTTAATTTTGTTTTGTACTTTGGTACTGTTTAATAATGTTTCAAGAGGTCCTTGTCTCTGGCCGGGTGACTGTTGACGTCCGGACAAGATTGAGATCAAATTAATCAAACACCACATTGTTTACTGTCTCAACTATTAATGGTCATTGAATCAAACCCATGTCACACACACAATGTCTTAAGTTTTATCACGGCACTAATTACAGAGTTTACACTGCCTAGACCATACATTGGCACTAGTTCTCAGACCCTGTGTTGTTCTGCACATCTGTAATAGTTATTTCTTGTCATTCAGCATCATCAACACATCAGCATGATCTACCCAAAACTGACATTTTGAAAAATGCAAATATATGTATATTTATAAATTTTAAATGTGTATGCAGAATTTGTGTATGCTTTTGATTTTGTTTTCTCTTTCAGAATGCAATGAATATTATTTGTTAATTTCTCTAAAGGGAGTTAAGCCGTAAGACTTCTAGCCATCAGCAGAAATCAGGGTCCTCTCCCCTTGACCGTGTTTGGAAAATCGGAATTTCATGCTGGTAAAAATTGCACTAGGCAACAATGGGACAAAAATATCGAGGAAGCATAATTCTTGCCCTATGTTATTCAGTGACTGTGCTCATTGTTCTTATTTGCTATATTTAACAGGGCCTTAGTACAAGAAAACCTCATGATTGAAACAGCGTTGTCCCAAGTAAAATTGCTTCAAGTAACAAATGAATAAATTCCAGCACATAATGTCCTTTTACTCAGATAAAGATATTCTCAAAAGTTAATTCGCTGGTCAAGAGGGCAGGGAGTCCAGATGAACAGGGTTTGCATTAGCAGGGAGGATTCACTATCAACTTTATGGGTGTGTAAAGGGTTAGATGATGTGCTGTGCACAATGAGCAGGCTTACAGCTATAATACTGTCAGAACATGACTTTTCACAATATTTCCAGTATTTAAAGATTGACTGTATTTTTTTCGGTTCATTGCAGTATGAATCGAAAAACTGATGTGCAAACTGTATGTATTATTCATTGATATCAGCAAAATTACATCTTGGAATACACTGGGAAATGTAAAGTTTATGTAAGTGGAGTGTATATTATGTTTAGAAGAACACAATAAAAAATTAAAACATTGCTGTGATATTAAGACATCAGGAGTTCGAGTCTGTAATTTATTCCACCAAACACAATAACAAATGATGAATTAACTTGGACACATATTTGACACAATGTATTGCCTTTGTTATTGAAATAATAATAATAATAATAATAATAATAATAATAATAATAATAATACATTTGTATTGCGCCAAATTCCATTTTCAAGTCGATGCTCCTAGCGCTACAGATATGATATAATGAACACAATTCATGCAGAGCTCCAGATAAGCTGCGTATCTGCGTAAAATATGCATCAGAAATGCAGAAATGCAGAAATATTCCGTCAACCTTGCCAAACTCCACGATGACAGTTACATCATGATCATTTGCCATCACACTTTCTTGTGGAAGTATCACCAGTTTGCAGGGACTAGATGAATAGTGTTTTTAAATATCTAACTTAAATACCCATGTGTAAAAACTAGTGGGTAACAGAAGTAGGTAGTTGACAGTCTCAGTTCTTGTGGCAGTTGGTTCAGAGTGTAGTGTAAGTGTTGTAAGTTCTCTGACCAAATGATTTCAGTCTGGTTGCAGGGATTTAAAGCAGCTGTTTGTTATTAGATCCTGTGTGTTCCAATATAGTTTGTTAATTATTCATTGATCGTGTGTGTTTATTAACTGATTTCACAATTTAGTTGTGTACGTGACAATTTCTGGATTAACTTTTGCGTTTTAACTTGGGAATCAACACGTAACAAAATGAATTGTTGAATAATCGGCATATTCTGCTGGTTTTGACACCAAATTTAGACGTCAGATTCTCCAAATGTAATACAATGCATGCCGCTAGCATCCTGTCCAAAATTGGCTTTTGTTTTTCTAGCAATGATGCTTGTCAGTGTTAATTACACTCATATCATAACAGTGGAGGTGATTTATTTGTTATAGATCATTCTCAAGTGTTTAGTTATTGTAGGATCAAACAGAATTCACTGGTCTGTGTTTTGTTTCATGTGACTGTTTATTCATTGGCTTTGTGAACAAATGTGACAATGTATGTTGTGCATAAGAGATATGGCTGGATACTTTCACTGGCTAAAGAGTCATCTCTCACAGTTGTCTAAAGCTGATATGATTTGTAAGTGATGACCAAAAATGAATGAATTTGGGTAATAATAATACGAAACCACTAAACACTCAGTGTTATAGATTATTACTGTATTCAACGTGATAAGCGCCCAAAGCGAACAATCCCAATTAGCACCCCTTTTGATTGATCAATGTACACAAGACTTATTTATTCGTGTATAATACGCACTCGTGTGTTATATGCACCCTTAATCATGGGTAATTATATTCTGGAAAATATATCTGTTGTGTATAATACGCACAGACTTTTCTTTTGTATCATTTCTGGCTGTCAGCATAAACCACGAAATTAACAATCTTTCAATTCTGTTTTTTTTGCTCACCAAAATTATATTCTAATAAGAGCCCCCTATTTCTAATTTTGAGAGCGCCCTGGGCGCTCATTACGTCGAATACGGTATGTCCCTCGTGAAATGAACTTTTATTGCCTCTCGCCAAGGCTGGATTGTACACATTATTATTACTTGCCCTTAAATATGTAATTCCTTGTAGAATGTGTGTTGTTCATACACACATGATGCCGTGCACAGCGCACAGGCCACATATCAGGTGAAGTTAAACAACGTCGGTAGCGGAGAGTCCTCTGATGGGTGACCGCATTTTGGCAGCATGGCTCCTGAGAGTTGCTAGGAGTTCGGTCCTGCCACACAATGAAGCATTATATATGTAACACATGCTGTCTCTTGGGCAAGTGACTTTGTTCAAAATGTGCCGCTGGTCACCGAGCAGTGAATGGGTACCCGCTAGGATGAGATGGCAATGTGGTTGTTAACTTTCCAGCTCCTAACAGGCAGCTTGGGTTGTATACACCCCAGGGAGCTGAGAATAATTCTTGAGTGCACAATGATCTAGTGACCAGGGTAATAATAGCGCTTTGAGCGTGCCCCCTGTGTGTTGTGGAAAGATGCACAATATAAATAGCCTGCTCTGTTATTCCCAAATTTACTCACTAACTAGTTATGTACTGGGTGATTTCAGAAATGTTGATGAAACTATAGAAAAATACAATAATATCCATCATACTGACATTTCCTGCTGAGGAAGCAGTCCATATTTCGATTTTGCAAGACATGAATTATTTATCTCACCAATTTCATCTTTAAAAGTCATGAGTTAAATACAACTCCATTATAACTAAAACAGAATTTAATATATATCTTAAAATCTCTTTTGTGATGTCAATGAATGCTTGACACTAATTGATATCTTAAATTTGAGTTATTATATAAGTTCTGCTTACCCGGTATTCATATTCTTGATATCAATGCTTGTAAATGAATTATTGGTTTCATGTAAAGAAAGAATGATACAATTGTTCCTTCATTTCTGCCTGTGCAAATGATATAATCTAACTAGCCATTTATAAGTACCGGTATGATTGAAATTGCCATACTGAATTTAAAATAGAAAAGGATTTTGATGGGTCAGGGAAATTCAAGGTCAGAGAATTATCCTGAAATACACAGCTAATTTAAAATTTACAATCTCTTAATATTTATCAAATTTTCAAAACTTGTAATAACCTGTTGTTATCAACATATTGAAAGTAATTTGTATTGATTTAAATAAATATTAGGATTTTAATTTTTAGCAAACCTAACTGAAGGTCAAGTGTCTGTCATGTGGTTGTCCATTCAGTTGTCTGTTGTTAACTTTTGAGTTTTTGACATTACCTCTGAAACTCCCAGGCCTGTGTAACTGAGACATTGTATGAATGATCCAAGCTATGGTGTCTCTAAAATGCATTCACAGAAATCCAATTCATCTTTAATTTTAAACCAGATAAAATTAATAAAAGTGTATTTTTTCTCATTACTTAGCCATGTCTGCATCTGTGGTTAATTTTCTTATTATGTGTGTAAGTGGCATGCAAAGTTGGAGATAAACATCTGTGTTTTCAATGTAGAGCTAGGCTACCTGTAGATTTAACCGCGCTAAATTGAATTTGGAATCTCCTGTATCTCCTGAATCTCCTGTATCCACAAGGACCAGATGGCTGGTAGGCTGTCCTCAAGTTGTGGAAGCTTTAAGAGAAACCTGCTAACAGATTTACTGGCTTTTCAGAAGCGCACAGAATCAGCAACGGCCACCAGGCGGGATACAGTTTGCAAAGATGACATCCCAACCGGGTCTCGTGAAGAACAAGCATGTCATTCGGGCTCCGTTAGCTATAGCAGGAGATCACAGACTTTGATCATTCCAGAATCCTGGTCACTGTTGGACGAGGCCACACTGGGAGACCACCCCATGATGACTACGGATACAAAGCATCATTCTACTTCACTCCTGGGTGTTAATTTTTACTGTACAGAATCCAAAGCTGACGTTCATCATACTCTCCTGTGGCCAAGGTACACTCTTTAAGTTATCACCCAGTGTCCAACAATTTACTGAATCTGGGACATGACGATCATCTCCCCCTACTGTCTTTGATGAAGCAATTATGCCAGACTCTCGATTGTCCTCTCGCAGACTTTCAGGTTTTGGATGAGGATTTTCTCTGTCTGGTCTGCATAATATCACATTCCCATTAGCACGACAGACGGATTGTTTTCAAGCCAGCTGCAGAAGAGATATAGCTCAGCAGTCAAACCTCCTGAAAATACCAGAAGTTCTCAACCTAGATCCCAAGGTCAGAGTGATTGCAGATTCTGCCTGCACTACCAACCATCCAGTCATTTGCGATCTTATTGAGATGGTTTTCTCCAATTTACGCCTACAGACCTTTGACGTATTGCCAACTCGGGATCCAGTGGCAGGGTGTCTTTTGTCATAAGCCGAAAATTGAAAGCCAGCCACGTCATTTCAAGGGGATACAAGCTACCCTTCTGCAATCATCCTCTCCTTGTACCCCAGCACCCAGTAGGCCAAAGATTCCATCTGGAAGGGACCAAATTACAGGCGTCGGAACACTATTGGAGAAAACACAATTCAGAATATTCCTTCCTCCCAAGTTCCAGTACAGAAGATTGGCTGATCAGCCTAGATCTGCAAGACAACTATTTCCATGTCTCCATTCATCAAGCATTGCAGAATTATCTGTACTTTGCAGTAAATGCACGAAGAGACAAATTCCAAGTTCTTCCGTTTGCGATCTCCATAGCACCTTGGCTATTCACAAGAGTCACAAATACCATTATAAGTTTTGCCCACCTACAGCCAGTTTGTCTACACAGATATCTACACTTCTTGAAGGCAGATAAAGACAGATCCCGGGTTCAAATGAACAAAATCTTCCTGATCCAGCTGATGACTTAACTAAGTTTCCTCATGCATCCAACCAAAACAGATCATCCCAACACAGGACATAGTGTACACTGGGGCCCATTTCCAGTTACAAGTTGGACGTCTCTGTCTCCTGGAAGATTGACATTGACAATGCTTAGCATGGTAACATCTTGTCCCACACGATCTCTCCGATGGTGGATGTTTCCTCTAATCTAACTTCTCCAGGACATGAAATACAGAGGAAAACTGATATTACAACCTCTTGAGAATTGGATCAATTCGTTGAGATCTCAGCCCATAGATTCTCTCTTCTAAATACAAGACAACTAGAGTCAGGAACTCAACTGGCGCACTCACAGAGATCATGTTATGAGCAGCATTCCCATAGTATTTCCGACACCCAAACAGCATCTGTTTACAGATGCATCAGACACAGGTTGGGGAGCCAATATGGATGACCCCAAGATCCAGGGTTTATGGAAGAAGAACGAGAAAGATCTCCCTAATAACTGCCTAGAGATGAAGGCAATCTTTTATGCTCTCAAGGAGTGGAAAGTCTATCTAACTCACTCCACAGTCCTTGTAGCCATGTACAATACCACAGTGGTTGCTTACATACAGAAGCAAGGAGGAACCAAGTCCAGCTCCCTGATGACAGAGACTATACGATTGTGTGCCTTGGCAGACTCCATTGGCTACTGGATAGAAGCAAGACATATTCCCGGGAAACTGAACATCTTAGCAGACCATAGAGAATAGTGGCAACAGAGTGGTCACTTATCCAGAAGTTTTCAAGTGGATAACATCAGTATGGGACATATGTGCATCCCTTTGCTACTTGCCTGAACAACCAGGACAGCCAATTCGCTTATGCTTTCCCGCCATGGGCTCTTCTAAACAACGGGAAGAACTGACAGACTGTATCATCATTCTAAAAGCTCCAATATGTCCAGGAAGAGCATGTTTTCTCAGACTGTGCTAATGGAAGATCCTCACCACCTATCACTTTAGCGAGATCTTCTACGTCAACAAAGGTTGGACATATTCCAAAACAATCTCTCCATCGTCCATCTAACTGTCTGGAAGCTATTTCGCAGAATATACAGGATCCTGGCTTCTCTGAATCTGTCTCTACAGCTGTGGCCAAGTCCTGGTGACCTCCTCCCTCTCTCCTTTATGACAACAGATGCAACAAGTCTGTCCAGTGGAGACAACGACATGGTCGGGGGATAGAACTGAAACTATTCCCATGGTGGCAAACTTTATTACACCTTTGTCAGGAAAACAAGCTCTGCCATGATACAAAAGAATATAAAGGTCGGCTCTACATTCTGTATAACGTCTTGATGGATTATCCAACGTAGATCATCCTACTCTAAACAGACTCATGCAGTCTTTTCTGATGGAAGATGTGAAATCACCCAGTACCTTCCCATTAGTAGTTCCAGCAGCCCTTCTAACTGTTTGAAGCTCTGGCCCAAGCTAAATTAATTCAGAAGGTAAGGAAGACTGCATTCCTCTTAGAGATGGCCACAGTGACTTGAATCTCAGAACTCCACCCTCTGGACTATTCAACTCTTACTCATGCCAAGGAATGGAGCTCCATTACCGTGAGATCGCTCCTGGACTTTGTTGCCAAAAATCAGTTAACATCCCTCAGATGATTTGACCACAGACCTTGTACTGTCCCTGCATTGGCTCCAGTGGTTGATCATCCATACTGTTGTCTTTACTTAAGTTCTATCTGAAGACTACAGAACCACACAGGAGACAAAGAAAAAGACTTTCTCTGACAGAGACATTACCAAAGCCACAGTGGTAGGATGGCTCAAGTCTTCTATAGCCAAGATTCCCCACATCTACTCACATCTTCGGGCCATGAAATAAGAGCCTTGGCTATGAGTCTTGCATCGTGGAATACAGTATCAATAGAACAACTAGTATCCAGCTGTCAGTGGGGCTTGCACAACACTTTCATATAATTTTCCTTGCATGATGTTCAGCCAGACCTGGGACCGTGGCAGCTCAATCAATTAGCCAATAGTTTTCCATCCTTCTATGAAAAAAGGTGGGGCAGAGGGAGGTGAGGAGCAGACATCAGCAGATTCAGGTGAGGGGTACACCGTCTTGATGACCCTAGTTACTGAGTAAATGTACTTGCTACATCAGGGGCAATTGACCGGAAGTGACATCATGGTCTGAAAGTGATGTCATAACCTGAAGTGTCATCACAATTAGAAGTGACAATGTGACTGGAAGTGACATCAGAAACAGCAAACCAGATGACGGTGTGAGAGATGGTTTTAGAACAAGGTCCTCCTGAGGTGATTTGATAGTTATACCTGATTTCGATATGACTATTTATGGATATTTATGGATGGAATCACAAGAAATTGGAAATCTAGTGCTAACAATACTGGGAGTCTACTTGAAGCAGGGCCTGCCTATCTCTCTGGTGCATTCTGTCAGTGATGTAATAGAGGTAGAGGATTTGTAAGAATTATAGGAACAAAAGTAATTATTGTTAATAATTCTAAGAATACCCCCTCTATGACATCAGAAATACCCGCTCCCATCTCCCCTTTCATCTGGCTCAAGTTGATAGACGTTTGGGAAAGTGGTGAGTATTTTCCTGCCTTTGCAAGCTGAAGAGCTATAAGCTGATTGGTGCTAATGTGGTGACCTCTTGTGTGTAGATGATAGTGAAGAGATCTTCATTTGAAATTGTGAAGATTTAGTTATAGTGTGATTGCAGCCAAAATACAGAAATTTGGCAATGATTTAATAGAGGTAGTATTCTTAGAAGTATTACCAATGATAACTATTGTTCCTATAAATATGGGTTTCATCAAAGTAGTAAATGTCTGAGACCTGCATCACTTCAGGCTTTCCTCCCACATCAAGCTGACATGCTGTGATATAACTGGAATACTGATCAAAGCCTGTGTTTAAACCCAACTCACTCACTCAGTTTAAGATTGTCAGCAGTTGTTCAATTTTACTTAAAGACATTCTTACATCAGCCTTATTTGTGGTTAAAAAATCTTCAATTATGTCATCAGCAGTACATGACTCTAGATTTGTATGGAAATTAATACTGCTTGTATCATTCTGTCAATTGCATGGATCGATGCTTATGACATCAATCACTGGATTGCCTGGTCCAGACTTGATTATTTACCAAAAGCCATCATATAGCTGGGATATTGCTGAGTACGGTGTTAAACAACAAACAGAATCTTCCAGATGTTTTGGTTCATTGAAATATTTCGGGGTGTAAGACGAAAATAAGTACTGTCATTTTCCTCTTCCATTACAAAAACCTCACACTGCCGATCCATGCATTAAAATCCCATGATAATAAAACATCAATATTTATGCCCAAACTGGCACTTAATATCTGATACCATTATGTCTGACACATCAATATCATCATCCTTTGGGTCTTCTAAGAGCAATGACCGCTCAGAGAGAATATAGACACAACCAAATATGAAATCACACCCATGTACGTCAGGGTCTGGTTCAACATTAAGGACAATTGTCCTCCTCTGGGAGGAACCTGATGAGTACATACACTCTGTCTCCACTTGTAAACACAGCGACTAGACCAGAGTATCGGCAGAATTGCTTCAAGCTCTACCATGTCTACATGCAAGATATTCTAAATCAGGGAATACATTCATGGAGTCTCGTGACATTTTGCAATGTCTGAATTAACACAAACATGGAATTCAGGGATAGAAGTTTGTTTTTGTGTCATTGGGCACTCATTAAGATATTTTGGTGTGCCCTGTGGACTTAAAATGTGCTGAGAAGAATAGGCTGGATCCATTATCAAATACGGCTGGGTACGATTTCGTTCTGTTTTACTGTCTGCACCAGGTGCAACCAAGTGAATTAATCAGGCTACACCTCCAAAATATTGGCTGCACTATTTTATTTTATTTTATTTTATTGAAACACCGTATTTTCAGTTATTTTGAATATTAAATAAATTCAAAGAGAAAATAAACTTTACTGTATTTTATTTGGGGAAATCTGGCTTTTAACATTTTGATATTCAATAAACAGCCTGAAAAAAAAATGTTTCAAAGTGTCTGTTTGTTGTGTTTGTAACCTCATGAGTGACTGTTCTGGTGAAGAATTAGTTCTGCAAATTCACTGCATTCAGACCACCTGTGTATTTCACTATTTTCATGAACTTTTGTTTCTTGGATTCTAAATGATGTGCAGCCAGTTCTAAAGAATTCAGTTTTCCACTTTAATCGAAATCATGTATAACTGCAACCCTGCACTTGTGGTCGGAAATGTTACCTGTTTTGGGTGGATCCTTGCAATAAAGGTTACCTGCAGATGGGATATAGCGAAATCGATCCCTGTTAGGTGAAAGTCATTTCACAAAGGCCAGCCAAGTTTGAAAGGTTGACCCTTTTTTTATCTCCCGCTGGGCCAGAATGGCCGAAGGGGGATTATGTTTCCAGAGAATATCCCTGACACTCTACACACACGATGTCCACATGTTGATGATACGCATATCGCAGTCCCGTTTCATTTCGACTAATTTTGACAGAGTTACTACCCCTGTTTTACGGAGCTTCATTTGCCTAATTTTGAGATAGGGTACTAAGCTTGTGAAATCAACTCCCCCTACAGTTTCCAGAGAATATCCCTGACACTCTATACACAAGATTTCGACATGTTGATAATATGCATATCACAGTCCCGTTTCATTTCGACTAATTTTGACAGAGTTACTGCCCCTGTTTTACGGAGCTTCATTTGCCTAATTGTGAGAGAGGGTACTAAGCTTGTGAAATCTACTCCTCCAGTTTCCAGAGAATATCCCTGACACTCTACACACAAGATTTCGACAAGTTGATGATACGCATATCGCAGTCTATTTCAATTCGACATATTTTGACAGAGTTGCTGCCCCTGTTTTACAGAGCTTCATACTTGTTAAAATAATTCATGCGGGGGATGTTGTGCTCTCAGAGGACTCTTGTTTTCATTGAGATTGATTATCATTTCTCTTTTCAAGTTCCAAATTGCCTGATGTATTATGTGAATTAAACTGTGAATTAAGCATGTTTCAATGGGGGAATTATACAAGCATTAAATTAATTTGCATTAATAAGCATTAATTAGTTTCAATGGTCATAATTTGCCATGTGTTGGTCTTGTTTACTTGTGTGAAAGAACACTTATCACAGGGTTAAGTTCATTAATATTGTCACAAGCTATTGTAGCTAAACAATATCATTTCTCGAGAGTTTGTTTTAAGGGATTGATTAGGCCCATTTTCATTTTGGAATACCCAGATTTACTTTGTGAATCATACCGTGCATAAAGCTTGTTTGTCATGTTAGTTTGAGGTTTCAAATAATCAACATTGTCACAAGGTGTTGCTGAAATAAATTATTTCTATGTTTGCCCTTACGGCACCAGGAACTTGTTTAAACGATTTTATCCATGTCATATGACTGAAATACAAAAAGAGTTGAACTCTGGAATTTATCGCATGATTGCTTAAAATTGCTGTTATGTAGGTGTGATTGTACAATATGTTATATATGAGCAGTATAATATCTTCATAATAATGTAAAGTAATGTAAAAAGACTTGTTTGTACAAAGATGGAATGTTGTGGTGGTACATATTGACCTTTTCAAATATTTAAGTACACCTTTTTATTCATGATATCAAGCCCTCTTCTGTTCAACTGCCAAGGTTTTGCTTTCAAGATATCATTCAAGAGGACTTAGAAGGGCATTTATTGTGATGACATGATTTTCAATAGGGTTGGGTCCTGAGTAGGACCTGGGTACCCACAGTACTACCTGGACCCGTGGTTAGTCACGTGATATATTGTTTAATTACAAAAACTCACTATAGCTCAGTGGTTACACTGAAAGTCGCTAATGTTCTATTTCTTTCTGACGATGCGCTCTTTCCTTTTGACTTGTATATGTGTGAGTAGAGATAATCAGACATTTTGTTCCCAACTCTTGAGACCTTCAGTGGATACCCGGGTAGGGTCATGTTATGAGGTGTCGGATACCCGGGTAGTAAATTTGGACTTGTCCCAGCCCTAATTTCAAAATTGAAACGTAGAGGTTAACCCTGAAATTGGTTTGCTCAGAACTAATTTGTGAAATCACTAAATGACCACACAAGAGCATTTACCAAAATTGTTCACCAGCCGTTCCATTGTTTGCTGTCACTAATAATACCTAAAAATATATTCACAACAGTTTCTAACCCCACTAATATTACTTACATATAATACCAGCGTCTCATGCAGTTGTGTTGTTGAATGGGTGTTTTTTTTTCACAACATAAATATTGTAACTGCCCTGGGTACAACTTACAGGGATTCAGAAGATGGTGGAGATGGGGCTGGTTTGACAGAGTATATTAGCAGCTTTCTTGTTTTGATTATGGACACATACAACTGCAGAATGATTTACTATCATCTATATGAAACTCTGAGATTCCATCTGACATTAAGCCTATGTAAGTGTTATGAAGTTGATCATCTTGATCATCATCGTCCGGCTGGAACCAAGGCTTGAGGGGGATTCGGTAAGAAGAATAATTGGAATCGTAAGAGAATGTTTCTGGAATGTTGGATCTTTCTGGTTCATTTGCATGATTTAAAGACTCCATTCCCTATGAATATTGAGTGTGCTTAAAACTTGACACTTATCCCCAAGTGTTGCAGATGTATAACTGTTGAAGCAATCACCATATTTACTTCATCATATGAATATTCAGCATGGGCTTTAACTCTCTTAAAAATTATTTGTTTTATTCATGAAAGATCAGGGTTTTATTCCAACCATCTTTAAAGGATTCATGACGTCTGCTTTGTATACAATGCTGAAATGAATATGAGATTTGTCTGGAAAGTCAGCAATGGGAAATGATCAGTGTAGGTGTATACATATGAAACAAAAGTTAGTGCTATATATGTATCATGTTTGTAGATGTGAAATTAGCTCACAGACATTGGGGATCAGAGATTCCTACAGTGTAAATGGGGGGCACGGGTGGCCCAGTCGTCTAAGGCGCTGCGATTTGCTGTGCAGAGTTGTGTCCTGTGGACACGCCAGAAACCTATGATTGTGGGTTCGAATTCCGGTTCGCCCCGATTATGTTTCTAAGTTTGTCAGCACCATACCCATGCTCGTGGGTTTCACCGAAGTGATAAACGTCTGAGACCTGCATCAGTTCGGGCGTTCCTCCCACATTAAGCTGACACGCTGCGATATAACTGTAATACTGTTAAAAGCGGCTTTAAACACAACTCACTCACTCACTACAGTGTAAATGGTCGTGGGTACATTTGGTGAAGCTACAAGTTGGTTTGTTGTTACACGCTGTATGCTGGTAACCTGTATGAGTTTGGACCAAATGGACCAGTGATTATTTGAGTCTGGGTGAGTGAGTATTGTTTTACGCTGCTTTTAGCAACATTCCAGCAGTATCATGGCAGGGAACACCAGAAATGGGCTGATTGGAGTCTGGACCAGAGAAGCCAATGATTGATATTATGAGCAATGATCCATTCATTTGGGGTGTGATGGTACAAAAGCAACCAAGTTACAAAGCATGGTGTCCTGTTCACGAAGCTATCTAAGTGTTAAGATTGTCGTTAAGGTGTTAAGTGAAATAAATCTTAGCTGAGTCTGTTCTCAAAGCCATCTTAGTGTAACCGGGGGTGTTCATAAATAACACGGGTCATATTTTAGGAGGATTTATTCATGACGGTGAGAGCAAACACCTTGAGACATATTCTTTAAAAATGAATATACATGTAAATATATATATATATGTATGTAAATAAACACAGACACAAGCATTTAAGGGCACATCACATTCACATGCAGTAATAGTTATATTCATTCACATCGTCACACGGATGACATCGTTGAAATAGATTAAACTCATGTTAAAACAAATACATTGAAGGATGTGTTATAAGTCACCATAACTATATATACATTTGTATCCCTATGCTAGTGTAATGATATGATAAATATGATGTTTGATTACATTAATACACAAGAAAAAACAATCATACCCTGTAGGTGAAACTGGGGTGCGAACTGAGTTCAAAAACACAAACTGACAAGACTATGATGCCTGCACCTAAATACAAGTACAAAAACAAAGATACTCACTTAGGAAAAACTGGTAATCTTAGGTAACACGAATTATATGTTACAAATAACATACCTACAAACTCTTGACATTATACATAAATAACATGGTTATAAACAAACACATACATGATAAATACATACCGTATATCGCTGTGTATAAGGCGACCCCACGTATAAGACGACCCCCCTGTACACGCCTTAAAAATCAACCCAAAATCCTATACTCCGTGTATAAGGCGACCTGGAATGAAACACATGACAAGTCTGACTGATATACCGGTAGAAGATTTAACGTGCTCTTGCCGACTGTAGCGTATTTCGCACACGGACATCACAAATTAGTTAGTTAGTTACTTTGGAGATTTAATGTGCGCTTTCCGACTGATGCGTATTTCGCACACATCACAAGTGCGCACACAAACCTTATATATGCAATAAAAATATGTTTATCTTGCGTTGTTTTTTTTCTACAATGATAGGTCGCGTGTGTAACTCCGGCACACGTCGCCATTTTGTGTTTACACGGTACGACACCAAATTGGTGCCCGTAAAATAAAATTCATTTATGAAGTAATAACATATAAGAGACAATGGTGAGTAATTTAATCGCCAATTAACTATGGTACACACTTGCTCACTCATTCTCAAATAAAACACAGGGGATAGGTGAAGATATACAGTGCTGGATTTCTCTAAGAATTTTCTGACCTAGTTAAAACATTTGAATGGCTGCAATTATATGACTGTATGTAATGACTTATCTAAATAAGTATTAAGACTTAGTAACACTACAACTGATTACACAAATAGATACATGAAGTAAGACGAGTTCTATGGATGAACAACTTCTTTATTACAATTAGTGCGACGTTTCGGTGTAGATCCTAACCCCTTAACAAGCAATAGATGAATAAAGGTGTTAGGATCTACACTGAAATGTCGCACTAATTGTAATAAAGAAGTTGTTCATCCATAGAACTCGTCTTACTTCATCACTCCAACTTCTAAATGCCACTGAAAGAAGAAATAGATACATTATACTCAATAGTACATTATTACAATACTTATAGAACATTACTCACCTGTTAGGACAATCTCAGGTGAAAATATTACACAAAGCAAAAGTTGTTTGTTGTCAGCATGGTCAAGGTGTAGTGGCTGGAGTGCTGGTTAAATGCTAGGTTTAGACAAAGCCAGTCAGGCGTAAGCCGAATTAAACAAAGGACTGACCCCAGCTACCTGCCCTTCCCTGTCCCACACCCAGAAGTTGAATAAAACAAAACTCCACACAGAGATGAAGTCATTATTCTGCTGAAAGAATACAGCAGCTACACAGGTGTATTCAGTTTATTGCAACACAATAAAAGGTCAAAACATCATTTCATTACAAATAATTATATGTATACAAAGATATAAAATACAGGAAATACACATATATACAGTGCTGCCACATTAGCACAAAGTCATCTTAAGTTTAAGTTTATGAGGGGCGGTCGGGTAGCCTAGTGGTTAAAGCGTTCGCTCGTCACACCGAAGACCCGGGTTCGATTCCCAACGTGGGTACAATGTGTGAAGCCCATTTCTGGTGTACCCTGCCATGATATTGCTGGAATATTGCTAAAAGCGACGTAAAATCATACTCACTCACTTAAGTTTATGACAGTCAGACCTGTCTTTGAAGCTTACAACAGGTAAAATGATGGACAACAGATGACTTGTTTAAGAAAATGATTCGGCAGTACCCATATTATTTCTACAAAACCAAGCGGTTTGCACTTGAACTTTCAATAAATTAACAGCAGATTCTAGAAAAATAATAGCAACGATGTTTTCTTGTCAAGAGCAGTTATTTTATGGAGTGAGTGATAGTGGTTTCCCTTTGATGACCTGTACCATGTATGAAGTATACTCAACAACAAAAGTTCCTGTGACACCAATATTTTAGTGTATTTTTCAATTAAGTAAAGTTTGGTTTTCAATATTGCAGTACATGTATGGAATCAAGTCATAAAAACGCAACTGCTACAGAAAAGCATGCATTCCATGCAAAAGTTGACTTTTATGCAAGCCCCATGCATTTCACTACCCAAGAATGGGTATAAAAACATGTCCTTTAACGGGATTCCATATGCATTGTTTCGCATCGTGCTGACAACAGCCACTCAGAAAAACAACAAAATTACGCAATTATTCAACAGTACGAAATGCCACCATTTGGTGTTTATGGCAACGTTGGCAACAGACGAATGCATTCAGAGACCATCCTCGGAGTGGCAGGCCACGCGAAACCAATAATCGACAAGACAACTGTTTCGAACAATACACTACAAAATCGATTCCAGCCAGCAACAGTGACTGCAAGAAGCATCCCTGGCCTGCAACGAATATATTCACAAACCGTACGTCGTCACCTCAGATGTGCAGGGATTATCGCTAGAAGACCCGCCAGACCTCCCATTTTGACAGGAAACCACTGTCAAGCACGTCTACAGTGGTGCAGACAGCCTCTACGCTGGACGGCCAAGCAGTGGGGACGAGTTCTATTCGCTGACGAGTCTCGTTCTCAACACACCCACAGTGATTGGCGGATTTGAGTGCACTGACGTTGAGGTGAACGTTACGTCAATCATTGTGTCATGGAAGAAGATCAGTTCGGAGGCAGCAGCGTTATGGTATGGGGTGGGACGCCCGGCCTCATATTACTCGACTAGTCCAGGATTCTCTTCAACAAAACAACGTGAATGTCATCCCTGGCCGGCTCGCTCCCCTCATCTCTCACCAATCAAGCACATGTGGGATGAGATGGATCGGCACCTTCGACGTCAACCACATGTTCCACAGACACTCCAGGAACTTCGAAACATGCTCCAGCAGATATGGACAGATATCCCACAGGACTTTGTGCGACGCCTAGTCCATTCCATGAGACGAAGATGTGTTGCTTGCATCGCAACCAGAGGTGGACACACACACTATTGATTTGTATATTGACATTTTGGCATGTTCATGTTTTTTATGAAATCAAGCATTTTCTGAAGTCAGTAAGGCAAATTAAACCATTTGAACGCTTGCAGGAGTCTTTTATCTGTTGCAAACTGAAATTGTTTCAGATTTGGTAAAAAACATAACTTTGCATGAAATCTTATTCAATGTCACAGGAACTTTTGTTGTTCAGTATATATTGCGTGTATTGAGTGTAGATGGTACCTTGCTGTTTGTATATGGATTGCATGCTGTTTGAAAAACATTTTAACCATGAATGAATATTTCATTAGGAATGATAAAAGAAAACAATTCAAGTTTTTTATACCCAACCTAAAAGAGCTGGGTATGTCGTTATCATGGTTATACCAAGGAATTCATTCCATCTGTCTGTCTATCCTTCCATCCATTTTAGGTGTGACCTATAGCTTGGAAACTACTGCACAGATTCTTTTCAAACTTCAAACACTTTTTATACAGTGCTAAGTTTGATTTCAAATATTTGGATTGTCTGCCAAAATACGGCTTTTTTCATTTTTTTACTGAAACATTTGTGCGACCTCTAACTTCAAAACTACTGCATGGATTCTTTTCAGATGAAGGGAACAGTTTCCTTACTAATAGAAGAGGTGTAGTTCAAAGTTTGATTTATATACATATATGTATTTTCTGAAAAAATATGATGTTTTCATTTTGTGAATTTATTAAAAAACATTTACTTTAACATTTGTGCGACCTATCACTCGAAAACTACTTATTGATTCATTTCCAATTGGGGTACAGTTTCTATACCAATAGGAGAAGTGCAGTGCAAAGTTTGTTTTTGAATTACAGATTTTCTGAGAAATATTGCTTTTTTCATTTTTTAAACTTTGAAATATGTTGGCGTCGAAGTTTGGGGCATTAGAGAGTCCTGCTCACTTTTTGTCTTGTTCTCACAGGGTTGTGTAAAAAATATGTTACGTCATTTGCAGACAGAAACCATACAGTAGTGTTTTTGTTGATTGCAAACTGACCTGGTATATCTTTTTTTTCAGATTGAAGTCAAATGTTTGCAATTCATGCTTACAACCCTGGCTGGAGTTTTTTCCTTTGGTAGTGTACAGAGAATCTTTTTTTTAAATTCAATATGAGTGTCAGTTTTTGAGAACAATTGTTTTAATAGTTGCACAGTGAACATTATTTCTGCTGAAAAGAGGATTTAGACCCTGTCTTAACTCACCTACTCATTAGTGGAATAAGTATTAGAAAACAACTAAATTGGTTTGGGTTTTTTTGCTCCAAGGTCATATTTTTACTTTACAAAGTATTTATTTTCTTTGTCCTTGATTCACACATGTTGTTATTTTTCAGTTATTTGTTAAGATTTGTAGTATGAGACCCGAATATAGATATTTACATATATTTGTTTTCTAAATTTTGACAAGTATTATTGACAAAGTTATATTATTGGTGGTTATATTCACTGCTGTTTTTTTTTTTACAAATATTATTACAGATCTACTACCTGGTGAAAATACTTCTGTTTTCAATCATCTAATTTGCTTTGATAATATTCCATGGATTTATAAACATGATAAAGCTCTAGTTAAATGATAGTTTGTCTGTATTCCACCATTACCAGAGCTGGAACTGTGGACACACTTTTTCAGAATGGTTTTTGGAGTATCTAGCCTGTATGAAGGTAACAAATCAACAACAAGACTTATCAATGAGAGGGGGCATGGGTGGCCCAGTTGTCTAATGCGCCTCGATTCGCTGTGAAGTGTTGCCTCCCTTGGGTGCGCCATATTGTAGGTTCGAATCCCGGTTTGCCCCATTTATGCTTCTAGGTTTGTCAGCACCATTCCCATGCTCATGGGTTTCACGGAAGTGGTAAACGTCTGACACCTGCATCACTTCGGGCTTTCCTCCCACATTAAGCTGACACGCTGCAATATAACTGGAATACTGTTAAAAGTATTAAACAGAACTCACTCACTCACTCACTATTAATGAGGGGCGGTCGGGTAGCCTAGTGGTTAAAGCGTTCGCTCGTCACGCCGAAGACCCGGGTTCGATTTCTGACATTGGTACAATGTGTGAAGCCCATTTCTGGTGTCCCCCGCCGTGATATTGCTGGAATATTGCTAAAAGTGGCGTAAAACCATACTCACTCACTCACTCACTCACTCACTCACTCACTATTAATGAGAACTTGGTTCAAACATATCCTTTATTCACTTGACAGCAAACCCATTGACACTGGGGCAAACTTCATCATACAAAGTTGGTGCAGTTGTTGGACAATGTTGCAGAATATCCAACTTTGTGCAGGCATAACAGTACTGCACCAGCTATATTGTGGTTTTCATTATTATAATTTCAATTCGAAGAATCACCCATTGACAATTTTCTAAGCACCCAGGTTGCATATTACACTAAATGTAATGTAATGCTCTTTATTCTCTCATTAAGGTGATATGTCATGAAATACTGCTCAAACAATGTTTATCCAAGAATATCATGGAAAAATGTTCAAACAACGTTAATCTGTAATATGTCATGAAATAGTGTTCAAAACAATGTTAAACCATGATATGTCATGAAATACTGTTCAAACAATGTTAAACCATGATATGTCATGAAATACTGTTCAAACAACGTTAAACCGTGATATGTCATGAAATACTATTCAAACAACGTTAAACCGCGATATGTCATGAAATACTATTCAAACAACGTTAAACCGCGATATGCCACAAAATACTGTTCAAATAATGTTAAACCGCGATATATCATGAAATAATGTTCAAACAATGTTAATCCAAGAATATCATGAAGTACTGTTCAAACAATGTTAAACCATGATATGTCATGAAATACTGTTCAAACAATGTTAAACCATGATATGTCATGAAATACTGTTCAAACAATGTTAATCCAAGAATATCACGAAAAATTGTTCAAACAATGTTAAACCATGATATGTCATTAAATACTGTTCAAACAATGATAATCCAAGAATATCACAAAAAACTGTTCAAACAACGTTAAACCATGATATGTCATTAAATACTGTTCAAACAATGTTAATCCAAGAATATCACGAAATACTGTTTAAACAACGTTATACCATGATAAAATACTGTTCTAAGAATGTTAATCCAAGAATATCACGAAAAACTGTTCAAACAACATGAAACCGTGATATGTTATTAAATACTGTTCAAACAATGTTAATCCAAGAATATCACGAAAAACTGTTCAAACAAAGTTAATCCAAGAATATCACGAAATATTGTTCAAACAACGTTAAACCATGATATGTCATTAAATACTGTTCAAACAATGTTAATCCAAGAATGTCACAAAAAACTGTTCAAACAACATTAAACCATGATATGTCATTAAATACTGTTCAAACAAAGTTAATCCAAGAATATCATAAAATACTGTTCAAACAACGTTAAACCATGATATGTCATTAAATACTGTTCAAACAATGTTAATCCAAAAATATCACGAAATATTGTTCAAACAACATGAAACCATGATATGTCATTAAATACTGTTCAAACAATGTTAATCCAAGAATATCATGAAATACTGTTCAAACATCGTTAAACCATGATATGTCTTTAAATACTGTTCAAACAATGTTAATCCAAGAATATCACGAAATATTGTTCAAACAACGTTAAACCATGATATGTCATTAAATACTGTTCAAACAATGTTAATCCAAAAATATCACGAAATATTGTTCAAACAACATGAAACCATGATATGTCATTAAATACTGTTCAAACAATGTTAATCCAAGAATATCATGAAATACTGTTCAAACATCGTTAAACCATGATATGTCATTAAATACTGTTCAAACAATGTTAATCCAAAAATATCACGAAATATTGTTCAAACAACATGAAACCATGATATGTCATTAAATACTGTTCAAACAATGTTAATCCAAGAATATCATGAAATACTGTTCAAACATCGTTAAACCATGATATGTCTTTAAATACTGTTCAAACAATGTTAATCCAAGAATATCACGAAATATTGTTCAAACAACGTTAAACCATGATATGTCATTAAATACTGTTCAAACAATGTTAATCCAAAAATATCACGAAATATTGTTCAAACAACATGAAACCATGATATGTCATTAAATACTGTTCAAACAATGTTAATCCAAGAATATCATGAAATACTGTTCAAACATCGTTAAACCATGATATGTCATTAAATACTGTTCAAACAATGTTAATCCAAAAATATCACGAAATATTGTTCAAACAACATGAAACCATGATATGTCATTAAATACTGTTCAAACAATGTTAATCCAAGAATATCATGAAATACTGTTCAAACAACATTAAACCATGATATGTCTTTAAATACTGTTCAAACAAAGTTAATCCAAGAATATCACGAAATATTGTTCAAACAACGTTAAACCATGATATGTCATTAAATACTGTTCAAACAATGTTCATCCAAGAATGTCACAAAAAACTGTTCAAACAACATTAAACCGTGATATGTTATTAAATACTGTTCAAACAATGTTAATTCAAGAATATCACGAAAAACTGTTCAAACAACGTTGAACTGTGATATGCCACGAAATACTGTTCAAACAATGTTAAACCTTGACATGACATGTTCTCTCAAATTATATGAATTGTGAATGGAAGCACTGTTAACATTTGAAATTCTTCAATGTTTGCTTCCAGAGAGCAAATATTACTAGGCAGCCTTTTTAGAAAGAGGTGAACGCAATAAAACTGGTTCCTTGTTTTGAAGTTTACTGATCAATCTTGTGACATGATGCATTCTGTTTTCGATAATGACTTTCCAAGATTTCTGATTGACATTCAGTAAAAAACATTTATTTTGTCCTTTCAGATTGATTTCCTTAAGCTTTGTTTACAAAGCTAATATTTAATCTACACAAACCCTTTGTTCGTGTTTCTCAATGCAAATATGAGGTCATGTTTTAATAATCTTCTGCTTTTTGACGTTGGCTTATTCTCTTTGAAATCAAACTACAGTTTCATGTTTAAGGCAGTAATGTAATTTATATGTGTAAGCTTATCTGTCAGTGGTTTGTAATGTCACTGAAATGAATCAAAAGCGATATCTTACCGTGTTACATTTCCTGTTATTTCCATCCTGTTCGTAGTAATTTAAAATGTTTATGCAAACCTGAAGCTGTGGAGAAATTGAACTGAATAATTTTGAGGCTTTTTCTTTTTTAGATGACAGTCCATGTTTCTCTCTGTCCTGTAATTTCAGTAACTCTGAGCAAGCAAAATTGCTGCTATACAAATTGACATTGCAAGGGGCATAGCTCTTTGACTTATGATTCAAACTGTAATCCTTTTATGAGTATCTAGCCTGTATGAAGGTAACAAATCAACAACAAGACTTATCAATAGGAGGGGGCACGGGTGGCCCAGTTGTCTAAGGCGCCGCGATTCACTGTGTAGAGTTGCGTCCGTTGGGCAAGCCAGAAACCTTTAATTGTGGGTTTGAATCCCGGTTCGCCCCAATTATGTTTCTAGGTTTGTCAGCACCGTACCCATGCCAAAGTGGTAAACGTCTGAGATCTGCATCACTTCGGGCTTTCCTCCCACATTAAGCTGACACGCCGTGATGTAACTGGAATACTGTTAAAAGCAGCGTTAAACCCAACTCACTCACTTACTCACTCCACTTCAATGGTGCAATGACTGATGACAATGATGAAGAAACCTGATCTTAATATGTCCTCATTAGCCTATGATGGTCGCTCGCGACTTATAGGATGGTGGGCAGGCTTGGTGACTTGGTCCGAGAGCATGGTTCATCATTCATCGTTTGGGATTTGTCGTGTGTGCTGTAATACTTTACTTAGCTGGTGTTTCTTGTCACCTGAGATGGACCAACTGTATGACCTGATGCCAGCTTCGTTTCTGTGCCCCGTGCCGCCACATACTGAGAAGGTCGGCCAACCCAGAAACCAGAATAGTATTTCCATCTACGGATATTTTCTTGTCTCCGATGACCAATCGGTAAAGCAGGTAGGCAAGTTTTTTGGGGTTTTTTTTAATTAAATTTTCTTTCCTTACCTTTTAATATTGTATGGTGTCTCAAAATCTTATAATTTTTTTCCCAATACAATAGTGAATCGGGTTTTAGTTTGGTATTGATCAGGAGTAGTCGCTTTGATCAATGTCAGAGGCCACATCTGAGCCACATTGGCCACATTGGCCACATTGTTCTCATTGGTGCTAGATTCCTGTCATTTCAGAAAACAAGTTATCAAAGTCAATATCGCTCAATAAATCAGGTTCGTTCACCTCAGTAATTTTACAGAATTCATTTTCTTCACTTGCATTATTGGTTTTGAAAGATAGCCATTCCATATGCAAATCAACGTAAGGACAATCCATTTTGTTTCATCTAGCAGCTTGATGACATTAAACACCAGAACCAAAGCATTTATTTATTTTTTAAGTCAGATGAAATGTTAGAAGACAAGGCACAAATACTACATTAATCATATTCCTGATGAATGCAGGGATTAAAACGAAAATAGAAAAACAAGTTGATTGTAAACACTGATTGAGAATTCGGGGAAACTCCGGAAAGTAGTTCTAGCAAATGTTCACACGATCAATTTCACAAAAAATTGTGCACAGCGTGTGAACTTTTCAGTCCGTTCACAGGAGTGTGAACTTCAAATATCAGATCACGTGACTACTCATTCAGCCAATCAGCGTGAAAGAAACAGTGTAAACTTTAAAGTATGAAATTATGTATGTATATATATACATATATGGTTTATATATTACTGAATATGCCACAGCTGATAATTTATTCACATTATGTGTAATTATTTAGAAGTATATTTCAAGAAAAAGGGTAAATTATATGTATGCCTTTGTGGATTTAAAAAAAAGAATTCGATTCAGTGGACAGGTACAAACTCTTATGTCTTCTTGAGGTTATTGGAATGTAAGGGAGTATAAAGAGTATGTATTCAGTATTTCAATCATGTGTTAAGACAAATGAACATTTTACACATTTATTGATTGTTCTGTTGGATTAAGACAAAGTCATGTCCTAAATCCAATTCTGTTTTCTATATTTATTACTGAAGTAGCTACGGAAGTTCTTAAGTCATGTGAAATAGGTGCTCAGTTATCATCTGATTTATTGGAGTTGTTTTTATTACTCTTTGCTGCTGATATAGTTCTAGTTTCAGAAAGTCACTGTATATGGAGTACAGAGACAGTTAAATGTTTTACACAGTTAATGCACATCCATCATTGTCGGTTAAGAAAGCATTATTTGAAGTATAATTTACAATGCCATTATTATGATCTATTTACGTAGAATGTTTACTTTAGAATTTTGATTCTCAAATAACGCAAGTTGAGAAATATGGGTTTACCGAAGGCAGGAGTGCAGAGAGAGAGTACAATATGTTGCTTATAAACGTTTATTCAATATAAGTGAAAATACTGCAAATGCTCTGCTAACTGGTAATTATTCAGTATTTGCAAGTACACTGTAGCTTCACATACAGAAATGTGAAACTGAATGCAATTGATGGAGTATGGGTATATACTACTTTGCAGAATTGGATAGATCAAACATTGTTAACGCAAGTATTGTATTCAAAACATCATCAAAAGCGGTTGTAAAATAAGATTAAGTCCTGTCTATCAATTTCAAAGGCTGAAACAAAACTACAGTGGCGGTGGATGTAGAGGTTCCTTATATGGTCATGTTGGAGGTAATTTCCTCCAAAATTACATGCTTGATCGAACAACATGATCTCCTGCCCCTCCGCTCTCACCCTGGCAAGCAAGCCACCGTTCACGGTCATGATAGGCTGCACGTGTCCTAGGCAAAGCAAACCTTTTCTTCACCCTTTTTAACATTCTCCTATCCACAATTAAGCAATGACCATTTGTACACTGTACTTACCTTTTTTTATGAGTGAGATTAAAGGATTGAAATATACTCCTCTTTCTTTCAACAACAGAAATCAGACAAAGACCATTTATGTCACAAATTCATGATTCAGTAAGAAAACAATGTATGAAACATACTATTTCTTCAATTGCTTTTATTGTTCGCGTTTTGGTACTTATTTCTTTTGTTGTGAGACTTTTCTGTGTTATATATTTGCTGACCTTTGGATATAATGATGAAGCATCGATCGTGCTTACTTCATTCCTGTTTTTGTGGTATCCTGATCATGACTTGCCAATAATATTGTTTGCCTCTGACAGTGACGATAGTTTTCAAGTTATCTGTGTTATCTGTTATATGTGAATGTTTCTTGGAAGATGATTTGGTGATTTCGGAAGAAGAACAAGTGAATCTGTGACCAACAATAGTGACGAAAAAAAATCAGGCCGATCCCCAGCTTGGATGCATTGATTACAAGTGATTGCAAAACACAGATTGGTTTGCTTGTTTGGTATATTTGCTCCAAATCACAACATCCTGTTCCAGTCCCTGAAGTTGTGCTGCAAAGATGAAGCGACATGTCCTAGACTCCGTGAATCCGTGTCACTTGCTAACATATTGCATTACACTCTACAATTGGCTGAGTGTTTTACAATACCTGGACTGACTGCTGGCATACATTTTGCAATAATCTACTGCAGTTGCATGTTCGTGACTGCCGGTGTGACAAATATCCTTCTGGTTAATTAGCACTAATTGCATGACTACAAAGATCAATTGATGTCAATCTTTATAACGACACAAATTGAGGGGTGGAACACGCTCCTCTAAAACTGAAAAAGAAAATATCTTACAATGTTAAAATGGTATAATTCATGTTTTATCAAGGTTACTTGACACCTCTCCACAAGCCATACTCTAGATGTAAATGGAATCTATTTAGTATTATTATATACTTTTATATACATAACTCCTTCATTAGTGCTTTTCAGATTCGTTTGGGTTGTTACAAATACTGACCTCAACATACAAACAATTTTTTATGTATTTTGAGGCGCAACAGTGCTGTTAACATTTTACACCTTTTTTCCTGGCCATCATATTGTACATCACACTGGCTACATAAAAGCAAATTCAAACAAACATAATTATGTAAGAAAAGTCTATTAATATTTTCATTGATACTTTAAACCAAAAACAACAAACGAAAAGAATAGTTTCATAAACATTTTGTCAATATAAGTATACATATGTTTGTACATTCAATTGAAAGTACAGAATTACAGAGGTTCGAATAAATTGTTTTAAGACCACCAGCCATCTCTGCTTCTCTGTGAAGCTTTAACTGCTCTATGTCTACACCATCTTTCTTTACAAAGAAGTGTTATAATTTATTCTGTTTAAATCCAATTTTCACTGTAACTACTACCATGGCATATCATTTTTTTCAACAACCTCTTTTCAAAAGAATTATATCCATCATGCAGGTATTAAGGGAAGTAGACTGTTATTTTCCTCATTTGCAAAGATATTAACATATGTGTGTAATTTTGAAAGATATCTTCCTTACAGAAATAACAATTTGAATGCAGTGGACATTAAAACATTCCGCATCACATTTAATAAATCTAATTTAACATTTATTATATTTTAGTTTATTTTAGTTTTTGTCTCTATTAGGATTTTAAAAATGAAATAAGAGCCAGATATATAAATATCTAAACTTAGACTATAAAAGAAACATAAACCTTTTGTAGAACAATCTCCGTCCAAAGAAAACATTGTTTGTTCAATGTGTTGAAAACATTATAAATCAGGCAGAACATGTTATGGTTAGATTTGTTTAATTAATTTTGTTTCAGTTTCTTTCCTTCACTTTTTTCATAAAGTTAAGATGAAAAAGATGCTTGGAGAAGTGGATTTTCAGAAACTAATGATTTCTGGTCTTTCATGTTGGTGTTTTGCTAATCAAGTTGAAATAGAATGTGAAATGTTTTTACTTTGGAAAAGCACATGAAGTACTTTTTGCAACAATTTTTAAACATCAAAACACATTTTATGAAACACTGAATCTTTGGGTTATGAGTGAAATAGGCAAGAAATGGGCTCTTCTCTTATTGTCTTTAACGGTTTTTCAAAAAGCATGGATGATCTAATTCAATTTCTCTGAAACTGTACATTTATGAACTGTAATGCCAACAATCTGATCTTTCCTCAAGTTATAGGTTGTGACATGTTTGAAAACTGATAATGAACAGCTTTGGTATGATTGTTGATCTTAGTTCTCCATCTCTCCAACCAATCAAGCTTAAGTTTAGACTTGGATGTCTTCGGTGCCTTCGTCTCACCTAGACTTCACCCAAATGGTAATAGAGCTGCAACAAAAACTCAAACCAACTCTCTGAGCTGAACATAAGATGTTATTGTGATTTGCTTTCCTCTGGTCGAGCTTATGTATTTTGCAAGAAAGAGAGCATTACAAAATATCACAATATCTAACTTGATAATTAAGTAGCTTCTTTAAGCATGTAAATCTGGAACAGCAAATAGATATATGTTTTGTGTCTTCATTTTTTGTCAGTTTTTTTTAAAGTTTTATTTTGTAACTAAAACCTTCAAGAAGAGTTTTCATACTGATCTATAATACGTACTGCATTTAGGAGTGATGAAAAAATAACAGCACATAAAGAGTTAAACGCATAAAAACATTACAGGGAGCTAATATTAAGCACATTCACAAGTCAATAATGATTATTGTCACAATGAGTACGTTATGATATCTATTTAAATTATGGGGCGGTTGGATAGCCTTGTGGCTAAAGCGTTTGCTCGTCACGCCGAAGACCCGGGTTCGATTCCCGACATGGGTACAATGCGTAAAGCCCATTTTTGGTGTCCCCCGTTATGATATTGCTGGTATATTGCTAAAAGCGGCGTAAACCATACTCACTCACACTCACTATTTCAATTATGTGTAGATTTTACCATGTGTCATTTCTCCTGCCGTTATAAACAACGGCAATATACACTAGGTGTAATTTTCAGTCTCACCAGGGTTGTTTTCCACATAGTGCACACTGAGGTATGTTTGTTTGTTTGTTTTGTTGTTCAACACCACACTTAGTAATATTTCACTCTGAACTAGACAATCCAGTGATTATCATCATGAGTATTGATCTATACAATTGGGATATGATGACATGCATCAACCAAGTCAGCAAGCTTGACCGGCCGATCACGTTAGTTGCCTATTTGGACAAGCATAGTTGCCTTTTACTGCATGGTCAGGTTGCTCAAAACCTATTCTAAGCCAGATCTTCACGGGTACACTTAACTATGAATATGGTTGTCTCTTTTTAGGAGACAAATATCATGTATATATATATATATGTACTATATATTTAGGCAATGATATTTAGAAGAAATTATTGTAATAAACCAAGTATCTTTAAATTTATCAGCCTATTGAACGATAACCGCCAACATATTTCATATTTGTCAGAATGCATTTTTCACATTATGAATGAACAAAACAAATTTAACTTTTATTGTCGATTAAATGTTGGTTATTTTGCACAACTGTGTGCGTGTTCCTTGCCACGAAAGTCAATGTCCAAACGGGTTGAAAGACTGTCAGAAAAAAATGCCTGCCGGCTTGCCTGTCAGCATGAAATTTTACTCCTCCTGTCCAACTGTCTGGCAGATAATTTTATACATACTTAAGTCTTCAGTTTTATTATAACTCTTTGTTGATTCTCTTGTAATTGTTTGCATTATTTCATCTGAATCAAGATGCGATTTGTCTCTTATTTTTTGTGATTTTTCAATATTTATAATGTAGGAATGTGGGCAGGTAACTTTGAAGGTGGAAAGGCAACATTTATGGGTCACCTGCATAACTGTCTTTTGTGTTGTAGAATTATTTCAAACACTGGGTGTCCCCCGCCATGGTATTGCTGGAATATTGCTAAAAGCGGCGTAAAACCATACTTACTCACTACTTACTCAAACACTGGGTAGAAGTAGGGTTGGGTTGGATGGGATGTGTGTATTCCAATACATATGTACATGAAGTTCTTAAAAAATACATGTGTGAGCCAGTTCTAGTGTGTGTGCTGTTGTATCTTTATGTCAATTGTATCTTGTAATTTGTCCTTTGACCTATACTGAATATGTGTCTATTGAGTGACTGAATGTTATTTGATAATGCCGTCAATTAGCAATATTCCTGCCATATCACATGGGCCTGTAAATAATCAAGTCTAGACCAGACAAACCAGTGTCTGAAAGTATGCGCCATGATCCTAATTAGTGGATGAAAATACACCCCATCAGTGAGTTACCGAGCCTGATGACCTGATACCCATTAATAGGTAGGCTGAGTGGTTCAGGTGTTTGCTTGTTATTGTTATTACTGCTTCCATGGTCTAGTGGAAGAGCGTCCGCCCGGAGGGCAGAAGGTGCGGGTTCGAACCCTGGTCAAGTCATACAAAAAGACGTTAAAAGATGGTACTTGTTACCCTGCCTGGCGCTCGGCATTAAGGGGCTAAAACAAGGACTGGTTGGCTTGGAGTCAGTATACTGTGTCTGAGTGGGGTATTCATGTTAAACTGCAGCATGGTATCTCATTGGGCTATCACTGAAAAATCAACATTAATCTGGACAAGTACAGTTGCTTGCACGCACGCACGCACATACACACGGACGCACACACTCACACATGCTGATCAGTTGTCACACTTGGTGACTTGGTTAATGTGGCATGGATCATTGGAAACAATATCAATCTCTGGATTGCCTGGTTCAGACTCAATTACTTACAGCTTGCCATCATGTAGCTGGAATATTGCAGAGGGCACCTTCAAGCAACAAAGAAACAAACAAATCTTGTGACAAGCACAAGCAGTTGGTGTACAGGGGTCCTATTTTACCCAAGAAACCCAACTTGGTGTCATCTAGGTATTGAAGCAGTGACTGTTGTAGAGTTAAGAAGGTTTGTGAAAGTTGGAGGCATTGTCTGCTTGGATTGTTGAGGAACATGCTAGCTGTTGCAGAGTTGCTTCCACTAGTCATAACAGGGGCTCAGATTTGCCCCAGTTATCATCCTTGGTTTGTCAGCACCATGCTCTTAGTTGCACCAAAGTGGACAACATCTACACCTGTCATCTTGGGCTTCCCCTCGCATTTGGCAGACGTAAAATGATTCAAGAAATAAACGACTTGTGGTCGTTGTTTATCGTACAATAAATATTTGCAGGGATAATAAACCATAGGGAGTTGCGCCCCTCAGGGTTTATTCTTCCAGTAGTGTTTTATTGTACAATAAACAACAACCACAAGTCATTTATTTAGATATCAACATTATGTATAGCCTCTTTAAGGATGTTAGTAAAATGTAAAAGCTTTAAAAGTACTTACCCAAATTTTGATAATGATGACTCACATCGATTATCTGTACCTTTTCTCATAATACCGATTGTCATATCTCCTATTTTTGGATGCGATTGTTCGGTCACTGTGTTTATCTGCGTAGCTCAGCTACATCTAAGGGGAACAACTTACCAGACACTTCCCTCTAGAAAAACAACATCGTCCAAAATATGATGTCATCAAGTTGCATTATTTTATTCATGATCTGTTCAACTGTATAGGCCAAGGGGCATTTTGTCAGTGTTTATCTAAAATGTCAAAAGTAATTTATTTTGGGATGTTACGACTGCCATTGTCTTGAGTCCAGTCTCAGACATGTCCTTACATGAGCTGTGAAAGAGTATGGCAATGTGAGACGTAGCTGACACTGTATATCTGAATGATTGATGGCTTATTATTGTGCTCAGGTCGATGGGTAAAGGGCAGTTTTGTCAGACTGGAGATCATGGCTAGCATGGTTTGGTCATCCACATGTATATAACCTGTGAAATCCTTTGAAGGTTGTTGTTGAGCACTTTCAAATGATATCCAGACCTACATTATCATGGTTCTTGAATGACATGATAATAGCTAGTTTCCCATACTTTCCCATTTTGTATGCAATAGCACGAGGGACAAAAGGACAAGCAGCCACACGCACCTGCATGCACGTTGCCATATAAGTACAATAATCTTGGATGCTATGTTGAACCCCATTTCATCTCGCCTAAAGATTGCCTTGAATTTGTAACTTTGAATGTCTTGAAAGAGGCATGTGCCCCGTTCTTGAATCCTTAATAGTGTCAGAAACGGCTAGGAATTGGGTGAATTAAGACAGGAATCCTAACTGCACTTGGCAAATAGATAAGACTCAAGTCTCAAATGGACCTTGTATCACCCTCATTTAGTTTATCCAGCGTTCTAGAAACCGTCTCATCCCAAAACTTCTTGAATGATCAAGCTGTCCAGGGTTAGTCAACAATTAAGGGAGATAAGTCTAACTCACACTTCCTGTTATAATCTGGCCACTCAGCAATAGATACTTTAGTCATTTGCTGACACTGACAATAACTAGATACATATCCATACCTGTTTCTACTGCCACATAACATGCTCTCCCTCCCCCCTCCCTCAGCCCTCACTTTAATGAATACCCTTTCATTAATCAACATTAAATTACCACTTCCCCAGTGGGGATTCCAGGGTAGAATGGCCCCCAGCAACTGTCATAAGAGATGACCAAATTGATCACATGGTCCGGTTAATTGACATGGTTGAATGTGTGTCATCATCACACCCCAGCAAGGCATTTTCAACATTGTATCAATCACTGGTTTGTCTGGTCCAGACAGGCATCTATCCTATCAGTGGAATGTTGCTGAATGCAGCATTAAGCAAAAACAAACACTGCCAATTTTCACACTTTGTTTGCCTGAACTTAATTGTCCCTGACATAATAACTGGCTTGATTTTCAGGAAGAACTTGTAAGTGTTGTCTTCAACAGTAAGGATCCTGGTATAGAATACCAAGGCTACCGGTACCAGTCCATACAACCTATTCTTCTCCCTAAGGTAGGACATGTTTCATATTTTCTGCATCACCTTCACACCTCTACCATTTCTGTGTGTTGAACATCAACAGGGACACTTAACTGTTGACAGTAAACATGGGAGAGACACAGTAAACATATTACACTGTAAACATTTACACTTTACTCAGTTGTCACAGCAACTGCCTCCATGGTCCAGTGGATACAGCGTCTGCCCAGACAGCAGAAGTGTGGTGGTTTGATCCCCAGCTGCACCATACCAAAAGATGTTAAAAGATAATTGTTGTTACCTTGCCTGGTACTTGGCATTAAGGGGATAAAACATGGACTGGTCAATTTGCAGTCAGTATGCTGTGTCTGAATGGGGTGTCATGTTCAACTGTTCATGGTATCTCAGTGGGCTAGTGCTATATAATCTGCATTAGACCAGACTAGAAGAAGCAGCCACACACACACATGCATGCATGTTACTATATCAGTCTGTGCCAAGCTCTTTTGAGACTTCTAGCCCATAAACATGGCTCTCAGCATCTTTTCAGTCGATTTTAGTGTTCTCATATGGGCTATTATAAGCTAATGTCCTAGACAGAACAGAACTTAACTAGAGTCAGGCTTCGGACTAGTGGTGTAAGTCACAGACTGTTATAAAAGTGCAATAAATTTGAATGCAACATTAAACCCCATTTCACCTCTCCAGAAGACACAGTGCATACATGTAGAGGTCACAGTGAACACAGGAGACGGTGAACAGTGTCAGTATATTGTGATAGAAGGGTACTACAAGCTCAGTCTGTGAGAGAATCAGTGCTCTGTCACAAACATATCAGTGTATATCAGAGCTCAATCAAACGCATATTAGTATAATGTGTTGGAAAGGTTTCCCACACACCTAATAGTTCAACGTTTGTCATGATGCAAGGAGACAAATTGCATTACAGTACAAACACTTACATCATTTATACTTGAAGTGCCTTAATGGCACTGTCAGACAATGGTGAGAGATGCCTGTCATGGACGTCATGCTCCGAGCACGCAAAGCAAGCTGTTTTGTTTTGAAGACAAAGCCCAAGTGACAGATTAACAATGATCAGTTCTAACAAGAACATCTTTGCTAATGTCTATACCATCTGTGTCAAGAACTTTGTAAATATCAGAATACTACTGTTTTAATGGATTTGAAACATGCTTGGACTGATAAAGAAGTTTGAAGAAGATGCTCCAGGAGAAAACACTTCATCTTGAAGGTTAGTTGTTTTGGTTACATGTAAAACTGTGATTAGATATGTTGATATCCTTGTATACTGTGTTTTCCAGCCCCTTGGAAGTATTTCTCATTATGCATCAAATAACAATCCCAAACACTCAAATTAAGTCTTGCCTTGGATAATATTTATTTCTGTTAACACTTGGATGGGTCAAATGACCATTTCTTGTTAATTTTATAGTGATAATACATCACTGATCGAGACAAATCGATCATGTGCCATCTTGTTTCCATCACATGATTTCAAGCGCCTCCATAACAGTCAAGTTAAAAATAGATGCACAACATGATCAGTCACATGACATTACAGACAGGAAGTTTACAAATAGCACCAATACATCATCGGTACATACGATTGTTCTGATGCAAAATTATCACCAGATCAAGTTTTATTAAAATGTGCATTAGTGAAATAGAAAGGTTTGAGATATGGTTTCATTACTTATTGAATATCTCACCTTATGTAGTTTAATTCACAACATAACTTCAGAGGCAAGTGGCGAACACTTTGATGTCTTTGGTGAGCATCTACCTTGATTACGTCAGTGAGCGGGTGGTCATGTATTGTTTAGTGGCTCGAAAAGAGGTGAGGATAAAGAACATGTCATATGGGGAAACTATATTCAGTAAACACGACATATTATATGGATTACAACTTCATATTCTATTATGCTGCGATGTTTCGGTATAGATCCTTATACCGTTGTCAAGCAAGAGTGAAGAAAGACACACACTACACATGGTAATGATAATGATTATGAAGGACTTCTTATGCCAATTCAGTTTAACTTCATTATCATGTGAAGGTAATAAAAGCTACAGATGGTAAGCAAATCGATTTGACATCTTTCTGAAGATGAAGAACATTTTTTTGTTCTTATGACATTGGAGTGTTTAATGCACTGAAGATGGCATACCGAGAATATGAAGGTATTGAATCAAATTCTTGAAAACTGAAATGTTCGCCACTTTCAGATGTCACAAATATGAGATATTTATTATAAGAAACGGGTATTGTATAAAATAGCAGATGCTGTGAGTAGAAGATGTGAATCAACATATTTGGATATTACACATAACTGCAACCTATGTTGGTAGGTTATATTTTCATATGTATAACATAACTACACCACAAAGAAAAATGAAGAATGAAGCGTGGTTATTTTTCACGATAAAACATTGTTCGAACATGCGCTTACAACTTTATGGCATTGTATATTGGACAAGGTTATTTTTGAGTGGTGAGTGACTAGTGAGTTGTTCCCCATAGATGTAGCTGGGCAATGCAGATAAACATGATGGCTGAACGATCGCATCCAAAAGTGGGAAAGAAATGACAATCGGTATTAGGAGGAAAGTAACAGGTAATTGACGTGAGGGTATTGAGAATATGTGGGAAATACCAACCTGCGCATAAAATGGACTTATCCAACATTGCTTAGGTTGGATTCTATTGAGGGAGTCATCATTATTAAAAAGCGGGTAATTATTTTTAAAGCTTGTACATTTTATCATCATCCTGAAATAGGCTGTATATAATATTGATATCTCATATGAAAATTAAACATCTGGTGGTTGTTGTTTATTGTACCATAAAACACTGCTGGGAGAATAAACCATGAGGGGCGTAATCTTCTTATATAATCCTGTTGGTCAGTTTTATGCGATCAGTGCATAGAGCAACAATCAGGTTACATGAGCGCCCCCACAAGATTGAGAAACAAGGCATGTCAACAGACTGAATGAAAACATGTCCTTAATAAGATTTTTGGATGTGCTGGGAGTATTGAATAGCTGGAGGCAGTTGTCAGGAAATGTAAGGCTTCTTGTGCCTCAAGAAGCCTGTGCAAGCTATACCCACGTCAACAGTGTTGGAAATATTTGCGAATCAAAGGTATTTTTTCCACTCCTCTTTGGAAAATAAGCTCCATTGTTTTTTACTTGTTTATGAAAACATTATGTTTTGTTTGGTTACTTGGTTTCTGACCAATAACTGCTCTCGATCACTTTGTGCAATGGACCCTGGAAGATAAGGCAATATCTATTGAAAAAACTTTCACAAAGAGCCTAATTCTAAATAATGTGAACTACAGGGTTCAAGAAAGATTTATTCTAGCGATGTAACATTTCTTAGTTAAAAACATAACAGCATGCTATTTTGTGTAATATACCCTTAGTTATGAAATCCAAAAGTGTAGAAATCGGGATCAGTGATGTATAACTGTAGGTTCTGCCATGATGTACAACGAGCTGCATTGGTGCCAAGGGGGACATTTGCTGGCCATGGAGACATATCTCTCTCTCTATAATCTTTGCAGTTTTAATTCATCCTCAGTAACTCTCAGCAGGGTTTAGGATGAATAGATATAATATTAAAATATCAGACACATGGTGTTTATTCTAAAAGAGCAAGAAATAAGATGCTGAAGTTTCTTCAACAGGATCAAATTAAAGGGATATATAAAACCCAGTTGTACAGGTGTGACTTCTGGCACACTGGTGATGGTTGCTAGGTAACTGAGTAGTTATAGTTTTAGTTATAGGTGATGAAAGAAAAAATATCTCCCTTTCAGTTACATAATGTACCCATATTTCACACCGTTCTAATACAGGCATCAACTGTGGTATTTGAGTCGATATGCGAAACATACAGATTAACTGTTTCTGTAAGAAATTGTTTCCTCGTTAACTTGGTAGGTCCTGATGATGACTCGGGTCACTCAGATGCCAATGGGTTTCATCCAAGCACCTAGTTTGGTAAATAGAATTCAAAGGTTAATATGTTGGACTTCTGTGAAAATTATTGCTTTCCAATATGGCTGTTATGGCGCATTCTACCATGGTCAGAACATTTCTAGAACAGAGGTGCCATAACTTGTGGATAATTGACAGGATTATTTGCAAAAGTAATTTGGTGTTTGTCTAGAATATGAAATACCAATCATCTGTAGGAGACACTTATCTTGTTATTATCTTTGATAAAATTATGTCAAATGGTTTCTGAAGTGTTACTATTTGAAACTTACATTTGTATCTATCGTTATTCATCCTGGGATAGGATTCACAACAAATTTTGGTCAATATTTTTTAGTTCAACCAATATTCTTGATATGTTGGAAGGTCAAAATGAAAGTGGTATTGGTTCAGTGTTATCTTCAAAATTTATCTGTACTTTTGGATTTATTAATAATTTGAAAACATGAAACTTTGGCTTGGAAAGTAGTGTCAATGTGTTGAAGCAAATTATAAATTTGTGATGTAACTTCTTCTTTGTCTTAACAAATAGGATTTTGCACAGACATCAAAATGGGTAATTAACAGCTTGACTGACAAAATTGTTTATTTCAGTCATGAGATATTGAACAATATGGGTTGTATGTCCATGTCGTAGTGCACTGTAAGGTCAGTGCTCCTGAACTATTGTCATTATCCGCCACTTGCAAACGTCACTACTTTTGAAGCTAATGAACATTTGATCAATATATATTTTTCATAACATTGATATCACAAACAGATATTGTGATTGAAAAATCTTACTTATGACATACCTTTTTCACTATTTTCAAAGCTGACAGGTTTCCATGGCAACTTGATTCGGCAAGAAACAGGTCTGACTACAGAGAAATGTGTGTTGAAAAGACCAGGAAAGGTCATCAGTGTTTTGACAATCAAACTTGTCAATTCACTATAAATCTAAATATTGAACTTGTGACACATCCTAAACCTGAATTACGCAATGCAAAAGATAAATATTGCAACATGACCAAGGAGGTTATTATTATCAGAGATTATCATTTACAAAAAGTGATTCAACGTCACCTTTACTGATCTCTTCAATCTTTTTAATCGAATCAGATTCTCAGATTAAATTTAACTCTTCACCCCCCCTTCTCCAAAAATATAATAAGAAAAAAATTATGATCTTTTTAATTTGTTATTAACAGGGAATTGGAGGTCTGTTAGTTTTCAATTCGTTATCTGCCAACAATGAGATATCTTGATGTAATGTTTTAAAATACAGTATGGGCAAACATGTTCCTATGGAATTGTGTCATCAGTGTTGGCAGTTATCTGATGGCAGTTTACAATCTTTATTGAAAATACAAGGCCAATTGTCGATTTATTATCCTCATCAAAGCAGTCCCTTGAAACAACAAGTCAATTCCGAGAATGCTTTGTCAATACGATTACACGTTATAAATATGTTATGCTACCCTTTTTCATTACTGAGATTGAGCAGGTGATAGCATGATTGCTATTGATTAGGATTGTCAGCTGCATTGATGTCTCCAAAGGATGAAACGGACGTCCAACAACTGCAAAAAACAATCATGTTAAAATCATGTGGCATGGTTTTGTCATAGCTTGGGTGGTATGTCCCATTAGATTAACAACAGATTTCAAGATAACCCATCCTGAGAGTGATGGCTCATGATATACATAGTTGTGACATGAAAGAAAAAAGTTCCTGCAGTGAGAAGCTTTGTGATGGTATTATTGTCACATGTGTCCATTTCATGAAGCCTTTGACTTGCATCAAACAAGAGTTTTAATCTGTAGTAGACTTTCCAGAAATGTCTTCCTGTCTTACGATATCATGTGAATGTGTTTGGCCGAATTTTCAAGAACATGACAGGATACATGGGAATGCTTTCATTGTATAAATGATTAAGCAAGGTGGAATGATTTGTTGACTTCCATTTTACAACACAGGAAGTTAGCATACATCCCCTGCTGTGAATGTTGGGCAATTGAGAATTTTCTGCCCCATTGACGGAAATGTTCCTTACCACCCACATTGAATTTATATTCTTGTCATTATTACCATTATATATTAGTGCCTGCTACTCCCGTCCACAAGAAACAACATAAATGCAGTTGAAAGCCAATTTCACTCACAAGAACTATTGGGGTTTGGGGGCAATAGGACCTTTGTATCAGGGCAATAAGACCTTTGTATCAGGGCAATCAGACCTTTGTATCAGGGCAATCAGACCTTTGTATCAGGGCAATAAGACCTATGTATCAGGGCAATAGGACCCTTGTATCAGGGGAATAAGACCCTTGTATCAGGGCAATAAGACCCTTGTATCAGGGCAATAAGACCCTTTTATCGTGACAATAGGAGCCTTGTATCAGGGCAATAGGAGCCTTGTATCAGGGCAATAGGACTTTGTATCAGGGCAATAGGACCCTTGTATCAGGGCAATAGGACCCTTGTATCAGGGCAATAGGACCCTTGTATCAGGGCAATAGGACCCTTGTATCAGGGCAATAGGACCCTTGTTTAAAGAGCAATAAGACCCTTGTATCAGGGCAATAAGATCCTTGTATAAAGGCATTTAGAGCTGTGGGTCTATACTGGCCCTTGTATCAGCCAGTAGGACAACTGTGACCTTCAGCATTCTCTTCCTCACTCAATTCTGACCCACAGCTGCTACCCCACCCAGTCCTTACCCACAGCTGTATCCTTCAACACCTCTTCCGTACCCAGTACTGACCCACAGCTGTAAGCTTCAACACATCTTCCCTACCCAGTCCTTACCCACAGCTGTATCCTTCAACACATCTTCCCCACCCAGTACTGACCCACAGCTGTAACCTTCAACACCTCTTCCCTACCCAGTCCTTACCCACAGCTGTATCCTTCAACAAATCTTCCCTACCCAGTACTGACCCACAGCTGTAACCTTCAACACCTCTTCCCTACCCAGTACTGACCCACAGCTGTTACCTTCAACACCTCTTCCCTACCCCGTACTGACCCACAGCTGTAACCTTCAACACCTCTTCCCTACCCCGTACTGACCCATAGCTGTAACCTTCAACACCTCTTCCCTACCCAGTACTGACCCACAGCTGTTACCTTCAACACCTCTTCCCCAACCAGTATAGACCCACAGAGCTGTAATCTTCAACATCTGTTCCATAACCAGTCCTGACTCACAGCTGTAACCTTCAACACTTCTTCCCTACCCAGTACTGACCCACAGCTGTTACCTTCAACATCTCTTCCCTAACCAGTACTGACCCACAGCTGTAACCTTCTTATACTTAAAATATTTCCCCACCTGCGCTGTTTCCAGGCATATTACATCCTTGAACACATTTAGTTGTCATCAGGCTTCTATATCAATATCATTCTCAGAATATACCAGTCTGAACTTTAATCATGAACAGTACATATACATGATTGGTATGTTGATATTCTAGGACTGCTCTCTTTGAACTTGTACCCTTCATCTTGTTTGCTTCAACAGCAGAAAGAAATGGTTTCTCTCAGAATACTAACTGATCAAATGAGCCAGACATCTTTTGTGTTCCAAGATTGAACTTCGATCATCAGAATTATCATCACTATTATCACCAAAAAAAACTATCAGCTGTATTAGTCTGATGTACGATAGATTATTTTTTTACTTTAAACAGTACCATTGTTAGCGTAGCAGCTACACAATGGAGATGTCTTATGGCGTGTAGCTTAAAGTATCTTATATAGAAGCCATATCAGAATGAAGTCTTTGGTAGGCATTTAGAAGTTGGAAGAACATGAATACATGACACTTTTTAGGGATAGCAAATTCTTTTTTTCTTTGTCACGATGTTTCAGAGATTCTTCTTGCTCCTTCATCAGGTGAATACTGAGTAAGTGTATAGATTTATGTTTAAACGACACAAGGTGTGATGAATGTAAAAAGATAACAAAATAATGACGAGGCCAATGGGTTTAACAGGAGAGGATTCAATGAAGTACACTGGAGGTGTAGTGTTTTTAATAAAAACAATTCAAATTTTCGGATCCTCCTCTGGTATAAATAGGACAAATCGTGTGAAGAAAATGTTTGTACTTGTAAAATTGTAATTGTAGAATCAAATAAAGTACACATTTTTTAATGATGTGTGCTTGTTTGTTTATGGGTTTATGGGTTTATGGGTTTATGGGTACCAATTGCAATAACCACCTTCAGCTGCTGCTGATATTTCTGAAATGTCTGTCAGAGCACCGTTAGGATGAAACTGTACTGGGAGGCATAGCACCCATCGTCTCAGGAAATGATGTCACTTGAAATGAGTGTGTGCAACACCTGAAATGGGATAATTATATCCTAGTGTTGACTTCCCGTCCTTGAAATCATGGTTCACAACTGAAAAAGATGTCACTTTGTTTTTTCAACTCCATCTGTTCTGTATCAAAGTTAATGAAACTGTTTTCAAAGGAAATCAAAACTAATTAGGTCTAATTTAGCAGCAAGTCCAGCTTGCAACACCTGAGTTCCGTCACCAGTTGTAAGGAAAATGTTATTTTCTATCTTGATGCAAATTAAAAGTGATTGTTTTCTAGCTAAATGACTGATAAATTACATTAGGATTTTCTTTTGATCCTACTTTGCAGTGCAGCTATTAAGGGACTTTATTACAGATATTAGCACCAACAGAGTGGGGTCCTGATAACATTGTTACATTTAATCTTTCTTAATAGGACAAAAGCTGACCATTAAAAAAAATCAGGAAAAACAAATTAAATTTTGGTTTGATGTATTAGATAATGATCTTCTTGAAGTGCCCGTCAAAAGCTTAAAATAACACAAAATGAATGATATTAAAAAGAATGAATGTCCCCTTTGTATCAGTGATAGAAAATTGAGGCAGGTGCAGTATTTCATAAATGCCACCAGACCTTATGATTTTGGCTTGAGGCTTATACTGACATTACGCGAGTGGTGCAGGGAGCTTTGCCATTTGGAACAGACAGACGCAGGTTCAGATCCCATTTTGTCCTGGATGCTTAATTGGCTTGGTTTCAGATGATGTATGGGTGTATTTTCATTAGGTGATATTTGCACTGATGTACCTCGTATGTGTTGTTATTTTGCATTGCTGATGCTTTGTAGGGCACTTAACATGCATCTTCCCATGGCAGGGGAGTTAACTGACTTTAAGAGTCTAGTTCCCACCCTTGTCAAACTAGGCTGGATATTTGTGCCTCGATCATAGTGCCACCAGTGACTCTTATGTCCCTTCCTATTGACCAATCAGATTCCACCTGTCATATTACTTGCATTTGCTTCAAACAAAATGGTGGCACACAGTCAAGACAATCTGATCAATAATCAAGATCCATTTTGTTATAACACTGGTCTTACCTTGCAAGGTGCATCAGATTACTTGAGCACCTTGATTTAAACATAAAAAGATTTGGAAAATATCTGTCAACACCCAGTTGACAGTAAAAATGCTTTGCAAATCCTGCAATTGAATGAAATCTGCACTACAGTTTATGCACCAGATGTCGATTTCGTTGCATGTTTTTGATTGGACTATGCATTGACTCATTGGTCCCGCCAATTCCAACCCAGTTCGGCAAGGGAGGAAACTGGACTTTTATAGTCAGTTAACGCCCTTGCTTCGGGAAGATGTTAGCATGGACTGCTTATGTTCACTGAAATTTCATTCTTACAAAAATATCTTCAATGAAATTTCACTCCAACTGAAATATTTCACTGAAATTTCATTCCAATAGAAATATCTTCACTGAAACTTCATTTTATGGTGTCCACATAAGATACCATCAGAAATTTGAATGTTTTTTACAATTAAGAAAGACGTCCTTTTTGGTAATTATATATATATACTACGTGAGCTACAGTGTCTCAGGGGGCACGGATGGCCCAGTCATCTAAGGCGCCGCGATTCGCTGTGCAGAGTTGCGTCCCTTGGTCGCGCCAAAAACCTATGATTGTGGGTTCGAATCCCGGTTCGCCCCGATTATGTTTCTAGGTTTGTCAGCACCGTGCTCGTGGGTTTCACCGAAGTGGTAAACGTCTGAAACCTGCATCACTTCGGGCTTTCCTCCCACATTAAGCTGACACGCCACAATATAACTGAAATACTGTTAAAAGCGCTGTTTAACCCATCTCACTCACTTCAGTGTCTCATAGATGTATTGTGTTTTGGGTTGAAGGAATTGTACCACATGTATACCAAAGCAGATGTCTTCACAGCTCCCTATGACAGATTGTGACTTTAAGGGGCTGTATAAGACATTGTGGGTTTAAGGGACTGTATTTGATATGGTGGGTTTAAGGGACTGTATAAGAGATGGTGAGTTTTAAGCGACTGTATAAGAGATGGTGGGTTTAAGGGACTGTATAAGAAATGGTGGGTTTAAGGGACTGTATAAGACATTGTGGGTTTAAGGGACTGTATAAGAGATGGTGGGTTAAGGGACTGTATAAGACATTGTGAGTTTAAGGGACTGTTTAAGAGATGGTGGGTTTAAGGGACTGTATAAGAGATGGTGGGTTTAAGGGACAGTATAAGAGATGGTGGGTTTAAGGGACTGTATAAGACATTGTGGGTTTAAGGGACTGTATAAGAGATGGTGGGTTTAAGGGACTGTATAAGACATTGTGAATTTGATAATTGTTTTAAATATACTAGGTGAGCTACAGTGTCTCATGAATGTATTGTGTTTTTGGTTGAAGGAAATGTACCACATGTAAGCATAAGCATATGTCTTCACAGCTCTCTGTGAGAGAAACACTTAAAAGGAACTCATTAAGGTAATTCCCCAATGTTAGCTCCAACAGGAGAGTCAGCCATCATGTTTAGTGTCTCATTATTTCAAAGTGAGGGAAAGTGTTACTTCCTGTTAGAAATGCATGTTCAAGAAGTGCACGACAACAAAATGTATTGATAAGAGAAGAAAACTTATTTACAATTTCTTTTCTATTTCTCAAGTGGTACCTGAAGTGCTGAAGACTTGAATATGAAGTCATGGGCTTAGTTGCGCTGTTGACAGGGATCCCCAGAATGAGGGTCTTTTTCCCACTGCTCTTAGCTGTGCAAGATCCATGTTGCACTGGAAATGATTATATTTCTTCTGCGTATATTTTATCATATTCTGTCCTATTCTGATCATTAAGTATTTTGTCTGCATATATTTTTCTTTTTAGAATTTTCTGAAAACTCGTAACCAACAAGTTTTGTTCTGTGTGTTCCATGATTGTAACTCTAAAATTTTGAAGCTGTCTTCAAGAAAGTGCTAAGATATGTATACACTCAATCATGTGGTGCCTTTTGACATTAAGAACGTTCCGATTTCATTATTTTTGGTGTTCTCCTAGAAATAATGAAGTACTTGTGATGGCTGGGTTGGCAGCCAGAACATCCATCAAAAGCCATTCAGTGCCATTATCAATCTTTGTACACATTGTGAGTAAGTGATCCTGTCATTTGAATTTCAAATTCCACTATTTTTTGTGTTTCCATGGAAGCAACATGAATATGTCTAATGGCAGAGTTGGACTCATTTCTTGAACAGATTAATGTATTTAGGAAACTCTGTGGGGGTTCCAGGTGAGAATAGACCCCCAGCAACCTATGCTTGGCTTTAGAAGTGACTTGATGGAATGGGTATGGGCAGACTTGTGACTTGGTTGGTAGCATATCATTCTACTCCATGGATCTGTGCTCATAACATCAATCACTGGTTTGTCCACTGGTCCAGACTTTGCAGGCCATGATCATTCAGCGGTAAGGTTGCTGAGCACAGCGTTACACAACATACACATGTAGAACAAATGGTAATGTAGAGCATTTTGCCCTGTGTAATTTCTTAAATATTTTGAAAAAACGTGCTGATAACTTTGTATGGGCATCATTTTACACTTCCTGGGTAACTAGTTATCCCATTTAATATTTCAGTGGACAAAGAAAAGACTTCCTGACACAATATTGAACTTAACTAAAAGCTGTCAGGAATTGTTGAAAATAACTTGAGAATTAAAGAACTAATATTTTCACAACTAGGTAAACATGGCTCTTATTTAAGTGGAGATTCCAATCGATTTTTTTTTTACTCATTTCAGTCTAGGACAAGGTCACCAGAAATATCAGTGATGAAGACTGAAGATTACCACTGCCAATTTCTGTTCACTTGATTATGAGATAATTTTTTGGTAATGATGACTTAGCATTTTGATTATCAACATCTTGCGATCACTCATGTTGTAGGTAAAGATCACTGTCCTGTATTCATTAATGGTTCTGATCCCTAAATATGATATTTGTCTATGTTTCATTTGTTTAAAGTTGGAAAAAGCTTCATTATCCTGACAACAAAGGTATGTTCTAAATTTTCATATCGAAAAAAGGATATCTATTGGGTTGTAGCTCTTCACCAATGTTCGATGCACATGGTGCCATGATCATATTCTTGTATTGTCATGTATCGATCCAAATTGAAATATGAAAATGCATGGAAAAGTTCTCAAGCCTTGGTTAGATCATTGACTCAGCTTACTGAGTATGGTTTGACTGGTCTCCCTGAGATTCTAACCAGAGAATGCTTCAAAACATTCAATTTATTTGTCTCAAATGAGAAACCGAACAATTGATTATTTTCCTTACAAATTATTTCTCACGACATCCAACAATATATTTTTCACATTATTCTGGAACGTATTATTCAAACAAAATCACAGGTCTCCTCCAAAGAATATTCAATGGATGGTCCCTATAACCCACCATCTCTAATACAGTCCCTTAAACCCACATTCTCATACAGTTCCTTAAATCCAACCTATTCTCAATCTCTTGTACAGTCCCTTAAACACAAACATACTCCCAATCTCTTGTGCAGTCCCTTAAACACAAACCTACTCCAAATTTATTGTGCAGTCCCTAAAAACCCAACCTACTCCCAATTTCTTGTGCAGTCCCTTAAACCCAACCCACACCCAATTTCTTGTGCAGCTCCTAAATCCAACCTACTCCCAATCTCTTGTGCAGCTCTTAAACACAAACCTACTCCCAATCTCTTGTGCAGTCCCTTAAACACAAACCTACTCCCAATCTCTTGTGCAGTCCCTTAAACCCAACCTACTCCAAATCTCTTGTGAAGCTCCTAAACCCAGCCTACTCCCAATCTCTTGTGAGTCCCTTAAACACAAACCTACTCCCAATCTCTTGTGCAGTCCCTTAAACACAAACCTACTCCCAATTTCTTGTGCAGTCCCTTAAACCCAACCTACTCCCAATCTCTTGTGCAGTCCCTTAAACCCAACCCACACCCAATTTCTTGTGCAGCTCCTAAATCCAACCTACTCCCAATCTGTTGTGCAGTCCCTTAAACACAACCTATTCCCAATCTCTTGTGAAGCTTCTAAACCCAGCCTACTCCCAATCTCTTGTTCAGCCCCTAAATCCAAACCTACTCCCAATCTCTTGTGCAGTCCCTTAAACCCAACCTACTCCCAATCTCTTGTGCAGCTCTTAAACACAAACCTACTCCCAATCTCTTGTGAAGCTCCTAAACCCAACCTACTCCCAATCTCTTGTGCAGTTCTTTAACACAACCTACTCCCAATCTCTTGTGCAGCTCTTAAACCCAACCTACTCCCAATCTCTTGTGCAGTCCCTTAAACCCAACCTACTCCCAATCTCTTGTGCAGTCCCTTAAACCCAACCCACACCCAATTTCTTGTGCAGCTCCTAAATCCAACCTACTCCCAATCTCTTGTGCAGCTCTTAAACACAAACCTACTCCCAATCTCTTGTGAAGCTCCTAAACCCAACCTACTCCCAATCTGTTGTGCAGTCCCTTAAACACAACCTACTCCCAATCTCTTGTGAAACTACTAAACCCAGCCTACTCCCAATCTCTTGTTCAGCTCCTAAACCCAAACCTACTCCCAATCTCTTGTGCAGTCCCTTAAACCCAACCTACTCCCAATTTCTTGTGCAGCTCCTAAATCCAACCTACTCCCAATCTCTTGTGCAGCTCTTAAACACAAACCTACTCCCAATCTCTTGTGAAGCTCCTAAACCCAACCTACTCCCAATCTGTTGTGCAGTCCCTTAAACACAACCTACTCCCAATCTCTTGTGAAACTACTAAACCCAGCCTACTCCCAATCTCTTGTGCAGCTCTTAAACACAAACCTACTCCCAATCTCTTGTGAAGCTCCTAAACCAAACCTACTCCCAATCACTTTTGAAGCTCCTAAACCCAGCCTACTCCCAATCACTTGTGCAGTCCCTTAAACACAACCTACTCCCAATCTCTTGTGCAGTCCCTTAAACACAACCTACACCCAATTTCTTGTGCAGTCCCTTAAACCCAACCTACTCCCAATCTCTTGTGCAGTCCCTTAAACCCAACCTACTCCCAATCTCTTGTGCAGTCCCTTAAACCAAGCCTACTCCCAATCTGTTGTGCAGTCCCTTAAACACAACCTACACCCAATTTCTTGTGCAGTCCCTTAAACCCAACCTACTCCCAATCTCTTGTGCAGTCCCTTAAACCCAACCTACTCCCAATCTCTTGTGCAGTCCCTTAAACACAACCTACTCCCAATCTCTGGTGCAGTCCCTTAAACCAAGCCTACTCCCAATCTCTTGTGCAGTCCCTTAAACACAACCTCCTCCCAATCTGTTGTGCAGTCCCTTAAACACAACCTACTCCCAATCTCTTGTGCAGTCCCTTAAACACAACCTAAATCCAATTTCTTGTGCAGTCCCTTAAACCCAACCTACTCCCAATCTCTTGTGAAGTCCCTTAAACACAACCTACTCCCAATCTCTTGTGTAGTCCCTTAAACATAACCTACACCCAATATTTTGTGCAGTCCCTTAAACACAAACCTACTCCCAATCTGTTGTGCAGTCCCTTAAACACAAACCTCCTCCCAATCTGTTGTGCAGTCCCTTAAACACAACCTACTCCGAATCTCTTGATGAAGCTCTTAAACCCAGCCTACTCCCAATCTCTTGTGCAGTCCCTTAATCACAAACCTACTCCCAATCTCTTGTGCAGTCCCTTAAACACTAACATCCTCAAAATCTGTTGTGCAGTCCCTTCAACACAACCTACTCCAAATCTCTTGATGAAGCTCTTCAACTCAACCCTCACCCAACCTCTTGTGAAGCTCCTAAACCCAGCCTACTCCCAATCTCTTGTGCAGCTCTTAAACACAAACCTACTCCCAATCTCTTGTGCAGTCCCTTAAACACAAACCTACTCCCAATCTCTTGTGAAGCTCCTAAACCCAGCCTACTCCCAATCTCTTGTGCAGTCCCTTAAACACAACCTACTCCCAATCTCTTGTGAGTCCCTTAAACACAACCTACACCCAATTTCTTGTGCAGTCCCTTAAACCCAACCTACTCCCAATCTCTTGTGCAGTCCCTTAAACCCAACCTACTCCCAATCTCTTGTGCAGTCCCTTAAACACAACCTACTCCCAATCTCTAGTGCAGTCCCTTAAACCAAGCCTACTCCCAATCTCTTGTGCAGTCCCTTAAACACAGCCTACTCCCAATCTCTTGTGCAGTCCCTTAAACACAACCTACTCCCAATCTCTTGTGCAGTCCCTTAAACACAACCTAAATCCAATTTCTTGTGCTGTCCCTTAAACCCAACCTACTCCCAATCTCTTGTGAAGTCCCTTAAACACAACCTACTCCCAATCTCTTCTGTAGTCCCTTAAACACAACCTACACCCAATTTCTTGTGCAGTCCCTTAAACACAAACCTACTCCCAATCTGTTGTGCAGTCCCTTAAACACAAACCTCCTCCCAATCTGTTGTGCAGTCCCTTAAACACAACCTACTCCGAATCTCTTGATGAAGCTCTTAAACCCAACCTACTCCCAATCTCTTGTGCAGTCCCTTAATCACAAACCTACTCCCAATCTCTTGTGCAGTCCCTTAAACACAAACCTCCTCCCAATCTGTTGTGCAGGCCCTTCAACACAACCTACTCCAAATCTCTTGATGAAGCTCTTCAACTCAACCCTCACCCAATCTCTTGTGAAGCTCCTAAACCCAACCTACTCCCAATCTCTTGTGCAGCTCTTAAACCCAAACCTACTCCCAATCTCTTGTGCAGTCCCTTAAACACAAACCTACTCCCAGTCTCTTGTGCAGTCCCTTAAACACAAACCTACTCCCAATCTCTTGTGAAGATCCTAAACCCAACCTACTCCCAACCTCTTGTGCAGCTCTTAAACACAAACCTACTCCCAATCTCTTGTGAAGCTCCTAAACCCAGTCTACTCCCAATCTCTTGTGAGTCCCTTAAACACAAACCTACTCCCAATCTCTTGTGCAGTCCCTTAAACACAACCTTCACCCAATTTCTTGTGCAGTCCCTTAAACACAAACCTACTCCCAATCTCTTTTTGCAGTCCCTTAAAGACAAGCCTACTCCCAATCTCTTGTGCAGTCCCTTAGACACAACCTACTCCCAATCTATTGTGCAGTCCCTTAAACCCAAACCTACTCCCAATCTCTTGTGCAGTCCCTTAAACCCAACCTACTCCCAATCTCTTGTGCAGTCCCTTAAACACAACCTACGCCCAATCTCTTTAGCAGTCCCTTAAACACAACCTACTCCCAATCTCTTGTGTAGTCCCTTAAACACAACCTACACCCAATTTCTTGTGCAGTCCCTTAAACACAAACCTACTCCCAATCTGTTGTGCAGTCCCTTAAACACAAACCTCCTCCCAATCTGTTGTGCAGTCCCTTAAACACAACCTACTCCGAATCTCTTGATGAAGCTCTTAAACCCAGCCTACTCCCAATCTCTTGTGCAGTCCCTTAATCACAAACCTACTCCCAATCTCTTGTGCAGTCCCTTAAACAAAAACCTCCTCCCAATCTGTTGTGCAGTCCCTTCAACACAACCTACTCCAAATCTCTTGATGAAGCTCTTCAACTCAACCCTCACCCAATCTCTTGTGAAGCTCCTAAACCCAACCTACTCCCAATCTCTTGTGCAGCTCTTAAACACAAACCTACTCCCAATCTCTTGTGCAGTCCCTTAAACACAAACCTACTCCCAATCTCTTGTGAAGATCCTAAACCCAACCTACTCCCAACCTCTTGTGCAGCTCTTAAACACAAACCTACTCCCAATCTCTTGTGAAGCTCCTAAACCCAGTCTACTCCCAATCTCTTGTGAGTCCCTTAAACACAAACCTACTCCCAATCTCTTGTGCAGTCCCTTAAACACAACCTTCACCCAATTTCTTGTGCAGTCCCTTAAACACAAACCTACTCCCAATCTCTTGTGCAGTCCCTTAAAGACAAACCTACTCCCAATCTCTTGTGCAGTCCCTTAGACACAACCTACTCCCAATCTATTGTGCAGTCCCTTAAACCCCAACCTACCTCCCAATCTCTTGTGCAGTCCCTTAAACCCAACCTACTCCCAATCTCTTGTGCAGTCCCTTAAACACAACCTACGCCCAATCTCTTGTCCACCTCTTAAACACAAACCTACTCCCAATCTCTTGTGCAGTCCCTTAAACACAACCTACTCCCAATCTCTTGTGCAGTCCCTTAAACACAACCTACACCCAATTTCTTGTGCAGTCCCTTAAACACAAACCTCCTCCCAATCTGTTGTGCAGTCCCTTAAACACAACCTACTCCGAATCTCTTGATGAAGCTCTTAAACCCAGCCTACTCCCAATCTCTTGTGCAGTCCCTTAACCACAAACCTACTCCCAATCTCTTGTGCAGTCCCTTAAACACAACCTACTCCCAATCTCTTGTGCAGCTCCTAAACCCAACCTACTCCCAATCTCTTGTGCAGTCCCTTAAACACAAACCTACTCCCAATCTCTTGTGCAGCTCTTAAACACAACCTACTCCCAAGCTCTTGTGCAGCTCTTCAACCCAACCCACACCCAATCTCTTGTGAAGCTCCTAAACCCAACCTACCCCCAATCTCTTGTGCAGCTCTTAAACACAACCTACTCCCAACCTCTTGTGCAGCTCTTCAACCCAACCCACACCCAATCTCTTGTGAAGCTCCTAAACCCAACCTACTCCCAATCTCTTGTGCAGCTCTTAAACACAAACCTACTCCCAATCTCTTGTGCAGTCCCTTAAACACAAACCTACTCCCAATCTCTTGTGCAGTCCCTTAAACACAACCTACACCCAAGTTCTTGTGCAGTCCCTTAATCACAAACCTACTCCCAATCTCTTGTGCAGTCCCTTCAACACAACCTACTCCGAATCTCTTGATGAAGCTCTTCAACCCAACCCACACCCAATCTCTTGTGAAGCTCCTAAACCCAACCTACTCCCAATCTCTTGTGCAGCTCTTAAACACAAACCTACTCCCAATCTCTTGTGCAGTCCCTTAAACCCAAACCTACTCCCAATCTCTTGTGCAGTCCCTTAAACACAACCTACTCCCAATCTCTTTAGCAGTCCCTTAAACACAAACCTACACCCTATCTATTGTGCAGTCCCTTAAACACAACTTACTCCCAATCTCTTGTTCACCTCTTAAACACAAACCTACTCCCAATCTCTTGTGCAGTCCCTTAAACACAACCTACTCCCAATCTCTTGTGCAGTCCCTTAAACACAAACCTTCTCTCTATTTCTTGTGCAGTCCCTTAAACCCAACCTACTCCCAATCTGTTGTGCAGTCCCTTAAACACAAACCTACTCCCAATTTCTTGTGCAGTCCATTAAACACAACCTACTCCCAATCTCTTGTGAGTCCCTGAAACACAACCTACTCCCAATCTCTTGTGCAGTGCCTTAAACACAACCTATTACCAATCTCTTGTGCAGTCCGTTAAACACAAACCTACTCCCAATCTCTTGTGCAGTCCCTTAAACACAACCTACTGCCAATCACTAGTGCAGTCCCTTAAACCCATTCTACTCCCAATCTCTTGTGCAGTCCCTTAAACACAACCTACTCCCAATCTCTTGTGCAGTCCCTTAAACACAACCTACTCCCAATCTCTTGTGCAGTCCCTTAAACACAAACCTTCTCCCTATTTCTTGTGCAGTCCCTTAAACCCAACCTACTCCCAATCTGTTGTGCAGTCCCTTAAACACAAACCTACGCCCAATTTCTTGTGCAGTCCATTAAACACAACCTACTCCCAATCTCTTGTGAGTCCCTTAAACACAATCTACTCCCAATCTCTTGTGCAATCCCTTAAACACAACCTACTCCCAATCTCTTGTGCAGTCCGTTAAACACAAACCTACTCCCAATCTCTTGTGAGTCCCTTAAACACAACCTACTCCCAATCTCTTGTGCAGTCCCTTAAACACAAACCTACTCCCAATGTCTTGTGCAGTCCCTTAAACACAAACCTACTCCCAATCTCTTGTGCAGTCCCTTAAACACAAACCTACTCCCAATCTGTTGTGCAGTCCCTTAAACACAAACCTACTCCCAATTTCTTGTGCAGTCCCTTTAACACAACCTACTCCCAGTCTCTTGTGCAGTCCCTTAAACACAACCTACTCCCAATTTCTTGTGCAGTCCCTTAAACACAAACCAAGTCCCAATCTCTTGTGCAGTCCCTTAAACCCAACCTACTCCCAATCTCTTGTGCAGCTTTTAAACCCAAACCTACTCCCAATCTCTTGTGCAGTCCCTTAAACACAATCTACTCCCAATCTCTTGTGCAGTCCCTTAAACCCAAACCTACTCCCAATCACTTGTGCAGTCCCTTAAACACAATCTACTCCCAATCTCTTGTGCAGTCCCTTAAACCCAAACTTACTCCCAATCTCTTGTGAAGCTCCTAAACCCAACCTACTCCCAATTTCTTGTGCAACTCTTAAACACAAACCTACTCCCAATCTCTTGTCAAGCTCCTAAACCCAACCTACACCCAATCTTTTATGCAGTCCCTTAAACACAACCTACTCCCAATCTCTTGTGCAGTCCCTTAAACCCAAACATACTCCCAATCTCTTGTGCCGTCCCTTAAACCCAAACCTACTCCCAATCTCTTGTGCAGTCCCTTAAACACAACCTACTCCTAATCTCTTGTGCAGTCCCTTAAACCCAACCTACACCCAATCTTTTATGCAGTCCCTTAAACACAACCTACTCCCAATCTCTTGTGCAGTCCCTTAAACGCAAACATACTCCCAATCTGTTGTGCAGTCCCTTAAACACAAACCTACTCCCAATCTCTTGTGAAGCTCCTAAACCCAGCCTACTCCCAATCTCTTGTTCAGCTCTTAAACACAAACCTACTCCCAATCTCTTGTGCAGTCCCTTAAACTCAATCTACTCCCAATCTCTTGTGCAGTCCCTTAAACCCAACCTACTCCCAATCTCTTGTGCAGTCCCTTAAACCCATTCTACTCCCAATCTCTTGTGCAGTCCCTTAAACACAACCTACTCCCAATCTCTTCTGCAGTCCCTTAAACCAAGCCTACTCCCAATCTCTTGTGCAGCCCCTTAAACACAACCTACTCCCAATCTCTTGTGCAGTCCCTTAAACCCAAACCTACTCCCAATCTCTTTTGCAGTCCCTTAAACACAACCTACTCCTAATCTCTTGTGCATTCCCTTAAACCCAACCTACACCCAATCTTTTATGCAGTCCCTTAAACACAACCTACTCCCAATCTCTTGTGCAGTCCCTTAAACGCAAACATACTCCCAATCTGTTGTGCAGTCCCTTAAACACAAACCTACTCCCAATCTCTTGTGAAGCTCCTAAACCCAGCCTACTCCCAATCTCTTGTTCAGCTCTTAAACACAAACCTACTCCCAATCTCTTGTGCAGTCCCTTAAACTCAATCTACTCCCAATCTCTTGTGCAGTCCCTTAAACCCAACCTAATCCCAATCTCTTGTGCAGTCCCTTAAACCCATTCTACTCCCAATCTCTTGTGCAGTCCCTTAAACCCAACCTACTCCCAATCTGTTGTGCAGTCCCTTAAACACAAACCTACGCCCAATTTCTTGTGCAGTCCCTTAAACACAACCTACTCCCAATCTCTTGTGCAGTCCCTTAAACCAAGCCTACTCCCAATCTCTTGTGCAGTCCCTTAAACAAAACCTACTCCCAATCTCTTGTGCAGTCCCTTAAACACAACCTACTCCCAATCTGTTGTGCAGTCCCTTAAACACAAACCTTCTCCCTATATCTTGTGCAGTCCCTTAAACCCAACCTACTCCCAATCTGTTGTGCAGTCCCTTAAACACAAACCTACGCCCAATTTCTTGTGCAGTCCATTAAACACAACCTACTCCCAATCTCTTGTGAGTCACTTAAACACAACCTACTCCCAATCTCTTGTGCAGTCCCTTTAACACAACCTACTCCCAGTCTCTTGTGCAGTCCCTTAAACACAACCCACTCCCAATCTCTTGTGCAGTCCCTTAAACCCAACCTACTCCCAATCTCTTGTGCAGCTCTTAAACCCAAACCTACTCCCAATCTCTTGTGCAGTCCCTTAAACACTATCTACTCCCAATCTCTTGTGCAGTCCCTTAAACCCAAACCTACTCTCAATCTCTTGTGCAGTCCCTTAAACACAACCTACTCCCAATCTCTTGTGCAGTCCCTTAAAAACAACCTACTCCCAATCTCTTGTGCAGTCCCATAAACCCAACATACACCCAATCTTTTATGCAGTCCCTTAAACACAACCTACTCCCAATCTCTTGTGCAGTCCCTTAAACGCAAACCTACTCCCAATCTGTTGTGCAGTCCCTTAAACACAAACCTACTCCCAATCTCTTGTGAAGCTCCTAAACCCAGCCTACTCCCAATCTCTTGTGCAGTCCCTTAAACACAACCTACTCCCAATCTCATGTGCAGCTCACCATTTTGGAAGTGTACTTAGTTCTGACTGTATATTTCTTTATAGCAGTCTCTGACTTTTACCACTGCAATAGTCCAGTAAGTTGAATTTGGTCCTGTAAGCTTCACCGATAAGTATCTGTGTGGTTAGATAAAAATCTACTGGAAACGATTCTAAAGCACATGTTCAGTCTTGTATGTTCAATGTTTATACCCCAGGCAAACATTAATGTGAATAATGAAGATATACAATCTTTATTTTCGGCCTCGTCATTCATCGATTCTCACTTGTAGGTTTTGAAATGGTGCACATAAAGACTTCTGGATCATTTAGGGTCCTCGTCGGTCCCAGCTAATTCTGTGTTAAGTCACTTCATCAACACGAAGCATACAAAAACCGGAATGGGATATTGTTTTCTATTCTACCCAAATGACCGGAAAGTTCAAAATCACCCAGCTGCACAATCATCACCTTTGTGTTCACAGAAGCTAATGGCTGTAAACAATGATATTTTTTTAATCTGGGATTCTGTACGAACCAAAAACTGGGGATGACTCACAAGAACAAATAAAAGGATTTACTTTTGGAGATTTATTAATCATTGATGACCAGTTGTATTCTAGAAAGTCACACGTGTTTGCAGCCAAGTCAGCTGTGATCCACAGTTTAAAAAGTCCAGAAAAATCATCTCTGGAACATAAAATACTGGAAGGCAACTAGGCATCTGGTTTGGCACTGAATCCTCATGCAGCTCAGGTGGCATTGTAAAAGTTCTTCATTTCCCATTCATGACAGGTGATAAATGGATGTGATAAGTAATTTATATGCTCACTCTATGTCTTCTTCTCTGGAACAAATGCAGGTTCTGTCTGCATTCATCAATGACACGTACACAACTCTTTTTCACATTGGTGTGTTTTATTTGGTTGTCCTGGGCAAGTGTATATAGGCTGATAAGTATTACTGACAATATGTTAACATTCTTAAAATTCAGTTGTTATTTCTATGCTCCTGCTTAAAGAAGGGCCTCTGAAAAAGTATGTTCATGCTTCACGATCCTGCTTGCATTATCTACACCATGCCCAAGATGTGTTTATTTTCTGGAATTTCACACAGCGCAGGGGGGATAACTCTGAGCAAGTTTCATTGGCTGCATGAATACTGAAACTGTAATCATTCATTTGGTCCTCAGGACCATAAAAAATATTTCAACTTAAACCCAATCAAAGTCCTTTACTACTACTACTGCTACTGCTACTAATAACATGTTTATTTATAACAAGCCAAATCCACATTCAAAGGCATGCTCAAAGTCCTACGTCACCAACCCAGTCAATGGATCATTATGCACTCTATTTTCATTCTCACAGTGTACAACAATATGTCATGTTCGTTAATTTCAAAGGTTTTACATCATTTCAATGATTCATGAATCCTGATTTACAGTGTTTCTGCGTTGTAAAAACATGCAAAAGTTACGTATGCTCGTCGAAGGAGATGGAATTTGCTTAATTGAATCTCTCAGTCTCACGAGAATCCACTGATTGGGCTTGGTTTGAATTCCAGATTAGTATTGATAATGATGCTTGATTTGTCAGCACCATACTTGGCAGATAGTTGCCATATAAAACATAGTGAGTAGATATATTTTGTGTCTTTCAAAATTTTCCTTGTCCAAATACTATGGCCTAGCCAATTTCTTCTTGTTATTTTAATGGGGATACTTCTCTGTATTTTGCATCACAAGAAAAACAAAAAACAAGAGCACACTCGCTCACTCATCATTCACTCATTCAATCATTCAATCATTCACTCATCATTCGCTCACTCACTCACTCACTCATCATTCACTCATCATTCACTCATCATTCACTCATTCACTCATTCACTGTTTGCTCACTCACTCACTCACTCACTCACTCATCTGAGGTAACCCTGAAACTGTTGTGAAACTGAGCTCAATATGATGTATGAGGCCTCATCGCTTTGTTATGCAGTGAGATAGTTGCTTCTGTCGATATGTTAAGTTATGGTGGGGCTGTGTTAGTTGAAGCACATCCAAATGACTCTTCTCAGCTCACGCTATCATAAATCATCTAGATCTGCCCCAATAAAGGAATCCAACCCAAAATGTGTGCAAGAATAGCATGTACAGACAGGGGAGAAAATTTGCAATATGTTGCTTCCATGTAATGTACAGCCCCCAACAGACAGCTTAGGTTGTATAATCCCAAGGAAGCTGAGAATGCAATTTGAAGCCACACTAATCTGTTGACGGGGTAATAATGAGCTTGATCCCTTTGTGGTGTCTTCTTCTTCTTATTTTTAGGGGCATGAGTGGCCATTGTCTGAAGCACCCCAATTTTCTGTGCAGAGTGGCCTCCCTTAGACACGCCGGAAACCTATGAATGTTGGATCAAATCCTGGTTTGCACTGATTATGTTTCAAGGTTTATCAGCACCAGGTCTCTATCTGAGACCTGCATCATTTCAGGAACTGGAATACTGTTCATAGTGTCGTTGGTTCTTCTGCCAATTCAGTAGCATTAATCCTTTTCTTAGGTATTATGTCAGATAGAGAGGTGTTTTTTTTAAAAAACATTGTGCCAGTCGTGGGGGTATCATTCTGGTCTTTTTGAGTTTGTTATCATCACTGTGGAGACTGGCACTTTATTGCTTGTCTTCAGGGAAGTCCATTTAATTTATCAGTAAAATCAGAATTGGTAATCTGGTACACATATGGCTCGGGATGTTACTTATTACAAATATTACCAACCACTCGTTTGTCCGACTTGATTATTTATGGACTGCTGACATATAGCTGGAATATATTGTTGAAAGGGGCATAAAACTAAAAACAAAAAATCAGTCATGAACATCCCATAAATCATAACCAGGTAAAATCTGTATGGCTTCTACAGGAATTGTGGATTGTTTTGTGCAGGGTCAGAGATCCAGACAAGAGGAAACAAAAAAATGTGATTGCAATACTTTTTGACATATGTCTATCATCACTAACTTGGTTAATTTTTTAGATATTAGGATTTCAAGCTTGATAATTAGGTAACATGATACTGATGTCATTTGAAGACGCACATTTTTTATAATATGACGAAACTGTTAAGAATAAAGTTTCATTTTAACATGTTTAAAGTCGTTTGAATTTCCTCAGTTTGGATGTCATTCCTGTGGTGTGTTGTCCATCTCTTAACTTCTACTCTGAAAGATCTGACAAGGAGATCCTGAAACTTCAGGAAAATGTCTACCTCAATAATCTATCTTTGATCTGTTCATGGCTTTAAAAAATATTATTGTGCCTTTTTAGAAATGAAAAATGAAAATCTTCTCAGAATCTACAAGGTCTAGGAATCTGATATTATGTGTGTCCAACCATTTCAGGCTTGTTCATGCTGGTAATTTCAAAACTGAGAAAAAAATCTAACTTTGACGAACTTTAATAATCTTTCTCTCATGAATAACGAAACCCTGAGTGCAAAAACGTAATGAAGATGCATGAGATTTGGATTTGTTCATGGCATGGAATTGGAAAATTGTGTTATGTTTTTAATATTAAAAACATATTCTTCAATGATGGAAAATATATAAGCATCCTTTTTTTCCAGATTATCTGACATTTTGGTAATATGTAAGACTACAATGGGGTTTACATTTGATCATGGTGCCTATATAAAAAAATCAGCTTTTTCATGAAATTGAAAAGAAAATACAATTTCTAAGACTTTCATTGTGAATGTTAAAATGAATAGTTGTTACCATGAGAATTTTCTATAAAGTTTCAGGAGTATCCCACTGAAAACATTTTGTTGTCTCAAATCAAACAGTCTGCATGACACGGACAATTACAGCCACACTTTTTATCTTTCCAAGCTGAGAATTTCATTTAGAACTTCTTTTGATTGACTAGTTGATTTCTTGGCATACAACTGTTTCATTCTGTTGAATATTTTTATATGTGTCAAACCTTTGATTTATCAACTTTGTGTCCACATGTAGATATTTCATTTTATGTCAGTTGAGGTATGGTGCGTCTTTCATTTATTACTTTATAGTTGTTTTTTAGCTTGAGAATTAGCATATTCATCAAATTAAGGTATATCTGTGTGACTGATCAGCACCTTCTGAGGTGGTGCATGTATTGTCGTGTGTATAATTCAGAATAATTAAAGGGGCACGGGTAGCCCAGTCGTCCAAGGCGTCACAGAGAATGAATAAGAACGGTGCCCCCTGGCAATATTCTCCTCAACTAATTCTAATAACTTCTGAAAAATATCTATTCTTCAGAACTTTTGGAGTATGATATGAGATTATAGTCCATTTTATTGATTCAACCACATAATATTTGAGTCAAAATCTACATACTGACAGGGGAAAGTCAGCCGCCTTTCCCGCGGTAGAGAGAGAGCTGATAGACTGGGTGAAGGAGCGTCAGATGGCAGATGTGGGTATCAGTACGACTGATAGCTGCATTAAGGGCCTCGACATCGCCAAGAAGTTAGGCATCGCCCCAAGTGAATTCAAGGCCAGCATTGGATGGGGACAGGTCATGAGTCGTCATGACCTGTCAAAATTACAGCCTCGCCCAGATCGGAAATACAGATCAGACTCCTGTCACCTTCGATATTCCTTATCAGCAGATGGTCAGTTTCAAGGGAAAAAAGACAGTCACCATCCCAACAACAGGAAAGGAAAAGAACCGCTTCACGGTCATGCTATGTGTCACGGGAGATGGCAACAAGTTGCCGCCCTTTGTCATTTTTAAGAGGAAGACTCTACCGAAGAATGAACCTTTCCCCAAAGGAGTCGAAGTCTGAGTCCATAATTTTCACCACGATAGTATTTTCCATGTCCCTTACCATTTCTTACCTGAAACTGGCACTGTATCAGGCTCTTGGTTTTAACTCTACATCTCTTTCTCACTATCTATTCCTTATCTTTCAGAAATCAATTATTAAACCAATCGTTCCCATCCTTTGTTCAATGTATCATCTCCATATAGTTGCAAAAGTTTCTGATATGACATAAAATATTAACACACTTCAAAAGAAGGAAGACTTATTTTAATGTGTAAACAGAGTGATCATATTTAGGAGCCATTTTCAACAATGGATAGTTCATCAGAACTAATTGGGTCTTGACTATTAAACAGTTTTCATTTCAATTTTTATCTTTTACTGTCTGGATTGTATGTTCACCATAGATCAGTAACAATGAAATGGTTGCCGATATTAAAGATTGTTAGTCTTATTGATAATTAAGTCTATCCACATTGCAGTTCCACAACTTCCCAATCTCTGCAGGGAACAACACATGTCTCAAGAATATATTTATTAATATTTTCAAAGAACAATTAGTTATTATTGTTGTACATTAACAAACATTATGTTTTATCTTTTCTCAATGTCCAGTAATAAAATCACCTTATCTTCCAGTGAGGACTTGAAAAATTGTTCTTGTAAAGGAAGGGGTTGTCCGGTAGCCTGGTGGTTAAAGCGTTCGCTGGTCACGCCGAAGACCCGGGTTCGATTCCCGACATGGGTACATTGTGCGAAGCCCATTTCTGGTGTGATATTGCTGGAATATTGCTAAAAGCGGCGTAAAACCATACTCACTCACTCACTCTTGAAAATGAGGCCAAACACATCCAGAATCAGTTGTGCCAGGATAGGATAGCAATCACTGTGTTCTAATTATCATTCCTTCCAAATTGGTGTCCAGCAACTAGTACATTGCAAAATTCTTCTTTCTCAAATAGGTCGTTCATCTTAGGAAAGTCTTCCTAATATTCTGCTATTGAAGGACATCATTGTCAATTTATCCCCCATGTTAATGCATCGAGGACATGATCGGCTTGACGAAACATCATCTTATGCAAGGAAATCTACATGGTGGGAAGGTCAAGGTCATTCTCACATTAACATAATGATATTGTAATAGTTATACTGCTACCAGTATACACACATTACTACGCACACAAGCGCACACCTGTCATATGTATTTATATTTTTATGATCATCCCTTCCGACTTCAGCATGATTGAAAAGTAATACCTATTCTTGTCATTTTCATTGAAATTCCCTTGGTTACCATAGTTACAGGAGTCCTATTACTTAATATGCTGGAGCATCTACAAAATATATTATGAATGTGATCTATCATAGTTATTGTGTATTTCAAATAATTTTATGAATGATCACCAGGATATTAGTATTTCTTTCCAAACGAGATATTGATTGCCTATATGTTCACTGATTGAAACATTTTCCTGTAATTTTAGGAGTAATGTTGATATCATGAAACTTGGGTATCCAGATAGTTATTAATGCCAGAACAGCTTCAACTCTAGAATGATGATTCAGAATATTGTTGTTGAGGGTAATGCATCTTTTGGATGTGAAAATGAATATCATTTATAACTCGTTGGTTCTAAGTCCATGACTCTGTCAGGATTCCTCCATGACACTTGTGTTTTTATTATTTCCTTGATTACATCAACTCTATTTTGGGGGTTTGGATTTTTTATTCATGTACGTATGGAACAGTTGAATGGCCGAGTGGTTTAGGTGCTCTCATGTCACGATGGAGAGTGAGTTCTTTTCCTCTTAAAGTTGTATGCTTGAAGCAATCCTCCTACCAAGGTTTTAAAGAAAGAGCATGAAGTTTAATTAAATAACCATTTGTGTATGTGAAGCATTGTCGGTGAAGTAGATAGTATAAGTTGGAGCAGTATCAGTACTACCGGTATATGTTGTTTTATGTGTCCTGCTATAGTTTATATACCACAAGCCTGAGGCCGAGTATATATTACAATTTATCTGGCCGACATGTTTCAGTCTGCCATTGTAAAAGCATTAAAACGCACTGAAATTTGATAGAAACAGCTGTTTGTTTGAGCTGAGGTTAACTTGTGTGGTGTCACATGACTTTATTACCCCACTAAGACATACATGTGCAATCATTTTCTTCGTGGCGGGGTATAAGTATTCATTCTCACCCTCCCAAGCGGGATACGTCATATTTTATCAAGATCATGTGACTAATCAGATCTCATTATTCTGACATGGAGGTAATGTTGATGTTGCAGTATATATCATGGCGGCCTGTGAATATTCACATCTTCACCAGGCAAATGGTTGGAAGCATGTGCTATGAGCCATGATCCATGCTTACAGATTTATGCGAATGACCTTGTCATTGTAACCCTTCCATTGTCATTAGGGGAGGAGAGGTAGCATTTGCTCGTCATGCCGAATGTTCGGGTTAAATTCCCCACATGGGTACAATGCGTGAAGCCCATTTCTGGTGTCCCCTGCGAATGATATTGCTGGAATATTGCTAAAAGTCACATGAAACCATACTCTCATCATTAACAAGCTGTACTGACAAGCATGGGCGCTTGAGGTACGTGTTCTACCCTGGATCCTCAAGTGAGAAAATAATGCATTGTTAAATTTACTGGGACATTTTGTGCGTACTGGAAAAGCAATTAAAAAAACAATGATGCATCAGTGTCAGTCTTCATCTTTTGACCAAACAAGCCAAAAAAAAAATTACCAATTTTTTTGTGGCCTAAATGTAAATCAATCAAAATATTTGGGGGGGGGGGGGGGGGGGATGAAAGAAAATGATCATATTTTTAACATTGTCTCCTTATTGGTGTTCGAATCCATTAATATTATCCCGAAGGTGGCCAGAGTTGGAAATGCTCAGGAAACTAAGACTTTAAGTCAATACAAAGTAATTTATTGAGAATCCTATCGTCAAGAGACCTAACGTGACCCATGCATCTTCTTCACATAATAGACATGTGTACGAGGAAGGAGGACAAGAATAATTGGTGGTGTAAAGGATGTTTTTCATATTTCACTGGAAGGATTTAAAGTGGCTTATCTGAAGGACATTAAGTTTAAAGTAGAATTAGATCAGCTGTTGGGTTACCAACTTTTGTGCAACTGGTAAGGCATTTTAGTTTTGATCACAATATTTACAGACCTAACCCAGTGTAACACATTTCAATGACACTCAACCTTTAAAGGCCGCCTGCGTGGTCTGGTGGTAGAGCGTCCCCCGGAGAGAGGAAGGTCTGGGGTGCGATCCCCACTCGCGTCATACCAAAAGATGTTAAAAGATGGTACTTGTTGTTACCCTTCCTGGCAAAGACTGGTCGGCTCGGAATCAGAAGACTGTGTCTGAGTGGGGTATTCATGTTAAACTGCGGCATGGTATCTCAGTGGGTTAGCACTATAAATCAGCATCAGTCCGGTCTAGTACAAGCAGAGACACACACGCCCGGACGCACACACACACGCACACACACACACGCACACACGCACACACGCACACACACACACACACACACACACACACACACACACACACACACACACACACACACAAACACCCACATGCATGCACGTCCCTATATAAGTGCAATAATCTTGGAAACGACATTAAACCCCATTTCACCCCACCTCACCTCAAATTTTAAAGTAGGCCAGCAGGGGATGGGAGATAACTCGATGTGTCGGTGTAGGTTCTTACACCGTTTTCAAGTGAGTGATGTACAGAGTATGGTTGACAAGCATATATACAGGAACAAGGCAGTGTTTATACAGTTAAGTAGATTGGGATGTTGTAACAGTGGAGTGGGGAAGACTCTAATCATAGGGGAGGTAAACATCAGTTGTTCATCCATATATCTTATCCTTACTTAGTACTCCAACTTCTAAATGCCTCTCAAAGAAAAAAATTGAGCAAGTCTCAGTACCCTCCTATGCAGCCCTGGTAAGTTCCTTCTGTTAGTCCGACATGGTACAATGTGTGAAGCCCATTTCTGGTGTCCCCCGCCGTGATATTGCTGGAATATTGCTAAACCATACACACCCACTCACTCCTTCTGTAAGTTAGGGAGTATAGTAGCTGACATTGTATTCTTTAATGGAGGGATGGTCTTATCTATGAAATATCTGAACTCTAGTGATGGAGAAGTACTCTGGTTATGTCATGCACATCTATGGTACTAAAGGTTCTTTAAACATTGCACATTGAGTGAATGTGTTCACTTTGTACAATCACTATGTTCGATCTTTTGTGAGTCTAATTTAAATTTTGAGTGTGCCTGCTCCGAACATGGTCATGCTGGCCACAGTGATGTAGCTGAATTATTGCTGATGGAAACTAAACATCATTCAGTCACTCACTTTGAATTTGAAACACCAGGTTTAACTGCTGACTCATGACACAGTTGCATTTTTCAAGTGCAGCAGCACACACCTTCAGAAAACCTAGTGAACTTCGACAGTAGCCGCAAATAGGCCAAGGTTTTCTTCAAGTCGTATAATCTGATAATTTCTTCAGGATGCATCTATTCAAAGAATTCAGGTTCGATGGCGCCAAAAATGGAAGAGAACCAGAGTTGACTGGAATGTATTTCTAAGGTAATGTCATTAATCTGGAAGTGATATCAAGTAAAATTGCAGAAGGTGAAGGCAAATGTATGTCCCTTTTTTGTATGTGATGTTGTGGACATTGCCGAAATGTTTAAATATGTTTCTAAATGTGAGGTTTGGATGCTTTGCACACATTCTTGAGCCACTCTGGCCAATAATTGACCAATTATCACTTTTCTTTGTTGGGATCATCCAAAAGACACAGAGTGCTGGTGATGGTGTGAAAAGTGTGTGGAATGTAGGGACTGACTTGAAATTGGTTTCTGCCATGAAGAATGTAATGTAATTATGTAACATTAATCAAGATGTATTGTACTGCATGGTTAAGATGCTCTTGGCTTCTTGCTGTGTTTATTTACAATTTGTAAGGATGCGAATCAGTCTTTTTGGTTGAGATTTGGAAAATTATCCCATTTTAAAATTATTGTTTGCACTGACAGAACAATGAATAGCAGGGTGGTGGGGTAGGCCATGGTGTTAAAAATATTCACCTGCCATGCTTAAGACATATGCTTGCATGATTCTCTCCATTCTTCATTCTCAACATGTGTACAATATTTAAAACTAATTCTTAGTGTTTACACCATTATATAATAGAAGTATATTCATGTATGTTAAGGGAGTGACGAGGGGAGCCAATGTTTGAGAGTTATTGACTAAGTCTGGTTCAATGCTAATTCAAAAAGTATTTCCGTTCAGTCTCAGCATGTCAGCTTAATGTTGCAGGAAAGCCAAAGGAATGCACGTCTTAGATGTATACGACTTTTGTGAAACCCACAAACATGTGTATAATGCTGACAAACCAATGATTATAATCAGGGCATGTTTGGGATTATCCATGATCATGGGATCCTGAGAATCCTAAGGGAAATAAATCTAGTAGATTCTGTGCTTCCTGGACCATTGTCCACCTTGTGTCGTCATTGTAACTTTAGTGATGCCCATAAGTGTTGCAGTTAATAAATGTTTACCACTTTGTTGCTGTCAAATTCAAGGGTATGGTACTGACACAATTTAGGTATCAACGTCACCCATCACCAACAGATCCTTGAACATTATGTTTTAGACTTAAGAAATTGGACATCAACATTGAAAAGTACTTGAAAATAGAAGTTCCATATAGCGTGCGGCTACCTCATCACTGACACCTGTTGGGGCCACAGTTCATTATTTGGAAACTAAAAATGACATTTAGTTACGAAAGTATTCATTTCAAGCCTCAGTGCTGATGGCAAGCCCCCCAACTACCTGTTATTTTTGTGAGATAAAAATGGCAGCAAAATAAAATAGAATCCGTTACTGAGGAAGGAGCTTGTCCGCATCCCTTATCAAAATGGTGGAAAGTGTCCCATAAAAAGCATTCCTACCAGATATACTATTGGATGTGATTTATCGATGAGGGTATTTTTCTGTAAAGCCATGTTGATAATAATTCAGACGAACTGACTGGCTCTATTTTCATAGCAGTATCAATGGTTCCAATCAGCAATTACAAATTGGACATAAAATATTGTGTCTGCTATGTGGATCTCAACTTGTTGCTTCAGAATTGCAGAACATTGACAAAGGTTCAACAATGGATACAAGAAGAGATCTACCTTCTTTTTTTCCATCTTTATAGGTATATTAACTACAAACTATCAAACTGCCTCTGGAAAATCACAGTGTATTCACTACACTTGAAAGTTAGAATATTTGGCATCAAATAATAAGATGCTTTCCGGACACTACCGGTACTTTCAATCCACCAAACAATGCACATTATTGAGAGGAAATTCCTAGTTCCAATTCCTGCTCCAGGGTGATGTGCATCTAGTTTTGAATTCTGAATTCAGACCCTACTTCTAGAGGCTGCTTTTAGAACCTTCTTTCAAACGATTGTCAAAAGAATTCATGTTCCTACAAATCATGTATTATCTAAGTCCCATATATGACATGTTCAGAAATATGTTGATAATGTTGTCTTACACAACAGGAGTTTGTTGAACATCTTTAAGAATGTTGTCAGGTCTGACTTTAAACAACAAGGATAGATATGCTGTTCAATGATTAGATCTTGCACTTGTAGCATGTGATGTTATTTCTAAATCACCTCTTGAGGCTCCTTGTCTTCATTTTCCTTTAAAAATGGAAAGTTTATGTTTACACAAACAGTAGTTTTTGCAATGGGGTTTGGAGTTTTGTGAAGTCACTTCTGATTCAATTCAGTCATAATGTTGCCATTGTGAGAAGATGAAATCTGAGACATGTGGAAAGAAACAACTTTTTGATAAAACAAACAGAACACTTCAAAGCAAAGCCTGTGGAAATTGTATGGCCATCTGAGTTTTAATTGATGGACAACGCATACAGTAACACCCGTGAGTATCGAATGTACATTCTTGAAAAGATTCAGTTGTGGAGATGGGGGTTGCTTATTGTACATGTATATAATTAGTTTGGATTTATTTCCAAAGTTAAAATGTTTCTGCTGGCACATAGCACTGGAAACTGCATGCCAACAAATCTGCAGTGACATATTCCAGATACTCCCATTTTGTAACAAAAGTGTTCAATGTATTTCTGGCTCCACATTTCTAATCAATTTAATTAATTTCTTAATAATATTTGAATTTCAATCAATATTGCGCATATCTATTTTGGTAAAATGGTGTATGAAGTGAACCGCTGATTTCACTGCCTCACCATAACTTACAAACACAATCAGATTACCGCTATCATTGCCTCGAAACGAACCCTGTTTGTCAGAGAAGGAACTTAAATGCTTTACTCACAATAAGTCAAAGTTGTTTTTATGATGGGGGATACTCTTGATACTGCAAGTGTGTCTTATACACATGAATATATGGAATATTGTTGAGCATATCACACTATAACACCGTCTGTGTACGTTAAGTGATTCATAAACACATGCTCATGATATAGTTTGAATCGTACAATCGACTGCTTTCAGAAGAGATTTTTCTTAAGAATATGGAAAGGGTTTTGTCGCTTTTATTAACTGTCATCTGAGATTTACATTGTGGGCAGTAAAACTTTCTATGAATCTGTGAAATGATCTTAACTGAACCAACATGTTGACATATGTTTAAATATTTAGAGATTATGATATCTGACACTTTTTAACGGTAGCAACTTGAATTCACGTGATAAAGGAGCAAAAAGTAGTTCTGAAATATCGTGACAGAATAAAAGAAGTTGCTAGTCCATAAAAATATCATGTATTCATGTTCTTCACACTTCTACATGACAATCAAAGACTTTGTCCAGAGAGTAGTTATTCAATCTGATCAGTGTCACAATTGATACCAAGTTTTTGATAGAGTAAAGTTTTTGACGGACTTTGATGGGATAGAAACAGATCCTATTTCTCATCATACTTTGATGGACTTTGGTGTGATGTAGCCAATCAGAATGCAAGAAACATTAGCAATTGGAACCCTCAGTCTTTTGTCCTGCCTTTGAATGTTAGCCATTTCTTTTTCCGAGAAGAAACCAATTTTTGATAGTTGACATAGGCACTGGAATCCTCTCTATCCAACTCTTGGAGAAGAGTAGCGTAAGCTGGTGCCTCCTCTGTAGCCAATCCCATACAATCCTTTGCCTATCCTGACACTGCCTCCTTAATATGGCAATACACAAAATACACATAACAACATAACAGTCTTCCTAGGCAGCATCCACCATGGCAAGATAATTCCCGCCAAAACTTTAAGGGCTTGTCAAACACTTTGATGATTGTAAACAGCCAGACTTTGACCAAGAAAACTTGGTCAAAGTTTTTGTTGACACAGATTTGATCAAAGTTTTGGATAGTGTAACAGGGTGTTAAGTGGTGAACATCAAAGACCTGCACCAGGTTATTCTCCCACTGACTGACAACACCTTGACACGTGTACAACTGAAATTCTGCTCAGCATGTCGCAGCAACTTACTCATTCAGTCATACATCTAGACCTCTTATGCTTAATTGATAAAAGGTTTGAGTGTCTTAATGTTCAACGTATGACATATAGAAGTTGGCAACTTGAGCAATTTAAAAAGTTGAGGTTTTAAGATTTACGGTGATAAAAACCACATGTACTTGCATTAAAAACTAACTCAACACACCCAGAGAGTTCATGACAAGCAGACACTTCACTGTGAAAGCAGGGGAGTTCCTCGACATCTGCAAGTGCTTATGCTTGTTCCAGTGTTTATTTATCTGCACATTCACACTACAAACCGAATATCACTGTGTATAAGGCAAGTTTTTCGAACCTAGAATTCGGGGGGATTTCAAGGGGGGTCGCCCTATACACAGGGTAGAAGAGTTTTGATGTTTTTATTCCTCAAAACAAAGACATTACTGTAAGCATGTAGCACAGGAAATACCATGTCAACAAATCCGTACTGAAGAATGTAAATCATGTGGTCATGAAATTTCACTGTTATAAAATGTGTTCATTGTATATCGGGACTAATGTTTATGGCCTATTTTATAGGATTCAAAATTTCATTTGATATTGTGTACATTCATTTCGGCGGAATTGTGTGTGAAGTGATTGGTAGATAGCACAACTCACCATTATTTACAGCAACCACAGTCATATTTCCGCTATTGATGCCTTGAAATGAACTTTAGTGGACAGAGAATGTATAAAATTAAATAAGTGGAGTAAGATTGAACACAGTTTTGGCTAGCGCTTTATGACTTGTTAGTTGTTGTAGTTTGACTATTGGATGTGAACATAAAGTTTTTATAATCGTGAGCATGGGAGCTGTACCAAAGAGCTGTGCTTATGGTTATTAATTTATTTCAAATATATATAGTAAATCTGCAACTAAAATAACATGATATTGGAATTCTTCCGATCAAAATTCATTAAAGTTATATTATTTAGTAATTTTTAACCGAATCACCGGTGGATTCCGAGAAAACATGTGTACCAGCTGATTGCTACTTCCGGCATATTTTTAGGGACAATACACAAGGTACTCTTAATCTCTGCATATAAAACGATGCCTAAAGCATCATGTCTAGTCATGTTTTATCTCAAATTTCACTTGACCAAGTTTATTTGGTATCACCTGCCCATTTACCATAATTCGCTGAAGGGATACGATGTAATTATTTTTCTGCAGAAGACAAACATGTTTTTATTGCAAATGCAGGGATTGTGTATGTGTGGTGATGTACTTCATCTGATTCGCTTTATAGACATGGTGTATAAATTAACATCGATTTTGAAGGCTTTTACAGGAGGGGTAGCCTCTTAGTTGGGGTCGCTTTATAGACGGCGATATAAGGTATCATGTAATTTTCACACTTCCAGAAGAGACATGTATAATTTTCATAAGGCCCATCAGCGACAAATTTTAATGCTCATAAGCATGGAATCATGTTCCTGCTGTGTATAAGGGTGTTGAGCAGCGATGTAGTGTAAACAGTGTTATGTGGTGATTCCATCTACTGAGGATCTTATTAACTTTTGATTATGAAAATATCCATAGTTTCCATCATGTTCCTTTGAAAATTAGGTTTCCAGAACTTTGTGGGTGCTGTTGTAGAAGACTATAGAGTGGGATTCCTGGCCAGAATTGGTTCCCAGTTGCCTATAATTGCTGTTAATAATGTCTCATGGAGGGTGAACTGGCCAGAATAGATTCACAGTAGTCTATAATTGCTGTTATAAATGTCTCAAAGAGGGTTGTACTGGGCAGAATAGATTCACAGTAGTCAATAATTGCTGTTATAAATGTCTCAAAGAGGGTTGTACTGGGCAGAATAGGTTCACAGTAGTCTATAATTGCTGTTATAAATGTCTCAAAGAGGGTTGTACTGGGCAGAATAGATTCACAGTAGTCTATAATTGCTGTTATAAATGTCTCAAAGAGGGTTGTACTGGGCAGAATAGATTCACAGTAGTCTATAATTGCTGTTATAAATGTCTCAAAGAGGGTTGTACTGGGCAGAATAGATTCACAGTAGTCTATAATTGCTGTTATAAATGTCTCAAAGAGGGTTGTACTGGGCAGAATAGATTCACAGTAGTCTATAATTGTTGTTATAAATGTCTCAAAGAGGGTTGTACTGGGCAGAATAGATTCACAGTAGTCTATTATTGCTGTTATTAATGTCTCAAGGAGGGTTGTACTGGCTAGAATAGATTCACAGTAGCCTGTAATTGTTGTTATTTATGTCTCAAGGAGGGTTGTACTGGCCAGAATAGATTCCCAGTTGCCTGTAATTGTTATTAATGTCTCAAGGAGGATTGTACTGGCCAGAATAGATTCACAGTAGTCTATTATTGTTGTTATTAATGTCTCAAGGAGGATTGTACTGGCCAGAATAGATTCACAGTAGTCTTTTATTGTTGTTATTAATGTCTCAAGGAGGGTTGTACCGGCCAGAACAGATTCACAGTAGTCTATTTTTGCTGTTATTAATGTCTCAAGGAGGATTGTACTAGCCAGAATAGGTTCCCAGTAGCCTATAATTGCTGTCCCTTATGACTGCTTGTATAAAGATTAGTAATGAGCGATCATATGATCACCATCCACTCTGTGAACTCTCAGAAGTATTAGCTGTAAACCTTTCTCTTCTTCTTACTTTTAATAACTATCTTATCTATTTTGTCCACAGTGACCATAATTTTGAACTGGATAGATTTTTAGAGTCACCATTGGTTAACACTTCAGGCCTTTTACCTTTCGCCCTTAGACTGCTGAATTAATTTAAAAACCCTCTTGAAGTGAAATAGAGTTTACTAATCACATCAATTGAAGTTTCACTGAATGTTTTTGAAGTTGTGAGATGCTTCTGTATACACCCGTATAATATACAGTATACTCTGCTTACAACAAACTGAAAGGGACCACTAAGTTTAGTTCGTTATAACCAAAGTTCCTCATAAGCATATATCCAACGAATTGCCCGGACCGAAAAAACAGTTTGTTATATCCATCAGTTCATTATAGGCGTGTTCGTTATAAACGTAGTTTACTGAATCTGAATATGTCTGAATTGGACAAATTTGATTTGTATCTGCAAAACTCACCTAATTTTATCATTTTGTCCTGTTGTAGCTTTTGCAACTGTCCCTAAAAATCATTATATGTGTTACCATGATTGAGAGAAAAGCCTGAGGGCCTGGCTTTTCCCGAGCTCAAGATTTTTCATTTTCAACCAAAACCTCAGTCATGTTTTATCCAACTTATGAACCATCTAAATGCAATGAATACTGGAACAAAATAAGAAAACACTGGGATACCTTATTGTGAAACAATACAGTTTGCTGCGGTCTGAAAGGAATTCGATCAAAGCGTGCGAGAGAAAGACCAAGTGCAGCAAGCACACTAATGAAGTCATGACATGTAAAATTGAACAACCTTTCATCACCTGCCCAGGTGGCTCAGTGGGAAAACAGTGGGTAACAAAACTTCACACCATATGTGAGGTTGCAGGTTCACATCATTGAATTCTCATGTGAACAAAAATTGTGAGTTTTATCAATCAAAAATCAACATTATATTCATACCTAGGTCTTATGCTTCAAATGCAAAACCTCAAAGGTTTATAAAACTTCAATTTTAAAACCTAGGGTTTGGCCAATCAAATCTAGTACCTCTGAGCAGGTCTTACTTGAAAGTAGCACCATTCATAAGGTTACTATGAGATAGGAAGATACCTACAATACAATTGAGAATTCAACATTTACTTCGCGATGGTACTACACAGCAAACTGATGACAGCACTGTGTCATCAAATATCATTTTCAAAAGTACATAATGTAGCTTATGCGAGTAAAATGTAACACCATTTACAACAGCTGCTATGTCATGTCTTCTGATTTTGAATGTATTCAGTTACGATTTAAACACACATTGTAGAAGACCAGGAATTTAGAGTGTTGTCTCCCGCATGCCAATGAAAGGAACAGCTGCTCATGGTAAACACATCTTCTAAACGATCCATAATTGTTCTCACGAATAATTCCTTCAAAAGTCGACAGTGAAAAGAAATACATGCATATCAAATGGTTTTACCTTTCAATTGACATTATTGAATGAGATAAACACATGTTTAAGTATTCGCAGTGGAATCAGATTTTTTAAATAACAGGAATCACATTGTTGGGTTGTGGATTTCAATGTTAAATTTCATGAAAACATGTTCCCTAGTATTTTTACTGATTAGATCAGAAGTTTTATCATGTTTTTTGGCATTAATGGATTTTCTTTGAACATCTTCAAAAATCATTATCCAAAGGTCTGTTTAGCAACGAACTCAGAGTTTTGAGTTTTCAGCATTGACTAAGAATTGATACATAATCGGCAGGCTGTCTAAGCATTTATTCAAGGATTACACTGTTAATTAATTCTGAAAGGAAAAAATATAGTTTTTATTTCCATCCAGAGATTTGCTTGACTGAAAATTGGAAGTATGTTTTGTTTTCAGGTTTGAGTACAGCCAATGCTTTGAAAGCGAATTCCTGTGCAAGACTTATAGTTAAATTGTAATATCAAATTCTCTCCATATCCAGGGCCGGTGGGGTAGCCTTGTGGATAAAGCATTCGCTCGTCACGCCAAAGCCCTTGATTCGATTCCCGACATGGAACAATGTGTGAAGCCCATTTCTGGTGTCCCCAGCCAGGAATATTGCAAAAAGCAGCGTAAAACTATACTCACTCGCTCTCCATATCCAGGTTTCAGCTAACTTCAGCATATTATTGGGGTTGATCGTGTTTTTGATAATTTTTTACATGACCACATAGCCACTCTTGCAGTTTTTAACATGATCTCTGTATACTGCGCTGATGCTGAAACCCCGCAATTTTCGAAAAGCCATACTTTTGTAAGGAACTGTAATTTTCAATCTACGATGTCTTGGGCCAAAATTCATGAAATGTATATAATGTTATATCATTGTAAATAGAAAATGTTAATGCCAGAGAATAGTCATTCTCGATTATTTGCTGAAACAGATTCCATAGGGCATGAAAGGAAAATAATGGTGAAAATTATATGATTGAGTCTCTGAAAATCCCACTGAAGTTGGTATATTTAAAACATAAGAACCAAAATAAAGTTTGATGTTTTTTCTGAAATTTATAGGATTAATAGATGCACAAAAGATTCTCGCTTGATTCATCATGTTTGCATTTTCTCAGGCTTGCCTCCCACATAACACCATTTTTATTATTTTATACCAGCCAACCTGTAGTGAGGCAGAAAACTAAAAAAAAATAATTGAATTACTTTCAATGATTTTTTTCCCCATCTACCAACAGGTATTTACCTGTAAAAGAGCTGTAAAGCGAGTAAAAGAAGTGTGGCCCAATTGTCACGCCCCTGAGGGTTAGGCTTTCACTTTTCACAGTCACACTTGCAATTGTATTTTGACAAATTGGCACTAACGGTTTTAATACCACCATACAAACAAGCTTTGTACATGCATTAGTTTCTGAATTTGTTTTTTCATCGCTTATTTCTTTCAAACAAGATCATGCATTACTGGATAAAGGGTCTGAAATCAAAACCAATTCAAGACCCATTATCTTCAACTTTGGACTTGTGGAAGTATAGGTTAACTGCTTTAGTGGTTCTTTGTGTCATGAACAATTTTCAAATCATTGTTTTTGCTGAGGAAAATAGGATAAGTGGGATCATTTCAAGACGTTATCTCAGTTACCTAAAACCTACTCATCGTAAGTTGATAAACATGTTTAGACACATATGTATAGACACCAAAGTTACATTGGTTGTTATCTTACGGTAGATTATGCTTTAATGAGTATTATTGGTAGCCGACTTGGTTCCTTTTGTAGAGATTTCTTTTTTATGAACATCAATCAATATTTGCACATGGTATGTCAATCACTGAATTGTCTGGTCCAGGAATATTGCTGAATGCAGCATTAAACAACAAACAAACAAAATATTTGCACAAATGTACACAACATGGTATTGAGGTGTTTGGTGTTGACATGGCGATTCTTTTAATTTCTTCACTGAAGTTTCCATGAAAACTAGTCCAGACTTTATTGCATATATTTTGTCACATTTCCCTTAAACTTTGTTTACATTTCAATGCAATTTTCAATCAGCGATGATGATTGTTTAGTGTTACTAATGAACTGGCTATTGTAAATGTTTGAAAATGAATAAAAATAAATATTGACCCCTCTGTGTATTTTTATATTAGTTCCTTTGTATAAGTTCCTTTGAAGACAAAGTACTGTTTGGATGTTTCTGTGTAGACTGATTTCAGATTGATGAAATTCCAAAGCATTCATGCTTAAATTTCTGATGTTTTCCACTTTGATCCATGTGTGATGTGAACTATTTACCTTCACCCATCAATGGTGTAGATCACTGGTGACACTATTTACCCTCACTTGTCAGTGGTGTAGATCACAGGAGACACTATTTACCCTCACTCATCAAAGGTGTAAATCACTGGTGACACTATTTACCCTCACTCATCAAAGGTGTAGATCACTGGAGACACTATTTACCCCCACTCAACAATGGTGTGGATCACTGGTGACACTATTTAACCTCACTCATCAGCAGTGTAGATCACTGGAGACACTATTTACCCTCACTCATCAGTGGTGTAGATCACTGGTGACACTATTTACCCTCATTCATCAAAGGTCACTGGTGACGCTATTTACCCTCACTCATCTATTGTGTAGATCACTGGAGACACTATTTACCCTCACACATCAGAGGTGTAGATCACAGGAGACACTATTTACCCTCATTCATCAAAGGTCCCTGGTGACACTATTTACCCTCACTCATTTATTGTGTAGATCACTGGAGACACTATTTACCCTCACACATCAAAGGTGTAGATCACAGGAGACACTATTTACCCTCATTCATCAAAGGTCACTTGTGACACTATTTACCCTCACACATCAATTGTGTAGATCACTGGAGACACTATTTACCCTCACACATCAGAGGTGTAGATCACAGGAGACATTATTTACCCTCATTCATCAAAGTCACTGGAGACACTATTTACCCTCACACATCAGAGGTGTAGACAATTTACCATGGTTGGCTTGTGTACCTGACAGCTGGCATAAAGCTTTGGTATTGCTGACAGGAGTAAAACAATGTTCCCCCCTTCACTCTTGATTTGAAGCTTACTCAAGCCATCATGGCTGGCTCAGACAGACTATATGGAAACAAGAATCAAACATTGAAATGCATGGTCATTAAAACAGAAAACCTTTGCAGGGAAAAAAGCTCCCGGACTTTAATCCATCTTTATTTCCAAATTCAATTCATACATATTCTTTAACAAATCCCAAAGTACTCTTGTTTTCTATTTCTTGTCTTTTCTGTTTTCTGAATGCTTTTAAAACCATGGAAACTGATTCTTAGGTTTTGTTTGAAAATTTTGTTTTCAAATTTCATGCCAGACTTTTCTTTTGTTTAAATGAAGTAGAGACGGCGACAGTGTAACAGTTTACATGATGTTAGGATCAGATGGAAGAAGACAACAACTCATTACAATTGTTAGCTCACCTGAAAGGAATGTTAGCTAGTATGTTTTTATGTGTTACAGCATGGCAACATAATGCCAGGGGTTTGCTGAAAGGGTAACCATGTGTTGATCAGTCATAAACATTTACATCAGACATCTCATCTGAAACCATAAAGTTTGTAATGTTTGTTTGTTGTTTAATGCCGCATGCTGCAATATTCCAGTTATATGACGGCTGTCAGTAAATAATCGAGTATGGGCCAGACAATCCAGTGATTGATGTCATGAGCATCAATCCACGCAATTGGGATCTGATGACATGCATCAACCAAGTCGGTGAGTCTGACCACTCAATCCCATTAGTCACCTCTTATGACAAGCATAATCGCCATTTACAGCAAGCTTGGTTTGTTGAAGACCTATTCTAACCTGGATCTTCACGGGTTGAAACCATAAAGCTGATGAAGTTGAAACTTTGTTTAAATGAGTCTCAAAATACTATACGCTTAGAATGACATTAATTAAAAATGACATGCCATGTTTCATGGTAAAATTTGGTAATAATAATAATCTGCTGTCATTTCATTTATATGGTCTATGTTTTTGTTTCTATTTGTAATTTGGCAAAATGTTTGACTTTAGATGACATGGCAATCAGAATGCAAATGTAAATTTGAAGTTATGTAACCGATTAAGTGGTTAGGTGGTATGACCTTTTTGATTTAATGTTACCAATAGATGAAGGTAAGCTAAAGTGCCTTATGTCTGTATTTGTTACAACTGCAGTACTTGTGGTAATCACCAGTATTCAGAGAAATGTAGGATAAGTATTCAGTGTCTCTTCCTTGAAGCAGAATTAATGTCTGTGCCACCATAAGTGAACATCCCTGTGTATTATCCACGTTTTTTTCAGTTGTTTGTGTGTAAGGAATAGAAGAATAAGAAACTTTTATTCTTACTTATGGAGAAATCAATTCTTCAAATAGCAGATTTCCTCAAACTGATGTTCTTCAGAAAAGATTTGTGTCTTGATACTCCATGCTTGTGGGGATCATTTTGTAGGCAGATGTCTTCATGAATTGTCATCTTCTTTTTCCATCTTTTCGAGGCAAGGACGTTAACTGACGACAAAAGTCCAGTTTCAACCCTTGCTGAACTAGGCTGGATTTCTGGAGTTACATTTTGACTGGACTAACGAGTTTATGCATAGTCCAATCAAAATTGCGAGACATCTGGTTCCTTACATGGATTTCAACATGCATATTTTGGTGGACTGCAGGATTTGCAAAACTGGTACTGCCAACTAAAATTGGCGTCGGCAGACATTTTCTAAATGTTTTCATGTTTTTAATCAAGGTGCTCAAGTGATTTGATGCACTTCGCAAGGTAAGACCCGTTTTATTACAATATAGAACTTGATTATTGATCTGATTGTCTTGACTGGGCGCTGCATTTTGTTTGAAGCAAATGTAAGTGATGTGAGATGTGATATCTGATTGGTCAATAGGAGGGACATAAAAGGGACATAACTCATAATAGCCACTGGTGGCCTTACCATCGAGCCATGCACTTACATCCTTGTTCTGCAAGGGTGGATACTTGACTTTTATAGTCAGTTAATGTCATTGCCTTGGGAAGTTATTCTAACCCTGCCCGTCTTGTGAAATACACTTGTTGTATTCCCCAAATGCGTACAATGTGTGAAGCCCATTCTTGATGTCTCTTGCTGCAATATTGCCGAAATATTGCTAAAAGTTGTGTAATCTCATTCACTCATTTTTTGTCATCTTATCACAAGCATTCTATCTTTCTCCTTAAAGTCCTGAGGGGAATCCACATCTGAATGGATCCCCAATTACTTATGCTTGTCTCTAGAGTAGAAAAAAATGGGAGTCAGGACTTTGTTTGTTTGTTTCTTGTTTAACCCCACCCCAAGATCTGTCTGTTCTGTCTGTTTAACGCCACACTCAGCAGTATTCCAGCTATATGACAGCAGTCTTAAAAAAATCGAGTCTGGTCCAGACAATCCAGTGATTGATGTCATGAGCATCAATCCATGCAATTGGGATACAATGACATGCATCAATCAAGTCAGCGAACCGGACCACCCATCCCATTATTCACCTCTTACGACAAGCATAGTCACCTTTTTCTGACAAACATGGTTTGCTGAAGACCTATTCTACATGGGATCTTCATGGGGTGTTAGGATTTATTGTTTGGCTTCATACACTGATGGGGGGCGGTCGGGTAGCGTAGTAGTTAAAGCGTTCACGCGTCACGCCGAAGACCCGGGTTCGATTCCCGACATGAGTACAACGTGTGAAGCCCATTTCTGGTGTCCCCCGCCATGATATTGCTTGAATATTGCTAAAAGTGGTGTAAAACATACTCACTCACTCACTCACTCATACACTGATGAGGGTGGGTGTTGGTCATGTTGGTCAACTACTGGTTTGCCTCATCCAGACTAAAGTATTTGCGGGCTGCTATGACATTGCTTCTGTTTGGGTTTGAATTTGATATCAGACTGCTGAGTATTTTATGTATGGTGCCCCTGATGTATTCAGTGTTAAACCCTAGTGGACTGGATTTATGGTGATACTATCAAGCACTGGTTTACCTGATCCGAACCTCATCACATCATGCTGTACAGTGATCTGGCAGCTGACCCATGAGCTGTGGAAGTCAAAATATGGTATGCATTTCAATTTGGTGGATTCTTAGAGTTTTGATATTGTTGCGAGATGATTTTCAAATTGAAAAGCAGAGGTTAACCCAGAAATTTGTTCGCTCAGAACAAAATTGTTAAATCACTAAATGACAAACCCTGATGAATGAATAATTAATAAATTTATTTTGAAACACACAGTTTTAGGTTTATAATCTCTAAAGGCAATACAATAGGTCAAATTAGTAGCAGCAGCTATCTGTGATAGGCCCTAGAATTAATGTAATAGCAATCACTAATGTTCACTGAAGAATTATGTCACTGTAGAATGTCTTGAAACTGGCCTGTCTCCATTCTAGTTCTTGCCAGAATAGTGTTGGAAACTGGTGGGAATTTAATGATTTCAAATGCCTCCAATCCACATTTGGCACATAGATCAGCACAAATCAGGTTGAAAAAGGCCTCAAAGCACACTTTCCCCAACTCTTGTAGGTACAGCCTCCCTTCTGGAAACTGTCTCATCCTGAAACTCAAAACAATAATATTGCCAAAAACTTAGAAAAAAATAATATTGCCGAGCACTTACAAGACAATTGTTCCCAAACACTTACAAAACAATACTATTGCCACACACTTACAAGACAATAATATTGCCAAACACTTACAAAACAATAATATCACCAAACACTTACAAAACAATGATATTGCCACACACTTACAGGACAATAATGTTGCCAAACACTTACAAGACAATAATATTGCCACACACTTACAGAACAATAATGTTGCCAAACACTTACAAGATAATAATGTTGTACATCTTTTTTGTACATAAGCATTCTGATACTTATTTGCCAGCCAGTTAATGATCAATAAAGTCTTCAAGACAAACCACAAACAATTGATTATCTGAACTTCAAAGGAACAGGGTAATCTGTGAGACTGAACACACAATCCTTACTTCATGTTAAAGTTTAGGGATGGACTTTGCCCCATCTAATTTCACCATAAAAGGATCTCAAATTCTTCCAATGCAAATCCTGATTGATGATAGGATTTTGTATTGAGAGGTTAATTCGCCTACAGGGTTGAATTTAAGCCACTTTGTCTTGTCTTCAATTTGAACCATAATCTTCGTCGAAGAGCGAGATTAGTGAATGGCAGGGAAAGTAACCGATTTCATAAAAAATAGCCAAATTAGCAGCATAGACTGGGTTGTGTCAGAGTATGGCAAACATATCGTTCTTGTACTGACATGGAGTAACAAGTTTTTTGCCAAGTTATTCGGAGGCAGAAAGCTTTTAAGTCAACATTTGTCAGTTCTTTATCCACATTAACGTGAAGCAAGAAGTTATTCCGTTGAAATGTCATGTTGCTCTGGTCGTCAGTCAAGGTCTTCTCTTTGGCCGATATTTTCTAAGGAAACGATGTGAATGATTTTCATAAATAATGTCAGATTTTTATCCAGCTTTCTTTGGTTCCTTTGAAATCCTTTTTCCCTCCTTTCTGGTAGAACTCCAATGCGAAATGATCATTTAATGCTTATTCCGATAGATTTTGAAGAACTCTGAAAAGATACTCTTTGCAACAATAAGGATTAAAGTGAGTTATAAAATTTCTTGTGAAATGGGTTGATCCATGTTATCAAATAAAACTTCTTTGTTTTATAGTTAATATTTTCATAATGGAAAAAAAAAACTGTTACAGAAGGGTATACCCTTACCAAGCTAGGTAGGGGTCCCAGCATTGTAGCATATGACGGAATCTTTATCATGTTTATAATTAGTACATAAAGGAAAATGGATATACTTGATAGTTCAAGACACTTGAAATTTACAAAGAATTTGCAGTGTTTTTTGTTTAGTTGTTTCAAACTTTCATTCTTTCGAAGAATTATTTTTGCCAAAATTTTAAACAAAACGTTCACACTCTTCAGCCAATTTCTTCACATCAGGTAACCTTTCAGCACTGTAAATTTTAAAGCGTTAATAAGCACACAAATTGTCATCAGATATTTTAGTTTTAACTAAAACCATCTTATTTTGTATCCTCTATACATTTCAATGGCTTGAGAAAAATGTGTTCCCAGTTAAGATGACTACCAGATCGATCAAATGATCTTTCAAAAAGCTCTCAAGAAAGTTTTCTGAAAAATTCATGAGTTTTCTTCAGGGTGTAAACTGGATTCTCTTAACATCACAAAGTTTAAAGATTAACTAATGGAAGGAGAATCAACTTTAAGAAACAATACATGTCAATACACGTCATTATGTCCAACTTCGTACCCTGTTGGCTTAATTACCATCTGATCATAGTAATGTGTAACATTTTTAGGTCATAAGATTTAGTGATTTGCCTATAAACAGATCCAAAAATGACAAACAGAAAATATACAGAATTTATCAGAATATTATATCGTGCAAAAATAGTTCAAATCATTATTAATATAGTAGGAAGTGAAAAGACACAACTACAAAAATCAAATAGATAAGTGTGTCCATTTTTTAGTAAAAATTGGTAAGATGTTTTGCATGACAGCAAATACATTCATGTTGCTGTGTAAATAATAAATATTCTGCACTTCCAACAGAATTAGCATTTATTGTGTCCCACTAATCTACCAATGTTATGTTTAACACACAAAAAAGCTACCAATACCACGTTATGTTAAATGAAAAACAACTACTGAGCTACATATGTTTATTTTCATTTTGACTGACCTGTGTTAATTGGTAAACAAAATTCCCTGGACGATTATAACATTTAACCAGTGTGGCTTCAGCATGCAACACTGAAAATTTTGACTGAATAATTTACTGCATCAAGATTATATCATTTCTATTGCAACAGAGTCAGGTAACATGACATTCAAATTGCTCTTCAAATTGCTCTTCAGAAACATATAAGATGTTCTTATGTTCATACGTGTTTATGAGACTTCCATGAATGACATAAACCAACTTTAGACATCTTCTACTTCATCCAAAGGGAAACAATTCTTTTAGAAAGCTTTTTTTTGATCATTGAGACACTTTGATGATGAATTTATTGTCTTTGCAAGCTTGACGTACACAGTGTTATATTATGTTTAAAGGATCAAACTCTAATGACCTCCCACAAAATGAATGTCATTAACAGATGCTTCACTCCCAGCCATCAAAACAATTATCAGTAACTTTGAAGACATCACCAGGCACTTGAATATTATGTCTCATTTCATGGACACATGAAGGATTTAACAAGTAGCCAAAGCAGTTTCTTTGCTCAAATTTGGTCCAATAAAATGCCAACAAATTTCAAGGACAGATTATCCCTGGAGATCATGGTTATTTTGCACTTGTATGTGTGCAAACTATAATGTGTTTTTGTCTTGAAATTTAGTAGACTGAACGATTTAGTTTGAAATAACCAAGTATTTGAGATCAACAGACACAATGTCTGTGAAGTTTAAAGCTTATGTTTTTGTGATTAATTACCAGGTAAGATGCAAAGATTTCATGATCAGATGTGCCCAGTTACGACTCTCAGTTTGTAAAGATTGTAAGCCAGTTGAATGCCAGTATTGAGTTAGTGAGTGGATGAGTATGGTTTGATGCCATTTTTTTAGTAAAGTCACAGCAGGAGAGACCAGAAATCTGCTTCACACATTGTGATTTTTACCCAGGTCTTTGGCAAACACTTTAACCACTAGGCTACCCCAACACACATACAGTACTGAATAACAGGGAGATGTTATACGAGTGCTGGTCAAAAAGTTCTTTGCCTAATAAACAAAACTAACAATTGTGAAAGTGTTTTTAATTTTATTTATCAACATGATATCCCTGCTTTTCAATACACTTCTCATATCAATGGTGAAGTTTTCTGAAGCCACCCTGAAAAACCCATTCACGGCAGTTTTGAGGTCATCCTTGTGCTTTCCATGAAGGATTTCTTTCAGTTTGGAAACAGGTGGAGATCACTTGTTGCTGGGTCTGGCGAGAATGAAGGGTGATGAAGTTCGTTGGGCCCACATTGTCACACAGCAGCCTTTTCAAGTCGAGAGGTGTAAGAAGGGGCATTGTCGTGAAATCGTAGAACTCCAGCAGTCAGCATTCCTCACTGCTTTTCTTTGATAGAATCTCTCTGTCGATAAAGCAAATTAACTAAGTAGGCACCAGTAATTGTCTTTTGACTTTCTAAGTAATCAACAAGGATCACACCCTTTGCATCCCAGAATACAGTGGCCATAACTTTCTTCACTGATCTTGAAGACTTGAATTTCTTCAGTGGCTGGGAGTGGAATGGTTTCATTCCATGGGTTGACGTTTTGACTTGGGATCGTAGTGGTGGACCCATGTTTCATGGCCCGTTACTAATCTCTTTTGGAATCTGACTAAATCCTCCTCAATTATCTCTAAATTTACTCTGGCAATGTCAGTTCTTTTTTCCTAAGGATCAGAATTTAGAAACTTTGGCTCCCAACGAGCATACATATTCTTCATCTGTAAAGGTTCATGAATAATAGTTTCAATGGATCCATAGCTAAGACCTACATCTTCCTCAAGTTCAGCAATGGTAATACGTGTATCTGACTGTATAAGTTTTTCTGTCTCCATGATTGAATCTTCATTGATGGAAGTTGAGGGGCGTCCAGACCTAGGGTCCTCATCAAGGCCTAGCTGTTCTCCGCAGCTTAAACATAGCTGCTCAACAGTTAACAGTGGAATAGCTAGGGCACTTATGCCCATACACTGCGGTCATCAATTTCTTGGAGAGAACTTTTCTCTAAAGTCAAACACTTGATGACTTTTCAGTACGCCTTCTTTTCTTTTTGTGTCCATTTTGACCCCTATCACATTCAACTGGCTGTCACTAACAAACAAACGACCTCAACAGATCAAATACACTTGCAATTAACTATTCAAACAATGTATTACATTGACTAGTTCACTTTGTTATGGCAACTTTGTTACAGTTGAAAATTAGTGAGGTTTTGAACTTTTAGTCAAGCCCTCTACATAGTTCATCAGCATAAAAATGGACTTCTCTCTGTTATTCACTCTACTGTATAGTTGAACATATGTATAGTGATGTTTGTTGAGCTGAAAACTGGGGCATTGATGTTGCACAGAAGCTGTGTCCCTTTGCTGTCAGATTCTGTCAATTGTGTTTTTTGGTAGGTTTCTCAGCACCAAAGATAAACCTCTGTGACCTGTGTCACTTTGGCCTTTCCTTGATCCTACATGAAGGTGACATGCTGTTATATAACTGAAAAACTGCGTAAAAATCCAACTTGCTTCCTCTTTAGTCTGTTACCAGATCTTATTTTGTCCTGTGAATCTTCCTAAATTGTTGATGTTGTTGACCCATAAGCTTCTTGAATGTCCTTGGTTGGAGACCAAATTGTTTGGACAAAGGTCAAGTATATGCATGAGGGAGAAGAGGTCTTATATTGTATTTACTTTCATTCGTATTCTTCCGTTGAAATCTTGCTCTCTACTAAATCCTTTAAGAGACATATTAATCTTAGATATAACAGAATGACATTACTGTTTATTTTCAATTTCAGCCATCAAAGATCTGTACTTTATGGAATTATTTCTTTTGTTGGAAAAAATGTATAATATCAGAGAGGTATTATAAAATAAATCCTTTTGAAGGTATATTATTGTATACTATATATCGCCATGTATAAGGTGAGTTTTTCCTTCCTAGAATTAGGGGGATTTTAAGGGAGGGTTGCCCTATACGCACGGTAGAAGAGTTTTGATGTTTTCCCCAAACACTAAGACATTATTACCATGAGCTCGTAACACTGGAAGTACCATGTCAACAAATCTGTACAGAAGTAGACAAATTAATCATGTCATTACACTCTCTGGTTATCAAAAGTCTACTATGTATATATTTGGACTTATGTTTGAAACCTATTTTATTAATTTTATTCAAAATTTCATTAAATATTGTGTACATTCACTTCGGCAAAGTATGTGCGAAGTGGTACATCACACAACTCCCTGTTTTTTACAGCAGCCATATTCAGATTACTACTATTGATGCCTGAAAATGAACACATATTTGTTATAGTTTGACTATTATGTGACAACATAAAGTTTATGCAATCACAAGGACTGGATCCTCGACTATGATTGGTTAAATTGTTCCATGAGTAAAAATATCCTTCAGTAACGATCAGATGTACAAAAGTGCTACGCTTTTGGTTACTATTATTTTACATATATTTAGTAAAGCTGCAACTAAAATAACACGATATTGGTATATATTATTCCTGATATTCCAGCCATATGCCATATGCTGGAGTTATACACACAACCAAACATCATTTTAAAAAAACATGGAAGACAAACACCTTTTTGTTACAAATGTAGGAATTGTGCATGTGCTGGTGATGTGGTTCATTCTGGATCGTTTTAGAGATTTAATAAATTAGCATTGATTTTGAAGGCTTTTACAGGGGGTCGCCTTATAGGCGGAATCACTATATAGATGGAGATATACTATATAATACTGTTGAAGTTATGTGTAATGTTGAATCCAAACAAGGGCTGTAGGATAAAGATTTATAGTGTGTGCTACTGGTGAGATAATAATGTATAATAAAGTTAATTCCTTGCCATTGACTCAGGAGGTACACATTCCTCACTGTGGCAAGATAATCCATGATTCATCATAGCATGTTTTTGAGTCTCTTAAATGTCAGAATGGATTAATGTGAGGAAGAACACATCACTATGGCAAATTATGGTATGGTTCAGCGCAAGGTAGTCCAGTCCCGTCCAGGTTGATGATGTCAAGTAGATTAATCAACCCTTGTGTTTGCCAATAGTTTTGTGTCACTGATACTGTATTCCATTGGAAGGAATATTCATCCTACAATCAAGGTTATGTTTGGGGTTGTCTGGTGGCCAAATGGGCCACAATTTGCCAAGGGTACAAGGTTTGTCATAGTTTTGACCCTTTGACCCTACACTTTGCCATGCTCATGAGTTTCTTCAAAACTGTAACTAGGTTTTAGTGTTGACTGACTGTGGTGTAACTTTCACTCACTCACTCACTCACTCACTCACTCACTCACTCACTCACTCACTCACTCACTCACTCACTGTTGTCAACCAAGAAGGAAGACAGTTGACATAAAAGGAACAATCAAGGACTCCTGGTATAGAATTACCACAAGAGTTGATGGAAGGGGGCACTGGAGTGTGCCATATGTACAAGGTCAAGGTCATATGTTCTGTACTTGAAACAAGATTTGTTTGTTTGTTGTTTAAGCTACACTCAGCATAGTCCAGCTATATGACGACGGTTTGTAAATAATGAGTCTTGGCCAGACAATCCAGTGATTGAAAACATGAGCATAGATCCACATGCAATTGGGATATGATGACATGCATCAACCAAGTCAGCGAGCCTGATTACCCAACCCTGTTAGTCGCCTCTTACGACTAGCATGGGCTGCTGAAGACCAATTCTAACCAGGAACCTCACAGGAACATAAAATGTGAGTGAGTGAGTGAGTTGGATTTAACGCCGCTTTTAACAATATTCCAGTTATATTGCGGCGTGTCAGCTTAATGTGAGAGGAAAGCCAAAAGTCTAAGGTCTAAGAGGTTTACCACTTCGGTGAAACCCACGAGCACGGGTACATAAAATAAGAAAATAGCTGTTGTGACAAGACAATCAACTCTGTAATCAGTGTAATTAGTCTGTCATGAGAATATTTTATTACGAAATTTGAAATGTAATAGCCTAACTGGATGTCAGTGTTGTCTGTCCTAACCTACATTCAAGATTTTCCCAATGAAAATAAGCCCTGCTGACTGTCTGCATCACAACCACAAGGTAAAGGCTAAAGCACACGGCCAAAAGTAACATGTGAGATACAGAGGTTATACTTATGGGTGCAGTTGGGTATCCTTGTGGAAAAGCAATCACTCACTTCTCCAAAACCCTTGGATTGTTTCCCCACAAGTGTAATTTGTCAGAAACCTATTCTAAGGTAACCCTTTGCAAGATATATTGCCGGTATACTGAAGTACATTGTGCAGATTTCAGATGCAGGAAGCATTTAACTCATTTGTTGAGCACCGCCTGACCTTCTGTCTATTGGCAAGACTGGACATCGGTGTAATATGCTCTGTTGTCCTGTCAGACATCTTCAGCATTGTGCGCCTTCGGACAGCAAGCAGACTATTACCAGGATTACTGCACACGTCTACAAGTCTAATAGCGCCCTGTCGGCAAGAACTGTTGCTGCTAATCCAGAAAGGAAACAGCTGAAATCTGATTTGTTGTATATTTGATATTACTTCCATGTTTCTGTTCATTTTGAGTGATTTTGAAAATACATGTTTGGAAAACCTTCAAAATTGTGAATATAGTTGAATCACTTGAGTGTTGACTTGTCTGAACTTGGCCAGTTTCGATTATCTAGGTGGACACTCTATGAGAAACCAATTCTTGCCATAGCATATTATGGACTTAATACCCTACAAGCTGAAAATCCAACTCACTCTCTATAAAAATACCAGAAATTTTCATCATTTTTTGATGGGGTTTGGAATGTAATAAATGTATTTTGCTAACTACATAAAAGACTGCAGTTAAAAACCTAGTTATTGTTCCCCTAAAAAAGATGTGGTGTTGTAACCACTATTCATGCTTGCAGTAGACCAAAGTAATCTTGAACACGATTTGACCTCGAGGTCTGAGACATAATAGCTTGTTTTGAACTGATATGGAATGTCCCTTTAATTGGCACTAATGAAAGTCAACCATATCTCTGTAAGTAGTATCTGGAGATACTGTTGACACTAGTTGATCATCCCTGACTTGTGGTCTGTCAGCATAACCCACCATGGCATGAGATATTGAGGTATTGTAAGTACATTAAGGATAATGGAGGTATGTGGGTAATGGCAATCTGGCAGTTAGGATTAATTGATGAATATGTTTTGCTGCAAAACATTCTTGTTTAATTGTCAGTGCTGAGAGGTTATTGTGGGTAATTTACTCGATTATCTTCCACAATTACAGACGTAAAATAGCTGTGTTAAGAAATACTCCCTTTGTAGTTGCAATCGTATATGTAACTAGAAGGGGAAATAAATGCTTACTGACTTGTCACAGTTGTCTCCCCTTCAAAGGGTGTGTCTTCGAATCACCTTTAAGCAGTAAAAGCAATCCAATGCAAAAGGAAGTTCAATATTCAGGTCCATATTGTAATCTTATTTATTTTGGGGGCAGAGCAGTCAAAGGTGATGTAATTCTCTGTTTATAGATGTGTTCCTTAGTGGTCCCAGGATCTGCTGATTTGAAAACTGAAATACTGACTGTTATAATATTGTAAAGAAGCATTAACCCAGCTCTCTCACTCCAGAACATCATAGCTTCAAGAATTTGTTGCTCTCATAATACCACTTTGTGCAGTGGAAGAAAAACTCCCCCATAAACACCCAAAAACAAATGATCTATTTTCTATTAACCTTCTCCATACACTTTATTCAAAATTCAATTAGGAAGTTTTCTTGTAAAGTTGTTTATGTGACAAACTCGGTAATGAAGTATAATCTTATTAAAGAGACGTGTCTTCACAATAGATCTATTTTCAATGTGAGAGAATCCTTCCTTGAAAACTAGATTTCTTTTAAGATTTATTTGAACTTTGCAGTAATAGGTTATTTTTTTTCAGTTAAACCCCAAATTATTCAGAAGCAAATAGAAAATTTTCTCAAAGTGTGGGTGCCACAAATGCTACTTTTCAACTGAAGTTAGCTTCAATGTTTTTAAGGATATTTAGCATTTAAATTTTTCCTGTTAAATGTGTATAGAGCCACAACAGTTAATACTTCATTGTTTAATTGTAGCAACAGAATTCTTCCAAATATAAATAGTAGCAAAGTAAAGATTGTGCAGACGATGACTGTGAAGACATGTTTGTCACGAAGTTTATTAATCTGGAAACATTGTATCGTGGCATTTCTGTTGAAAACAGTGCTTTGAAACAATGATTAATGATTTTAGTGGATACCTTCTAAACTAACAGGGTTAAGTGTGAGTTAGTTTATGTGAATATTTTGAAAGTTTCTCACAAGAGATGTCATGTTTTCTGTCCTAAGTGTATTAATAAATCTCTAGCCTCAACCAATAACTTTCCTTTGCATGTGTTGGTGATGGTGGCCATCGATGGGGGAAGATTTACTCACCTTTTTTTTGAACACCTGGTTTCATCACTGTTTGATAGTGATTCATAAACACATGCTCATGATATAATCATCCAATCAACTTGCTTTTGGCAGAGATTTCTGCGAAAGGCTTTTGTCACTTTTATTTACAACATTAATTGTTAAGTCACAGATTATTGAGTAAATCCAAGGTGTGTGAAGGCATGAAGAATCAGATAATTTAGTTTTTTTCAGAAGAACAATCATGTCTCAGTCTTTCACTATATATCCAAAATCATTATTTTGTAAGTGATTCCATGGTATTGATTGGGTAACTCCCAACACTACTGTTTCTTGATTGGCTGATAAAGAGTGCGTGGGATGCATGTTTCATTATTGCGCTGAACATTGTGGCTGATTTTGTATCGTAGTCTACAGTTTTGGGTGATGATGATTATAAGCAGTCTGTGTATTTATTATTGTAGGCTTATTTATTTGTAAGAATGGACTTTATTTTCAAGAATGTATAGAGATTATTATACAAGCATGTGTGTCGTACTGATTTTATGAAACGGGTCTCATAATTGTTTTCATTACATGAATTTTTAGACATGTTTTGTAAAATCAGTATGACACATATGCGAGGGTACTAATTTCTTAATTACTCGTTATTTTTTATTCCTTTTGAGCTTTATTTTTATAAAATGCACTGATCACTGCTGTCCTAGTAAAACACAAGTTGTTGAATGATGTCAACAATCTTCAGCTATGACGTTGTTTCTAGTGTGACGTCATTCCTACCTTCTGTGACAATAAGATTTGAATGATGTCAACAATGCCATCCGGATGATGATAACACCACACTGCTTCATGTGAAGTGATATTTGCACGAGTCCAAATACCTATGGGTAATGAACCTCCATTAACACAAAAACCTGTTTGCGCACTTTGTGTATATCTCCTCAGCAGATCTACATGTGCACACTATAAGTTGTAGGAGGATCACTCGGGGTATATGGGGTTTAATGCATCCCTTGTTAGGTTTCCGGCAACTGGTATGAAACCTAACAAGAGACGCATAAAACCCCATATACCCCGAGTGATGCTGCCACAAAGAATTTATCTTACCAACATGTTTTAATGTGATGTTGTAAAAGAATTAACACAAATTCAAAATTGATAGAAAACAGCTGTTCGATTGAACTGGTGTTAACTTGTGCTATGTCACTTGTGACTTCCATTCATCAGGGAGGGGGGGGGGGGGGGGGGCACGGATGGCCCAGTCATCTAAGGCGCCACGATTTGCTGTGCAGAGTTGCGTCCCTTGGGCTCGCCAGAAACCAGTGATTGTGGGTTCGAATTACGGGTTGCCCAAATTATGTTTCTAGGTTTGTCAGCTCCATACCCGTGCTCGTGGGGTTCACCGAAGTGGTAAACGTCTGAGACCAGTGCATCACTTCGGGCTTTCCTCCCACATTAAGCTGACACGCCGTGATATGACTGGAATTCTGTTAAAAACAGTGTTAAACCGAACTCACTCACACCATTCACTCACAAAATGCGTGCGGCTTTTTGCATTGAAGCGGGGTATAAGGGATTTATTCTGCCTCTCAGATATCCATGTGCAGCCTGCTTTGCTCTTGGTGTTTTGTAAGAGATTTATTCCCTTGCTTAGAAATTTATTCCCCTCCAAGGCAGGTTACACAGTATTTTATCAAGATCCCTTGGACCAATCAGATATAAATACACATACAATAAAAGTCCTTGCTCTTTAGAAAATATATTAAAGAAAACCTTTGCTCCACAATACAAGAAAGAAATATAAATAAAAAAAAAAATCCTCAAATGTTGCAGAACAGCATTCTGTATGTTAGTTGTTGAACTCTTACATTTCTTTAATATAACACATGTTGAATAGTTATAACTCAAGTCTGAAAAGAATTCTTTGTAATGACATTTGAAAGAGGTCATGTACATTTTGTGAATTATTCTCTTCATTCAGGAGCAGATTTTATATCACTGAATCTACCTGGAAAATCTAATTGCTTCATTTTCTAGAGTAGATGAAAGAGAAGAATGTCTTTGAATGTTGGCGTGTTCCCTGCTGTTTGTGGTACAATATATGTTCATTAGTGAACGTGGTCTTTGTGAATGTTCCTCAGCTGCACAATAACCATACAGGCAGTCTTTCAATAATTATATTGCCACAAAATGTCCCAGAAATATTGTCTCAAAAAGGAAATCAAAGTCTGGCAACCCGGTACTCTTCTATTCATTCCTAGACATTGGCTATCAGAATTGAGGCACATTGTGAGCCAAACGTGAGAATCAGCATTGTTGGTCAGTCGTAATGGACAAAATGTCTGTGGTCTTAATTGACCAGTCTTTGAAGGATCAGCTAAATGGGTCTGTGGGTGATCCATACCTTGCTTGGACTTAAAAAGTGTTTGTTTGCGACTTTAGAAAATACAGGTTAAATATATCCTGCCGAGGGAGACAGATTTAGTTGGTGAGACTTTGTAAATGTATTATGCTTAATTTGTGAGACACGACACTCATAAAGAAGAATCTGATTCCAGCAATAGTTATCTTATGCATAAGAGATTAGTGTGGCAGCTGTAGCTCTGTGTATTTGCTCACTCCTGTACCTGTATGTATTGATGGAATTGGTGTGGGAGTGTTGGGATGGGATGTGGTGGTGATAATTGGCAGCTAGGGAGGGTGGAAGAAGAGGGATGGTAATCGAGCGAGTGAGTGAATATGTGAAAAGTGAGTTGGTTTGAGGGCTTCAAAGGGAAAGATGTTTGTGTTAGCAGTACGATATAGATCAGGTTTGGGAGTTTAAGGATGGGGGTTTAGGGATGTGAGTGTAGGGATGGGGGTTTAGGGATGGGGTTTAGGATGGGTGTGTAGGGATGTGGGTGTGGGACATTGATGCAGGGAGTTTGGGGCAGCTAGGGAAGGTGCAAGGAGAGGGATGGTGGTGGAGCGAGTGAGTAGATCAGTGAGAAGTAAAGTGTTAGAGTAGAAAAGTAAGAAGGTGGTTTAAAGATTTGGGAGGTTAGTGTATAGAACAAGTAAAGAGTAGTTTAGGGAGCAGAAAAGGAGGGATTGGTGGTGTTACATAGAAAATAGGTCAGAGCTTGATGCAACGTAACGATAAATGGTTTGAGTTTGGAGTAGAAAAGTGTACCGGTATTATCCGGTGAAGAATAGTAGGGAGGTTTTGGTAAGGAGAAAAGACAGGAAGTATCTGACATTGTCTGGCAGTGAGGTTACTTCAGTGAACTACAGGGTGAATATGTCCTGTTGTGAAAGGCAGATTTAATTTAGAGACTATGCTTAATTTGTAGCTTAAATCTTCCAATAGTTTTCTTGTGCATAATAGGTTAGTTTGGCAGTACTGACCCTGTGTATTTACTCTGCCCAGTACATGGATCAGATGTGTAGGCAAGGGGTGGAGGAAGGTTGAGAGTGTGGTTGTAAGAAAAAGAATTTGGGTGGAAGTTGGTCTTTGGATTTGAAAAGGTAAAGAGTATGTAGACAATTGTATGTATATCAACAAGGGCAGTTGTAAATGCTTGTTCATACTGTACTCAGGTGTTCATTCATATATCATTGTGTTTTTTCATATTCAAAGAATATATCTGTTATGTGGAATCCTACTTTTTGTTTTCTGCAATATTTTAGTTTTGTTGCTTTTATGACCTGTATGTTTATGATTTTAGATACATAAAAGCACACTATGCAGGTGAGATACTGAACTCATGGTTCTATATTATTTTTTCTGTTGCCTTTTGCACTATGTTTTATTGTTTTTGTTACTTTAAACCTAAGACACATGAAGGTTTGATTTTGTCCTCGTTAACTGACATCACACAGTACATTTACTTTGCTACCTGAGAGCATATAAAAATATTAAAAAATATTATTTATTAGGTTGTTTATAAGCTTGAGCTAATATCCCTGAACTTGATAAAAGATCTAAGCTTTATGACCTCTGTTTATGTCTTTTTGCAAACGTTTTAATTTTTATATAGTTTAATTAGATATTAAAACTGGTAACTTGAAAGCACATGCAATAAAGAAAAATGAGAGATGAAACAGAAAGTTTCTCAAGATACACATTATTCTTTTTCACATGTACTGTAGAGTATTTTCTGAACTGAAATTTCTGTTCAGAGAATCAGTGACATAAGCCTGAGGTTTCAAGTGTTATATTTCTGTGCACTGAATACTCAGCATCACATGCCAATCTGCAAAAACATTATGTTACAAACATGGTAAATACGAAATGTTGACATACCTACATGTCAGAATAATGAGATCTGATTGGTTTAATTAGGTAATCTTGGTAAAATACTGTGTATCCCGCCTTGGAGGGAAATAAATTTCTCAGCGAGAGAATAAATCTCTTATACCCCACCATGAACTAAAAAGGCTTCATGTGGATTACTGAGAGGTAGAATATATCCCTTATACCCCGCTTCGAAACAAAAAAATGCACACTTTTTCCAAGTCAAGCACAAGTTAACCTTAGCTCAGTTGAATAGCTTTTTTCCATCAATTATAAATTGTTGTTTCATTTCTTTTACAATGGCAGATTCAAACATGTTGGTAAGATAAGTTCATGTTTAACAGTATCACGAGGGGTACGCCTCAGGTTTGAGGTATAAAACCTAACATGTGGAGCATAAAAGCATATGTACCCCTCAGGATGCTGCTACTACTTATATAGTCAGTAATTGCACTCTCTTTCTGTGTCATGCAGACAGGGCATTTCTCCGGACTGTTGCATGACATAATGATACAATGGATGATTGAATATGCTCCCAAGGGAACTGAACCAACCTGGTAAGCAAAATGGGGAAAAAAAAAATAATCACAATTTTCAGATACAAATTCTTGAAAAAGTATAATTTTGTGGATATAACATTCTAAACCGTAATCATTGGCAGAAAAGAGTCGTGAAGATTTCTGACCTTCAGTTTCCTTTTTACATTTTCCAGTTGAAAAGATTGCAGCACACACTCCTGCTCATTATACAACCATATATACACTCACACTTTCCTGCAAGTCTTTATGCAGTTCAAGAGTTTAGCAATGTATGGGTTCCATATGGTAAATTGGTAGACATTAAAATTGAGGAGAAATATGGAAATGTGTTAAAAATACAAAACAAGGAATGACACATATATTATGTGAGAAGAAGTGAGGGTGTTTGCTCTCAACCTTTCAGCAATTGTTCTCATGATAGCATATCCGTAATGACATATTGGTTGTTGGCATATCTAGTCTACCAGGTAGAACAGCAGTGGTGAATATTAGGAGGTCCTTGTGATATATTCCAGTAGTATTTGAATCTGTAGGTAACTCCATAGACTGACATTGCAATCTTATATTACACAATATCCTTCTTGACTCTAAAAATAAAAAAATATTCCCTATGCGTGTGGAATAGAGCTAGCTTGAGCTGGCTAGACTTGCTTTTGTATGCATTTCTAGATTGATTTTTTTTTCATAAAATAAAATATATTCAACGGTCATGGTGCAGGACTAGGAACTCCACATAAACTAAAAGTTTTAATATTAGGGATTGACAAGAAACCTTCATTCATCAAGTTAGCACTCATGGTGCAGTAGGAACAGTGGTCGTCATTCAGGTGCTTATTCAGTTTGTAGAAACATCTTTTTTAAATTCTCAATGTATCAATCCATATTTGTTTTTTTATCAGACAGAACATGCGATAAAAATACTCCCAAACTTTTCTGACACTGACACAAGTTGTGGCTAATAATTGTCATTACCCCATGTCTGGTGCAAAATCAGAGTGTCTGGAATGGAAGTTCTTGCTCCTGTAACCCAGAAATAGGGATACATACTAATTTAGGAGCAAATTGCTCAATCTTGAAGGTGTTTTGATTGACACTGATGACAGTTAAATATTCATGAAGCCTGTGAAAGTGCTACCATGTCCAATGTTTCAGAAGATAACGAGAGAAGCTGACATTCTGTGGTTGTTGATGACATTTGCCCTTTGATCTGTGTCTTGGAGTTAGTGGCTGCTAGTTTATTCAGTGGCATTTTTAAACCACATGGGTTCTAGTAATATATTCTTTCTTTTAGAATAGGTGCTTTGTGGACAGATGATTGGTTGACATCACATATGAACTGATTTCATTGGTGAAATCTTTGCATTGATCATGGATTTGTTGGGAAATTGGGTAGTACCTCTGTGTTTTTCTGTTCTGGAAGAACCAGTCCCATTGTACAGTTTGGGGGTGACTTTACTAGTATTTCTTCAGCTAATCAATGTTGCCAGTTTAGGAGCTTGTTTGTCAGACAGAGGTATCAGTTGGGGGCTATAATGTGTCAACCCATCCATCAGGAGACCGAGGTTCTGTGGTGAGTACATGAAAAGTGTAAAAAACCCTCAAATTAATAAACCAGTGCCTGTATTAAATAAAGTAAAGCTGTATTTATCTTTTAGTTATTTATGATATTCTGTATTTAGATGTACCTAGTGACGTACTTTGCTCTGCAGAGTTGCGTCCCTTGGGCATGCTGGAAACCTATGATTGTGGGTTTGAATCCCAGTTCGCCCCGATCATGTTTCTAGGTTTGTCAGCACCATACCCGTGCTTATGGGTTTCACCAAAGTGGTAAACGTCTAAGACCTGCATCACTTCGGGCTTTCCTCCCAGATTAAGCTGACACGCCGTGATATAACTGGAATAATGTTAAAAGCAGTGTTCAACCCAACTCACTCGCTATTTCTACGTGGGAGTATGTAGTTGTTTGCTTATCTCGAATGACTTCCAAACTTCTGAATAAGCAATTTGACTTCCTGACTGCTAGAGAGCGACTAATTGATCGGTGCCAACACTGGTTTAGGCAGTGCAACAATTTAATTTAAGTAAAGGGCATGGACAGGTCAGAGTTTTGGCTGTTGTAAGATAGTGTCATGCATTGATGGATTGGACAGAGCTTCAGCTAACCTGTAAAGCAAAGTAATTTAGAATTAGAGGTGTACATCACATTATACTGATGAACTAAATGGATCTATCAGCTACTTTATAAACATGACATATAACATGATGCATGTTCCTGCCACAATGGTTCTTTAAACTGTGGACAAGAACACAGGGGACAAAGTACAACCTGCTGAAAATGGTGATGAGATGAAAGGATGACTTCTGTTGAACATGGGGAACATTTTAATCTGGTTGCCAGTTAAAGTGGAATGTGATCTGTCTCCCAGACCCTTTAGAATTTTTTTAAAAAGAACTCCAAATCAAGTCTATATTGCCTCAGCTCTAGGAATGAAGGATTGTTCTGAACTCAATTTGGATTTTTTATTTTCTATTTTGTAGATATATATTTTTGAATAAGATAACTTTATGTCTGGGATTAAATGTTAGTCTCACTGGAATGGTACTTGCATGGAAACATTTATCCTGAAACTGTGGCATCAAAATACTACATGGTTGACAACACAAATCACCATCTGTCGGACTTTGTCAATACTTCATGGGACTGTATGCTGTAGCTACGTCCCTCTATCAACCCTACATATAGGACCCGTGAAGATCCGGGGTAGAACAGGTCTTCAGGAACCCATGCCTGTCGGGTGGTCAGACTTGCTGACTTGGTTGATGCATGTCATTGTATCCCAATTGCGTGGATCGATGGTCATGATGTCAATCATTGAATTGTCTGGTCCAGACTGGATTATTTACAGACTGTCATATAGCTGTAATATTGCTGAGTGCGGCGTTAAACAAAAAAACAAACAACAACAAACAAACCCTACATAGAGCCACTTGAATATGTAATGTAGTTACTATTTTTAACCATTGAATAAAGGCAGGTCCTGCTTCCACCACAAAAGGAACAGTGTATACAAACCTGTGAGGTATTGATAATGTGAGTTATACGTGGCCTTACATCTTTACCTGAGTACAACCAGACACATCACTATTACACCACAAAAGGAACAGTGTATACAAACCTGTGAAGTATTGATAATGTGAGTTATACATGGCCTTACATCTTTACCTGAGTACAACTAGGCACATCACTATTACACCACAAAAGGAACAGTGTATACAAACCTGTGAAGTATTGATAATGTGAGTTATACATGGCCTTACATCTTTACCTGAGTACAACTAGGCACATCACTATTACACCACAAAAGGAACAGTGTATACAAACCTGTGACATGTTGATAATGTGAGTTATACATGGCCTTACATCTTTACCTGAGTACAACCAGACACATCACTATTACACCACAAAAGGAACAGTGTATACAAACCTGTGAAATATTGATGATGTGAAAACATAATTCAAATTATTACGTGAATGATGTCACTAGAAACGACGTTGTAGCTGAAGATTGTTGACCTTATTCGACAATTGTGGTCATCAGTGCATTTTTCTAAAGGGGAGCTCAAAAGGATTAAGAAATAATGAATAATAAAGAAATTAATACATTGGCATGTTTGTCCTACTGATGAGACAAAACTTGTGTAAGAATTTATGTATTACCCTTGCTCTTGCTTGGGAAATACAAGAATTCTTACACCTGTTTTATAAAATCACTTTGACACATATGCTCGTATAAAATCTCTAAATACTACTTGGGTAAAATATTAATACCAGGATGAAAACATTGAAGTGTTACTCTGTGAAAACACAAATCTCCATGAGTCAAGATATTGGTAAATGAAAACAAAACATCTCCTGAATGTTGATAGTTCGCTGTGGGTATTTACCTGACCTATGGTGTGATGGTTTTTGAACAGTGAAGATCTTAATTCACTAAAATTTTTATAAAGGCGATAGACCATTGTGTAACAAACTCTTTAATGTTACACAATCTTTTTTTTCAAAACATTTCTTAAAAAGAATATCACCTATCTGAAACCTAAGCTGCTTACAGATGTATATTTTCTGCCTGATGTGTCAATAATCTCGCCATGGTAAATACCAAGAGGTTAAGTCTTGCATCAAAGGCACTGTTAGTGTTTCTAAACTTTGGCAGCATATTTGCAAGTCACCTGACTTTGTCCACATGATGTATGGTTACAACGAAGTGACATTGCAAAGAGTGCACTTCTTTTGCATTAGGGGCGGTCAGGTTGCCTAGTGGTTAAAGCATTTGCTCGTCACGCCAAAGACCAAGGCTTGAATCCCGACATGGGTACAATGTGTGAAGCCCATTTCTGGAATATTGCTAAAAGTGTTGTAAAACCATACTCACTCACTCACTCTTTTGCATTGGGCCAATAGGAACGGAGTTCTTCCGTCCGTCCGCTTCTCAATGTAGACACATTTTCTCAAAAACTATTCAAATTTGAGAAATGAAGTTTTACACACTTATCTCATGATCTCAAATGAGTTCAAAATTGGTGTCGTACATTCATTTTTTACCAAGTTATGGCCCTTGCTCCATGCTTTTCAACTGTGTGAAATTGTGGACAAGTTTTCTCAACAACTACTGAAATTACATGAATGAAAGTTTGCATGTTTATATGAGAGAGACTTGTCAAGACTGAGTTGAAAATTGGTGCCATACATTTCTTCTTTGCAGACTTATTGCCTTTGCTCTGTGCCTTTCAACTTTGTGCATTGTGTACGTCTGTTTTTTTAATTATTTCAGCACATGAGGATGGTTTAGTTAATCCAGTCATCTCTAATGTATTAATATTTATTTCTTTGATTTATCACTAAAGACATGGTTGACTATTTGATTTAACTCCTTGATTTGTTCAATGTGAAGTCAGGTAGCCTTGTGGTTAAAGCGTTCACTCGTCATGCCAAACACCTGGGTTCGATTCCCGACATGGGTACAATGTGTGAAGCCGTGATATTGCTGGAATATTGCTAAAAGCGGTGTAAGAGCATACTCACTCACTCACTCACTCAATGTGAAGTGTGAAGTAAAATGCACATTTATTTAGATGAAGTAATATGTGGTTGTACGTTTTATCAGGTCACTTAGCATGTGGGTTTTGGAAATATACCTATTGATTTCTGCATATCAGTATGACCCTTTGACCAGTTCATAAAGTGACAGATTGTCAATACTGAGAGTGGTTTGTAGTCACAAGATGAAAGAAGGTATATCTCCTACAAGCCCCCTGTACAGGATCATCTCCATGTTCAAGATGGATACTGCAAACAGCTTATTGCATAACCTGATCTGATGCTATCGGTGAGTCATTACTCTAAACAGTGTTATACCACTGGAGGACCGACCACACTGGTGGCACGATGAGACCTGTGGATTGTCATGGGCTAAATAGAATGTAATGATTGATCGAACTGTTGATGCATTGAAATTGTGCATGGTCCAGTGTAGTACATCAGTGACATGCTGACATATCAGGTGTCACACATGACACCTAACTGCCACCCTATTGATAGTTTCTGATGATTAAGATGAATGAATTAAACATGTGATATCTATTGAAAACACCTTTAGTCAGTGAGTACTAATGATTTACTTAATATCCACGTTACATTTTTTAAGGAGAGGTTGAAAGTGGTGCATATATTGCAAGATTATAAATAATTATGGCCATTATGTTGCCACTAAAATTTTGGCTATTGTTTAACTTGGTGGTTAACGCGTATGCTTGGTATGCTGAAGACCTGATGCCAAAAAACAAGTGTGTGCTTGGTGACTGAAAGGGACGGTCAGGGTGCCTTCTAGTTAAAGTGTTTGCCCGTCATGCTGAAGACCCAGGTTTGATTCCCGACATGGGTAGAATGTGTGAAGACAATTTTCGGTGTCCCCAGCCGTGATATCGCTGGAATATTGCTAAAAGCGATGTAAAACCATACTCACTTACTTACTTGGGGACTTAAAAGTATGTGGCACGGACTGAATCTGTTTTGGGTTGGTTTCCTTGACTTAAAGTGTTGAGTCCTGTGTATCATATTGTTTTCTCATTATGATCTATCAAGATATGAGCCGTACATTGACAAGATTATCATGCCTGCCTTTTGCCTGATTTTGTTGATGACCTTTACCCATTGGAGTTTGTGTGAACTTGATCCATCTTGTTTCTGTTTAGTAAGTGGATTTTACACAGCAGTGAGGCGGTATCTGATATTTGATCAAACCTACAAGTCCACATGAGGCACTGAGCTGACAACACTGCCAGGGGAAAGGATCTGATGATCTGATATCTGAGTACACTGACACAAGTAGAGACCATCTTTCCAGAAGGGTACTTTCATGTGCCGTCACTGAAGGGGTTGGTGTCATTCATGGTACTACAGATACACTAGATGTACACTATACAAATTCAGAATACACCTGTGTTCCTCCTTCATTCCACATGCTTGATTTCACAGTATTTTGGCATACTGAATTTTGGACTACTGAAGTCGTGGGTTTCATGCATTGTGGAATAGATTCTTCCTGGTTCCAGTGATTTGCCAAGCTAAGGAACATTTATGTATTCTGATCTTGGTTTCGTTAATTTCAGTGGAAAGAAATGAACTTTTAGCAGCCATTATGTCCATAGGATCTTTATGTAAACATAATCTATAAAAAGTAACTGATTTGTTTGTTTGTTTGTTGTTTAAGGCCACACTCAGCAATATTCCAGCTGTATGACTATGGTCTGTAAATAATCGTGTCACTCACTCATTGACTGTTATGTGAGCTGTCCCTTTTTTGGATATTTATGTACAATGTTTTTAACCTTTGTTTCATTTGAAATGTGAAACATTAAAAGGTTTGGAACCATGTTGATGCCTCCAAACTGAACATAATGGAGGTGTATCCCCTTTTGGTAATTATGACATGAACATGGATGCTTCTCAGTGAAAGTGTTGAGTGATTGTAATATTTTCAGAAGGTTGATGCTAGGTTTAAACCACTCACTCACTCACTCACTCACTCACTCACTCACTCACTCACTCACTCACCACATCACATTAACAAACAGTGGCAATCACAGATCCTGACCTCATGATTTGTCAGTGTTTTCACTCACTCATTCTCATTTCTGTAGACCATTAAACATATGAAGTGTGACCTTTTTCCTCAATCATGATAACAAACAGTGGCACACAACACTGTTCATTCCCACCTGTGATGCTCCTGTGATCCTTTGAAGTGTCCCCAACACACCTCTCCAAGTGAAGTAACTCTACCTGTCCTCAGTATTTGCAATTACCTAGAATACGCATCTTCCTGTATTCCTTTCTTTAGAAACACGGACCGGTCATCTCTTTTCATCTGGTGAGAATCACCTGAGGTGGTGAAATGATCAAACCTGATTTGATTGCAATAAGTTCAAGTAATGTATAAAAGCCTGGAATTGTATGTGAAGGTATTATTTACTGTGTGTTGACATCATCTCCCAGTCTCAGCTGAACCCCAGTTATATATACCAATGTCATTATAAGGGATTTTATGTCACATACATCTGTGCAGGAGACATGTGGGATAAGATTGAGGGCTGTGTGTCAGGTGTGCTCTCCATGGTAAGACATGCATCTGTGCAGGAGACATGTGGGATAAGATTGAGGGCTGTGTGTCAGGTGTGCTCTCCATGGTAAGACATTCATCTGTGCAGGAGACGTGTGGGATAAGATTGAGAGCTGTGTGTCAGGTGTGCTCTCCATGGTAAGACATCTATCTGTGCAGGAGACGTGTGGGATAAGATTGAGAGCTGTGTGTCAGGTGTGCTCTCCATGGTAAGACATTCATCTGTGCAGGAGACGTGAGGGATAAGATTGAGAGCTGTGTGTCAGGTGCACTCTCCATGATAAGACATTCATCTGTGCAGGAGACATGTAGGATAAGATTGAGGGCTGTGTGTCAGGTGTGCTCTCCATGGTAAGACATTCATTTGTGCAGGAGACGTGTGAGATAAGATTGAGGGCTGTGAGTCAGGTGTGCTCTCCATGCCACCAATACACTCAGTAACAAAAGTTTAGCAACACCCAAATCTTGAGCATTATTTGAAAATGAGAAAATGTCAGAAACGGACTAATGCACTGCCTTCACGGAGAGAACATATCGCACCAACACACCAAGTTACGCTGATTTTTAGTGACATTTTCGTTTACACGTCCGTTGCACATGATTTTATTCACACCGGGACTCCCGTGAATCTCGTCACATGAATCGCTATAAAAGCTCGATGAAATGTTAGTGGCACTCATTGTTGAAAGGAAAACACTGGACGCTACACGATTTAAATTATGGGTCGACGGAGAGGAATGCCTCAAAATGCCAGACATGAAGCCATTGGCATGTTAAGGGCAGGGATGAGCTTGAGACAAGTTGGGAGACACTTTAATGTGCATTACAGCACCATTTCCCGTCTACAGACACGTGTTGCACAGACTGGGACCGTGAAAGATCGAGCCCGCAGCGGTAGACCCCGTAAAACCACAGCAAGGGAAGATCGCTACATTGTGACGTCATCACGACGTAATCGACTAAACAGTGCACCAGAACTTGCTCAAGCACTTCATCGCGCAACTGGAACACGTGTACATGCACAGCTTGTCCGTAATCGCCTCCATTCAGCTGGTTTGCGGGCTCGACGTCCACTTCGACGCATCCCCTTAACGCCACGTCACATCCAAGACCGAGTGGCATGGACACGGATCCACTAAAGATGGCGCCATTCACAATGGAGACAAGTGTATTCACAAGATGAATCCCGCTTCTGCTTTCGGTTTATGGATGGAAGAGCCCACGTATGGCAACGACGTAGAGAGAGATTTGACCCTAATAACGTCATTCAACATGATCGATATGGTGGAGGAAGTGTAATGGTTTGGGGAGGAATCCACTTGGGTGGGAAAACAGACCTCATTGCGCTGAACAACACCCTGACTGCCCAACGGTACTGCGCTCAGGTGATAACGCCAGTGGTTCTACCGTTCATTAGATCTCACCCTGGACACATCTTCCAACAAGACAATGTGCGCCCCCACACAACTTGACTGACACAGAATCTGTTGCAACAACACAATGTTGACGTCCTCGATTGGCCGGCTAGATCTCCAGATCTTGCTCCCATTGAACACGCCTGGGATATCCTTGGGAGACCTTTAAGAAGGAACCATCCTAACGTCTACAATATTCGTGACCTTGGCCTTGCCCTCCAACAAGCATGGGCAACCATCACTCTTGGTGAGATCAGGAAGCTCATTAGAGGAATGCGTAAACGTTGTGTGGCGGTACAACAGGGCGGTGGGCGTCACACTCGCTACTGAGGGATAGCAACGGTCATGTGTGAAAATGGTCAACAAACCCCCATGTCCTCTGAGTGACTTTTCCTAATCTCTCCTATTGCTGTCACAACTGTGTTGAACATTCCTGAATGTCACATTGAACAACACAATGGTCAAGATAATAAAAAACCCATTTCTCTGTTGAGTTTTCTTATTTTGTGTATTTAAATACGGTGTTGCTAAACTTTTGTTACAGTGTATATTTGCATTATTACTTCTACTTCCAGTATTTAACATTATAGTTATTAAAGATCTGCTACCATCATTAACACAATAGATGTTAAAGATCTATTTACATAAAGGAACATTATCCCTTATTAGTCTGATGGAGTATTAACACAATCGCTGTTAAAGATCTACTTTTAGTATTCATATTACAGATATTAACATGAAGATCCAGGGTAGAATAGGTCTTCAGCAACACATGCCTGCCGTTAAAGGCGACTATGCTTGTTGTAAGAGGCGACTAATGGGATTGGGTGGTCAGGCTCGCTTACTCGGTTGATACATGTCATCGTATCCCAATAATATGTGTATCAATGCTCATGATGTCAGTCACTGGATTGTTTGCTCCAGACTCGATTATTTTACAGACCACTGTCATATGTCTGTAATATTGCTGAGTGGAGCTTTAAACAACAAACAAACAAAACAAATATTAATGATCCACTGCCAGTATTTACACAATAGCCGTTAAACATCTGCTACCAGTATTATCACTGTAACGATTATACCTCTGCTTCAAGCTGGAGAACTGTATCTCTCAAAGCCCAGGTACCAGTATTAGCACTACAGTTTCCTATTAAAGTTCTACCTACCTGACTTACAAATCAATACCTCACCTCAAAATGTATGCATATGGATGCAATATGATGGCCTATCGATTGCAATCAATTGTTGCACAAGAGTCAGCCAAGCTCTGTGCAGCAGCGGGCACTTGTCTTTCTTCATGAATTAGGCATGTTCTTACTTTCCCTGATCCCTGCCTTATTGGTTTCACTTGAGCAATAAATGTCTGTGTGGCTGCATGCTTCAGGCTGTCTTCCCACAGTAAGTAGACTGTTGTGAACAAGGAAATATTGGAGAATCATTTTAAGCCCATCAAGCCAACTATTGTCAGCAGTGTGGAGGCTGCTTTCTGCACTGCTTCGTGAGGGTTTCAACTCTGTTTATATTTATTCCCAATAACTGTTGAAATACCTGCCACATTACATTGATGGACCCATCAGTCTTTGTCAATCCTGATGGTGTTTACGACAATAATACCTTGTAATCCCAGCTGCAGTGGTCGGCCTGCAGTGGGGCAACACTTTCAAGTCCATGGTCTCATGTGAAGCTTGCTGTTGGATGGAGTCAAGTTCTTAGAAATGACTATTAACACACCTGTGAGGATGTAACATAGTTGTAATACCTGTGCTGTTTCAGTTTATGTTCAAAGCATTCTTTGTTAGAGGAGCTGGGTGCATGTCTGCAGGAGACGAACAGCAGTCTTTAATAGTTGCTGTCAGTTTGATGGTGGGCGTAATGCTGACCTTGACATGATCAGTTTAAGTCCTGACAATATTAAGTCACCCATCCGATATGTTGATTAGTCCAGCATGGTGTCAGACCATTAAACAAAATACTGTTTCAGGGAGCATGCACCTGCCATAGATGGGTTGGTATGTATAGGTATAAAGTTATTAAACACCTGTTTGAAAAAGGACTCTTTTAACTTTGTGTAATGGTTTCATGTATTTCTCATGGAAATGAGAAGATATCCTACCAAGGTTTGACTCTACATGGTTCTTGAGAATTCTTTTGGAACATGTTTGAAGTTCATGGGTCAAATTCACGAGATCAAAATATTCATTAAAACATTTTCAATGGTACTTTCACAAAGCATATAATGGTTTTGTCTCCAAACTTATGTTTGTTTTAGGACAGGGGCTTTTGGACAGTTTTGATCAATATTAGTCCAAGGTCAAGTTGCCTTTAATGTTTTTGTGTGGGTTAAATTCCAAAATGATTTGGAGTGAAAAGCATGGACTGCACGTGCACTGAGCTTTTATGGTGCTTACAGGAAATGGGATGTTGGGAAATCTTAAAACCCGGGGGTTACCAGAACGACACGAACAAGTGAAAGGCAGGATTGTTCGTAATTAGGCATTTTTGCCTGTAAGCAAAGTTTAACTATATATCATTGGCTGTTTTTAAGTTAGTGTTATTTGTGAACGAAGGAATTTTGCTTTATGCACCAGTCTTCAAATCAAATCAAGCCTGGGCCAGGTAAACCAGTGGCTGACAGCATGAGCAACAAGCCATGATGTTGGTGTGTTATGACACACATCTTCCAGGTGATACTGATAAGTCTACCCTGACATCAAGACCGAGCTACAATGGACTCCAATATGGAGTTGATGGTGAGATGTAGCCTTCCAAGTCCCAACATCGTCTCTCTCCCAGACCCTGGAAAATAAGATTGAAAAAGGAGTCCCAACACAAGTCAAGAATTATTTGGCAAGTCTAACTTGCCTCAGCTCCTGGAATTCAGGATTTTTCTGGGCTCCATTTTGATTTGGTTTTGTTTTATTTTGTAGATATATATTTTTAAAGAAGATAACTTTGATTCTGTGATGATATGTGAGTCGAGTCCCAACACAGCAATCATTCAGACATTAAATTGGACCTATGTTTCATTATAAAAAAAAACCCATTGCTTTTCATTGCCGTATATTTTATGTAAAAGAAAGACTTCTCAAGCTATATTATTATAAATTTGAACAGGCAGTTTTATCCTTCACTAAGACATTTGACTGACACCCTGGAGGTCTTCAACATGATGTAAACATATCTTGCTGCGGAATGACACACACACATACCCCCCCAGCCCTAATTCGGATATTAATCTATGATGTTTCTTACCATAGTTTTATTTGAACCATGAAACATTTTCAGCTTTTGAACCATTTGATACCTCAGAACTGAACCTTTCCCCTTTTGACCATTATAACATGAACGCTTTTATCCCTCTATTTATTTGTTTGTTTGTTTGTTTGACGCCACTCTCAGCAATATTCCAGCTATATGACAGCGGTGTGACACCATGATTGACACCATGAGCATCGATCCACAAGTGAAAGTGTTGAATGATTGATTCGGTAGGTTGATGGTAGAATTCCAGTATCAATGACAGAGTGTTGATCTGCTGAATTAGCTTTCATGTTCTCAAAACATAATGTACAAATGTTCAAAATCAGTAGTAATAATTGTCTACATCTTTGCTTTGAGATTGAATTACTTTTAAATAATTGTTTTTACAGTGATGCATGTGGTATTAACTAGCTTTGATTTGATACTGCTGATGCATCATCCATCCATCCCTGGCGCTAACCAGAAAGGATTCAAGAACGTCTTGGTAGAATTATCATTGGGGTACTCATCATTTATAGGCTTTAGTTTTAGGTGTTTATGGTGATGTCCTCAGCAGATGTTCAAGCATCATAAAGCATCGTGTATCATGTATTTGTGAGGAGGACATGTTTAATGATATATAGATGAATTACAAAATAGTAGTTCATGGAATATACAAAACATCTTGAGCTATTGCTTATTTATATGACCAAGTTTCACTGGTCATAACTTTTATTATATCGAGAAACATGTTTCACCAGCAGTGTGTATGCCACGTATTGTGTAACTCCTATTTCATACTTGTCTGTTTGGATGACATTCCTATGTGCCAAAGTGCAGAAGTTGTTTGTCAAATGGGAAATGAACTCAAGTCAAAACAATCCACTCATTCACAATTCACCAGACATCACTAAGACTTGATATGATCAGCTGTCACCGGAGGAAGTTTGCTCTTGCAGTGGAGCACCATATTGTTTTTGGAGTATTTTCAAATGTGACTTTTTTCTGTTTACTCCCATTTGAGAAGTATGACAAATATGCATCTAATTGGTGTTGGGTTGTTAAGTCTGTTGTTTGTCTTGTCTGATTACCGAACTGTGCATCCCAGTGCTGCATGGAACCTTGCCATTGTAGATGCCAGAGAGTAATGGATGTGGTATCGCTGATGTAAATTATGTGCTACTTAAACAAGGATGAGGTTACATGCAGTTGATGATGCTGAACACCAGCAAGATGGCAGTCTCATACTTTATGTATTGCCACATCTGGATCAACCTTTTGAAAAATACAGTAGTTCTAAGTATTGTCTCAACAAGGATTCAGAGAATCATTTTGTGTGTGAAGCCTTGTTTAGTTTAGGAAGTTGGATTGAGTTGAGTGAAGTCTTGGCTTGTTTTATTGTGGGTTTTTTAAGTTTGGTTGAGTTTGGCAAGTTGGGTGAATAAGTTGATCTGGTTGGTGATGTGGCTTGGTGATGCACTGGATTGGGATCAGATGGCTTTGGTGTGATCTTTGGAGATGTGTCATAACAAGGAAGGTCAGATGAGTTGGGTTTGAACTCAAGTAAATTGGGATGAGTTGGGTCAACTTTGGTCTAAGTAATTTGGGCATCCAGGATTAAGGCAAATAATCAGGTTTGGATTGATGTTTGGTATAAATAATTTTGTTTGGTTGAGATGTTTCGTTTGATGTTAACAGAGTTTACTTAGTTCAGTGAAATGATAAAAGAGGGAAGCCATAAGATAAGGTGTAATTTTTGCGTCATATTTTTAAGCATTTTGTCACCATTTAACACAGGAAGGAGCCCTAATATCAGTCCTTTTCACCTGCAGATTTACTGTGATGTGTTTTTTTTAATGCAAACATACATTCTCACAAGTCACATATGTAAAATAACGACCAGTTTATAGATTAAAAACACCAAAAGTGTGTCACTCCTGTTGAAACAGTCTGTCACCAAGGTTATATAAATCCATCATCAGCAAAATGGAGATCAAGTAAATATGCTTCTGTTGGTCCAGAGGCTGGCATGAAGCTGAAATTGACACGATTCTTCCTGTGTCAACATTTCACTGCTCACTCAGCGATTATGAAATTGACACTGCAATACATTACAGTATTCTGGTAGCAGATGACATGTGATTAATTTTTTGAAGATATCCAACCCTCTGTTTGCACAAGAAAATATTCATTCCCATAGATGTAACATACTTTCTTTTATAAACATACAGAATGTCATGGCATGATCAGTGTCATGGCAGACAGTTTTTAATGATGTAATTCTTGTCTCAAATGATGTTTTTGTAAAAATGAATTTATTAAAAGATATCATAAGGCCAACAACCATGTCTAAAGACTTTTTGTAGGGATCTGTGTCGTTTTGAAGTCATTTTCCCTAAAATTTATGAATAGCCCACCTGTGGAAAACAATGCAGTCGTGGGTCATGACAATGAATTTGACATCCCTCCCGTGGATACACATGAAGCTCATAAGACTATTATGTGCGATTGAACTCGCCCTTTGAACTTGTTTAAGTCGACACGTACATATCCATCAAACCGGTGAAGATCCGGGGTAGGTAGCAGGGTAGAATAGGTCTTCAGCAACCCATGCTTGTCATAAGAGGTGACTAACGGGGGGGGGGGGGGGGGGTCATTGCCCATGATTTCAATCACTGGATTATCTGTCCCAGATTTGAATATTTACAGACCGCCATCATATAGCGTGAATATTACTGAACATGAATTTACAGTTGAGTTCTCCCAATGTCCAAGTGGTAAAATGAATAAGTCCCAAGCACACCCCATTTGTCAGACGCCTCACGAAAATATAAACAAATAAGAAATTAGCTTTAATAGTCACAGGTTTTAATTGTCACACAAATAATTCAAATAATTTAACAAGAGTCAACCCAATTTCACCAGTCTGCTCACAGCATCCAAATACTGCATTGGGGCCTTGACCCCTGAGTCAATTGGTGTTTGAATCTGCCAAGGCAGTTGTCTATCTCTTGGAGAAACATGGCTCTGAGGTGGAAGAGCAGCACCAAAGTTCAACTGAACAATTTTCATTTTCTCTTCTTTTTCGATTTTCTTTATGATCTCGATATGACAGAAAATGTTTGGATGTTAGACAGACAGACTGGCATCCAAACGACTGTTGAAACCTTCATGGCTGTTGTTGGTTCTTGGACTTCACTGGAACAGTGAAAAGTTACACATCATAAACCCAGGTGGTGACAATGTTGTGCTCGGCAGACGTCATGGGCATGTTTCCATTGCCTCTGTCCACACATCTTGAACTTGAGGGATGGGAAGAAGGGGCACAGCCGAGGGACGATGAACCCACTTCTTATCCTCAGGATCATCCCAGTAGTACTGCACCAGTCCAAGGGTATGGACCTTTCTCCACATTACATCTGGATCAGGTAGCTCAATCTCCACATCTTGGATGGCAGCCATCTCAAAATCTGTCTGGATTTTACCTGGAGAAAAAGGTTGACCTACAATAGGCCGAACATGCATTTTGAGGTATTCTTGCTGTAGAGGTGATGTTGAAAGAGTACTTGGGGCGTACCTCTCTGCAATTGTTCAAAGGCAACTTTCTGCAAACCAGCCATGTTTGTGACAAATTCACATATCTCTGCCAATATATGCAGCATTTAGTGAAAACCCAACATTTTCAGGACAAACTGAGGTGAGAACTGTTGAGAACTTAAATTAAAGTTGTTTTCATGATAAAATGGTTCATTAGTTAAATCTATTCCAGTAGAAGAAAAATCAGCGTACAATCCTATTGTGTCTGAGTAGATGAATTATTGATCTTAATTATAGGATTAAGTCTATTAGAACTGGTGCATTACCACAACAGGTCAATCTCATATGTTTTGACAAGCCATCTCTTCTCCATTGTCAAACAAATGGGGTGTCTTACAAGTGTGGTTTGTCTGTCATCACCTGGTTTGACTGTCTGTCCGTATTTTGTTCCCGGAGCATATTTTGAAAACAGTGAAAGATTTTTCATCCCAACTTGGTACATATATTAACCAGGGACTGAAGTGATGCCTTTTGCTTTTGTGGTGGCCGTTGGAATTTGTCATCTTTTGATGACTCTTGTATAAAACTCTGCAGTCATTGGAACTTTCAGTATCATGTGCAGGAATGTTTCAATCGTACAAACTGTCATTTGTTGACTGGAAAACAGTGTTTTATCTCACTAAAAATGCACATGACATCACCTCTTTAGTAAATGTGTGTAGTGCAGCGAAGGTTGTAAGTATGTGTATGGGAGTTTTGATCACCTAGGCGCTACGACAGCTCTGTGGAATTGACCTGGGCTGTAACTGTAAACACGGTAAAAACACAAGCACAAATGCAAGATGAACACAATATATATGCTTTTGTTTTTGTTTGTTGTTTAGTGATGCAAGCCTGACTCTGTTCCATTTAGTCACTCGTGGCTCGGAATCTAAGTACTTACCTGTGATGCCCACAGTTTGAATGTAATATACACATAACTGAACACATGTACACCATAAACACACACACACGTATTTTGTCTCCAACAAATTGACTACTAGTCTGAGAATGGATAGTTCTCAAACTACCTGGAAACTGGAAGAAATCTCTCTAATGAAAATGAATTAAATTGCCATCTTTTGATCTATATAACGCTAATGTTCTTTGGACCAATCTTGTCACATCCTTAATCTCTGTACTGAATGCTGGAAATATATTCTGTTTTGATATCTCAAATGACACCTGATTATATATCTGTTGGAGTTGCAGATCTTGATTACCCAGAGCATATCAAAGAGAAAAGTAACTCTTGAAAACCGAGAGTTCTATGAAAAGGTCAGAACAGATTTACAGCGACAAGATTCTTGGATCAAGTGGAGTATGGTTCAAATTATTCTACATCCTAGTCTAGGTATGGTCAGTGTGCTCAGAGCAGTACATAGCACTGAAAATTATATGGGAAGATAAGCTCCTTGAAATTACATTGAGAATCTTACGAGAATGTCTTGATATTGCATATTATACAAATGATTACTCTTGACGAGGTTAATATGCAAAAACAAGAGCCTGAGAATCTGACCCCTTAGGTGGTCTTACTGGACCCTGGACCCCTGAGGTGGTCTTACCGGACGCAAAGGTGGTCTTACTGGACCCCTGAGGTGGTCTTACTGGACCCTGAGGTGGTCTTACAGGACCCCGGAGGTGGTCTTACCGGACCCGGAGGTGGTCTTACTGGGCCCCTGAGGTGGTCTTACCGGACCAAGGCAGCATGCTGCATGCCTCGTTGGGTCCGAGGGTCCTTGTTTTCGCATATCGACTTTGTCAAGAGTACTCATTCATTTTATTATATCAAATTCACTCTAAAGTTTTTGAAGCCTTTAAACTGTCCTCTGTTTCGTTACAGTAACTTAGCTGCGAAGCGCCATTTTGTTTTCTGGCAGGCGAGTCAATATTCATCATGTGACACGTCAATACTGATCATGTGACGAATCAATATTCGAGTTCAGTGTCAGTCACGGGGTCTACATTGCCACTATATATATCATCCAAAATCATTTTTCAAACCTTTTAAGTTTGGAAACAGTAATTATTCTTATGAATCCTCTACTTCTATTACATCATTGCCACTAAAACCTGTATTTTGGCTGCACCTCTTGAAGCCATTTATATGATAATCTAATTTAAATATATTTCAGAATTGCCCCTCAGTGTACTTTTTTAAGACAAACATATCAACACTACATAAAAACTACAACATTTCCTCATTTCACATACTGTCAAACACCATTGTGTTGAATTTTGATGTGTTGTACCTATGGTTGTGCTGCAGGAAAAGCTTGGTCCCTGCATATACTTTCTCTTTTTATCATTTTTTTTATCATGACTGGAAGTATTTATGTAGGTCCCTTCAACTCCGACTCAACTGTGGCTGTACTTTCACCATCAGTGATGAGCACATGGGTGGCCTGAAGGGCTAAGGTACTGCAACTTGCCAGACTTTACGCTCACTGGGCGGACGCTCTGTACTCTGTATGCTTGTTAGAAATATGTAATAAGTTCTAGTTCACTCACTCACTGTCAGAAATGGTTAGATATTTCATAACTTTTACATTGATTTTGGTATGTGGAGTGCAACACTTTTTGACACAGTCTGGTGTTCTTGCACCATGTCTCTACATTGAATATAAGTTCCAGACTGTGAAATATTGTTATATAATCTCAAAATCATTAACATTGTCTCAGTCTAGACAGTTTGGATGGCCATACAATATTGAAAAGTATAAATTTGATAACACTTTGAGACTGTACACTTGGAAGTAGACTGCAACCTAAACAGAAATCTCTTATGTTCAACAATGTGAGAATATGGATTAGCAATAAGATACTAAATCTTGTGAAGCCAAATATATTAAGAATACTGCTCAAATATTGATAGGGATATATCTGTTAATTGGTGAAGTGCGGTCAGGTAGCCTTGTGGTTAAAGCGTTCACTCATCACGCCGAAGACACGGGTTCAATTCCCGACATGATTCGAATGTGTGAAGCCCATTTCTGGTGTCCCCCCCCCCCTTGATATTGCTGGAATATTGCTAAAAGTGGCGTTAAACCATACTCCCTCACACACTCACTCACTCACTCACTCACTCACTGTTTACACAAGAGATACACAACTACCCCTGTAGTCTAGTAAAGACGAGAGTGGAATGTCGGTGGTTTGATCCCTAGCCACGTCACACCAACATTAAAAACTAGAACTTGTTGCCCTACCCAGCACTTGACATTAAGAGGGAAAAACAAAGACTTGTTGGCTCCGAGTTGGAATACTGTGTCTGAATTGGGTAACCATGTTACAACTGCAGCATGGTTTATCAGTGCATGCCACTGTATAAGTGCTGAAATATTTGCACTTAAAATAATGCATTTGAGTTTCATTTAGACACAACTGTGAGCAATCAACACTGCCGTTTGTTAATTATGTGAAAAGATAAGATCTTGCATTTCAGAAACTGTTTTACAAAATGGAGTGATACTGTGAATGTTTCATAACACAACAAAATACATTGAGATCATACTGTCTCTTTACGATATGAGAAACGCCCACATTAAAAGGCAATTATCAGTCAAATGCACTCTCTTTTCTTGATGTCTGAAGATTTCTCTTCATATAACATTCAGCTCAGTCACTTTGACAGATTAACAGCCTCCTGCAAATCTCAAAACCATTTGTTAATAAGTCTTTGACATATTTCTTTTATAAGAATATTGATATGGAAAGGGAAGTAACTCTAACTTGTCATTCAGAAAGCATTTTAAGCATCCAATTTCATATGTGCTGTGATACTGTGGTCTTGGGTTTGAATCTTGAATTTGCCTCATTATGGTCTATGGTTCATCTGTGCCTTATCTGTGTTTAAAATACCTGCCTGTCAAGGTTAGGATTTAAAGTTAAAAATATACCAGTTTATTGTTATTATTTTTTTAGAACTAACGTTAAACAGTACTGTTCTTGGCATATCCACTTATTGTGGAAGATGTCAAAACCATTGCTGTTTGTTGACGTTTAGCTGACATATTGTTGTATAATTGAATTGCTGTTCAATTGTGGAGATTCCGGGTCAGATTACTGGTCCCAAGCTTCCTCTGCTTGTTATAAGACGTGAATAAATGGAATGGTGGCCAGGTTTGGTGGATTGAAACTAATGATATCAATCCCTGATGTGCGTGATCCAGACTACTTGATTATATACAGACCAAAATAGCTGGGAAACTGCTGCATGCTGCAGTAAATAACAATTAAACAGATAAAGCAGTATTAAATCCAACATGTTGCAAAGTTTCATTCTTGGAGTAATAATGGTCATATGTTTCATCTTCTGTTCAAGTCCAGTGGCTGTGTAACTGTGGAAGCTACTTGTTATGAACATAATATAGTAAAACACATGAAGCACCTGTTTGTGCCTTGATCAGCTGGTGATGGATGCAGAATGAGCTCATCAAGGTTGTTTGGGGTTGAGCTCATCAGTCGTAAGTGATACCATGTGGCGGATGATTTTGTATTGCATCAACAAACGATGTCGGAAGATTGGTTGATAATTTGCTTTCAGGGAAGATCAAATAGAAGAAATCATACATGCAGGGCTGTAAGTCAGGAAGCATTTTATAACCTATTACATGGCTAAAAGAATGGAAATCTTAGAGTGTTGATGTCTTAAGAGCGTTTTCACAATCCCTGGCGGTGGTTTTCTCTCAGTGTACTCCATGGGAATTTGGGAGAATTGGTCTCCATGCTTACTAAAATGTGTATTGGGTGGCCACAATGACTTCTGAGTATGAATGATAAATTACAAGGGAACACAAGGACTGTGTTTCACACAGCATACTTCACACTACAACTATGTGAGTGTGTGGGAGCCAGGATCAGTTGTGTTAAAAGATATCATCGCTAGTAACGGGTACATGTGGCTTGCATTGTGCCTCATATCATTCATAATCTTTAAAAGGCGACTATGTTTGTCGTAGGAGGCGAATAACGGGATCGGGTGGTCAGGCTCCCTGACTTGGTTGATGCATGTTATCAATCCCAATTGCGTTGATCGATGCTCATGATGTCAATCATTGGATTGTCTGGTCCAGACTCGATTATTAACAGACCGTCGTCATATAGCTGGAATATTGCTGAGTGCAGCATAAAACACCAAACCAACCAACCAACCAACACCCTTTCATAACTTTAGAGGACTGTCATTTTGTCTGCAAGGACCTTAGGACCCCCACTTTTATAAGTCATGGTAAAACCGTGTATTTATGTCTGAAGGAATGAAATGAAGCCACAAACAAACCTAACAAACTTCAAGATTATTTGATGTTAAATACCACATTCAGCAATATTCCAGCCGTGTGAATGCAAGTTATCACACTAATCAAGTCAGGGCCAGATACACTGGTGATTGATATTATGAACAGCAACCCATGCCGGCAAGGTCTGATGACAATCAGTGAAGCCTGTGAACCTGACCAGATCCATGTAGATGCCTCTTTGGACAAGACATTTGGTACATTGGTTGTGTGCATTGGTGGTCTAGTGGTGTGATTGTGTAGAGTTGCATGCCCTAGCCATAGAAGGATCTACAGGATATTGGTTCGAATCTGGATGGGTGTCATGATAAAACCGAAATACTTTTCAGAAGTTTATTAAACCCAACTGACTCAATAGTTCATTCTGTGAGCACCACGCCTGTGTGTTTCGCCACAATGGTTTAATTCTAAAACATGCACCTTTGGCTCTTCCACCACCACTTGTGACATGCAATGCTGTAACTGAATGACACTTTGAGTGGTGTTAGAGCTTATTGATCACCTCAATCATGTGGCTTTGATACTGCTGTTTGTTTGTTTTTTGCTGTTTGTTTAACATTGCACACAGCAATATTCCAGCTATATGATGACAGTGTGTAAATAAACGAGTTTGGACCAGACATTCCCGTGATTGACATCATGAGCATCGACCAACACAGTTGGGATATGATGACATGCATTAACAAAGCCAATGAGCCTGACCACCCGATCTTGTTAGTTGCCTCACACAGCAAGCATGGGTTGGTGAAGACCTATTTGCCTGAATTCTGGTGGTTACCCCAGGATTTGTATACATGCTTGACTGACTATGCAGTTGGAATACAATGCAAACCCATTAGTCTTCTCTTACAACGAGCACGGGTTGCTGAAGACTCTATCCTGGAAAGTTCACGGGACTTAATCCTGCAGACTTGAAACTTATACATGTGTTTCTGGCTTCATTGCAAGATCATTGATACTGTGAGTTGAGATTTTGGCTCAGGAACTTTTCATTGTTTATCGGATTGATTAACTGAAGTCCTACAAACTTTCCATAGTTACTTCAAGATTACTGAAGCTATTATGAACTGCTGGAGAGATAATTGACACCATCATTTACCAGCAATACTCCAGTAAGTTGAGTCATTGCTGTGTTTGTATCATACAGGTGGACCTGATGAGGAGGAAACTGACTTATATCTGTAATCTGAGTGATCACATTTCACAATTAGAGAAACAAAGAAATGTTAGGAGAGGAAATTCCAGCAAGAAATAAATTGGCTCTGCTTGCAATATCAAGTTATTTCAAGCTCAGGTTCATATCAGAAATTTCCAACTCACGAAATGTTCCAATTTGTATTTACTTTGCACACCTAGAAGGCATGACAGTATTTTCAGAAAGATACATGTGTACATAAGAATTTGTAAAGTGATGGGCAGCAATTTTTTTAAGCGGACAATGGTTTGTTTGTTTCACATCATTTTCATTGTGGAGAAAATGTGGTTCAAGTGCAAGGTGAGACATTTGGTGACTCCATTTGTCAATGTACATGTACCACTGTGGGTGTTGCTGTATCCCATGCCTAATTTTTATCCCCTGCCACTTAGGAATGGGTGCTGTCCCTCTGTCACGTTTCATTTCCGTAGCAAAAACCATGAGAGATATCATAACCAAACTTGGCACATATATAGGTATAGTGGTGAACTGGTGCCTTTTGATAGTTTGAGATTTAAAAAAAAAATGATTCTTGAGTTTCCATAGCAATGACTGAAAATGGAGGTAGTGCTCCTTACCAGAACAGATCTTGGTAACCATACAATATTTCTTTACCAAACTTGGCACATAGATAGGTCAGGTGGTAAACTATTTTAAAAAAAATAGTTCACAGGAGCTAATGCCTTGTACACAATTGGACATGTCGTATTGGCGGGGGATATGAGTATTTCATGCTTGTTGAATACTACATTCAGTTTGTAACCTGTTGATCTGGACTGCACAGTGTTTCCTTGAAAGGAGTTATGTCCCTTGATGCACACAAGTTTATAGGACTGTTGGGACTGGGATTTTAAGGCCTGACCTGATGAACATTCAGCATATGTGAAATCCTTGTTATGTCTTTAATGACACAACTATGATTTGAGGGCACAGGTGGTGCAGTAGTTCAAGCCAATTATGATTCTTGCAATGGTCTAGTCGCTGACAAAGTCGAAATTCATTGTCTGCAGCCTCCACTGTATTACTGGGGCTTTGCTCGCATATTAAGCCCCAGAGAGATTTCCGGGGCTGACCACGGCTGCTCTCCTGTACACACATATCCAATGCTGGCCATAATGTTGAGCCACAGATGATATTGTGTGGTATCATCGTGTCCCATGTGTGTGTGTGTCACCGTGCCCTGCCAACATGAATCATTTATCATACTATGAACCACTGATTTATATTTATTTTTAGAATTATAAGAGCCTTTTAGGATTCAAGGTTAGAATTGGCCCTCAGCAACCTATGCTGGTCATAAGAAGCGACTTAATGGATTGGTGGTCAGACTCTGTAAATGGTAGATTGAGGGTAATCGTACCCTGACCTTGTGGATTGTTGCTAATGGTATCTGTCTCTGGTATATTTTCAGGCCAGACTTGTGTTATACCTCAAAGAAACAAACAATAAGAGGACCTACAGATTGTCATGATGCCCTTCAAATGAACGAATTCCTGGACTGATAACTGCTGCAATTTTGATCTCAGGAAATATTATCTTGAGTGCATGGAAACCAGATCATGACCTTATTGCAGAACGGTAGTTAAGAGTCGATGATTTTAATGACTTTAACATTATACACCTGAACTTAAAAGCAATGCAACTTTAAAGGGGCCCATGTGTTAGTGAAACAGAATATTTAAATCTAACTACATGTGGCATTAATACTCTGATACATATTAATTAAAGGAGAAGAGATACTCAATTATGGATCTGTGCCTGCTGATGTGATGGTTTGACATTTCAATTAAATTTTAAAATTTGAATGTGAAATGAAATATGAATACGTTAACAGTTGGATTGGGAAACATAAACCCAAGCTTCTGTCATTTTGTGGCCTTTACCCAGACTTGAGCCACACTGTTGCGTACTTCTATAAGGAGGTAGTGTTAAGTTTCTACATCAGTCTTCACCATCTGTGAAAGTCAGATTCTCTATGATACTATGAAACATATGGTATCCTTAAGTCTTGTGATGGAACCCCACATACCATCTATGGAATGGTGCCAGTGCCACTGAAACAGTCCCAGTGTAGAACTAAATAATTCTTATGAAACTTCTACCTCTATTACATCTCTGCCATAAATCCTGTATTTTGGCTTCAGTCACACCAACTAAAATCTTCAGATTTTCAACAGACGTCCTCTTCACTGCCAATTACACACACAACTAGTTGTCACCAAGTAGTCTCGTAACTTCCCAAGCCATGACGTCATAATGGCAGCAACCTCACTTTTTTCCTGTGTGTGCTAGAGTCAACACCTATTTTAATAGTAGTAACAATCTAGCACTTGGTAGTAATTTTAAGTCACATTATACTAAGATTATTCTAATAGTTGTAATAAAAATAAAACAGACATATAAGTATACATTAATATTACTGCTGGAGTAAGAGCATGCACATCAGTATAGTTTGTACTTGGTGCTCTTTGTGACTTCAGGGTAAGAAGATTTCAGTTATAATTATCATGAGGTTCTCAAGGCCAAATCGTAAGTTTGAGGTTGAGTTGTGGTAAATTGAGCTAAAATCTTTTTATCCCCCGCCGCGCGAAAGCGCGAAGCGGGGGATATAGTATTCACGACCGTCCGTACGTCCGTCCGTCCGTACGTCCGTCCGTACGTCCCACCTGTTTGTTGCCGCGATATCTCAAGAACTAAACACTGGATTGTCTTCATATTTGGAACTATGGTGTATATACAGACTCCGCAGACGTCAGTCGGTTTTGGTGACCTTGACCCCATTTTCAAGGTCACAGCAGGCATATCTGCTTTTGGAGTTGGAAAACGGTGTTGCCGCGATATCTCAAGAACTAATCTCTGGATTGTCTTCATATTTGGTACTATGGTGTATATACAGACTCTGCAGACACCAGTCGGTTTTCGTGACCTTAAATTAATTTTCAAGGTAACATTAACTTAATTTTCAAGGTAACAGACTCCGCAGACACCAGTTGGTTTTGGTGACCTTGACCCCATTTTCAAGGTCACAGCAGGCATATCTGCTTTTGGAGTTGGAAAACGGTGTTGCCGCAATATTCGTGACCTTGACCCCATTTTCAAGGTCACAGCAGGCATATCTGCTTTTGGAGTTGGAAAACGGTGTTGCCGCAATATCTCAAGAACTAATCTCTGGAATGTCTTCATATTTGGAACTATGGTGTATATACAGACTCCGCAGACACCAGTCGGTTTTGGTGACCTTGACCCCATTTTCAAGGTCACAGCAGGCATATCTGCTTTTGGAGTTGGAAAACGGTGTTGCCGCAATATCTCAAGAACTAATCTCTGGATTGTCTTCATATTTGGAACTATGGTGTATATACAGACTCCGCAGACACCAGTCGGTTTTGGTGACCTTGACCCCATTTTCAAGGTCACAGCAGGCAAATCTGCTTTTGGAGTTGGAAAACAGTGTTGCCGCGATATCTCAAGAACTAATCGCTGGATTGTCTTCATATTTGGAACTATAGTGTATATACAGACACCGCATACACCTGTCAGATTTGGTGACCTTGACCCCATTTTCAAGGTCACAGCAGGCAAATCTGTTTTTGGAGTTGGAAAACGGTGTTGCCACAATATCTCAAGAACTAATCGCTGGATTGTCTTCATATTTGGTACTATGGTGTACAGGCGGGGGATATTTCGTCACTCTGTGACAAATACTTGTTATATCCTGATATATATATGTGTATATATAGGTTTAAAGAATACATCAGAATGCATCAGATTTTAGATATATTCAAAGATCTTTGCAGTTTAACTGTGAGACCCAGGACTGAATAATAATGACAACAGCTTCAAGATCATCTGCCAAGAATCATGATTGTCTCCCAACTTTGGCTTTTGCAGATAATGTATGTTGCAAAAACAACATTGGCTTTCTGAAGTTCCCCTGAATATCATGTCAACTGCATCAAACATGTTCAGTCAGTTTTTGTGTGTTTGGGTTCATATCTAGTTCTGGACCTACATCTTTAACAACAGTGATACTCCATGTTCAATCTTTATTGCTCCACATATATAGAGCCCTAGGTAGTTACATATTGGGGTAAAACATTCAACATAAATCACCATAACCATATTAAGTTTGAGTTGCTTACATACAAATATGCATAAAACATGTCAAAGAGTTGTCTGATTACCAAAGTGTGGAATTAAGGGTTGGTCTAAAAGTGGTAACAAAATAAATGCTTGAGTAAATTTTAACTGTTTAGAAAAACTGAGGATTACTGGATCAGTTCCTGCTGTACTCCATGGACAAAATCTCATAATTTTGCAGTCAATTTTGGTAAATTCAGCAGCAAAATTTTAGCAATTCTGCAAACATTTCTGCAAACTTTGAAGATTTTGTTTATTTTGTAGATTTGGTAGATTTGCCTGTTTGACTAGTGGTGGGTTTTTGTATGATAAACCTACCCATGGTTGGATGGCTTATTGATGTGTATATAGAAATACAAACATGCACTTTCGGTTAACAAATATAGAAAAATCAACTTCACTTCAAAACAATATAAATATCCGTTTACAGGTTTAAAACCAGCTTTCGACTTGCATGTTACAATTCTGCTGTGTATTTTATGAATTCTGCAGCAGATATTCTCCACGAGCTCTGCACAAATTGTGATTTTCAGCAAGATAGGTATATTTCTTCACCAAGTGGGCATTTCTGCAAAATATTTCACAATAGCAGAATTGCAGAACACAGCGGGACTGCTAGAGTATTCAGTGAAGCAAGGTAGTACCACAAAAAATGTCACACAATTTAAGTTCTTTGTGAAGCTTGTTAAGGTTGATTGAGAGGGGATTTGAAGGGGATGACTGACGAAGTATGTTTCACAACAAGATGATTCCTTGTGCTCAGGTCATGCCTCATGTGCACTTGAAAGAAAACTTCATACCTCAAAGTGAACAGTTGTCTTTAATCATCCAATTTTGAAGAATGACCATGCCAACATTTGATCACATCAGACTTGGGGGGAAAACTCCCCTAAATACTAGTTTGTTAACAGAAGGATGGCTGGACTTGAACAGGATTTTGTGGCCATCTGTTTTAACCTTAAATGAGGGTATTGTCAATTTTGGGTGAGTGAGTGAATGTTCTTTGACACAACAGATTGCAGCATTACATCTATGTCATGACAACCTGTAAATAATCAAGACGACGAGGCAATTTAACCATTGGCTCACAGCTTATAATTTGAGATCAATCCACACTGTGAGAACCAGTCAGTCAGCCTGGTTGGCATTAAGTGGCTAGAACAAGGACTGGTCTGCTTGGAGTGAGTACACTGTGTCATGTGGGTATTCATGTTAAACTGCGGCATGGTATCATAAAATCAGCAAAAGTCCGGACTAGTATGAGTACAAGCAAGTAGCCACACAAACACACACCCGTGCATGCATGCATGCATGCATGTTGCTATGATATATAAGAACAGTAATCTTGAATGCGATGTCAAACCCCATTTCATCTCCCCTCCCCTCCCCTCCCCTCCCCTCCCCTCCCCTCCCCTCACCTCAGTCATGGGGAACTACATCCATGATATAATGAATGCCCACACTCCACCATAGCATTTTTTCAGAATTATTGTCAAAATCGTCTTTGACTGTTAATCTATGTTGACATGTTAATCTGGACGGCACAGCGTTTCCTTGAAAGAGTTTTGTCCCTTGATGCAAACAACAATAAGCACACAATTTCTCCAACACTTTATTTTTAGCATCAGCCTCAAAAAACTGTAATGGTAATGAGTTAATCCAGAGTATTTATCTATTATTATTGACTAGAATGGAGATATGATACACAGGATAATTTAGGGTATAACGGTCCCAGGCTCCTTTACAAGGAGATCATAGTGCCTATATTATAACATAGGCTTACAACAGCTTAGGGGGCGGTCGGGTAGCCTAGTGGTTAAAGCATTCGCTCGTCACGCTGAAGACCCGGGTTTGATTCCCGACATGGGTACAATGTGTGAAGCCATTTCTGGTTTCCCCTGCCGTGATATTGCTGGAATATTGCTAAAAGCGGCGTAAAACCATACTCACTCACTCACTACAACAGATTAGCATTTTTATCACTTTGTCAATGCTCCATACCCCCAGTCACACAAATGTGAAACAAACGCTGAAGAACCAAAGCTCAGCTTTGCTGCTGTTTAACTATGAAGTTGCAGTTTTGTCCTTATTTCAATTCCAAACCTCTAAAATGCCACTTAACAGGAATTCATTAACGTAAAAATATCTATCACTGGGTATCCACATAAAAACCCAGATTGGTAGCCATTAGGATAATTGAATTTATTTCCCGATCCTTCATGGCTTGTTCTTAGCACTGTGACATTATCAAAAACATCAAGCAAGGAAGTTTTTCAAAGTTACAATTTCTTGTTCATGAAGCCATGAAATCAAATCTGCATTACTATTAATATCTTTAAATTACACATTGAGAGAAACTTGAGTAATTGCAGTAGAGATTGAAAGAATGACTTTATTCAGTGGTGCAACGATGAAATAGTTCATTGTCCCCCTGGCATATAATGCGGGGGGGATATAGTTGATGCCTCGTCCGTCCGTCCATAATCATTTCATTTTCAGAGCACGACTCAAAAACTGTTCATTATTTTTTCACAAAATTTGGCAGATATATCAAACAGATCCTGAAGTGGTGCCTTTCGTTGTTTATGATAGTTTATGGAATGTTTTTTAAGTGAAATTACCCCTACCTCCATTCACAATTGGTCAGAAAGCAACCCGTTTGTTGACCAAACCTAGGTCGTAGGCATACTGATTATTCATAATCCAAAACAGAAAGTGATGTAAAGCACATATTCCACACGTATCACACCACAAGGTAGAGATACCGTGATTACTGTAAATCTTGTAATTAACGTGAGCGTGAATAAAAAGGGAAAAATGCGAGTGGTCTTTGCTCGCATTAATTAACTTCGCATTAATGTCTCCAAATGACTGTCAACAATAAGGTGACCTCACTGCGGAAATACCAATTTTTAATATAAACACAAACACGGTTTATTGAACGGCAGTTGTAACAAGTATATAACACTGTCATTCAAAGAATAGGAATTACACAATGGGCATCCGGTGAGTTATCACTGCTGAGGTCAAGAGTTCTACCCACTTGTGAATCTTGTTGCTCAAAGAAACACAATTAATAATTTATTTGGCACAAAGCCCAAATTGTGTGGAACAAAATGACAATAATCATAAGAAAAGCAGTGTAGGAAATTATTTTTGGTGGCTGTGTTATGATATAGATCAATTATGTTAACAAATAGTATCTCTATCTCCTGACAATCATTCAACCAAATTTGTCATTGAGTAGATAATTGTCTAGATAGTTCTAAAAGTGTTGCCTTTATTACTCATCAAGTTGTCACATGGTTAGACAAATTTAACCAATGTATGTAATTATCAGATAAAGATAATGATATTAATCGAATGTGTCAAGTTACCTGCGATGTTAGAAGGGTGGATGAAGATGACAGAGGCTTTTCTACCCATCCACCAATCCAGAAGGGGAGTATGCATGCCCATTAATAATTAATAATTAATACTGTTGACTGACATTTGTAGAGTACCCGGGTTTGCTACCAGGAATACAGCCCTACTGACAATCTGGGTAATGCAGAAGGCTGCGGTGTTGGGGAGTTTTTACATTCTCCTAAAGGTTCTGGCTGGGTTTGACCAGGCACGCTTCCTGGGAGAAGTAACATTCACTGTCTAGGCTGTGTGTAGAGGGGGCACTAAGCTGATCACATTGACACATTGACACGTGACACAACAGTCATGAGTGATGTCATCCGACCTACTGCTAACTGCTCATTCCACGTGTGACCCTCGACAATAAGTTTCAGCTTTTACTGTAAGTGGTCACGGCGATGATGATAATGCAAACTAGATCCAAGAACATGTATGAAACACTTTACATCTATTCAGTTTCCACACGGATTTTGAAATTTGACAAAAAGCATGAGAAACTTATCAATGAATGAGTCGCTAATCACAGACTTGTAATTTAATCTCACACATGCTTGATTACAGATATCTCAAATGGGTTGTCACCCACAGATGTGTAAGACACAACAATCTGAGTTGTGCAGTGAACACAATAGCATAGCAGTGAACACAATAGCATAGCACCGAATACACTATAATCATAGCAGTGAACACACTAGCTTACTAGTAAACACAATATCATAGCATTGAACATACTATCATAGCAGTGAACACAATAGCATAGAAGTGAACAGAATATCATAGCAGTGAACACAATAGCATAGAAGTGAATACAATAGCATAGCAGTGACCACAATGTCATACCAGTGAACACAATATCATACCAGTGAACACAATATCATAGCAGTGAACAGAATATCATAGCAGTGAACATAATAGCATAGAAGTGAACAGAATATCATAGCAGTGAACACAATTTCATAGCAGTGAACACAATAGCATAGCAGTGAACACAATTTCATACCAGTGAACACACTATCATAGCAGTGAACACAATGTCATAGCAGTGAACACAATGTCATACCAGTGAACACAATGTCATAGCAGTGAACACACTATCATAGCAGTGAACACACTATCATAGCAGTGAACACAATGTCATAGCAGTGAACTCACTATCATAGCAGTGAACACACTATCATAGCAGTGAACACACTATCATAGCAGTGAACACACTATCATAGCAGTGAACTTACTGTCTGCAGCAAAGAGTCACGAGCTGTTAGGAAAATGGGATTAAAAATAGCTAGCACTTTTCACCATTGAAAACTTAGTTGCTGTTTTTAAGATGAGTTTTTTAGGTACTATGTAATACGTTTTCCATGATACTTTCCATGATACATGCCTCTATAATTTTGACCTTTTCCTTTTGACCATGTTCTTCATTGAAATCTCTCAAATAACATTACTGACATTTGCAGGAGCCTGTAAATAGTTAGGTATTGGCATCACATCAATTTATGCTGTTTATATACTGGTGTTAAATGATCGAGTTATATGTCTGTTAACCTTAGTTGTGTTTTTTCAACTGAGCCAAACACTTGTGGCAACTCGATCAATTGACATTTTTTTAGCTTGACTTCTTGGTTGAGAACTTAATGGTTTGTGGTGCTGGGGACCTACAATTTCCCCAAATTCTGATGGGGTCTTCTTCATTGCAATTAGAAGGTAACTTTTGTCTTAAGTTTTGGTATGTGAGAAACACCTCATACATTTTTCTCTGCACAGTAGTCCCAGTCATCCAAAACACCTCAATTTTCTGTGCAGAGTTATTGCCCTTATACATCCCAGAAACCTATCATGAATCCCATTTTTGCCATGGTTGCCATTCTTGTTTTGTGAGAACAATGTGTTTCACCAATGTCATAAACATTGATGTTTGGGATTTCCTTCCATCTCAGGCTGACCTGCTGTATCACTGAAATACTGTCAAAGTTGGGGCTGTCAGATAGCCTAGTGGTTAAAGCGTTCTCTCATCACACCAAGGACCCAGGTTCGATTCCCGACATGGGTACAATGTGTGAAGCCCATTTCTGGGGTCCCCCGCCGTGATATTGCTGGAATATTGCTAAAAGCAGCGTAAAACCAAACTCACTCACTCACTGTTCAAAGTGTTGTTAAACCCTTTCTTATGATTTTCTTAAATTATTATCAGTAATGAGTATTATTACTAGAAACTCAGATCATTGATTTGCTCTTGAGAAGGAATGTTGTCTGTCATAGGCTTGGGAAGAACACATTCTACACTGTGACACAATAATCCTTGATTCATCCAAATGTTTTTTAGTCTCTTAAATGTCAAGTTGGATTGATGTGGGAAAGAACATATCACTGTGGCACATTATTTTATGGTAAGGCACCAGATGTACCCCGGTATGTGCTGTTCAGGTAGACAATGTCAAATAGTCGCTGCCTCAATCCGATTAATCAACCCTTGCTTTTGCCAATAGTCTCATATCACTGTTGTTGAATTACATCGTAAAGAATATATAATACTGTTGAAGTTATGTGTAATGTTGAATCCAAGCAAGGGCTGTAGGATAAAGATTTATAGTGTGTGCTACTGGTGAGATAATAATGTATAATAAAGTTAATTCCTTGCCATTGACTCAGGAGGTACACATTCCTCACTGTGGCAAGATAATCCATGATTCATCATAGCATGTTTGTGAGTCTCTTAAAAAGCAGAATGGATTAATGTGGGGAAGAACACATCACTATGGCACATTATTTTATGGTACAGCGCCAGATGCAGACAATGATGATGTAGACGATGTCAAATAGTCGCTGACTACAGCTGTTTTATCAACCTATGTGTTTGCCAGTGCAGAGTCTGTGGTTGTGTGTTCCTTCATTTAGAATATATTCATCATGCATTCAGGGTACCCTTACAAAAAAAAAAGGCCAGAAAAGATGCATCCGAGACCGCCTTAATCATTCCCCGCAAGGCACATTTTTACCTTCTCCGCAGGGTCTTAAGGAAGTCTGTAGATATTCCCGGCAAATGTCTCCACACCATCTCGGCAAACTACTCCAACTTGCAGCTTGCTGAGAAGTATCCAAGACTTCCTCACAGTACCTACTGAAGTAGTCTCCGATACTTCCTCAGAATTAACCTTATATGGCTAATTAAATATGCTTTGAACCATCTCGGCAAACCCACTTAGGAAGTCCCTGATTATTCTCCACAAACGTGTGTGACATAATCAAAGATGTTTCTAATGCATCCCCACAACACTTGCAAGGAAGTCTCCGAAGCGTCTTCTCAAACCTATCAGGGGTAATTAAATATGCTTTGAACCATCCCGGGAAACCTTCTTAGGAAGTCCCCGAATAGTCTCCACAAACTATTATTAGGTAATCAAAGATGTTTCTGAAGCATCCCAGCAAAACTTGCAAGGAAGTCTCCGAAGCATCTTCACAAACCTATCAGGGGTAATTAAATATGCTTTGAACCATCCCGGGAAACCTTCTTAGGAAGTCCCCGAATAGTCTCCACAAACTATTATTAGGTAATCAAAGATGTTTCTGAAGCATCCCAGCAAAACTTGCAAGGAAGTCTCCGAAGCATTTTCGCAAACCTATCAGGGGTAATTAAATATGCTTTGAACCATCCCGGGAAACCTTCTTAGGAAGTCCCTGAATAGTCTCCACAAACTATTATTAGGTAATCAAAGATGTTTCTGAAGCATCCCAGCAAAACTTGCAAGGAAGTCTCCGAAGCATCTTCGCTAACCTATTAGGGGTAATTAAATATGCTTTGAACCATCCCGGGAAACCTTCTGAGGAAGTCCCTGGTAAGTCCCCACAAACTTGTGTTATGCAATCAAAGATGCTTCTGAAGCATCCCCGCAACACTTGCAAGGAAGTCTCTGAAGTGTCTTCACAAACCTGTCATGGGTAATTTAACATGCTTTAAACCATCCCGGCAAAGTTCTAAGGAAGTCTCCATAACAAAGATGTTTCAGAGACATTTTACCTTTCCATCATTTTCAGTAATACAAAAGATGTGCTTACATCATAATCTAGTCTTTCAACAGCATCCCAGAAGTGTCTGTGAAACATACTTGCCAAACCTGTACTGTCAAAAATGAGATAACGAAGTTGTATAGTATTCTCTTTATTTGGAGTAATAACAGCAATAACAAGTAGACAGAGGTGGACATCATCAACAGAAGATATCATTATATGGTAGCCATCATATGAAAGTGGAAGTCATCATATGAAAGTGGAAGTCATCCTCGTCCTGGCAGGGGTCGTCATGGAAGCTGTCCTTCAAGAGGCTGAAATGGGATCAAATGTTATTGTATATCAGTGACATAATGAGTGAGTGAGTATGGTTTTACGCCGCTTTTGCGCAATGTTCCAGCAATATCACGGCGGGGGACACCAGAAATGGGCTTCACACAATGTACCCATGTCAGGAATTGAACCCGGGTCTTTGGCGTGACGAACCATCTTTAACCACTAGGCTACCGGACAGCCCCAATCAGTGCCATACACTAATTACTTTATGTCAGACGTCAAGGAGTGAGTGAGTGAGTATGGTTATACGCAGCTTTTAGCAATATTCCAGCAATATCATGGCGGGGGACACCAGATATGAGCTTCACACATTGTACCCATGTCGGGAATCGAACCCGGGTCTTCGGCGTGACGAGCGAACGCTTTAACCACTAGGCTACCTGACCGCCCCCAGACGTCAAGGAGACTCATTAAAAACTATTACAAAAATTACTTTTTGGGGGCTACAAAATTACTGATGTTATGGTCAAAGAAACAAACCATGGCTCATTCACTTGAAGGCATTCCTAAGCGTGCAGATCTTCTTGCTCACCACAAAGTTCCAGTTGTTTTTTCAGAACTGATGAAAAAAATAACATGTTACACTGGATGATAAATCAAAGCTTCATAATTCATGATACAGTAAAAATAAATTGCAAACAAGATAAGAGCATTAAAATTGCACTCAGGTGAAATGGTTCCAGTCCAAATGTATGATGACTTGAAAGTTACAAAACTTACCACTTGTACCAAAACTAGATTTTAAATGATGTCAATTAGTTAACATCTTGTGATTAGATATTCACTTAATATTGATATGTCCATGTAAGTTGACCAAAGCATTACACATTCAAATGTCATTGTGTTCTAGAAAAATGTAAAAAATGGTTTTGACATTTACAAGTACTTATATTGGCTCAAAAGTTAAACACAGGAAGGATATTTAGATTGAAAAACCTATTGATTCCTTACTATGATTCTGATATTAAATTATAAAAATTAAACCTTTACCTTACAAGTCTGTGTGTGCACTTTGTAGGTACCAGTTAGTTTCATAACTTATTTAGTTACAGTTCCATTAACCTGAAATGAAATTTACCTGACACTTAACAAAGATACTGACCTTCGAGTACCACATCGGTGTCGGTAGCATCGTAAAAACACCAAGTTGCTGGCCACCAGGCAGCAACTGGCTTCTTTTCCTTGATCTCTTCTCATGAAACAGGCACATCAGCAGGAGTTCACGTCTTCCTATGAAGTATCGTTCCTTTTTTGTCTTCAAAAATCACCACAAGGAAGGGGGCTGAAAAATCAAGTTGCATTCATTAATAACCTAAAACTAAAAGGCGGGTATTGCTGGTCACAAAACAAAGTTGACACAGGCAACTTTGCCAAAATTTCAACAAACTGGTGCCAGTCCAAAACGTAATTCAGGATCTATACCGCGATGGCGATGGAGCATGTCGACGGGGAAAACGATAAGTCAACAACATTTACTGGGAATATATATCTCTTTCAAACAAACGTTACAAAACATGAGTTTCCCTTACTTACGAGTTCTTAAAAAAATATCAACCAACATCCTCGTTATAAAACAGCAGGTTACAAAATGGCGGCGATTTCCGTACTAATTACCATACAACAATGGACATTTGTTTGTACAAAAACCTAAGTTTTAATTTCAAATACAACTTAAGATAAATAGAGTTTAACATAATACAAATATATAATTTGTAATCTATTAATTCAATAATTTTATAAACTTATAACTACAGTCTGCGATCATATTTCACATTTCAATGACCAAATACATAATTTGTTTTGAAGAAATCCTTTTTTTATCTCAGTCCCACATCGGTGCTCTCCGTAAGTTTTACGGAGAACCACGATGTGATCGAAACATGAAATCTGAAAGGCCTGCGCAATATTACAAAATTACATCTGCGCCTATTATTTTTCATAAATAGTCCCAAATTAGATCAGTTTGAGGTTCCAAATTAGAACATAAATGTACGATTTATAAATGGGGCTTGAAAAAAGATTTCTCTTTCAGCGAATGCTAAAACTAAGTTCAATATCTAAGTGAGAATTGGTTTGGATCGGGGGTCGTTTCGGTGGATTTATTTAGCATAATTGTTATGGAGACAATATAGAGGGCTATATTTTAAAAATATATTTATGTAACACAAACAGATCTAAAGTGTACCTACCGTTTGTTCAGGAACATACGTTGTCATCCTTGCTGAACTCAGAGTCGGCGTAGATTCTATCTCGATGAAGGTTTGGTGACTTTCTTTTTCAGTTTTTGCTTCTCTTTCAAATTATTATTTTTTATCGATAGATCAAAATATTATTCACTAGATCTATTTCCCGCAATGTTATTGAAAATAGAATTCTCCGACACACACTTTGACAATGGGTCTACATCGAACAAGTCAAAGAGCAAAATAAAAACGTGTCAATCAAATCTTTAGATTATATTTTACAAAGTAATAAATGAAATCAACAAAATTATTTATCTGTCTAAAAGTTGTCAAACTAAGATATAAGTTATCATTTCCATCTTTTCGTGCGATCGCGTGTGATGCGAGTCAAATGGCATCGCGGCTTTTAATAGTTTTATCGCCTCGATTTCTCCACAATGTTTAATGCCAAATATATGCAAGAAAAATCTTTGTCTCAGCTCGTAACCTGGCACGATACATCCACGAAGTTTCATATTTTTTATATAGATCGCGATTTCCTGCTTATAACGTTCAGAACACGATTTAACAAAAACCTTTCGTCAAAGTTTGATATACACGAGTACCGTTGCTGTAATTGGTTGTATAAGGTCACGTGCTCAATTTGACCAATCACGAATCTTATAGCAGATTTCGGCAAGAAAGCGTCACCAGAAACCAATAAAATAGCATGTTATAGTAATGTGAATACTCAAGGCGAGTTGACTATCGTGTAGATGACAAAATAAACGTTGAAGATAATGGTGTGTCACATGGTACGTGTTATTCATGCGAAGCTTCGAAAACGGAGATATTTCTTCATGCTACAGAGTGGACAGCCACTGTCATCGGGAAAATGATGACAGATATTATTAATAATTCTTTTGAAAATATTTTCCGATTAGAGTCTAGATCTACGTATACAATAAATATGAAAAACAACAACAACAATAAATAGGTAGATCCACGGACGTATATATACGTCTTTGGTAGATCTAAGTTCTGAAAATCGTCAAATTTTGTTTCCTCGATCTGTCCTTATTCTGGACGTTATGAATGTGTTAGCTTGGATTATTTTTATTTACAACACACTGTGAAGAGGGACCACACCCAATGGACACAGAACAGCTACAATTAAAATATACCAGTTGTGAACAGAAGCTCATAAATCCTGAGACTATTATAACTGGTATTGCAGTACTTACTAAGGTACAAAGGCAATGAGTAACTTGAGTGATGTGTTTGAATTTTCTGATTGATCATTCATTCTAAGTATAATTTAACTTGAATAAACACTATGACAGTCACTTGACTTGTATTTGAATTATGATTATAACCATTAAAACAGCCAATCATGTATTCCCTGGCACCCCTAAAAATGTAATGGCACACTTAATTTGGCATAATTGTGCCCATTGGCAAACTTGAAATAAATTTAATTTCGATTCCTGTTATGTATATCTTGAGCCACAAATCAGCCACTATGTCTACAAGTAATGTTACTTTATGTTGCCTTTTCTTATATACCTTTTTCTGAGGAGACTGTTATATGGCACACGGACACTGTTACTTTCTGATTGGAATTTATGAATATATTGTACATTTCTTTCTTTTTTCTGATTATTGCATACTGATAATTCCTGCATTTGTTTTAACTGTATTTAATAGAAATATACCTCGAAGCATTAATTGTGTTGGGTATTTAATTATTAATGTCCTTGCTGACATATATAGGATTTGTAATTCATTGCATGTGAATGTGTTTAGATAAAGAGCTTTAGTATCATCCTTAAAGAAAATTCAAAATAAATAATAATGATCATGTCATCTCTCCCAAGCAAGGGACCTAGTTTTCCGAGATCTTGACTAAAGCTCAATGTATTGATCTGTATCATTTGAAAGGAAGTCTTTGAAAGATATATGCTTACAATATAGTTTTGGCTAGTGAGGATGCATTCACATCATCATTGCAAACCGGTTATCAAGTTGCCTTGTGAGGAAGTCTCTGAATAGTCTTTGCAAAGTTCTTTCGAAGATTTCCACAAGCAAAGAAGACTCCACAGTATCTTTTCAATTTTGTTTATTTGTAAAGAAGTCTCCGAAAAGTCCCCACAAATGTTTTTGTGGGGTCTTCGTTCGTGAGAATGCACTCAATACATCCTTGCAAACAGTCAGCTATTTTATTGCCTTATGAGGAAGTCTCCGAATAGTCCTCACAAAGTCTTTGTGGGGTCTTCGCTAGCGAGGATGCACTGATACATCTTTGCAAACCTTCAGCTACTTTATGGCCCTTCTGAGGAAGTCTCCGAATAGTCTTTGCAAAGTTGTTTTGAAGGTCTTCGCGAGCGAAGATGTATCGGAGACATCTTAAGAGATCTCCTAAGACATCCCCTGCTAGTGGAGATGCACTAGAAACGTCATCGGTAGGTTAATGCCTTTGTGGGGAAGTACTTGATTATTCCCTAGAATAGTCTTCGATGGGTCTCCGCAAAGTCTCGGCTAGCCGAGACCATAAAAATTGGCTAAAATCCCACAAAAGATGCATCGGGACGGTCTCGGGGCGGTCTCGGGTACATCTTTTCTGGGGTTTTTTTTGTAAGGGTATTGTTTAGGTTTTAGGTCAGAGAAGCAACTTGGAGAGCAGATTTGCATCCCTTAATGCTGCCAGGATCAGTACATCAAGGGATAGAAGCAATATTTGGCTTCATTTCAATCTTGTCACTAGTCATTTTGGGCTCTTTACTTGATATAAATGACCCGTGAAGATCTGAGGTAGAATAGGTCTTCAACAACCCATGCTTGCCGTAAAAGGTGACTTTGCTAGTCGTAAGAAGCTACTAACGGGATTGGGTGGTCATCGTATCCAAATTGCGTGGATCAATACTCATGATGTCAATCACTGGATTGTCTGGTCCAGACTCAATTATTTAGCTGCAATATTGCTGAGAGCAGTGTTCAACAACAAACAAACAAACAAAACTTGATATAACTGAAAAATAGCTGAAAGCATGCAGTGTTTTACCCAACTCAACTTTGCCTAATTTTATAAATAGTGGCCTCTTTTTTTTCTCATGAAACAGGTACTGAGATGCATTAAGGTTTTTTTTCAGAATTTGACTGATCTCACAACACCTTGTTTTTGATACCATTGTTTGGACATCACAGGGATACTATATGAAATAATATCTCTGTTAAATTGAGAAGACATTGATCTGTCATGTCAAGGGTCAAGGTCAACTTCAACATCATAGCCAGAAGAAAAGTTTGTTTTCAGTTCTCCTTGCTAAAAGTAAATGTGGTCATCCATCACTCAGTGCATGATGTAAATGTGGCAAGTAAATAGTACAGAACAGATTGCTTTTTAATTTCTTACAGAGTGATGACTCTACTTCAGGATGCTGATGTGCATGCCTGAGAGTAAACATGAGGCTTTGAATAATCAACTGTACTGAACAAAACGGGCATTATTCTGCTTGGAAAGATTTGCCCTTAAAATGAGTAATTTATTGTCAGTATTGTATGTATATAGATACTGGTATAGTGTGTTCAAATAGAATGTCACATTTAATTCCTGTTGTAAATAGATAACCCTTATCAATTTCACTTTTGAATCTTATGTGTCATTGTTCTTGATCAAACAGTGAAATGATTTTGAAAGCTGAATAGAGGAATACCTGGATTAGAATGTATGAAAATATTTGTTTTGTGAAACATGTTTTGTTGGGCATTTCTACCATGAGTGATAGGATTTTGTAATACCAGTGACGTAATTGTTGATTTCCAGCTATTAGTATCTGCCTCAACCAGAATTAGAGTGATTTTTGGATACACAGAATTTTTGTTGTCAGTTTGTTTTCACAAACGTTCTAGTTCCATACCTTCCTTGTTTATTTGATCAAACTAATTACTGTTGCTGCTTATCAAAATGTGTCTTGATTATCTATATTTCATCACAAATCAGCTGGGACTTCAGTTTGGGTTCGAAGTCAGAAGCCAAAGAATATGTACGCCTGAAATCAAAGAGTTATATCAACTGAAAGCATCTCAAAACGGTGTCCCGTTTAATTTTGGATATGCTTCCTCATCACCTCACATACCCAGTGCAAGGAACTTCCTCTGTCTGTGTTTGAGACTGTTGTGCTCTTTCCAATATGGTTTATTTCTGAATAACCAACTAACCATCCTACCTCCATGTCTGCCACTGTGACCTTTTTATATTCAGTCCCACCTCATCAACTTTCTGTATGTCCTCTTCAGAGATTCAGGGCAAGTCTGTCTCCTTCTTGTCCCCTGAAGTTCTATTGAGGTATTGTCGGCCTCTTCAGAGATTCAGGGCAAACCTGCGACCTTCCTGTCCTCTGAAGTCCTAATTGAAGTATGGTTGGCCTCTTCTAGCCTGCCACCTTCTGAAGTCCTTTCCAGGTATGGTTGGCCTCTTCAGAGATTCAAGGTTGCCCTGCCAACTCCCTGTACCATGAAGTCCTGTTGAAGTATGGTGGCCTCTTCAGAGATTCAAGTTTGCTCTGCCAACTTCCTGTCCCATGAAGTCCTGTTGAAGTATGGTTGGCCTCTTCAGAGATTCAAAGTTGCTCTGCCTACTTCCTGTCCCATGAAGTCCTGTTGAAGTATGGTTGGCCTCTTCAGAGATTCAGGCCTAGCCTAACACTTGTGAAGTCCGACCCACAAGTGGCAGACCTGTCAACCCTCCTGCATTTGATTAAATAGCCCACATGAGGGACTATTTCTCTGGCAAAACAGCATTTTTCAATAAATTATTTTGAGTCTCCATTGTCCCGCAAGTAAAAACAAAGTAGAGGAAGTTGACATTTATTGAAATCTACAAGTAAGTTTTCCAATTAAATTTGTGTGCAATCGGCCTTCTCAGTGTAACGCTCAGAGCTTTTCATTAACACTTGATGATTACAAGAATCGAACAAACACATGAATGCTTTATGATCATGGCATTGTGATTAGAAATTCAGATTGTCTTAACTATGGTAACCAAACCCCCTGAGAATACATTTAACACCTGGATCGACTTTGCAAAAGAAGAAATATGCTTGCATGTATCAAGAAACATGGAAGAAAGACCATCGAGGAAAATGTGGGACAGAAGTGTTCGCTTTCTAAAGTTAAAATCAACATTTCTTCATTAGTATATTATGACGTGAAGCAACACATTAAGAGTAAAACATTGTCAGGCTGCAAAGGAGATTTCATCCTTTCAACCAGGGGTCTGGAAAATTTAAAATCCCAATCGGACATTTCCATTTAGGCCAAGCCCCCTTCAAATAGCATATTTTAGTACGACTCTTCACGCACATTACAAGTTGTTACGTATTCATAATATGATGAAATAAAAAATATAAACACTGATATTCATTTGTTTGTTGTTTTATATGCATACATAAATATCAATATCAATAACAAGTGACAAGGCCATATTTGCAACTTTTCCTGTATCATCTATCTGCCTGTTTCACCTGCCCTTCCATTGTCGTAGCGTCGGTCTAGGGTCAAAGTCATTCAGTCTTGGTCCACATTTTAAAATTACATGGAAAACAAACATTAATTTATTATTATGTTCAACTGATAACGTCGTTCACATATGCAAAAAACCACCGGGGCATCCAAAGTGGTTGAAGCAAAAACCAAGGGCAGAAAGATGAAAACGACTATGGTGGAAAAGAATGCCCTTGCCCCCACCTTTGACACTGAAGTTAAGGATATGTGCCAAGGATTGTTCAGTTTACTTGTGGATGAGTCCAATGATCAAGGTGATGATAATAATTCAGCAATTCTTGTCAAGTGTGTCGATGATACTCGGGAAGAAAAGTCACAGAGTTCCTGGATATGTCTGTGCAATCTCTCATCAGCAGTGAATCTTTTTGGGGCCATTGACAAGTGTTTTGAGTAAGTAAATATGTTTTTAAAGATTTATCACATTGTTAATTTTGATAACCATGAATATGTTGAAACCTCTGCAATTAATAATTTTTGAGAACTATATGTGTTGAAACGTCTGCAAGTAAATGAAAAGGATGATACAATAAATAGAAAATGTTTAAAATCTAATATTGATTTTTCTATGATATGCGATTCTAAATTGTTTTAAAATATATTTTTGTTTTCTTCATAAGATTACTAAAACGTCTGTAAATGTATTTAGTTGACATAATTAAATTGCTATTGTAAACATGTTTTCATTTAAACTGCTATTGTGTTACATATATAACAAGCAATGAGGAGAAACTGATCATGGCCAATTGGCTGTTTTGAAATTAGTTTGGACTTTGATTGAATGACACCTGCTACAAATGGCCACTCTAATCTACTTACAGAGTAGGTGGCCTTGACTGGGAGAACCTGATAGCATACTGTTCTGACAATGCAAGTGTGATGGTTGGATTACACAATTCTGTTCTGTCAGAGATAAGGGAGAGGCAGACGGCAGTATTCGACCTTGGCTGTATTTGGCACCTGGCAAACCCTATCAAGTGGGGGCATGGGTTGCTCAGTCATCTAAGGCGCCGCGATTCGCTGTGCAGAGTTGCGTCCTTTGGACACGCCAAAAACCTAAGATTGTGGGTTCGAATCCCGGTTTGCCCGATTATGTTTCTAGGTTTGTCAGCACCAAACCCGTGCTTGTGGGTTTCACTGAAGTGGTAAATATCTGAGACCTGCATCACTTCGGGCTTTCCTCCCACATTAAGCTGACAGGCCACGATATAACTGGACAATTGTTAAAAGCAGTGTTAAACCCAACTCACTCACTATCATCAAGTCTGTTCTCAAGAAACTACCATGCTCTCTTGATCACATGCTTATTGAGATTCATTTTCATTTTCACCTCAGATACTGCTAGCTTATGATGAAATATTCTTGTTAAGCATCAACTTTTGTAAATCATGGCTATGTATTGAATCTATCCAACTTTAACATTGTCATCAAATAATAGATGAATATCAAAGTAGTGTTTTTTTTGTTTGTTTGAAGTGCAAAGAGGACAGAGTCCTTTCAGGAGTTCTGCAATGTGGAGACAGGTTCCTGAAACATGTCCAGACAAGATGGCTCAGCTCGGAGAGATACACTGGAGCAGTGCATGGTCAGCACTCACGTCCTACTTCACAAGCCATGAAGACATTGAGAAGCCTGGAAGAGTGAAGGCCTGCTCAAACTACCTAAAAAATGATGAGATGAAGCTGTACTTCCTCTTCATCGAGTTCATCCTGCCACCACTGAATGAATTCAACACAATACCAGGTACAGTTCAACACAATACCAGGTACAGCTCTTTTATGTAAAAAAAGTAATGTGTATTTCCCTGTAAAGTGATGTTGGTGAGAATTGAAATGTCTGATGATAAACTTGGATGAGGTGAGTAAAGATAGATAGTAATTTAAGTAATTTTACATTGGCTTAATATCATTGATTAGCTACAAATCTATTATCTATTTTAGGCTGATGAAGTCAATCTGTGCTTCATGTACACAGAAATGCCCAAGCCTCTGAGGAAGTATCTGGCAAAAATTGTCCAGATTGAGATCATAAAGACCCACCCTCGAACAGATGTGTCTCTTAACAGATGTGTCATTCACTGAAAAGGACAACCAGCCTCCTGACAGTGTCATGGCAGTGGGCATTAGAGCAAGGGAGTTCATTTCAAGACTGGATGATCTTGATCTGATCAACAGGTTCTTGAAGTAAGTTCATTATTTTATGATATTCAGAAATATGGAGCATATGTTCTTATATCTGCAATATATCACATAAAATGTGTACATTGCTCTTTATTAAAACTAAATAGTGCAACCTCTTTATTTCAGAAACATCAGGCTCTTCTCCCAGGAAAACTGAAGGCAATTCTTAAGAAGTTTCCGTTGGGGAATGCAGTTCTTAAAAACCCCGAAAAAATGCAAGCATTCACATCTGACTCAGGTGTAGTCACGTATGATAAAACATTTCACTTATTTATGTAAATTACCTGATTATTTCACAATAAATATATTATTTATATATTACATGATGTGATTAGTTATATAGCAGTTTAGATGTTCGTGATGTTCTTTGCCTTTGCTACTGTCATAGCATTTCCAGTGACAGATTAGCTGACAAAGGAGTTTCTGGCGTACAGCCTGACACCATTGGAGGAGCTCCCTTCAGCACGCAAAAGCCAGAACAGTACTGGCTTCAGCTACAGAACCAGAAGACTCTGGATGGGCACCAGAAGATTAAAGTCTCGATCTCTGTCTACCCTAGCCATGAAGCTGTGTCTAATTCCCAATTCAAATGCTGACACTGAGAGATTGTTTTCATTGGTGAGGAAAATAAAGACAGATGGGGGATCTGAGAAATTTGTTATGGTTTATTTTATTTGTAAAATGGATACAATTCAGTGTGATATGATCCTTTTTTTCTGAGCCATAATTAAGCTTGTAAATTATCTTCAAGTGTTATTGTCACTTTTTTTAAAACCTCTCGCTTTGGAGGCAAATCTCCCACATTTTAAGGCAAATATCCCCCATTGTCATGATGAGGGGTTTGACAGGGCTAATGTATGGTTGGCCTCATCAGAGATGATCTGTCAGAATAAACCTATGAAGAGATTGATATCTGCTTGATCCATGACATCAATGGTAGGCAGATATACATTACAGAGAGGGTACTCGCATCATCCATGTGAATGAGGCCATATTTGACTCTCGGTATGAGTCAGAGAACATTGCAGTACTTGCTCACCAGACTTGGATGATTTCTGCTTCTCTTGCTTCAAGATTACTTTCCAAAGTTTTACATTTAAGTTTAGGCCAGAATTGGCAAATGCATCTGCTGCTTGCTGACAATGTGATATCAGTTGTTAAGCTGATTTCAGAACTCACTAAGACCGCCTCCATGGTCTTGTGGTAGAGTGTCCGCCCAGAGAGCGGAAGGTCCGGGGTTCGATCCCCGACCGCGTCATACCAAAAGATGTTAAAAGATGGTACTTATTGTTACCCTGTCTTGCGCTCGGCATTAAGGGGCTAAAACAAGGACTGGTCAGCTCGGAGTAAGTAAACTGTGTCTGAGTGGGGTATTCATGTTAAACTGCGGCATGGTATCTCAGTGAGCTAGCGCTATAAATCGGCATCAGTCCGGACTAGTACAAGCAGCCACACAAACACACACACGTACATGCACGTCGCTATATACGTGCAATAATCTTGGACGCGACGTTAAACCCAATTCACCTCACCTCAGAACTCACTACCACCCAGTTCATCTACCCAACCAACACATCGACCTATGTACCCCCCCCCCCGCCCCCCCCCCCCACCACCACCACCACATCAACCTACCCCACCACCACCACACCAACCTATGTACCCCACCACCACCACCACACCAACCTATGTACCCCACCACCACCACCACACCAAACCTACCCCACCACCACCACACTAACCTATGTACCCCACCACCACCACACCAACCTACCCCACCACCACCACACTAACCTATGTACCCCGCCACCACCACACCAACCTACCCCATCACCAATCTATGTACCCTGCCACCATCACCACACCAACCTATGTACCCCACCACCACCACACCAACCTATGTACCCCACCACCACCACCACACCAACCTATGTACCCCACCACCACACCAACCTATGTACCCCACCACCACACCAACCTATGTACCCAACCACCACCACCACCACACCAACCTATGTAACCCCGCCACCACCACCACACCAACCTATGTACCCCACCACAACACCAACCTATGTACCCCACCACCACCACCACCACCACCACCACCACCACACCAACCTATGTACCCCACTGCCACCACCACACAAACCTATGTACCCCACCACCACCGCCACACAAACCTATGTACCCTGCCACCAGCACCACACCAACTTATGTACCCCACCACCACCACCACACCAACCTATGTACCCCACCACCACACCAACCTATGTACCCCACCACCACACCAACCTACGTACCCAACCACCACCACCACCACACCAACCTACCCCATCACCAATCTATGTACCCTGCCACCATCACCACACCAACCTATGTACCCCACCACCACCACACCAACCTATGTACCCCACCACCACCACCACACCAACCTATGTACCCCACCACCACACCAACCTATGTACCCAACCACCACCACCACCACCACACCAACCTATGTAACCCCGCCACCACCACCACACCAACCTATGTACCCCACCACAACACCAACCTATGTACCCCACCACCACCACCACCACCACCACCACACCAACCTATGTACCCCACTGCCACCACCACACAAACCTATGTACCCCACCACCACCGCCACACAAACCTATGTACCCCGCCACCAGCACCACACCAACCTATGTACCCCACCACCACCACCACCACACCAACCTATGTACCCCACCACCACACCAACCTATGTACCCCACCACCACACCAACGTATGTACCCAAACACCACCACCACCACACCAACCTATGTAACCCCGCCACCACCACCACACCAACCTATGTACCCCCGCCACCACCACCACACCAACCTATGTAACCCCGCCACCACCACCACACCAACCTATGTACCCCACCACCACCACCACACCAAACCTACCCCACCACCACCACACTAACCTATGTACCCCACCACCACCACACCAACCTACCCCACCACCACCATACTAACCTATGTACCCCGCCACCACCACACCAACCTACCCCATCACCAACCTATGTACCCCACCACCACACCAACCTATGTACCCCACCACCACACCAACCTACGTACCCAACCACCACCACCACCACACCAACCTACCCCATCACCAATCTATGTACCCTGCCACCATCACCACACCAACCTATGTACCCCACCACCACCACACCAACCTATGTACCCCACCACCACCACCACACCAACCTATGTACCCCACCACCACACCAACCTATGTACCCAACCACCACCACCACCACACCAATCTATGTACCCTGCCACCATCACCACACCAACCTATGTACCCCACCACCACCACACCAACCTATGTACCCCACCACCACCACCACACCAACCTATGTACCCCACCACCACACCAACATATGTACCCAACCACCACCACCACCACACCAACCTATGTAACCCCGCCACCACCACCACACCAACCTATGTACCCCACCACCACACCAACCTATGTACCCCACCACAACACCAACCTATGTACCCCACCACCACCACCACCACCACCACCACACAAACCTATGTACCCCACCACCACCGCCACACAAACCTATGTACCCCGCCACCAGCACCACACCAACCTATGTACCCCACCACCACCACCACACCAACCTATGTACCCCACCACCACACCAACCTATGTACCCCACCACCACACCAACCTACGTACCCAACCACCACCACCACCACACCAACCTACCCCATCACCAATCTATGTACCCTGCCACCATCACCACACCAACCTATGTACCCCACCACCACCACACCAACCTATGTACCCCACCACCACCACCACACCAACCTATGTACCCCACCACCACACCAACCTATGTACCCAACCACCACCACCACCACACCAACCTATGTAACCCCGCCACCACCACCACACCAACCTATGTACCCCACCACAACACCAACCTATGTACCCCACCACCACCACCACCACCACCACCACCACCACACCAACCTATGTACCCCACTGCCACCACCACACAAACCTATGTACCCCACCACCACCGCCACACAAACCTATGTACCCCGCCACCAGCACCACACCAACCTATGTACCCCACCACCACCACCACCACACCAACCTATGTACCCCACCACCACACCAACCTATGTACCCCACCACCACACCAACGTATGTACCCAACCACCACCACCACCACACCAACCTATGTAACCCCGCCACCACCACCACACCAACCTATGTACCCCGCCACCACCACCACACCAACCTATGTAACCCCGCCACCACCACCACACCAACCTATGTACCCCCGCCACCACCACCACACCAACCTATGTACCCCCGCCACCACCACCACACCAACCTATGTACCCCACCACCACCACCACCACCACCACCACACCAACCTATGTAACCCCGCCACCACCACCACACCAACCTATGTACCCCGCCACCACCACCACACCAACCTATGTACCCCCGCCACCACCACCACACCAACCTATGTAACCCCGCCACCACCACCACACCAACCTATGTACCCCACCACAATACCAACCTATGTACCCCACCACCACCACCACCACCACCACACCAACCTATGTACCCCACTGCCACCACCACTCAAACCTATGTACCCCACCACCACCGCCACACAAACCTATGTACCCCACCACCACCACCACACCAGCTTATGTACCCCACCACCACCACACCAACCTATGTAACCCACCAGCACCACACCAACCTATGTACCCAGCCACCACCAGCACCACACCAACCTATGTACCCCACCACCACCACCACACCAGCTTATGTACCCCACCACCACCACCACACCAGCTTATGTACCCCACCACCACCACCACACCAACCTATGTAACCCACCACCAACACACCAACCTATGTACCCAGCCACCACCACCACCACCACACCAACCACCACTACACCAATCTATGTACCCACCAACACACCAACCACCAACACACCAACCTCTGGGGCTAACTACCAAGCAAAGGAAACCCCATTAGCACCTGTATAAATCCTTAAAAAGAAAATGATAGATAGATGATATTTACATAATATTTCTCTTGCATGCATCTCAACTTTTATTTTATTTTTGCTGTCACAAGCCACAGGGAAATTAATGAATGTCTATTTATTCCAAGTGAACCAAAGGGTTACCAGGTGAATGACTCCAAATGTCAAACTTAGACATAAATAGCTTCTTTTGTGCTCACTACTCTACAACCGGCGACAGAAAAATGAAGGCTTCCTTCCTGTGCTGTCTCTCTCAGTAAGTAATGATGGTGTTTGTTAAATCTGCATGTTTATGTTGGGATTTGACATGTCTGTAATGACAGATTTTACACATATACAACTTCATTTTGGCACATTACAAGTTGTAAGGAAGGCATAGGTCTGATAGCTGTGACATTTCAGCTCTATTTTTTTTTTAATCTCACATTCCTTGTTATGTCAAAGGTTGTGTTTCTGTTTGAAGAGAAAGTTTTAAGCTCACTTGGATGAAGGCAAGCAAACTTTCTTCAGTGCTAGCAACTGTTATTTGTTCATAAATCAACTAAATCAAAATGAATCTCCTCCAAATGTGGTTTAGGCATGTAGTCTCTCTTTAAAGACAGATTGAGTCCACATGATATTGTGATCTAGAACTCATTTCCAGATTATCTCCTGAACAGATATCGATGGGTTGTGTCCATAGTTGTTAGTTGGAAAGTTCTTTGTATCAGATTGGTCAAGGTTGATAAAGTCACATGACAATTGCGATTAAGGAACATGTTTCTGCATGTGAACTTTGACTTTCAAATTATTCTTCCATGGACTGCTTCATGTCCAGAGAAAATCATTGGATTCGATGGTTGCTTACAGCAATGTCTTTTGGATATAATTACTAAATGAAGTCTTTGTAACCAATGAACTGCCATCGTTAATGTATTGAGAGAAAATCATTGGGTTCCATGGTTGTGTACAGCAATGCCATTGGGATGTAATGACAAAGTCTTTCAAAATCAACAAACTGCCAACGTCAATGTTTTGAGTCTGTTTTGGGCATCCCAAAGACATCGACACAGCCATTGTCATGAAGGTCAAATGATCCCATTCATTTGTTGCCTTTCTTTCAGGAGATATTGGGGCTGAACAGACTATACTCTGTTCCAGCAACTTTTGCTGATAGGTGAGTCTGCAAGCAATACGAGCCCACAGTATTGCCTTGAGAGTATAGTTCTTGATGTTGCTTTGAGATGTCTGGCCAAACCCGAAACTAAATCAGACCAAAGATCGGTGGTTGAATTTGAAATGTGCAAACAAGGGAATTGATGCCATGAATTTAAGTAACCTTGTCAGACAAAAATCAGTTGTCCCACATTATTTTACATTTCAGGACCCACCAACAATGGCAGTCCTACAAACACAATATCATCTTGATTGTTTATTTATTGGAATGTGTTCTAGAACATAGACTTGATAGCTCAAGTTCTATTAATTGTGGCTGCCAAGAGTCATCATTATAACTGCCACCAACCTGTAGGCAATATAATCACAGGTGACTTCTCTATTGTTGGCAATAACAACCTACCCGTGAAGATACGAGGTAGAATAGCTCTTCAGCAACCCATGCTTGCCATAAAAGGCGACTAACAGGATCGAGTGGTCAGGCTCGCTGACTTGGTTGATCTCAATTGCGTGGATTGATGCTCATCGCTGGATTGTCTGGTCCATACTCGATTATTTTACAGACCGCCGTCATATAGCTGGAATATTGCTGCGTGCAGCGTTAAGCAACAAACAAACAAATAATAACAACCGTCAGTTATTCAAATATGGACCAAAATATAGTGAGCAGCATCCAACAAATTGGGATCATAATTTGAAATCATTTTGGATGCTGTAGAAGCACATGCTAAAAAAATAGGTTACCTGTAGATTTAACCGTGCTAATTTGGAACCGAACGCACAGCCAAAACTAAATGTCATGCAGGTGAGCTACAGTACATACTCCTGTTGAGTGTTATGATAATACCATCTTTTCTATACCACTATGGTCAATAATGTTTCTGAAATCCCACCACGCCATCAGATAACAATATGAAATGTTTACAAAAATCTTGCAGCTAAAAAAACAAAAATATTTTTTCTTGTTAACAATTTGATTTATTTGTGAGAAGGAAACCAGTTTCTCCGCTTTTATAAATACTTGCAGTGTGAAGATAAGCGGAATGTGTATTATCTATAAAAAGTTATAATTATTGGATTCTTTGTACACATACTGGTAATGAAAGTCATTACATTCCTATGTGAAACACTTAATCCTTTCTGCATTTGCTTGACTACAGAACAACCAGGTCATCTGATGTTACTTCTAAAACCTTAATTACAGATTCAAATTTCAAAATATACATGTTTTCCTTTTTTTGTGACCCTTAACATTTGTATCAGCTTACTGGCTTTGCTAGGTTAACAACACATTTTCTCGAAACAATGCAACAGAATTGCCCCAGGGACTCAGTTTTGGCACAGCCTGATTGAGAGAAAGGAAACCTATTCTGCAAAGCTTGTATTCCTGAAGGGTTCAACTGTTCTCTCAGATTACATAAATTTTCTATAATAACACATAGAGTACAGTTTTGCTGCCATTTTGTGGTTTGATTCTCATGTTGGAAGTGAGTTGAATAGTCTTAATTTTTTTCTGGAGCTTTGGTATGTGCCTTATCATTTTTTGTCTGACCCTTTTTAACACAATTTGGTTAACTGGTTGTAAGGTTTGACTTCGGACCCTCAAGGTAACGGCAAAACAATTGCATCTATACATCCATTTTCATGTGATCAATCAGAGTTTTTAGACACTGTGATGAATTTGCCATTTCAGAGATCTTTGATAGTTAACCTGAATTCCCTTGGTGCATTTGTCTATTAAAACACTCTTGAATCACTTTTAGAAAGTGCCAGTTGAATAAAGATTCATATTTTCCCCAAAAATATGTTTAGAATAGACTCATTAAAAGTTTTCAAGTAAATTTTAATTTGAAAATAGTGCAAAAATGAAGTGACAAATAATGATTTATCTTCAGATATATTGGTGTAAAGTGATATTCCACATTCTTTGTGGTACTTTAAGCGGAACAATAGATACACAGGTCATTAGAGATCTTTGTTACTCCCTGCATCACGCTCAACAGCCAGGGGTATGATAACAGTATTAAACATTTCCTTGAGAATATAAAGCCCACAACTGCATTATCATACTATATTCTGTCTGATGAGGAGATTTTATCATTCCTCCATGTCAGAATGATGAGATTTGATTGGTCCACATGTTCTTGGTAAAATACTATGTAACCAACCTTGGAGGGGAATAAATTTCATATACCCCACCATGGGCAAATCAGGCTGCACGTGGATGTCTGAGAGCAAGAATAAATCAAATAAACCCAGCTTCAAAGCAAAATAACGCACAGCTTTTTCCAAGTCAATGGAAGTCACTTGGCATAGAGCAAGCTGACCTCAGCCCAATCGAACAGCTGTTTTCTATCAATTTTGAATTTGTTTGAATTCTTTTACAATGTCATACTCAAACATGTCGGTAAGATAAACTCGTAGCAGGATCACAAGGGGTACATGGAATTTTATGCGTCCTGGAAGCGAGTGGTATGAAACATAATGAGGGAGGCATAAAACCCCATGTACCCCTCATGATCCTGCTACAACTTATAATGTCGAAAAATAATTAGCAACTCCATGAAGGCAGTGCAGCATTATTAGGCTCAGAACTTTCCTGCCATCCTTCACTAACTTCACTAAATTGAGTTTGGAAATGAATGAACACTATGAGGTTTAAGATGTTAAATTAGCACAGGTTGTCATTGTTATTTGAAAACTCCCATCAGGATTGAGTATTTTCCAAATCCTTGGTGGAAGTCAGTTTCATTTAGTGAAAATACAATATGGCATTATTTTATGTTTTTTCAGTTCGACTTTAAGATTCATGCATGATCTCACTGCAAGGAATAAAAAAAAAAATATGTCACATCAATCTTCATTTATGAACATAAACAAATTAGCATGAATTATAAAAAGATACAATCGTGACCAAACATTCTGTTTTGGACAACTGCAGATTAGACTTGGATACTGTAATGTAGATGCATGTAACACTGATGGTTGTTTTCACTGGGTTTGTCTGTATAACACAATGCTGAATTCGTAAAAACGGACTATTTTGCCTGTATCAAAACTACAATATGCAGGAGACAATGTTATCAACATTAGTGTTAAATCCTGCCCTTGGGAGCAGCTTTATGTCAATGTGTGATCCTGAAATGTGTCGTGTAGACGTTATGGCTTTGTCAGAAGATCGAGGTCTCCGTAATATTCCATTTGTGTACTGCAAGCCTGAGATCCAGATATATTGGGGGATGTTTTATCAAAATGAAAGGACGCACTGACCCCCAGAGTGTACATTACCCATCAAAGAGAACCATTTATGTGCTGGTGTTTTATCAGCGCAGCCGTAACCTCCATGATCTGTTTCAGAATGAGATATGAAGCTGTTATGTTATTGTCCCTGAATCTTGTTCTAACTGTCAACTGGTGTGTTTGTGAAGGATCATTGGATCATGTTGATTCAGTAACTCTGTTCTGTAAAATTTATGGCTGCTTTGAGAAGGGAAATGTTCGTATTCACATGTTGGTGAGAATTAAAAGCAATGACATTTTGATAATGTGGATTTATTGTATTTTTGGCTCTCTTTTCTGCTCATACTGGACTTTCCATAAATGATTTATCAGCACCTTTGTAGTACAAATATGTATGGTGAATTATAATGTTACTGTTATTTAGGTTCAGCTTAGAATGACATTTTGATGTTATGCCAATTAAATTCTTGTATAAATCACCAGATTCAAAAGGGAATATCTGGTAAGAAGCTGCTCACTTTCAAGATTGTGCTTCACAATACTGCCCATTTATTCAAGTATTTTATGTCCCGTTTACATTGAGGTCAGTACTGCACAATATTGTGCATATAATCAAGTATTATTTTGTCCTGCTACAGTGAGGTCAGTTCTGATCAATACTGTGAAAGTTTGCAAGTATGCAAGTATTATTTTGTACCAGCTACAATGAGATCAGTGCCACACAATACTGGTACCTATTATTCTCCCCCACCACAAGTGGGAGGGGGATATAGAAATGGTTGCTGTCCGTCAGGTTTTGTTTCCGGAGCATAGCTTGGAAACTGTTTAATATTACATTATGAAACTTTGCATATGTATCAGACAAGGCCTGAAAGGGTGCCGTTTGAAGTTTTGGCATTTCTGACAAAAAATATTTTTGCATTTCCAGGCAACAAACCGCACTCAGATTCAAATACGTGTCACAATCGGAACATAACTCGGAAACCCTTTGGTATTTTATTATGAAACTTTGCATATGTATCAAAGACATGCTGAATTGGTGCCTTTTGATGTTTTCGTATTTCTATGAAAGATATTTCGTTTGTCTTTCCGTGGCACCAAATCAGACTCAGACTCGAATATGTGTAGCATATGTTTTCAGAGCATAACTCAGAAACCGTTTGATATTTTATTATGAAACTATCAGTGACAAGAGGCATATTTAATTGCATAATGTTTTGTTAATTACTGTTAATGATGACATTTTGTGAAATTATTTCTATTTGAAAAGTGAGTTTGTATTAATCATTGAGAGGGAAAGAGTTATGTTTTACCATAATATTTAGTCATTTTAGCTCCAGAATTGTTTTTATTTTACAACAGAATTTGCCTGGGAATGGTTTGTACTATAATCTTCAAGTGGCCCCCGAAACTGCTTACTTCCTTGTAGTGGATTAATAATGTTTTAGTGCTTACAATTAGGCCATTTACTATAGGTTCCAGTAAACTTGTGAAGATGCCGTATTTCTATTTTCTAGAGCTGCCCTCCTTTCTCCATGTTTGTTTACTAATATATGAACAAACCAAATTCTATTGTGCCATATGGTCGAGGATAGCGACAATACTGTTTTTTTGTTTATATGGGCCGGTCGGGTAGCCTAGTGGTTAAAGTGTTCGCTCGTCACACTGAAGACATGGGTTCGATTCCCGACATGGGTACAATGTGCGAAGCCCATTTCTGGTGTCCCCTGCCATGATATTGCTGGAACATTGCTAAAAACGGCGTAAAACCATACTCACTCACTCACTCTTGTTTATATGCCTCTCTGAATTTAAATTGTTTTCTTGTGGAAACACATTCAACTTAACTGGTGGTATAATTCCCCTGAGCCAGCTGCATATAGATATATAAACTGCTTCTGATATCAAGAGACTTTTAACGGACAGCCAGGTTATCAGTAATGTCTTGGCATGGACTGCAGACTGTACAAAAAATGTACCCAAATTGTTTTTTCAATTTGACATGATTTTCATTAGCTCCTGTGAACTGTTATTACATGCAAAGGCAAGTTGATGGTTCACCTGAATAAAACACGAAGACATTTGGTAGCAGTCAAAATAGGGAGTTGCATCGGACATCACTGATGCATCAAATTTTTAAATGTCCTTTACATGTCTACCATAAGATGTTTTGAAAACTTTACAGAGGCTTTGAATGTTATAACCTTGATCAAACAACTTCTGAGCAAGAGTGGTAGGATCTCTTTGAAATCTTGGAAAAAGCATGCTCGATTGTACCTCAAAAGTTGTGAGCTGGAGAATGCAAAGCCTGGAACTGCTGCCTTAATGTCTTACCCCCAAATGAGAAAGTCTAACATTTCACATATTGTTTTTTCAGTTTACTTCAGATGGCATTTGCTTTCTTTTTTGACAAATTGTCCTGGACCTCTGAGTATAAAGATACGTAACTATCTGTCACCATGTTTTGTAACTAAAGCCCCATGGATTTGTCATGTAGGATAGTGGTGTACAAAATGGAAAAATCAAATCTTTTGACTCAGTTCTTTTCTGAGATAGCAAAAATGTCAAGCAAATCCTTGTATTTTTTAAGAACCCTCATGATGTTAATTCCACTGGTCTCTAGTACATTCTGTGAATATAAAGAAAGTCCTCAACTACAAGACTAGGTTTCAGCTCCGGAAGAGTGGTCCCTGTTGCAGACTGTTCATGTAATTAACGTGTTGTCTGCATGCATGAGAGACGTACAAACGTTATATATAATGATTATTTGAAAATTTCTATGTGCAGGGGGTCAATGTACAGGTCTCGGCAGGAAGTGGCAACATGGAGTCTATACAAGTTTATTTTATAATATATACAAGAAGCAGTATGTATCAGGTCAGCACATAATAATAGCAGTGGTGGTGTGGGTGCCCCGGAGCACCTTGCCTAACCCGAGCTAGGCTGAGGGTAAAACTTTCTTCTATTTTCATCTCTGGACCAAGGCTTATATCCAAGGTCATCTGACACGGATTAGGTCATAAATCTAAAAAAACAGTAAATCACGAGGCACATAGTTGCTCACATATTCAGGATGGCGGACAGTCAATGTTGAATACAATGGGGATTAACATTGATATTAGTATTCTAAATTAATGGCAGTAAAGTGATTCAAGCCATATACTGGTACATGTTCTGACTTTAGGGTGATGAGCCTTTGGAATGAAATGTTCATTCATACATAGGTTGTACTAAATCACCTGCTATGACATAACTTTCATGAAGTTGTATTTCGTGCAGATAGAGTTTACGGCAGCTGTACCAACAGTTTTAATGTTAATGTTGTGATATTGATCAAATGATGTCTTGCACAACTATCCAACTGATTATATGTCTATACGTTGGTGATAAAACACTGAGCGTTATTGGCAAGGACTAGGATCTGATGATATAATACGAGTCTACATCCAAATGTCAGCCTGTTTATTGGTTTAAAGATTAGTGATTGAATAGGGATTATGTCACAGTAACATTGCAGCAATGTCACTGTAACCCAGTGTTTGAAATAACATTAAAACCCAACAAGACAGTCGGGCAGGTGACCCATAAATGTTGCCTGCTCATCTTCAAAGTAACATGCCTCCATTCAGACATTTTGACAATTTTGAAATTTAGAGAAAAATTCTTTATTCAGTTGAAATAATGCAAACAATAACTTGAGAATCTGGGAGTTATGATAAAACTGAATATGTGAGTAGTCTTATATTTATCTGCCAGACTGTCAGGCAGGCGCAGGAAAATTTCATGCAGGCCGACAGAAAAGATACCAGCTACAGGCAGGCAGGCAGGTGGGCAGACACTGCTGTGACTAGGGTCCAGTTCCAGAATACAGTTACAGGGCTAAGACAATCATAACTCCCATGCTTTATCAAATACTTACAGTAATCATATGGCATAGACCTTAAAAGTAGACAAGTATAGACGTGACAGACCAATAGCCAATTGTCTGAACAGTGATTCATTCTATTTACCATTCCATTGTTTGAAAATAAAAATGAAGGTCATTGGGGTGCTTGTCATGATCAAATGTTTACAGTGACCCCTGGACTTGAATCAACCTGTCAACAGGACAGGTAAATAGCCCTAGCCCAGTCCCTGTTTTCAATAGAGAATTTGTGTTAATGGTTCCAAAGATTAAAAAAATGTGGTTTTGTGGATGGAACCCAGAAAGAGTCTTTTGGGTACAGTTGTCCTCAGTGTGTAAAGCTATAGGATGACATGATGAAACCTGAGCCTGAAGCTATCAATGTAAGTATACTTTGTTTGCTTGTTGTGGAAGGTGCACTCAGCAATATTACAACTTTAGTTCTGTAAATAATCGAGTCTGGAACAGACAAGCCAGTGACTGCCATCATGAGTATTGCTCATTTCATTTGGGATATAGTGACATGCAATTAACCAAGTCACCAAAGTCGTACCACCCAAACCATTTAGTCGCCTCTTGCAACAAGCATTATGAGGCTGATAGGGACCTATATTCTTACCAAGAGTCGAAACTGTGTCAGTTTGGAATATGTGTCATTAGACTTCTGATGGGAGGGAAGCACAGAAACGAGGTTAATTCCATTACAAGAATGGTTAACATGGTAATTAAGACATCTTTGATGTCATCAGCATCTAAATATAGTTAACAAGGGGATTAGGTAGCCAGTGTGTTAAAATGGGCAGAAAGACAAGACCCAGCTCCAGTGTTAGTTTCAAATAGCTGAATCAGTGCTCTTGAAAATGTTCTCTGGTCAGCTTGTAATTGTAATTGTGGAGCCAATTCTTTGTGTCCTCTTCATGTATTGCAATATGAAATACTTTTTGGCCAGTTGTGATATGTAGCAATATTTACCCTGCTTGAAATATTTCTGTTGTCACCAAAGTTGTTTCATGTGTTCCTTTATGTGAGACCTGCACCATCAAAACTATCAGCTACTGTAGTCCTAGGTAATTGGTATGCATGGTTGAATTCTTGTGATTCATGTATTCAAGTATTGATATCTCTCCTTTCTTAGTGTCCCCTGTTGATGCCCACTCATGGTGCCCTCTCCCTTTCTAATGTCCCTGTTGATGCCCTCTCCTTTCTTAGTGTCTCCTGTTGATGCCTACTCTTAGTGCCCTCTCCCTTTCTAATGTCCCCTGTTGATGCCCTCTCCTTTCTTGTTGATACCCACTCTTGGTGCCCACTCCTTTCTTAGTGTCTCCTGTTAATGCCTACTCTTAGTGCCCTCTCCCTTTCTAATGTCCCCCTGTTGATGCCCTCTCCTTTCTTAGTGTCTCCTGTTGATACCCACTCTTGGTGCCCACGCCTTTCTTAGTGTCTCCTGTTAATGCCTACTCTTAGTGCCCTCTCCTTTCTTAGTGTTTCCTGTTAATGCCTATTGTTAGTGCCCTCTCCTTTCTTAGTGTCTCCTGTTGATACCCACTCTTGGTGCCCACTCCTTTCTGAGTGTATCCTGTTAATGCCTACTCTTAGTGCCCTCTCCTTTCTTAGTGTCTCCTGTTAATGCCTACTCTTAGTCCCCTCTCCCTTTCTAATGTCCCCTGTTGATGCCCTCTCCCTTCTGAGTATCTCCTGTTTATGTCCAATCATAGTATCCCCTACCCTTCACAACAACCTTGTCTCACACCAGTGTTTGTAGGAAAACTTGCAGTAATACCAGATATGGTTTTTAGACAGGCTTAAACACCCAAGTGCATATTTTTAAAGACATTATATAATTTATGATGACAACCATTAATTTGTGACATATACAGCATTTTTTTTTACGATCAACCAAAACAAAGGGTTTCTAAAAGTTTTTAAATGCACCATAAAAGCAGCGTTTACATACCGGTAGGTATTTTGAACATAAAATTTGCAATGTAAAAGTGTTGAATATCCCTGATGGAAACCTGCTTGTGTATCGGAAATCAGTTCCTTTACTTCAATCCATGTTGGCAATCTGTTTTCTATTACACCAGTGAAGATTTTCCCAGGAACATTTAATTTTGAAATTCCTGTGTCATTCTTAGGGCCAGTCATTGATCCAGATTTAAATAGAGGAATGATCATGCCTACGTTCCAGTGTTCTGGAAAGATTGCATTGTCCAGTATTTTATTGAATACAAGTATGGTATGAGGGCTTCAGAAAATGTATAAAATTTAAATGCAATTCTGTCTTCTCCAGACTTTATTGCTTCTTTGATTTCTTCACTTGAAATAGCAACTTTTAGCAAATCATCTGTAGGTGAGGTGAGGTGAAATGGGGTTTAACGTCGCGTTCAAGATTATTGTATTTATATAGCGACTTGTGTGTGTGTGGCTGCTTTTACTCGTCCAGACTAAAGCTGATTTTATAGTGCTAGCCCACTGAGATATCTTGCTGCAGTTTAACATGAATACCCCACTCAGACACAGTATACTGACTCCGAGCCGACCAGCCCGAGTGCCGAGTGCCAGACAGGGTAACAACAAGTACCATGTATTAACGTTGTTTGGTATGACGCAGCCAGGGATCGAACCCCCGAGGTTCCGCTCTGCCACGAGACTAGGGAGTCTGATCTGAAGGAGTGTTCTTAATACAGTCATCACAATAGAGGTTGTTGCTGGCGTTAACTTCATGCTCATTAAAGTTAGGTGATATGCTGTTTAAATCGGAAGACAATAAAGCTTTAAAATAATCAATCCAAACACCCAGTGTAAATTGGTTCGTTGGGGAAATGTTTGACACAGCACATATAATAGTTTCATAAAATCTCTTTTTTAAGGCACAACATTTTCCATATCTGGCTTTAAGAGGAACGTAATTTTCAAGATTATTTTAACATTTAAATCTAAATTTATTGACAGATCTGTATTTTGCTATCTTCTACTCTCTGTGTTCCCTGTCATACCAAGGTGTTTGAACCTTATGATGATGGGATATAAGGTAATATGCACCAGAACAAGATGTTGAGGATAGGCCTGGGACGAGTCCAAATTTACTTCCAGGGTACCCACCCCCCTATTTCCCGACCCTACCCGGGTACCCACTGTAGGTCTCAAGATAAACAAAATGTCCACAGCACTTGCAAAACATTTTTAGATACATGTATTAAATTATCTCGTCATGCATACACTGAAGATAAGTTATATCTTTAATCAACCATATGAAAAGTCCCAAGGAATGGGTGTTTAGTCAGAAAGAAATGCGAACATTAGTGTCTTGTAGTGTTACCATAGAGTTCTCGATAATTTTTGTCATTAAACAATATATCACGTGGCTAACCACAGGTCCGGGTAGTCCTATGGGTACCTGGGTCCTATTCAATACCTACCTGACCCAGGTACCCGAGTAACCGTCCTAGCCCTAGTTGAGGATATAAATATATCATGTAATTTGTCATTTGCCAAGTTAATGTCCTATTCAAGAATGTCTGAAAATAACTCAAGCATTAATGATCTTGTGCAACTTATGAGATGATGTAAATATTATTTTCTTGAATCTGCAAGTTTTTTCTTTGGGTTCCAAATTAAAGGTATAAGTGAAATTTCGACCAGAGTGGAATTGAGAGTAAACAAATTACTAGAAAAGAGTACATGATGGGCACATGATACGATTCTGTCTGTGGAAGGATCTATTGCTATACCATTAGAGACAAATGTGTTGTTACTCAGAACATCAGATAGAGTTCGACCATTATCAATATGAATTCGAAATGTTTTACATGTATTGATTTAAGATAATCTTATATAGTTCTTATCACAGACATCACATGAATGACAAGGAGCCTCAATCTAGAGGTAGAAAATGTAAAAATGTCATCAGGTAAGTTGTGCCTTTAGATTCTCGGCATGTTAGGTGTTTGCACATTCCCTCAGATTAAAGTGAAAGTTGATTGTGTAAAATATCTGTACTGTTATCTTCTGTAAGTTTGTATATCAGAGATCATTCTGGGTGTATACAAAACCCAGGAAAATGTTTCTGTGGAAGGATTCATCAGAACATAAAAACATAATTCTTCAAGTGTCCCCTCTTGATGTCCACTCTCAGGTCCCCAACCATTCTGTGTGTCCCCTGTTGATGCCCTCTCCTTTCTTTGTGTCCCCTGTTGATGCCCACTTTCAGTGCCCTCTCCTTTCTTTGTGTCCCCTGTTGATGCCCATGCACTTTCAGTGCCCTCTCCTTTCTTTGTGTCCCCTGTTGATGCCCATGCACTTTCAGTGCCCTCTCCTTTCTTTGTGTCCCCTCTTGATGTCCACTCTCAGTGCCCTCTCCTTTCTTTGTGTCCCCTGTTGATGCCCTCTCCTTTCTTTGCATCCCCTGTTGATGCCCACTTTCAGTGCCCTCTCCTTTCTTTGTGTCCCCTCTTGATGTCCACTCTGTGCCCTCTCCTTTCTTTGTGTCCCCTCTTGATGCCCACTCTCAGTGCCCTCTCCTTTCTTTGTGTCCCCTGTTGATGCCCTCTCCTTTCTTTGCATCCCCTGTTGATGCCCACTTTCAGTGCCCTCTCCTTCCTTTGTGTCCCCTGTTTATGCCCGCTTTCAGTGCCCTCTCCTTTCTTAGTGTCCCCTCTTGATGCCCACTCTCAGTGCCCTCTCCTTTCTTAGTGTCCCCTGTTTATGCCCACTCTCAGTGCCCTCTCCTTTCTTAGTGTCCCCTCTTGATGCCCACTCTCAGTGCCCTCTCCTTTCCTTGTGTACCCTGTTGATGCCCACTCTCAGTGTCCTCTCTTTTCTTTGCATCCCCTGTTGATGCCCACTCTCAGTGCCCTCTCCTTTCTTTGTGCCCCCTCTTGATGCCCTCTCCTTTCTTAGTGGCCCTTCTTGATGCCCACTCTTATGATGGATCATAAGTTGTTTGTTTACGAAACTGGACAGTTTCAAGAATGGCTGGCTGTACCTATATTGGAGTGACAAGAGGGCAATTCAAGGCTTTTGTTACCTAACTTGTGACTTAACTACTTGCCAAATGCAGATTGGATACCAAGTAATAAACAACAAATTTTTGCCAGCTTTAAACACTCCTTGATTCAAGACCTTCAGCTGTTACAAAATACAGTTGATTGTTCCCAATATACATATTCAAAGAACTTCAATGAATGGTTTAGTCTGTATTAAGCTTTAGAAAAAATGATACAGTGAAACAGGACCAGCTTTGAAGCATAACTAACATTGATCGAATGACTTGACTATTCTTGCATGTTGTTACATAAATGAAGTGAATATAAAGTTTTTAAAAGATGAGATAGATGGTTCACCTTTAAGAGAAGGCCAGTAGATAATAGATTTCTTTAAAGCTCTAGTTCATGGAATCACTTGTATCAAGGGGTTCAGTTAGCTTTATAAATTGCATACAATGCTATAAAAGATTATTAATCACACATGTACACTTGATTTACAATAATATTCTACAGATCAAACTTTTTGTTTTATGAATTTTGGAACAGATAACTTCAAGAAACCTTTTTGTTGAAATGACATGAAAACTTTTGTTTTTTGGTATTGTTCATTATGTTCAGAAGCATTTGTGATGTGTTGAAGTTAGTTTTTTGCTTGTGAGTCATGGAATTATCTACATAAAGATAATTAGTTTTAAATATTACAACAATAGCTTACCAATGAAGCCATCAGTCTGAATTACCTGGAGTGAATTTCTTCATGATAAAATCAATGCTTGTTTGGGTTTGGCTGTGCAGAATTCTGTCCCTTTGTAGTGTCAGAATCTGATGATAATGGGTTTGGATCCCAGATTCCCACAAAGTGGGGAGGGGGATGTAGGAAGATCGAGAGTTCATCCATCCATCTGTCCATCTGCTTCTCAGAGTGGGCAAATTTTCTTCAATACTATTTACGTTGAAGAAATGAAATTTTATGCATTGATGTTACTGGTCACAATCTCAAATGAGTTTGACAATTGGTGTCGTAAATTCAGTTCCATGCTTTTTAACTTAGTGCATGGGGTGTTCAATGGGGAAAAGTTTTCTCAGAAACTTCTGAACTAACATGAATGAAATTTACATGCTTAGCTGAGAGATACTTGTCAGGACTGAGTCTGAATTGGTGCCATAATTATTTTTTTCAAAGTTCCTTTCTTTGCGACATATTTTTAGATTTTGAGCATACAGTTTTGGCCCTTGATCCATGTTATTTTACAAATTGTCTGCAAAGGGGACAAGTTTTCTCAGTTTTTCTTGATAAGTATCTCTTAGATAAGCTGAGTGGGAGAATTGGTACCATGAATTATTTTTTCAAGAGAAGGGGCCTATTGTGTGTATTAAATTCACATTTAATTTTTTTTTCTGATGACATTAAGCAATCCAAGTGCCTCTTCTTAAGGCTCTATAGGACTCTTTTTTATAACTTATTATCACTATTATATGTACAATTGTGCCCCATGGTCGTTGGGATAGCGATTGTTTTCTTGTTATTCCTGGTTTATCAACACCAAACCTGTGCTCATTGGTTTCAAGTGGTGAAAATTTGGACTTGTATCACTTTGCGCTTTCCTCCCACATAAAGCTGACATAGTGTGATGGAAGTGAAATACTCACTTTCTCGCATATCTGACTAAACCATTTCCATGACCATAGGAAATCTGCTACATGCAAAGTTTATTGTATGATTCTGTCCATATGATAAGCATTGGTTTAATGAAGCGCCATCAAATAGTAATGATACCAGATGTTCCGTAAAAGGTGAGCGTATCCTGCCCCACCGGTGTCACACATCACAAGTCAATTAAATAATTGTCCACCTGAAAAATGACTTGGAAACATATGGTACAAGTCAAAATAGAGAATTGCGTGACATCATTTTTGTCACTGATTCATCAAATTTGAAATTCTCTCTCTGACCTGAAACACAAGTAGTTATTTGTTTTGCCTTAATGAAGGATACAAAAATGAAAGTTGTGATCTTGATACTCCTCACTGACCTAATTTTAACTTCCTATCACATGACTACCTTTGACTACCTGAACGTCATGACACTAAATTGGAAAACTGTCATGTTGAGAGTTGTCTTGCAGTCATACTCGGACATCAGATAGGAGATATTGGGTTCAGACTGACGGGTTGCAATTGTGGAATTTGTTGCTTACCATTTTTCCTGCCATTTTCTTCATGACTGAACTGGGATGCCATGAAAATAATACTGTCTGAGTAAAACTGCTTACCATGGTGAAAGTGGTGTCTACTATGTCCTCTTGATTACACTGATTGTATACAATACAGTAATGCCAGACTATATCTGCGGGATATTAAACACTACAGAGATTGTGATACTAGGTTTGGGGCAAGGCATGTATGTGTCAACAGACGATGGATCAAGATCAAACTGTCTCCATCACCTATGCAAGAAAAACATACAGCTGACTAGGAACATGGTTTCCTGAATATTGGAGGAGTTTCTGACAGCAGACATGGACCTCAATATTGAGGAACTTCTGCAATAGTTATTATTCTGGAAATGTTCATTAGAAGTCTTTCAGGGTCTGTTTTTTCACTTCTACATGAAAGAGCCGGCCTTGTCAAAAGCTTTTTCCAGATAACTTTCAGCATTATCTAAATCAGCTTGCACTTTAAGAAATTTTTGGTATAAATATTTGTTGATTGACTTTGTTTTTTTTTTGCTGCAAATGTGACAAGAGAACTGGAAAGAAAAGAATTATTTTCTTCATTCATTACATTTTAAAGTGAAAACTTACGATAAACTTTCAACATTGTTGTGAGAAATGAAAATCTATCAGAAATCACTTAATTGGAGCTTGACAAAAATGTACCTTTAAGACATGCTTTTTGCATAAATTGGTTTCAAATTTGGTCAAGGCAATTAACTCTCATGAGGATTCTAAAGCAGAACAGAGCTACTCTACAATCATGTTTGTTGTAGAAGCTAATGAAATGGAGATTAAGTGTTCAAAATGGAGATTTAATGGTGTTACGAGGTGATTTCCAAATTGAAACAGCAAGGTCAAACCAGAAATCCGTTCGTGTAACAGAACTTAATTGTGAAATCAACAAATGACCTGAGAAGATCGATGAATAATCAACAAAATATACTGAAACGCAGTTTTGGTTTACAGTCACAAAATGCAATACAATTGGCCAAATAAGTGACAGCAGCAGAATGTATTAGGCCTTATAACATATCATAATGTCAATACACTCACAGATGTTCAGAATTTGTCACTGTTAAATGTCTTGAAAGATGCCCTTGCTCCGTTCTTGAATCTGGAATAGTTTTGGAAGCTGCATTATCGGAAGACTGCAGTGTTTTGAGTCATGCAGATATCCAATCTGTACTATCCAATAGATAAGACACAAGTCAGGTTGTGAAGGCCCCCGAATTGCCCTTGTATCACACACACATATATATAGGTATGACCAGCCTTTTTGAAATTGTCTCATTCCAAAAAGTTCTCAAACGATAATGTCACACCTGTTTGTCATCATCCAAGGGAGGTAACTCTAATTCACATGTCCTGTTACAATCAGGCCACAACAGTACTCAATATTTTACGAGTGATTCAGGCATTTGCTGCCACTGACAATCACTACAAATAAAACATCGTCACTGCCAATAACAATAGTCATAATAGCTGAAAATCGTGATAACTTGAAAAGGTGACCACCACAGAGGATGATTCTCACTTTGCCATGCTGGATTGCATGTCACCCTGTCAAATTGTGGGTTTCACCAAAGTGGTGTATGTCTATAAGATATGCATCACTTTTGTCTGTCCCCTCACATTCACATTCAGCTGACTGGCCCTGATTTAACAGAAATATTGGCCAAATTAAGCTGCATTACATTCCTACCCAACTCACAGCTAAAATTATATATCCAGACTATTGATGATAATATTTACTTTGAGATATAAACTGTGGTCTTTTTGCCATACAAGCAATCCAAAATTGACATTTTTGACTGACAGGTGAATATAATGTTATGTTATTTGTCAAAAACATTTCGTGTTTTTTGTTTGGAATACAAGAAATTGTGTCACATCATGGCAAATTATATTTAGCAGAATAACTTTACAATACAGAAAAGGATAAGGCACATATTTTTTCATTTTGAAATCAAATTTGTTTGGTCTATCATTTCATATTTTTCCGTATGACATTTATAAAAAAAAACCCATTAGAATTGGAAGATATTTTTATTGTAATACCACTTCCATGACTTCCATTCATAATGCTTATTGTTTGATTAGGTCGAGTCTGTTTCAAATTGGATGATCTCAATTGGAATGAATGTCTGAGTATCAGTGACATTTACCAAATTAGAGCCAAATAATTAGAACGTGACCCACCAACTCTTTGCGCGTGTCAGCAGAATCAGTCTGCAATTAAGAAGAAATACATCATTATCATGGAGGGATTGTACAGTATGCTATTGCTATTGTTCAGCCATTGTTTTAGTTACAATTTGATTTTTGATCAAATGATAATTAGAACATTAATTTTAAACATTTTTTTTATTTGATATCGTATTTGTAGGACGAAATGTTTGCACCTTTGGGCATGCCAGAATGCAGGGCTCATGGGTTTCAGTTCCAGGCTCCCTGTTTACAGACCTTGGTTTGTCATAAAGACTTGCTTTACTTTGGGCTCTCCAACATTGAGGTGACTTGCTGTGAGAGAGCTAGAATACTTGTGGTGAGCGGTGTGATACTCAACTCACTCAGGAAAACAATGATCCAGTTTATTTTCTCTGAAAACATGGGGACTTGCTTCTGGGATTGACTGAGATGACAGTGGAAATAATTTTGAAGGACAGCAACTATAGAGTTATTCGAGTTCAACAGCCATGTGTGACATTCATGAATGGCGAAGGGTAGCAGGAAAACAAAGATGAACATTTTGTAAGAGCAGAAAAATGGGGTTTTACATTATGTGTAATTTCTGCGTGTTTGACGCAATGATTTCCTGAAATACTTGCGAAGCTTTTTGATATGAGTCATGACCGAAGAAATGAATACTCGGTACTTGTCAACATTACCATTATTTTTTGCTACTCCTCTAGTTGTGTGCATAATCAAATCTACAAATTTTCAGAATTAATGAGACTGAAATTACTTTCATAAAATAGAAACTTGGAATTCTAATGTCTATTTATAGATCACTGTTGCAAGCATAACTGCACATGACTGCACACCAGCCAATCAGCTGCGAGTATTTCTGTCTAGACCTTACTGCGGTCACTGTGTATTTGACAGCAAACAAGCATGTCCCCAGGGAAAGCCCAAATGTAGAATTCCAGAAAACGAAAAATGAAATTTTACACACTAATAGTACTTGGTCATGATCGTAAAGGAGTTAACATATAACATCTATGTTATTCGGTACTATATGAAAAAACTAAATTCTTATGCGCCCTCTGTGTGTGTGTGTTGGGGGGGGGGGGGGCGGGGGGGAAGAGAGAAATAGTGATAAAGCTTTCTCCACATTGATCTTTACTCACACATATAAGCTGGAATGCAGAATAACAGTTTAACTGAAATACCATTAAAAGCAACCTTAAACCAAATAACTCACTCCATAGCCCAATAAAGTATCTGGAGTCATGGAACTTCGAATGTTGTAGACAATGTGATTACAATAAAAATTTCTCCTTTACTTTGAAGTTTTTAGAGCTGTTGAATGGAGTGTGTTGAAACGTAACATAGTTGTCTCTCACCACAAGGGGCTGTAATTTTGTTAAAGTAATCAAAATTCAAGTTTTTGTTTAATAATTCAAAGACAAAATAAATAGATGGGACTGCTAATCTCACCAGAATGACAGAGCAGACAGAACTTGGTTCCTCAGTGACCACAAGGGACGCCACATGCTCCGATGTGCCTAGACTTCTTCTGTAAATCATTGTGCACACTGTCAACCACAGTCTACCAGGACCTATTCAATCTGACCAATATGAAGCTGGCCAGGAGTCATGTCACAATTGTTTACAACTGCATTGAACTGCATGTGTAAGCAAGGATTATATCCTACCGAAATATCATCCCGGGGGAAGTTCTACTCCAGAGTATAGTATCCTACCTTAGTGCCACACTGGTATGGATTCAAATTCACTAGGGAGAATCATCCTGACACTAGAGAATTTCATCCCTGGGATAACAAATAGGATAGGATAATATTCACTCTTACATATGCAGTTAATTTCTGAAGAAGAGAGTGGGGTGGGGATGGTGTGTGGGAGGGGGGTGGGGTGGTGTGTGGGTTGGTGGGATGGAGATATTATGGTCCTGTTGTTCTGATCTTCAAAAGCTTCAAATTGGTGTGCTGTTGTTGTGGGGTAAGAGTTAGCAAAGAGCCAGAGTCACAATTTTATTAACAAGAACAGAATGAACAATATCTTATACTACAATTTAAACAATAAAAAGAATATGATTCGCTATTACTGATTGTTACATGATGAAGTATGCCCTACAATTAGCGAATGGCCCAAATCGGTTGCTATGACAGAGAGATGTTGGTTGTTGTTTCAGTATTTACTGCAGAATATCTTGTCTGCCGTGATCTGAGTGTCATGGGTTTAATCCCAGTTTCCCCTAAATAATGTTCTGTAGCTTCTATAGCCCTTAGGTGATCATTTAGATTTTTACATATACTCATCATTCTTTTCGATGTTCTGAATTAAGCTCATAGTGCCATATACATATATATTTCAAGAAAATATATTGTTGACAATTTGAACAACTAGAACTTCTATTCATTGATGTCTTCATTAATGGCTGAATAGCATTTAATTTATAAATGACTCAGTATGGTCAATGATGTGGGAACAATCGTAACTATACTTTTCTGTAACTCATAAACATCTGGCCGGAGATCGGAAGGTTGGGGGTTCGATCCCTGGCCATGTCATACCAAAAGATGCTAAAAGATGGAATTTGTTGTTACACTGCCTCGTAGTTAGTATTAAGGGTCTGGTCGCGTCTTAGAGTCAGTATACTGTGTCTGGGTGGGGTATTCATGTTAAACTGCGGCATGGTATCTCATAGGGCAGGCAGTATAAATCACCATAATTTCAGACTTGTACAAGCATCTATACAAACACACACACACATGTTCATGCACGTCACTATGTGTGTGCAATAATTTTGAATGCGACATTAAATCCAATTTCACCTCACCTCACCTCACCTTAAAGTTCACAAATTGTGATTCATCTTCCATTCAACAGTGAACAATTTTCTCAAGGATGCAGCAATCTTTTGCATAGAAAGACATAGAAACAATGCTCACAAGGTGTGTATTCTAAGACATACAAAAACACAAGTAAATGTGACTGGATCTTCATGCAGGCTGTAGAATGACAAGTCATGAGGCCTGCATCCAGACCCAGCGTGGGAGGTGCAGGAAGGGTACGACACCACAATGCTCTGGCAAATTGGCAGCCCTAGCAAGTTTGACACAACTCTATTTGTCTGGTAACTCAAATTTATTGATGCATGTCACTCTAACAGTTAATGATGACTGCACTGACACAAAGCAGTGTCTCAGCTTGTCAGGTGGCACTATTTACAGGCCGAGATTGGAATGCGCTCCAGGATTGTGGAGCTTACATATTCCTTAATTGAAGGAATCATGTGGTGAAAAGTATTCATAAGGATCTTTACTGTAGGCTTCTAGCATAACTTGATTATATGTTTTGGTGTTATTCAAAGACTTTCCCCCCGGTTTATTAACTATTCATTTAGCAGATTTAGCAGTCAAACCAGTAGATCCTAACCTGTGTGTTTTCAAGAACATATCACTATCAAATAAAAATTGAACATAGAAATTCTACAACTACTCATGTGTATATCACTTCTGAAATAATGAAGCTTGAAATATGAATTTTGTACAAAAGTCATATCCATGAAGAAAACACAGAATTAACAAGGAAGTTGATGTTATCGGCTGACCAGTAGGTACATCTTGTTATCACTGACAGCTGAACTGTTCTGTCCGTCCAAGATAAAATCAGCCAGTGTATTCATCAAAGTTAGGAGTGGTAGACACATCAATGTCTGTGTTGGGTCAGTTTGTGAAACGGACCCTGGCAGTAGACTAAACAAATGAAGAGTGAGATGGACAAGCCAGGTGTGCAGTGCGGCAGGTGATGCAGGGGGCGGTCTAGACTCAAATTGGGTTTGGAAGTTGACAAGTTTAAATTGAGAGTGAAAGAGATATACATATATTCAGCTTGTCCTTTTTCTAAAGCTTGATGTAGTCTTGCATTATGAGTTCATAGTTTGCTTTTTATGGTAAAACAGGCTACAGATTGAATGCAATGTTTCTTATTTGTGATTTGATAATTTTTTTAATGCCGCACTCAGCTATATTCAAGCTGTATGATGGCAGCCTGTTAATAATTGAGTTTGAACCAGGTAATCCAGTGATTGACATCATGAGCTTTGATCTACACAATTGTTATGCATCAACCAAGTCAGCAAGCCTCAGACCACCTGATTCCATTAGTCGCCTCTTACGAAAAATATTTTTGCCTCTTACAGCAAACATGGGTTGTTGAAGATGTATTGTCTACTGGGATATTCATGGGTTTTATGATATATGATATTTACACATAGCAGTTACTGTAGTAGGACTTTAGAAAGAGGACATCTCCAGTCAAGGCCTAATGTCACGTTTCTACTCTGTACATATCTTTCTGTATAAATCTGAAGCAATCATGTGCAATTTCAGTCTCTTGGTTTTGTTTGTTTGTTTGTTGTTTAACACCGCATTCAGCAATATTCCAGCTATATGACGGTGGTCGACTCTGGACCAGACAATCCAGTGATTAAGATCATGAGCATCGATACACGCAATTGGGATCGATGACATGCATCAACCAAGTCAGCGAGCCTGACCACCCGATCCGGTTAATCGCCTTTTAAGGTAAACATAGTCGCCTTTTACGGCAAGCATGAGTTGCTGGAGACCTATTCTACCCCCAGACTCTTAGTATTACCATTAGTTACATACAGATGGATTGCCATGCAAATCATTTTTAATTGTCACATTGATACATGGTAAGTGCTTATTTATGTAGTCCATTAGAATAAACACCTTGGTAATGATCTAAGTGATATCGTCTAGTTGGCCCTTGCATATTATATACATGCAGAAAGACAACAAAAGGATGATAAATTTACCTATAACCAATATTCGCTATGTTCAGTAGACAAACTGGTTGAAGTTTAATCTATGGATTTAGCGATTATTTCCACTTTATTCAATACTGATTTGACTTTGAGATAGTGGCGAATGCGTATTTAGTGTTTGGTATTGTTTGATGAATTACACAAATGTAGATTTAACTGATTGGTGTCACATGGGATGTTGCTTTGTTGTTCAGTCCAGATTTGGTTGTTTACAGGTCATGGTTATAAAGCTGGAATATATAGGTTCTCAAAGTTAATGGTGTTGAGCAGTGTTCACTCACCCAAAAACTCAATATCCTGATTACATATGATATACAAGTTAACTGTTCATGTTTTATCCAAGCTTGGTACTGGGCACTGAGATTGAAAGGTTATATAAATTCTGATGTTATCCAATAAGTAATTGCCTAGTTTGGGCAGTGTTACTACAGAATCACCACATGTGGTAGAAAGATAACAACGATGTATCTACGGTGGAGTGAAATGCCTAGTTGCCTTCCTGGCTCTCCCTTTCAATCAGACATCATTGTCATTGCAGACTGCACATGAATAACTTAAGTGAACTAGTGGTGGTTCAAACTTTGTGTGCCATCATCTTATGGAAGAACAGCGTTGTAAACAAAACAGTCTCAGACATGTTGTCCACTGTCTGTCTGTCGATTGTCTGCCTTTCTGTCTATGAATTTCTTGAAAATGGCAAAAGGGATGAGCCAGAGAGTTTTAGAAGGATGTCTTGCATCATAATTAGAGATTTGTTCATGGTCTTAATGTAGCAGAGATGTGTGCTTTGCAGAATAAAGTCAACACAGCTAATGGAGTGAATTCTATTTATTGATGACTCAGTTATAACTAAGCTGTGTGTGTATACACCATGAAATACATTAAGATGCTCAGGAGAATATCATTCCTCACAGTGTTAAATATAAAAATTAAAACCCAAGCAAGATACTTCATCTGACCTGTTAATCATTAATTCATACCACAGACATCATACACTTACTCAGTGCTGTATGTATGGACAGTTCTAATCGTCATAAGAATATGGTTACTTTGATACCTTTTCCACACAAATATGCATCAGTAGATAAATCATTGCTGCATGTAAAAAAAACACTGGTGTTACAATATGTTGGCTGTAAATGAAATCAATCAAGACCACCTTGAATTACACTTTTCATATTTTCTTGAGTACAGTGTGAACACCCTGGGCCTCTAGGGGATTCAGTATTTTGGAAAAAAATTATGTCGATTTTTAGGTAAACGAACAGGTGATCACAAATTTGATCTGTGAAAATTTGAAAATTTTATCTTTATCTACCTGTGATTCTGTTAACAATTTCCCAATAATAATAACTTTAAAGAATTTTGATGCAATAATTTGTAGAATTGTGTCTGAGAACATTACTTTATCAGGTATGATATATTCCAATATCGTGTTATATTAGATGCAGCTTTACTTTTTATATTTATAATAATAATAACCAAAAGCATAGAACTTTGGTACAGCTGGTCACTATTTCCGGATATTTTTATGGAAGGAATAATTTGACCAGTCACCGTCGAAGCACTTGCGATCACCAAAATTTTATGTTTACATGTAACAGTCAAACAACAACAAACGTGACTTTTAACGAGTCTTATGACGTTGATGACATATGTATCCGTTCTCTGTCCACTGAAGTATTGAGTAGATGAGTTTCCTTTGTGATATCCTGCATGACATCCCATGAGTTCCAGTATCTGCAATGTTAAACCGAGGTGCAGACAGCTTATCCTTTTGACGACAGAAAGCTGAAAAGTCCTGATCCGACTTCTTCGGCAGGTCTGTCATAATTGGCTTGGGGGTCAGTGTAATGGAAGAGGCAGCTTTGTAGGACATCACAAAACCTGTGAGTAGATCATCACTGAAAGATCTGCAATTGACCTGAGATTGAGCGTGTTCATGATCCAGGGAAGTACCAAGGCAGGGTGAACCATAGCGTAACTGCCAGTAGACGAATGAGGCGAAGCTTGACTGTATTGGGTAGCTTGCGGTTGCGTAGGCATAGTGTCTAGACGAGCTGTAGCCGGAGTAATAGTAGGAGCTGACTGAGATGCAGTTGCAGTTCCTGGGTGGTAATGTCAACTGTCCAGAGTGCTGCAGAAGAAGACTGTTGAAGGGAATCAAAGCCTGAAGTCGTTAAGTTAGTTTGATATCTATGCTCAAATGAGTGTTATTAAGGGTCAGATGATCGCGATCAATCTGGATGACAATGATGATTGGTAGAACTGGGGCGACCATGTTTTTAGGTGTAGGATCGATCTGTAGAGTGATGACGCTCAGTAGAGTCAGGGGGGGTATTGGTCGCCCAGTCGTCTAAGGCACTGTGATTCGCTGTGCAGAGTTGCGTCCCTTGGGCACGCCAGAAACCTATGTTCGAATCCCAGTTCACCCCGATTATGTTTTTAGGTTTGTCAGCACCATACCCGTGCTCGTGGGTTTCACTTCGGGCTTTCCACCCACATTAAGCTGACACGCTGTGATATAACTGGAATAATGTTAAAAGTGGCATTAAACCCAACTCACTCACTCACTCAGTTGAGTCAGAATAATCCTCATTGGTGCAACGGCAATCTCCCTGAGACTTCTGCTTAGAATGTGGACCCTTGGAAGATTGATCCTGGGAATGTCGACCCTTATGTTGCTTCCCTAGTTGTTGATCCTTGGAATGTCTCTCCTTGGACCAGTGATTCTGCCCCTGTTGATCTTCTGCTGCGTGTTGGGAGAGTTTCCTACTCCTGCTTATTCCCTGTAGGCGAGGTGGAATTTATACGGTAAGCGTCGATAGAAGGCAGGGTCTATAGTATCGGTGGAACCTGGGAAAAGGAGGTAGAACATGGCAGGACAACTTCTTCAGGTTGAATTGTGCTATCATGTCAAGGCAGCGACAGGCGACTTTCAGCTGATGGTCAGAGAATGACAGGTGCACCAGACATCATAGGTAGTACTGTAGATGGGTCTGTATTATTAACTGCCAGATTCATGTGCCTGTTCAATGAAGATGATAGAGATTTTGCCAGACATAGCAGAGCAATAGAAATAGTTGACAGTAAGGTTTGGGCAGAGCTGAAACTTCTTCAGCTGGATGTGATGGTAGGGGTCAGTGGTAGTTTGACAGTGGATTTGATGCTGGAGTGGATGATAGCTTTGGTAGTAATGAGATTAGGCTTCTTGGTTGTAGATGGCCCATGTTCAACAAATAGATATAGATCTCCAATCGATGTTAAGTTTCTGGCATTTACACAAATAATTAGTAAAGGCCTTGTCTGATAGGCGAGAACATTCCAAACATCAGATTCCAGGTTTACAAACACAACGACGGTCACAGCATGAGCGTAAAAATATGAGACAACACTTATTGCAGGCCGGACATTTAATCTGGTTTTTCCCCCATGACGTTAGGAAAGAGTAATACATAAACTCACTATCAGAACCAATAAAACAAATTAAAATCTCTACTCTCATCTCCGCACCTAGGGGTGGCCATTTGGGCATAAATAAAAAGTTCAAATAAAGGTCAAAAGTACGCAATAATAGTCAAATGTATTGATAAAGTACTAAATGTTACTAATAAAGGTCAAAATAGAAAACAAACAGACGCCAGTTAAAAAATACAAATTTGAAATAAAGGTCAAAAGTACGGAATATAATAGTAAAATGCTAAGAAAGGACGTCATTTGAAAAGAAAGAACATTTATACTTAAGAAAGAAAGGACCCTAAATTGCTAAAGGACGTAGGCAATGAAGAATTTGCCCGGGCTGAAACTATTGGGAAGGTAGGGTTGTGACTGCCCCAAGTATAACTGACTTAAAGGTGCAGTGTCATCTCTTCATTAAAATCCCTAAAGCCCATACTGCAAAATAATCCTAATAACTATATGCTAATATTAATACTGTTACTAAATGATAATAATAATAATAATAATAATAATAATAATGCCTGTACTAAATGCTTTTATTTATAATAGTAATATTAAATACTAATATTAATATTACTAAATACTAAACGCTAATATTAATAATACTAATACTTATTGCTAATATTAATAATGCTGATACTAAATGCTTATGTTAATAAAAGTAATACTAAATGCGTATATGATAATAAAAGTAATACTAAATGCTGATATTAATAATAGTAATACTAAATGTGTATATTACTAATCCAAGTACTAAATGTTTTATATTAATAATAGTAATACTAAATCCTTATATTAATAATAGTAATACTAAATGCTGATATTAATAATAATACTACTAAATGTGTATATTACTAATCCAAATACTAAATGCTTATATTAATAATAGTAATACTAAATCTTAATATTAATAATAGTAATACTAAATGCTTATATTAATAATACTAGTAACTAAATGCTAATGTTAATACTAATGCTAGCTACATTATATGCTTACTCTTGTTTAGGTGACACAATCACACAAAATCTGTAACTGCCACTTTAAATTAACCAGTTTAAGTATTGGTTGTTTTGAATGGTAAAGGAATAAATGAAATTGTAACAAATACTTTAGAATCCCCTTCTGAGAAACCACACAGTCTTGAAATCTGAAACATTGATGTGGTGATGTGTTAAGCAGCACATTGGTTTTTACATTTGTTTATTCTTGTCACATAAAAATATAATCAGAAAAGATAAAATATCAGAAACCACAAGACCAAGAGAGCTGAAACTTTATGAAGTTGTGTGGGACCATAAAATCTGACTTTCATTTCTTCATGGCATGTAATTGGAAAATTCAGCTATTTTATTGTTGAACATTATTGGGATTGGGATGGGATGTTTTAGCATGATACATCCATATTGATGAATTCGTCTCCTTGTTTTAATTTAACCTTGCTGACCCCAAAATTGAATTTGATATTTGGAAAAAAATCAATTCACCATGTGATTGCAAAAAATGACAAAAGTTTGATGTTGGATAAAAATCGTAATTCCTTCATTTTAAGGAGTGGGGATTAACAGATTTGCAAGATTTCATTCCAACAAAATCAACTGTTCAGATGATTTACAGTTATAGTCAAGAATAACAGATCCAATCATCTGAAAATGATCAATATCTCCACAGTAGGTAGCGGTATAGATACGAATTGGGTGAAAAAGCAGTCAACTTGACATACATGAAAATTCTTCAGCATCACTAGTTTCCTGATGGTCGACAACGAAATATAGATCAGCAAAATCGAGTTTGTGCCAACTGCCTTCATTTTGGAAATGATGTAGAAAATAAATATAATCTTTTGCGAGAATGCAAAGCTTATTCAAAGCTTAGAAATAAATATCTACATACTCAATATAATGTTCGCCTTACGCATCAACAATTTAGTGAATTATTGTCATCATCATGTTTTACTGACGTAGCTTTGTCAAACTTTGTATATTTTGCTTTTAAGTGTCACGTGCCAATGCAGTATTGATATACATAGCATTAACATCCATAGTTTTTATCATAATTTGATATGTAATTTAAATAGTGCAATCAACCATGAATATGTAATTTTTCTTCAAATACACTGCTTTGTAAAATATTTTGTGCATGTATGTTCAATGGACCAATGGACTGAAACCTTTTAAAAAATCTAATTGATCAAACTAGTTTCCTGATTCTGTGACAAGGACTTGCTTGCCAAAACAAATCTCTTGGAGGATGTCAACATGTTCAAAATTTAATGTTTTGGTTGATTGGTGCTCAGGTATGTCTCAAACCTTAAGAAATGTTTTATTGTTCCACAATGAAGTGCTCCTTGACTATGATTCACCCCTTTCTTGTTCTTGATCTTCTTTCTTATTTTGTTGTATTCTGTGATATACAGATGAGGTTCTTTTATCTTTTTGTTAGTCTTCCAGAATTGAGCTGGCAGGCAATGAGATCTATCTCAATTCAAGTTTGTTGTCAGTGTATTTGGTTATAGAGTTAGCAGAGCTGAAACAAAAAAAAGAGAGAAAACGCTTCATCTAAATGATATTCCATGCATCCCCACATCATTTTTGTCTGCCTCATCTTTCACAATGTACATCCACCTGTCTCCCCCATCTGTCTGGCTGTCTGTACCTGCTCCATTCATCCATCATTTCCATCAGCAAGCCCACCTATCAGCACACTTGAAGAGACATGGATCCCCAGTGTACAGGGCTCAGTGTTGATAGCATCCCACATCAAGTCAGCCACCGGTATGCCTCTCACCAACAGTGACAAATCACACAGGTTGCTTATAGTTATTTGGAAGAAATATACTGATAAATATTCTCTTTTCCTAAAAGACTGTATTCAAGACACATCAGAATATTCAACAGTTTGTCTCCATCAAAACCATACATCGGGAGCAACCATTGACATTTTGGGGGATGGGGCCTGGGATTTTTTTTTTTAAATTAATTGTTACAAAATGTTTGACAACAGGTTTTAAGAGAAAGACAATCTCTGGATATTCTGAATGTCCAGATGAGAATGTTGAAAATAATTAAATCGTTTGTCTCCTTTCAGAGAGGGGCCATGGGGTAGTCAAGTGGCTAAAGTGTTTCCTTGTCACACCGAAGGCCTGGGTTCGATTCCCCACATGGGTTTGATGAGTGAAGCCCATTTCTGGTGTCTTCTGCCGTGATATTACTTGGAATATTGCTAAAAGTGGCATAAAACTATACTCACTCCATTCAGAGAAAAAAAACGGTTTATCTTTAATTAGTGACTAAATGCTATTCTGCCTCAGACAAAACTCCCAAACCCCCGAGTATATTATATGTCCGTTCCTGTTGTTGGCTTCGTGTAATGACATCAGAGAACTATCTGTGTTGACCCTTTGCTGTTCAGAGTGGTGGTGTAGCCTAGTGGTTTAAGTCTTTGCTCATCACGCCTGGGTTCGATTCCCCACATGGGTATAATGTGTGAAGCCCATTTTGGGTGTTCCCCGCTGTGATATTGCTGGAATATTGCTAAAAGCGGTGTAAGACCGTACTCACTTTGCTGGTAGGTTATGGGATAATATCAGTACTGCATCTAACAGGACATGTCCTAAACCTTAGTAAAATTCTGTATTTTTGTAAGCTCAGCTGATAATATATTAAATATTATAACGCTTAAATCTATTGAAAATGATGCTAGGAACCAAATGATATATTTTACTGAAAGTCTTTACCACATTGTGTATGTTTAGAAAAGAATCGGTGCAATATGCAACCATAACAGCAACACACAATAGTCAGGTGTTATACCAAAGAGTTGAATGTCAGATATCTGCATTAAGTTTTCTTATTTTGTGTATGCTGACTGGCTGTGAATAGATCTTGAAATTCCTCATGTTTGTCCATTTTACCAAGGTCACAGAGGTCACAGACTCCTGCTTATTTTACTGACTTATCACAGCAAAATTGCTCAATTGACTCCAGATTTTGTTTATATCCCTCTTTGACAACATGTAATGTCCGCAACAAAAGATTTCACTTTGAGGCATTTCCTTCTGTGTAAGGCTTTGAACTTCTCAATCAACCCTTATATGTTGTCATGATGCGGTCATGTATTTTACCACCCTTGCTGTGTAATCATGTAATGGTACTATCAAGGTGATGTGTTAATGAACTGATATCCAGCCATGCTGTCTAGTGTATGTAATGTGTTGTACAATCAAGGTGATGTGTTAATGAACTGATATCCAGCCATGCTATCTAGTGTATGTAATGTATTATACAATCAAGGTGATGTATTAATGAACTGATATCCAGCCATGCTGTCAAGTGTATGTAATGTATTGTACAATCAAGGTGATGTGTTAATGAACTGATATCCAGCCATGCTGTCTAGTGTATGTAATGTATTGTACAATCAAGGTGATGTGTTAATGAACTGATATCCAGCCATGCTGTCTAGTGTATGTAATGTGTTGTACAATCAAGGTGATGTGTTAATGAACTGATATCCAGCCATGCTATCTAGTGTATGTAATGTATTATACAATCAAGGTGATGTATTAATGAACTGATATCCAGCCATGCTGTCAAGTGTATGTAATGTATTGTACAATCAAGGTGATGTGTTAATGAACTGATATCCAGCCATGCTGTCTAGTGTATGTAATGTATTATACAATCAAGGTGATGTGTTATTGAACTGATATCCAGCCATGCTATCTAGTGTATGTAATGTATTGTACAATCAAGGTGATGTGTTATTGAACTGATATCCAGGCATGCTGTCTAGTGCATGTAATTGATTGTACAGTCATGAGTATATTGTCAGGATGTATTGATGAATGGTTTTTGTACAGTGTTTTCACAATAAGCACTCTCAAGAGTCCAACCTGTCTCTCGAAACACCTCCCCGCTCCATCCGAATGATGAATGTTATTGATGCTTGCGGTGGATACCAAGGCCGGAAATTAACCATGCCACATCATGTAAACTGATCAAGCAATCAAATTTAATGTCTGGCCGTGATGAGAATGATAAATTCTTTCTCACTTACACCGCTAAGCCTGCTTTGTAGTATTGCCTGAATGAAGGTGTTAGTTGAGTTGTGTTCAGTAACCTGTGGTTAACTGTCATGTAAAATAGCCCCTTTGCCGATTTGGTTTAATTTGTCAGTTTTAATTGAGTTGTTACATATATCATAATTGAACTGAACAGAACAGTGTTGACAAACTGAACAGAATGGTCATTGGTGTAGCTTTTTTTAACAGAACATTTTTTGGTTGTTTTTTTTGCACACTTAGCAATATTCCAGCTATATGACTGCGGCCTGTAAATAATCTAGTATGGACTAAACAATGCAGTGATCGATATTGTGAGCCATGATCCACACCATTGGGGTCTAATAACATGCCATTAACCAAGTCACTGTGCCTTACCACACAATCCTCTTACGACCAGCACAGTATTCTTCGGACCTGTTCTGAACTGGAATCCCAGCTTGATTGAACAGTGAGTAAATTTGGTTACCTGCTTTGATGGACAGTAATCAGTTATGGATGATGCAGGTCTTAGACGTTTGCCAATTTGATGAAAGCCATGAGAGCAGGTATGGTGCTGTGACAAAGCATCATAATTCAGGGCCAATCTGTAAATTGAATCCATGGACAGCCACTCCTGGCACAGCTAAGGGACCTAACTCTGCACAATAAATTGCCAATCACTGGCACACCCATGCTCTAGTAATGTATTTTTGCTGGTCATTGACTTCAACAGAATAACCGTTTGTAAAGTTCAGCTAATTAGTCATGTATAAAAAGAACTATTTTATAGAGAGTGTACAACTGTTTTCGGGATTGAGTATTTTTTGTCATGGTTTGAAAAGATAATTGGAACATAAAAGACAATAATAGTTTGTTTTTGATGCCCATGTTATGCTGTATTATGGTACTTATGTTTGCTGGAAGGTTTATCCGGGAGACTCACAGACCATCTTTTCATCCATAATGATGATAGCATCCATTACTGCCCCTATTTCATTCAGCATTGAGATTATCCTGATGTTGGAATCGCCTCTTGTCAATATAAGGTCAGAAAACTGGGTGAAAGATATATTTCAGATCCTTATGTAATGTTGCAGGGGGAGGGTCTGAGGCCAGTAATCATTTGGTTTTTGTACTAAAATATCAGACTACTGTGAAGTAAATGATAAAAAAGGAGAAATAATAAGCAATTCAAACTTGAATGCCTGTATTACAAAAGTGCCCTGTGTTTATGCCATTTCTTTGGAATGATTAATTACCATGTGAGCATCCTTTAGTGCACACCAAGCAGTTGATTCATGTTATTATGTGAATACCCTCTGTCTTGATTTTGGAGTACAACATGTCATTTCAGAAGTATCACTGACACATTATTTATACTAAAAAAGTAGCTTCATGAAGCTTGCTCTTCTTTTGGAAGGTGGCAATGTCCAGTCCAATTGACAGTCTTTGAAGTTGGATTCAAGTCATTCTAACATCTATTTCGATCATCTATTATTCTAACATCTATTATTGCTGAGTAAGGGGTGAAACAACAAGCAAACAAACAGCATTCCATCCAAGCCTTCAGAGCTTGTTAATGAAGTTACACAGTCAAGTCACGTTAATCCATATGATTATGTCGGATTAACGAGTATGACAAATAAACAAAGTTAAGTATTATCAATGGTTGTGATAAAAATTGAACAACTAAATGACACATAACAACGATACATGTATGTTATAATGAAAAAATTAAACAGGAAATATTCTTATTGTTATAGTTATATAGTAAGCGGAAAGTGTTTTTTAATTATATATGCAACCTTGAAAAGGTTAACAAAGGTATTCTGAACGACAGCTGTATGACTGATTTAAAAAAATATATCAAAGCACAGTCTGGAATGGAAGTTGCCAGTTTCAAACTAGTACTACAAACTTAATACTCGAGAAAGCTGCTTTTTTTTTGGCTTATGCCGACTTCCTGTTAGTCGTTTCATTGGTTGGTCAAAGTTTGCGGAATTAAGTCCTTCTGACATGACCTGTAATTGGTCGCCTCAGATCTTTGTGTAGCGGTAGCTGTTGGTCTTAATGAATTTTTTTTTTTTTTCAAATTTACTATTTACTGGAATAATTGTTTGTGGTTAAGCAAGTTTATCTTTACAGCCATTACAATATGCAGCTACTAGCTTTCTCGTCCCGCATCAAAACATGGGGCTATGTATTCATGGTCAGATGACCTGGAGTAAGCTGATCAGTGTGTCGGAATAACAAGACTGATAACTGAGAGATTTCAGCAAGCTGTTGCAAATGAGGTGTGTCTGTGTCGGAGTGCGAGACTGTTGGATTAACGGGTCCAAATAACACTGATTTAATAGGTCTCCATCATTACTGACAGATAAAGCCGATTGTCGGATAAACGAGAGTCGGATTAATGGGACTTGACTGTACATTAATTATACTACTCAATATATGCTGAGGACCAAAACTTTGGGTGATCAAGATACTGTTACTGTGTTGTCATGATGAATTGTTAATGTCAACTGTTCTTCCATAAAATTATGTCATTTCAGCAACCACGGTCAGTTTACCGCTATTGATGCCTTGAAACGAACTTTAGTTGCAAGTGTATGGATACATATATCATAAATGCCATACTTTGACATGTTAAAAGTCATATTTGAGGCAGTTTGACTATTAAATGTCAACATAACGTAAGTCCCTAAGTGACTGGTGAAATTGTTCCATGTGTCATAATATCTGGCAAAAGCCATCACCTGTACCTAAGTGCTATGCTTATGGTTCTTATTAGTTTAAATATATATAGCTAAAGCTGTAACTAAAATAACACGATATTGGAATATAGTATTCTGATAAAGTAATAATTTAAGATAATTTTGATGCAATAGTCAGAAGAAATTGTATCATTGGGTACTTTTTAACTGAATCACGTGAAGAAACGTGTATAAACATGTATGCGTATAGTGTTTTGTTTTAGCCAAGATGGCGGATGTTTTTGAGCAAAAACGTATCTTTCGAACTGATTTCTCCAGTCCCTTGAAGTTTGTTATAGCCATGTTCTAAATACAGTTAAATATTCATAATTCACAGTGAAAGAGCCAGGCAATTCCAATTTCTAATCTAAAAATCACATTTTTAGTAGGATATTTTGGGTTATATTTGATAGACTAACTTTTTGCAAAGCACATCTAAATGTTGGTAGTTGTATGTAAAACACATGCATCTTCACAGCCACTGAGCCCCATGCCAGATCCGTTTATGAAAGGTCTTCAGCAGCCCATGCTTGCTGAAAGAGGTGTCTTTTCTTGTCATACTTAAGAGGCGACAAATGGGATTGGATGGTCAAGCTCAATGACTTGGTTGATGCATGTCATGGTATCCCAATTGCATGGATTGATGCTCACGACATCAATCACTGGATTTAATGGTCCAGTCTTGATTATTTACAGACCTCTGTCATATTGCTGAATGCGGCGTTAAGCAAAAAACAAACAAACAGTGATTGGATCCTACTTTTTTAAAGTTCAAGGTAACATTCAAAGTCAAATATCATCATTTGGATGTAGTTAGTTGAAGAGATATTGAATCTAGACACAAGCCATAGAAGTTAATGCTTTCTATGAGGTTGCCCCCTGTAAACATAGTAAACATCAAGTGTTCCCAAAAATAGATTCTCAATCATTGGTTGAAGAAAGTCCCAGTGGGGATTCTGAGTTAGAATTGGTTCACAGCAACCTATGCTTGTCCTATTAGGTGCCCCAATCAGAGGAGTGGGCCACTCAGTGACCCAGTTTTAGGAGCGTATTTACTTTAAAAAACATTTAACATTGCCCAGCCAAGCAGGAAAATAAATTACCATCAGATTTACCATGTATTGACATGTACATTAAATATGACAAAGCCACGAACCTCATTCACTCACTCGCCCTGTTTTCACCTTCTTTCAATAGATAGTGTGATAGAAGTCAAATGAGTTGACTCAGTGCAGCTTGACGGATCAACTGTCACCAAGATCTCAACAACATGGAACACAATGTGCGCAAACTCCAGAAATACAAGTTACCTAATCAAGCTTGTGGTAGGGAAGTCAGTGGAAGGAAGACGCCTGCTGGCATTTCACAGAACAACCTGATCGGTGTTGCTCGTTAGGGGTGAAGAGAGCAGGTAGATGGATTGAGGATGCAACACTGTGCTATCAAGGCCACATTGATCACACATGGCATTTACGCAAGAAAAGTTTCTGCTGGGAAACTTCTCATGTTTGAAAATACCGTGAAATGTCATGACAAGGGATAATCCAGGATGCTAGATGCCTTGCAGGGATAGTGCATTTTTCTTAGTAGTTCAAGTTCAATTTGAAATCCCTTTTGGTTGGGAGACGAATGAAATTTACTCAATAAAATTTATTGGGAATGTGGCATTGTGTGATATGTTTATACAATCATAAATATGGTTTATTTTTTATTTTAATTTCTGTATGTATATTTAGTTTAGTTTTTGCAAAATATCTGCCAGTAATTATGAATGTTTATGTTCGCAACAGAGCATGGTGTTAAACGACTGTGATCAACCAATGCTACAAATGACATGGTTGTGGTGGTGGTTTTGTTATTAGATGATTGTGGATGGCTGGGATAGAGTGGGATGGGATAGATTGTTCAAGGTCCTGCCCTGCAGATGGGCACTGCTGTTGTGGCTTTGCCAGATACGTCCCAATACTGATCCCAGGTAAGTCAGTACCATGTAGACCAATAATAAACCACAATGAATTTAAGCTTAACTTTGTCCCAGGTTTGCACTGATAATGATCCTTGATTTGTCAGCACCATGCACATGCCTGTGGGTTTCATCACGCATGTCTTGGTGTAAACAAAATAATGTTTTCAGCAGGTTAAAACCAAACTCACTCACAAATTTGGAGTGACTGTAGAGATCATGTACAGAGACAGGTAGAGCTGTATAATGATTGGGGTAGCTCAGTGGTTGAAGTGTTTCTCTTCATTCCGAGACCCATGAAGATCAAGGTTAGAATTGGTCTTCAGATACCCATGCTTGCCGTAAGAGGCGATCTATGCTTGTCGTATTAGGCAGCTAAAGGGATCGAGTAGTCAGACTCGCTGACTTGGTTGATGCAAGTCAACATATCCCAATTGTGTGGATTGATGCTCATGATAACAATCAGTGGATTGTCTGGTCCAGACTCGATTATATACAGACCACTATCATGTAGCTGGAATATTGCTGACTGCGGCCTTAGAGAACAAACTAACAAATCATCAAGCTGAAGGCCTTGATTCAATATCACACAATGGTACAATGTGTTAAGCCAATTTCTAGTGTCCCCGGCCTGGGTATTACTGGAATACTGCTGAAAGATGTGTAAAAAGAACCTGAACTTAGTCAATTAATCAATATATTGTGATTGGACTTAACTGCCCATATTTGGATTTTGTAGTCATCAGCTAGTGCCCCACTGGCATTAATATTGATATACAAATGAAATTTTGTTCATAGCTGTGTTAAACCCAGCACACTGATTCTCATTCTAAAGTCTGACACATTACAATATGGAAGCATTCAATATCTCTTTAAAGTCTCACAAACAATTTGAAGTCCAATATTCTTATGTATATATTCAATTTCTTTTTAAGATTAATAAAAATGCAGACTTGATGAAAAGGTCTAAATTAGCACTTTTCAGCCATGATCAATCAATGCCCGAAGTGTGGGAGAACTTTGCCTTCATTTGTGACTCGGTAAATGAGCTTATGCAAAGCCGTCTTGAGGTCGCCAAAGGTTTTGTTAAATTTCTGTTAGTGTCTGATTGCATTGTATGCTTATTTGTAACCTGCCCCAATGATGTATGGAAGTTCATGCTGGTTTGCCACTGTGAAATGGCCAGTCTCCTGCCATGCCGGATCTGACATACATATCACTCAATTACTGAGGGAAATGCTAAGTTTTGGAATTACCTTGTTTATGGACTGATTTGCCCATGTACTGTTTTTTCAATTACATGTCTTTGTAATCTTTCATTTAAGTGACGGTGTCTATGCCTTGTTATCAAGGTGTTAACAGAAAGATATGCCAAAGTACGGGCTGGGTTAAAAGGACAAGCAATTCCTGGTTTTGCCGTGTGATCCAAGGTGATGATGATGAGACTGAACCCAGATTCACCTCAGTTGTGGACCCGTTAAGATCCGGGTTAGAAATGATCTTCAACAACCAATGCTTGACGAAAGTGGCAACAAACAGGATTGGGTTGTCAGGCTCAGAGACTCGATAGATGCATGTCATCGTATCCAAATTGTGTAGATTGATGCTCATTATGTCAACCACAGGATAGGACCAGACTCTCAAATCCCATTGCATAGAACAATGCTCATGATGTCACTCACTGGTTTGTCTGGATCAGACTCAATTATTTACAGACCGCTGTTGTATCACTGAAATACTGCTGAGTATAGCCTTTAACAACAAACAAACACAAAATCTCAGTTATGCCCCATAAATTGTCAGCTCTATCTCAAAGCTCATAGGTTTCACCACAGTGTCCATATTTCATCTAAAAATATTCATGTTTTATGTCAAGTAGAAAGATGAACTAGCCTATGATGACCTTAATCTTAATTGTACAGACCAAATTGGTAACCATTAAAGTTGACACACCATGATCAAGCCGAAATATTGGTTAAAGCATTCAAAGATCTCTCACTCACTCACTCACTCACTCACTCACACACTTTATTTGACCACAAGAATTTCACAATAGCACTAGAACATTTAGGGGTCATGTATTTATGCAAGAGACTGTATTCTTACAGGACGATATGAGAGTGTTTATGTTTTTAGCCTGTTCCTTACATAAAGCAATTTCCACTTCTGCCAAAGGCAGAAAATATGTTGAATACATGCAGTAAGTTAATTACAAAGCAAGAGACTTGTCTGCTCAATGATATTGTCAGTATTTGTCTAGCTGCCATCACCACTGGCACCAATACACTTTGTTCTTTAAACCATGAGATGATGAGACACTTGAGGGGAATCATATTTGGAAAATCTTAATTGTTTTCAGCTGTGGAGAATTTGTTTGACTCTCTCAGCACTCTTTCAATTTCTCTCATATAAAGAACTTTTGTTAAAGGTCAAGGATATTCTCATGGTCATGCCCCCAATTGCTTCATACACAGGAAGGAAACGTGATGCTTGTCAACCCTCTTAGGGCATTCGGTTGACCTTTATGGTCAAGGTAGATAGGCCTGTTGTAAGACTTTGCTTTGCTCTTGATGAAGTAAGGTTTGGAATCGAGATGGTTTCCAACAATGATGACCAGCACACCATTCAAGAGTTAGGTCACTTTGACCTACTTTGTATTAGCAGGGGACAGATAACAGTGTTACCGGTACATATCATATACTTTGTTGTTTATTCAATTATTAGTAAAGATAATGAAAATTGTTATTTTGAAGTTAATGATGAGAAAATCCATAACACATTGATCATTGTGTTTTGTTAAAAATCTTTGATTATACCCAGTTCACAAATTATTCCCTGTAAACTTGAACAGTGGACTCTTCCATGCCCAAATCACCCATTATTCCCCATAAACTTGAACAGTGGATTCTTCCATTTCCAGATCAGCATTTATTCACTATATACTTGAACAGTGGAATATTCCAGACCGTGCCCAAAATACGCATGTGTTGGAAAGCGCATGTTAAAAGCCAAACTAAGTAAGAATATTCCCAATTATTGCTCATATTTTTCAACATAGGACTTTGCCGTACCCAGAGGACCAATTTGTTTTAATCCAACCAAGCATAATAAACCCACATTAACTAATTGCCACCGCCTGTGAAATGAGTATTATAGTGAGTGAGTTTAAAGCTGCTTTGAACGGTATTCATGTTATATCACGGCGTGTGAGCTTATTGTCGGAGGAAAACCATTAGTGATGCAGGTCCCAGACGTTTACCACTTTGGTGTAACCCACGAGTACAGGTATGGTGCTGACAAACCCAGAAACATAATCCGGATGAACCAAGATTCGAACCCATGATCATAGGTTTCTGGCATGCCAAAGGGATACAACTCTGCACAGCAATTACGACTGGGCCACTGGTGCATACATTGAATATAGTGGGTGGACACCTGTGGAACATTACATCATTTTGGAGCATTATCATCACTGTTTAGCTCACCTCATCCACATGTTTGCTTATATTTTTGTGTATAGTCTCTATTTCTGCAGTTCTCCACATCATTGTAGCAAACAGTTATAAGCATTATCTGAACTTGTGTTTCGGGTTAATGTCCTTCTGTCTGTGAGTCGTTCTGTTTCTCACAAATGTTTTCATTTTCAACTTCTTTAAGGACATGCTTACCTTTTTCGCTAACATCAGGTGTCATTTTCAGTGATCCATTCATATTGTTTTCATGGCAATTTTTGCCTTTTACAACTAATAGACTCTGTTTTGGCCAATAGACCACGCTGGTTACCTCTTCTGAAACTTCACCAGCAGTAAAGTTGAGACTTTGCATGGATGTCATATGAAATTTCAGTTCCAGTAATATATAGAATTTACATTCAATATAATAGGCAGGACTGTTAGTTCCCATGAGTTTATTATACCCCGTCACAAAGTAGAAGGGGGATATAGGAATGTGTGTGGTCTGTCTGTCCTTCCATCCCTTCACATTTCATTTCTGGAACAAAACTTAAAAAACCATGAGAGATATCTTAACCAAACTTGGCACATAAATAGGTCTTGTGGTGAACTGGTGCCTTCAAATAGTTTGGGAGTTTTCAATTTTCTATTTTTTTTCGAATTTCCATGGCAATGGCTGAAAATGGCGGTAGTGCTACTTTCTGGAGCAGATCTTGAAAACAGTACAATATTTCTTCACCACACCTGGCACATAGTTAGGTCAAGTGGTAAACTAATGCCTTTTGATAGTTTGAGATGTTTTTATGGTCGAATGGGCATTATTACGGGTAGATAGATATATTTAAGAACGAAGTGGGTGGGTTACTTTAAGAGGGAGTTGAACGGCTGACGTAGTACCTATCTTTGTTTTCCTTGTTGTAGAAGCTTTTACCACACGGGCGTAGTGGCTGGGAAGACGTGATGATGCCATGCTTCTTGCATGCTCGGCTAGGCGGAAGCCTTGATACGGAAAGCTCAGATGTAAGGAGTGTGTTCATTGGTTGTGTCCATTTTTTGGGTCACATGGTCTGCATGTTGGCTTTATAAGCCTACCTTTGGTAGGGAATCGTCAGTCATCACTGGTAAGATACAGTCGGCTCCTGCGCCCTGAATCAGGACCATTTATTATTTATTATAGGGCTTTCATTGGGATATTAGATTAGGAAGTATGGGTGGTGGAAAAATACAGTAGTGATTGAATAGGTTTGTTTTATAGGCGTTTTATTTTCGGGAGTTAAGATAGGTGGAGGATAAAGTAAGTAAGAAGGTTGAATTGGTTTACGTGGGTAGGGAAGGGGGAATAATAGGTAGGTTATAGATAAGTGGAGAAGGATTTTGCCCTTGTTGTTGTTTTTTTTTTTTTTCGTTGTTGTTTTGTTAAATAAACTTTGAATCCAACTTTGCTCTTTGTGCTATATCTATAATAAGAATTGGTAACCCGGTCAGGAGCCTCCTAGAACATAAAGACAAAAGAATACTGCCCAGGGGAGATGAGTACACAACACAAAGCACCCCCGTAAAAATCAGACCTTTTGTCAACTATTTTTACTGTCACTGGGCGCCTTTTACAGGCTTTAGAAGGCACCTATTACATTTTTAAAAAAACCCATTTGAGTTTCTGTAACAGTGACTTTGTCCATGTGGCAGTGCTCATTTCCGGAGGGCCAATGCCTTGCATAGTATCCCAGTGGAAGATGGCTATATGTCTGAACTAGGATGTCAGGGTTTAGTTGGGTGTCATAGTATCCCAGTGTGAGATGGCTGCTTACACTATGGGAGGAAACATCATCTATTCACTCAGGAAATTATCAAACATTGTTCTATTGTTACATCATTCAAACAACTGGTGTCCCAGTTGTCCAGGTCACACTTGAATTGAATTCCTCAAGCATGCCAGAAACTTATGGTCCAAGATACACCCTGTATATGTTTTCACGTTTGTCAGCACAATACCCATGCATGTGGGTTTCAGCGAAGTGGTAAACATCTAAGAAAGACATGTTTGTGTTTTGTCCCACATCAAAGACACACAGAGTGTAACTAAAATACTGTGCAAAGGGCCAGACCCACACTGTTGATCTGAACTTTTGATGATTTCTGAACTTCACAGCACATCTTGCTGATTCTTGGTTTCCTTCGTAGCTCCATTCTTGCTGTTTGTTTTCCAATGGTGCAAATTAAGAATTCTGAAACACTGGTGGTGCAGACACTGTCAGTGCTCATTCCACATGAAATCACTCATTGAACACAAAATGATTATTTACTGCGGTCATATAGCTGGAATATTGCTGAGTGCGACATTAAACAACAAAGAAACAAGAACACAAAAGGCAACACTATTTTTTGAGTGAAGAAAATAGTTGTTGGGTATGATTGCAAAACGTCTTATAGCTTTTTTAGAATCATGTCCAGACTCTAAGCTTTTGAACGAGGAGTTGACTCTACCCCACCTACTACAAGCTTCAGTTATAGGTTCAATCTGGCTGACACTCAATAACCATGTCATGTTATGTGTGTAATACAAATGAAAAAGGCAAAATAAAAGAATATTACTTGCTGCTTCGTTCTCCCGAAATGATACCCATGGAATCTTTGGAAGAAAAACACCCCATGTATCAATGTTTCAGCTTCTCTCAAGAGGTGACTGAAAGGAACGAGTGGATGTTGCTTTATGCCATGTCAGCATCTTTCTGGCTATATCACAGCAGCTGACAAAAATGAGGATGTTGTAATAATGGATAACCGGGCTGATTGTGTGTCATTGTACTCCTAGCATAGATGATTGCTCATGCTATCAACCTCTAGGTTACGGGGAACCTGTTCTTTCCTGGAATCCCCACGGGGATACTGGAATAAGGCTAACAGAGGCCTAGAAGAACAGAATGAAGGAACATGTCTGGATTCCAAGTCTGAATGTGTTTATGTAAACAAAGATCAAGTTGTCTGTGTGATTATATCTGTGTAGAACCTAAAGGAGTCTCTTCTTGATTGAAACCTATGGAACCTGAAACATCTCTTTTATGATATGCCTTTTGATATGCTGTAACACACAGATATCAACCTTTGCATACCCTAAGAAGATTTAAACTCTATCTTCACATCATCAAACTTCAAATAGCATCTTTGTGTCCTTTGAGAGGCATCTGATTGCTTTTTGTCATCTTGATTTGACCTAGATGCTGACAATGGCATACATGACAATAGATGCTTTTCTTGTCCTCGACTTTGACCAGGTGTGTGAACTTGTTTCAGCATTGACCAGACTATTTTGAGGCTGAGTTTTGTCCTGTCCTTGTTCCTTGTTTTTGAAATGGGTAATAAAAGAAATCATTCTTCTGAAGCACACGAAACAGGAAAGGTGTTCTATGGCCTCTTTGATGACCGGAAACTAAGCTTCCGATAAGAGACAATAATATCTTGCAACCTATGTCATGTCAAGTAATGGTCATTAGGACAAGGGACATGACATTGATCAAGGCAGTTGTTACAGCTGTGAGTTGAAGTTAATGATAGTCACGAGTGATCATGATGAATCATATGTTCGGACTTCTTTTCAATTGTGATGCACAGCTGCAGAGAGAGGAGATATTGTTGAAAAATGTACTTCTACAGGATGGTTGGATTGAAGGTTCTGTGGGGTTTTCTGAGTATAATCAGTGTTAGTTTTCTGTTAAATAGTGGAAATGTAATGTTATTTCCTGCACTGGGGTCATTATTTATCTATTAGGATTATATGAACTTTGATGTGCTTTTTCAAACTTTTGAGGTACAATGGCTGTTGAGTTGAGGACATGGGTACAATGACTGTTAAGTGGGGGACAGATGGGTACAAAGACTGTTAAGTGGGGGACAGATGGGTACAATGACTGTTAAGTGGGGGACAGATGGGTACAAAGACTGTTAAGTGGGGGACAGATGGGACAACGACTGTTGAGTGGGGGACAGATGGGACAACGACTGTTGAGTGGGGGACAGATGGGACAACGACTGTTGAGTGGGGGACAGATGGGACAACGACTGCTGAGTGGGGGACAGATGGGTACAAATGGCTGTTGAGTGGAGGTCAGATGGGTACAATGGCTGTCGAGTGGGGGACAGATGGGACATGACTGTTGAGTGGGGGACAGATGGGTACAATGGATGTTGAGTGGGGGACAGATAGGTACATTGACTGTTGATTAGGAGACAGATGGGTTCAATGACTGTTGAGTGGGGGACAGATGGGTACATTGACTGTTGAGTGGGGGACAGATGCGTACATTGACTGTTGAGTGGGGGACAGATGGGTACATTGACTGTTGAGTGGGGGACAGATGCGTATAATGGCTATTGAGTGGGTACAGATAGGTACATTGACTGTTGATTAGGAGACAATGGGTACAATGGCTGTTGAGTGGGGGACATATTGGTAAAATGGCTATTGAGTGGGGGACAGATGGGTACATTGACGGTTGATTAGGAGACGGGTGGGTACAATGGCTGTTGAGTGGGGGACATATTGGTAAAATGGCTATTGAGTGGGGGACAGATGGGTACATTGACGGTTGATTAGGAGACAGATGGGTACAATGGCTGTTGAGTGGGGGACATATTGGTAAAATGGCTATTGAGTGGGGGACAGATGGGTACATTGACGGTTGATTAGGAGACGGGTGGGTACAATGGCTGTTGAGTGGGGGACATATTGGTAAAATGGCTATTGAGTGGGTACAGATAGGTACATTGACTGTTGATTAGGAGACAGATGGGTACAATGGCTGTTGAGTGGGGGACATATTGGTAAAATGGCTATTGAGTGGGGGACAGATGGGTACATTGACGGTTGATTAGGAGACGGGTGGGTACAATGGCTGTTGAGTGGGGGACATATTGGTAAAATGGCTATTGAGTGGGGGATAGATTGGTACATTGACTGTTGATCAGGAGACGGGTGGGTTCAATGACTGTTGATAAGGAGACAGATGGGTACAATGGCTGTTGAGTGGGGACAGATTGGTACATTGACTGTTGAGTGGGGGACAGATGGGAACAATGACTGTTGATTAGGGCACAGATGGGTACAATGGCTGTTATGTTAGGACAATAAATGGAAAATGGTATAAGGATCTTTACCAGATATGTGCCTTTACAGTATTAAAGAAGTTGTTATCCATAAATTGTCTGCTTTGTCAACTGGTTCATTATCAAGGTAAAACAATCAACGAATATTTTCTTGGGCTTTCTGTGTGACGACCTTGAGATTAATTTTAAACACCTTGACACATCATTGTAACTTCACTGTGAGTGTTATTTCTATTGACAGGGAAGGGAATATAGTGTTTTTATTTAGCTTTTATGCAAATCATTTGACATTTGGCACAAATATTTCAGCTTTGAACACTATCACCTAATAAATTAAAACATCCTAACCAGAGGTCATTATTATAACAGAATAGCCTCCATGAAAAAACTAGCTTTAAAATTTTCCCTATATCACCATTGTAACTGTGAAGTGTCCCTTCGTGCAACACAAGAAGACTAAGTGCGTATTTAATGCATTCTGCCCATTTACTCTCTCACGGGCCTCATAAGCATCGCCTTTAAAAGAAGAACAAATATTAAAATGTTTTTATGTTCAAGGTTGTTATTCAGTGATGAAGTTTAAAATTGAACTGTCTCCTGTGTGTGATAAAGAAATACAGAATATCTAAAACGTGAAATTTATATTATGAACGATTGAATCCATTAGCCATTTGGTTCTTTCAGAAGGTGCCTTGCTGTTGAAAGTTGTCTCATTTATCAGCAACCTTCATGAAGCTGAGACAGTCAAGTTCTCAGCAGGCTCTTCAATACTGTCACAACAACATTTCTCATGCCAGTATATATATTAGCACTAGGAGCATTGTTCCGAAGATTACTCCTTGATGTAATTGTATTCAGAGAAGTCAAGTATAGGTTGGTCCAAAGAGTTCGACTGATTTGTTTTCTGGGAGTACAGAGGCCCCCCAATATTTTATTTGAAGGGATGAGATACTGTATGTGAGAACAAGGTTGTACAACCCAGTAGCATGTCAACATGTACATTCTGAGATTTGTCTTTTTTGTCTGGTCCAGACTCAGTTATTCACCGACAACATTAAGCTGTAGAGGTTTTGCCTGAGTGCCCGATTGCCCGATTGCAGGATTCACGCTAATTTCATTAATCATGCATTTTAAAACGAGTTGTGCATGAAAGAACGAGCAATTGCAATTGAGATTTCACAGTGCATGATATTTTTATCAATGGAACTTTAATTAGTTGTAAATAAATCACAATGAGAATACGAGAGGTAGCGGTAATGAATGTCCTCCCAAGCTGGATTGATGTAGCGATATGTATTGACAATGATGCAACATGTGATGAATGTTAAGTGATGAACAAACATATCAGTGTTAATAAGAAGGTATGAAAAAACACATTTATGATCTTTGCTTTTAGTCTTGTACGATCATCCACTATTTGAATAAAAATCCCCCTTTCTGGAACTTAAGGGGTGATCTCCCCCTCATTTATTAATTTCTGGCAACATCTCTGTTGCTGGAATTTAAAAAAAACAAATAAACAACATGATGTGAATCCATGCAAGCACTGACAACCTTTGGAGTCGGCTCCTCTGATTGAAAACAACATGCAGGACACTGTAATTTGGCTTTAATTTTGCAAACTGTTTCGGAAAATCTCACTCATTCACTCCCTATGATGTGGGTTTACTTGCACAATGCCTAGATCAATATAAATGACCTCAAGCATTAAAGACATGAACCTAGTAGGCACCCTAACGATGCCTAAACACCTTCTTAAACTTTTCTCCAAAGATTCTTTGTTATATTTGATTAATTGATTATGTAAAAATCTGTGATTTTCCAAATTGACAGACGCTGAAGATTTCCATGGTATTTCCTTGAAATCTAATTATTCTGTTCAATATTGATTGCTGATTTTTTGTGTTTCTTGTCAATGCCTTCAGGTAAACAAGGAGAAAAATATGTTATGTAAAGTCCTTCAAATCTGCATCAATACAGCCATTTGGTCATCAGTGTCTTCTCTGTCCATTTATTATCTCCGGCAATGATAACACTTTCCGGTACATTGCATTAACAAATCTAATACTGAACTTACTTGTCTGGAAACCAGTCTGCTCGGCCCACACTCTTAGAATAGCCAGGAATATTCTTCGGCAAAGATTCATTCATTAGAAATGTGTTGGGATTAGCTCTATACGCGTTCTTCACTCTAATATGGGCCTGATCAGGCTGGCCCTCAGGCCAATAGTCCCTGATAACCAAAATTCAATGACAAAATATCGGCCTACGCATACACGACAACAGGCAAGCCACATGTTTGGTTTCACTGTGGGATGTTGGTGAAAAATATCTTGTTGTTTGATACAACACACAAAATAAGTTTTTCTGTCATTGATTTGAATTTGTAATGCTTGGGAGGATATATGCTTTATATGTTTTTTACAAGATGTAATTACAGTGAATAGTTGTTATTCGTTTGAGTCTTTTTAACTAAAAAAAGATATGTTTATTTTTTCTAGTCAAGTCTTGTTTCTTAGGTCAGATTTCTGACTATAAAGATTGTCAAGGTTTTCATGTTAGGGTCATGTTTCAGTATGACTAAAATATGACTGCCATGGCTACAGAGGAGTTTGAATTAGCTTTAAATTCCTGCCAACTGAGTGAGAAAAAAGTTAAAGCTAAGAAACTTGGTCATTTGGAAAATAAGCATTATGTATTTCATAGACTTGTTGTGGATTCTGTTCAGGTAAGGCATTTGATGTTTCAAAATTGTTTTTCTTTATGTTGCTTTGGTATTTAGATGAAAACATTAATGACCTTCCAACAAGGATGTTTTTCATTTATTAATTTGTCTATGAACACAGTAGGCCATTTAGAAAGTGGTGAAATGTAAAAATTGTTATATTTGGTATAACACTTTCTTAGTAAAGTAGGGGGCATGGGGTGGCCTAGTTGTCTAAAGCACTGTGATTCGCTGTGCATAGTCAAATACCTATGATTGTGGGTTTGAATCCTAGTTTGCCCCAACTATATGTTTCTAGGTTTGTCAGCACTATACCCATGCTCGTGGGTTTCACCGAAGTGGTAAACATCTGAGACATGTATCACTTCGGGCATTCCTCCCTAATTAAGCTGACACGCAGCAATATAACTGGAATAATGTTAAAACCCAACTCACTCACTCACTCACTCACTCACTCACTCACTCACTCACTCACTCACTCACTCACTCACTCACTTTTAGTAGAGTACAGATTTTCATACTTTTGTGGGTTGAGTCCCATCTAGGATTCGAATCCACACTGCCAGAATGAGACACCTAATCAACAGCACACAAAGTCAGCGATTTAAACCAACTCGGCCACCAAGGCTTTCCACAAAAATGTAAGTCAAGGTAAATTGGCACGGCTCCCATGGCCGAAAGCAATGAAGACAGAATGCCATTTATAAAGTGGTGAAATGTAACAAATGTTATATTTGGGATAACACTTTTCCTGATATTTCATAATTTGTTTAGGATTAATTCTTTTCTCTTTAGTAAAAAATATTCACTTTGTAGTTATTTTGAATCAGAATATCCAGAAAACAATCCCTTAGGCTACAAAAATTACTTCAATAGTTCTTGAAAATAGCTTGAACAAATAATTCCTACTTTTAAAAATGTGTTTGATCATTAAGATAAAGCTTGACTTTTGCTGAGTGAACCATTACATAAAATTCACTCACTATTTACTGTACTATGTCTTCGGACCTAAATAGACATCAGTACTCAAACTTATTCAGGAGAATTGGGTCCGGTCTCTAATAATGTCCAAATGTGCCGGTATTAACAGGACATAGAACTGATCCGTTCATGGAGCCATGAAAAAATGGAAGCCGAGGGTCTGACAGATGCTGGATGACCAATAAATGCTGGGGCATTATGTCCCCAAAATACATGCTTAGTGTATCTGTTATCTGAAATACATTTGTTGTTCCCTCACCTTTACATTTTTCCTGCACATTTGTCAATATTCTTAAAGAATCTTAATGGTAAAGAAAGAAATGATTATAAATAAAAGTATCCTCCATCTTGAATTATGACATAACAAAGACTAGAATTTCCATCACCTGAAGTTCGAGTTAATCTGAGGAACAGTAACAGTAAATAAGAAATGACTCACACATGTTGACTGTAAATTATCTTGTGTGTCTGTGACACACGACAGTGTAGACTTTTAATCATGTATGAGACAGGATTAAAGGGCTGTCTCGGCCTGTGGTACGTATACCTATCTAAAATGCCTGGCCGCCAGGATGTTTGCAGGGATTAGAGAGTCCGGTGGCATCTTGGAGTCACAAGAGAGTCCAGACTTCTCGTCAGCAGAAGACTTTTATGACCAGGTGTGGAAGATTTACCAGCAGCTAGGATGATGGAACATTGTTAAGGGATTATGAGTGAGTGAACTGGGTTTTATGCAACATTGAAAGTTTTTCTGTTATGTCATGGTGTATCAGCTAAATGTTCGAGAAAAGCTTCAAAGTGATGCATGTCATGGACGTTATTCGCTTTGATGAAACACACACAAGAAGGGGTGTCGGGCTGACATATTAATTATCATAATCTAGGATTGAAACCCATATTCATAGGATCCTGTCATGTGTAAGGGATGCAACTCTGTACATTGGCGTATTTAAGGTAGAGAACTGGTCAAAATGTGCCACCAAAAGAATAATGATAAGTACAGAAAAAACTTATATGATGCTACATCCTTGTATTCAGTGACTACCAGTGACTTCTTCGTTGTGACATACATAATGGAACTAAAATCCATTTTGAGTATCTTTCATAAAACGGTAAAGGATTATTGGTCTCAGGCGATGCAACTTGCTTTGAAGAGTTGCCTCCCTTAGTTGTCAGGATCAGCTGGTGATGAGCTTAGTCTGATTATGATCCTAGTTCTGTCAGTGTTGGCTATTGGCTTGTTGGTTTCATCCTCCCTCATTTTTGTCTTTCCTTCCAAATATTGCTCATTCAGTGACAAAAATGGTATTCTGTTCAATCAACATGAATCATCAACTCACAATTCTCGATCTGTGTTATTTTATTTCGTACCTTGAGCATTCAATCCTGAATACTACTGGTAGGGGCAAAGATATCAAAAATTATTTTGAGCAAACTTCCCTGAAAAGTGTATTTGTCTCATTGTTGTTGGTTATGTCGATGGTTATGATATTTTGAATCAGCTTGTGTCACATAATATTTGAAGATGACATTATCCATTGTCCTTTTTTTCATGGCATCGTTGGGGAAATATTGGTTGACTGAACAGATGTCGCTTTTATATAATGACCAAGCCCTTACTTTTTTTTTACAAAGAATGACTTGATAAAATATAGAATAACCTACTCGCCTCAGCAAATTATGGACTATCTCTCCTTCACAAATTCATGTTAAAACTCCTTTGACAAGGTTTAGAGCTTTCCATGACATTTTCACACCTCCCTGCTCACTGGCAATGACTTTCTGTTCTACCAATAGAGCAAGACATGCTACACCTGGTGCCATCACTCTGATGCAGTCATATAAGTTTCATCACTATTTTGCTCTTTACTCTGTGTGGAATCTGTTTCAGCAGATATTCCATAAAAGAACAAACCCATTCCATATTCATAAGAAATCTCTGCCTAGAACAGAGTCGATTGTACGATTCTGACTATATCATGAGCATATGTGTATGAATCACTTTCAAAAAGTGATGATGCCGGGTGTTCCTGAAAGGGTGAGCTTATCCTGCCCTACCTGTGCCACCATCACTAACATATGCCAAGACAAGTCAGTTATTGACCTGAAAAGAACATGGGAACATATGGTACAAGTCAAAATAGGGAATTGCATCGGACATCATTTTTGTCACTGATGCGTCAAAGTTTGAAATGTCCTCGTGTCTATCATTAAACATTTTGAAAGCTTTACTGAGGCCTCAATGTTGTAACCTTGATCAAACAATTTCTGAGCAAAAGTTGTATGATGCTCTTTGAAATCTTGGAAGAAAGAGCATGCTCGATTGTACCTCAAAAGTTGTGAAATGTAGACACCAAGGGCTGGAGCTGCAGGAATATTGCTTGATATAAAGGGAAAATTGACAGTTGTAAAGTTGAAATCATCCCTCTTGTCATTCCGCCCTGTGGAGAGTGTTTAGTCACTCTGAAGCTTTATGCACAGATCCAAATATGAAACAGATGAGGTCTACCTTGTCGCCTTTTTTTTGGAGTTCAGGTGGATAAATCAATGGAAGGGAATTGGCTAATGGATGGTCATTGAACGTTATCGACATACCAAAGCTTAAGTTTAACTTCTTGGCCAAATTCCCTTAATTTGACTTTGCAAATCCGAGCAGAAATTTTGATTCATATGCATAAAAACAGATCATCAGGAAGAGGGGAACAATTGGTGCCCAAGGGGATGCCTACTTCTTGCCTGAATGTCTTATCCCAATATTTTACAAAGCTGTTATCAATGAGGAAGTACAGCATTTCACACATGGATCAGGGAATGAGGATGTACTAAGTTGATTAATCAAATGTTTTGACAGATTGCAAAAAGCATTTCCTTGGAGTTTTTCGAGAATCCACATGGTATTAATTCCACTTGTCTGAAATACTTTCTGTGAAAATACAGAAAGTCCTTTGTTTGTATTTAGGATTATAGTATATGGAGACTTGTCGGTACATTTGCGTGAGCCATCAATATATTGCTCCTTGTACTGATTTTGATTTTCGTGGTGCTTTGGAATCCAGTGCGAAAGATAAATTGGAGTCATGAATTACTCATTGCTTATTAATTGGAGACAGTTGGTAATTACTCATTGCTCATTGGAGATATTCAGGAATTACTCATTGCTTATTAATTGGAGACAGTTGGTAATTACTCATTGCTCATTGGAGACATTCAGGAATTACTCATTGCTCATGTTTTGGTCACTAATTACTGGTTATCAGTTGATATATTTATTGTTCTGATATATCATGCACACTGTAAATACGATGTGGCTATTGTTATGATAATGAACAGGAATTGTATACGCACAATAATCATATCAGCTGTCATACTAATGGCTCCAAGTTGTAAGATTACTAATCTTCCCAGGAATGTATTGTTGTGCTCCATAATATCATATATCACGATTTAATAACAACATTACAGTGTCCCGGCGACAGTGGGACATTTAATAATGGTCACACGTTTATTAGGATAATTAACCGTGGTTGATTATGAGATTATGACTGGTGAACACCACATTTGAGTACACTAGTACGATGAGTTATGTTTATGGTGTCATGTGTTCCACACATATTGTTATACATTGTCATACATTATCACACATTTTCAGACATCCATTGAGTGATATTAAGTCTGGATTTCATCCATTAAAAGTCGGTATCTGTTACGAGGTATTCCTAACTCAAACCTGTGAGATTCTGGGTAAGAGTAGGTCCACATCAATCTGGAACTACATTCGTTTGTTTCTTGTTTTACGCTGCACTCAGCAATATTCCAGATGGTGGTCTGTAAATGATCGAGTCTGGACCAGACAATCCAGTGATTGACATCATGAGCATCGATCTATGCAATTGGGATGCGACTACATGGATCAGGTGGTCAGACTTGGCTGATTGCATGTTATCGTGACCCTGTTGCATGGATCGATGCTCATAATGTGAATCATTGGCTTGTCTGGTCCCTACGTGATTATTTACAGACTGACGTCATATGGCTTGAATGTTGCTGAGTGCAGCATTAAACAACAAACAATTGAATGAAATATGAGCTATCCTGTATTACAAGTTGTCCTCTATTAAGAAACAGCCTCTATTAAAAAACAGCTTTTATTAAAATCCAGCCTATATTAAGAACCAGTCATTATTAATAGCCAGCCTTTATTAAAAACCAGCCATTTTTTTTAAACCAGACGTTATTAGGAACCTGGATTTGTTGACAGCTGCCTGTATTTATAGTTGTCCTCAGTTACAAGCTGGGTCTGAGGGTCAGGTTAAGAAAGGCCAGCCTTATAAGAACCAGTCAGCTACAGCTAATGATTTCTCACCATTACATTTGTATACCCTGATTTAGCTTGATCGAGCCATCCCTTCTTGTCACAGGCATGAAAGGAATAAGGTCCTATCCTCTACAAAGACCTTCCTCTGTGGGCTGGTAAAAGTAAACTGAAGTTATAAATGGCCCAGGTTCTAATAGAAGAAATACAGTAGATGAAGCCCAACAACATGGCTGCTCCATGGGGTAGATGCTCTGAACAGGTTGCTCATTGATCAAAACATTGATGAAGTTATGAATTCAATAATGCCAAGCTGTACGCGATCAATAATATTGATAAAAGTAATAAGATGAAAATATATTCATGTATTTTTTCAAACATATACCACATTTGAAGAGCCTCATTTATTGGTATCATTTCAACCAATGCCCACACAGTAAACTCCCTCAATGTGCCTATCTAGAACCAAACGTTTGGTCCCAAACATCGAAGATCTCCTTGTATATGTATCATTATTTTTGTACATGTCTCGAACTTCAAGATTCACATTCAAACAATATCTTGTACCTCAGACTTGTGTCTCTGGTCACTAAAATACTGTATAATTTGTGTTTTATCTCAAACCACAATTGAAATATTTCAAATGATTCACATTCAAAAATATTTCCCAATCGACTGATACATTGTACCAACAACAGATACTGAAAGCACACTAATGATGAATTCCTATTTAACCATTGCAAAACATACACATTTAATATTTTGTACCATAAACTGTGGTTGGTTTTTCGAAATCACTGTTTTTCCCCACTCACTCACTCACTCACTCACTCACTCACTCACTCACTCAACTATTTGTAGGAGCTCAAGGATGGTAAATAATACCCCTTTGTATGAAACAAATTGAGATGGCTTTGACAGAATTGACTAAGATGATAGTGACATTACTTTGAAAGGCCATGGTGCCCTGGCAGTGGTCCAAGTCACTGCATCTTTCACAGCAGTGTTCGCATCCCAGGATTAATTATAATCAGCACATTACCCATGCTCATGAATGCCTGCATCACTTCGGGCTTCCCTCCCACACTAAGCTGACTTTCAGATCATGATAACCTGAAATATTGTTAAACATGGCATAAACTAAATCACTCAAAGCTCTTGGTTTCAACAAAATTGCTCTGTTCAGTTAAGACTGCATGTAAAATCATGTAAGTCCTGGAACTTCTGAATATCTGAAGATCTGAAGATGTTTTAATAGTAATGACGCACTCACTTACTCAAACCTGTTTTTCAGAAGATCCAGTTTTCTTAATAATAGGGCTGGGATGGGTAACTGGGGTACTCGGGGATGGTTGGGTACTGAGTAGGACTCGGGTACCCACAGAACTACCCGGTCCCATGGTTAGTCACATGATATATTGTTTAATGACAAAAAATTATCTAAAACTATGGTTACAATACAAGTCACTAATGTTCCCATTTCTTTCTGACAATGCACCCATTCCTTCTGACTTTTATATGTTTGAATAAAGATAAAACTCCATGCAGGTAAGTGTATGCATGACCAGATCATTTTACACATGTATCTAAATACATTTTGCCAGGGCTACGGTCAAACGTCTCCAAATACCTGTCTCTAAATATCTGCAACGGGTACCCGGGTAGGGTCGGGTAATAGGGTGGAGAGTACCCGGGTTGTCAATTTGAACTCGTCCCAGCCCCACTTAATAATAACTCACTCATTCCCACATATTTTTCAGATCATGTTTTATAATAATAAATCACTCACTCATTCCAAACTGTTTTTCAGAAGATACTGTTTTGCAGCATTGCTCCAGACAAGGAGAAAGCTGTACGTGGATTAAGATAGATTTACTACCTAAGTGATGAATGCTTGCAGCCATTAGTAAATATTAAAGGAAGAGATACCGTGTACACAGGAATCAAGTCGTCCCAATCATCATATGGTATAACAGTAGGCTTAGGGCTGTCACTGTGGCTGCAGTCACCGGGATCAATTAGGTGAGCATGTTTTGATGATGTAGTACATAAATATGTATATTTGGGGGAACTGGTGGCCAATTATAGACAGCACATTTCTGCATTAACTTCACTTCAATGCAGCTTATGGGATTTAGATGAGAGACTACTTGACTTGCTTAAACTGGTCAGAGGTGCACGCCTGTGTAGATTTTCCAAGGTCATTGGTGTAAATGATTAGTTTGTGTTTTCGCATAAATCCTGGTGTCTGTGGGGTTTAAACATTCCTGAGTTTGAATCCAGTTTTGTCTTCCTGTCATCATATATTCGACAAACCAATGAAAATGTGAAACTACTTTTCCTTTTGGTATCTTTATACTCACTAAAGACTACATACACTGCATCAGATGATGCATACAACACTGGTCTTGGATGCATTACTACCAATGCCTTTCCTTGAAAAAAACTTTCATGAATTGAATTTGAACAAGCCTTTGTGTGTAGAAAAAAATAAGATGTATGTGTATACCGGAACGAGTTATGAACAAAAGAGACAAAAGACCTGCATCAATCTCAATACATCACAAACATTGAACAGAAAAACACTACTGAGTACAAGCCTGTATCAAAAAAAGGTTTCCTTGTAGTCGCTGAGATATTACTGTTATTGGTAATGAACGAGATATTGTTCTTTGTTCTGAACCCCTGAACAGCAGATCCTGCAGTAAATTTCTGGCCATGATATTCTGAATAAGAAAAGTGATATTAATAAGTGGTATAATTTATACAAACGTTATTGTTATCTGAAAGAATTCATTAAAATCATCTATGTCGATGATCAGTCAATAACTATTGTGTGGTTGTGGCAGTGTTGCTGGGAATGCATGTCTTTCTGTATGACTATCATGACTTTCTGTATCTCAAATCGATGAAAGTATACCATTCAGTCGCAAAGGTTAAAGAAGTGATTGATCACATTGAGTCATGTGATTGACAGGTGTAAGACTAGCCTAACCGATTTCCTTTTGTGGACTTTTTTGTTTTTGACCTTTAGTCCTGACCTTTATATGTTCACATCCATCCTCAGTCCTGCAGCTTTTACTTTGTGTTGTGGCACACTCTTCTCCAGAAGTCATAACAAAAGTCCATAGAGGTTAAAATTGATTTCACACACTTTTGTTTCTTCTAAAAAGAAACTGCATATTACAAGATGAAGGCCAAAGCATCTTAAAATATTGGGCGGTCAGGTAGCCTAGTGGTTAAAGTGTTCTCTTGTCACGCCGAAGACCCTGGTTTGATTCCTGACATGGGTACAATGTGTGAAGCCCATTTCTGGTGTCCCCCATCGTGGTATTGCTGGAATATTGCTAAAAGGGGCATAAAACCGTACTCACTCTCTCTTAAAATATTGTTTAATATTCTTTAATCAGCCTGGTGTGGACAGGACAATGACATCCTATACTTGTAGTAAGAGCAGTCTAATGATGAGTGGTAATAAGTTTTGGCGTTTGTCACCCTGATTATTTACAGGCTGTTACGATACAGGTAGAAAACTGGTGACAAGCAAAAAATATGTTTAATTCAGTCACTTCGCAACAGTGCAATTAAGAACACATGTCTTTAATAAAGTTAATCCGTTTCAATTATAACATGCAGTATGGATAAATTTGCAATAAGAAAATAGTCAAAATGAAAAATAAATACAGATTTTGTTCCCCAAATAAATTCATTGATCAAAGTGTTTAGTCAAATCTGACACTTCAGCAGAATTTAATTATCGGAATTACCAAAACCAGTGTGCAAAATTGTTATGAAAAAGATCCTATATTTTCTGAATAATAAGGTATGAGATACACCAGATGCCCATCCCTTTCCCAATGAAGCATCCACAATGTCTCACATGGAACACGACTCCTTCCTGGAAACCATGGCTATACTCTGTTGTAAACACAAATAACAGATTTTTTTTGGCATGTTGAAATCAAATCCAAAATGGAGACTGTACCTATTCAGTTCCGTTTGTATTATGTGCCTGATTCTGCTTTGAAACAAATTTCTGAACATCTAAATTCTAGAATGGTCTAGACGCTCCTTCATCAATACTGCGAGAAGTTGTATAATAAGCATATTTGCCTGATGATAAAGTTGGTTATTAATGTAACGTCTATGCAAGCAAAGTTAACATGTTTCTTAATAGGTTTCTTGAATATGGAGGTAAATAAAGAGACAAGGTACCAATAAATGTGTAAAAGTAACGAGATTATATGATGTTTCAGATAAAAAAATCCAGAATCTATGATCAGCTGAACAGAGAAAAAATATACTCCAACAATTTCTGTAAGTTCAACGTGATCAAAATGATTAATGCTTGCGATGTCTGCACCATTGATTCATTTTTAGTCATAAATAAAACTAATAAAACCAATAAAACTCTCTGAAGTGTTTTACAGCTTAAGAATGTTAACACTCCCAGTACAAAGAAACCGATCATTGCTCTAGCTATCGTGTCGGGAACATCATTAAGACATCTCAAGCTTGTAGCACACTGTGGTCCCATAAGAGAAATGCTGAAAAAAATGACAAGAATAACGGATATAGAAGGATTTGCAATAGAAGTGTAATTTTTGTTAAATGAATGAAGATGAGTGAACCATTGAATCCACACCATTCATTATCAACGTTTTAGAAGCTAATCTTCAATAGCAAGAAAAGCAGAGTCTTGAATATGGGACATGAAAAGCATCAGTTTTAAGGACCCTCATGTCTCTTATAGAAGAGAATCTTGATTCTCTGCTGGTAATTACCTTGACTTGAACCAGGGTTCAGTTCTTGTGTAGAACCTTTCCTGTCTCTGGTGGTTGAGGATCTTGATGATTCTCGCCTGGCAATGTACCTTAGCTTTATTTTGAAGTGTAGAATCATGGCTCAATTATTGTAGTGGAAGACCTTGGTTAATTCTTGTGGTGGAGGACCTTGGTTCAATTCCTGTCTTGTGGGACCTTGGTTCAATAATTGAACTTCAATTCTTGTGTAGAAATGGGTGAGGAAATGGGTGCCTCCTAGAAGATCTTGTTTAAAACAGGCTTTCAGCAACTCATTCTTGCCGTAAAAGGCGACTATGCTTGTTGTAAGAGGCGACTAACGGGGCCGGGTTGTCAGGCTCGCTGACTTGGTTGATGCCTGTCATCGTATCCCAATTGCGTGGATCGATGCTCATGATGTCAATCACTGGATTGTCTGGTCCCTACATGATTATATACAAACAGCCGTCATATAGCTCGAATATTGCTGAGTGCTGTGTTTAACAACAAACAAAGCCTCTTTGGCGCAGCCGTTTGCTATGCAGATTTCTTCCATTAGGCATGCCAGAAATGTTTAGTCATAGGTTCGAATCGCAAATTCATTCAGATTATTTTCCAGGTTTGTCAGCTCTATACCCATCCTTGTTGGTTTCACCAAAGTGGTAAATGTCTAAGACACACCCAGCACTTCAGATTTTCTTTTCTTTCCACATCAAGCTGACAAACCATGATATAACTGAAATACAGTTCCTCTTGGTAAATAAAAGCAACAAACCCTTTCAATATTCAGAATTAATCTCTGCCAAAAGCAGAGTCGATTGTAAAATTCCGACTAAATCATGAGCATGTGTTTCTGATTCACTATCAAATATAGCAGATACCAGGTGTTCGCACCCATCACAAACATGCAAAGGCAAGTCACCAGAAAAAACATGGGAACATTCGGTACAAGTCAGATATGGAATTGCATCGGACAGCATTGTTTTTGTCACTGATGCATTTCAATTTGAAACTGTCCACCACATGTGGTAGATAAAACTTTTTTTAAGCTTTACTGAGGCCTTGAATATTATGACTTTGATTAAACAATTTCTGAGCAAATGTTGTATGATGCTCTTTGAAATCTTGGTAGAAATATTTTACCTCAAAAGTTTTGAAATGTAGACATCAAGGGAGGGAGCTGCAGGAATATTGCTCGATATAAAGGGAAAGTTGACTATTGGGAAGTTAATGTCATCCCTCTTGTCAAACAGTCATGTGGAGAGTGTTTTGTCAATCTGAATCTAAGAAACCCTGGCTTATCTAAAGTAGTATAAAATATTAGCTTATGTCAGTTTTCAGTGCCTGCTGAAAATCCTGTTTCATAAAGCAACACGTTGTGACAAATAGGCATCCAGCTTTCACAAAGGATCAAACAGAAAAAAAGATTAATATTACATACAACTGCATCAAATTGACCAACAAACCAAGATGTCATCCTTGATGTTTTCATGTTTTTACGAAGTAACTCATATTGCTATTTCTCAAATTGTGCCGTTAATAAGTGAACAAAAATGTTTTATACTGAATGTTAGGGCTGAGACATTAAAACTGCCCCCACTGTGTTGCGAAGAGAACATATTTCTCAAGTGTTTCTCTTTGGCTGCATGCAGCAGAATCCCTGCACTTTTAGCAGCAGAAGTAATCCCAAGTTAACATAATGTTCTTAGATTCAACAAGATCAGTAAATAAGCTGGTCCAGATTAGATTGTTTACAGACTGCTGTCGTATGACATGAGTATTGCTTGGTACAAAAGGTTTATTTCTTATGCAAATTGTGTGAATGGCTGATGCTACCAGTAGAGTAAGACATGCTTACCCTTTATCATGAACACCTCGTGTCATCACAGAGTTTCAGTGATCCATTCATATTAACTATGTTATCTGTTTGCCTTTTACACTGAAGGGCGGTTGGGTAGCCAAGTGGTTAAAGCGTGGCTCTTCGCACTGAAGACACGGGTTCGATTCCTGACGTGGGTACATTGTGTGAAGCCTATTTCCGGTGTCCCCTGCTGTGATATTGCTGGAATATTGTTAAAAGCGGCGTAAAACCATACACACTCACTCACATTTTACACTGAATGGAATCAAATAATTAGTTATTTTCTGGTTTTGACATTTTGAATTGTATGATTCTGCTTGCAATATTGCCAAAGAACAATCAAATTATCAGTGATGCTGGGTTTGGAATCTCCATGCTGTTTCGGTCAGGGATTGGCCATTTCAGTGGCCACTGAAAATATGATATTATAAATTGATGAACCCAAGAGAGCATTCAAATCAGTAGTGGTCCATAGTTAACATTTCCTTATGGCCATTGGTACCTCTATTACGGTTTTTCAAGTGGTGGAATAATTGCATGGGAAATGTGTCAATGATTTATGGAGTGGGAGAAGTGTTATGTGGGGATGGTGTCTACTGCTCGAGTTCATCTGTAATTGTGTTTGTGTAGATATTTTTGTCTTGCTTTGTTTTTTTAATGAATGTATTTAGTGGTTTGTGAACTGGACACAATCTGATGAATGGAGTGAGTATTTTCTTTCACAATGTGCTTGAGACATGACATATTTTATGTCTTTTCAAGAACTTTAAATATAACCAGAATATGAAAGAATTGCATCAGATTTGAAGACAGTTGATTTGACTCCAAGGAAATAGGAATAGTGATTGTGTGTGTAATACGTCAGCAAACTTCCAGTGATCTCAGGGATGGACAGAACATCATCAGACCTAGTCAAGGCAAACCTGTGGTTGACAGCATGAACAATCACAAACATAAGTGATTACATTATATTATTTGTTCCCTCACTTGGCAAATTGGAGTGTTTATTTCAGTCAGTTTAAGACTTCATGTCTCCACTAATTCAAAGATGAATACCGGACAGAGACATTGCAAGTACAGACCCCATCACCAGTAGTATACATCGATGTCCTGTAAACCAGACAAGACATTGCAAATACAGACCCCATGGACAGTAGTATACCTCAATGTCCTGTAAACCAGAAAGAGACATTGCAAGTACAGACCCCATGACCACTAGTATACCTCGATGTCCTGTAAACCAGAAATAGACATTGCAAGTACAGACCCCATGACCAGTAGTATACCTCGATGTCCTGTAAACCAGAAACAGACATTGCAAGTACAGACCCCATGAACAGTAGTATACCTCGATGTCCTGTAAACCAGACAAGACATTGCAAGTACAGACCCCATGAACAGTAGTATACCTCGATGTCCTGTAAACCAGACAAGACATTGCAAGTACAGACCCCATGACCAGTAGTATACCTCGATGTCCTGTAAACCAGAAACAGACATTGCAAGTACAGACCCCATGACCAGTAGTATACCTCGATGTCCTGTAAACCAGACAAGACATTGCAAGTACAGACCTCATGACCAGTAGTATACCTCGATGTCCTGTAAACCAGACAAGACATTGCAAGTACAGACCCCATGACCAGTAGTATGCCTAGATACTCTGTCCACCAGATAGAGACTACTGCAAATACAGACCCCATGAACAGTCGTCTACCTTGACACCATGTAAACCAGACAGAGACTATTGCAAGTCGGGAATTTAATATGCATGTGTTTTTTTTGTATTTCAGATCAGCGAATAATGTATTTATTCTTTATCATCATAATCAACTGACACTGAACTAAAATGTATAATTTCTTTTATATATGATTCCAAATTTTATTTCAGTATTCAATTTGTTGTATCAAGCAGGATCTTAATGGCAGAAAAGGCTTTTTGTACACACATTTTACATTTTGTAATTTTTGTTTATGCTCAATTAAATGGTTTGTAATGGCAGATGTCATCATGCTTATCATATATTATAATAGCTCACCTGCTCATTTGTCGTTTCCCATCATGTTGAACTTCTCTGAAGCAACAACATGCAAAGCTATCTGAAGCTGAGACTTTACACAACAAGCTGTTGTTAATGCCTCGATGATATATTGTGTTGTAGAATTTAGGTCTGAATTTATACATAGTTGTCATATTGATAGAGTCAATTTGGCCCATTTACTCCGGACAGTTGCAGCAATATGTATGAATGCGTTTGTTAACTGCAACACATACATTCAATCATGATGAACCAGGCTGTTAGGTTATGTTCTTAATGGAATGCAGGACTTCACTACTCTGGGTAGTGTCATTAAGTTGGATGTGGTGATGGGGCAGATTTCAAGCCCTAAGTATTTTATGTATATTTTGAATCATTTTGGCATGTCAAGTTAATCTTTTACTTGTATCATACCAAAAATACCATGTCACTTGTCAAAGTGTGTGAATTATTTTATTGCATATGTGTGTTGTCTTTGACCACAGGAAACCCTTAGAAAGAGAGCCCTATGAGTTGTAGCAGCATCATGAGTTGCACATGGGGTTTTATGTGTCCTGTGTTATAAACAACAAACAAATGTAAAATTGACAGAAACTCTTCGATTGAGCTGAGGTCACGTGGCTTCCATTGACGCGGAAAAAGTGTGCAGCTTTTTTATTTGAAGCGGGGTATTAGGGATATATTCTGCCTCTCAGAAATCCACCTGCAACCTGACTTGCTCATGGCGGGGTATAAGAGATTTATTCTGCCTCTCAGAAATCCATGTGCAGCCTGACTTGCTCATGGCGAGGTACAAGAATTTATTGACAAATATATCCACTTCCAAGGCGGGATACAAAGTATTTTATCAAGATCACGTGGACCAATCAGATCTCATCATTCTGACATTGAGGTATGATAATAGGCTTTGTACCAAGAGTTATAACAAATTTATCTTACTGACATGTTTTAATCTACCATTGTAAAATAATTAAAACAAATTCAAAATTGATGGAAAACATTTGAGGTCAACTTGTCCTAAGTCACGTGACTTTCATTGACTTATGTGGCTATTTGCTTCTAAGCGGGCATAAAGGATTTATTCTCCCACTCAGAAATGTATTTCCTTCCCAGGAAGGAAACATACAGTCAAACCTCGATGTGTTAAACTTGTGGGAACCTGGAAAAAGGTTTGAGTTATCCGGCTTTCGGGACAACGTAGAAAGTGAATTTCCGAAAATCAAACATAAAGTTATGAGAGATTATTACATGTAACCTAGTCTTTGTTTCAGTCTTTGTTTCATGCCATGTTTAATTGGTAATATTTGACTTGAATAATAGATTCACTAACACAATCTTCATCCGGACTGTGTTCGGGTCATTAGGGGAATTATTCTTAATTTGGATACTTTTGATTCACAAATGAGTTGGAGACAACAAAGAATTCGACACATCCAGTTCGACAGATCTGAGTATAAATGTTCAGAAATATAGATGGAACTTGCAGGGACTGGAAGGTAAGTTCGAGAGAACCAGGAATTTCACACACCCAAATTCAATACAATGATGTTCGACTGTTATGAGTTGTTGCAGGATCATGAGGGGTTCATGTTGTTTTTTTGCATCCCGCGTGAGGTTTTATACCAGGAGCCGGAGCCATATAAAACATAAACAAGGGATGCATTAAACCTCATGTAACTTGAGGGAGCCTGCTACAATGAATTTTTCTAACTGACGTTTCAATATGACATTGTAAAAGAAATAAAACTTTCAAAATTTATAGGAAACAACGGTTCTATTGACCTGAGGTCAGCTTGTGCGATGTCATGTGACCTTCATTTACTCGGAAAAAGTGTGCTGCTCTTCAAAGCAGGGTATAAGGATTTATTCTGCCTCTTAGAAATCCATGAGCAGCCTGTCTTGTTAGTGGCTGGGTATAAGGGATTTATTCTTCCCCTGAGAAATTTATTTACCTCCAAGATGGGATACATCATATTTTATCAAGATCACATGGACCAATTAGATCTCATCATTCTGACATGGAGACAGGGGTAAATGCATGTAAATGTTACTATGAAATATTACAAATCCTTCGCTTAATCAGAATGAGCATTTATTTTCCACAGTAAAATAACTCTGAATGCCATTTGAGAAAGTAAAACTATGGAGCAAATAGTTTTTATTTCAACCTACCCATGTGAACTTAAAAATAGTTAAATAGAAGTGAAACCTTTTCTATAATCATAAGAAATCTCAAAGCAGAGTCCATTGTACGATTATGACTATATCCTAAGCATGTGTTTTTGAATCACTATCAAATAGTGATGAAACCAGGTGTTCGCGAAAAGGGGAACATATCCTGTCCAACTTGTGGGAAGATAAAATAATTATTTTCTTCTCCTCAGAAACTCCCAGAAATATGAAGATGAAACTTGACATATACCAGTATTTATTGAAGCATCATACCTCCAGCTGTTCTTTTTTATAAGTGTTTTTCTCCTGCATGTTCAGAATCAAATGTGCTGACATTTAACATGGTTATATTTGTCATATCAAAAGAGTCTTAAATTGTGTTGTGTCAAAACTGATAGTTCTGTTTTTGAGAAACAGTTTGGAACAATAAAACAATATGCTTTTAGATATTCTTTATTAAAAATGTATAAAACTCTTTGGAAAAACAATATCACTCTTTTGAGTGGCAACTAGGCTATGCTGCGTGACAACATATTGTGTCAGATTAAAACAGTATTGATGTTTGACATTTGTCTATTATTGTCTTCAATTCCCATAGAAGTGAATAATAAATTTATTTTTGTAGAAGTAAATTGTGCTCAATGTTTCCGTTCTTGTATTTTGACTTTTGAGCTTGATCATACTTGACGCTTCTTATGTATAGCAACTTCTTTTATTCTTTGTCACGACGTTACAGCGCTCCTTCTTGCTCCTTCATCAAGTGAATCCTTAGTATTTGTTTGTTTGTTCGTTCATTGTTTAACACCTCACTCAGTGATATTCCAGCTACATGATGGTGATCTGTAAATAATTGAGTTAAGACCAGACGATCCAGTGGTTGACATCCTGAGCATCAATCCAAACCAACCAAGTCAGTGAGCGTGACCACCCAATCCTGATAGTCGCCTCTTATTACAAGTGTAGTCTCCTTTTATGGCAAGATCTGGTTGGTCAAGTGAGTGAGTGAGTTGTGTTTAATGCCGCATTTATGTCACGGCGTGTCAGCTTAATGTGGGAGGAAAGCCTGAAGTGATGCAGGTGTCAGACGTTTATCGCTTCGGTGAAACCCACGAGCACAGGTATGGTGCAGACAAACCTAGAAACATAAACGGGGTGATCTAGGATTCAAACACACAATCATAGGTTTCTGGCGTGCCCAAGGGACGCAACTCTGCACAGTGAATCATGGCGCCTTAGACGACTGGGCCACTAGTGGCCCAGTTTGGTTAAGACCTATTCTGAAACTGCAGTTATGACATAATATTTCCCTCATGCTTGTTGTACAAGTAGATAATATAATGTAACAAAACTGTTTCGGTGGTGTATTTTACTGAGAAGGTTGATTGGCAACATCAAAACAAGGGAATTGAGCCAAGAAGTTTAACTTCAGCTTCAGGATATATCAATGACCTTTATATCTTCCAATAATGGTCAGATAACCAATTCTCTTCTACTGATTTACCCACTTGAATGAGGAATAAAAGGGACCAGTGAGACCGCCTCATCTGCTTCATTTGTAGATTTATGCATAAAGATTCAGAGTGACAAAAACTTTCGACAAGACTGTATGACAAGAGGGATGATTTCAACTTTCCAATAGTCAACATTCCCTTTGTGTCTGGCAAGCAGCTCCAACCCTTGGTGTCTACATTTCACAACTTTTGAGGTACAATCGAGCATGCTCTTTCTTCAAAGAACATCTGGACTATTTCATGAACTATTTGATTGTGAATCATAAACACATGCTTATGATTAAGTCAGATATAGTAATATAATACATTGAAGAGATTTCTTATGATTATGGAACAGGGTTTTTTTTGTATTAGTAAACCGAATACAAAAGATCTACTGCATTGGGCATGTGTTTGACAAACCAGAAATGATATATCAGTAGACTGGTTTGAGGTTGTAGCTCGCCTGTATTTCTCCAAACAAATGATGATGGTATCAGATGCTACTTGTAAGCCTGGATAAGTTGAGTTGTGACCTGACAATTAACCCTGTATGACTGACTATGTATGAGGTCCACCCACTGGTGCACACCATTGTGAAGGAAGGGGTATCATGTGGTCTGCGACATGTAGAACAATGGATATGACCTTTGTAGGCTTACAATCAGTTCAAGAGGCAAGTTCAATAGCACCAACCTCTTAATAGTCTCATGAGCTAAACGTGCATCCACATGAGCGTAGTAAATTTCATTGTCATAACCTGGACATGCACAACATGCGCACTCCCTCTCGTTCTGTAAGAAACCAAATATGTTTGCCCAACTTTTGTGTACAACCAACTTGTCTCAAACACATTTTGTGAGTTGATTCAATAGATCCTGGATTACCAGTAAATATGTGATTGGATGTAATATTTTCTTGAGCCTTTTAGAAATTGGGGTGGAGGTGTTGCTTGTGTTTGCATTATTTTACGCAACCATCATTACTTCCTAGAGATAACATTTTTTTCACATTTTTATTTTCACCATTGTAACTGTATTCTCTTCATACATAAAATAAACAAATGAATTGACTATAGAGACGTAAGCATCTGTGTTTGCAGCATTTTATGTCTTTTGAATATATGACCAGGTGAGCAACAGTACATTGTTGTTTTTTCATCTGCAAAAGGCGTTAACATCATTACAAATATGTAAATAGTATTATTGGGTAGAAAGATGCACGACTATGTCAGTCCTTGGAAAATTTGAATGAAAGATTTTGAAATTATTGGATCTTTGAGACAGTTTGATTTATGCAATTTGAACTTGATACTGATCCTGGTATTACAATATTAATTCACTGATATTTTTGAAAAATGCCCTAATTGAAATGCAAACTCTATTGACACGCTCATTTTCAACACTATTGAATTCCAGGTTATTGAATTGAAACAATGCTGCTATAAATTTTTCTAAGATATTTATGAGAAAAATAACTGTTAACAAAATGAACCAAATGTGTAACAGGATTAGTTATTCCTGCAAGATATCAAATTGAATCAACCAATATCCTGCATGTCTGAAAGCATAACCTTTAACAGAATTAAACCAAAAACGTTGATGGCTTAGCAGCAGTATTCACATTTGTATCTCTTACGAGAAAAGACAGAAACATGCAAAATGAAAGTGACAGTAATTTATAAACACATACAAATGCAAAAATATGTTTGTGGTTTTTTTAAAATAATGAAACGAAAAGTTAAGATCTTAGTTCAGTGTGTTTAAAGATAGAATTTGCGTGTTTGTACTCTCTCAGAATATTTCCCAAACTTACTGATTTCTTTTTAAGAAACTAATTTCCTATCTTCAAATAAACAATTTTTGATAATTGATCAGCTCAATATTAATCTTTTTCGTCCAGTTTGGTAAATCTTATACATGACAAAATACTTATAAACTTTGTACACCGCTCTTGTAATTCAAGAGATGAATCTGAAGATCCACTTAAGATATTAAAACGGTCATAGATTTTTCAACCATATTGAACCCAACTTGTCAGTAGAAGAGACTAGCCTGTGAAAAAAACTGTGACAGCGGGCATTGATATTGACGTGTAAAATGGGATGTAGATTGCCGTGTATTTCCATTACATCTAAATCAATACCAGCTTCCTCTTGTCAGCTAAGCATCATTCCTACAGAGCATGACTGTAAAACTTGCAATTGGATTCTTCTCCAGCAGCCGCTGTTGGGCTATCTAACAGTTTCATGATTCCTCTCATCCTCCATGCCTTACAAATGCCTTGTAGCAGTGTACATCTGCAGCTTCACCTCATGTTTCAATGCTGGTATCATGTATGAAATGTACGTGTTTAGTTTTTGCCCCTTTTGCTGTCAATCAAACACATGAAGCATTACGATTGGTGTTTTATCAACTAATTGATTCACAACCCTTGTGGAACCCTCCACTGAAGAGGTATTGATTAATAATACCGGACAGGCACTTTAACCAATCGGGTGAGGGTCTGAACTGCAAACATTGTCGAGAAGACCGATCCCTCTAATCCCTAATCAAATTTTTCCATTGGCAAAGTTTTCGTCAGCCTTGTGAGTGTGTACTTCTGTCACCGGCGTTGCCATTGGCTGACCAGTCATAAGCATGGCCATATTGTCTGCCCTGATTCTGATGACTATACCTATTCCTGATATGCTGATAATGACATTAGGCCCTAACCATGTATATCAATCATTCCAGCCCTGTCAAGCTATACATACGCTCTCTGTGAAGCCCCTGTCTGCAGATCTGCCTTAGGAGCAGACGGACAATTTTAACACCTGTGCAACAGAAGATCAAGGCTATAACTGGCACTGCTATTGGAAGAAATTTGTTAATGGAGATCGCTTAGAGAAATCTGTGCCTTTGGAATTGTCAGACATTCATTCACTTAAACTTTCCATTCAACTTTTTTTGCCTTCAGAAAAATCCTGAAGGTACTATTGTCGTCGTCTGATTTTGACTGTTGAGAAAGTCGGAGATGTGTTTGTGGTAATTGTGCCTTTGTAGCTTTTTTGTGGCCATCATTACAAGGGGACAACATTGGAAAGATTTGTCAACTGGAACAAATGGAGAAGTGTTTGTCTGCTATTTTCTGGCAGATCTGAAGACTATCTTATACAGTGAGGAGCTTAAGTCATCCAATCATGCTTTGCGGTTGACAGGTAACTCTTCAGTTCCGAAGATTTCGAAAGTCCTGTCAGCTTCCTTTGACAGTTGGGCCTCCATACAATATCAGTTTAATGAGGAAAAACTTCATTTTTGTCAAGTTTGTGTTTCTGAAAGCCTCAAATTGGTGACAGTCATATTTTCAGGACGATATTATTGCAAAGACTTTGACAATTGTGTTGTTGAGAGACAGTGAGCAATTATTGATCAGAACTCATCGTGTCTGCCTTCACCATTCTGGACAATCCGCCTCCCTTGTCAACTGAGGTATTTATAAACAAACATTGCATAGGTTTGTGTTAATGGGACGGCTGCTAATATACCTAACAAGCTCACACATCTATGTCATTACAGAGCCTGGACGTGCTCTTGCCTTTCAGCTTTACATTTTGAAAAATTCCAGGTAAGCCTATTTTCATTTCTTTCTTAATGTCAGTGATTCCCCTTTGGAATGTTATTCAGTGGGAAGGATTTAGGCTCTGTCATGTTTTGCAATGGGTTAGTTAACAGACGAAGGATTGTATGGTAGTCATGTTGTTTGGGTTTTGAAAGAAGTTATGTCACTAATGAAATGGGATATTTCCAGGTCCTGTGCAATGAGTTGATTAAGAATAAATGAGTGCCTTGAAATTAGTGAAACACGATTAGTCAATTGCATTGATGATGGATTGTCCATATTGTGTTGATGGTCTTGATGGAGATGACAGTAGAGATGATGCTGTAGTGCAGGTTGCAGTAGTGGTAGTGAATGTAGTTATTATGAGCATGTTGGTTAGGATGTTCTATTTCATTGTTTCTGAATTATTCACCAGTAATCAAAATTACACAGAAGAATGAAAATTCTGATGATTTCTTTCGTTTCAATTTGAAATTATCTCCCTCTATACAGTTCTATATATTTGAAGTGAAATTGAATATTTGAAAACAAGAAACACTGCCTGGAAGTCGTGAGAAAACTATCAAGGATGGGTCTGATGAGAGCTGATTATCTGCCTCACGGATGCTGTATACACTGGCTGCTTCATGATAACTGAGCTTCTCCTGTCTGTGTGTAAAATATTTTAATGACATCAGTCTGAAAAACTAGACATGTTCTTTCATTATGTCAAAAGTTTCCAAGCACTGAGGTATGTCATGACCTTTTGATGCCCCTGGTTTGATGTAGAATACTCCTTTGAAAAGTGTTTGCTTGTATTCGTTGAAGCTATATCATTCAGTTTTATTCTTTGACGTTGATTATCAATCCTGTAGTGTAAAAACAGGTACTTCTAATGAACAAGCATCAAATGTTGAAGAGAAAAAGCCTGCAAAGTTTTATTCATTCAAAGAATGAATGCATTTACCTTTTGTCAATGATTGTTTGATGTTTGAGAAAAAGTGCTGTGGATTTAAATTACACTTGACAAGCCAACAAGGAACTGGGCACTCTGTGCAAAGTGCAAATGTGGTCCAGTGTTGGCAAATGCACAAGCATGTTATTCTGATCTGCAACATCAATACATTTTTAAAATATATTCACAGATTTACGACATCATTGTGATTGCCTAAAACACTAATGTCCCTCTGAAGCGTGTCACATTTGTACACACTCATGTGCATCTCGATCTCTTCTCAACTTTGCACTTGTCCAGAGCAAGAAATCATCCCATCCACATGCTATTTACCAGATGGTGACACTTTGAAATGCTGTGAAGGTGTTCAGCCATTGACAAGAATTCCCATGATTGATATAGCTTTTAGTGCTGAGCAGTTAACACTACCTTCTCCTCGGTGAGAGTATCCAGCATGTTAACTTCGTCAGCTTTGTAACAGTGAACTCCAACACATCGGAACATGTTCTTGGCTACTTGAAATTGTCAGGCCAAATTTGACGTGAATGTGACTTCATTAGGAGCATGCATTCTGCTCCATGTCTGAACCATTGTAAGGATGCCCTGGCTTTTTTCTTGTGTAAATATGTCCTTGCTTAGATTTGTCCATAGAGCTGAAAGGAAGCTCTAGCAATGTCCATAGCTTGGGAAGAAACCTTAAAGTTAAGGCTTGTCTGAGTGTGAGAAAGCTTAATCAGCAGAGCCTTCTTCAAAGTTTCTGCTAAATGTTCTCGGCATGTGTGCCATTGTAAGGGAGTTTAAGGATGGTGGATCATATTGTTTGCGAATTTTGTCTGCGTGCATGTCATTGTAAGGCAGTTTTAGACAAGTGGATCAGTTTGTTAGTGATTTTGGGGCGGCATGCCTGTCATTGTAATAGAGTTTCGAATGGTGGATCAGATTGTTGGTGATTTGGGGGCATGTATTGAATTGTGAAGTTTAAATCTGTGCATGTATTATTGTCAGGGAATTGAACATTATGAGAGGCTTGCCCTGAGCATTGTCAGGAAAGTTAGGACATTGCTAAGAGTTTAAAGCATTGTAAGAAACTGTGAGTCATGTATGGCGTCATTGGTTAAAATCTGTATATCAAATAACATTATTAGTGATATTAAGATGTGCTTAACATTATGTGGTGTGTTTCAAGTACCATCAGAAAACACCTTCTATGTCTGTATTGGCAGGAAAAATCAGTTTCTCTCCTGATGCTAAGATACCTAAATCCCACATAATCAGTATATGTTATTCTTTGCCCTGCACAGGAATCTCTATGGTCAGTTCTTGACTTGTTCATACAAGAGTAAGTAGGATCTAGAATTCTCATTATTTTTTCTTTCCAAAAACAATATTCTGGCATTTGGCTTTGTTAATTGTTGGACATTTCTGTTGATCAGTTGTTGTCCATAATATTGTAAGAATGCAATCAAACACAGCCTCTTTACAAGAGTTTAAACACTGGTTGTCCCAAAATCCCTCAGAGGCAAAGCTTTGTGATTTGCCCATTTGTAAATGAGCTGCCCTTATCCAGTGTGTGGAGTTAGCAGGAGATGAGACAAGTGTACTGGTTGAAGGAAGGCAGTAGTGATTTGTGCACCACTCTCTTGAGAAGCTTGTAATAGGGATATTATTGTCAAGCCATTCACTGCTTTGTACTTTAGTCCTCGTGTTGCCATGGCACTGAAGGTAAGTCCTTAACACAAAACTGTAGCTATCACTGTGTGATGATATAGTGGCTGTATAATGTTTGTCTATACTTTGAGCAAATGTATAGGCAGCAAAGCGAACCACAGAAGATTAATTTTCTGTTGTCAGGAACAGCAGGCATTTCATTCAATACCCATTGTATTATTGAAGCAAAATGTGTCGCATAGCTTCTACCATCTGCAGTGATGAGGTTATCCCAGTTGTGTAATGAATTATAAGGTATTTCAGCCTGACTTCTTGCAGTGAATAAGATAGGTTTTATACAATATTTATTCCATTCTAAAGATGCGTCACAGCCCCAGACAACAGGGGATGTCACACACATTTGCCCATATGTTGAACCTGATTACTGTATCTACAGCATCCTTGCAGCAGTGAATTCATTCCCTGATCCTCTCAGTTATTTTACTTCACACTCGTGGAGTGTTGAATTGGTCCACACTATCTCATGCTCCTCATAAAAGAACTGAACTTAGCTGAGGGTTGGGTAAAGGTTGATTGCTGTGGTCTTAAATATAGTTTGCTGTTGATGCCAAAATCTATTATAAACTATTACAGGTCCAGTTGCACTGGTGTGATTTCATAAACCATGTGGGAGGGTGGGTGGTAGCCTGGTGGTCAAAGGGTTTGCTCATCACAACAAAGACCTGGGTTCAATTGTCCCCACCATGATATTGCCGGAATATTGCTTGCTCGCTGGCTCGCTCGCTCGCTCACTCACTCACTCACTCACTCACTCACTCACTCACTCACTCACTCACTCACTCACTCACTCACTCACTCACTCACTCACTCACTCACTCACTCACTCACTCACTCACTGTTGCCTGCTCTTAGAAAGAAGTAATTTGCATGGTGTGTAGCGATGCTGTTTTCAGACCTAGATTTTCAAACTAGCATCCTTAAGAATTAGTTGAAAAGTTAATTGAAAACTAAACAAATTAAAATGGATGTTTTTCTAAATCAGTGGATGTAACTTCATCTCCCATGTCTTCAGAACTTAATTCTGTACTTGATAATTCCATAGCTTCAGAGTAGAAAATAACTAAAAACTGTCATGAACTTCCCAATGTAACAATGTTTCAGAAACTGTTAGAAGGGAAATGAAATTGGTGTTATCCTTTTGAGCCATCCTGTCTCATAGTGTTGGCCACAGGAGACCTCCATCAGACAACATGTCATGCAAGTGTTGTTGGGGGAAATCTTTGATTATGCCTGTCATTAGCTTACAGCCACTGAGTGATGCTTAAGAGTCAGTGTGCAACCAGTGTAGACAAAGCTGAGGAAAATAATGACCATGTTTAAAAGGCAATGTCATCTGAACTTTCAGAAGGTAACATTTTATATGCCTGCTGTATTTGATGGTTATTCATCACCACATGCGACACAGTCGGAATTGTACAATGGACTCTGCTTATAGCAGAGATTGCTTATGATCATGGGAAGGCTTTGGTCACACTTATTTATATTCAGTACGTAATATTTAAACTCACTGCTTTCAGAAGATAACACTTCATTTACCCGTTTTCTGCAGGTAACATTTTATTACTGTTTCAGTGGTATAAATTTTCACTGGGTAATATGAATTCTTTTTGAAGACACCATAAGCTTCATGTAAATGCAAACCGTGTGGCCTATGGTCTCTATGATAACACTTTGAGTTACCACATGCACATCGTTGTTCAAACAGTGCAGGAAGGATAAAGACTGTGCAGGTTTTTTCTCCTCTTTAGTTCAGGAAGGATAAAGTCTGCAGGTTTTACTCCTCTATAGTTCAGGAAGGATAAAGACCCTGCAGGTTTTTTCTCCTCTTAAGTTCAGGAAGGATAAAGTCTGCAGGTTTTACTCCTCTTTAGTTCAGGAAGGATAAAGTCTGCAGGTTGCAATCCTCTTTACTTCAGGAAGAATAAAGTCTGTGTAGGTTTTGCTCCTCTTTAGTTCAGGAAGGATAAAGTCTGCAGGTTTTGCTCCTCTTTAGTTCAGGAAGGATAAAGTCTGCAGGTTTTGCTCCTCTTTAGTTCAGGAAGAACAAAGTCTGCAGGTTTTGCTCCACTTCAGTGCAGGAAGAACAAAGTCTGCAGGTTTTACTCCATTTTATTTACCAGGTGTAATGAGTTAGAACCTCTCCCAATTTGTATTTCATGTTACATCAACCCTCACATGTTAAAAGAACTTAACAGTGTTGCAGGGTTCTGTTCATCCCCTGATTGTACCGTCTCATGCAAGCCCTCATCTCAATTTGCACAAATGCTGATTGTGGAGGGAAGATTCCAATGTTAATGGTATGACCGGTTATTTGTGTCTCTTTTGGTAATGGAATTAAATGTCCTTGGGTTTCCCAGACAGGCCAGCAACAATTGATGTCACTAATGATGCTCTCCAGCTTCTAAAAGGCATATATTGTAAAGTCAAATTCCTCTTTTTCTACATGTTCAAGCAGAAGCTCGTCTATAGTCACCTCCTCTACTCCACGATGCTACCTCATGAGAACAGTTTTCTGAAATGGTTTCTGTTGAATGGGTATTTTCTTTAATGTAATCTCGCCTATTATTTCTGTGCAGCAAATTAAAACAGCAGCAGTAAATGTCATAGGTTTTGCTTTATGTAGCAAAATTTTGCAAATTCTAAAAAAAAAATGTTATCAGAATATAATATACACATTAATATAAAGTATTGATAAGACACGTTTCATGGTTAAGAGCAATATAATGTATAACAGATATTAATGGAAATAACTCTCTTTATATTTTAACACTTCATGGAAAAGAGAATGTTGTTTTTTTGGTGGTTGTAAAGAAAGAAAATATGTTAATTTGACAAAAAATACTGTTGATATCAACCATGGATGTAGGACATAGCTTTTTGCTTTTATGATTTTTAAAAAATATATGAAGTATCACAGTAACGCTTCCAACCACATTCATAGTAAAGTATAAACTCTATGTATGCATTCATCCATGTATTATCAATAAAGCTTGACAATTAGAATAGAAGTCACATGTTGGGGCGGAATTCTTGATTTCTGTAGCCACAACCTGTTACAGTTAAAGGTTCCAGTGGAGTAGAGGCTGCTTGAGTTAACCGAGACGTCAATAGCGAGCTTGTCTATTTCGCTGTGCAATGTACACCGCCACTCATTTAGTATTGCTGGTATCACACACATGCTTGCCTCAACACTTGGTCAGGTCTCTTTCTTGCTTGATGGTATTTAGCCTTAAAGGTATGTTGGATTATTTTCTTGTAACCTTCTTTTGTATTTATCTTCAGTTTGGATGTACTATCCATGTTATCCTATATCAACTGTTATAATTCATGAGCGATATATTAGTTATTTTTGTGGTATGCAGGTGTTTGGTTCTCATGTTAATTATTGTTTCATGTATTGCATGTCAGGTAGGGCATTGGAAACAAATTTCATATTGACATGATAATACCATATATCATTATATGATAACTGCAATAAGGGAATATTGAACACAGCTTTACTGTGTCATGTTAATGCATCTTTGAGGTGCAAAGATTAGATGATAATACCATATATCATTCTATGATAACTGCAATAAGGGAATATTGAACACAGCTTTACTGTGTCATGTTAATGCATCTTTGAGGTGCGAAGATTAGATGATAATACCATATATCATTCTATGATAACTGCAATAAGGGAATATTGAACACAGCTTTACTGCGTCATGTTAATGTATCTTTGAGGTGCGAAGATTAGATGATAATACCATATATCATTATATGATAACTGCAATAAGGGAATGTTGAACAGAGCTTTACAGTGTCATGTTAATGCATCTTTGAGGTGCGAAGATTAGATGATAATACCATATATCATTATATGATAACTGCAATAAGGGAATGTTGAACACAGCTTTACAGTGTCATGTTAATGTATCTTTGAGGTGCATCAGATTAGATGATAATACCATATATCATTATATGATAACTGCAATAAGGGAATATTGAACACAGCTTTACTATGTCATGTTAATGCATCTTTGAGGTGCGAAGATTAGATGATAATACCATATATCATTATATGATAACTGCAATAAGGGAATGTTGAGCACAGCTTTACAGTGTCATGTTAATGTATCTTTGAGGTGCAAAGATTAGATGATAATACCATATATCATTATATGATAACTGCAATAAGGGAATATTGAACACGGCTTTACTATGTCATGTTAATGTATCTTTGAGGTGCGAAGATTAGATTCCCAAGAGGACGTACCATGCCTGATTATTTTTTTGTTCTTGGTCCATTTCTAAAACTATTGTTTTCAAATTAAGACATTGGAAGTCATGTCGCCTGATGTATTCCAATTGTTTCAGCTTTGTGTAAGAGCTGTCAGAGATTGTGGCAGCTAATCCATCATTTTTAGCTGCTTATGATTCTTCTCTCTTTCAATATTAAACACCGGTGTGGTAATTAAATGAAAATTCTTCTTGTACTTCATCTTTGACTTGAAGGCAAGAACAAAAATAATAGCATGTTTTCCATATTGGAAAGAATGCTCTGCATAGATCTTAACATAGGTGTCTGTTCAAATGGAGCCCTGGAATATTGGAAAGTATGCTCAATATAGATCTTAACATATTCAATTGGAGCTTTGGAATATTGGAAAGTATTCTTTGCATAGATCTTAACATTGGTGTATATGCAATTTGGGCCCTGGAATATTGGAAAGAATGCTCTGCATAGATCTTAACATAGGTGTCTGTTCAAATGAAGCCCTGGAATATTGGAAAGTATGCTTAATATTGATCTTAACATATTTAAATGGAGCCCTGGAATATTGGAAAGTATGCTTTGTATAGATCTTAACATTAGTGTATATGCAATTTGGACCCTGGAATATTGGAAAGTATGCTTTGTATAGATCTTAACATAGGTGTTTATTCAAATGGAACCATGGAATATTGGAATGTATGCTTTGTATAGATCTTAACACCAAATGCATGTAAATGATATTCACATGTTTGTCTGACTTACGTATACTTATGTGATCTTTGAACACACTGAACACCTCTATGCTGTATTAACTATACTAAATCACTAATCCCCGTGTTCAGTGTAGTTCATGCCACATGACAGTCATCAGAGATGTGAGATTTGACTTATTTAGACTAGTCTATGCATCTTTGTTTCAACTTTGATAAGTTTATGGGACCAGGATGTAACCTGGTTTTGTCTTGCGAAACTAGGTTTTATGTCAACATGCATACATCTGGTGCAAGTTGTATCAAGTCCCTTAAATTAGTACCTGGTTGCTGAAATCAAGATCAATGCAGAATTCTGAAGTTCCGAAGTACCGAAATTCGTGAAGTACCGAAATCGAGTCCACTGTACAATCCCAACTATATCATAAGCATGTGTTTATGAATCATTATGAAATAGTGATGATACCAGGTGTTTGTGAGGGGTGAGTGTATTTCAGCCCCACTGGTAGCACCCATCACAAACAAGCATTTGCTCCTGATGAGAGGACCAGGATCTGAAGTGGTTTCAGTGTGTAATGTCAAGCCCATTCTTGGTACCTCCCTCTGTGATATTGCTAAAGTAAAGCCTAAGTGGTGTAAAGACCCTGCTCTAATTTAGGTAGACTGTCTCCCAGACCCAAGAGAATAAAATTTAAAAGAAATCTCAACTCAAGTCTAGAATGATTTGGCAAGTGTTAATTGATAGCCAAAATTAATCATTGTTCTGGACTCCATTTGGATTCTATTTTGTAGATATATATTTTTAAATAGGATGAATTTATTTTTGGGGACTAAATGTTTGTATATCATTCAGACTGATGTTGGATTTAAAAGCAGTTTTGGTGGCACAGGTGGCCCAGCCGTCTAAGGCGCTGCAATTCACAATGCAGAGTTGCATCCCTTAGGCACGCCAGAAACCTATGATTGTGGGTTTGAATCCCGGTTTGCCCTGATTATGTTTCTAGGTTTGTCAGCACCATACCTGTACTCGTGGGTTTCACCGAAGTGGTAAACGTCTGAGACCTGCATCACTTCGGGTTTTCCCCCCACATTAAGCTGACACGCTGTGATATGACTGGAATACTGTTAAAAGCGGCGTTAAACCTAACTCACACACTCACTCGTTCAAAGCAGTTTGTGCTGGGCAACATGACAGTTGTTCGTCATTATACTGGCAAAGATAACTTTGTTGAACTCGCCCCAGTCAGTGTTGAAAATACTCCCCAAGTGTTGTTTGAAGACAGGTGATATTGTGTAAGGTTAAATAAAGACTAGAATCCTTGTTATACTCAAAACTATTTTGTTATGTAAAATGTCAGCCTTTCTCAAGTTCATCAATATGTGTTTGGTAGTTCCAAGACTTAATGTCAACAAAGCTTCATTGCTAATAGTGATCTCAGAGCATCAGTTTGAATTAAAGGGTTTGTTCCCAATATTTCATGCCCCGTTAAAGGGAAGTTTAAACCAATAACCAGTGCACAGAAATAGGTTATCAAAGACTGGAATAAGTTGCAAAATGGAGGCCCTGTTTCAGAGAAGTGTTTTTCTCAAACAATCAATTGGATAAAGGTGGCTGAACAACAGATCTATATTGGGGAAGACTTTTAATTATGACTTACTACATATAATTTGGTCATTCACATGATCATTCACAAATGATTATTGAGTTAAAGTTAAAAGACAATGAATCTTCAAACTTAATCAAGCATATCAACATGCAAGCAGACAAAGATAGAAGCCATGTTTTTGTTAACAGAACACAAGAAACACAAGTAATAAATTCTGATTTGTTTTTAACTCGGTTTTGTTACATGGTATGTAAGAAAATATGTCATCATGTATTTCGTTTAACAACTGAGAGGAAATCAATAAGTATGATCACTTTTTATCATCACTTTTTCCATACAATTGGCAACTCATGAATTTTATGTTCTGTCTGCACACAGCTGGAAGTGTGACTTTATTTGGCGCTTTTGGATACAAGAATTCATTCTTGTATGTAAGTATTCATGAAATACTGTTAATGAATTCATGAATAGGAAGTAACGTTGCTTTCACGCTTGTGCTGGAATTGCAAGACAGATGAAATATCACTTGTATGTTTGTAATTCCCAAGCCTTTGCATGTTATGATTAGGTGACCAAATGTTCCATCAGAAACATCCAATTTGTCATATTGTTCTTCAATGTTCGCCTGGGTGCATGTGTAAAAACACTGCCACTGAAATGTCAAGTTCCTGAAACTTTTATGCGCTTTATGAAATAAATGTTATTAAGTCCTTTATTTGTGAAGACCATATGTCACAGTATACATAATTTGTCCATGCATAACTTAAACTTATCTCAGAGTGATGTGAAATGGAAACTTTTACAAAAATCTTCTTAAATCTTGATCATATCGCAAGAATTATTATAAGTTGTAGCAGTATCACAAAGGGTACAGGGTAGAATAGGTCTTCAACAACCCATGCTTGCCGTAAAAGGCGACTATGCTTGTCGTAAGAGGCGACCAACAGGATCGGTTGGTCAGGCTCGCTGACTTGGTTGATGCATGTCATTGTATCCCAATTGTGTGGATCGATGCTCATGATATCAATCACTGGATTGTCTGGTCCAGACTCTATTATTTACAGACAGCCGTCATATAGCTGCAGAATTGTCGAGTGTGGCCTTAAACAACAAACAACGACGTAACCAGGGGTACATGGGGTTTTATGCATCCTACGTTAGGTTTGATACCCCTCGCCTCCTGCTCGCTACAAGGGATGCATAAAACCACATGTATACCTTGTGTTACTGCTACAACAAATCTTACCGACATGTATCAATCTGCAATTGTAAAGGAATTGAAGCAAATTGAGAATTGATAGAAAACAGCTGTTCAATTGAGCTGAGGTTAACTTGTGCTGTGTCTTGTGACTTTCATTGACTCAGAAAAAGTGTGTGGCCTTTTGCTTCGAAGCAGGGTATAAGGGATTTGTTCTCCTGCTCAGAAATCAATGTGCAGCTTGTTTCTTTGTGACATGGTAGAAGGAGTTTATTCTTACGCTTTAAAACTTACATAGTATTTTATCAATATCATGTGGACCAATCAGATCTCATCATTATGACATGGATGTATGATAGTGTCTGTTGGATATATTCAAGTTGACACAATGCAGTATTGCAATGTCCAACAGACTGCAATGTCAGTTATAGCCCTTAGTTCTTTTTGGATCTGCTACTTTTAGATTTGAATATCCCATATTCACCCTCAAAACGAACCCTCAGAAGGCCCAAATGAATCACTAACTTACCCTGCTTATTGCAATCACCTTTGGTTTCGGAGAATGGTGCAATAACAACTGTGCTTTATACAGTTATTGGCCGGTAGTATTTTGCAAAATTTAAATAATGCTGTGGATGTTAAATTTTTAGTGTAGTTACCATATATCGCTGTGTATAAGGTGCCCGTACAATAAAATTCATTTATGAAGTAATAACATATAAGAGACAATGGTGAGTAATTTAATTGCCAATTAACTATGTTGTAACTAACTTGGCTATGTTTGCTTCACATTCAGCGTGTTTATTCCACAATCACTTATACAATCTGTCTCCAACAGTTGTTAATACAACTGTAAAAACAGCGGGAATTTATTTCAGCTTCACCGGTTATCACATGTTAGGTCACATGTGCAATATGCAAATGCTTACCAGTACTTCCGGGTCTCTACTCACGGATGTTGATTGTTTTACCGTGTCAGCTGGTTTGACAATCTGCATCGAGGCGTGGGTCATTTCAACTTTATACAGTACTTCCGGGTCGCTACTTGCGGATGTTGATTGTTTTACCGTGTCAGCTGAAACATTTACTTTCCAGAATAGTGATAGTACCCGCTATGTAATTGTGAGACTTTAATTCTTCCAACAGTTTGGATACATTACATATACTGACTCAGGCTAGAAGCCTTAAGGGTTAATTTCGTATGTCCCCTCAATATTGAGCACAGCCTTGGCTGATGCATTTGCGTAGATCGATGCTCATGATGTCAATCACTGTATTGTCTAGTCCAGACTGGATTCTTTACAGACCACCACTGTATAGCTGGAGTATGTGGTAATAACAACATAAACAAAACTTGGCACCATGGGACTGCATTTCATGAGTCTGAATCTTAGTTTCAGCCAGATTATGTGTTTAAGTCTGTAAGCATCACCCCCAGGCTTGTAGCTTCACCGAAGTGGTACACATCTACTTTGTATATCACACTGATAATTCCCCCTTCAATATCTGCCATGCTGCAGAATAACTGCAATACTGGTAACGATGGCATTCTTAACCCGCCCTCATCCATCCACTCTTTCATTATCCGACCTACTGTAAAATACTGTTTGCTTGAACTTCATTAACTTGACATATTATATAAAACATTGTACCTTAATGGTCCAAGAACAATCGTAGTCGGCGCTTTGGTGTAAAATTGGCACCCTGCCTAGCTGGAAACTATGGATAACTTGATATATTGGTGAGTAAACACAGTTTCACTGTTGTGTCAAGTTGTCCTTGTTGGCACAGCAGCACACAGGTCAGGTGAAGTTGAGCAGTGTTGGTGGTGGAAAGTAGGCGGATTGGTGACACTTTTCGGCAAGCTTGTCTACTGAGAGTTTCTAGTACTTAAGCCTTTGCCCACCCTAAAACAAAGGTGATACAGTATTACATTTGCCTCTCTTCATCCAGCGCCCTGAGAAGATTTGGGTTAGAAATGGGTCTTCAGCAGTCCATGCTTGTCGTAACAGGTGACTAACGGTATCGGGTGGTTGAGTTTGCTGACTTGGTTGATGCATTTCATCGTATCCCAATTGCGTGGATCGATGGTTATGACATTACTCATTAGGTTGTCTGGTCCAAACTCGATTATGTACAGGCAGACGTCATATAGCTGGAATATAGCTGAGTGTGGCTTTAGACAACAAACAAACAAAACAAAACAAACTGTTCACCCTGCAGCAAATGGGTACCGAGCAGGATAAACCTTCTGACGTTATGTGCTGCTGCTGCTGCTGCTGCTGCTGCTGCTGCTGAAGATTATTATAATTATTAACTGGAAGTTATTTTAGGCATATGGTTGACAAATCTTTGTTAAGACAAGATTGTACATCCATGTGAAATTGTAAATCAACTTGTCTGAAATTATCAGTACAGGAAAGGTATCAACATTTATTTTATCTCAGTATATTTCCTTCAAACTCTTTCAAATGAAACATTTTTTTAAATTTTTAAAAAAATTTTCTATAGAAAGTTTTCATTGTTGTAACATATGGAATTGATTATCACAATTGATGTGAAGAGGTTTGTCTATTTCATTTTATGAATTGGAAAAAAAAAGATTTTGTAATCTGCACAATTGGTCACCATCGTACGTGCTACTGTTGAAATTGGGCTCTAGTAATCAATGAAGATAGGCTCAAGTACTGAAGGCCAGCATTTTTAGATTTAATTGCCTAGCCACGATGACATTCTATAAATCCTTTGCAAATCAGCATGTTTAGCACAAGGACTCTGCCACAGCATGGTAGATTTAATTAACTTTTTGGTACTGTAGTTTCAAAATATGGAATTCTTGAGGAGACAGAAATACAGGCATTTCCAATAGAATGTGTTTAGATTCTTCTTGAATATTGAATCAAGAAGTGTCAAAGAATTTCAATCAGATTCTCCAAACCTTTTGAAAATCTATTCGTAAATCCTTTTAGAAAATATTATGTTATAGAACAAAATCTTCAGATATTTTGGTTAACCGTGATCATATTGTGGAATTCTGCTTTGATTAAGGATGAAACATTTGTTAATATTTTCTATTAATAGATAGGTATTAGATGATGACAAGTACAAAGATCTCCTTTTTCAGGAAAATAAGGTCTTTATGCTTAATCCAGGGGTTAATTTGATATATGATTGTGTGATGGAATCAGGGAAGATAACTCTGTCACAAGATTGTTGCAAATCACAGCATTATACGAAAAGTAAATTTCAGACCAATGTACCCCTGGGACTTTCTGTAATATAAAAAGATTTCTTCCATGGCAAACATTTGCACATGTCTGTTTCAATGAAAGCTAGGTCAGAGTGCTGGCATCCGATGATTATGGTGAAGGATACTATTGTTCTCGGTTTGAAATCGGTACTCGTCATATATCTTGATCAATATGCCTCATTATAAGCCTCATCAAGCCCGTCTTCTAGCATGAATAGATGCCTGTTCATTCCCCAGAACACTTGCAATGAACATGGCTAATGATGTCGATTTCATTTGACAGTTGGGTTAGACAGATGATCTAGGAATGTATTGGGGCAATTCTAAAAACCTTAAAAGCTTCTTTAGGTTTAGGTATGACCGAGTAAAATCCGTGACCCTTGACACCAAGAGAATATTTCACAAATACCCTTGCAATGAATGCACCTGATGGTGTTGATTTCATTTGACAGATCACAAGTGTGAAGGTCTTCAAATGGACAAAGCTAGATATTAAAACCTCAGTGTCATCATAAACTCTTATAAGAGTGATTGAGGATTTTTTTTCTGTTTTACGTCAGTGATTTGTAGAGGATGAAATTGAAGACCTTGGTCACCACAGACTGCTGCAGCATGCTGTCACAGGATCATAACTGGTTGATGAATCTTTTTTTGAATCATTTTTTTCATCATCAGGTTTCCATTGAGTTGTTCCTTCTTCAGTTTATAGTAGGAATATCTTCATACACAGCATGCATGACGTAAGAGGTGACTAGCTTTTGTATTGGTTGGCTATATTGTCTGCTGATGGAAGGATGGCAAGGAAGACCAGCTTACACTTTGTGATGTGTCTGTTAATGCCATGACAGCTGATGTGACTATTTATTACCTACGAGGGCACACATATCAGGTTTATAAAAAATTATATGTGCCCTAGGGTCATATCACGTCATGCCTTGGTCATGCCAGAAACCTATGATTGTGGGTTCAAATTCCTGTTGGCCCTTATTTTGTTTCTAGGTTTGTCACAACCATACCTGTGCTCGTGGGTTTCACCAAAGTGGTAAACGTCTAAGACCTGCATCACTTCAGGCTTTCCTCCCACATCAAGATGACATGCCGTGATATAACTGGAATACTGTTAAAAGCAGTGTTATACCCAACTCACTCACTTACTCTATTTATGTGTCAGAACAGCTGATATGTCTTGATACTGATCACTGGTTTCCCATCTTTTTTTCATCATGTTCATGGCATTAAAACACCGACATGGTATTTGCATTGATATGTTGATATTACAGAGAAAAGGTTTCCAGAAGCAGTATTTGCAAGTCATCTGTTAACCAACTGGCCTTTGTATCATTTCTTCAAACACCTTTGTCAAAATTTGCAGAAACCACTGGTAAATAAAATATGGGTCAACATGAAAGTTAAGCCGTTATATCTCTGTACACACAAAATTTAACAAGCAAGTTCATGAAAAGTGGGCATGCACATTTCACCCTATTATTGTGAAGGTGACAGGGAGAGCACAAATATAATTTTTCCACCAAATTAGCTCAGTGAGGTTTCCATATAGATCCGAGTGAAGACATTATGGGCATGTGCCCCCAAGCTACCAACTTTCTATTTCCGAATGACAATAGAATTATAATATGAAGGATGAAAGGCCTTCTCATTGGCTGCCGGAAACTGTTCGTTACGGTGAGTAACAGACTTGTTTAGAACCTGTCGTGAACTATACATTTTTTTGGAAAACCTTTGTGTAATTTACTCTATAGTGTTCAGACTGAAAATTAAGTCCTCATGTACTTGGACAGTTTGATAGGGCAGATTTCTGGTGTGGCTTGTTTTTCTAGGGTAATGGTGGGCAGGGAATATTGCCTGCAGCATGCATGGCCATTATGTCTGTTCTGAGAGGGGATATTCTGTATATGGTGTAAGGTTATAAATCACGTCCAGGGTAGGAGCATGTTCTGATCAATATTTGTTCATGGGAAACCAAATTAATGTAGCATGAATGGGACGGAAGGACACTGGTCAAGCAAATCTGGAATATTAAATAGGAAGCTACAAGGAATGGTTTGGTGTAATACTGATGACATGGACCAGTCAACATGGGTAAGGGATTCCAGTCAAAATAAATTTACTTGAGCAACAGTGGCATTGAAAGATTTTAAGTACATTGACAACAGGAATCAGTGTTGGAACACACAGTATAATCTTTGTGAGAGTGTTGGCGTCATTCCGGCACAATTTCCAGGACCATTAGGGACACACCATGCTGCTGTACATTAGCTTCAAAAGAGATGATTGATTTGCCTAAAAATTAAACCCAAACCATCTGACTTGACATCCGACAGATTGAGACTTGAGCAGTCAACATAGGATTGTCACACAGTTGGTTTGCATTCAAATAGGTCTTCAGCATCCATGCTTGTCCAATGATCTGATACTGATTGTACATCTTGTCCAGACAGCAGTTGCTCATGCAGTCAACCTTTACATTGACTAGCCCAGAATCAATGATACAAGATGCCAGAGCTTGAATATTACTGACTCATCAATCAACATTTACTCACTCACTCAGATGTTTATTCATTTATTCAATTTGCAAAGTGTCGGAAGTGAAACTTTTTAAATAATTTTTTCAGGTATTTGAATCTCCGATGCAACAGTTGACATTCTATGTTTTATGATGATGGATGAATTATTTCAAAATATTGATTTCCAATTAAGAAAAATATGATTAGCATACTGTAACCTTTATGATGTAAATACAACTTTTTTTCTGTTTCTGTAGATGTATTAACATCAGTAGTTTGACTGTTCCATGGAAGGCACATGTCGGTGTTGATGTACCATTAGTTTATGGAAATGTCCCGGAAACTGTTGATTAAATTCCTCAACTATTTTTACAGTCTTATTATTGTTACAAATTGTCCTCATTTACATGAAGATGCCGTCTTGGCTGAAATTTGACCCAGTCACCCGGCTAAATGTCTTCTGACCAAACTATTTCCAACCCAAGGTCATTGCAGTTCTCATATCTCCAAACATGGCAATGCATTATTGGATGTAAATTGCTTGTCAATTTCGCAAGAATGTGATCAGTATCCCCGAGCTTAGATCTGCATACTTAATTATGTCTATTGCACGATGCTACCAACACTATCATCATCCAGGATCTGTTCCTCTCTGTCAGATACCTTCCTGTCAATTTCAAAGTTGATCAGCAGTCATTACGGTTCCTTCTCAAAGCTGGAGATCTATAGCAATATTGATGACAGTCATACATAGCATGGCTCCTCACATGATAGTGATTTTTACTGCTAAAACAGATGGTTTTCTGAGGAACCTCCTGGATCACTTCAATTACTGCTGGCGCTCAGTATCTTTCTGTGATTTGTAAATAACTGTCCTTTTCATTCTCATTCATTTACATACTTGGCTTTTTACTCAAAATTTCACATTCTCTTCTATATTCCTCTTTATTAAAATTTAATGAACGATTTTTGGTTCAGATCAAATTTATTAAAGAAGAATAGTTTTCCTTTTTACAGTGATTTGACCTGATTGCATGGTTAAGAGAGATGCTTAAACAGTTTGACTATTTTTAGACCACAGGATAATGTGTATTTGTTTGAGCATGTAAGAATACAATACATGTGCAACTTTGAATAGCATAAATGAATCAGTGTCCATTTTTGTACTCTTTCAGTGCAATGCCTGCATAACACTGCCGTGTCATAGCATCTAGGAAGAACGTTCTTGAAGAAAATGCTGTTCAGTTTCAATTTAAGTTAAAGCAGACAGCTGATCCCATCAAGTACCTAGTAAACCTAGCTATTATGCACTGTTAGTTTTTCTTGGAAGGCATTTTAAATAACTAGTCCTGATATAATGTCAGGGTTTTTTTAAAAGAAAATAGGCTTTCAATAAGAATTTGTGTCTCTGAAAGATTGAGAATCTAAAGTGTGTTTTTTGCATGTAGATTTTGGACTTATTTTTATGTGGCGTTGCCTAGTTATCTGGTTTTCAACAGTTCCATTATTACATCACCATTTACATCAATTAAAGGTTATGTAGACCAGAGGTTAAGCAATGGGAGTTGTGCTTTCTTTCCTAAAAAGCATTATTTTCAACTCAATTGAGAACCAGTTTGGAGATTGTGTAGACATAGTGACTGGGAGGTTTGTATTGCAATCTGGCATGAATTGGATGTGCATTTATCTGTCATATAAATTCAACCATCATTATGTCATATCTCATATTTCATTTCTCTTATCCATTATCTTAGAATTTGGCCTATGTCATATCATACCATTTCTATATCATTAGGCCGATATCTCCATTATTTCATACTTTACAGGGGCGGTCGGGTAGCCTAGTGGTTAAAGCGTTCGTTCGTCATGCCGAAGATCCAGTTTTGATTCCTGACACGGGTGTGTGAAGCCCATTTCTGGTGTCCCCCGTCGTGATATTACCGGAATATTGCTAAAAGCTGCGTAAAACCATACTCACTCACTGACTCAATTCATACTTTAGACCTATGTCATACATGATCAGCTTCATATGTCAGACCTGTGCCATATCTCACCCCTTAATTTCATGTATAGTGAACATGTCATGGGTTGAAATCCCTCGTCTGTGTCAGGATCTGCTGATTGTAGGTTTGATTCCCCGATTTCCCCGATGATGACCCATGGTCTATCAGCACCTTCCATATACTTGTGGGTTTCATGAAAGTGGAAGGCTGAAAAACGGAACCAATCAAGTTGACTGCCTCTGCCTCTGAGTGGTACTGTGAGAAGATGTAGAATGTATGTAAAGAAATAAGTGTTATGAGGGCACTTACTGTATTTCCATATCCATAACAATGTTGTGCTTGTGCGACATTACTGATAATGGCTGTTCAGTCCACACACCCATTACACTCTTAGACTATTGCAAAAAGAAACTGATTTGTTTATGAAAATTTGGTAACTTAACTGGCAAATTATGGAAAGTTATGGAAAACATTTCTGGAATTCACACACCAGTTTTATAGTTATTGTTTCCATCAAGTGATCAACGATTTGCAATCTTCAGAACGATTTTCTTTTCCTAAGTAACTATCCCTTCTGATAATGGAGTGTTTAAAGAGACAAGGGAATCTGTACGGGTAGGATTACCAAACAATTGATATTTCACTGCTTTTTATTTTGTTCACCTTCTAGAGTGATTCTTGTGTTGTGTTGCTGAAGGCTGTTGTGTTGATATGGTGCTGTGTCCAGTTGCAGTGTGTCGTGCCCAGTGAGATTTCTACGAAGAATCTGTTCTTCCGAACTATCATTCAGCCTAGTTATGTATACCTTAGCTGTATATGATCTGCCTGAATCTATACTGAAGTCTATTTAAATGTAGGGAGGAATCAGAGTAAAGCTAACCTACATGATCATGAAGCATGTTCTGCGATATATAATGACAATAGGTTTCTTTTGTTAGGGAGATATTTTTGGATATTTCTCTCCAACTAACTTGGGATATATTGCAGTTGTATGCAGAACTTGATCTCGATTGGTTTATTGTTAGCTTGCTACTCAAACTGATGGGAGATTGAAAAAGCATGGGGAAAAAGAAGCAAACTCTGTTGGACACAGCAATGAATAGTGGTGGTATGTGCAGCAAGACAGAAGATTTGCTTTCAGTAAGAAGCCCCAAAATACAGTTGCTGATAGGATCATACTCCGACAAATGACTGAGTGTTGGGCCAGAAGCCTTATACTGAAAATAAATATATTAACTGAATTGGATGCAATAAGCAAACCGTGTATAAGAAAACTGACAAACTGGGGAGTGAAGTACACCCATACCCAACATGTTGTTGTCAGACGTCGTTCGTAGAAAACAAACTTAGTTCTACATGGATGAAACCCAAACATTTTTTATTATAGTTACCAAACAAGCATAGACCCTTCTACACTGCTGTTTTATTTAAAAGTTTATGAAATACAGGAAATTTGAACTGTAATGTAGACCTTCTGGGTAAGTACGTGGCAGATTAGTTTGCTTATTGAAGCTGGGCACTTATTATTGTGATTACGGTATGTATCCATCCATACATTCCTCTATCTGTTAAATTAATATCTAAATAAAAATGGTTTTGAAGAAGAAATCAGAAATTTGATTTCGGGTCTCAAAGATGAGAAAATGTGCTAAAACTGTAATACTGCTAAATGTGATGTTTACCACAATCCACTCACTTTCACATGTACATTGATACGTTTTCATTGTATATTGGTTTATCATTTAATGGATGGATGTTTTATTGAAATATCATTTCCAGTGTGACCTATCAATTCTTTGAAAAATGTGAAAGATATGGGACAGTACTCTGACACTGTTCTTCAATCTGTATGCCGCTTCTGTGATCTTATGGTAGAGCATCCGCCTGGAGAGCGGAAGGTCTGGGGTTCGATCCCCGGCCACCTCATACCAAAAGACATTAAAATGTGGTACTTGTTGCTACCTTGCCTGGCACACAGCATTAAGATGCTAAAACAAGGACTGGACGGCTAGTAGTAAGTATACTGTGTCTGAATGTGGTGTTCATGTTAAACTGCTGTATAGTTTCTCAGTGGGTTAGCACTATAAAATTGGCCAGAAAAACCACATTAGTCCGACTAGTACAAGCAGCCACACACACACATGTGCATGCACGCCGCTATAAGTGCAATAGTCATGGACGCGATGTTAAGCCCCATTTCACCTTACCTCTTCAATTTGTCAGTGGCGAGTGCTCTTTTCAATTCCTTGTTTTGTAAGTCTATGTTTTCTGTTAACCCAGGAGAGTTCTCAAAGAATTCTTTCAGTAAGTTGTCATGGTTACTGGGAAAAGAACTGAAAAATATGTTCTGTTTATTGGTCCTGTTTGCTCAGTTGCCAAGAATACTGCAGAGGAATTGAAACATGCCACTGTTTCTTTCGTATTCTGTGGAATTAATCATCATTCCTGAAAGTCTCTGAAGAATGGTAGATGCAGGTGGCATTATTTAACATTCAGGAAGTAGCATCATGTTTTGTAAATATTGTCAAATTTGACCTTCTAGTGTTACTGACAGTATCAGCAACCATTCAGAAACATTTCTGGGTGTTTTGAGCCTTCACATGCATATGATATGAAAGGACACCACTGTGATGCATGTTTGTTGAGTAAACAATGTACATGTCATTAGCAACTCAAGGGCAGGCAACTCTATATTATCGCAGTATATCACTGTTTTGTGGTGTGAAATATGTGGTTTACATCACATCCTGTTTGGATTATGCATAATCAGTATGCATATGACCTAGAATTGGTCAAGGGACATCGCCCAAACAATTGGTTCTTTTCTAACTAATTTTGAATGGAGGTAGGGGTAATTCCGAAATTTACTGATTCAGCAAAAATAAAACAGTCACACAATATAGTGGTGGAACTTGTTGTGGTAAATATAAGCAACATAGCCCTTTCTTTAATCATAAGCAAACTCCATTGTATGATACCATTACGTTATTAGAATGTGTTCATGAATCACTGTCAAATAGTGATGATACCAGGTGTAAAAGGTGAGCATATCCTGCCCCACTGGTGTCACCCATCACAAAGAGAATTTAATCAGACATCATTTTTGTCACTGATGTGTCAAATTTGGAAATGTGGTCCACATATCTACCATAAAGCTGAGTTGTATGATGCTCTTTGAAATCTGCATAGAAAGAGCATTTGGGATTGTACTTCAAAAGGAGCCGCTGGGATATTGTTGCTCGACCCAAAGGAAGGTTGCCGACTGGATGAAACCATCCCCCATGTTGGAGAATATTAGGGAACTTAAAGTTAAACTGTCTATGTTCAGGGTACTTCAATGACCCTCTGTGGTCTCCAGTGACAGGACCTGCTGATTGTGGTTTCAAATATCCGACTCACTCTATTTATGATATTAGGTCTGTTAGGACATATACGCCTTGGGTATTACTTAAATGATAAATAGTCTATAATTCTACCAAATCTAAAAGTAATTGGTCTAAAATGTATAAAAATGTTTATTTTAAAGTTTTTAAGAAATCATTTGAACATGGATACAGATTTGATTGAAGCTTATTTCTGTAGATAAAAACAAGGCCATTCGGCTATTTAGCTTTATGCAGAGATTTCTTTTGAATATGGAAAGGGTTTAGTCACTATATTTAGTTAAAAATTACCCTTTGCATAGTCTTTACTATAGTTCCAGGTTTTGTTTTGAAAATCAGCCTCTTTTTTCATTCTATCTGTGTGCTTCTATAAGGCAAATTGTCAGTAAAAATAACAAGTCCCATTACTGTCAAGCTGGTCAATTTCTGCAACTTCTGCAAATTTGACAGTTACAGTTGGCGACAAAAGGCTCATAATCAAATGTCTTTTGTGCTCTCTATAGCTGCTGAGTATTAAGCATACTTGCAGGAACAATGGACTATCATTGAAGAACAACTCTCAGCTGTGACTGTGTAGGTCACATGTCACCCCTCCAACTATCAACCATTGGTCGCCTCGTGCAACCACAATGACAAAGCTGAAATAATTCTTTGGCATGAAACCCTCTTCTTTCAACCCAGACATGTTTGTGTGGTGTGCCTCGCTTAGTGTCATCATCAGCTCTTTAAGCAGGACAAATGTTTCATGTACACAGAACTGCACACTAATAATAACAGTCAGTGAATGAATTCATATCCAATCTGCATGCAATATGTGACTGAATCATTCCATGTGTCATTTAATGATTGAACATCCGGGAGGAAACAATGACACTTGGTTGTGTAACAATATCCTAAAGCACTTATATCAATTAAATGATTAGACATAAGTTTCCATCAATAGATTATCACAGCAGCAACTAATTATTTTAATATCAGACTGAAACAACAAAGCATTTATCAAGTAATCAATAAGAAATGATCTGCAACAAAGTATCAATTGTGTTGTATGTCAAGGTAAATCTCAACTCACATAATAAAGCTTGATAATGCTAGAATAAGCAGTTTAGAACCTTTTTGGTTAGATAATCTGAAAAAATTCTGCAAAGCCTGAATCCACCATTCTATATATAACAGCCTTCTGAGTGATCTGTATTTCCCTACAGGGGATGGGATTTGACATTTTGTCATTTCAGAATCTGATGACTAATTTGTTTGTGGAATGACCCAGGGTCAGTCATCAAGGGTTAAAGTGCCAATAATCTTTCCGATTTTCGCTGTTTAGTCAGTTTTTACTTGACAGTGAAATTATTATTTTGTCACATAGTTCTGTTTTCCCAGTTCAAATCTCCTCCGGATTTGTATAGATTTATCACACATTGTGATAATTAATGGCTCTGAAATATTCACTGAAGGAACATACAATAATCAAATATCGTAGCTTCAGTTTTATCATCGCCATTGTTTTTATGCCTGTGCTATATCAAATCATCTTTGTTTTATTATCACCATCAAAAAGAATTCTGAGATGAACAGCAAGACAATTCATGTGTCCTGTATAAGGAAGTGTTTTACACACAAACGGGATGGGCTATTTGTTCTTGTCACTGGTGTTTGGTTGTGAACACGTATTAGTTAAATGCAACGTAGAATATTTCTCATACACTGACTTTTCAAATGTCTGTCCAAATACTCACTGAACATATTTAAAAAGAAATGAATAATTTCTCACAATGCTCTTTAATGATTTTATTTACCAACAAAATTAAATCTCATAATATTTGGATTTTGCAGTTTTTAATCGGAGGAGTCACATGCAGATACAGTTGTCAGCCATAAGTTTGAAAAATCTAATTCACAATTTGACCTTGACTTGTTGAGTCTTTATCGCAAATATCATTTTCTTGATACTATTTCTGACCTTATATTGTGGATTTTGCCTTGCTTCATGTTCCATTGTTCTATCACTGACATTAAATCTTGACAAGGTCATTTGGGGTTCAAATTAGCACAATGTAGTAGTATGGAGAAATTGAGGACACAATTTCTTAGTTTTGCTGCAGCTCTTTTGTTAAGTGTATTGAAAAAGAAAGATAAATAAAAGTAGAGAAAGTGAATCAACATTCATGAAGTTTTTATTATTGGAATATAGGTCATCTTTTAAGAAATGAAAAATTGCTTTGAGATAAAGTTAGTTTGCTAAACCGGAAGGTGAGCTTCGGAACCCATGGCTGTCTGATAGTGCGATTTGTCTAATGCCCAGTTATCAATGGAATGATTGATGTTCCTGGAATTAACATTGACACTGACTTCATTATGAACAGAGCAGGTGTAAATAAAGCTTAGAATGTAATAAATCATTGATAACAAACATGCAAGGTTTAAATCAGTGCTAAATAAAACATTTTCATCAGGGAATACTGCAGTATGCCAAGCATCACCAGTGAAGTCCATGTAGTATAGAATGGAATGAGGTATAATACTAATGTGCACTCATGTCCAGTGGTGCAATCGATCAGAAAGCTTTCCCCCTCACGTTAATTCATGACAGCACTTGCATTTTTCATGACAAATTGGCATGCATCAACACTGACAAGCTTTTTGTCGAGTTATATAAGAGCCCTCAAACTCGCTGTGAAGATATGTCTCTTAAGTATAGAAATATGAAAAGCTCTCTCAACAGCAGTTAATAATCATTGATTGTGCATGTTTTCAAAAGACATTAACAAGGTGATGTTACCCAAGATTTTTGCAAGCTGATCAATATAAATATTTATTTATACTCTGAGAACAGTGCATATTTTGACCTAAATTTCAACTGGTATTTCATTCTGTTGATTTACAGAAATGATTTAGTCTTGTTGAATGAATTTGTTTTTACCATATTAGGAAGCATTAATTTTGGGATATTTCATGATTTTAAGAGATTTTTTATTTGACAGTTTTGTGTGTAAGTTAAGATTAATGTTTATCTCCTGCCATACATCAATTGTTACATCATGCCGTGAAGCGTGCACACAGAATTCACTTGTCAGCCCAGACATATGAAATAATTAATACGTGCATAAAATAATAGCACAGTTATAATGTTTTGCATTTTGGATTTATTTCATGTATGGAAAATTAATGTCATAATACCAGGATTTTTTGTGCTGTTTATGCCCAATGGAACCTGTTTCAGCAGATAATCAAGACTGGTTATTCTCAGGCTTTGACATTTTATATTTATTGAAACTTATCACTATGTATATGGGATGTTATAGGTGGTGTGTATTACTTGAGGATCATTCATTGATGATGGGTTTGAATCCCAGACTTGCACTGATTAGGACCCATAGTTTGTTTCCATTATATACTCATACTTATAGGTTTCACCAAAGTGATAAATGTCTACAATTGTCATCACTTGAGGCTCTCCTCACAGCTGACAATCCCTGATATAACTCAAATATTTTCAAAGCAGTGTCCTCCTATAGATGCACTTCACCCACTTGCAAATGATAGTGGGAAGATGGGATGGCATTGCTATTTTAAGCCACAAAGATAAATGACCACTTGGTAACTGCCTACAAGCCCCATGTGGTGTGGTCAGTTTGAAGTGATGAAACACTGTCTCTGTGAATGCCAAGTACTGGAGCAGGCTAGTCAATGATGCTGGTTTAAGACAAGCAGTTTGATACATGTACAGATGGTATCGCCAGAAGTGGGTCTTCACAACACACTAGTACGGAAGTCCTCAAATACATGTTGCCGTTGCCCCCCATGATGTGAGTTATCTCCCCTTGAAACTGCTGTTTCAACATTTGAAATTGACTACTTGTGGCCAGTGCAGGAAGGTCTGTGGTATAAAAGATACAGTCTCAATAATAGTGAGTAGAACTCAAATTGTTGGCTTTTCATTGTTTAGTCACATCACAATATATTTATAGGACTGAATGATATATTGATATTTTTGGCTTAATTGTATCTTGTATCAGTTATGGGAGATCACTGAAACATTGTTTTCTGATTTATTTTTTGCCTTCTGTTTACTTTTTTAAATTAATTTTTTGGGCTATTTATCAGAAAATCACTTCTGTATAAAATGTTAAAAAATAAATTGACAAAGTTACAAAGAAAAAGTTATTATTCTGAAAGAACAAATGATTGATTTGTTGTTGTCAAATTTGATTAATGAAAGAAGAAGCTGATATAATTCTGTGATGTGTAAAAAAAAAATGAAAATTAAAATGACTTTTATTCATTGTAATTTCTTTTGAATGTTTCGTTGTGAAAGAATTATCTGAGAAATACTTGATGGGCAAAAAAGGAGTGGCAGCAGTTTGTATTTGACATGCTCTGAAGAGTTCCCATTCATCCTTCTACACAATGAAATAAAGTGGCCCTAATGGAACGGTTTATGGAATTTGTACTAAAATTTACAATGAAAAAGTCATATTAATGTCCTTTGATAGACTTTAAGATGCCTTTGGTAGTGAAAGTGACAGGTTATTTGACAGTTAATTTTCATAATTGCTGTCAACTGATACTTCATGTGATTTAAATGTATAAAAATGAAATATGTCATCCCAGGGTTTGTTCATTTCAAAAGCATCAAAACCTGTTTGCAATGCTGACTTATTTCTGGTCTTCAGAACTCCTCTTTATCACTGAAGACACCTGCCAATGTAAGCTATAATGATTGCCTCACTTTGAAAATGTTGTCAACCATGTAATTTTAGAGTAAATATTTCATTGACAGTCTTAGAATTGTTCTCGATCCCAATTGTGTGGATAGATGCTCATGATATTAATCACTGGATTGTCTGGTCCAGACTTGATTATTTACCGACCACCGTCATACTGCTGGAATATTGCTTAGTGCGGCGTTAAACAACAAACCAACCAACCAAAAAAACTTAGAATTGTTCTGAAGCTATCTATGGTGACTCACTCACTCACTCACTCACCACCACTACTGTATCTTTCCCTCAGATGCTTAGAGGGACAGAAATCCCAGAGGTCTGAAGTGCAGTAATTATATGTACATGGTTGTGGCCCTTAGTTGTGCAAGGATCCACTGATCGTCTGTTAAAATTTTCTATGATTATGATCATTGGTCTGTCTGCACCGTGTCCTGGCTTGTAGGTTTCCCCAAGAATTAAACATGCAGGGCCTTGTTCCACAAAGCGATCGTAGTGCTAAGATGATTGTAACTCCCATACTGTAACATAGACATGCAACAGTCGTAGTCCTACGATCGCTTTGTGGAACGGGGCCCTGGAGCTACATCTCTTTCCTCCCACATGACCATAACTGGGATTTCTCCCACAGTCATATAACCTATCCCGCCTTAGACATTGACAGGTTATTATTAGATATAGTCTCTTTACTGAGTTTAAAGAATTTTATAACACTCACAACTATATTGCAATTATAACCAAATGTTTATTGGTGAATTGGAGTTAGGTCAAATCTGTCAAAACAATTCTGAATAAAATGTGGAATGTCAAAATGACATGATGTGGATGCCTTCTTTTTGTCCCACAGTGCATTCAATTTAGGATTAAGTTCAAAAGTTCAGCTGTTTCTTCTTCTTCAGAACCATGGCAGGGAAACTGTCATGTCCCCCACAAAGGATGGCCTTTTTATTGCTTGAGATGATAATTATTGCCCTTTTTCCCTTGGACAATAATGACCACATTAGATTCAGAGTTGTGCTGGGTGGACTGAAGTGATGGGGAAAGGATGAAGTACAATGCATCATCAACAGCCTGGGCCTACTTCCAGAGCATCAAGGCATTGTCTTTCATTCAGCAGGACTGCAGAACGTTACACTGTAAATGTGAGAGAAAAGGGGATACTAACCCAATCAAGCTGAAAAACTGCTCTTTTCCATATAAATCAGTGGTAGAACAGGGATCAGTATTCTATGCATAAATATTTTTTTGGTCATTAGAAAGTACTAGCTTTCACAGAAAACAATTTGTTTGTCATGAGCTAAATGTGCTGTGCTGATCTGTGTTTGCATTTCCTTGGTTATATAAGCTATTCAACTGGAAATTATAAGCAACTTTGTGGATAAACCTACAGAATACAACATGTTTTGTTTTATTACATTGTTTACAGAACAGTAGACTCAAATTTCAGGGCATGTTAAAGAAAAGAAACACTTTAACTATTAATGTATTGTTTCCGGTCAACTTAAACTATTTATATATTGTTAACAATTGTTAATGTCACGGTGCTGATGTGGATAAGACGAAGCAGTGGCTGATACTATGTAAATGAGCCATTTCATCTGGTCCAAAGACCAACATGGTCTCAGGCAAGATTCTTCTTTCACCCATCAAAGCTGTAACTATTCTCAGCACCCATTGTGACCGCCCACTCCCCATTGTCCCTCCTTGCTGGCATATTGCACCCACAGTATAAGACTCTACTCATTCACTCGTCAAAAATGCAGTGTGACAGCAATATCATTCCAATCTCACCTGACTGAGATGAACTTGGACCAGACGCCAATCCCACATACTTCCTGCGACCATCATGGCTGTTTGTCTCAGACATGCCTTGAAAACGGGATATTGCTGGAGCTATTGCAACAGTAGTGTAAGAACTGCTCACTCATCCATCATACATGCAATTTGATAGCAGTATTGTTCTAATCTCATCTGGCTGACAGCTGAACGTTGACCAGACATCGATCTCCAGCACTTCCTGTGACCAACATGGCTTCTTGTCTGTGACATGTCCATCTTTCCAAAGCCTATACCTTGTAATGAAGGTTAAAAATATGTCAATGAGGGTCTGCCAGACACAGTATTGTTGGACAGCCCCTTCAGCATGTGTGTAGAGGTGTTAATGCTGTGTAGTATCAGTGACAGATGATTACTGGTTATGCTATGTATACCTCATCAACTGGTGGTGATATCAAGCATGTTCCGGCCAACTTTGACAGCATTGTCAAGCATAAACTGGTCTTCAATTCTCCAAGATCTGTTCATCTTTCAGATATCCCTGACCTCAAACCACCAGTTATATTTTTGTATTGCAAAATATATCATTGATCATACCTGTTACCTGTTTTATTTTCAATTAATGTTATATATTGAATGAGACTTGGGATCTGAGAATGTCTTTGTATGAATTTCCATTAAGGGAAACAAGGCTCACTTCGTTGGAGCCTTTTGGTTTGTAAAAACTTGGAGAAGAGTTTTTAGCAAAAGTAATGGAAATCGAAATCTAGATTTGAGAGCATCTTGTTTGAAGCTATTGGCATATCTCTTTCAACTTGTATTTTGTGTTTTGGATCCATCTTAGTTAACACTTTGAAGCAAAAAGGTTGAAGTAAAATTTCAAGCTTGAAGGTGTTTTGGTAAGAAACAAATTACAAAGAGTATTAATGTTTATGCAACATCTCACATTTCCTGAAACCTCTCTTTGATAGGTTGTATTGAAGAAAGTAACATGGTCTATTTTGGACAACATTTGAATACTAGTTGCTGCTGTCTAACCATTAGTGATTTGTTAATGTTAAATTAATGTTTCCATTTCAAGACGGACAGGAAAATCTGTCTGGGAAGGGACACATGCTTAGATGGTCTTTCAGGCACAATGAATAAATTTCAAAGTCAATGGGTAATCCTTGTGGATCCACTGAATGCCATTAGAAATCTCCAATCAATTACAAATGGCTTAAATGCTTTTCAGAAAGCGATAATGGTAAGGAAGAAAGATATATCATGACTTATCGATGGTATAGACCCACAATGAAATTCCGTGTAGTGTTTCATCCGAGACCGGCGACCTGTAGAAGATGGCTTTCGTGCCAATTTGGAGGTTTAAACGGCAAGTTCAGCAGGGCCTCTGTGGGATTCAGCAGGGATTTCAACCAAAGACATAAAGTCTGAAGCCAAGTTGTTAATATCATTGCTGATAAACGCCATGTTTTTTTCAATTTGATCATACCCTTCACCCAATTGCTACACTGTTATTCAATAAGGCTTGTTACTTCTGCATCTCTGCATGTTCCAAAACCAAATGGGCTGCTCCTAGCAAGAAACAGATTGATAATTCGCTGTTTAATACTGTTCATTTGTTCTGTGTTAATGGTTATGTAGAGTTTTTGTTTTGAATTGATTTTCTTTTATTATGTCCTGACTATGCAAAAAGCAAATATTACTTGTGATTTGTTTTCATTTGCAACACATATTTGCCTTGTTTGGGATGTATAATTTCAAAAACATTGGATGTTTTGACATGTTAGACACATGGCATTTTTAGCTTAGATTTTAATCAAGAATTCAAGATTAAATATTGAATAGACAAGGTCATGGTATCATCATTATTATTACATTCTTGTAATTTAGAACAAGTCTGCCAAAATAGTAATTATTTTAATTCCTTTACACGCTTGTTAACTCAGGATAGTTAATCTCTGCAAGTCCATATTAAGAATCAAGAGTTGCATGCTTATGATGGAATTATCATTGCGTGTATCGTGCATTACTGATCTGACAAGCAAAAAATATATTTTATTTAAGTGATTAAGTAATTTAAGCACATCCGCAAGCAAGAAAAATAGCCTTGCAATCATATCTTCAAATTACATAAGCATGAATATCAGGCAAACCTCATGCAAGGTCAGATGTTCTTATTCAAACAGATGCACAGTTTAATATATCGCAGCGAATAGTATGCAAACTTCATGATCTAATGTCTCTTGAAAAAAATAATCTTGATGGATTTCCAAAAGTAAAACCTTCTTGCAGATGTCAGCATGTTTCAATCTTTATGGAAATCTTGTTTCAACTATGCTGTGTTACTTAACCCATTCTCATATATCACCCGATACATTTTTCTGTGTCATCACCCAAATCCTACCTGATGATGACTACCTGGACATGGGCCTCATCAAAACTTTTATCCTCAACAACAAAGTACACGAATATGAAATAATCAATGCAACATATATGAGTAGAGAAAACAGATTGAAAGTTCTTATGACAATACTGAAGGCACATATGACATTTTCTGTATAACATTCTATTATTTATACTCCAGAGAGCTTAACGGATCCACAGGAGACGATTTAGTGTCGTCCTTTAGACTCCAACACAGTTGCGACATTTATACAACAATAGGGTCTGGGGTGCTTCAAGGAATTTATGTCATTTTCTTAGGAAGGGATAATGTGTCCGTGACAGACCAGCCCTAAGTGGGTATGTCTTGAGGACCATACAGCATGTGTTTACCACTTGGTGAATAACCTCCAACATGGAGTATTCTAATAGCAGGGGATTACCATGCTCAAGTGAACGTAAGGCTGAAAGTGGCCTCTGGTTTTTAAACTTGGTACAACAAGGTCTAGCTTACTATCACGGCTGTGAATGAGAATTCTTCTGATTAAGTTTTTGACTGTCTGTGAGTCCACGAACTGTTGGGTTAATGAGACCGGGATTGTATTGACAGTGTGAATGCCAGTTCCCCATCAGGATACTTAATTTAGCTGATGATGATGGTTTTAATTGGAATGGGAATTTGAACAAACCTTGTGGTGTTAACAAGAATCTTTTGATGTAGCTTTACCAACAAATAAGCACTGTTGGACAACACATCGAGCATCTGCGAAATTTGTTTCTCAAAGTGGTCCAAGATATCTCATTAAAAAAAATAATTTTTTACTTTGTTTAACAAATATGTATTAAAATTTAAAAGAATATAAACTGAAATGCACCAAATTTTAAAGTTATTTTTTGCTGAAAAAACTCAAGCCACTTTTGTTCGTGTTTTCTTTCAGAATGTCACAGCAAGAACTTTCTAATAAAATCAAGTACTTTTTGCTTTTCATTGATTCACTTAAAAGACTTGCAAAAATAGTTTGCAATTCTTAAAGTAAAAAAAACCAAAGGAAGTAATTAATTCCAAGTTTATTTCTCCATTAGTTAACCGAAATCCTTCTTCAGTAATTATGAGGGATTTTTGTTGTCATTCAACACCAACTTGGTAACTGACTAGAGCTTCCTGTGTGATTGGAGCAGACTAAGGGTAATTACGTAACATCGGCAGATGACAATTTCAAGTACCAGGAGAATTTAGAGCTCACAAGGTTCTCAAACCAAGCCAGACAGGCATAGAACTTCAAGCATCAAAGGGCAGCAGGGCATCGACCAGTCCCTCAGGTCAATAGGGTCATTGTTTAGAAAGGAGAAATATTATTGTCTGCTAGGTACGAAAGTTCAACAAAATTTCTTTTGTAATAGTGGGAGTTGCCTGTCTAGAGGTTTCTGATTGTATCCTTCCATCGAAATATTTCAATGGGGACAAAAACTTTGAAGCAGATGGCATCGAAATACGATTTATTGCAGTGTCTCTCTATTGTCTCTAGGATCAAAGAATTTCTGAAATTGAATGAAACTTTTATGGAATCAAGTTTCGATGTCACAGAAGGTGAAGAAAGTGGTGTTTTTGACACTGAAGCATTCTTGTGTGTCACAGATGAAAAAATAGGAAAATAAAAAAAGCTGTAATATAGAAAGGTCAGACATTACTGCAGACAATAATTTAGATAATTTGTACATACAGGTAAAGATTTTAAGACATTTCGAATGTTGATAAGTTAGTAAAGTGACAAGTGATAAAAGCTTTAGTTACCATGTTTTTCAAACGAAGACTGAAATCTCTTTAACAATCCCAAGATGTAAAAGTCAGACCTCATGGGAAGGTTGGAAAGTTCATAACACAAAGATGGCCACCCATTGAAGTTGGCTCAATTTTTCCACAAGCTGTTTAGTTAACTTACAGGGTAATCAGTCACTGTCGCAGTTCAATCCACAAAATGAAATGGAGGTCAGACAGGAACTTCAGCTGACTCCACTGTCTCTTGCTTGGACTTGACAATAAATACTTGTCTCATGTAAGATTTTTTGCTCTATGTTGCTCAAATTCCAGGCTAGAAACCTTGTCATTTGAGCAATTACTATATGGCCAATTTGGAAAAACTTTGTCACCAAGGAGCATTCAGCTGAGAGTGTAAGGAGGTTGAAAAGGAGGTTAGCCATTGATAGATCCATTGAGAGACAGAGTACAATGAAGCTCTGATCTTGACCCTGTCTTGCTGTCTATTCTAAAGTGGCAAGTCTTAAACTATTTCCAGCCCAAGAGGGAGTTTTGTGAAATGGTACGTTGTACTTTAGTGGCAATATTAGGTGAAAATGAATCCCTTCTTTTCACAAAGCACTGAATGATTCCATAGCACATGGGTGGCTTAATGAGGATATGTAACTACTATGTCCCATTTTGTTTTATTTTTCACAGTTCAGATAAAATATTAAATTGAGTGAGTTGGAAGTGTATGCAGCTTTGAACAGTATATTTCAGATATATTATTGCATGTCAGCTATATGGGAGCTCAAAATGACAAAGGTCATATATATCACATAGATATTCATTCATTTTGGTAACCCACAAGTTGGTATGGCGTTGACAGACACAGGACCAATCATAAACAGGCCAAATCTTGGATTTGAATCCATGGTATGCTTGTGATCTAAGGTGCTGCAAATCTATGCGAATTTGCATCCCTTAACTGTGCCAGGATCCAATAGCCTGAGGTTCAACCCCCCCCCCCCCCCATTACACCAGATTATGATCCTTGATCTGTCAGCACCATAACCGTGATGGAAGTGGTAAGTGTCTTCAATCTGCACCACTGTGGGTTTTCCTCCCTCAGTAAATTGACATACAGTGCAAACCAGTGTAACAAAATTCACTGAATGCATAAAGCTATGTGACTGACTATCAATGGTTGTCTTAGAAAACAAATTTGTGTGTGTCCAGTTACACAATGTCAAAGCATTATTCTGACAGTCTGACGCTTTGTCCATGCTTTGTTGCTTATGGTATCCAGGAACATACTCATCGGCTTTCCGACTTTGAGTTACAGATCATGATGAAAGCCTTGTCTGTTTGCTGTTAAACTAACAGACAAATAGATAATGAAAGAGATTATTTTGATTAAAAGCAGTCTTTCATTTAAACACTTAGGTGGAGTCCAGTTATTTCAAGAGCTCGACCACTTGAGCTTGCCCAGACAGGCTTAGAGAGGTCATTTCACATGGTCAGTACATGGTCAATGAAGGGATGTGGTCTGAAGCCACTTGATGCACAATGAGTTTTGAGCGAAAGATATTTCAAGCTGGCTGAAAATGAATAAAGAGTATGGATTCATGGTAGTAATGTAAATTGTGTGTGTTTGAGTTGTACTGCAAAGTAAGTCCCAACCAATGTTGGACGACCCTGTTAATCCCCATGCCTGAAGCTAGTGAAACAAAGCATGGTCATGTTGATTTGAATCAAGCATGATTTAGAGCCGTATGGGTCATGTTAAGTTGGCTGTCACTAATGCAAGACATTGCTCAGGTGTCCAAGGACATTGACAGCAGTGACCGATGACATTCTGCCAGCATCAACATGAGACATTGATGTCAGTTAGAATATTTTCAGATATTTTCATGTCATGTCAAGTTAAAATGATTAGCTCATGTATTGTCCATTGGTGCCATGCTTGGTAAGTGTTCACTTTTTACCGTTCTGTTGCATATTTTAGAAGTTATATTACACCATGTCAACCCTTGGTCTGTCTTCTCAAATTGTTCAAAATGAAGAAAGATTACTTTTTTTTGTTAGGATATCTTTTTCTCTTCGGTGATATTTCAAGCTGTTTGTTTCTTAAATATGACTGAAAATGATACACTGTGTGATTAATTTTTCAACAGATATTTTGCGTTTCGATTCACGCCTCCTCATTTTTTTACATTCCAACTGTGGGTTCTGTATGGATTTTCTCAATCTTAACTTATTGATGAATCAGATGTTAGGTTGAAATACAATTGAATTTTTACATACACTTTCTTCTTTTGTTTTTCCAATGACAGTGTCAGACACCAGTGCAAATACAAACAATGATAACATCAGTGCTCGTACAAGAAATGGTAAGTTCTCAAAGCTTCCATCGTAAGATATTGACTTATCCTTTGATTAAAAGATTTTCCAAGGACCAACGAAGAACCTAAAGACCGTCTGAGTGCTGCAGAACGTATTGTCGTGTGGGCGTTTTCTACTTTTATTGGTGGTGTTCTGCAAATAAACCTGGATGAGATTGATTTTGAAATTATTTTAATCCCATTGATTAGAATGTCATTGTTGTTGTAAGTCATTTGGTCTGAAAATTATTTTGGAAAGTGTCTCCATGAAATTAAGTGATAATTTTTAACATTTTAGGAAAGAAATAGTAGTGGTTTGTCAAGTGATAAGATTTCATATTTGATAAATTGTGACCAACCATGAGATTCGGTACCTTATGGGTGAAGAAAACAAATTTGACTTTTCATTAAATTTTAAAACTACAAGATCTTAGGAACACCAGAATACAATTCACAAGCTTGAATTCATATTTATTACAGAGATACATGACACCAAACATTTGGATTCATTTTCTACAAAGTCCCATTTTCAGACTTATAACCAATTCCTGAGACAAAGGAGTACCTGGGTACAAGGGTAACTGACTATAAAAGTCCAGTTTTCCACCTTGCCGAACTAGGCTGGTATTTCTGAGCTTGATCATAGCATCACCAGTGGTTATTAAGTGTTATGTCCCATGATCTATGTCCCTCCTTTTGACCAATAAGATTCCACCTTGCATATCACTTGCATTTGCTTTAAACAAAATGGCAGCGCCCAGTCAAGACGATCTTTTAGATAATCAAGATCTAAATTGTGATAAACAGGTCTTACTTTGCAAAGTGCATCAAATCGCTAGAGCACCTCGATTAAAAACATGAAAAGATTTGGAAAATATCTTTTGACACCAAGTTGGCAGTACACATGCTTTGCAAAACCTGCAATCAACTGAAATCTGCTTGGCAGTTTACGAACCGGATGTTGATTTTGTTTTGCAATTTTGATTGGACTCTGCATAGACTTGTTAGTCCAGCCAAAATATAACTCCATACCAGCCTAGATCGGCAAGAGTGGAAACTGGACTTTCATAGTCAGTTAACTCCCTTGCTTCAGGAAGATGACTTATAACTGTTGATGTAATGATTGCAGGTTTTCGATATGATGTCTGATTAATCAAAAGTAGACGTGTGCTAAAATGTTTTGAAATAATGTTTTAATTTCATTACAAACTAATGAGAGAGAAATATATTTTTGTACAGCCTACACACATGGTGATTTTTATGGAAGTAATTTGACATCAAACATCTTTATTATGTCACACCTTAATTGTATCCTAGCACCTTAAAGGTCCCTTTTCTCCTGGTGGGTCACAATTGATGTTTTAAAGAAAAGATTACACTGGTTAATTACTGTTTGATGTTAACTGAACTTCAATTGTGAGTAATAAGGGTTTGAGGTTTGTCAGTAAAATCATTTAAAAGTGTCGTGAAATATGTCAGTTCAAAGTAGATATATTCCTCTGCCCAACTTCTGGATGCTTCTCTCTTTAAATGTTGCTGAAATCAGTTGAAATCCCTTGATAGTAGCTCTCTCAGGAAGAGCTTATTGTTGACCATTGCAAAGGTTAGGATGGGACCTGGTATTTCTCGCATGGTGTAAAAGTCTTATGAAAATGAATAGTAGATTTGTTCAAGAATGCGCTGACTCTAGGTCAGGAACCCTCAATCACTTGTCAGTATCACACAGCCTGATTAGATTGGGTGTAGGTGGTGGGTTGTCTCCCTTGCTGCTATTGTTAACATCGTCATCATTAGGAATAGGACCTGGTGCCAATAGCGCCCCAACACGATGTGATGAAGTGATCTGGAGAAAGGATTGTCATATTTGCAAAGAGAATTGCACTGATTTGTTTGCCGAGTTAGTTCCGAGGGTCCTAATGAGATTATTTTTCATGTTCTATAGACAATATCGCCTGATCCTCTCGAAAACAGTTCTGTTACAAAGTACATGACAATGATCAAGGCTTGAGTTGACATGGACTTGTTAGTTATTTACGATGGAGTAGAATGTTCTTGCTGTGAGTGCATTTCTGTCAGTTTTTGCCATTAAAACCATTTATGTGACTAGGATACAGTATTTTGGGAATAATCACAACTCATGATTTGTAATTATTGATGCTGCTCCTTCAAAATTCCCCTTAATGAAGGAAAATTGACAAATATTTTTGTCATGTACGCAAACACTATAGTTTGATTTACTTGCTTTCTTGTAGGTATTTGTAAGCAAATAACAGCTTCAATTTCTTTTTGAGACAGACCCACATCATCAGACTTGCTAAGTAGCAAAAATAGTAAATAGATTAGTTCTGTTGACGCCAAGTTTGGTCTCAAGACAACGGGGCTGTTCAGTCAGATGTTGCCAGTTCTGATATTGAGACTTTCCAAAGAAATTCTGTCTTGTCAACACAGGACCCAGAGAGTTTATTGCACCAGACATGAGATGGTATTGTTATAGTTCTATTGACCTTTTAGAGATGCAAAATCAAGGAACTGTAGGTTAAGAAAACAGTTATGAACAATATTATACATGAAAACACACATCCTCAATGTTTGCTTAATTGATTGATGTTTTTGTGTCTTTATTTTCTTTATTTCTTCCTCATTGTCTTGGATTACTTCAGGACAAAAGAGAAATTCCAATTTTGTAAAAGATTGATACAAGCATAAAGATGTTTAGGAAATACATCTGACAACTTCATGAGTATACTTTTCCCCTGTAAACAGATCTTGAATTAGAGTTAAAGGGTAGATACCATTATTATCAAGAAAAAATTTGAAATGAGCATTACACTTTTTACAGATACTTTGGACATTGTCACTTGTTTTCGTTTAACTCTCGTAAACTTATGGTAATTTAGCTGTAAAAAAAACAACCTACTAATTCTATCTGGCCAAACTGTGTCTAGTTAAGTTTGGATAGTTCCTTTCCCAAGGCATCTTTTCAGCAAGTCTTTACAGTGCATGTCAACGTCTTGGAACAGCATACATACAGATAACGAAATTGTCCTTAGGCCTCAGACAGCTGTCTTTATGGGAGGGAAAACTATGTTCAATTCACAGAAAATTGTATATTACTTATGGGACAAGAAAATTAACAATTATCTTTGTTGAATGCAGTGTAATGAACTATTCACAGGCCATTTGGTTATGTCTGGGAGAGATAGGGGTGTGCCACTACTCTCAGGCATTACATCCCAGATTCAAGGCTGGGCAGAAATGTTTATTTTGGCCTGTTCTTATCAAATTATATGATGCAAACTTTGTGAAAAAAGGTATCTTTCTGGTGCAACTTGATCAGTGATCATGTATCAGTGACTTTTTGCTGGTGCTGATTACTATTTCTAATTTGAGGGGTCAGAATTTAATGTAACAATTATGGTCCACACAAGGTGCTTAAACTTTCTGTACAGAGATGAATAAATAATGAAAAATAATAAATGCACTTTTTTTGCATCATATACTTGCCATGGGGCATACTCATATGACACTGTACACCCTGGTCAGTGGATCCAGTGTGTTCACACAAATTACATTCTCAGCTCCCTTGGGACTATGCAACCCTAGTGCCTGTTAGCATTCACATCACCCTCTCATCCTACTGGGTGCCCATTTGCTGCAGGGTGGAAAAAGCCCAATTTAAAACAGACATTTGCCAAAGGTGACACCCCATGTTTAAGGACAACATTGTGTTTCAGTGTGGGGCAGGACTGAAGCAGAAGAATTTCTCATGTCCTGTCACCCACCTGATTTGCGATCTGTGATCCTTGCACATGACAATTTCCCACCTTGATCCTGTGCATGATCTGTTGAACCCCTTCTCAATCATTCACTCATTCTAAGATCTCCTATGACTAAGGGAGTATGTCTTATGACTCTGTAATATCAAAATCTGAATGCATTCACACAATCTGGAGTGGTTCGTGAACGAAGATTCACTATAGATGTCGTGTGATGATGCCAATTTAGGCCTGGTGGAAAACTGAGCCAGATTGGGCCAAACATTTGTTTGGCAATGGTCTGACAGTCATACATATTTATGTGTCTCAAGGTTTCTTTTCGTACATTGCCATCATGAATGTCGCATAATCTACAGATAACTACCCATTAAACAGAATGGAAATTGCATTGTGTGTCCTGCTAGCACCAGTTACTCAACACTTGCTTCTGAAGTAAAGATAATTAAGAGTTGGGACATAGCTAGAAAAGCACAGGACAGCATTAATGAGCACTAGATTATTACTAAACATCCATGCTCTAGTAGGCCTTTATTTTCTCTGCCTCAATGTTTGACATTAAGAAAGTCAGTGCCCCAATGTGTGTGTCATAGTTTGACTGATCGTGGAGTGTCTTCCTGGTGCATTGTGGGCCTTCTATCCTCCTGACCTATTTACCCATAGTTCTCACTCTGTTTGTCATTTTCCTCCCATTAGTGTGGGCGATTAAACACTGGTGACCTCTTGCTATCGCCAAGAGGAACTCGCAAAATTCCCTTTCAAAGGTATTAGTTGTGCATAGTGCTTTGACGTTGGTGAAATAATGGCTTAACGTAAGCACCATAGATATTTCCGTGTTGCTCCCCGGTAGATGCTTATTACTCTGTAAAGACATCAAAACCAATGAGATTCATATTTCCAAGTTCCGTTGAAATGTATTGAGTATGCTTGATTGCACACACGTCTATCAAGCATGCCATTAATGATTTGTTCATTGCTGAAGGAAGCAAAATTAAATTTTTTTTCTCTGAATTGCTTTTTTTCTTCTGCTATTTTTGATTCCTTCTAATTGATGTATTGATTATACCAAATAGATTTTGTTATAGCTCCATCAATTTGGCAGGGATTTATGTATTTTTTTAAGGTAATGAATACATTTACTGATGGTCATTTTCAAATATTTTTGTGGTACAAGGAATAGTAATTGTCTGCTTATCTATGTCCCTGTTTGTTTGAAGGGGTTGAAATTAAATAAGATTTTATTCATCTCATCAGTGATGGAAGTTTTCCAAATGTATGTTGTTGTTTTCTTGCTAAGTCATGATAAGATATATTTGGATTATTGGTACTACAAAAAGGAAAAATATTTTAATACAGGTGAACCCAATATATATGGCTGGAAAATTGCAAAAAACAGCATGAGACCTCACTCACTCACCCATCCATCCACTCACCCATCCATCCATTCACCCATCCACTAACACACACACAAACCATCCCCACCACCACCACCCCCACCACCGGCCCCCACCTCCCCTCACTCGCATCCATCCACTCACAAGCCCACTCACCCATCTGCTCAACCACCCACCCATCCACTTCCACATTCTCTCACCAACACAAGGAAATCAGTATTATTTATTTTTAAATATTTTGGTTACTAAATATGGTAATCTAGACCCACAAATCATTACTTTGTCAATTCCAAATAACAATTGTTGAGAAACAATGTTTCCAGATACCTGAAGTCTCCATGAGTGGATTTAAAAGGCAAGTACTTTGACGGTTCTTGGTGTCTTTAAATCATGCTTGAAATAATTACAGAGTGTGACGTCACAACTTTAGTTCATGCCCTATATATTCAGTAATTCTCAACCAAAACAATATAGAGCTCCACACAGCGAAGCCAACAACTCATCATTGTGCAGAAAAACAGGCTTCGGTCATGTTTTTTTCAGACGCAAGTTGAAGAGCAATCTCATGTGTTTTTCTGACAGATTAGTTACAAAATACTAATTGCCAGCTTGATTGGATTTGGAGCCAGTGTTTATCAAAGCCTAGATTGCAATATAAATGTGTCAGTCGCTTAAAGCCACTCTCCTACCCAGAGTTCCTTGTGGCCAGCGTAGTACCTGTCATATCGTCACATCTTACACAGTTCATTCATGATATTGCAAATGTTTTTATTTATTTCATTGCGAAAATATCTTAAAACATGAAAAACAATTTCCATTTGCATATTTATCCTCCATGTGCTGTCATAGAAACCGAAAATGTGTAAAGCTATATTGTCATGCACCTCACTCTGACAGCCTATTTACGTAATTCTGCAAAACAATATGTAAAACACACCAAAAAGCTTGCATTAGGCCTGTCTGTTCTTATTTCAAAGTGATAAGCCTACACCCCACATGGTCACTGTTGCAGAAATGTCTCTCACAGAATAAAGAAAGCAGAGAAAGTAAGCTCAGGGGTTATAGGCTATTGTTTGCAAACAATGCTTCAGAATGGTCGAAGAACTGGCCCTTTAAAGAGATATTGCAAGCAACCTGACTGCCATTCTCAGTCCGTCTTATACTGTACAGATATACAAAGTTCAAAGAAATACCACTTCTTTGTTTCAAGTGCTTATTAAATTTTGGTCCCAACTGTCATTTTTAATGAGTCTATGTGAATCCCTGTTACTATCCCATCAAAGAATCACCTGCATGTGCACTGATTGCCAAGGGACACATGAAGGTGAGAAACACTCATCACTGAGTGACATTTCCGTCTCACAGAGACATGAAGTCAGTAACATGTCTTTTAGTAATAGTTGAACCGCGTTTATAGCTTTCTGGTCTGAAAGGAAATATCGTTTAGTTGCTGTTTCATTTATTGGCTGCTGTTTTCTGCTTTGATGTGCGGAGGCATGTTGATAATACATTTAAATTAGAAGTTTTGACTTTTTTGATCATCTGAAATCTATAAGATCCTAAAGAGTGTTTGTCCATTGATCTGTCAAAACATTGTTTTTTACTACATTCTTTTGAATATCTGATGCTACCTTTGCAGTGGTTGTTTTGATCAACATTCTTGCTTGTTGATAACTTGGAAGGGTCAGTAGAAACCTGAGAAGCTTGTTCAATTGAGAATCATCATTGGTTGGTGAGATGTTCTGTTTGAAAGATTTGATTGATGGTGATGTCAACGCTGCAGCTTGATATATTGGTATGACACAATATCACATGTATAGATAGAACTAGAGTTACATTCCAGTTCGTAATATGTCTATTTCCCCTTCAGTTATGATGATTCCCCAAACAGGAATGAAAAGTATAACAGCAGGTGTTCTATAACATGGCTGTGAAGGTTGAGGATCTGCAGGTTGAAATGTTAAAGTATACCTAACTGTATAATCTGCATTGTAAATGTTTTGTTGCAAAACTGATGCATGATTATACTGTGCCTGGGAGTGGAATATCCATGTTAAACTGCGGTACGATATCTCATTTAGCTGACTCAACAATTCAGTACATAATTTTCAAGGGAAGTTTGCAATTTTCTAAGAGTCTGTATTCTCATGTTGTTTCATTTAGGAGTATCATAGTTCAAATTTGAAAACTTTTCTAGTTGAACTTTTCTCATTAAATATTTCTGAGGAATTAATGTGTTGATGACTGGTTTAAAAATCTAGAGTCAAGTTACAAACGAGATTGTTCACGGTTGATCTAAATTTTTCTTCATCAGTCTTAAAACCTAAACCATGTATTGTGTAAAATGTGTGATAAAAGTGAAGTTCCAATGTTTCTATGTGAGATGTTGTCGGATTAATGGCCTTTATAACAGTGAGCTAATACGTTCACACTGCATCCATCACGCAAAATGGCTTCAACTGTGAAGAAAGCGCCTATAGTTTCACAGCTTGAAACATTGAATGAGTCTATCAGTCTGTCAAATATGAAGGTAATCAATTGAGTAAATGCTTAAATTGGTTAGCAAACACTTATGGTAGCTAGCAGGAAGAGAAAAATCGTTATCTTTGAAAATCGTTGTGCAGGAGAGAAATTCTTTGCTGCTGAATAGTTTTTCATGTGTTTGAAACAAGGTAGGTAGATGTTTTTCAAATGTGATTAGATTTGTATTGAGAAGTTTGCAGATGTTACAGGATGATGTGTGGTCTTACAGATTCTTCACATGATGGAAATAGGTGTATTGACAATCTAAAATTAACATTGGTGTTTTTGTTACTTTAAGTGTTTAAATGCTTTAATGTCAGTATGTATGGTGATTTTGTTGTAGAGATGAGCACATTACAGCACATCCAGTACATAGATTGAAAATCCCTCAGATTCCCACTGAAAAACAATTCTGGGGATGCAAAGATAAGCACCTTGCGGGGTTTTTTTTTTTAACAAAACCATGTTCCTGAAAATCGACACACCCCATGCCCCACCCCCATCCCTAAGTAAATATGTATATTGCACAAAAAAGGTTACAGACCACCCTTTACTTTTTTTTACCACATTGGTAAACATAAAAGACCTGGATGACCATGCCCTTTCCTCCCCTATTAAACTGATGACTCTGTTCAAAGTAGCATTAAATCCAACTCACACACTTACAGGACATGTGAGAAGTTTTTTTTTAACAAAACCATGTTCCTGAAAATCGACACACCCCATGCCCCACCCCCATCCCTAAGTAAATATGTATATTGCACAAAAAAGGTTACAGACCACCCTTTACTTTTTTTTACCACATTGGTAAACATAAAAGACCTGGATGACCATGCCCTTTCCTCCCCTATTAAACTGATGACTCTGTTCAAAGTAGCATTAAATCCAACTCACACACTTACAGGACATGTGAGAAGTGAACTTTTCTTGCTTAATTGCAGTTATCAGTAAGAAGACAGTCTGGTCAAATTGGAAGCAAGGGTCATCAGACTTCTCGTGGGAGGCTTCCTTTAATATTCAATCAAAGGAAGACTTGTCCAGAAGGACAGTTGCCCTTTAAGTAATCTGGCTGGCCAAAATGAACATGCAGAGCTTATAGTGCCCTATAACTGCAGGCATTTTATTTGCCCAACGCTGCTGTATGATTCTCAGAGAAGTATAATCGGTTCCAACCTAATTTCAGAGACAAGACTGCTTGTAAGTGAAGCTATCATCTCCTTCCCTCACCCCTTCAATTACAAAATGTCTGATAAGCAGCTCATTGACTGTAGTTAATAATGTGATAAATATCAAAGGGAACTGTAAACCCAGCCAATTGAGATAACACTCCAGACTATTGTGTAAGTAAAGTCTTAAATAAACATGAAATCCACTGATCTGAGATAGGCTATACCCACCAAATCAAGACTTCGTTCAACATCATTTTCATGGTCTAACAGTGCTTGTTCCCACTTTAACCATCACTGATGCATGTGCTGTTGTCATATCTGGCCTTCTGCATCCAAGTAACTTTGTTTCCCAACTGACTTAGTATTTGATTGATGCTAAGACAATTGTCTAGACGAACCCAGACGTTGTTTAGTCTAGAAAGCCTTGGTCAGTCAGGCTTATGTTAGAGGTATGACTAGTAAATCTCTTGCTGCATGATCTTGTTTAGTCTACAGATCTGGAACAAGGTCAGGCAATATAGGTAAAGGTTCTAGTTAATCAGCTTTCTGAGTGAGCTTAATTGACTGACTCTGAACATCGGCCATCTGTTTTTATGTTTTTTTCGAATACATGTATTTTGCTAAACATGTTGTAATGGGTTGGGAGAACATTTTTACTAAGTGTAACTAAATTTTTAATTTTTTTCTTCTTTTGTATTGGCTGGTCAGATTATTTGTGAAAAAGTAAATGCTTCCTCTGATTAAAGTGATGGATGTTTAATATGTCTACAGTAACCTGTACCTCGATTTACTCAGTCAGGAGGCTTTGTTAAAAAATTAGCTGACTGTCATGACCACAGAATGTATGCAACACATATCACTATCTATCCTTCATAAAGTTATTAACTAACTTCTGATAGAATTGTGAAGCTGCATCTTGTCATTTTTCTAATTTGAATGATGAATCAGTCAGGTAAATAAAAATAATCAAACTTTAATTATTGTTGCTTTTTCTACTCTATTGGCTCAATTCTGTAATGATAAAGTGACACAGAATCTATGTATTTACTGAGAAATGTGTAGAGATCATTATATTATTAATTCATTGTTTTTTACAGTTTCTGTGGACTTCTTAGACTTATATATTTCATGTGTGACTGATATTCTTAAATGAATACCCCTTGGGCATTGAATTCAATATTCTTAAATATTTGTGCAATATTTTGAGCAAGCATAGCGATCCAGATAACCAGCATATTTGCGTAAAATGCACACACAAAAATACATTTATGCAATTCATTGTCATTTGCATGCCCAAACCCCAATAGGTCAACAATCCAATGTGTAACTTACTGTATTAATAATGACCTGTGATGCTGTTTGTAATATAATATTGTTGTTGATATTGAGTGTTTGGCTGCAAAACAAAACATTGATTCAAAAGTACCCAATTGATCAAATTTAAGGGTGTGAAAAAATGGGCTGCTCAATGAAAAATGAAAATGCCCAATAAGATTGAAAACAAGGGAGTTAATAGCCAATGACACAAGTTACCTGTGGAGTTCATCAGATCAGGTTTGTGCATGTGAATTCGTTTTTTCAAAATATGGTATGATATCATTGATTATGTAAAATGGCCATTATCTACCTGATATCAGACCCTTTCTACTTCAGGCACATACATTAACAATGCAATACCTGAGTGAAATGTAATGTTATCTTGAAACGTTCTATTATATTCAGCCCAAGGGTCCATTTTGGTAATATTGCATTGGTGGAGTTTTTATCAGTGTATCAGTTGTCTCATCTATCAGCTGAAACTTGATAACTCTATTTCGCCATTCTTGTAGACTCAGTCGATTCAATTTTAGATTGACAATTTTGCCTATTCGGTGTGGTCAGATTGGTTCGATGGCACTGGCGTTTATGGACAGGCGTAGAATGGTCTAGATAGGTCTTTTATTTGCCTGACAGTAACAAACTGTTGTTTTATCAATCAGGTAATAGTTCTCTCATGAGAGTTGTATCTAAACACTTGCGCTAAGGGATGCAAATAACAACTCAAAAACTCAATCATGGCAGTGTAATTGATTTTGAAATTTGAGACTTTGAAAATTTACTTTTACTTAAACAGGTTTCTGTTCCAAATGATTGTGGATCTGCAAATGAAAGTTTAGAATGTTAGTCAGACCGAATATTTTTGAAAATGTTTTATAAAGTACCTTTAATTATTTTTAGATATTTGTTGTTAGAACCTTGAATAAGGAATGATTTATTTATATTTTTCGGTAAAGCTGTTCATTGAGTGAGTGAGTGAATGAATAGAGTTTTACCCCGCTTTTAGCAATATTTCAGCAATACCACAGAGAGGGAACACCAGAAACGAGCTTCACATATCCTGTTCATTGAGATAACTTCATGTTTTGATTTACAGCCTGTTTTAGTCACGCTATCAACACTTGGCTGTTCATATTACATTGCTTATACAGACCAAGGATTCAGAGAGAGATTTTAATCCATAGATCATTGGGGTATGGGGGGAGGGGGGGCACATCTAAGAGACATAACTCTACATAATATATTGTGACTCTTCAGACCACTTGGGCACCAGTGCCCCTTTTAGACTATATGTAACTCCTTGGCAAAAGAATATGGCCATACTATCCTCCATGTACAACAGTATGAAACACATAACCATATTTCTTGTCTGGCCCACATTTTCAATTTGCATGTGCAATTCCTTCCACTTTTCCAAAAAGTTGGACCTGTCCCTGTTAAGTCTATAAGATGTTCATAAAAAGCATCTAATATATTACGCTCCTGTACATTAAGCTGCAAGTAACCTTATATCCTTCATTTTTATCATGGAACAAGTTCTGGCAAGACATCCCTAACTACACCGCATTGTCATAAACATGCATGTAAATATTTTCACCACCAGTAATTTCAAGATATTTTCGTATGTTTTCTGCCTGGAAATGACACGTTGTAGGTTATGGGCAATGTAGCTGTCTAGACCAATGAACCTGAACTAATTAGTTTTCATTTCCAGCGTTAATTACCTTGCACTAGGGGAGGGAAGGTATTTGAAGAGGTGTTGATGTCTCACACATTTTTAACAGTGGCTTAATCAAGGAATACATTTACCTTTTATCAATCTCTAGGACAACTGGTAACTTTCTATTGTGTTGTGACTATGAACTTGGTTCCAGGGATGGATTCATGCCAAACATTTCCTTTGAAAAATACTCTTTGGGATGTTCCATGTAAGATAATTATTTGTCTCTGTAAAAATATGTAGCTCGGATGAAACAATATTTTGTGAAAATTGTCTGTCCTTTATAAACATTGTTCGATCAGTTGCTGATCGGCGTATGTCAGGCTTAATTTTCAATGGCAGACATTTTTGCAACTGTTGTTAATTTTCTCCGAGAGTTTGATGTTATGTAAACTTGATAATGAATATCTGCTGGTAATCTAGCGTTTCATTTTATCTCTGTGACATGAAACATTACATGGTGTATGTTTACAAGCACTCACTGCTGAAATGAATAAGACCAAACTCAATAGCTTTGTCAACACCAGAGAAGCCTAGTCACACAGTCAGTCATTGAATTACATCACAGGCATATAAATAATAATGCAGAGATAAAACTTTCCAGATTGTTTTGAAGGGTATAACACTATGTGTTATGTCCTTTTATAGATGATGGGAAATCAATGAATATCTTGTCTTCTGCAACATAATTCCCTGACTTGTATTTCCACCATTCAGGGTATTTAGTTTCCCAGACATGGACACTTTATGTATCCTGTCGTAACATCAGGACAATGGGTTACAGACAGCTGTGAAACAATTTTGAACTTTTGTCAATTCTGTATTCTGTCTATACCTGAAATAAGTATTCTGTCATATTCGTCAGCAGGTTTTAGCCATGTGTGGATTCTTGGTCAGAATAGGTCTCACCCACCGCCCTGTGATTGACATAAGAGTGGAATAAAATTGTGATCAGATGGTCAGGCTGGAATATGGCTGGAATAGATTACTCTTTCACGTTTGGATACATACCTACAAATACTGTTACTGACGAAAATGACCTGTGAAGATCCGGGGTAGAATAGGTCTTCAGCAACCCATGCTTGCCGTAAAAGGCGACTATGCTTGTCGTAAGAGGCGACTAACAGGATGGGGTGGTCAGACTTGCTGACTTGATTGAGGCATGTCATCATATCACACTTACATAGATCGATGTTCATGATATCAATCACTGGATTATCTGATCCAGACTTGATTATTTACAGACTGCCGTCATATAGCTGGAATATTGCTGAGTGTGGTGTTAAACAACAAACAAGCAAACAAACAATACTGACAGAAACTGATATGACTGGGTGGTGGACAAGCGTTTATGGATGTTTAAAGAGCTAGGGATGCCAAGTAGTTAAAGTATCTGCTCGTCACAGCAAAGATGAAAGTTTACATTCATCATAAGATGATACAATGTCAGAAGCCAGTTCTTGGATCCACTAGTTGTGATGTGGCTGGAATATTGCTGAAAGCGGTGTAAATAAATACATTCACTCACTGACTTGATTTTATGTCTGTTACCTTTTCTGTAAAAATATATCCAACAGTCTTTCATTCTTTTGTCATGTCAATCAATATTTAGATGATGTTTTTGATCAAAATTAATGAAAATTGTATGGTGATAGTTGTTTACAGAAGACCTTTTTATCAGGCTACCAGACTTGGCAGAGATCAATTGAATCTATGCAGCATGAATCTGTAGAATATTTCATTCATGATTTTGTGGCAACCAAGCAAGAAAACATATTGTCAGCATTTGAATTGTGTTGTATTGAGGTAATCTTGAATTGAAAACTTATTCTTGATGTTACATGGAACCCTTGACCAATCAATAGGTCAAAGGTCACAGAAGATCAATATGCTAATCAATGGAATCGGAATTGTCCTGATTGACATAATCTGAACAATTGACTGCACGGTAAGTGAGAGAACTCATTGGATTGGCAACACCAGGTTTGAATAACCTCAGATGACTTGTGAAAACAACATTTTATTGCAGGCAGTGTTCCAACAATGAATCCAAATGAGGACACACTGGGAATAAAAGAGCTTTGATTTCTTGATACATGAAATGTCACTGATGACATGTGACAAGGTTGATCTGCATTTTGGTTTGATTTCCTGTGCGTTTGACATGTTTATGAGCTACTGACAGGGTGACATGGACGTGCCTGGAAATGTTTCCTAGAAATGTTTCCTGGATCTCTGCTGTTGTGAGACCATTTGGCCCTACCAGTGTCAATGGGTGCTTTGTTTGTTTGTGGCTTTACACCACAGCAGTATTCCAGCTACTGTATTTGACAATGACCTGTAAATAAATGAGTCTGGACCAGACAGTGTAGTGATAGATGTTGTGAACAACAATCTATGGATCTGGGTTCCATGACACACTCTCATCCAAGTCATTGACCACACACAATCCATTTGGTCACCCCTTACCATCAGCACAGGTTGCTGGGGGACCTAGTCTGTAACAGAATCCCACGTGGTGTTAATGGATGCAGCATGATAATTGTTGAAACATATTTGCAGAGTTCAGTCCTGATTGCATTCAGTGACAACAGCTGGAGGATTGTATGGCTATAAATGGCTCTTATATTGTACCAATAGAGAAATTAAGTCATATTTATTTGCATCTCATGGGATCAACTTTATGATCATATGGAAAGAATGACCAGATATTACATGGTCAGTTCTTGATTGTATTGTAATGAAGAAAGGTTACATTGAGAACAAGTTTGTAAATATTGATAGCTGATAGTACAGACACTCACATCATGTGGGGATTATTGTGCAGAATAAATCTCTAGTACTCTCTGCCCGATGAATGGTGCTGACAAAGATGGAAAATTGGTTTCTTACAATGGTGATGTGACTGTCTTCTTTACCAAGATGGCTTGAATTGTTGTTCATGCTATCAACTACTGGTTTGTCTGGTCCATATTTGTTTTTTTACAGGCCACCATACATTTCACTGTCTGGGCATACATTTGCCAAGAAACTACATGAATGAAGAAAATCATCCCATATTTCGGATTTAGACTTAATAATTCTGGCAAAGGTGTTCCACTCTGTTCACACATCATGCATGTGTGTATTACGAAGATGCAGTGAAATTGGCTGCTGCAGGACATTCAGAATTTCTTCAGTGTCTTTACATCAAAAGACTTGCATAAAAATGCAAAACAGAAATTCTCCACAAATACATTTCTGTCTTGTGAAAGAAACGTGTGAGTACAAGCTAGTCTGGGTCTCGGGGGAGACAATACACAAGACTGGTCTTTGTGTTGTCAGATGTTGTTTGGCATGGAATAATTGTATCTGTAGTCCTTGCAGAAAAATGCATACTCAAGGTGTTCAGCTTTCTTTCTGTTCTCAAGTCTTTGCATTAGAGTATCCAGAAATTTAAATATGGTGTGTACCTGTCACAGCTGCTACGTGTTGATTCCCAAGTTGAAATGCAAAGGCTAAACCAGAAATCAGGATGTACAGAACTAAATTGTGAAATCAATAAATAACCACATAAGATCGATGAACAATCGTCAAATTATATTTACACACACAGGATTAGTTTTACAATATTTAATAGGCCATATTAAGTTAATGCATTCATAGGGGCACGGGTGGCCCAGTCGTCTAAGGCGCTGCGATTCGCTGTGCAGAGTAGCGTCCCTTGGGCACTCCAGAAACCTATGATTGTGGGTTCGAATCCTGGTTGGCCCCGATTATGTTTCTAGGTTTGTCAGCACCATACCCCTGCTCGTGGGTTTTACCGAAGTGCTAAACGTCTGAGACCTGCATCACTTCGGGCTTTCCTCATTAAGCTGACATGCCGTGATATAACTGTGATACTGTTAAAAGCGGCGTTAAATCCAACTCTCTCACTAACATGAATGTCCAGTATTTGTCAAAGTCGAATATCTCAGGTGAGACACATGCTCCGATCTTGAATCCAGGAAAATGTGCAGAATAGTTGGTGTTTTCAGATTGGTATTCTGTGTGCCCTGGGCATGTAGATAAGTCGCAAATCAGGTTGTATAAGCCTTGATTCACCCTTGTCTCACCCTTGTCTCACTGTCACATAGGTACAGCCAGCCTCCTTGAAACTTTTACCTTGCGAAGCTGCTCGAATGCAGTAGTTTGTCCAGGAAGTTGGGAAGGGAGATAACTCTAATTTCTGGTTGTCACATTCTACTTATAATTTAGTCACATGAGTTAATGCATTTTACGAGTGCTTCAGTTAAGCTGCCACTAACAATCATCAGGAATAAACTTACAATATATACTGCCACACAACACTTTTAGAAAAATGACTTAAGCTTGATTCTTGATGTCAATATGACCACTATGAGGAAACAGTTATTACTGACTGTTTCCTTTCTTCACTGTGCCAGTGCCTGGTTAAAGTGACAAAAATGAGTGTTTGGCAACAGCAGTTGTGTATAGATTGTTGTTATTTTTTTATGCTACAGTCATTAATATTCAAGCTATATCACCACATCCTGTAAATAATCAAATCTAGACAAGACAAACCAGTGATTGAAATAATGAGCAACCTCCCTAATCGGGGAAGGACATTTTGCAATCAACCAGTCACTGAGTCTGACTACCTGATGTATTGATGTCACCTCTTACCACACTCAAAAGAGTGATGGGGACTTTTCTAACCATGATCTTCATGGGGGTGTATGGACTGAAGATGGATGACCTTGGTAGGCCAATCACCTCCTTCATCAGTGTATCATCCTTATACATTGAGCAATCTTATCTTTGCCATCTTACATAATCAATCCTGCTTATACTGCATAATCTCACCAAATTATTTGACCAGGCAATTTTGATCCTAATTTCAATATGGCAGCTATGGCAACCATCTTGAAGTGCCCTTGTTGAACTATTGGCTTAGATTACACATTCTCTTTCAGTTTAATTCATTTTGTAATTAAGTTAAGAGGACAGTAAGGCATTTTGACACAGATTACTTCATTGATTTTTTTTTAAAGTGTATGAATATTTTGCGCAAATATAAAAAATTTATTCCCCATGTCTCAAAAGTGTGTTCAAAATATTCCTTCAGTCTGGTATGAAGATTTCTTTAACAAGTCTTATATATGCATTTGAGATAATCTATGACCTTTTTGAGTGTAAAAGTTATTAAATAATGTATTCAAAACAATTCCTCATGATGTACCTATGATATATATTTATATATTACTTTCAGTTAGGCGCCACAATTGGCTGTGCAGAGTTGCGTCCCATGAGCACGCCAGAAACCTAATGATTGTCGTTTAAATCCTGATTTGGCATGTTCCCGGATTATCCCGGTTGCCCCTGATTATGTTTCTAGGTTTGTCAGCTCCATACCCGTGCTCAAGGGTTTCAGGGGCAAACATCTGAGACCTGAATCACTTCGGGCTTTCCTCCATGACGTTTATAGCTGCCATGCTGTGATATGACTGGAATACTACTCAAAGCTTGGTTAAACCCAACTCTCTCACTCACTCAGTTAAGACAAGGAACTGTCCAAGGGCTACAGACCTAAATGCAATCCTAAAACCTATGTGAAAAGTAGAGTAAATAAGAAGCCTTGTCTTGAATTATCCATGGGGATTATTGTCCTGCCTGAGGGCATCTTGAGACACCTCAATGGCCCTTGTGTGCAGAAGACCCATGTTTGACGCAACATTGTTTGAAAGGAAATCGAACCAGGACACTGTGGCTTTCATTTCCCGGCATGTAAATGTCCTCAGTGTTGGCCAGTTGGGGTGAAATGGAAGATGTGTTTGACAGTTTTCATACCCTTTGCCCAACAGGGGATTAAGTGGATGTCATACTTTATATTCATTTTCACATTACATATTTCCAATAATGATCGACATACATATAATATTTGCAAAGTAATGCCCTGGATGTAAGGTGTATCAGAAATGACCCACTCTTTCCTTGGCATATAATATTGGCTATGAGTGATCTGAATGTCTGTTTGTACATCAATAAAATAATCATTTTCAGAAGAATGACACAAAGAAAGTGTTTGTATGAAAGTTAAGATTTGAATATATTTCCAGTTGACTGTGCACATGTATCAGTTTGAACATGAAGAGTTTATTTTGCATGCTATTACTGGATACTTACAAGGTTTTTTCTGAATCAATTGGATTCAATTTCAGCTGTTGGTGAAGTTTATTTCTGAAGTCGAACTTAAAGCCATTTACAATTTCATCATGAAACTGTGCACACATATCCACTGAGTGGTGGTGCTATTTTCATGGAAACAAGTGGGACTTAACAGCAACTCACAGTTGAGTGTTTCTGCCACTAATTTCAAAACTGTGGGATATTATTTCACCTAAGTTGGATGGAACCAAGGAGGATATGTCACCTCCTGATGACTCTTGTTTAACTGAGACTATTGTAATTGACCAGGCTGTTATATAAATATTTCAAGTGATTGAATACAGAAATTTTAAACTGTTTGCAGTTGAATCACTGCTTTCAAGCCATATCTAAATGTGGTCTTAATTGTGCCATGAAAGTGATTTCGATAGTTTCATTTGTACCTTATATTTTTCTGTCCTGACCAAATATAATTAAAAAAATTATGTAACAAATGTTATATTTGGGATAACACTTTCTTTGTAAAGTACAGATTTTGTACTCGGACGGGAAGGGACTCCACCCAAAAAAGTATGAGAATCTGTACTTTACAAAGAAAGTGTTATCTCATATATAAAATTTGTTACATTTGACCTCTTTCTCAATGCTATTATGTGTACATAAAACTTTATGGTTTAATCCTTTCAAATCTAACCAAGCTTGATATTTTATTACATAAATGAATCTGCTCTTAAATGTGACATGTTCAGCAAAGAAATCTTGAATTGGAAGGTTTTATCCATGATGTGTTTCCACTGAACAAGTGGCATTAGCAGTCACACCAATCTCATGTTCATGATGGCCATCCCGGATATGTCCGCTGTGCCATGGTCCAGAATGACCACCATTTCCTGTCTTGTGTCATTTACACTGATTGAAATTTACGACAGCAGGCCTTTTTTTCTCTTTATTGCCTTCCTTGTCTCTCGTGACTGGTTGTTCTGGCAAATTGAAATAGACTATAACCTTCAAATGTGATCCTCGATTGAAATTTATCCTGCGAGTGAACTAATTAGGACTCAGTCCTTCTGAGATCGTGTGGATGTTTTGGACGGCGCGGACAGTGCTATAAAGTCTTTATTTGGTGATTGATCTCAACAACGATGCCCTCACAATTGGCGACACTGAAATGGCCTTTGAAATTAACCTTTGCTGTTTGTTAGCCCAGGTTGTAAGAGGATGGGCAAGAGTCAATAAAGCGAAATCAGATGGATCTGGGTACAGCTGCTCTTTCCTGCGATTAAACTGGAGTCACGATAACATAAATGGAAGGGTACGATGATCGGTTAGTTCTTAAGCACATACACCACCAAATGCACCTGTCCATTTTATTTTGGATCTCAGACAGCTTTGTGAAGGCCGTTAATGGCAAATTGTCCCGATCTGAAAATGTCATCTAAATTGTCACACCAAGCATCCTTTTGGAAAATTACTTTGCTTTACTTGTTGGTCCCAAGGTAGATTTTGTGTTTTTATTGTATGGTCTGGAAATGAAATCGTCTATCTTTGAATGAAATTAGAGTCCTGTAAGATAATCTAATTGGTAATAAGAGCATACTATTTTGTGAAGTATAATGATAGTCACTGTTTGATAATACCATATGGTGTTTTACAACCGAGTTTCTTAGATTTATTTGTTGAATTTATTCTTTGAACATATTGTTCAGTATGGCGTCTCACTCACTCACTCACTCACTCACTCACTGGAAATATTGCTAAAAGAGGCATAAAAACGAACACACTTACTGACTCCTAATGTGAGTCAACATATGGTTCCAAACATGCATTCAAAGATAACTAATTCTTCAAGAGCCTGATCAGATGCCTACAGCCATATCAATTATCCAATACAACCATCAATACGGAATGAACGTTTGCATAACATGTTGGCATTTGCTGATCAAGTTATGTATTGTTTAATCTATTGATTATTATTTCGTCATTATTTGCTGGCTATTGGTTATGAGGGTATTTCTTACATCAGGTCAATGCACACCTGATTCAGCTGTATGGCACAATGTCTGCATGTTATATAACATGGACCAAGCATATAAGAAGACTTGTGAATGGACTGCCCGACCTCAGCCATGAAGTGGTGTTCGAGTTACACCAGTCTGTGTCTGGAGTATATCACTGTCTTGACTGGAATGAATGATGTACATTCAGTGTTTGTCAGTTGCCAGGTATGGTCTTATTGCTCTTACTCAACAGTTGAGTCAAGTGGGGTCCTGGGCCCCTTGAGGTCTTCCCCTAAGGTGTTTGAATATCGGGATCCCTTAAATCTTTTAGTATTAGGGTAACGACAGGGACCCCTTGACAGGAGTACTGCTGTGCGGCGTCAGGGAACTAAACATGCAAATTGTGTGAGTGGAGGGTGCTTCTGGTAGAGCAGGATGGGCTTACCCTTTTCACGAACAGTGTGTGTTGTGTAACAAGACGGTCCTATCAGATTGCTAGATTTTATTGCACATAATGAAAAAGGATTTCACAAGCTGAACGTTAGATCACGTGTTCCTGTTGACCTGTAGTTGGGAAAAAAGGGGAGGGGAGAGGAGAGGCGAGAGACCATTCAGCTGGTATGATTGAGTTACCTCCAGCTAATGCACACGTAACTCTGCGTCATTGATGCTCGTGTCATACTGCTGTGAATATTCTATAACATAAATAAAACAGTGATATTTCGAGGACACTTGATACAAGGTAGCTAAGAGGTCTTATTGATCGGTTGATGCCAGTTATTTTTGTTACCAGCCCTCTGGAAATAACTCCATAATCTCTAACAAATAGGATACTACTTAATCAACACATTAAGCGTTGTTGTACGAGCATCTATTTTAATGGACGCAATCCTTAGTATGCTGTACCTGAAATACTTTGATATTTCAGGACGAATGATGTCATATTGCCAACATTTCAATACTTGACCGTCATTTCAAATAAGTCACCTCTGAATGAATGACTGAATCTTCTGTGCCACAGCCAGTAATATTCGGGCTGTTGATATATAGAATTCTAAACTCGCTTCCATGTTGTACCAATTTTGTGAACGAGTAAAGAGTTATGGTATCTGATTAGCAAATGCGAGTCAGATACCAGAACTATCCACAAGTTTAATAAAACTGGTATTACACGGGAGTGAGTTTTGTATTTTATTTATTACTTGCAGCTTATGACTTTTTAAAAGATTTCACTGTCGTTTGTGAATAGACTGACATCTATGCAAACCACAGCATAATCCAATTCATTATGAATCCTCGGAATCCTGTTTAACAGAATCATACTTCAAACATGTTAAAAGTTGACACATATTAATTTAATACCATACACTGGCCTTCCTTTAGAATTCAGGAGTCTGTTCCACAAAGCTGTCGTAGCACTTAGGTTATCGGCACTCATAGACTTAGGACTGTTGTGCGCTAGGATTGCCTTGTGAGACTAGGCTCTACAAAGTTCACCACCATCATGTCACAATACCCTATGGTGCAATTTGTTGCAAGATCCACTGGTGAAACAATGCCATGTGACGTCAGCCTAGCAACAGGGTTGCTGGAGTCAACGTGTGTGCTAAGCTCCTCTCAGTGATCTTTCCTCTCAACACGCCATGTCACTGAATTAGCCCAGGGATGTTGGGAGTTTTCAATATTTGTTGGTGAAACATGTTCCTGCAGAACATTAGCACACCCTTGGTATTTGACAATGTATAATACAGCTGTAATTTTATTAAACGTGTGATCTCTTCACGGGCGAGTAATAATACTGGGTCTGGGCCACATTAACCACCTAATCATCATTTTAGTCAGCTCTTACAGCATTTGATATTGCAGACTTCTTGAGTCCCCTCGGGAACAAATACGGATCACAAGGGACCTATTTTCACCTAGAATCCCCACAAGATCCTTGAGAGTAGGACAGTACACCCTGAAGAGATTTATTTTGTTCAGCTTTGTTGATTTGTGCTTAGCAAATTTTTCATAAAAGATAATGATTTGAAACTCATGAAAAATATTTTTTTTCATGTTAGTCTTCACTACTCATACACAGTATACCGACTGTCCAAGCAGTCCTTGTTTTAGCCCCTTAATGCCGAGCGCCAGACAGGGTAACAAGTACCATCTTTTAACGTTTTTTTATGTGATGCGGCCGGGGATCGAACCCCGAACTTACTGCTCTCTGGGCGGAGGCAGTCTATTGGTGAAAGGAATGTGTCATGCATACCTGGGAGGGTCCCAGTATTTTAACAGTTGCCCTTGGATGCAGGTGTGGGTGCACTCATCCAACCTTGCCATCATGTATCCAGTGCTGCTGCAGAGACTACCGTTCAGTCAGTCAGTTCACAAATATCTGCAGGGTCATCTATATGTCTGCATATCTAACACAGCTATGCAGTAAATCGCACAGAACAATGAAGAACAAAGCATGGTTTATTTCATTCCTGGAGATTTGAAAGTTGATGACATCGTAAATTGTCTTGTGAGTTGTTTTCCATAGAAGCTGGGAAATGCAGATAAATGCAATGGCTGAAGGGTTGTTCCCAAAAGTGGGTGAGATATGATATCAGTATTGGGAAAAAAGGCACAGATAATCAATGTGAAAATTGTGAAAATATCCAGGAAATAGCTTTTCTCCCCTGTTCATAAAATGGATTTGTATTTATATCCTAAAAGTGATTGTACATAATGTTGAAATCTCATGTAAAAAATACACGACTTGTGGGCCTTGTTTATTTCTGAAGTATGCTGGTCATTTATCCATTCGAGTCTCGTAGATCTCTGACATCACCTTGTGTGTATCTGCTGCACTAGTCCTTGTTTTATGACCTGGGTGACTGATGGCAGGCACTAGAATAACCACTTGGAGATGACACCAGTACTTGGAAAATGGTTCCCTCGATGGTGGGTGTCTTTATGTGTCAAAGTGTTCCTGTAACTTGCACTTATGCCCGTTGATCCCATGTTGGTCTCATTCCTAGTAATGAGGAAATGTCCATCACAGATGTTTAAGAAGTCATAAAAGAACTTTGTCCATCTATATTGCACATACCGGAAGCCGACTTGACATTGGCGATATGTAATGTCCCTACATATGACAAGGTAGATATGACTGTAACCAGGTAATTGTGACTGTAACTGGGTGGAAATGACTGTAACTAGGTAGACATGACTGTAACTAAGTAGATGGGACTGTAACTAGGTGGATATGACTGTAACTCTGTATATGGGTCAATAACCAGGTAGATATGACTGTAACTAGGTAGATTGGACTATAACCAGGTGGATATGACTGTAACTTGGTAGATATGTCTGTGACCAGGTAAATATGATTGCACAAGCAATGTTAACCCTCTTCACTCACTCACTTTGGATTTCAGCCAAGTGACAAGCATCGCTCACCACTTTTCTCTAACCTGGGTGGACTAACCTGACAGGTGGTGACTGAAAAACTGTTCAAGGTAGCATTAAACCCAACTCACTCACACACTCACTCACTCACTCACTCACTCACTCACTCACTCACTCACTCACTCACTCACTCACTCACTCACTCACTCACTCACTCACTCACCCACCCACCCACTCACCCACCCACTCACTCACTCACTCACTCACAAGACAGTAAATAGAGTAGTAAAAACAGTAGTTCATGTATTGTATTGTAATAATGTTAATAATAATATCCTGTATATGTATCTCAAATGTATCTCACAGTCATGATCAATCGATCTGGTGTAATCTGCTACACCATGCTATGTCAAACTGAATATCCAGGACACTACTTTAGCTGTACTTTAAAGCACACATTGAAATTACCAAAGGAAGAGTAATTATACTATTTTGAAACTCCACCAGACAAATATGAATATTTCATAAAGGCATGACACATAATATTTTATGTGGCTATATTTCTTCCACAATGTAAATGAGCTTTGATAGTAATCAGCTCCAGCTGTGAAGTCTGTGGCTCCATAAGAGTGAGTGAGTTGGGTTTTTAACGCCGCTTTTAACAGTATTCCAGTTATATCACGGCGCGTCAGCTTAATGTGGGTGGAAAGCCCGAAGTGATGCAGGTCTCAGACGTTTACCACTTCAGTGAAACCCACGAGCATGGGTATGGTGCTGACAAACCTAGAAACATAATCGGGGTGAACCTGGATTCGAACCCACAATCATAGGTTTCTGGCGTGCCCAAGGGACGCAACTCTGCACAGCGAATCGCGGCGCCTTAGACGACTGGGCCACCCGTGCCCCCGGCTCCATAAGAACAGGACATAACAGGCATCACTTTCGTCTGGATTCTGTTCTTGTTCTGCTGGTTTTCAAATATTGAGTTTTATAAATTATGAAATGCTGAAAAATAGCATGTCAGAAAAGCAATGAAATATTCATTCACAAGTACATCTACTATAGTAGGTCATGTTTCTGTTGAGACTTATGTTGCCAATTGAACTGCAGCTTGGATGGCCCAAGTGGCTGAATGTTACGAGGAAGACAATTTAGAGCAGGTCAGTGTTTTTCAAGTTTAAAATGAACAGGGCTATTTTCCCCCAAACTTGTCCAGAGATATGGGTTGGGGGTACAGTGGGGTGGGGGTAGGGGTGAGGGTAGGTGGGACGGGAGCATGTGTCACCCAGTCATCTAAGCCACAGTGATCCAGGTGGAGAACAGTTATTCAGCAACCAAAGCTTGCCATAAGAGGCGACTATGCTTGTCATAAGAGGCGACTAATGGGATCGGGTGGCCAGGCTTGCTGACTTTGTTGATGTATGTCATCATATCCTCCCAACTGCATAAATCAATAATGATGTCAATGACCACTGTCATATAGCTGGAATATCGCTGAGAGTGGCATAAAACAACAAACAAACAGACAAAACAAATCTAAGTGCACAGCCATTCACTGTGAAGAATTGTGTCCATCAGACGTGCCAGAAACCAATATTCATCCTGATTATATTTGTCCATTTCTCAGCATCCTACTCATGCTCATGGGATTCCTCCCACCTGAAGCTGACACCTGTGATATCGCTGAAATACTGTTCATAGCAGCGTAAAACTCAATTCACTCACTTTGACGAAGAAGACATTTCCATGACAAAATTAACAGAGCAGGCTCTTTCTCAGGAACTCCTTGGGGATTCAAAGCAGATTGTGTGACATCATGATTGTATGAATTTTGTTTGTGCTATCAACGTTGTGTTTACTTACTTTTTAAAATCATTGTATGGTATTGATGACACTGATTGACTAAAACAAAATTTTCTGGCCTCCAATATGAAGTTTACATGTAGGCTGTAGTGGTGCTATAGATAGAGGGGATCAATCGCTATGTCTACGTACCCAGCTACTGTAATATTCTTTCAAATGATTATTCACTATGTTTTTGAGCATAACAGTATCCTTGATTAATTCTACAAAGTTGTCTGACATTTGTTTTACATGAGTAGAAGATTATCATTCACTTTAGGGTTGTCAAGATTCTGAATACATTTGCAATTTCTCATTGTACAACAAAGTAAATTAGTCTGTAAAGGTGAGAATTGTGTGTTGAAATAGAATGAATACAGCCCCCTCTGACAGATCCCATTGGTGACATTGCCAAACTGTTGGAACAAATTCAGTTAACATTTCCATTTTTTAAGACAATTCTCCAAATGATGGATGTATTTCGGCAGTTTTTAATTTGAGTCCAAGTCCCATTCACAGATGCGTTGAAAACTGTCATTCCAGAAGAGTCAAGACAGTAGTGAACATTTCATGGAACCGAAAAAAAACCAGTCTGTTGTGTACCCGAGAGACTATGTTTATGCTCATTTGATAGATTACTGTGAGGAGCTAGTGCCACACTGCTAACACTGGGTTCTGCTGATTGATATACTTGGAGAGGCCAACATTGTCTCAAGGGCCTTTGGTTAGTAGCCTCTTGTCGCAGCCAAGGATTCTGTGTCCATGGTTAATGGTCAGGAAAATTGGGTCTCATTGAACAACTGAAATGAAGCTGTGGGGATTTGTCTCAATGTTTCTGAAGTAGGATCTGTTAAGGTCCCATATGTTCTGTACAGTTCAGGCAATGTCAGGGTTTTAGTTGACAGGCCTCACAGGTTTCAAAAGATCTGAAATTTGCTAATTTTTATTAGAGTTGCCTTCCCCAGATGTAGAATTCCTTATGGTATCTAGAGCATCTCTCCTGCATATCTTTTGACAAGACAAGTAGATATAAGTTTATTACTTTGAGGCTTGATCCCACCCAAGCCTGTTTTGAATGATAATTGACATTATTCAAATGAAGTTGTTTGGGAATTCAGGGAGATTCCACTGTTTATTTAATTGTCTGATGCAACTGTATGAACATGTTCTGAATGTACACAAGGCTGTTCAAACACAGTGCATTTGGGATACAAAAAGTAATACAAGTTAATGATCAACAGTGTTTGTTGTTTATGTCTACACACATCCATTGAGGTTAACTGTTAATATTTTAACATGTCATCAGGTAATGCCATCTGGCTGTGAAAATTTGTGGTGCACTGACAGTTGGATCAGTCTTTGCAGCCCTAATTTTATTACCATGGGGGACTTTATGGGACTGTACTGGTTGTTTGTATGTTATTATTCAGACAGAATGGCTGTTTGTTGACACTATCAACCGGTGTGTTTTATCCAGACTTCAACGTTTACAGGAAATCAGGATAGAAGTGCACTAATGCTGTCTGTGACAAACAGCACCATTTACTTGCTGATTCATTCACTTTTGGTTTGTGACGTCCCTGGGACTACTGGTCTCTTACAGGGCAAGAAATGTTTGGAAAAGAAATGACATGTAAGTGGGAATTGTAGAAAAAAATTGTCCTCTGGTTGTGCACAAAAATAATTCTCCACTGGACTTGTGAGACGTTAGGGTAATAAATGAGATGTGGGTCCCGAAAAATATTAGGCTCTTCCTGTCAGAAAAGATTTTGCTTTAATGAACCGACTGAGAAATATTCTGTTTCAGAAGGAAATCGGTCCCACAAAACAATCTCTGACAACAAATTTAACTTGTATTTAGTTTTAATACGTGTTTACTATGGTAATACTGAACTTCAGTTTGTGATCAATCCTTACATCTGAGTTTCTTTTGTTGCTGTCTGCACATTATCACAAGGATCAGTTCTCATCGAGTGTGGATTACAATCCACCTGCATCCTTTCACACTGATGACACTGAGAGTCTTCTCACGCATATGATGAAAGAAAGAATTAATTCTTTACGATTATTACACTAATACAGTACATTTTCTGACAATCGCCATTTCTCTGATATTGATCCCAGCAAGGCTTCAACCTAGATTCATATTGCAGGGAAGATCTAGTCCATACGTCAACTCTTTCAAGGCAAATTATAGTTTTGAACATAGCAACATATCCTATCATTTGCCAATAAGTCATGCAGTCCACTGGGGACTTCACAATTGGCAACTAAACAGTATGGTGTTTTTTTCACTGACCTTTGATAAATATTACATCCAATATAGTTTCATTGGGTTTATATATCAAGGGACCAGGAGACGTGGTGATGTTTGTACAACGTAATGGTAAGGATGATAAGTAAGAACATTTCACAGATTCAGTCTGATGGTCTGAGACTATGTTACCGTGGAGGGGATCTTTCCGCATGCTGGCGAACAGCCGGGGATGATGAAAGTAGTGTGAATTCTTTAATGGCTATTTTGGAGGTGCGGACACGAAAATGGATTTAGTCTTTTCCCGCTGGTCTTGTCCTGTCAGTTTCACAGACAGTACTTTCTCTTTAAAATATCAGGCGCCATAGATGCTGATGTGTTGGAACTGAAAATGTGCCAAATCAATGGTTGGGCCAACCTGTTTTAATTACCTGGATTACAGATTCAATTGCTCATGTGGAGATGTGGGGGAGGGAATAGGATGAAAATGATTGGCCTTTTTTGTTTCCACTGATTTCAACACAAATCATATAATTTATCCTCCAAATAGAGGTTCAACATCCATAAAACTGTCCCAAAAGGTAAACAAACATTTGGCCTCCTATCTTTCCCTATAATGTGCAACATTTGTCATATGTGGAGCAAAAGCAAAGATATTTGACAGAACATTGAAAAGCAACAGTTATTAACTTATGATTGACTTATGTAGCATACGGTATTTCAAGAATCACAATGTCAAATAAATATCACTGAGTTTATCAATTTTGTATATTTTGTTGATAAAGTCTTGTTTTCTGTAACATGTGAAGAAAGGGTATTGGAAAGAGGTAGTATACACTATATTCTAAGCACCATTGTGAAATGGAGTTCTTTGGTCGTCATTCATGATACAGTTTATCTCGGGTCAAATAGATACAAAATTAATCTATTCCATTTCATTCTCTGACCCCCTTTTTGCCATCTTGCAGTGTAATTGACCATTTGGGATTACCTTACAGCTGATAGATCTTCAATACTTGACGGCAGGCAAGTATATTAGCCTCGCAACCAGGGTTCTGATCGGACTGCGAGTAATTCAAGGTTCTTCGATCTCTGAATCGGATGTGCATGCTTGGCCCACTTTCGTTTGTCGATAATACTTTGAATTAATGAACTGACCCCACATGTCATTATTATTAAATCAGAGCCCTAAAAGTCGCTTGTAGAGCTATGACCTGATTCCTATCTATCATTTATATAGTCTGTCTAGTGCAGAAATGTCTGCCAATTGTGTAGTTTCTAAGTTTGTTTCGATTTGTCAGTGTAGCGCATGTGTAAGTGCTATTGGTGCACAGCTATTTTTTAGTGCCATTTACAGTGTCACCAATTGTCATCGTCATGGTAACTGTTTTATGATTTAGAGTAGCCCATTTTGTGTTGCTGTTCAAATCAGTTTTGGATGTTGTCTAAATATGGAAATAGTAATTAAGTCTCTAAAACCTCCAATGCTATGGCAACACAATGCCAATTTTACAATCAATTTTAAAGAAATCTTGATATGATTCTTCTTTGAGTTTGTGTAGCATTTTTTATTGTGATTAAACAGATTCCATCTCAAAAGAGTAAGGCTGTTTTTGGTCATGTGATACTGTGATAACCCTAGCAACAATAATAATTTATGGGGTTAATACTAAAAATTAATGTCTATTGAAACTGGAAACATTTTTGACACTTTACATCAGTATATTTTGCACTAATTGTTATTAGTTATTTAATGGCTACTAGTTTGAGAGAGAAACCAGAAAATATAAGAATGACGGTGTATAATTAGCTTGGGACAAGATCATTTTAAGCAGCTGAAGTGTTGAGAATCTGAATATTATATTACTGACCAAACTGATTATTATGTTGCAACCTTTTTTCCAATAGAAAAACAAGAATCTTAATAAAAGTGACAAAAGCCTTTCCATAATCACAAGAAGTCTCTTAACAGTCCCCTGTAGTTTTGACTATATCTTGAGAATGTTTTTTTGAATCACTGGCAAGTAGTGATGATACCAGGTGCTTGCAAAAAGGTGACCCTCTGGTGGCATCCATCCCAAACACATTCAAAGGCAAGACAATTGTTTACCTCAATAAAAACATGGCAACACATAGTAAACGTCAAAATAGGAAAAATTCTGCAATGATGCATCCAATTTGTAAATGTTAAATCTCCTCAACATGTTTTTGAAGGCTTTACTGTGGCCTTGAATGTTGTTACCCTGATCAAAAAACATTTTAGTAAGAATCATATGATGCAGCAGTAGTTGGAAAAGAAGGAGTAATTTCAGATGTCTGAAACATTTATATCATGGAGTCTTTCCTTAAGTGTTTGTGACAGGTGCAACCTGTTGTGCAGGATATCCTCACCTTTTCTCAAACACCTGGTGTCAAGACTATTTAATAGTGATTGATAAACACATACCTATAATATAGTAGGAAGCGTACAATCAACTCTGCTTTTGGCGAAGATTTCTTAGAATATGGAAAGGGTTCTGTCGGTTTTATTTGATTAACTATTATGATATATATGTCTTACATTTACACATTTACATTCGTTTGCGGGTCCAAAACTGACTAGATTACCTCAGTTCTTGTGTTTGGTTTCTTATGAATCTTTGTGGTTATTTCTGCCATTGTATGATGGTTCTCCAGAGCTGTGTTAAATCCTCACTTTATTTACAGATAATATTTTTTGGATACCCTTTCTTGTCTCAAATGTTGTATTATTGATTGATGATATTTTGGTTGGCCTTGAAGTGTTCAGTTTGATCAACTCATGAACATGTTCATAACTCACTTCAGCAGTCTGCACATATAAAGTTAATTATATCATTACACATATTTTGAACTGAAACAAGAAAACATTTAATTGATTTGTTCAATGAGAGCAACACAGCTGCAGAAAGGCATTTTATTTATAGTTTTGGGGATCTAAAGACGATGTGTGACATCTTTACTTTTAGAAATACAATGTGAATCAGAAAAGTGTGATGGGCACCTGCATCAGAGATAATTGAATGAGTATTGTCTTGTTTTGGTGGATAATGTGGACTGGCTATTCTTTTGCATTGACAATTTATATATGTGCTTGTATAGCACTTTCATACCAAATAAGACGCAGCTGGCTGGAGTTCAGGGTTAAGATTTTTGCATCATACCAAAGACCATTGGTACAATGTGTGAGGTACATTTCTGGTGTCAATCCGCCGCGACCGCCTCCGTGGTCTTGTGGTAGAGCATCCGCCCGGAGAGCGGAAGGTCCAGGGTTCGATCCCAGGCAGCGTCATACAAAAAGACGTTAAAAGATTGTACTTGTTGTTACCCTGTCTGGCGCTCGGCATTAAGGGGCTAAAGCAAGGACTGGTCGGCTCGGAGTCAGTATACTGTGTCTGAGTGGGGTATTCATGTTACACTGCGGCATGGTATCTCAGTGAGCTAGCACTATAAATCGGCATCAGTCCGGACTAGTGCAAGCAGCCACACACACACACATACACGTGCATGCACGTCGCTATATAAGTGCAATAATCTTGGACGCGACGTTAAACCCAATTTCACCTCACCTCAATCCGCCGCACTATGCTAAGATTCATTTGCTGGACTATGCTCAGATTCTACCGCTTGTCTGTGCTCAGATTCTACCGCTGGACTGTGCTCAGATTCTACCGCTTGTCTGTGCTCAGATTCTACCGCTTGTCTGTGCTCAGATTCTACCGCTGGACTATGCTCAGATTCTACCGCTTGTCTGTGCTCAGATTCTACCGCTAGACTGTGCTCAGATTCTACCGCTGGACTGTGCTCAGATTCTACCGCTTGTCTGTGCTCAGATTCTACCTCTTGTCTGTGCTCAGATTCTACCGCTTGTCTATGCTCAGATTCTACCACTGGACTGTGCCCAGATTCTACCGCTGGACTGTGCTCAGATTCTACCGCTTGTGTGTGCTCAGATTCTACCGCTTGTCTGTGCTCAGATTCTACCGCTGGTCTATGCTCAGATTCTACCGCTGGACTGTGCTCAGATTCTACCGCTTGTCAGTGCTCAGATTCTACCGTTTGTCTGTGCTCAGATTCTACCGCTTGTCTATGCTCATATTCTACCACTGGACTGTGCTCAGATTTTACCGCTTGTCTGTGCTCAGATTCTACCGCTGGACTGTGCTCAGATTCTACCGCTTGTCTGTGCTCAGATTCTACTGCTGGACTGTGCTCAGATTCTACTGCTTGTCTGTGCTCAGATTCTACCGCTGGACTGTGCTCAGATTCTACCGCTGGACTGTGCTCAGATTCTACCGCTGGACTATGCTCAGATTCTACCGCTGGACTGTGCTCAGATTCTACCGCTGGACTATGCTCAAATTCAGGCACTGCAATATACCAACATTCACCAGCTGAACTATACTAACATTCACCCTCTATTCTATGCTAAGATTTGCATAAAACCCTACTCTTATCATATTTGATCTTGGGTCATGGGTTCAGTTGTCTAAATATAATGTCAATGCCAGAAAACAGACTCGAATAACAGCCCAAACAGATTCCCTGGGGCACAAAAGGCAAAATAGCTGTGAAAATTATATGAATGGATCACTTAAAGATGTTCGTTCAAAGGGTAAGCATGTCCTGTCCAACCGATAGCAAAGCTCTGCAATGCGGTGTGAAAAGTTGGTTCCCTAAGGCATACCAGACACCAAGGACTGTAGGTTTGAGTTCCAAATTGTTACATGTTCCATGTATGTTGCATGGTGTGTCAGCACCATACCCATGCTCATGGGTTTTACCAAAGTGGAAACATCTAAGTCCTGCTTGTCTTCAGGCTTTCTTCATACATTAAGTTACCACCGCTGAAAGCTATTCCAAGTTGCTTGAAACCAAATTAACTCACTCCAAAAGATTTTATGCATTCATGAGTAATTCCAGGCCTAAAATAGTTTGTGTTTAAGTACTTCATGCTTGTTGTGAGAGCTGACAGGTGAGGATTGGGTGGTCCCAATGTCCCACCTGCCTGAATGCTACGATTATTATTATTAACAGACCACTATGATTTGGAATATTATCGAGTGTTGGGTAAAACTTAATTATTAGGCCTATTGATTTTATTGTAACTTTGAAAATACAGTTGAGGTATGTGATTTTCTTCCAAAGTGTCTTGAGTATTTCTTATAACACTGTATGGCAATTGCGGTTAACAGCTACATTGTGTTTGTTTGGGGCTTGTTCGGTGTCAAAACTTTCGTCATCTTCAAACAAACAACACTTAGATGTGTTGAAAATTATTTGAATAAATTTACTTTGACAGACTGCCACTTTAGCCACTTTTTAAAATTACGATTATAGTGAAATGTCTTTCAGTTGCATAAGCATTCCATAGACAGCCTATGTTAGTAAGAGCTATTGCCTAGAGGAGATGAGAAAGGACAAGTTGGGCTTAGTATTAGAATTAGCAAGCTTGCGTCTTTTTTTAGATTTGAGACTGTTCTTTATGGGATGATAGGTGGGGTGTTTTTTCACACAAATAGCTGAAATTGCACAAAAGTATAAAATGAAATAAAAATATTTTCTCTCACATAAAAAATTGCCTTCAAATTTGGCACAAAATGAGTTATTGATTTTCATGCAGCATCTTAGCTTGCATCACAGCATATCATCCCTATTGTAAACAGTTACAAACCTTACAAAGTCTACATCTCCCCCTGAATTATAGAAGCCTGATTACTCTGTAATACTTGACATGCTCTGACCTCAGTGGAGAATGTGGCTGAATGTTTGTATGGCTATATCACTTCTGGATTGAAAACATTGACGCTGTAATCACCCACGCAGGATGTTGTCACAATTTCTCTGCAGAAGTAATCCCCGTCTAATGGTAGCTTAAGGTACAGTCTTGGGGTTTGGGTTTGACTTGGCAGAAGGATCAAGGTGTATATGTTTTTAATGGAACACTCCTATTGAAATGTGTTGCTTTAAATGATAATTCAAGTGGATGTGGTAGCCTCGTGGTTGAAGCATTAGATGACGACAGGATTTAATTCTGTTCAATTGAACAGTTTGTGAAGCATGTGCCTCTGTGATATTATGACTCTTGTTCAAAAGTTGTTTGATCAGGGTTACAACAGTCAGGGCTTCAGTAAAGCTTCCAAATGGTTTTATAAATAAAAGTGACAAAATCCATTCCATAATTATGTGGCTGACATTTCCAAATTTGATGTATTGGGGTGAGGTAAAATGGGGCTTAACATAGCGTCCAAGATTATTGCACTTATATAATAGTCCGGACTAATGCCAATTTTATAGTGATAGCCCGTTTCAGATACCATGCCACAGTTTAACATGAGTACCCCACTCAGACACAGTATACTGACTCCGAGCTGAGCAATCCTTGTTTTAGCCCTTTAATGCCGAGCGCCAGGCAGTGTAACGAGTAGAATCTTTTAATGTCTTTTGGTATGACGCAGCCTGGGATCAAACCCCAGACCTTCCGCGCTCTGGGTGGATGCTCTACCACTAGACCACAGAGAGGGTCTGATGTATTGGGGACAAATGATGGCTGATGCAATTTACCTTTTTGACTTTATGTTATGTTCCTGTGTTTTGTTAGGGAAAAATTTACTTGCCTTTGTATCAGTTTCTGATTGGTATGGGTCAGGATACGCTCACATTTTCACAAACACCTGTATCAATATTTGATAAACACAACGTCATGCTTATGATACAGTCAGAATCGTACAATTGACTTTATTTTTAGCAGAGATTTCTTATGCTTATGGAAATGGTTTTGTCACTTGTCATTGATGTGTAAAACCCTACGTACTGCCTTATTGATAAGTTTAGATGGACATTGAACCAGGGTTGGAGGTAATGAGTGAGTGAGTATGGTTTTATGTCGCTTTTAGCAATATTCCAGCAATATTACGGCGGGGGACATCAGAAATGGGCTTTCCACATTGTACCCATGTCTGGAATCGAACCCAGGTCTTCAGGTTCACGAGCAAACGCTTTAACCGCTAGGCTACCCGACCGCCCCTTGGAGGTGATGGCACTGTTAGTACACTTTATTAGGAGGTGGGGGGCTGATTAGCAGTTAAAGCCTTCAGTGTTCTTGATGAAAGCCCATCTTTGATTTCCACATGGGTCCCAATTGTGATATTCATTGTTTGATCACCCTATCACATTATGACGAAGAGCAGCATTATTACACTCTTTGTCTTGACCAATGTTAGTTCACGACAGGTAGATGAATGAAAACAAGACTTTGAAAGGCATTTGGAAGTGATACACATAAGAAAGAGATTTTATAGATGTCAACTTCTTTATTATGAGGTACACAATGTTTTGGATTATATGCTTACTCTTTCATCATCAAAACATTGTGTTCCTCATAATAAAGAAGTTGATATCCATAAATTCTCTTCTGAATGAAAACAAATCCATTTTCAGTCCACTTTATTTAAAGATATCTGTTCTGTCTTACCAAAGTATTGTTGAGCTTCATGTTAAAGTTTCATGGTAAGGTTATTCTCACATGATGCCAGTTCAACACTAAAGTAAAATGAATAAAGTATAGTGGTTTAGTATTGATTATAGACAATTAAACAGAAAACTTGAGTGTTCTGATGGCCTTTGCCCAAAGATATGTATTGCAAGAGGATGGTGTCCAATCTCCTGTGACAACTTGATATGGTAAATGAGATAGATGAGACATGAATTGCAACAAGTGTGATATGGTGTTGTGATTGAAATATAATTACAAAAATGAAATACTTTTGACCTTTTGGAAAATGCCTTTTGATCTTTAAGAATAAACACAGAGTTGCACATTACATACGGTAATTACTGAATTGAAAACCTAACTGAATGAGTTGTATTTGTAGGTTTTTTCACAATGGTCATTTATAATTCAGAAAGAGCAAGTAAGATACTGATGTTGCTTTGTTAACTGTTAAGGTTTTTATGTGGGAAGTACATGAAATCTTTTATGACACATTACCTTGGATTTGTAGAGAAAATCATCAGTATCATCTTGCTTAATAATGAAGGAAAAGGAGAAGGTTTCACACTGTTTAAAAACTGCTTTTAACAGTAATTTGGAAATATCACAGCATGTCATTGTCAAAGGTAGTTAACATTATTTTTATTATCTTTATCATGGTTCCTTCGTCTCCAAACATACGTGATGGATTTCACTGGTATTAAATGTTGCATATTATTTTGGCCTGTTGAATCTGGGCTGAATTTTAAATGACTAATGTTATCCATATTGGATGGGTGTACATGAATTTGCATAACGTTTGAATATGAATATCATGGGATCAGAAGGACTTCTTGTGAGCAAGTTATAATCTTTGCAATGTTTTTACATATATATGTAAGACTATCCCATGTGATTTAGGGGCGGTCGGGTAGCCTAGTGGTTAAAGTGTTTGCTCGTCACGCCGAAGACCCGGGGTTAGATTCCCGATATGGGTACAATGTGTGAAGCCCATTTCTGGTGTCCCCTGCCGTGAAATTGCTGGAATATTGCTAAAAGCGGTGTAAAACCATACTCACTCACTCCCATGAGATTTAATGTAAATTCCCAGATATTGGCATATTTGACGTCCACCTTGCTGATGTAATGCTTGAAACCATATTGTCATCCAATCTTAACACAAAAAACTGACCCGATGGGGAAGGGGAACAGGAACAGGAACAGGAACAACAGTCATATTTCAGAACATAGTGTATACTGGTGGAAATGACAAGAGATCACTTAGTTTTAGATGCAGTAAGGTCATATGCTGTCATGGGTTCCCAGCCTTGTCTACCAAATGCGTTTTGGAAATAATGTACACATACAATTGACTCTGACATGTTGAACTTTTAGGTTACACACAGCCAAATGTTTTCCCATAGACTTCTATAGTAACGTTTTATTTTTTTTTTAAATAACAAGGCATTCAACAGCTATGACCTGTACGTGTGTGCACAGTTTGGCAATATTTTGATTTTAGATCAGCAATAAAAAAATAAAAAATGACTAGCTTAGCCAGCTCCTTTTCTGAGTACCGGAAGCTAAACACACCACCCCCAGTTTCGCACCAAATGTCACCTACTTGAAAATAGCTGTGGTCACATTCAGCGTAAGTCATCACGTTGAAAAAGACAGTACTAAATATAGAAAAACATGGTCAGTTTTAATAACTGGATGGATGTACATTTGAAAGACATAAAAATCTTACAGAATATCCTCCAATCACAGCCTGCAGATATCTCTCGATCTGCACTGAAGGCTCCCTACGAAAACCGCACTGTCCAAACTGGTTTTCATTTGGTGTAGTAGAACCTTTAAACACACTAGTTCAAATGTACTGACAGTTAAGCTTATTTCCCTAAATCTTTTATTGTTTCCTTGTTTGTTTGTCATTTCGGTCATGACATGATTGTACCTCCTCACATTAGACATCCAGCAGATTGGAGATCTGATTCCTACAGATATTCATGTTCAGATGTAGCAGGATGGCCTGCCATAGATCAATCCAAGATAAGAGTCTTAGTGCCGTTGTATATTTATTAAACCAAACCTTTGTCAATTACAAGGATGTCAGTTTGACATGATTGTGTATAAGTGGCATATGGATTTACAATGAATGTGATTATTATAGATCTATGATTATGCTTCCGTGACTAGGATGTCTAATGCATTTTATCAGGGGAAAAATAAACAATTAATAATCAGTCAGTGTCTTTCATAACATAATTCATTCAAGAAGATGGAGAAGAAGATGATGAAGGGAGAATATATATATACATTTGGATACTAGAATTCAAAGCATGCTTATAGCTTTTTATATTTTTTTATCCAGGTTTACAATCAGTTTTCATTCTCAACTCCCTTAGGAGTATGTGATCAAAGTGTCCTGGTAGAACTGCATTTGCTGCTGGGTGAGTGAAGTCACTAGCCACACAGTGTGGGCAGCATAGGAGCCCAAGAAACTCTCACAAGTCAACTTTGGATAGCTACTTTTTGTCAGGGTTATAAGGGGTTTCCATTGTGTTTGACTGAAAGATGGAAGGTATTGGTCATAAAGCTGCTAGAAAGTGATGTGACATTGGTGCTACTTCAGAATAATGCTTTGTATGAGCCTTTCCAGTGACAGGTGGAGGGACAAAGATGGTTGTTGTGTAGCATCCTGAGCAAGTATTAAAAGACATGAAGATTTTAGTGACATTTATTCTAGTTTTAATTTTATTTTGTTGCATTGATGCATTTGTTCCATTTTTAACTGGACAGTCATAAAGAAATCAAGGTTTTTATATTCTAGTTTTAATTTTATTTTGTTGCATTAATGCATTTGTTCCATTTTTTAACTGGACAGTCATAAAGAAATCAAGGTTTTTAAACTGACAGTTATTTGATTAACTGTTATCATTAACAATTAATGAAGGATTTGTTCACTTTGAATTGAAAACAAGCATGCAGCAAATTGTCATGTTGGAATGTCAACTATCAATCATTTAAAGTCCCTTTCAAAGAAAGTTTGAACTCAAATGAATCTGATTTCAGTGTATGAAAATACACTGTCTGAATCAAGAATCACGTTGTCAATTGATTCTCCGTCCTTTGACACAGGAGAGTGACTGTGTGATGTTGCTGAAAAAGCATATGATTTTGTTCAGGGCATTGATTTTGTAATTGGACACTGAAACTTTAGTTTAGTTTCTTCTAAATTTGAGGCATCAATTGGCTGGGAAACGGTGATGAATTCTTGAATGGTGATATTCATTTGCAAGAATTTGTAACAAGAAGTGCTGAATGCATGGTCTGATGCCAATCAGCATGAATTTATTACCTCTTTCTTTGAAATTTGATGGAACTGTTCTGGTATTGAAACATAGCTGAAGGCTGTTTGGAAGCAGGTTCCTTGTATAATACATCCTTTATTGCGGTGACGGGGCATAAATCTTTAATCTCTTGCACCTAGAAAAGGGCATTTCCTCTGTGCTATCTTACCACATTGAATGTGAAAAAGACAGGGAGATCTGATTGGAGAGTTGAGTCACCCAAATTGCAAAATTGACAGAAAATAGAAAAAGTATTTTTACCTCATTTTGGACTATTTGTAATAAGCTGAACCAATAGTTTAGATGTTTTCATGGAATCATCTGAAAATGTTCTGCACATTGATGGAGCAATTATGAACTGTTCTATTTGATGATGGTAGAATATTTTTATCCATCGATGGAGGCACTGATTTTGGAGCTCTTTCACTTATTGGTTTACACCTGTTCATAACTGTCATATTCAAGGCACAGGTGACATGGGGAAGTTAGTGAACACGATGGTTTCTCAGTGTGGATATATGAGGTGAAAGAGTGATAGTGGTAAGAGGGAATCTGCAATGTTGGTTTGTCGTGGCCATTTCGATCTAATACTCTCCACAGAACCTCACTTCAAGAACATACACAGTGCCTCATGTTTAGAACATACAACTGACCCATACATTTAGAACATACGACAGAGCCACATGTTTAAAACATGTAACAAAACCATGTCTCGATCCCCCTGTTTGTGATCATGAAATTACAACATTTTACACAGCGTGCTTATTGGATTAATATTTCAGGCCTTTTCAAATGGAACACAGTTAATTAATTTCTTGAAACTCCTGATGTTTGTTACAACACAACAATTAATGTGAAGATTGTTTTTGTTAAAATGCAGCAGTCCAGGCTAGATAGAAAACATTTGCAGAGTCATTAGAATTCTGCTGAAACCAGAGTCCGTGTAATATTCTGATTGTATCATAAGCATGAGTTTTATAATGAATCACTATTAATTAGTGTTTGTTTGTTTTGTTTGTTTGTTGTTTATATTCCAGCAATATTCCAGCTAATTGACGGTGGTCTGTAAATAATTGAGTCTGGACCAGACAATCCAGTGATTAACATCATGAGCATCGATCCGCGCAATTAGGAATGATGACATGCATCAACTAAGTCAGTGAGTCTGACCACCCATTTCTGTTAGTTGCCTCGTATGACAAGCATAGTCACCTTTTACGGGAAGCATGGGTTGCTGAAGACCTATTCTACAACGGAATCCAGTACAAAAGAGGACATGTCTTCAGGTTTTAGAGTCAAGTCAAAAGTTGATAGAACTGATGTATGGTTTTGTGCCAGGATCAGCTGGCCATTAGTTCAGAAAGATGAATGCCAGGGTCAACTTGTTATGAGTTCAGACTAAGCCATGCCAGGATGAAATGGATGTGAGCTCAGCTGTGCCAGGATCAGCTGGTCATTAGTTCAGACTTAGCTGTGCCAGGATCAGCTGGCCATTAGTTCAGACTGATGAATGCCAGGGTCAACTTGTTATGAGTTCAGACTAAGCCATGCCAGGATGAAATGGATGTGAGCTCAGCTGTGCCAGGATCAGCTGGTCATTAGTTCAGACTTAGCTGTGCCAGGATCAACTGGTTGTGAGTTCAGACTAAGCCATGCAAGGATGAAATGGTTCTGAGCTCAGCTGTGCCAGGATCAGCTGGTCATTAGTTCAGACTGATGAATGCCAGGGTCAACTTGTTATGAGTTCAGACTAAGCCATGCCAGGATGAAATGGATGTGAGCTCAGCTGTGCCAGGATCAGCTGGTCATTAGTTCAGACTTAGCTGTGCCAGGATCAGCTGGCCATTAGTTCAGACTGATGAATGCCAGGGTCAACTTGTTATGAGTTCAGACTAAGCCATGCCAGGATGAAATGGATGTGAGCTCAGCTGTGCCAGGATCAGCTGGTCATTAGTTCAGACTTAGCTGTGCCAGGATCAGCTGGCCATTAGTTCAGACTGATGAATGCCAGGGTCAACTTGTTATGAGTTCAGACTAAGCCATGCCAGGATGAAATGGATGTGAGCTCAGCTGTGCCAGGATCAGCTGGTCATTAGTTCAGACTTAGCTGTGCCAGGATCAACTGGTTGTGAGTTCAGACTAAGCCATGCCAAGATTAACTCGTCATAATTTCAGACTCAACTTTACCAGGATCAACTGGTTGTGAGTGCCACAATTATAATGCTTGAAACACCATGCCTATGCTTGTTTCATCAGGTGGCAATCATCTACAGCCACAATCACAGGGAATTCCACCCACAATAAATTGATACTGAAAACCCACCAATGCGTTGTTAAACCCAGATTGCTTACTCACATGCATTTTATGCATGCCACCTTTTGCAAAGAGAATAGATAAAATAGCAGTGGAACGAATCACTGTCAACTTGATTTGTTACTTTGATGGTAGGGCTTTTGATCACACTTTCTCCAGACTTGACTGCAACTATTTTTACAAGTAAAATGCATTTAACACCTCCTCCAACATGCTACAAGAATGAGAAGGGCATTCCATGAAATTCATTTCCAGCCTTGGTTCTGGATTCTCATCTTGTTGGGGGAAAAAGTCTCTCTTTGCAGTACTTGCTTGACTGCTTTGCCCAAATTCAGGGATTACTGCTGCAAATTGTGCTGGTTAGGGGTACAAGAACATGAAATTGAAATGGCCTTATCTTAGGTTTCTTGCCTTGAAGAGGCTGGAAGCTGTCGATGGTGAAAACGGTTGCATCTGGTATAGGAGACAGTAAACCATGGATATTTCAGCATTTAGATGTGAAATCCATTTGATAATACCACCCATGTCTAATTGAAGAGTTTTGTTGAAACTTTAAATGGATGTTGAAATGGGCATGCAATGAACATGTTTTTAGGTGTCAGTTTCATTCCAAATTAATGTCAGCTTCAGAATTGAAATTGATTTTCATCAGAAAAACATGTGTAAAACATAATAAATTTCAGTCAGTGCGATTACACTTTATGACCATTTGATAAAAGTGTTAAAGTATACGTATTATTTTTTTATGGAGAATTGAAAAGGAGGGATTTCAGAATATTCTTTCAGATTATTTTTTTTAATGAAGTAATGCATTGTGAGTTTTGTATCATTTAAAGTCAACAGTTAGGAGCTGAATAGCAGTTGGTTGCTATTCTAAAGTATAAAAGCAACTAAAATCATCTCATGGTCACATTTGATGGGAAACTCAGCAGCTGACTGCAGCATTTTTTCATCAATGATTAACATCATCCTTGTTCTTTGTAACAGCATCAACTGAAAATGTGCATGTATAGCTTGCTTTTTCACAAAAACTCTTCCTGCTCCACAGTCTGTGGCCTCCCAAGTCTTCATTCTTTACTGCCTGTGGCCTCTCAAGTCTTCCTGTTCCACTGCCTGTGGCCTCTCAAGTCTTCATGTTCCACCGTCTCTGGCCTCTTAAGTCTTCATATGCCACAGTCTGTGGCCTCTCAAGTCCTCCTGTTCCACTACCTGTGGCCTCTCAAGTATTCCTGTTCCACTGCCTGTGGCCTCTTAAGGATTTATGTTCCACTGTCTGTAGTCATTCAAGTTTTCCTGTTCCACAGTCAGTGGCCTCGCAAGTCTTCATGTTCCACAGTCTGTGGCCTCTTTAGTCTTCCTGTTTCACAGTCTGTGGTCATTCAAGTTTTCATGTTCCAAAGGTCTGTGGCCTCTCAAGTCTTCATGTTCTACTGTCTGTTGCCTCTCAAGTCTTCATGTTCTACTGCCTGTTGCTTCTCAAGTCTTCATGTTCCACAGTCTGTGGCCTCTCAAGTCTTCATGTTCCACAGTCTGTGGTCATTCAAGTCTTCCTGTTTGACCTTATCCTATTCACATGTTGGGGAAATCTATTTTGACACTGATGTACACATGTTTGCCATTTTCAACTTTTGTGTAAATATGTTAATTGCACTTTTCTAATTCCAAAATTAATTCTGTGAGTGAAATTGAGGCTATTTGGTATAAGTCCTACAGAAGTTTGTAAGGATTCATGGTTTCGCCATAATTTTTATTTTCCCATTCAGTCATTGATTTTCAAGGAATTCACGCCCTCAGCAATGTGAAGCCTTTCTGTAGCTCCTGCTGAAATTCTCTGTATTTCTTGAATGTTTTCTCATAATTTGATAACATGTCAGATTTTGTATTTTTGTTTAATAAGGTGTTTTCAATGAAAAACGTTACTGGGATTTGAGTTTTAGATTTGTTAAAGAAAAATCAGGTGCATCTGCAATTTGATTGAATTGCCAGAATTACTCCTGGGCGTCGTGATTAAATCGTCAAGTTTATCATATCTAGAAAATGTGACTCTATTCTCAGCAGAGAAGGATGAACATCTTGTACTGAGTGACATTAGGAGATGGACTGTCTTCATTGGAATTCTATCTGATAGGAGTGATTTGTCTAAACTGGATGACAGAGCTGTCACTTGGAATGTGTAGTCAGGCAGAGACTCTATGAATAATTCATAAACTATGGAACCACTGTCAAAACATTTTCAACTCTTGAAGGAAATGTTGAAACATATTAATGTCAATAGCATGTCTTTGTCAGGGTTAATACTGCTGTTTTGGATGTTACAAAGTTATTAATTGAAACATGCTGATAATACCTTACAGTGCCACTAAACTGGTTTGTTTGTCACAAATGGTCTCGGTTTCTGGTGACATTCTTTGATGGAGGGTGGGTTGCATCACTGTAACTGGTATATATTCATCTACCAGACTATTGTTCCCTTCATCCATCTGTCCATCCTCATGCCAAATGTTCCAACATTTCAGTCAGTATTTTCTGTCAGCCTTCCAGCAAACATGTATCACTATATATGGATCTTCAGAAGGTTGGTGGTTCGATCCCCAGCCATGTCATACAAAAAGACAGTAAAGGATGGGACTTGTTACCTTGTCTGACATTCAGCATTACAGGGATAAAACAAGGACTGGTTCCCTTGGAGGCAGTATACCCGTACTGTCTCTGAGTGGGGTATCCATGTTAAACCTGTGGCATGATTTATCAGTGCATGTCACCATATAAGTGCTATAATACTGATTGGTTGGTTGGTTTGTTGTTTTACGCCGCACTCAGCAATATTCCAGCTATATGACGGTGGTCTGTAAATAATCGAGTCTGAACCAGACTATCCAGTGATTGATATCATGAGCATCGATCCACTCAATTGGATCAAAGACATGCTTCAACCAAGTCAGTGAGCCTGACCACCAGATCCTATTAGTTGCCTCTTACGACAAGCATAGTCGCCTTTTACAGCAAGCATGGGTTACTGAAGACCTATTCTACCCCGGATCTTCACGGGTCCTATAATACTGAACCCACATTCATCACTAATTGTTTTAATCTCACATTCAACACCCAGCATTCTTGACATCCATCAATCTACCTAACAACTAAGTTTCAGAATTTCTTGAATTTGAAGTTAAACATCTTTTTATCTTGGTGGGAAATGGTTATTGTTCAAGAGTTCAAGTAAGTACACTTACCAGGACTTCAGAGACACAAAGCGTTCCATTAACCATCATGGCAAGATATGATTAATGGACTCATATAGCAATATTGTTTCAGAGCAAAACATACCTTAGACCTCTGGATTTACCAATCCCACAAATCAGGTGAATGAATGTTATTGACCAGATATTATTCTTTAATAATGTCTGAGTAAATATTGTATCAGAATGGTAAATTATTATAATGAAATATTACTGTGAGGCTATTGATAGCTTAATAAGAAATATTGCAATCAGACTGACTGAAAGAAGGAAAAGATGAAAAATCAAATATTATTTTTATTGAAAATGTTTCCTTTTATTGGATTTAGCACGCTTCAAATGTTTTCTGACTTGCTGAGATAAATGTCAATATTTCTTTTATTCCTTTGAGAAATGCAAATGGAATTGTATTCAAAAACATGCTTTTTGTTACTTCCCACAGCTAATCTGAAATATAACAAGGTATTTCATACATTTTACATATCTTTTGGTATGAACACTTGATATATGAGTGATTTTAAATTTTGACATCTCCTCCAAAGAGACACTGTATGAATGTTCCCAGCTATGGTGTCTCTAAAAGACCAATTTGACAAGATTGTCAGTTACCCCTTGACTGGTCATAGCCAAAACGGGGGCACGGGTGGCCCAGTCGTCTAAGGCGCCACAATTCGCTGTGCAGAGTTGCGTCCCTTGGGCACGCCAGAAACCTATGATTGTGGGTTCGAATCCCAGTTCGACCTGATTATGTTTCTAGGTTTGTCAGCACCATACCCATCCTCACCGTGATATGACTTGAATACTGTTAAAAGCGGCATTAACCCCAACTCACTCACTCATAGCCAAAACAGACATCACTTCATCCATTAAGGCAAGGGCTAATGCCCTGCTGCACTTGTAGCCTTCCATGAAGGATTGAGAAAAAAAACTCTGACCTCATTATTGTCCAGTAAAGGAGGCTTCATCTAAGACTCTTTCAGTACACTGTAAGTTCTGCATCATTTATCTGCAAACAAATACTGGTCATGGGTTTGAATCTAAGACTTGGCCCAAACTAATTATTTGATTTTCATCCCGAATATTTTAAAATGTTAGGCAGTTTTTAAACTAATATTGTTTCTAAAATCTCTTCAAGGCATTTTGTATACTTTAAATGTCAACAGAAATGATTGGTTAAGCCATGATATATTTAGGACTCAGTCTTTCATCAAGTGATGAGGGGCGGTCGGGTAGCCTAGTGGTTAAAGTGTTAGCTCGTCATGCCGAAGACCTGGGTTCGAATCCCAACATGGGTACAATGTGTGAAGCCCATTTCTGGTGTCCCCCACTGTGATATTGCTGGAATATTGCTAAAAGCGGTGTAAGACCAAACTCACTCACTCACTCACTCAACAAGTTATGAAAGAAGGGAACACATTTAGCAATTTATCTTATCTCTGTAAGTACTTGGGGAAAATTTAAATTGTGAGCAAGGTGTTTGCTCATAAGGCAGGAGTGGCGGTCGGGTAGCCCAGTGGTTAAAGCATTCGCTCGTCACGCCGAAGACCCTGGTTAGATTCCTGACATGGGTACAATGTGTGAAGCCCATTTCTGGTGTCCCCCGCCGTAATATTGCTGGAATATTGCTAAAAGCGGCGTAAAACCATACTCACTTACTCACTTGTAAGGCAGGCTGTGATGAAAATCAAATAATTAAATTTATTGTTCCCTAAGGATCGATAATGACACTGTGAAACAGCAGGTTTGTTTGTGGCAGGGCTCCAGTATTGGTTGCTGTGTATCATGACTGATGCTGGTGTCACTCATCTCACTTGCTTTGCACTCACCTCTCTGTAATATTTCTACAACTTGCACTAAAGACTGCTGAAGTTGTCTAGTGGACAAAGCATCTGCCCTGAGAGTGGAAGGTTGGAGGTTTGATCCTCGGCTGTGTCATCCAAAAGACTGTAAAAGTTGGTACTTGTTGTTACCCTGCCTGGCGCTCAGCATTAAGGGGCTAAAACAAGGTCTGGTCAGCTCAGAGTCAGTATACTGTGTCTGTGTATGGGGTTTTCATGTTTAACTATGGCATGGTATCTCAGTGGGCTAGAATCATAAAATCGGATATTGCTGAAGCGGGGTAAAGCAATATTTACTCATTCGTTCTATAAAACAGACCTTAGTCTGAACTAGTACAAGCAGCCATACATCCACACTCACAAGTGCTTGCACATCGCTATGTGAGTGCAAAAACCATGAACTCGATGGTAAACCTCATTTCACAACCACCTTGCAACAAAACAGTTCATTATTCTGCAAACGCCTCAGAGGAAGGGAAGAGGAAATGGCCTGTGTATTTGAGGTCAAGAATACAATTACTAAAATAAATTTCATCTGGACAATTACAATCCCAGCTTGCATCATATCAAAAGACATTTCGTCCAATCAGGTTTTTTTTATCTAGATTAAGAAAAGCAAGCATGTCTTAGATGGAGTAATCAGGAAATGAAGTCTGTCCATATGTTATTTTTTGTTTTTATAATTTGGTCATTTTACTCTAAATTCATTTTAATTTGGGTGCTGTAATTGTATGAGTCATACAAGTCAATTTTATGCCTCTACGTTGACCTGAAAAAGTCAGTGTATCACACATGGGTGTATGTCTCTTGGCAAATTGTGAAACACGGATAATATTATTATTACCTGAAACCGGATCCCAATCAAAAATAGAAGATGAATAGAAAAAACATATCTTCCTGTTGCAAATTTCAGAAAAATTAGTCCTGAATATTCATCTTAAAATTAGGTCATTTTATGAATTTGGTGGGAATCATAATTATGTGCCCTTAAGCTGTAACTTTGGTTTCATTTTCCCAGCATTCTTGGAAAAGAAAACTTGATGTAATTATCTTCTTTTGCTTAAATTGTAGTTTATAAGTTTGGGTGTAAGTAATAGTTAAGTTACCGTGATGCTTCTGTATGTTAGTTCCTTAATCCAAATAAGAAGTGTGCTTCACTCTATATAAGCAGCAAATAAGATCAGTTTGTGAAGTTTGTTGCTTCTGTTACACAGATGGACCTTCAAGATCAGTGAGTGAATTGGGTTTAACACCGCTTTTAACATTATTCCAGTTACATCATGGCGTATCAGCTTAATGTGGGAGGAAAGCCCAAAGTGATGCAGGTCTCAGACGTTTACCACTTCGGTATGGTGCTGACAAACTGTCTAAGGTGCCGCGATTCGCTGTGCAGAGTTACATCCCTTGGGCACGCCTATAATTCTGGGTTCGAATCCTGGTTGGCTTCGATTGTGTTTCTAGGTTTGTCAGCACCATACCCATCCTCATGGGTTTCTCCAAAGTTGTAAACGTCTGAGACCTGCATCACTTTGGGCTTTCATCCCACATTAAGCTGACACGCCACGATATCACTGGAATACTGTTAAAAGCGGCGTTAAAACCCATCTCACTCGCTCACTCAAACCCTGGATAACACGACGAGGTGCGACTGTATTTCTGTTTCTGAGTGATTGCTGCTATTTGTAGTTATAGATCTCAGAAAGTTTTGAAACAATTTCTTAGTTGTGGAATTTGGTTTTGATCACACTTTCATGGAACCAAACTGATTGATAGAAATTTAAATAGGTGGTGATAAGTGTGAAAGCAATTTCACATCATGTCACTCAAATACACTGGAATTTAAAATATTTTATGAAGCATTCATTGACATGACAATTGATATTTACTTTTGAAATATGAAATGCAAGTCGACAGAAATGTTATTCTCATTACATGCAAAGAAAATTAGTTTCTTTTGAAGAAGTCTGAAAGACAAAATCAACAGAAATGTTTTTCGTTTCATTACATGCCTGAAAGAAAATGTCACAATAATTCTTTTCCACCTAAGGCTGTGTTCAATTGCATTGAGCCTGAAGGAATAGTAGCTGAGTGGTTGAAGGTGTTGTTCATCTGATCGAATCCCAGACCCGCTGTGGTCATGGTCCTTGTGTTGTCAGCACCATTTCCCCAGAAGTGGTAAAAGTCCACACCATGCATTGCTTGGCGCTCTCCATCCATATTGAAGCTGACATTCTGTGATGTATCTGGAATGCTATTTATAGCAGCATTAAACCCTTGTCACTCACTAACATGATTATCAAGTAAATTAATTGATATTCGTTTTGTAATGACGGTGACAACTTTGACACTCTCACTTCCATGAAGATTTATGGCACTGTGGTCTATTAATTAAACACAAATGGTGACAGCTCTATGCTAATTGGTAGTTTCATCAATGTCATTGACAGTCATGGCTGGAATCAATTTTGTTCTCCTGCAACCCATCACTTGCTTGTGTCATCATCACGCTCTCTTTTAGTTAATTTTACTTTGAAGATGGCCCATCTTTCAATGTGTTTATCCAATGATGCTCCTGTCACTTTCATCTTCTGAGGCAGGCTTTATACTAATGTGTCCACCAGGAAATTAATGTTGCTCATTCCTCTGTCATCGTTATAATGACCATTGTGTCATCAGAAAACACTCTCTGGCCACAGAGAACAAAAATATTTCGCTTATTTTCTTGCCATTGAATTGACAGCCTTAAGTGTGTAAAAATGTATCAGTCTCGGCCATGAAGAATTGTGTAAGTTTTTCAAAATATTTTTATCAGAAACATGATTACAATTTGTTAGAAAGTTATTTAACTTAAATGTATAATCAATTCATCATAAAGAAGTATTGGGTTTGAGGTTGGTTTGAGATTCCAGGTCTGATGAAGCTCATTCTTGGCGTACACTGTGGTGTTGCTGATGTTGGTTAAAGTGATGTGCATCTTGTAGGCCATTATAGTTAACAGTCTGCTTTCAGGTTTTTTTTTTAACTATTCTCAAGTAATTTCAAACTGATGCCTTTGTGGTAATTAACTGTGTCTTGTATGTTTATATGTGTTAAGATTGTGGTTAGTGTGGTTACAACTGATCCATTGACTTGGGAATTGGAGAGTCCGAGTCTTCCTCAGAGTAGCCCTCATGAAATACACACACACACAAATAAAAAGGAATACTGATGAAGCCAGAGGGAAATATACTTTTGAAAGACAGTAGCCGTTATAGCTATGTCTTCCATACTTAGTTTGAGCATGATAAATTCTGTCTAGCTAAGGGGTTAAAGCGTTCGCTTGGCACGCTGAAGACCTGGGTTTGATTCCCAACAATGGGTACAATGTGTGAAGCCCATTTGTGGTGTCCCCTGCTGTGGTATTGCTGAAATAGTGCTAAAAGTCAATGGTGGAGTTGAAGGTATTGATGCTAACATTGGTGTCTGCTGTGAAGAATAAAAACATGAAAGTAAACGTTTAGCGTTTGAACTCCTTTAGCTATGAAAGTAATGAGACTTCCTAGACTGAGCTGTGGAGAGTTTGTCAACATTCAAACGAAAGTCTTAGCTCGTAGGTGTGTTGGGATTGCAGGTTATATTATCTTTTTTTCATTTTATTTAGTGTATGTATTGAAGTAAAATGACCACTGATACCCGGTACTTTGTATTTTAACAAAACAAATTAGAGTATATTTTATGGAAAATTATATAAGTCCTCCTACTGATCGAGCAGAATAACTTGGGTAGTAGCACATGATTTATGTCGCCATGGTTTGCCTGACCCAGTGATGGAATAATGCCAGCAAACAACTTTCTCTCACTCATTCTGATATTCATAAATATTAATAAATGATTGTGTATCACAGTTAATGAACAGTCTATTCATAGGGTGATAAAGATAGAATCTAACAGCTTCTGCCATGGTTCATCCACCATGGGCATTAAGGCATGGAAGCATATATGACACTGTTATTTTCATTATTACTGAATTCAGAATGAAGAACACAATCAAGTCATTATTAGGATAGTCAGCTGACTATTGTCAAGATATTGATTCCACTCATATGTATATATTGTCTGATTCTAATTTTGTAATGACTACCAAAGACCCAGTTTCGATTTCACATATGGGAATAAATTTGTGAAGCTATTACTGGTGTTGCTTGCCATGATATTGTTGAACTATAGCTAAATGTTGCATAAAACTCACTCACTCCATAATATATGCTTGGAATATTGTATTTGCAGCTAAAACAAAACTCTCTCAGTATTCTCATTGAAGCATTTTTTAGAGTTATGTACGTTCTAAAATGGGAGACGAAATATACAAAATACTTATGGTAAGAGACTGCTTTAAGTCGGTCTTTGGGGATTGAAAGGGAGAAGGGGCGGTTGGGTGGCCTAGTGGTTAAAGCGTTCGCTCGTCATGCCGAAGACCCGGGTTCGATTCCCAACATGGGTATACAATGTGTGAAACCCATTTGTGGTGTCCCCTGCCGTGATGTTGCTGGAATATTGCTAAAAGCGGCGTAAAACCTCACTCACTCAAAGGGAGACTGTGTCCTTAGGGTTGACAGAGGAACAACACAGATGAGGATCAGATGGCACAACTTGCTTTTTGTATGGTTTCTCAAGGTTAAGTTGGACGTCCAAATCAAATTTTGTCAAAAGAAAAAGGCTATTAAAAATAGCCCATTGATGTGAAAACTCATTATAGTGTAACATATTGTTACACACATCAATAGTATACAGGAGAGTACCTATTAAAGCAGTTAAAGCATTGACTGGAGCAGTCTAAAACAGATAATGAGTTTGGCCACTACACCGTGAAGGAATTATCTATATAACCCACTGACTATAACAGAGGCACTATGAGATGTATACAGCCATGCGCTTTCATGGAAATTAATACCTATGATAATTTGGTTTCTAAGTAATGTGTAAACACTGGCGACATCTGTTCAATATTGGAAAACAGTTTGTCACATCCAGGTCCATTGTGAACAGGATCTAAAACTTGTTTCGATTTCACATATGGGAATAAATTTGTGAAGCTATTACTGGTGTTGCTTGCCATGATATTGTTGAACTATAGCTAAATGTTGCATAAAACTCACTCACTCCATAATATATGCTTGGAATATTGTATTTGCAGCTAAAACAAAACTCTCTCAGTATTCTCATTGAAGCATTTTTTAGAGTTATGTACTACCATATTATTACACACATCAATAGTATATAGGAGAGTACCTATTAAAGCAGTTAAAGCATTGACTGGAGCAGTCTAAAACAGATAATGAGTTTGGCCACTACACGATGAAGGAATTATCTATTTAACCCACTGACATCTGTTCAATATTGGAAAACAGTTTGTCACATCCAGGTCCATTGTGATCAGGTTCAAAAACTGGCCTTGGAACACTCATTGCACCAAACCAATGATGAATGGATCACGTGACAGGATTTTTTGGTCGCTCATACACATGTGATGAACACTGTTTGTTTAGAAGGTCAGTATTCAAATAGAGCTGTTGTTTGATGAGGCTGAGAGTTTTGAAAGTGTATTCCACAGAATACACAATGTAACAGAGGGATGCTTGTCCCTTATGAGTGAGGGTGGCCCTGTCATCCAAGGCACCCCAATTCACTCTGCAGAGATGCGTCCCTTGGGCACGTTGGAAACCTGTGATCGTGGATTCGAATCCCGGTTTGCCCGGTCATGTTTCTAGATTTGTCATCAAAATGGTAAACATCTAAGACCTGCATCACTTCAGGCATTCATCCCATATCAAACTAACACGCAGTGATAAACCTGGAATACTGTTCAAAGCAGTGATAAACTCCACTCACTCACTCACTCACTCACTCACTCACTCACTCAAACCCACCCACCCACCCAAAGAACAAGGCTTTCACATGATCTTTGTTGAGTCTCCTTCCCATTTGTAGTTTTTAATATTTAATAAAAATAAGTATAAAGAAACTTTACCTTGTTAAATCAGAGTGAAATAGGCAGTCTTCACCTGGCATTTAATGAGCCATGGTGCTAAATACGTTCAATATGGTGTCTGTTTAGAATGAGAATTAAACTTCTTGATTATGCCACACATGGATTTAAAAATGAGTCCATCAAATTTGCAAGAAGGACAAGAATAAAAATAGTGTCATTTCTTATCAATATTTCACAGCTGAAAATATCATCCGACTGTCCTTGGCTTTTCAGGAAATCTGGGTTGTTAATAGTAGCCAAACGAACGAGCGTGTCAATCAGGAAATTAACGCTAATCATTTAGTGTGAATCAATAGCTGCCATGTGTTTTAGCAATCAACATGCCTCTGACAGTTGTCCATTTCAAAGAGAATGAAACTGACCGAGGGTCTCTCACAAGGTCCATTAAGCTGACTTCCTGTGACTCCTATCTTGTATTCAATAACATCAGATTTGGGATAGACCTTGTCACCGGGTTTATTTATCGACAAACATATTGAAATGTGACGCCTGTGTGTCTTGTTAGCCGTGAAAGATACAGACCCATCAGATTATAACGGCAACGGTGCTAACAGCAATTTGGGTTTCATCTGTGAGAGTGTTTGATCATTGTGGTAGCTCTCGCATGGAGACATGTATTGAGACATATTTGATAAAGGTTTCAATATTCCTACATAGAATATGATCATGGGATTTGGTGTATGCAGCCACAGCATGATCCGGAAATTGGAATGTGATCGTTTGGCTTATGATGGAATAATCTTCCTTCGTTGAGTGTATTGAGGTAGGAATATCCCAATTCTCATATTCATATTTTGATTATCAAGGTAGTAAATCGATAGTTGTGAAATTCTCTGAACTTGTGATATATTTGTCATGCACATGCTGCTATTTCAACAAACACAAGAAGATATTTCTCAAAAATATTTCTCTCTCACTTTCGCATTCCAAATTTTCATCAGTTTCTGCATGTTACTAAAAGACTACTCCACTGCACAATTGATTGGGAAAGTTTTATCTTCAATGATAAACTAATTCTCGTTATATGTCAAGTGTATGTATAAATAGCATGTCATATATGTTTATCAAAAGTTGTTTATGTACCAAATCGGATGAGAGATACCTTGACTTAGTGGACAATGTTACACCAGGGTGAGTGAGTGAATGTTGTTTACTCCGCAGCGAGTACAATTCCAGCAATATCACATCAGTCAGTAAATACCCAGTCTGGGGCAGGCAGACCTAGGGTTGATTGTGTGAAAGAAATACACCAGATAAATTGACTTAAGCTTGGTTTAGTGACTTTGGTGTTAAGACCAATTCTGCTGTATTTACATAACAATTACATGTGTTGTATTTCTTCTGGTACATTACGCTTCCAAAATATTGACACATATATAAAGCTTTATTTTCTATTCAGATAGTGCATCCCTTTCAAATATACGTGTTGTGTTTGTGACGTAATCCGCAGCGAATCATTTTGAAAGGTTAATGACAATATACAGCAGTGACGTGTTTGCCTGATCGCCGTTCTAATGTGTATGTTTTGTATTATAGCAATACACAAGCAATTGAGCACATCTTTATAAAGAAGTCCATACTTTTCGTCTAGTTGGCATTTAAGATTGTCATGGTCGGGTTGGGGTTTCCATGGCAATGAAGTACTTTATTTTGTCTGCCAGCATAAGGGTATTACAAGAGTTTGAAGAAGTAGGGTCACTTAAGGCAGAGAGTAAACTTGACACTTCTCTCGGTGCTATCTCATTATAGGTTGTGCCATTAACCCTATGTCTTCTTTGTGGTCGACATTAAATTTCAAAAGATTAATATCATTTAAATATATTTATATACAGTGTGGGTATTCATTTTAAAGAGAAAATATTGCTCTCTTATTTGATGTGTATTAGAGGTATAATAAAATAATTCAGTTTGTCAGTGTAACACAGAAGATATGGCATGATAATTAATGTTGTTATTGTAATTCTTTTAAACACAACCATGATATTTTGAAACATAAATTTGATGGTTACTATGTTGCCCTTCTTTACAAATAATCAATAACCGGCCAGTTTGGGTGGGAACTGAAAGTGTTAACTCGGACGTCCTTTAACCTTTACAGAATATTATTCAGGTAAAACAAGGCTCTGTATACTGGAAATGCATGGTCTCAGGGACTCACCAAAAGTGTGGGTGTGTTTGCTGACATTTGTTAATCTAAAATCAATGTATTAAGCACAATTTTGAATTAAACTTGCTTCAACTAGCACTGTATTACATTAAGTTCAAATCAAATATTTCTGAGATCTGTTCACAAATGTCTGTCTCAGATTACCTTATATGTGTGTGTAAATAAAATATTAATGTATTTCTTGTAATATTCACATTTAAATGCATGGTTTGGCTAATAAGGAAGAGATTTTTACAGCATTATTCATTAACATTATCTGGCCTTTGAATCTCTGTTTCCTATGTCATTGTAAGGAAGGAAATTGTAGGCGACTGTAGTTTTCTTTAATTAATATCAAAATGGATTTTTAGCCAAAATTTTGTAAGGACAGGTTGGGCGACATTTGTTTTATTTCTTGGTCTTTCGGATGCACCGCTCTTTCAAAGTCAAAATGGTGAAAAAAAAATTAAAAATACAACTTACTCCTTTATTTATTACCGCCAAAATTTACTTTAAGAAATGCATAAAAAGTTAAAATGTAAAAACATTTCATTTCCTCGTTGAGTATTAAGCAAAAGGTAGTCACTCTGATATTTCTCGCTGGGATCCTTCTCTTATACCATCAAAGCTTGTCAACGCAAAGCACAGTAGTGACCAGTTTAATCATCACCCATGCTGCCAAAATGGTGGCGTCTTTCATGCATATCACCATGACATGAATATTGTTATATTGCCATTAGTGGATATAATAAAATGATCTTGAAAAATTGAGTATTACTTTTGTTACTTCAGAATATCTTTTTTTATACCTACCTAACTTTTTAGGACAAAAGTCAAGTATAAAAAGTCCAAGAAGTTTTTATTTTTTATATTTTTTTTTATTTGCCTACCTCACTTTTGAAATGAGTTACCAGCACTGGTCTGGCACTGGCACTGGTACACATGAATATGACTATCTACCGTTATATATTTCTACTATTTCCATACCATGCGTATGCCAAATTAGACTGGATTCTCTGAATGAAACACTAATTACATTTCATAACACTTCTGCAAACTACATGTGAAGATCCAGGTTAGAATAGGTCTTCAACGACTCATGCTTGCCATGAAAGATTACTATGCTTGTCGTAAGAGGCGACTATCAGGATCAGTACATTGGTCAGGCTTGCTGACTTGGTTTGATGCATGTCATCGTATCTCAATTTGCTTAGATCGATGCTCATGATATCAATCACTGGAGTGTCTGGTCCAGACTTGATTATTTACAGACTGCCGTCATAAAGCTGGAATATTGCTGAATGCGGCGTTAAACAACAAACAAACAAACCATGGGTATCCCATATTAGACACTAAGTACTTTTCATTACACTTCTAGGGAGCAAGGGTGGCCCAGTCGTCTAAGGCGCCGCGATTCGCTGTGCAGAGTTGCATCCCTTGGGCACGCCAGAAACCTATGATTGTGGGTTCGAATCCCAGTTCGCCCCGATTATGTTTCTAGGTTTGTCAGCACCATACTGTTCGTGTGTTTCACCAAAGTGGTTAACGTCTGAGACCTGCATCACTTTGAGCTTTCCTCCCACATTAAGCTGACACGCCGTGATATAACTGGAATAATGTTAAAAGTGGCGTTAAACCCAACTTACTCACTCACCCCCTATTACACTTCTGCAAACAACCAGATTTGCCCAGATCATGTTTCTGCTCCCTGCATCTTTGCATCCTCTTCCACATGAAGCTGGCTCTGTGATATCATTAACTTCTTTACTTTTCAAAGCGGCGTTAAGCCAAATGCTTTCGCTCACGATGCGTAAGCGATGAATGGGTTTTCTACTACTGTTTGATATGGTTTGTTTGATACTATATATTCACTTACCTGACTGAACACATCACAAGGCTTCAGTCAGTGATGAACTTGCTGATCTGACTATTGTGTTATGTTGGGCAATGTATTCAATATAAGTATTTGTCAGTGTTCTTCTTGGAGATAGTGTGGTGGTGTAGCCAAGTGGATAAAGCATTCGCTCATTACACCGAAGGCCCGGGTTTGATTCTCCTCATGGGTACAATGTGTGAAGCGCCGTTTTGGTGTCTCTCACCATGCAATATTGCTGGAATATTGCTAAACATGGCATAAAACCATACTCACATGAAGCTTCTTGAAGGTTCCAGGACCAGTTACCTATGCTTATCATAAATAAGAACTTGGGGTTAGGGCCCAGTGGTCAAAGGTCTCAATCTTTCTTCTTCTTCTTCTTCTTCTTGCAAAATTACCTCCCTTGGCTATGTCAGGATCTGCTGATCTTGGTATCAGATACCAATTTATCTGAATTATGATCCTTGTTTTGTAACAAACTTACCTGAGCTTGTGGATTTTTAATTCACCAAAGTGAATTAGCACTGATGACATCATGACAAATATCCTACATTGTGTGGAATTGACATAATTTGGGATTATAACCAACTCACTCCAAGTTATAACTCTACATATGTGTATACCCAATATAGTCAAATACATAGAGTATGTAGTTATAGGAGAGATTTTGGGTTATAGGAGGAGGAGTTAAAATAGTTATAATAGTCTTTTCCTTCTTCATTCATATATTTCAGTCATTTGCATCCATCTTGAAGCAAACAGAATATAGATATCCGATACATCAGTTTCTAGTTTCATACTTTGATCAACATTTTGACTGATGTATTATGAAATAACACCATGAACTGTACACATCATTGGTAATCTACATCAGGTATAGTCTGTTTGCTGCCAAATCATACTGATGAAATGCAAAATAGATATAAATCCCTAAGCAACTATTCATCTTAAATGGCATGACAGTTATTTATTTGTCTCTACCAACTCGTCACCAAAAAGTTGTTTCACAACAATTGTGGGTGTTTTGTAAGCCTGTTGTTACAATGGGGTCTGCGACCCATGAAGATCCGAGTTAGAACAGGTCTTCAGCAACCCATGCTTGCCGTATGAGGCGGCCGATGGGATCAGGTGGTCAGGCTTGCTGACTTGGTTGATGCATGTTATCATATCCCAATTGCGTGGATCAGTGCTCATGTTGTCAATCACTGGATTGTGTGGTCAAGACTTGATTATTTACAGACCACTGTCATATAGCTGGAATATTGCTGAGTGAGGCATTAAACAACAAACAAACATCAAGGGGGTCTGCACTGTAAACATTCGCACATGAAACTTGCCCATGTTAGGCCAACCTACTATTGTCGGCAAACGGACTATAATCAAGTTCAAGTAATCAATTTATGCCAACTTGGAGCTGTGACCAGCAGTAGACTTCATACATGTTTTAGTGTTTATTATTACCTATCCTCAGCATGGTTGGATTGGAACCCAGCTATTGTATTCGTGCCTTGATGGGTAAATTGTCTAATTGTATACAACATTAATTATAGACAATGTCATCAATATTATTATTGATTTGCTCTGATAAGAAATGGAATAAATTGGTAGATTTTGATCAATCAGGCGTTGAAATACTTATCTAAAAAGTCTGTATTGTTCCATTTGTTAGGTATCTGCAAAGATGTTGAGATGAATAACTTATAGTATTTTTATTTTCCTATTTTGTCAAACTATTGATTAAAATATTAGTTTAAGCGTTCCAACTGCACAAAGTATGAATTTTAAAGGTCATTCTAACTAAAACAATATGCACAGACAAGCTTTCTGCCTCCTTCATCGGGCACACTTGTTTGGTTTCTTACGATGTCTTTTGAGATCTTTTTTGGCAACCTTTACTGTGACTTTGTGTACATATGTATTTATTTGAATTCCCCTATGGGAATAAACAGAGAAGAAGATTAAACACAATATGGACATAAAACTTTTAATGATCATTCTATCTCCTGGCATTCATTCCACTTAGATCCCATTACCCATACCAACAGAATGAAACAGTTAGTTTTTCACTTTGTGGTGAATATTTCAAAATATGTGTTTTAAATATGTCATTAATAATGTCTGGCATGCAGGAAAAAATTCTTTGTTATTGTTGAAATTGTCAAAGGTTCATTGTACTCTGGATTCTCATACTGACTGTATCAATGTTTTTCCTGGATGCTCAGTGCACAAGTATGTACTTTCCTGAAATTACTATTTGACTTTACCATCTCACAAGAATTATACACTCATTAAATTGATTTTCCAATAAATCCAACTATCCCGAAAATGACAGGATAGCTTATATCATGATTTTAATGACAGGTTAATGCCATAAGTATATTGATGAGTGATCGTTGGCTATGCAGTCAATAACCTTCTTCTGTTGCTGTTTGCAGAGTGTGTATCACGACGACCAACTCAACGATGACAGCCGCCCTCTCGCACAGGTATGCTGCGAAGCGATATCGACAACAGGCGTAATGAACGTGAAATAACTGCCGAGGAAATCGCTATTGGCAAGTCAGGCTCGTACAAAGTACAGAAATTACCTTGCTATTAACACCTGTGTGAGCTGTGGAACTGCCTTTCGTGCACGCTCGACCATATGTGATTCAGTGGTGGCCAAAGAGGATGTGATCAACCTGCAACAAAAGAATTTCTTTCACCATATTGAGAATTAGTTGACAGAGTGTGTGGTAAACTGCTTAACCTTGTTGAGACGTTCCTTGCAGCTGGGATACAGTGTGATCATTTCTGTGGATCCTCAAAAGTAGGAGAAGGGAAATCGTGACTTGATTAACATACTTTTTCAATACTTAAGGATTTGGAACTCTGTCAAGCAGAGACATTTATCCTTTTTTTTATTTCTTGTTTGTATTTTTTTGTTGCGATTATCATGCTTGGAATCCTTGGCAGTGGAACAGGAAGAAATGATGTCATTAACAAGTTGTTGAAATTTTAATTTCAATTTCTTTAATTTGAATATTTGCATTTTTGGGGGGCAAGTTGTGATAAAACAGTTTCAACATGTCTCTTGCTCTTTTTGAAAACTCTTCCTTGAACTTGTCTCTTCATCGTAATGACACCAATGATTCCGGTTTGGCTGGCCCCTCCGCCACAGCCTTGCAGGTCGGTGCCATTGTGATGCTGATGTCGTTGATGTGGGGCGTCTTTGCCAACGTTCTTACAATGATTGTGATTCTTACAGAGCGGGAATTGAAAAACATCACAAACATTTTCATCGTGAGTCTATGTATCAATGACATACTTAACCTGGGCATCAATAACCTGTTGGTGTTGGTATCTTACTTCATGATGACCTGGGCGACGGGGTCCATTGTTTGTGAGATGGTGACACATTTCACAGTCCTCCTCATGGGTTCGTCTCTGTGGCACACAGGGCTCATAGCTATTCATCGACTCATCGTCGTCGTTTTCAACACCTTCTACAAGAAAATCTCCAAGAAGGCATACACAATATTCGTCTTGGTTGCTGCAAGAGTTGTCCCACTTTTGTTTCTCATTCAACCGCACCTTGGCTACATGTCCCAGTACCAACCAAAACTGCTTCGCTGCGTTGTGAAAAAAGGTTTTGGCCTCTATACGATGTTGGTATCCGTTGTTTTAATGATGTTGCCATCGCTTGTTCTTATTGTGTGCTATATTGCCATATTTGTCAAAGTGCATCAGTCGTCAAGCGCATTCCGAGCAAGTCGAAAACGGGAATGGCTGCGCCGTGAGATACAAATCACGAAAATGTTCGGGCTTGTATTTCTTCTGATTATTATTGGTTATTTGCCTTATGGTATAGTCCGTAGCATTGATAAAGGACTTAAATTTAGTGCTGACTTCTATGTTGCGATTACAGTACTGTACGCAGTTGCCAATTCCTGTAACCCAATCATATATGGTGTTATGGACCGAAAAATCCGAAGAGCTTGTTTCCGAGCTCTTGGTTTGGAGGAAAGGTGTATGACAGAAGAACGATCGAAATTACGAAAAGCTTCCATAAAGTCCAACGGTGAAACGAACGCTGTGAGTGATGTGAACACTGAAGCTGTTCCATTAAACTCCCAAGTTCCCCTGAAGTGAACACGGTGAACATTGTTTAAACAATTGCGAACTGTATGAACAATTGTAAAAATGGAAAGGTTTAGATACTGAACTGTAGGCTATTTATGTTGGTATATGATGTACATATTGTATATACTGGTAAAAAACACTGGATATTGTTTAAAGTTCGGTGCCACGGGAACCATGTACAAGACATGTTATTTTTCTTCACATGATTATTTTTTGCATAGTGCTCTTGCCTGCTTTTGTGCTAAGATCTTGGTCGTGAAGCAAGAATGCAAATGATATGTTCAGGACAGAAAGTTAACTTGTATAAATGTTTAGGCTGTGAAAAAAAGCACGACTATATATGTTTTTAACACCAGTTGGTAAAAAACAAACATATGTACATATATATGTGTGTAGTGAAAGTGTATATTTCAAACGATGTATGTTTCATTTCATATGAATGCCCCAATATATGTAGTAATATTAGTGCAAAATTGTTTGAGAAATTAATTTATGTTCTTGAATATGATTTATATAAGTCTTATTTGAAACACATATGATTAATAGTGTAAAATGTTTGACCATCAGTGATTCAATTTACAAATATTAAATATCATAATATGAATCAATATTATAATTTGGTTTTGGCATTAAACATATAATTGATTTATAACAGTAGACTTGAAGAATTCTTTTCTTTTTTCCTTTATGCTATGTTAAATAGTATTACTTATTTCGAATATAATTCCCTTCACAATGTTTATGTTTTTCCACAAAATGAAGAATTTCTTGTATGCTAAAAATGAATTTCCATCTTTCATATATATGTTTATGAGAAATATTGGTGATGTATAGCATTGACAGAATATTGTTTGTATATATGATCAAAAAAGATATTGTTGCCATTTCTGTGTATATTTCAGCACCATGTGATCTGAGCAATGTTTCTGTTATGAGTTTCACAGATTTGAGAAACGTAGTTTATCTTTTTGTTCTCCATCCAAGAGACCCCTTTTCATGCATTCATAGTTCAACATGCTCTTGAGAGCTGTACTTGTCCGTTGTTATGTTGAAATTACAAAAAGTACAATTATCTACCAGAACTCTAAATGCATGAACTTCAGAATAAAAAGATGAACTACACACTCCTTGTGAAGCTACCTCATGTTAGACTTAGAAGTATGTCACTTGTATTCAATATCTGTTATCATTGGTGTTTGTGAATGAATACCAAATTTGGTACTACAGTGGTTTTGTGAATATGATCACTATTGCTGAAAATACATTGGAAGGAAACCATTCACACTGACCAAATGCATCTTTGGAACTCTGCTTATTAAAGAATGTCTTTAACAAAGGATAAGGTCTGTTCACCAGTTCTGTTCAGTATTTAATAAGTGAATAATTATTTTGCTGATATTATTAATTTTTTTAATCTGTTCAGTTTACCAAAATCATTTTAAAGTTAAATCCATCCTTTTATAAGAGTTAAACTTTTCATGTGAATATTTAACATGCTTTTGAAAAGAAATTTGATTCGGCAAGGATCTGCATCATTGAGCACGTTTCCTAAAGTTGAGACATTTCATTACTTTGGGCTCCTTCCATATTAAAAGTGGACACGCTGGATGCTACTGAAAAATTATTTCAACCGTCTTTGACCTTTCAGGAGTTTCTGAAACAGAAAATGTTGCTAACATGTAACCAACTGTTAATATTTACACCGTAAGTTGAACAAGCACTGCAATATCAGTGACAAGCTGCTGCCAAGTTTGTTAGTTGAGTGTTTGAAAACCTCAGATATATCTCTTCGTTTTTGTTCAGTAATACGCTTTTATAACAAACTGACTGAAGAGTCAAATTAGTGTCACCAGATGATAGATGAAATGTTTGGGCTCTTTCCCAGATGTATCACTATTTATCGGATGAACATGTGTCTATCATAAATCACATACTTATGTTTGTCCACACATCTTCAGAAACAAAATTGCTGTTTTATAAGATATTTATTTAGATTAGAAATGAGTACAGCAGTCATTCTGGTAAGCATCCAGGCCATTGATCTGTCAGTTTCATCATCAACTTGTCATCAAAGAAATATAACAGTGTAGATCTAAGTAGATCGTGGTGTACGTTTCATCCATTTACTGTGGTCCATTTCAACTTAAGTGTCAGTATCTCCAAGATCAAAGTCAATGGACGAAATGGGTTTTAAGATACAGCTAATGTCAGATCAGTAAGTGATCTATGCGTGTATCTATGTGAGCTTATCTCGTAAGGAAGTTGTTTCTCCTGTGTTGCGATATTGTTGCCTGATGTGTTGAATACAGGAGTACAGAATAAAGTGCCTGTGTTTACTTTATGCGTTGTTGTTTTTTAGTAATGCGCATTTTAATTCATAATCAAAATCAACAGACCCGGTGTAATTTAAGTTCAAGATAATCTTCATATAAAGAGTGTAGTGAATTTTTAGACTGACAGTAATATTTGTTTTTCAAGGCCAAAGTACTTTTATTTCTTGTTTTTAATATAAGCATTCCACTACTTTTGGCCTTTTTGCTTTAAGTTACTATATTCTCCACCCCTTTTGACGCTGCTGTACAATGTAGTACCAAGAGAATAGTCAACAAGGAATTATGGATCATATGTCCTGAGTGAATGTATGGTGTTAATCTTGCAGCATATTCACTCACGAGGGACAGATTGTCCTTAATTACAAGTTTCAAGTAGGTTATTCTATATATTACTGTACTCACTGACATTTTAAGAAAAAAATGAAGAACAAACTTGTGAATAACAACTCAACAGAAGCTTCACTAGAGGAACCATGTTGTTTAGATGACATAAGGTAATTAAGTTTTGACATATGAACAATGGATAATGTCATATCAAATATTTCTCAATAAAACACTATGATGTCATACAAATTATGTCTTTAGTTGACCAATCAGTTCTGAGAATTGCTGAAATGCACACATCCAAATAACGGAAAGTTATCGCACACGATTGTTCTACCCAAATTAGTGATATTATATTTTGACCAACATATTAATCAATTACTGCTTCCAAGTAAGAGCTTCAAGCCACATTGGTCCCGTCATGTAGCTGTCAAGTGCTGACATTTAACATGACTGGTTCATATGCCTGACTCAGGGTCAGGTGGCCAAGACGTCAAAGGCACCACAATTCACTGTTCAGCTTTGCATCTCTCAAAGTTGCCAGAAACCTATGACAGTGGGTTTGAATCCCAGATTAGTCCGTATATGTTTCTTGGTTTTGTCAGCACCATACCCAGGTCAGAAGCATCTTCCCGCCGCTGACGCCGTACTGTCCCTTGATGTACAGTCAGTGGTGAATCCCTTGATACAGTCAGTGATGAATCCCTTGTTACAGTCAGTGATGAATCCCTTGATGTAGTTTGTGGGGAATCCCTTGATACAGTCAGTGATGAATCCCTTGATACAGTTAGTGGTGAATCCCTTGATACAGTTAGTGGTGAATCCCTTGATACAGTCAGTTGTGAATCCCTTGATACAGTTGGTGATGAATCCCTTGATACAGTCAGTGGTGAATGCCTTGCAGTTGGTGGTGAATCCCTTGATACAGTTGGTGATGAATCCCTTGATGCAGTTGGTGATGAATCCCTTGATACAGTCATAGGTGGATCCCTTAATGCAGTTAGTGGTGAATCCCTTGATACAGTTAGTGATGAATCCCTTGATGTGGTTGGTGATGAATCCCTTGATACAGTCAGTGATGAATCTCTTGAGGCAGTTTGTGATGGATCCCTTTATACAGTTAGTGGTGAATCCCTTGATGCAGTTAGTGGTGCATCCCTTGATGCAGTCAGTGGTGGATCCCTTGATGCAGTCAGTGGTGGATCCCTTAATACAGTTAGTGGTGCATCCCTTGATACAGTTGGTGATGAATCCCTTGATACAGTTGGTGATGAATCCCTTGATACAGTTGGTGGTGAATCCCTTTATACAGTTAGTGGTGAATCCCTTAATACAGTTAGTTGTGCATCCCTTGATACAGTTAGTAGTGAATCCCTTGATGCAGTTAGTGATGAATCCCTTGATACAGTTTGTGGTGAATCCCTTGATACAGTTAGTGGTGAATCCCTTGATACAGTTAGTGGTGAATCCCTAGAGGCAGTTGGTGATGAATCCCTTGATACAGTTATTGGTGAATCCCTTGATACAGTTAGTTGTGAACCCCTTGAAACAGTTTGTGATGAATCCCTTTATACAGTTAGTGGTGAATCCGTTGATGCCGTTTGTGGTGAATCCCTTTATACAGTTAGTGCTGAATCCCTGATGCAGTTGGTGATGAACCCTTTTATACAGTCAGTGGTGAATCCCTTGATACAGTTAGTGATGAATCCCTTGATACAGTTAGTGATGAATCCCTTGAGGCAGTTAGTGATGAATCCCTTGAGGCAGTTTGTGATGAATCCCTTGAGGCAGTCATTGATGAATCCCTTGATGCAGTTAGTGGTGAATCTCTTGATACAGTTAGTGATGAATCCCTTGATACATTTAGTAGTGAATCCCTTGATGCAGTTAGTGATGAATCCCTTGAGGCAGTTTGTGGTGAATCCCTTGATACAGTTGGTGATGAATCCCTTGATATAGTTAGTGGTAAATCCCTTGATACAGTTAGTGATGAATCCCTTGATGCAGTCAGTGGTGAATCCCTTGATGTAGTTAGTGGTGAATCCTTTGATACAGTTAGTGGTGAATCCCTTGATACAGTTAGTGGTGAATCCCTTGATACAGTTAGTGGTGAATCCCTTGATACAGTTAGTGGTGAATCCCTAGAGGCAGTTGGTGATGAATCCCTTGATGCAGTTAGTGGTGAATCCCTTGATACAGTTAGTTGTGAACTCCTTGATACAGTTTGCGAAGAATCCCTTAATACAGTTAGTGGTGAATCCCTTGATGCCGTTTGTGGTGAATCCCTTTATACAGTTAGTGCTGAATCCCTGATGCAGTTGGTGATGAACCCCTTTATACAGTCAGTGGTGAATCCCTTGATGCAGTTAGTGATGAATCCCTTGATACAGTTAGTGATGAATCCCTTGAGGCAGTTAGTGATGAATCCCTTGATACAGTTAGTGGTGAATCCCTTGATGCAGTTAGTGGTGAATCTCTTGATACAGTTAGTGATGAATCCCTTGATACAGTTAGTAGTGAATCCCTTGATGCAGTTAGTGATGAATCCCTTGAGGCCGTTTGTGGTGAATCCCTTGATACAGTTGGTGATGAATCCCTTGATACAGTTAGTGGTGAATTCCTTGATGCAGTTAGTGATGAATCCCTTGAGGCAGTTAATGATGAATCCCTTGATGTAGTAAGTGGTGAATCCCTTGATGCAGTGTGTGGTGAATCCCTTGATACAGTTGGTGATGAATCCCTTTGATGCAGTTGGTGATGAATCCCTTTGATGCAGTTTGTGGTGAATCCCTTGATGCAGTTTGTGGTGAATCCCTTGATACAGTTGGTGATGAATCCCTTAATACAGTTTGTGGTGAATCCCTTGATACAGTTAGTGGTGAATCCCTTGATGCAGTCAGTGATGAATCCCTTGAGGCAGTTAGTGATGAATTCCTTGATGTAGTTAGTGGTGAATCCCTTGATGCAGTTTGTGGTGAATCCCTAGATACAGTTGGTGATGAATCCCTTTGATGCAGCTTGTGGTGAATCCCTTGATGCAGTTTGTGGTGAATCCCTTGATACAGTTAGTGATGAATCCCTTAATACAGTTTGTGGTGAATCCCTTGATACAGTTAGTGGTGAATCCCTTGATGCAGTTTGTGAAGAATCCCTTTGATACAGTTAGTGGTGAATCCCTTGATACAGTTACCATGTAATGCTGTGTAAGACAAGTTTTTCGTACTTAAAAAAAGGGGGCTTTCAATGGGGACAAATCATGGAAAATTAAATGGAATAATATGCACACCAAGCTCGTTTTGTCATTGAGGAGAAAACCCTCCTGTGAAACAGTATTAACATTGTACTTGCCCTTTGGTAATTTACTTGTCATTTCACATCTGTCTTCAAACACTGTTGAACAGAAACCTGTGATGACCTTGACAGTTTTCTTTGTTGGCAGCGTTTTGTCAGTGGACAATTCTACAGTGGCAACGTTCAGATGAAACTAAAATTAAAACTGAACTAGCTCAATGCTTTCAATAAATTAGATCCATATTGACTTGTGTAAATGGACCGTTATGAATATTTTTTATCTGTTTCAGAAAAAATGGAATTTTTTAAAAACTTTTGATGTCTTTTCGTTTGAATTGAATGTATGGTGTTCGGACAATGTTTCAATTCTATCCAACATGTAGCCTGTTTGATGTTCTTTCATATGGAAGGAAAGCACACAATTATGTATTAAGAAGAAGAAGAAGTTTAATCCATGGTTGGTCATGGTTTTACAAAGTGGTAACAGTACTGAGGCGTTTGGAAGTAGTGTGATGTAGCTTTTTTATTATAACATGTTTTAGAAAAAAAAATGTGATCTAACTTCAATTTCCATTTGTTGAAATCTACCTAATCATTGGTGGCTGATTACAAAATGAGAATTAAAATCATGTATGGGTTCTCAGGAAATAATGATTTTTTGAATCACTAAAACAAATATCAATTATTTGTTTGACTAAAGTGACATCAGTTTAATGTTTAATCTCTTCCAACAGCATGCTGTTTCAGAGTTCATGAAATAAAAAAACCCTCAAAGAATTGTATCATTTTGATGATGGGCTCTGTAAATGTTTCAACAGAAATAGACCCGGTCCACTGATTTCTTATTACAGGACACTAAGAGGCAACTGAAAAATGAATTTTGTTTTGCAATGTTAGCACCTAAATCCACCAGTTGATATTGGATTGTCCTCACTAATTAGAGGGAAATTCCTGTAAGTGGGGGAATCTTGAGGGAATGAGCACAAAGCAGAGGTACTGACCGATAATTAGTGAATGATTATAGACTTCTGGAGACTCGATGAAGAGATGGGCTTTGTTTGATTGGTTTCAACATGCCATATGGTCACAGACGATGTGACAGGCCAAATTCTGCTGTTTAGTAAAATCAAATGTGACATTTTTTTTTTATATGATATACAAAATCTGTTGTGTTGTTATTCTTGAAATGTCCTTCAACATTGTGTTTGATAGATTTTTTTTGTCTTTTGTTTTTGGGATCTAAATCTGTTAACAATTTATAAGAAATTGTTAACAATGAAACACAAACTGTTAACAATGGATCACAGACTTAACAGTGGATCAATGAGTGTAAAGAATGAATCACAAACTGTTAACAATGAATCACAAACTGTTAACAATGGATCACTGACTGTTAACATAGCACCACTAACAGATAACATGATATCACAAACTGTTAATATTGTCAATGTGTGGAATAGCTGCCTGCCTGCTAGCCCATTGTCAGCAACATTATGCTCAGGCTAAAGATTCTGACATGTCCCAAGGCCGGCTGGCTACTGTAATGTTAAGAGTAATGTTTGAATGCAAACCTCTCAGTTGATCAAAGTAGAAAACAATTCCCCCATTTCTGAAGATCCGTGTGACCATGATTTTTAATTACCACCAACTGTTAACATGTCATCACAGACTGTTTACATGTCATTGCAGACTGTTAACATGTTACCACCAACTGTTTACATGTCATCGCAGACTGTTAACATGTCACCACCAACTGTTTACATGTCATCACAGACTGTTAACATGTCACCACCAACTGTTAACATGTCAACACAGACTGTTAACATGTCACCACCAACTGTTTACATGTCATTGCAGACTGTTAACATGTCACCACCAACTGTTAACATCTAATCACACACTGTTAACATGTTACCACCAACTTTTTACATGTCATCACAGACTGTTAACATGTTACCACCAACTGTTTACATGTCATCACAGACTGTTAACATGTTACCACCAACTGTTTACATGTCATTGCAGACTGTTAACATGTCACCACAAACTGTTAACATGTAATCACACACTGTGAACATGTCACCACCAACTGTTTATTTGTCATCACAGACTGTTAACATGTCACCGGCAACTGTTTACATGTCATCACAGACTGTTAACCTTCTATCACAGACTCTCCCAAATTTCAAATGCTAAGACAGTTCCTCATTGATATGCTTGGGACATACTCCGTGTGCCTCATTAGTTATACTGATTATGATTTAAGTGTTCGTGAAATCTTATACAGTCAACAACACAGTTGCCTTGGAGTATGATGCGTAACTTGTAAAGTAAGGCATGTGGCACAACTCTCCTAAACTTGTCAAATATATTTTCATAACCTGTAAAGAGTGGTGTGAGTTGACCTGTGTAGCAACACCTCCATAGTTGTCCACACAATAAGAATAGGATGTATTTTTAGAGTTAGGTCCCAAGGTGCCTACATCTCATTGTGCTTATAGAAAGTAGTGTAGGCACAGTGGAATATGATTTTTTACCCTCTTAGAATAATGGAAGTGTCATTAATAACATGAAGCGGAAGACTATATCTCAGAATAATGGAACATCCCTGATAAGTATCCTGTAATTACCTGAGTAGATACATCAATACTATTATATCTGTTTTTACTGAACATGAGCATAATCATGAGAAAATGCTGGAGCCTGTATATCTTGTCTTTACTGTTGAGGATTATCATCTCAGTGTGAAACATCAGAGGAAAAACAAATCCTAATCTTGCAATCTCCTGGTCAATCAATTAAACTACATCCTGACCATCAGACCATGTTACATCCTGACCATCAGACCATGTCATGTTGTTTTAAACTATAGGCACATTGGAACTGTAGGCACATTTGGAAGCTACCATTTTTGCCAATGAAGCATGAATTGCTCCTTTGATTGAAACGTAGCTCACACAGACTCATGTACTCTTGGACACACACAAAGCTGTCAAGTCTTGGCAGAGTTGTGTCCAGATGCCAGGCCATCACGTATGATTCCATTGGATGGTCCTTGAAGTCTGACTACAGCTAAAACATTTGCTTCACACATAATCGGAACACAGATGGCCAAGTCATCTAAAATTTGCTGTGCAGAGTTGCATTCCTTAGCTGTGCCAGAATCCAGTGTTCATGGTATGAATCTCAGATTCACCCAGATTTGGGTTCTTGGTGTATCAACCATACCTGTGCTTGCAAGTTTCATCAAAGTGGGAAATGTCTGGGACCTTCATTACATTTGGCTGTCCTGCCACATGAGTGAGTGAGTATGGTTTTATGCCGCTTTTAGCAATATTCCAGCAATATCACGGCCGGGGACACCAGGAATGGGCTTCACACATTGTACCCATGTCGGGAATCGAACTCGGGTCTTCGGCATGACGAACCCTGACACATGAAGCTGATAGACTGATATAAATACTGCTTGAGTGAGTGAGTTGGGTTCAATGCCACTTTTAACATTATTCCAGTTGTAGCTTAATGTGGAAGGGGAGGCTGAAGTGATGCAGGTCTCAGATGTTTACCATGGGTGAAACCCACGAGCACGGGTATGCTTCTGATAAACCTAGAAACATAATCGGGGCGAATTAGGATTCAAACCCACAATCATAGGTTTCTGGCATGCCCTAGGGATGCAACACTGCAAAGCAAATCACGGCGCCTTAGATGACCGGGCCACCTGTGCCCCCAAATACTGTTTGAAGTCACATTTAACCAAACATCTTCCCTGTTGTCATTCAACGTCACTTGATATATGGCATAGTGGTACGATGCAGCTAGCACTGAATTCTGTCTGACACATGCTCTGTTTTTACCAGTATAGCATAAAATTAAAATATGTATCATTCTTCTCAATATATAGCCATTTTGTATCACAAGATTTTGAAGGACATTTATATAATTCTTGGCCAACTTTCTTGAGTTGACATCCCTGTCAGCCATGATGAACATACAGTTATTTGCAGAAGCTCATAGGTAACTTGATTCTGTTTTTAGGTTGTGGTATCCTAATTATTATAACAGTGTCATCTTCATTCTGCACACACGTCAATGGAACAGAGGATCGATTTGCATCGTCAGTTCAATTTGCCTGTCTCCGTGTTTGACTCAATTTAATCCTGGCAGACCGCTATTCATGGCAAGAAGAAGTTTCCTTTTCAAAGCAACACATAGTAATTTAAAACATGAATGCCTCAGGGATATTCATATTTGAATCTCTATTTCATGCAAAGATTCCATGCAATATTACAATGACACATGTACAGAAACCCAGTCATGAATCATTGTAGATTCACAACGATGACACCGCTGATTGGTCGATATTAAACGGTGACTTTAGAACTTGTTCCATGCACAGAACAAGTTGATCATATGCCGTAGTTGAACACAGAGGATGTATTTTTATGTTTCAGAAATTTTGCAAAGAAGCAACCAGAATAAGAAGAAGGGATAAATAATTGTTGTAGATTGAACTAAAAACAACTGAATGAAATTGTTAACTGTTGAGTAGGTAGAGCACAGGGCCCCGTTCCTCAAAGCGATCTTAGCACTACAATGATTGTAAGCCTATGTTAAAGTATGGGACTTACAATCACCTTAGCGTTAAGATCGCTTTGAGGAACGGGACCCAGGAGCAGAGGTACAACATACTGTCAGTATATATTTATGTGGCTATTTAGGCTTAGTTTGCCAGAATATTATTGATAACAGTGTTTAAATAATGCTCACCATAACCGGGAATATAGTTAAAGTGGAAAGTCACCTTGTCTATACTAAATATTTTATTGGTTCGTAATATCAGCTGTTAACTTAAGTTTGTTGTTGTCTTAGACTTCCAAAGGGGGGAGGGAGGAGTTTGTTTTGAGATTAAATTTTCAGTTACAAATTTTCAGGAACAATTTATTTATTTTTAAAATATATTTCAGAATATCAAATGGTCAGCCCCTAAATGCCCTCTTCTGTTAATTCTTTAAGCACATGGAGTGTGACAAGCAAAGCACGCGTATTAGGCCATAGTGACCAAACAGTAATTTATTCTTAAACAATATTTTGAGATAATGGAGTTCAGCTTAGCAAGGTGCATGCCCCTGTTAATAGTGAGTGAGTGAGTATAGTTTTAGGCCGCTTTTAGCAATATTCCAGCAATATCATGGCGGGGGACACTAGAAATGGGCTTCACACAGTGTACCCATGTCGGGAATTGAACCCGGGTCTTCGGCATGACGAGCAAACGCTTTAACCGCTAGGCTGTAAAAGGCGACTATGCTTGTCATAATTGGCAACTAATGGGATATGGTGGTCAGGCTCGCTAGCTTGGTTGATGCATGTAATCATATCCAAAACACTGGATTGTCTGGTCCAGACTTGATTATTTGACTGCCTTCATGTAGCTGGAATATTGCTGAGTGTGGCATTAAACAACAGAATAGAACAAATAACATATTCACACTTTTACACTCTTCATAAGCAGCCATATAATCTAGAATCAATCTCCCCGAATAAACAACATATATTTGCAGGTGAGCTACAGTACTTGCGCTATGACACAGACATTCCTTGTGCAGGGAACAGCACCATGGCAGGTTGTCAAGCCCTCTGCAACTAAGGTTTAGCTTGTTAGGAGAAATATTAGATTCCCACGGTAGGTGAGACATTAGATTCCCATGCTATGTGAGATATTAGATTTCCATTCTGCCATGAAGAATTATCCAGTTATCCTACCACTGTGCAAGAGGCAATCCCAGACAAACAGATATTTTAAGCTGGCAATTTCATGCTATTAAAGTTTTGTTCTTGGTAATATCTTGTGTTTCCAAAACCCAATTGAAACCTAGAATTTCTTTAAATGCAATATATAATTTTTTTCAAAGAACAAGCACAACAGAGGGACCGATTCTGTTACCAAGAACTCCCCCAGGCTTAACGCCAGGAAAAGGTTTTCCTTGTTACTATAAGCAAACTGGGTTGTTCAAAAAAGACGCATGATTCACATGTCATGTAATTGAATTCATCCCCTACTTGCAACCTTGACAGATGCCATGACCACTGGCGGTATTAGATCACAGCCTTCAAAAATGGCTTGAACGGACAATTGGGAAGTACGTCATCAAAAAGTGTATTAACTTAACCCAGAAAACTGCTAAATACAAGTCAACCCGTAAATCAAAATAGACCCTAGGTCATCTGACAGGCCCAAATTTGGTCAGATTGACTAATATCTGCTCATTTTTTTAGACAAAATGTTTAAAACAAATAAGCCAGCAGGCTTGTCAAGAATGTTTTGATACTCAAAGATAATGACTGTTTGACCAAATAAACCTGTCTTTATTCTGAGTGCTCTGTTATTTTCTTCTTTCTTATAAACACAGTTTCAAATCAAACATTGCATTGTGGAGGAAAGTTTAGCTCACCAAGTTGACTGTTGGTTTGTTAACTTTTTACTTCTTCTAAAAGTGGTGGGCCTAAAATTGGCACATAGCTATAGGTTTGTAGCATTTAAGTCAATTTTCAAATTATGAAAAATATTAATAGGAGGTGACTAAACCACAGAGTCTACCATTGATTGAAATATTGTCATGAAGTATAGATACACAACTGATTCAAATTTGTTAATGTTTTTAATTTGAAAACAAAAATTGTTTTCTTTTTAATTTGCAAAATTCTCTCAACATCTTTAAGAATATTCACGAACCTTTCAGAATCTTCTCAGAAACCTTAGGAGAGCTGAAACTATTTGAAACTATGTAGAACTATAATGCCACTTTGAATATTAAAAAGTGAGGAAAATTCCACAGCATCATCTTCTCAGAAACCTAACAGCTTATTTGTTGCACTGCATTGTGGTTAAGATTTCATCATAGCATTTATTGGGACAGTCATATGCACTCTACTTGGGGTGTTGCTTAAGTGGTGAAAAATGCACCTTACATGACTGTTATTTGATGGCTTTTTTTTAGTTCTTTATTATACCCTCAACCTAACAGGGCGGGGGTAGTTATGCCAAGAAATTCAATCCTTCCTTCTGTCCTTCCGAGGACATTTTTCATGCAACCTATAACTTGAAAACTACTGCATAGATTCTATTCAAACTTGGTGAACACTTTCTATACCAATAACAGAGGTGCAGACGAAGTTTGATTTCAAAATTTGGATTTTCAGAAACATACAGCTATTTTCAACCTAAAACTTGAAAACTTCTGCTTAGATTCTTTTCAAATTTAGGGAACAGTTTCCATACCAAAAGAAGAGGTGCATTGCAAATTTTGATTTTGATATGTGTATTTTCTAAAAAAATATTAATTTTTTCATGTTTTGTGAGACCTATTACTTGAAAACTACTTCATGGATTTCTATCCAATTAGGAGTACAGTTTCTATATCAATAGGAGAGATGCAGTGCCAAGTTTGATTTTGATATGTTTTTTTGTTTTTTTAAATATTAATTTTTTAATGTTTTGAACTTTTTTTTATTTCAACATTTGTGAGACCTTTTACTTGAAAACTACTTCTATTCATGGATTCTTCTCCAATTTGGGGTACAGTTTCTATATCAATAGGAGAGATGCAGTGCAAAGTTTGATTTAGCTAAGTGAGAAAATATTACATTTTTCATGAGTCGAAGTCGGGGATATTAGTGAGCCCTGATCACTTTTTGCCTTGTGTTTTTCCTACTATTTCCCCTGTTTTATACTTAATGTTCATTTCTAAGTGAATCTAGTGATGTTATTCTTGCAGAACCAAAGCACCCGAGGGAACATTTTTTAGATATTTCCTATACCCTTTGAAATTAATAGCTTTGCATCTCTAGACATAAAAAATAGTTTGGGCTTTTATGAATACAAATAAAGATTAAGATAGATTAGAAAGCACTATAAGCTGAGTGAAGAAATATTTCATGAGCATAAACATTTACAGAAAAGATGTTTTTACGTCTTGAGGAAAGTGGATCTTGCCCACATACTTGCTGTGTGTGTATACATCGTTCATTAACTTACTAAGTGACTTTGAGTACAGTACTTGTATTTTCCATCTTGCCTATAATCTGCAATTATTTTAGTTTTATATTCATATTGTTGGCTCCTTGTCTCCAGTTGTTCTGTAAAATGATAAATTCAAGAAATGTCACTTGAGTATTCACTTAAAGACACAATCCCCTGGTAGCTGGTCTGTGCACTCGATCTGTGCTGCAATAACTGCCTACATGGAAGTTCACCAGAGAAAATGGCTGTATTCCTTCAGTTCACTAGGCAAAACTCCCACAAGATACTAATTGCACCTGTCACCCATGAAGATCCAGGTGAGAAAAGGTCTTCAGCAACCCATGCTTGCATAAGAGGGCGACTATGCTTGTCATACGATGCGGCTAACGGGATCGGGTGGTCAGGCTCACTGACTTGGTTTATGCATGTCATCATATTCTAATTGTGTGGATCGATGTGGATCGATGTTCATGAAGTCATCACTAGATTGTCTGGTCCAGATTATTTGCACACCGCCGTCATATAGCTGGAATATTGCTGAGTGTGGTGTTAAACAACAAACAAACAAAACAAACTATATCCTAATAAGCACTTACATTTTCGAATCAGTTATGTTACTCTGTTTCTATGGAATCACAAATTCCAAATCCAGGACATAGCTTGATTTTCTTAACTCTTGCTACACACATCAGATAAGAATTGAAAAGCTGTATTCATGCGGAAACATAAGATCAAACTTTCCAGATATGTAATTGTAACTACCTGCCCACACATAACTTCAAAAAGAATCCAGTTTCAAATGCTCTTAAATGATGGAATCCTGTATCATTTCTTCAAAAGCCATAACACAACATACTGATTTTGAAGAAATGGAGAGGAAGCTGGACATGATGTGATTACTTCAGAATGAGTGAGTTAGTTGGACATAACCCCACTTTGAACAGTATCACAGCTATATCACTGCATGTCAGCTTATGTTTGAGGGAAGTCCAAAGTGACGCATGTCTCAGATATTTACCATGAGGGTGAAACATGAGACAACTGGGACAGGTTTCTTCCTTGATACTTTAGACAAAAAGTTTGTTATGTTTAAATTGTTGTTGCTATTATTTACACCTGTCAATATGAAGAGCCCTTCAGAGTCTTCTACAAAAAGACTTCATGCCCAGCCCAAGTTTAGAAAACAAAATTCATACATTTTTATGAAGATTATCAGATTTCTTTCCTGTCTGTACTCTTTATCATTTTCATAAAATCTGGCCAAATAAAAGTGAAAAAGGTTGTTACAGATAAGCACCCACCCAAATTGATTTTACCTGCTGTATGCTTCAAATGTCTTATATGGTAACAATGTTTCCACAGCACCTGATGAAAGTATTTTCTCATTTTGAATAACAAGTAATTAGTATCCTGTTTCAAAATGCACTATGTTTGGAGATCAGCTTTCCATCGAACAGAAGAAAGGGCAATGCTGTAAACCAAGACATTGAACATAATGTATCATATTGCTCCTGATTGTAACTTGAACCCACTTCCTTTCTTCTGAAACACTAGCAATGACGTACAGGTATGAGTTGGCCGATGTCACATGATTCCTTCCGAAGAATCAGCATCAGATTTCAAGAAGCTAGGACGGAAGGAGCCTCAACAATCACCTCAGTCAATGTCAGAATTGGCTTTAATGTACAGTGAACTTTGGATTTAGTCGAGGACAGCTGTCCTGTAATGGGTGTTGAGGGTGGGTAGATGTGGGGGTTGGTTGGGCGGGGTAGTCATTATATTCAATGCATATGCTTCTGTAACTGGAGACCTTGGTGGGAGTGAAGACCTTTCCTTGATGTCCTCTGGCATGAGACTGCTGTGTCATTTGAGACTGGTCATTTACTGTATCAGGAGTAGGCTACAGTTATTTCATTTAGCAGAGATTTCTTTTGATTAAGGAAATGGTTTTGTTGTTATTATTTTGTCAGCCCTTCACAAATGGCTCTCCCAAATTAACAAATCAGTCACATATATTTTACAATATTTGAAAAATGTAATTATGTTCGAATTGTAGCTCACCTGAACTGCAGGGTCATGGCATGCTACTTATACAGTAAACTATGTTTATATCAAACATGCTTATAACAAACTCACTGATATAACAAACTTATTTTTTGGTCCCTGCCATTTGTTGTATATATGCTGTATGTATGCTTATAATGAACTACGGTTAATATGAACTAAAATGTATTAAGTGGTCCCTTTGAGTTTGTTATAACTGTAGTTTACTGTATAATATTGTTAATAACAAATTTTGCCTCACTCTTTTACACACACACACTAATTGTTCACTGCATGTTCCGATAAATTGTAGGTCAAGACAAATATAAATAGCTCCTCCTTTCAGAATTGTTTGTCTTTTAGAAATGACAGAATAAATATGCTGTCTCTAACAAAATATATTCCAGCCCCAGGAGATTCCAGGTCAGAATAGGTATTCATTACCTCATGATTGTCATATGAGGAAAGGTGGCTTTACCAACAACGTATCTAACATTGGACAGTATTTATGATGCTGCCAAACCTTGTACTGAGGAGGGCAAATTTGGGATTAGAACCCACGATCATAGTTTTTTGTAACTCTGCATAGTAAACTGGCACCCTGGGTAGCAAGGCCACCCATTCTTCCAATATTTAGCTGTTCCAAATATTTAGCTGTTGGTGAAACTTTATGGACCATGCAGTGTGCATCATATCCCAACAGCTGTGGTCAAAGGTGTGCAATTTAATGTTTAGTGAAGCCATGCTCTGGGGGATCAACTACTTGAATCAGTTTGGGCTTTTCTTCTACAGAAAGTTATCATGCAGTGAAATAACTGTAAAACAGCTCAAAGCAGTGTAAAACCCAACTCACTCATTGGGTGACATGAGGTTACACCTCTACATCAATCACAAGCCCTGGTCAAATGATCTTTGAAGAAAGGTGAGCTTCAGTACCACTCTAAATTCATATTCCAGTTGGGCTTGATAGTTCCTGTCAAGCTGCCTACTCATCAAACTGCCTACACTGTAGAGAAATAAAAGCAAATGTCGTTGACACACATTAAGATTGGTCGATTTAAGATAAGCAAGTATTTAAATGTCATGACTATAGAGATGCATAGCTTGCATGTGTCACGAACTGGTCTGGACTTGTGTCATATGAAGAAATTGGTGAACATATTAAGCATGGATGTCACTGCCACTACTCCATCAAGCTTATACTTTAGGCTTACTGGAGATGAAGTTTTGATACATCAATTCAAATGTCAGGGTATTAATGTATTGGAATGTGTATCTTAGTCACATAATAAATGCATTTGATAGTCCCAAGAAAAATGCAATTTCAAAAATCATCCTTTATGTAATCTAGAAAGTGTGGCAGGAGATCATAGTATCATCGTTCAGGACTCTCAGATGTGATCCTGTATTAATCAAAGGGTCACTGGATCTAAAAAAAAGTATCCATGTCACTGGCATGAAGGTTTTAGGTTCTTAGGGATTGTAGCCAGTTTTCCAGACGTCTTATAAAGAGCAATGTTACAATGTTACAGAGCTTTGTTCCAATACCCTACAGCTAAGTTACAATACAAAGCTATGTTACAAAGCTATGTTACAAAGCCAGCCATATTAGTATTTTACAGAGTTATGTTTGTTTGTTATTTAACGCCTCACTCAGCTATATTCAAGCTATATGACAGCGATCTGTAAATAATCAGGTCAGGATCAGACAATCAAGTGACTGACATCATGAGCATCGATCTATGCAATTGGGATACAATGACATGCATCAACCAAGTCAGCGATCATGCTATACCTCTTACAACACGCATAGTTGCCTTTTACAGCAAGCATGGGTTACTGAAGGCCTATTCTAACCCAGATTTTCATGTGTATTCTGATAACTAGTTTACAGCTGTTGACTTTAGTCATTTTCCAATTTTCTTTCTTCTGACATCAAAGTTAATCCATTTAGAATAAACATTAACTTACATGAGAATGTTGCTCCAGATGAGTATAAAATATAGATGATCGTCCCTGAACATAATGCTGTTGTTTTTGTGACCCTTCCCCCAGAGATTGTCCATTAGTATCACAAGGAATAGAGCTTCCAAAATTGTTTCTAATCAGGATATTCTCTCTTCAATATTTCCAACCACAAAATAATTGTCCATTTCATGGCCGTGCCTCCTCACTCACTCTTCTCCTTCCCCCATCTCCCCCAAGTTTCTATTGAACCCCTATAATAAATGATTCCTTTTATCCATTTTCTGAAAAAGTTCAGCAACCAATTCAAAAGGACTATAAACTCGTTGACATTATGAAACAGGCATCATTTCAAATCAACACCAAAAAAAGAACAAAAACTGAATGAGACATTTTGATAACAACCATGTTGTATGATAGTTATTATATTTCCTTTATGTTGCAGAGTTCATTTCATGACAAACACCAATTATCTATTATGGATGTTAAGGACGCTTGCACTCACAACATGCGACAAACTCTTGCTTGCATCCAAGAAAACCTCGTTTAATCTTCTCTATCATTTTCTCATTCTTGAGTGAACGTAGGATGGAACATTTCACTTCAAAAAGGATCTGTCTTCCTGTGTATAAAAGAACTCCTCAAAGACCTGCCATGTTGTGATTGAAAACCATTCCACTGCTTCAGACGATGCTGTTTCTTGGATACAGTGGCTGGTCGTGAACATGATCTAACCGAAACATAAAAAGTAAAACTTCCAAAGAACACCATGGCATAAAAAGCCAGGTGTTTTTTATTAATTGAATGCATCAATGTCAATATATTAATAAGATGGTTCACTCGTGATAGTATCGGTAGCCTCAACAACAGACATAATGGCTGGAAATTGTGAAATGAAATGGGAGTTGATGAGGTCAATCTGTCTTTGATTTCTTAGAAACATATTCCCACATTGTCACCTAGCCAATTACAGCCGAACCCCAGCATGTTTTGGAAATTGGAGAGGATTACATCGTTAATACTGTCAACATACATCAATACCATGGACGTTACAGTATTGTGCACAGGAGACAAATGAAATCTATCTGTGTCTTAATTGCTAAAGACTCAAACCAAACTAAGGGAAGCATAATTTCCGTTGGCTGGATTTGAGCAGCTTATTTCTCAAAGTCAGCGGACAGTTGAAGGATTTGCCACTAATTTGAAAGGATAAGCATATCCATTGTGAAACATACAAGGTGATTTGGACGCCTTATCTCATGACAATTACGTAATCACTGTCGAGACAGATATATATATACAACGTTTTCCTATCTAAGCTGATTACCTGCAGGTGATAGGGAATGTTTTAGGATCCTTTGAGTCACATATTAGCGCCAATGGTTTGGCCATTCATTGTGTCATGGCCCTGAAAGAAATGGATTTGTGAAATTTAAGACTGTGTCACCTTGTAGTGAACATCGTCAATGTATTTTATGAGACTTGTAATGTAAAGGATTACTCAATTAAAAAAGATAATATTATAATGATAATAATCCTGTTTGACTTGCTGAAATTTGCAAATTCAAAGTTACAGAAATTACAAAAGAACAATTATGACAGTCACTGGACTTTTTCTTCAGGTCACTGGTAGCTTTGGACACAGAATATATTTGTTCTTGACTTACAGAATCCTCTTCTTATCTCCAAAGGAAAACCCTTTAATTCAAAATAGTGTTCTATGCCAGAGAAAACATCAACACTCCTACTTAAGCACTGAAGTGCTTTCAGGATTTGAAAGATTTGCTTGAAATGAATTGCTCTTTTAATAATAGTGCCTCAACTCTCTTTCACTATGTTGCCTTTTTGTTTCCTTACACTGAGATGTGGTGCTATCAGATCTTCGATACAGGCTGACATTTATATATCTATGCTATGTATACATTTACACAGCTTCATGGTGCTGACATTTAGGTATTTACATGCTGTATACATTTACATATGTGAATTGTAGTAACAGTTGGACACCAACATGGTGTTGACATGGGTTGATTCCAAGTTGAGCGGATGATTAGCAGTAAGGCAAGACTGGCATCCATTAGGAGATACATTGTCAGCTCGGGGACCAGTTTGGTAGTCGGCCTTTATGTTTGTGTCTGTGAACCTCTTATGATGCAGCTGAACAGCCTGCTCTGAGGGAATCTCAAAATACTCAGAAATATCTCTCGATCTATCAAACTCAGTCTGCTAGAATTACCTGATGTAGTTTGCAGGTTGTCTTCGGTTGCTTGTTATACAACTTTACAGACAGGTTTGACCCATGACAGGCATCAGGTGAAAAATAATGCTTGCCTGCTATGCTCTGGCTAGTATTAATTTCAAAGGGCTGTTGAAAAGTAGATAGCTGTTATATCCCCGTGCAGATGACTTTTGTTGCTTGTTGAAGGATATTTTCGAATCATTTCTCAAAGACTGGAAGAACAACGGTAACGCATGGCCTTAGTACACGACAGTGTGAAGTTCTTTCAGCACATGTCAGCATGTTATTTTCAAACCACCGTCATAATAGCTGGAATATTGCTGAGTGCTGCATTAAACAATAAACAAACAAGCAAACAAACAAACATCTTCAGGTCTGAGAATGATCCCGAACTTTTGAACAGTTCATTGTTTATTTATTAACAACCTTTTAAAAAACATGGGCTCTGTTGACAAAATCTCATTGAAAACCTTTTTAACAAAATACAATTTGAGAGGCCTTTGGAATGGTGTTTGCTTTGGTGCATTACATTTGACAGATGAAAACATCAACATTGTGTTTTGAATCAAATACTATGTAAGCACTGATTCCATCCAATTGATGCATGTTCCTCAGTTCATTTCGATAGTCATCCATGTTTTAAGGTCTTTCCTTCATTGAATCTCTGGGGAAATTTGTTTCATTATGTCAATACAAAAACTAATCTAGGTAATTTTTTCAATTTCCGAAGAACTTTATATTCAGAAAGGTAGGTCTTGGAGTCTCACAAACCCACACTGCAGAGTACAGCGCACAATTTTTGCAGGCCCCTCAGGGCCTATAGCATTAAGCATCAACAACGCACCATCTTCGGATAAAAAAGCAATCATTCCTGTTCCTCTAAACCTTTTAGCAAGCCTTTTCTTCTGAAATTGTTCCCCCAGTATTATGTGATGGTCATTACCACTGTATCACGGCAGATCTGTGCTTTCAAATGGACTACCATGACCGATGGTCTGAAAGATTGGTCTGAAGTGATCTCGAAATAGTCATTTGTGCAAAATTTGTCTGCCTCAGACTTTCCAGCAAACAGATTTAGAAAATATTATTTAAAGGATATTTATCTCATGGCGGCAGTTTGCTGTTCTATTTGGACACTGAGATGGAAATGATTGAAGATTTCATAAACATACTGTTTTGGTACAGATTTTTGTCTGTGTGGTATTAGCCTGTTCAAATGTGCCGGTGATGTTACAGTCTGAAGTTCGAAGTTTTTATTGACTCGTGAAAAAGTGGCTTATGACAGAAATGGTATATTAGAAAATATCTGTCAGATCTCTTTCCATTTAAGTCAGCTTATGGTACTGTAATATATGGGTATGGACTGCTTTTAAACCCACTTTGACACTGAGCCAGTCAGTTGTGTGACGTGGGTAATCGTTTCCATGTGATACTGTATGTACATAGTGTGCAAGGTACAAAGATCCAGAAGTTCCAGCCTTGTGTTGCTATAGTCAGTGATGTTCTACAGGGTCTCTGCGTGTGGATTCTCTTCTTTTTATATAATAATGATGTCGTTGGCAATTTAACAAGCTATTTCGTGTGTCACAGTTATATATATAGATGACGCACAGTTTCCATGGACAACAGATAGTGCCCGAAAATGAAGACCAGCCTGTGGGGCCATCGCAGGAAGATCTCCCAAAGTTTCAAATTTGTTTGGGTCCTTATGGCCTGCAGTAAATTTACGGGTTAAATTTTTTTGTCACAATAAGCAGCAGTTATCTAAATAAGGGCTTGAAGAGTTTAGTCAGGGACTGCAGCTTTTAAAGTCTGTGGATCCGGATGGCAGCTTGGCAATTTATTTTATTTAAAATACTAGCAACATAATGTATAATTTTTGAATGTTGTTGAAGGGATGACATTTTGCCCAGTTGTGTCAGGTGCCGGATTTTGCTTTACAGATTTGCATCTCTTAGCTGTTTTCAGAAATCAGGATCATGTGCTTGGATCCTAGATTTTCACTGTGATTTTGTTTCTTGGTTTGGCAGCACCATACCCATGCTATTGTGATTCACCAAAGTTATTAACACCTGAGACCTATAATCACTTAGGGCTTTCCACACACACATTGTACCATTCACAGTGGTGTCACTCACACATCAGTTGAATTAATGCATACACAGAAAAATAGTTACATAGTGAGTAATAGATGGCAATAAATATTCAATGAAGATATGAGACACATCGGTAATTAATCTTGTCCTGACATATATGAAGTATTGACCATAGAACGGGAATATTGCCAGGGGCATGCAGCCCCCTATGAAACGTTGTCTGACTTTATCCTGCAGCACCAACTTGTTTCCTGTTGTTATGAGAAGTAGATGCCACTTTCAAGAATATTTGCTGTTAACTGAATAAATATACTCAAGAAAGGTGTATGATGTTACTTAGTGCTCAACATTGTATGTGAAATCTGGCACCTCTGTAAGGGAGTGTTAACTGATTATAAAAGTCCAGTTTCCATCCTTGCTGAACTAGGCTGGAATTTCCTAGCTAGATCTTAGCGCCACCAGTGTCTATTACGAGTTATGTATGCCCTCCTTCTGACCAATCAGATTCCTCCTATCATATTTACTTGCATTTGCTTCAAATTAAATGGCAGCACCCAGTCAAGATAATCTGAGAATTATATTGTAATCAAACAGGTTTTACATCGCAAAGTGCAAAACTTACTTGAGCATCTTGATTAAAAACATGAAACGGTTTTGAAAATACCTGTCGGCATTAGAAGCAGAATAATGTAAGTCACAACACACGCGTTGGTCAAGCCTCTAGTGAAAGAAAGAGTCATGCACTCATAGCATAATGCTTGTTGGGCTTTCCTTAATGTCTCTTCTGGTGTTCTGATGTATCTGGTGAAACAGTCTGAAATCCACCTGCCCTATTTTTTAATCAAATGATCTTCCACCCTGGCACTAGCAGCTGTAGTTGCTGCACCAATGTGGAATGAATGTCCAGAATAAGCACTGGATTCTAAGCCTGCCCTGGTGAGAGCAATGTTCAGCCAGGACAAAAAGACAGTTCTAGTAATAGCTCTTGAGTTCGATTCCACAAAGAGAGGATCACTTGGTCTTGCTCCGTTCAACTTCCTAACTTGAAGCCATGTCATAAGGGTCACGTAAGGACACACAGTTTTAGATGTAGCGAACAACGACTTAACATTAAATCAACATCGTCAACTTGATGTTTCATAAAAGTTGAACAAAGAACAAGAAACATTTTGCATGACATATTTAATATGTTAGTAAGTGTTCACCATTACAGTCCATTTTAAATTAACTTTCGCGATAATATAGCGTACCATGCTACCATAACAATAAGATAATATTATGTTTATATATATTGATCATTCTTTCTTTGTACATCAAACAAACCACATTACAAAACCTATTAACAGCCACATTCTGGATTGATACGTTTTAAAGGTCAGCATAAGAATTCTTTTAATTAGTTGAACAGATACAATTAAATGTACAGGTCATCCCCCTCATTATAGTCTGGAAGGTAATTTAAGGTACCGACGTTTACAACAATATCTGAAAATCTATCGGAAATACTCCACTCAAAGTTTGTATGAGATTATTAAACAGTCATACATAACTGGATATTACATTTAAAGACAATGGGTGCATGAATAAAAAATCTGTCTATTTAGCTATCACTATATTTCATCAACAACCAGACCTGTTCGTCACGGGTGGAACGAGCATTCATTGAAACAGCCATCTGCACACTGCTACCCCTGCGTCACAGGGCCATATGACACAGTTGAACCAATCAACTCAACTCGAAAAGGTGCATGGGAATCACGCACGTTGAGACGCCCAAGGCTAACACTGTATTCGTCAAAAGGGTTGGAACATATTCCATTTAAATAATTTATTTCTCTCACTGAAAAAATTACATTATTACTAGGTAAATACATGTTTTAACATAAGTCTATTTCTCAGGGCAAGTTACTTCACTGACTGGTTCATGGATTGTGCTCAGTAGGGTTCCTTATTTCTGTAGAGAGATCAGGATGTTCTTTCGGCATTCAGCAAATCCTACTTCCTGCTTCAATCATCAATTTGAAGTTTAATAAGGTTGTTATGGCCAACCACATAATGCCAGGTGCAAATGTTTATAGAACTATAGAAAAATTACTCTGCCAGCATTAAATGTCTGAACTTTGTAATTACATGTATACTTGTATCTTTCAGCTCTCTGCTCTCGGTTTGATACTTTCTTTGGTTAAGGTGGTGGAAAAAAAACACTTAAAGTTTTTGATAAACATTTTTGTTATTTCCTTGAAGATTGACAGGACTGCTATTTCTTCAAATGTTAATTTACAAATTTCAATTTTTTTCTCACTTTGTTCAGGAAATTGAAAATCTTAAAAAAAAAAAAAATTCAATTAAAGCATAAAACTTAAAGTTTTTACGTCCTTTACTTCAATTTCATGTGAATTGAATGTAGAAATGAAATAAATTACTTTGATCTATTTGTCAAACTGTTCTTAAATTTTCACCTAATTTGACAAGGAAGTGTCATATGGTTTCTTTGTTTATGCAAGATTCCACTGGGAATTAAACAGTTCATTTGTGTGGGGGGTTAAGTGAAGGCCAGCTTTGAATTTAATGATTCAAGTGATGTGGTTCAGCAACCATTATGACGTAAGTCCAAACAAGACTTCATGTTTGACGTTTAAATACATTTACACATTTGACTTATGCTTTTAATTACATTGTAATGTCTTGGAAATATAATTTGAAATGGTCTTTGTGACGGAAAGCACCAATAACTTTTAAATATTTTTGATTAAAACCGTGAGAATTTTTATAGGCTTGAATAAAATCAATAGTATGGCTAGACAAGTGAGGGGTTGATTAAACTTTTATTTTATGAAAAACAAAACAGAAAATTAACATCAAATCAACCATGAACACATATATTTTAGATTTTGCCTTGAACCCTAAGGCATGTTGACCAAGAAATTCATAAAACAAACTGATCAAAATTGCTTCTTGTAGATTGGGAAGGCGATTATGAGATAATTTTTTTCTAACCTCACTGTTCATGTCTCCATAATATGCTTTTTCCTAAAGTCCCTGTATGTGTGAGATGAAAATAATGATGCGCATCTCTTGTGTCAGCCATACATATATAGCGTTACAGGACAAGTCTTGCAGATACTTTATGGCACATTAATCACAAATCATTGGTACAGTCGTGCCTCGTTTATACGGACACTTGCGTCATTTCACAATTCGTCCGTATAAACGAATTTCAGTATAACTGAAACCAGCTTCTTACTGGAAGAGTTACTTCCCTTCAATTATGCAACTCATGACAAATGACAGAACAAACAGATACATCCATTCAATCTTTATTTATACACGTTTCAAAAAGTCTGTCATGGAAGTTTGAACTTTACCACATTTTGAGGTTTGAATTTGTCAGAAATGTCCATTTTGCCACCAAAGTCGCGAAGTTTCTCTATCAGCATTTCATCATTAACAGGCACATTACGACATGTCATGTCACACAACCAAAGATATAATGCATCTTCCATCTTCTGGTGTTTTGCTACAGGGGATCGTGATAAGTCATTTGAATTTTCCGGGAGATTTAGCCACTTCTGTTTGTCTTTTAAAATATCACCAATTGTCGATTTTCCTATGGTATGTCCAAATTCAGAGCCATAATGCTTACTGATGGTTTCTAAACTTGCTGACGGGTGTTTTTCCTTTAACAGACAAATTTCCCTTTTTTCGCATGCTGTAACTGTGTGTCGCTTACTTTTCGCTGGTTGACAGGCCATACTTACCCAACTTTGACCTCTGTCCTCGACAGATGCCATATTTATCAAAGGGGATTACGTATACAATAAACAAGCTTGTCTCAAACGTAACTCAGTGTCACTTGGTTAATTGACTTCTTATGAATCAAAGGATTACCACCAGCGGAAGTGTATTGTCCAGATAAGTTAGACAATTTTGTGTGCATTTCAGTGTTTTGTGTATGAAAATGACCATCCGGTTCCGGAAACTGAATTTCCCTATATACGGGTAAATTTATACAGTAATTATTTTGTTTTGAATGAAAATCGTCCGGGAACCGAGGTTTCCGGATATCTGAAGTCCGTATAAGTGGGGCACAACTGTACCTGTGAAGATCCGGGGTAGAATAGGTCTTCAGCAACCCATGCTTGCTGTAAAAGGAGATTTTGCTTGACATAAGAGGAGACTAACGGGATTGGGTGGTCAGGCTCGCTGACTTGGTTGATGCATGTCATCGCATCCCAGTTGCACAGATTGATGCTCATGATGTCAATTGCTGGATTGTCTGGTCCAGACTCAATTATTTACAGACAGTTGTCATACAGCTGGAATATTGCTGAGTGTGATGTTAAACAACAAACAAACGAAACAAACAGACAAATGCTTGACTGAAATCAAATTTGAAAAATGGAAAAGTACATAACAGATGGTAAAAAATAATAGGCTACATCGTCACCAAGACAAACAAATCCGCCACTGGGGAAAAAAACAGTATTCCTGTGTTTGTTGTGCTGGGCAATTTAACTATCGGGCTGACACCCAACCTGTCCACTTCCGCCTCTGATTTTTTAATCGCATTACAGGGCTTTACTGTTTGCTGACATCCATGTGCAAAACTTATGCCAAGTATTAGTAACAACATAAAAGATGGCTTCGGTCGTCTACTCAAGGGATTAATCCCTGACAGGCTTTCATTGTGTGGAATAAGACCAACGGCAGAAGATGGTTTTGGTACCAAAACAGGAAGTTAGTCACAGAAAGCTAGATTCAGACATTAATTGTTATTTTAATTATTTATAGTGTCAAAATAAAAGGCCGTTTCACGCATTCAACAATGTATGCAATGCTGTAGGATCAACAGAAATAGCCACACCTCTGGAATTGCTAATGATTTTTTAATTGTCGCTTCTGGATGTATCCATATAACTGCTAAGCATCACAAGATAGATCACGGAGAAGATATATGCTGCAACCAAGTCTACATATCAGCCAGATCACACACCGCTGTGCCGGTAGCTGCAGGCCATCCCCCCAGATAGGTTTGTTTTGGAAACTGATTACAGAGCGTGTGACTTCAGTATTTTCACTTTCACATTTTTCTACTTTCTACAAATGTTGTGATTTTTCTCTCTCGGAAAATTGACGTTATGTATCTAGGAAAACTGATGTTCACAACAAAATCACTGTTAATTTTTTCACCTTTAAATGTCTGTCATATTCCAACCAATGTTAATGATTGTCTTTGTAATTTCTACGTTCGCAGTTATTAATTGACAAACCTCTCTGGTTCTATTCAAAATTTGAAACATCTTTTTACATTATCACGTTATCCCTTGAGCTTTCAGTGTTGAAATCCAGTCTTGAAAAAACTGTTTCAATAAGCAAACTTGTCCCCAACCCCCTGACATAACCAAAACAGCAAATATCTAATGTTTTAAGGCCATGTTGTGTAAACTGATGTTATCAAAGTAGAATAAGTATAAGACTCCAGATAAATAATTTTTTCAAGTGAACAATTGACTTGCCTTTGCATGTGTTTGTGATGGGTTCAACCAGGAGGCAGGATATGTTCATCTGGTATCGTCACTATCTGATAGTGTTATAAACACATGTTCATGATATTGTCGGAATCGTACGATCGACTCTGTTTTGGGCAGAGATTTCTTATGAATATGGAAAGGGTTTGGTTGCTTTTATCTACATGCAGAGGTTTGTTTCTAACACACCTCACTGAAAGTCAAGTGACTTCCTGTACGTCACATGACTGATCAGCAGCAATTATTTTTTGGACTATCATGTCATATTTTGCTGAGTATTGTGTTATTTTGACCTTCATGTATTGCTGTGGTTGCCACCACTGCCATGATTACCACGATCAATGTCAAATTTTGGCCATCAAAATAACAAGTTATGTATGTGATATTGTGTAATTCAATGAACATGCTGTGATTACATGTGTTAAGTGTACACGTCTTTAACCTTGTATGACCTTTCAGATGTAGTACACTGGTAATATATAACAAAACATTCAGGTGAGCTACAGAGCCCTTAAGCTCTATTTTGCTTCAAATATATTTGTATGATATTTATGAAATATTTCATACATATGTGTATCTTTAAGTAAATGAACCCTGAACAGAGACAGTGGTTATCACATTGCCTCATCACACAGAAGAGCTGGGTTTGATTAACTGATATGGTATGTGCAATTTGTGATGGCCAGCTTTTGTGCGAGAATATTGTCAAGAGCACCATAATATCCCACTCACTCACTCCCCAAGTGATTGGACCCGTTAAGATCTGGGGTAGAATAGGTCTTCAGCAACCCATGCTTGTCGTAAAAGGCGACTATGCTTGTCGTAAGAGGCGACTAACGGGATCGGGTGGTCGGGCTTGCTGACTTGGTTGAAGCATGTCATCGATCCCAATTGCGTGGACCGATGCTCATGTCTGGTCCAGACTCGATTATTTACAGACTGCCGTCATATAGCTGGAATATTGCTGAGTGCGACGTAAAACCACCCAAGTGATGGACGAGGCAGGAAATTTGTGAATCTCGAAGATTTCGCTCAATCAGGACATAAGTTTATCCGTAAGATTTCACTCTCACTCACTCACTCACTCACTCACTCACTCACTCACTCACTCACTCACTCCATTTTAGAAACTGTCGTGGAAAATTTCAGTAGGAATTATCCTTTACACAAGGCATCTCTTTTTAACCATTTCATCTGCTAGGAACCCACCATTTAATAGTCTAGGGCTTCTGTAAGATGTATGATCAAAACATGCAATTTGTGTTTCAACGAACAATATAATTGTTTTTCACCCCACATTTTTTAGAGCATCCATCATGTCCAACAAACAGTTATTGTTTTGTAAAATCTGAGGAAACCTTTTTTTTTATGTTTTAGTTACTGATAGAAATGAAGACTGAAGCTACAGGGAACCATTTGATATCATAATCTGATTATACGTCTTTCAACATACCCAGTGGAAGATTGATAGTTAGATTTCCACAGAACTTACACACTCATCTGCTTTGCAGTAATGACACAAGTATCAAATATTAAAATACAGTAACAATCCCATCATTTTATCTTTCACACTTTCAATATAATTGGCAATTAACTGCTATGTGGTTAATAATTCATTAATTTCTCTGTTTGCTTAGATTTCATTTGTGGTAACCAATCTTACTGAAGCAAAGATGACGTCATGGGCTGTGAGAGAGTGGAAGAGTAAACCTATATCAATGTTCAACATGATTACGAAATCAAATCCACATAATGTCGTGACATTTTCAAAAATAGAAGGCAAACTATCAGGAATTGATACACCACAGAAATACATACTGTTGTAAAATCCTTTACGTCAGTAACATCTTGTAGAATCATATTTCTTCATTAAATTACACTCAATATATGGGCTTGACCGACGCTATATATATGTATAACTGTTCATTGATGGTACAAACATGACTGAAGGGCAATAACACATGAAATGTTTATTCTTAAGAATAATCTTTTCCCATAAAAAATTCATATTAGAAGGTTCTGATCATGAACTATTGTGGTGATTCAGTGGGAGAAAAGGACCTTCCAGAACATTGCAAACCAAACGAGCTCAACTCTGTTAAGGGTCTGTCGAAGGAAACTATTACGTCTGAAACATGGCAAACCAAAATAGTTCAACTGTGCCGAGGGTCAGTCGTAGGAAACTATTACGTCTGGAACATTGCAAACCAAAATAGTTCAACTCTGTTAAGGGTCTGTCGAAGGAAACTACGTCTTGAACATTGCAAACCAAAATAGTTCAACTCTGCTGAGAGTCTGTCGAAGGAAACTACTACGTCTGAAACATTGCAAACCAAAATAGTTCAACTCTGTTAAGGGTCTGTCGAAGGAAACTACGTCTGAAACATTGCAAACCAAAATAGTTCAACTCTGCTGAGGGTCTGTCGAAGGAAACTATTAAGTCTGAAACATTGCAAACCAAAATAGTTCAACTCTGATGAAGGTTTGTAGAAGGAAACTAATACGTCTGAAACATTGCAAACCAAACGAGCTTAACTCTGTTGAGGGTCTGTCGAAGGAAACAAGCCTGTAATGTAGACTGTCACATCTGGTCATTAATACTCCCTCATTTTATAGGATCATTAATTTTTTGGTAGCCTCATAGCCGAGGTGTTTGAATGAGGTGTTGAACACTCGGGTTTGATTCTTCTCATTGGCACAATGTATTGAAGCCCACGCTTCATGTCCTCTGCCCTGATGTGAACGATTTGTTGCCAACACACACTCACTCACTCACTCACTCACTCACTCACTCACTCACTCACTCACTCACTCACTCACTCACTCACTCACTCACTCACTCACTCACTCAATCACTCACCCACCCACCCACTCACTCACTCACTCACTCACTCACTCGCTCATGAGATAATAACGTATAACATTGGCCAAGCAAATGTAAAATTCTTACAATTTTCAAAAACAGTTAGGTAATGTTATCATTCACTCGACTTATGTTTCTTTGGGGAGAAATCTACAAACTAATTATCAGTTTTCTGTGGTTTTATTTCTCTGTTTATACCAACTCTACATAGATGAAAACCAAAGGGTTATCAAACAGGGTTATTTATTTCTGGTGTATTTGAATAGCTCACAGTAGTTACAGTGTTTCGTGTACTTCAACTACCATAGCTCCCACAGATTAGTGTCGTCTCATGACAGTCATAACACGACAACCTCTTTGTACCAGAACAGCCAACACTCTAGCCACTACAGGCTGACCTATGGCCTAGAAATAACACTCAGATTTAATTCTCAACAGGGGAACATTGAGGAAGTCCATTCTTAGTGCTCCCAGGTGGGAGATTCGATAGTGCCCAACTGTGCAACAATATGTCATCAGTGTGTTTCAGACTCTTCACGTGAACACAAATTCTTTTGTGTCGTCATATGTTTCTGAATATTTAATATCCCTCTTGTTGCTAATGATTGAGCTGAATTTTCAGCTGTTTCTTAGTAAAGAAATCCTTAATGTCTCTTGCACTGCTGGGATCTATAAAACATCAGAGCCAGGTGATTAAATGTGTGATTCATATTCATATCTTGGTCAATGGGAAACGAGTCCAATTATATGGAAGTGAGAAATTAGAAAAGATGAACTCACGGATCATTGTAAAGATTACCCGTAGTTCGTGGAAACAGGTTTGTTTTGTGGAGAATGATAAACATTTTGTCCTGTCTGATTTTTATTGCATCAAGATTGATGATCAAGATCAAGGCCAATGTCACCATCATTAAACTAATGGTGTGAGGTGAAATTAGGTTTAACATTGAGTTCAAGATTATTGCACTGATGTAGAAACATGCATGTGTGTGTGACTGCTTGTATTCATAGCCCTGATTTAGGCATCGGTTTTATAGTGCTAGCCCACTGAGATACCATGCCATAGTTTAACATGGATACCTCACTCGCTCGCTCACTCACTCACTCACTCACTCACTCACTCACTCACTCCATTTCATAAACTGTCGTGCAGATTTTGGCCATTGCAGGATTTGCAAAGCAAGTGCACCGCCAACTCGTTGTCAACACATATTTTCAAAATCTTTTCATATTTTTAATCAAGGTGTTCATGTGATTTGATGCATATGATGTTTTAACACAATATAGATTTGATTATTGATCAGATCATTTTGACTGAGCGCCGCCATTATGTTTGAAACAAATGCAAGTGATGCGATAGGTGGAATCTGACTGTCCATAGGAGGGAGATAGAATATGGGACATAACTCGTAGAAGCCACTGGTGGCATTACGATCGAGCCCATGAATTCCTGCCTAGTTCAGCAAGGGTTGAAACTGGACTTTTATAGTAAGTTGATTCTCTTGCCTCGGGAAGATAATTTCTAACTAAACCTTATTGTTCCTGCTTTGTAATTGTTCATCCCTTGAAACCAAACAGAACTCCTCCATGGTCTGGTGGTGGACCGTCTGCCCAGAGAATGGAAGGTTCTGGCTTCGAACCCTGGGTGCATCATACCAAAAGACCTTAAAAGTTGGTACTTGTTGTTACCCTGCATGGCACCGGTGCTCAGGATTAAGGGACTAAAAAAGGGAATGGTCTGCTTAGAGCCAGTATACTGTGTCTGAGTGGGTATTCATGTTAAACTGCAGAATGGTTTCTCATTGCTTCACCTCACCTTGAAACCAAACAGATCACAATAGATTCACTGATTTCATTGCAATGCCTTTTCTTTTATGTTTCAGGTAGGTGACTAGTCAACTGTTTTTATCTACTTACTGATCACTCAGGGGTATGTATGTTGCCATTGGAAAATGTTGGATAATGTCTCTCCTTAATATCATGAAGATTAACAAGGCCATGCTAATTTTGTTTCGTGTTTCACAGATGTATTGGAGGAAAAATAAAATATAAGTACAAAGTGTTGTCATTTGAGATTTTTTTACCACAACAAAATCCTGAAAATGTTTTGACAAAAAATGAGAACACACCAAGCAAGCTTTATCTATTCATTCTTGTGAATTCTTGACAAACTTTGGTGTTACACAACAACAAAATAAGTGTTTTTGATGTTTGAAATTTTTTAGTTGGCTAAAGGAAAACGAAAATAATAAATGGCATGGCCTTACCACTGATATTGTCCTATCATTTGATGGATATTACAACAACAGTGTCACACTTTGTTTTTGTATGTATCTTTCTGGTACAAGGACCTCTATTACATCATAGTCTGTAAGTTACAAAAGACATTACTTGAATATTTACAACTTTGATTATGAGACAAGTAGATACTGGTCCATGAGTAATATTTGCAATGTTACACTACATTAACACTCTTCCCTCTTGGACAAACATAGCTGTGTCCATGTTCTTCCCTCTTGATTCCAAGAAAGGAACAAGTGATGACACAGCCTTTTCCACATATTAGAACTACATTTGTTTGGGGACTGATCAGTGGATCTGGATTTGGTTGCATGAAGTCTTCAAGATAAGTATCTAGACATCAGCATGTCTAATGTAGAAACTTGAATTTTTAAATGTTTCTGAATATTGTTTTATTTTAGTATCCAGATACAGAGTCACAAAGGTATGGAGGACTTTGTACTCAAATACCGGTTTGAGTTTGTACCCATGGACTAAAGACTGTACCCCAAGGCTAATCATTTGTATCCAGAGACTATTAGCTGGATACAGAGACTACATGTTGTACACAGTGACTAGTCATTTCACTTGTACAGATACTTATGATTTGTCTAGCGCAAGTATCCAGGTACATACCACTGCTGAAAAGTACTGTCGAGTCTGAACATATAAGAAAAAACACATTGTGGACATGTTGAAAGCTTCATTGAATAGATGCGTCTTCAATCAGTCAATAGTTCTGCTGCTGATCTTACATAAATAGGGAGTTTGTTCCAAAGCAAAGGTCCTGCAGCTTGAAATGGCTGGTCACCAAATGTCTTAGTATGTTAAGGTACAGTCCTCGCCATGAGTTGATCTGATGACCAAAGGGGACATGATGGCTTGTACTTGTGTACAAGATCGGACAAATACTTAGATACTTCTCTGAATTTGTAAAAGAAACTTGTCTGAAATTGTACCAGATATTTGTCTGAATTTGTACCAGACACTTGTCTAAATTTGTACCAGAAACTTGTCTGAAATTGTACCAGATATTTGTCTGAATTTGTACCAGATACTTGACTGAATCTCTACCTTGAAAACCCTTTGAATTTATGCCCAGAAAGTACTCCAGAGACATGTTTTTCTTTGAACCCAGACATGAGAATGATTTTGCATGTTGAGTGAAACCAGAGTGAGCAAGTGTGTGATTTACCTCACAATGAAGAATGCTGTTTGTTGATGGACAGTTGTGAACTGTTGGACACTGATTGGAATTACCCTCACTGATACCACCATCAAGGATGAAATCTGTTACAGTGGAAAGTAACAAAGCTTTTAAAGTATTTATTGCATGATGGATACCTTGCATGAAGTGGGTTGATGGCCACAGTTAGAAGCAGGATTGGCAAGAGTAAGGTAGCTGTGGTTTTATGACACCAGAATGGCCACAAATATAACAGAGAACAGCTACAGACAGATTTAGCATTTTGGAAAAAGGGGAAAGGGTGAACTCTGTCAGAACTACAGAGTGGACTGAAGAAGTGATGGAAGAGCTGATACAAGCGTCTTATTGACTGTTTCTCATTGACAATGGGGCACGGGTGGCCCAGTCATTAAGGCGCCACTATTTGCTTGCAGAGTTGCATCCCTTGGGCATACAAGATACCTATGATTGTGGATTCAATTCCTGGTTTGCCCCAATTATGTTTCTGTGTCTCGGCACCATACCAGTGGTCGTGGGTTTCACCAAAGTGGTAAATGTCTCATTTTGGGTTTTCCTCCCACATTAAGCTGACAAGCCATGATTTAACTTGAATACTGTTAAAAGAGTATATATACCAGGTATTTGCTATCATGTTTTCAGTTTTCAGTTCTCTCACTAAATTAAATGGAGGTTTTTGGGGTGCCATGTTGCCAATAAGATTGCCACACTATTTTCAAGTAATTCTTCATTCTTGATGTGTGATTTTCGCTGTTCATGAAATACTTTGATATTCAAAATCATGATTTTAATCATGTTAAAACATACGAAAGTAAGCAGGGTCATTTTCTTCTGCTTATTTTGAGCTTTATCGACCTATTTTTTTAATATCCCTGCTGTTACACGTGTTAATTTATTATAAGGGTCAAGAGAGAAAAAATGCCAGGGTCAGGTGGAGGGTGTGGACACAGTTGACCCATTGATCCAAAGCACCTCATCTTACTGGGCAGAGTTGTTTCCCCTGGTCATGCCAAATTCAAGCTAGGCCAGGTTTACGCCAGGCCAAGCCATGCTCCTTCACAGCATGTAACCCCTTTGTTACCCTCCCGGTAACATGGCTACCATCAGTGTGCAAGCAGCCATTACAAGATTCTTGAAAAATTCCCTTATAACCCCAATGTTCTTTGAGGGTTCATAGGACCGCCTCTGTGGTCTGGAGGTAGAGTGTCCACCCGGAGAGCGGAAGGTCGGGGTTTGATCCCCGGGTGCATCATACCAAAAGACATTAAAAGATGGTACTTGTTGTTACCCTGTCTGGTGCTCGGCATTAAGGGGCTAAAACAAGGACTGGTCGGCTCGGAGTCAGTATACTGTGTTTAAGTAGGGTATTCATGTTAAACAGCGGTATGCTATATCAGTGGGCTAGCACTATAAATCGGCATCAGTCCAGACTAGTACAAGCAGCCACACACACACACACACACACACACATGCATGCATGTCGCCATATAAGTGCAATAATCTTGGACGCGACATTAAACCCCATAGAGAGCTATTGCTGTAAAGAGCTTGTGCCAGGTCAAGCCAGATGAGCATGGAGAGCTATTGCTGTGAAGAGCTTGTGCCAGGTCAAGCAGGATGACCATAGGGAGTTATTGCTGTGAGAAGATCGTGCCAGCTGGTCAAACCAAATAAGTGAAGAGAGTAATCGCTGTGAGGAGCTTGTGAGAGGTCAAGCCAAATGATTATAGAGAGTTATCACTGTGAGGAGCTTGTGACAGGTCAAGCCAGATGAGTATAGAGAGTTATTTCTGTGAAGAGCTTGTGCCAGGTCATTACTCAAGCCAGATGAGTATAGAGAGCTATTGCTGTGAGGAGCTTGTGACAGGTAAAACCAGATGAACTTGAAGAGTTACCACTGTGAGGAGATTGTGACAGGTCAAGCCAGATGAGTATAGAGAGCTATTGCTGTGAGGAGCTTGTGACAGGTCAAGCCAGATGAGTATAGAGAGCTATTGCTGTGAGGAGCTTGTGCCAGGTCAAGCCAGATGAGTATAGAGAGCTATTGCTGTGAGGAGCTTGTGCCAGGTCAAGCCAGATGAGTATAGAGAGTTATCTCTGTGAGGAGCTTGTGAGAGGTCAAGCCAGATAAGTACAGAGAGCTATTGCTGTGAGGAGCTTGTGACAGGTCAAGCCAGATGAGTATAGAGAGTTATTTCTGTGAAGAGCTTGTGCCTGGTCATTACTCAAGCCAGATGAGTATAGAGAGCTATTGCTGTGAGGAGCTTGTGACAGGTTAAACCAGATGAACTTGAAGAGTTACCATTGTGAAGAGCTGGTGACAGATCGTGCCAGATGACTATAGAGAGTTACCACTGTTAGGAGCTTGTGCCAGGTCAAGCCAGATGAGTGTAGAGAGTATTACTGTGAGGAGCTTGTGACAGGTCAAGCCAAATGAGCATAGAGAGCTATTGCTGTGAGGAGTTTGTGACAGGTCAAGCCAGATGTGCATAGAGAGCTGTAGCTGTGAAGAGCTTGTGACAGATCGTGCCAGATGAGTGAAGACAGCTATCCCTGTTAGGAGCTTATGCCAGGTGAAATCTGACAACTGACACACTGACAACATCTGTCATCACAGAGCTCAGAATTATTTTCCTGGTCTTTTATGCCCAATGTAATATTTCCCTAAGGACTCACAACAGGACCCCATTATTTCAAACTGTACATGATCCATCACCATTTTATGATTAATTCTTAAGCCTCATGGTCCCAAATTATGCATAAGAGCATCACCAAATGGGCTATTTTGGTAACAAACTGGCAACATTTCACCTTTAACATTATCTAGTTGATGGCCAGATTGATGTGGGAAGTTGCCTAACAGAAGCTCATACCAACACAGCAGTTGCTTAACTGATAGCGAAAAGCTCTGCATGTCGACATCACACAACGAGAATTAACGTAACTTTTTTTTATTCCCAGGGGAAGGTGAAATCCATGTTTGAGGGTATTGATCACAAGGGCCAGTTCCTATTCTCTTAAGTACAAATGCGTAGTCTAGACTAAAACTTTTCAAATTTCCCCAGATATATTGGGCAACGACACAGAGAGGACACATTTCCATTGTAGCAGCAGCCTGGTAATCATCATTGACGAGTTCACACCTAGTGAGGGTCCCATGTTGCTCTTCTGTTTAAGACACAATTTCACTCTGTCCATTTGGAAATGGAAAGCCATTATGGACCTGCTCCTTGGTGATAATCCTGTTTCTTTATATTTTGACATTCGTTTTACAGTTTTGGGTCATGGGCGTTGATGTAAGACAAACAGCACGGAAATATATTTATCACCTGAACTTTGGTGAGATAGGTGTTAGGAGGTGGTATTCTTTTCTCTTTCATATCCATGATCTCATTCTTACTCATACTTACTCTCATACTTACTCTCATTTTCATTAACTCTAACAATCTTCCTCACCCATGTATTGTCACAATTACACTTACTTCTGTCCTCACTAACTCACACTATCACTCACTCACACTCACTCATGTATCACCCACTCACTCTGTCGTCTGTCCTCCTGACTTAAAGGTGTGTTATCCATCGTTTGTCCATCCAGTAGTCCGTCCAGCATAATAGTTGCTGACACAAAAGTCACAATCTGTCATGGGCAATAAAAATCAAAGTAATTGCAAAATTGGAACATGAGACCACGCTCTCTGCACGCTGCATTCCATATGTAGCACTCACTCACTCAATATTGTCAAGAGCAGCATAATATCCCACTCACTCACTCCCAAAGTGATGGACGAATCAGGAAATTTGTGAATCTGGAAGATTTCGCACACTCATGAAAAAATCAGGACATTGGTTTATCCGTAAGATTTCACTCACCAACCTGCCCACCCACTCACTCACTCACTCACTCACTCACTCACGGATCACAAGATAAACTGGACGTCTTGTTTCATATTTCAAGATATTTTATAGCTTGCATGACCATGCTTCTGACTTCTCTCAAAATGTATTTTCTTGCATTGTCAGCAATATTTCCTCTGAAATTGCCAGACTGGACAATCTGAATTTTTGCATGTTTTTCTTCTTTTGATAACAATATATTTTTGAGTGAATATCTGAAGTATTTAGTGTTTGTTTCAAGTCCTCAGTGCTTATGCAGGAAATTTTGGAATATAAAATCTGCTAAGTGGCTATCTTTGTTGACATTTTAAATACTATAAATCTTGAAATTAATGCAACTGCTCACCTCAAGCCAAAAATGTGACTCAATATCAATACGATTCCCCCAATCCCAACCCCCACCCCCACCCCCACACACTTTACATACCAGCAATGTTGGGTTATTTTAAGAGCCCAGCATGTATTCCAAAACCTGGAAGTGACATCATCAGACTGAAATTTCATATGACTTGGTTTGAAGGTATAAAGATGTGGGACTTTCTGGCTTGAAGTCCTGCAGTATACCTGTATTTCGCAAAACAATGTTATAAGGCCAGCAAGGCATGTAACTTCACCATTAGAAACCAACCCATTTGATATTATTGAAGGGAAAAGATTTGAGAGTTCAGCTTCTCCTTTCATAGAAAATATTTGCATGTTTTGAAACAGCAACTGAAACTTTAACGAAAATACCAGCATCTTCCCCCCCCCCTCACCATTTTTAATGACATTAATATCAGGAAACTGTGCTCTCCAGGTTTTACGACTGTCTTGATTATTTTCATTATTTTCATTGATGCCCGGCGCACAATGCATTGGGGCACTATCATGTTGAAATAAATACCCTTGATTTAGGAAATGTCTAGCAATAACTGGCCATAGATTGTTCTCCAGAATATCTCGGTACTTACTGTCAGTATATGCATATCTACAGACATTATGGAGTCCCCACACAAACAGGCAGAACAACCCCGCTTTGTAACCTGGTACTTTCTGATGGTTGTTGCGCTCACTAAATCTGGTTGCAACTCATTGTCTCCACATGTAAACATGCTTATCATATCTAATCACATTTTGGTCAGAATGTGTGGGTTTTTTTCATTGTTCATCCAATGTCCACCATTGCTTGTCTTGACACCACACCATTCGTTTTATTCGATTGATCTCCCAGACTACAACCGTTTGTTTTAAACCATGTGAATATAAATAATGCTGAACTGTTCATTTACTAAGAGGAACTTGTCTGTTTTCATTGACTTTTTAATGATATTTCATTCAGAGTGTCCCGTCTGTTGACTTTCATGAGTCTTTCTAGCTGCTGGTAATCCTGTTTATTTGGTCCTGCTGCTCCTCGATTTGTTCTCCATCAATCCCTCTGCTAAAAACTTCTCAATTTCATCATTACTCATACCATGTGGTCCTGCTTAATTCACTAATAGCTGGACCATTTTGAGAAATCTTTCACCTGGATTCTTGACATCAGATGACATTTCTGCATTTTGTCAACTGATGTCGTCTGCACTTGCTTAACTAGAAGTAAACATTGCAGACGGCCACTAAGCCACAGGACTTGATACTCTTGTATAAATGTCTGTGCTTTGAAAGAAGATACATACTCCCGAAAGCCAAGACACAACCAATGAAATGTCAGCATGTAATTATATCTATAAAGCAGGAACAAATTTGTCAATTGTTTTAGTACGTTTTGCCCTTCTGTGTTGTTTCTAGTATAGTCCTTCTTCCTCCACATCTTTGCCTTTTTGTCGAGCAGAATTCCAGCAGTTCCTGCTATTGGTGTCTACATTTCACAACTTTTGAGGTACAATTAAGCATGCTCTTTCTACAAAGATTACAAAGAGTCCCGTACGACTTTTGCTCAAAAGTTGTTTGATCAGGGTTACATCATTCGAGGCATCAGTAAGCTTTCAAAAGGTTTTATGGTAGACATATGCTGGACATTTACAAATTTGACAGTGACAAAAATGATGTCCGATGCAATTCCCTATTTGAAATGTGCCATATGTTTCCGTGTTTTTTTCAGGGGAACAATTGACTTTCTTTTGCATGTGTTTGGGACAGGTGCCCCCGATGGGCAGGATATGCTCACCTTTTTGCAAACATCTGATATAATTGCTATTTGATAGTGATTCATAAACACATGCTTATGATAGAGTCATAATCTTTCAATGGGCTCTGGTTTCAAAAAAGGTTTGTCATGATCATGCTTAGGATTTGCCCCTTTCAATTAATTATTACAAAACAGCTAAATGAAAATGGGCTGCTTTTAGGTTTTGTCCAAATTTTTCTGCCATCATTTTTCAAATCACACTGCACTTGGACATCGCTGCAATATCATATGAATATTCATATTTACAGCACGAAGAATCTTTTGGAACATTGATCAGTCATGTCAAGGTTTAAGATCATCTTCAAAGTCATATTGCCTGAAAATGATTTTTTCATTTTCTAACACAGAAGGGCTACAGGGCCTCGTTCATTAGAGGTTGTGAGTGACCTACAAATAAGGTCAAGGTCACAATCAAGGTAATTTATAAACTGTTTTCTGTTTTCACTGAATCACCTTTTCCTGCAAATACTTGAAAGTCTTGTTTTCATTCTGCAATATAAATGTTATTCTGTTCAAGCTGCCTTGAATGCAACTCATCCACTCATTCCAGCACGGTCACTTTAGGGTGCTTGTTAACTTCCAGTATATGGGAATGAAACATTTAACATTCACACTGGATACCTGATCCAAAATTGTCATGCGGAGTAGGATTTTAAGACTGTTGAAGAGAATGTGACCAGGGGAGCTGCAGTAGTTTTGTTGCTGTGGCTTCCATATTGTTTGTTTGTTCCTTTTCATGTGACAGGAATATGCCGAAGGTAATAATGTTTTTTAAAAACTGAAACAGATGATCAGAGAAATGTTTCCCCGCAGAAAGTATATCAAGTTCTGTGTTGCTTAAAGTGGTTTTGATACCTGAAATAGGCTATGTAGCAAGAAGTTCAAGTCAGATCAAGGAGACACGATATTCTCTAGAGATCCATAAAGTACAGATGTGTGACTTGTGGTCATGCCATGTTTGTAAAAGAGTGTTGTCACACGACCACAAGTCACTCAGCTTGTGTCAGGGTCGGGAGGAATATGTAAAAACACTAATTAGCTCTGTCGCTTCACAACACAATCTTATATTCCCTGCAGAGTGCAATGAAATAACAAACATTTTTTAATGTAATTGGCAGGAAACAATGGGTTTTTTTTGAGAAAGTGACATGTTTAGCTCACCTGACTGAAAGTCAACAAAGCTTACAAGCTCATATGTCATTTCCTGTTTGTCCATTTTCTGTCATCAGCCAAGCGTCATCCATCTTGTCATAAACATCTTCTCTACATAAACCACTCTACCAATGAAGCTAAAATTTCACATACATGTTCCCACCAATTTTACACCCAAATTTATTTCAAGAAACTAGATTCTGATGTCTCATTCTGAAAAAACAATTTACGGCCATTACTCAGCGATTTGTTTTTGAAAATTTACTGAAATTTGATACATTCGTAGTGGATCTCAAGATATATGCTCTGTCGTTTTGTGATATTTGAATTTTGACCATGATTTGACCTTTTGTACTTCGACCATTCTGAAAAGTGAAATGTCTTATGGCCACAACACAGCCATTGTCTTGAAAAATGAATGAAATTTGTATATGTGTTTTTAGTAGTGGGGATAAACATATATCTTCTGTTTTTTGTGATGTCATAAGTTTTTACCTTTATTTAACCTTTGCACTTTGTCCATGTTCATAACCTCTCTCAAAAATGCATTTAATTGAACTGTAAGAATCAACTTCACAGAAACTGCTTACAGCCATATTGAAAAACCTGTTCATCGCCTTGACTCTGCCTTTTTTATTTAAACTTTGAAGAAATTTGGTGTATGTGTACCATAGTTGACAGTGTCTCAAGATATATGTTCTGTTTCTGTGTGTACTATTTTGTATTTTGACCTTGTTTGGACCTTTTGTACTTAGACCTTTGGAACTTAGATCATACTTCTAAATTCTCATAAATACATATTTGGTTCTATAGACTTCTGAAATTGCCAAATTGATGGAGCTGGCTTTTGGCTTGTATGTTCTTATTATCATGACATCATATTTTACATGAAATTTTTGTGTTTTGTTCTGTCTTTTGTGACTGTCTTTGATGACATTTATAATTGTTGACTTTTGAAAGTATAGTCACTTTTTCCACAAAACAGAAGAAACTATGAAGTTGAAAATTTGCATGGGTGTTCAAATTTGTCTCCAACTGAAGAATTTGTTTGGCAACAAAAACTCCTGTGTGGTGTCTGGATCAGAAAAAGACTCCAGTTCCTTATGCTTGTTTTAAAAGCCAACTAAAATGGGGTTGGGTGGACAGGCTCTGTTACACTGAAGAGTTATATTCCTTGGTCTTAGAAGGATTTGCTGGTAGCTGGTTTTGAATCCAAGTTTAGCCTTGGTATGAACATCAATACCAGTCCTATTGTATTGTGAACAACAAACCATGATATATGGTTCATAATGAAGGTAGACTTGAGGTCAGAGGCACCGCATCTCTGTGTTTCGAGTCATAGAGCATCACTATAATGATGCTAGTCTTGCACCATGACCGTGGACTAATTTATTTTATGAAAAAAAATAAATCTAGAAACGCATACAAAAGCAGTCTAGCCAGCTCAAGCTAGCCCAAGCTAGCTTGATTCCACATTCTGAAATCAGCATAGGGAATTTTTTTTATTTTTAGAGTCAAGAAGGATATTGTGTAATATAAGATTTCAGAGACTAAATGTTAGTCTATAATGATGCCAGTATGCCACCTTACCAACACTTCTGGGTGTGACCTCACTCACTCACTCACTTTTATGGTGTGATGAGCCAAAGCTTAATCCATTAACCCACATAACCCTACTCTTCACCCCTTACATACAGAACAGAAGAAAGAAATGTTGACAAAAGATAAGACAGTACCTTGCTCACAAAAATATTATATGTGTCCAAAGCTGAAAATCATTTGTTGCAAAACACCAGATTTCATTCGTTATTTAGAAGCAAAGAAGAAGGATAACACCTTTAAGGACTTCACATCACTCATCAGTGTTGGATCAAAAGATAGCACAACAGGAGATAACCACTGTTCAAGGTGCAGGGTCCCATCAATTTCAACAAATGTCTCAACTAAGGTCAGTGATGAGGCTAAAACACTTTTACTGCAGGGTGTGGGGTTATTGCAACAGACAAGACAAGGTCTGGTGTTCAAATCAACGCTGCAGCCTGTTGGCCCTTGTCATCAACTGGGGTCTTATGCTCCTCTGTGCAGTAGAAAGAATCTTTGATGTTTTTCCACAATCAAATTTGTAATGATTGCGTCTTTATTGTTCTTTAACACTGACTCTTTGTAAATAGAAGCACTGTGTATTTAGGGTCGTTGGGGAAGACTTGTGGTTAAAGCTTAGTGTCACGCTGACAACTTGGGCTCTATTGCTTTCAGCTTAGGATTGGTCCTCAGCAACTTGTGCTAGTTGTAAGAGGCCACTAAATGGATTGTGTTGTCAGACTCAGTGACTTGGTTGATTATGTGTCAACATAGCCCGATGGCACGAATCATTGCTGACAATATCAATCACTGGATTGTCTGGTCCAGATTCCATTGTTTACAGACTGCTGTCATCTAGTTTGAACATCTAAAACTTTGTCAGTCATGATATATTTCATTCCGGGGTAGAATAGGTCTTCAGCACCCCATACTTGCCATAAAAGGCGACCATGCTTGTCGTAAAAGGCGACTAATGGGATCGGGTGGTCAGGCTCGCTGACTTGGTTGATGCATGTCATCGATCCCAATTGCGTGGATCGATGCTCATCATATTAATCACTGGATACAAAGGCAAGTCAATTCACCCAAAACAAACACGGCTACATATGGTACAAGTCAAAAAAGGAAATTGCATCAGACATCATTCTTGTCACTGATGTGTCAAATTTGGAAATGGCCCTCAAATATCTACCATAAATGTTTCTGAAAGCATTGGTGAGACCTTGAATGTTGTAACCTTGATGAAACAGCTTCTGAGCAAGTGTAGCATGACGCTCTTTGAAATCCTGGTTGAAAGAAAATTAGTTCTTAGCTGTATCATGAAGTAGTATATGAAGGTCCACTGGTGAATCAGCTGAGCCCTACACTGACCAGGCTTGTTATACACTGTGAAACCTGGATGGGACATCAAGCCATGGCTTAACACCTCTGGCCAGATCATATCCCATCAACAATACTGTGTGTGTGTTCATTGATTAACACTACAGTCTGCAATATTCCATATGATTAAGGCCTGTAAATAGTCTTGTCTGGACCAGACAATCCAGTGTTATGATGTTCAATGATCTACACTCTCAGGCTTGATTAGCATCTGGTCCTGTGAAAATAGAGTCTAGGTTTTAGAAGTATAGTACCAAAGGTCCATTTGCCAAGAAAGGAAGATAATGTTTTTCAGAGGTCAGTGATCTGCTTTAAAATTGCTGGCTATATAAAGTTGTAAAACACAATTTTCTTATTCTCTCACCTAATTCATCAGTTATTACTTACAAGAAATTGAGTCCAATGCGTTTTGTCTTTTAGAACTATATCCAGTATTTTCTGTCTGGATTGTTCGTCTGTTAACCTTGTCAATATCATTATGAATGCAACATATCTCTTTCCGTAAGTGGCAATCCCTGTACGAATGCTGATATCTGTCTTTGTTTATATCACTTGTTTATTGCTCTGTCTAGACAAAATTGATGTGCCCCTTCTTTGATGGCATCACCCACACCGCGACGCCACCAACATCTTACACGTTTATATCATATGTCTTTTGTGAGACAAACGTGTATTATCAACATACTCTGTAAGTCTATTGTCAATCTACAATTGAACAAATGAAATCAACAGGATGGAAAACAGCAGCTACAAAGGAAGTTACATTGATTATCTTCCTTTAACAATTTCACATTGGAAGGTAATGTTGAGTAGAGCAATGTCTATTTGTCTCATTTTTGTGAAGCCATGGCAGTTCTTAGCAGAGATCAGAGAACTCATGTAATAGTGATTCCATTGATGATATACTCTATATTTCACCCTTATTGTACAGGTATTTACACATTTGTCAAAATACTGAGACAAAAAAAACACACACAAAATGTTTTCAATGATGATTTGTTCTTAGTTTTTTCAGTAAAAACTTATGAAATTTTTAATTCTGTTTAAAAAGATAGACAAAAAGTATATTTCATAGGTTTTTTTTAATCTTGCAAAATTTCTGTTAGGTACAGCTATATGAACAAAAACATGTGAGTATGGCCAAATGAAATTAATGATTTACAACTCATAATATTAATTAGAAAATGCTCTATAATTAAGAGGCTACAAACTACATGTTCTTGATAGAGTTAAAACAAACTTAGAACAAATAAATACTTTATATAAGCATACATGTGAATCCAGTTGTTCTTAGTGAGTGGAATATGCAAAATGGTAAGTAAATACTTTAGGGGAACTTGATAACGGAGTGGGGAGATTATGGTTTTGACCATAGCAACAGAAGAGTCTCTAGTAATTCACATTTGTCAATAGATCTGGCTGATATTTGAGACAAGTGGTCAATAATAGTAATAATGATAATGATAATAATAGTATTTTCAAGGAGTGGCTATCTGAACGACCACTGCATTGAGTTTATGTGCAGTATTTTGAGAGGATCAGCAACCCTGCGGAGTCCTTCACTTGGATGAAGTCAGCTGGCCTGAAAAGGGAAACAGGCCAGTCATTTCCCACTCAAAACCATCAATGTATTGTTTTGCATCAAAATGTACACATGAAACGTAGAATATGCAATGAATTTAATGAGGCTATCCAACACATTGTCAGTGAATGTCCATCTTTAGCACAAACACAATATCTTAAGAGACATGATGGTGTTGCTCGATCATTTTATGTTAACCCTCTTCGCCATCCTTGTGGTTTTGACACAGAGGTCCATCCATGGTTACGGCCCAGAATATTTAGAGGACATCATGGAAAGGGATAAATACAAAGTTCTTTGGAATAGGCCCGAAAACAGCCTCAGACCTTTACAGGCCAACAAACCTGTGTAATGCAGAAGGCTGCAGTGTTGGGGAGTCTTTACGTTTTCCGAAAAGTTCTGGGTGGGTAAGTTCCACTCGCTGTCTTGCTGAGTGTAGAAGGGGTAATGGTCCAGAGGTGATGATGAGTCTAACCAGCCTGACTGTGCCAGGATCACCCATACCCTCTTCGCTACATTTTTTGTTTTTATCTGTAAATGATAATGATAATTAATAATAATAAGTGCATTAGTTTGGCACTGTTTTCCATCCACAATGCGGTTGCTCAAAGTGACTCTCCAACCCCCCCCCCCCCCCACACACACACACACACACACACACAACCTCTCCGCCAATTGATCAGTATGCACTCGATCAACAATCATTCTCAGCTGCCTGGGGAGTATACAACCCATGTTGCATTCCTTTGGCATGCCAGCAACCCAGTTAGCCCTGATTATGTTGCTAGGTATGTCAGCTCCATGCTCATGGGTTTCATGAACATGGTTAACATCTAAGATTGCTTCTCGCTTTCCCCCCACAAGCTGTGATGTAGCAGAAATACGGTTCAAGGCAGTGTTAAACCATAATACAAGATGGCAATAGAACAGAAACATGCAAGTTCAAAATCTAGTTCCAGATAGCTGAGGTGACATTCGTGCAGTGATCTTGGGAAAACACCACTGACCTCATTAGATCCTTCATAATAAGGTACTGAGTCCTGAGACAACAATGTCCCAGCATTTTCTGAATTCTTGTTGTTTTTCCATTACCTCTGACTGAACCAAATGATGACATTCAAAATAAGGTGACAACATTAAGCCTTTTGTACAGGACATTGACACAAGCTTCAATCCTGCTAGGCTTATTTGTTGCCACCAACATCAGCTTTATAGGCCTCATAACAATGTCCTCAAGAACTTCTTTTTCTTCTTATATTTTTCAAGGTTCATGAACAGGTGATTATTTTCAGGTACTTGAATACCTACCCTGGTAGAATATGGCTGACAAAATAAGCTATTAAACTTGCTTCTTTGGCTCAGACTAAGTAACACACCAAAGCTGTGATATTTATTTTTAGGTAATTCAGCAGGTTTAGGGTTAGAAAACCTCAGAAGCTGTGGGTTTGTTACTCACTTGGATTATGAGATCCTAGCATGGTTTCTCTGCATGTCCATAATCTGTATCACCGTTGCCTTCCTCCCACATGAAGCTGACACATTGTGATATAACTGAAATCATGTTCAAATTGGGTTAAAACCCAACTCATCATCACTCATTTGCCCCCCGATTCAGTTGTGCCCCATTTTCAATGTCACCCAAAAAATGTCTGTTCCATCTGCAGAGTAGCAGCCCTTTTATGTATGACAGGATCCACTGATCTTGGGTCCTAATATCAGATTCAGCCCAGTAATGACCCAAGTTCCATTTGGGGCTTTCACATAATGGTAACGGTCAATGACCAACATTACTTTGGCCTCTCCTCATTCATTAAGCTGGGGGCATGGGTGGCCAAGTGGTCTAAGGAGCTGGATTTGCTGTGCAGAGTTGCGACCCTTGGACACCCCAGAAACCTATGATTGTGGGTTCGAATCCCGGTTCTCTCTGATTGTGTTTCTAGGTTTGTCAGCACCATACCCATGCTCGTGGGTTTCACCGAAGTGGTAAACGTCTGAGACCTGCATCACTTCGGGCTTTCCTCCCACATTAAGCTGACACGCTGTGATAAAACTGGAATACTGTTAAAAACGGCATTAAACCCAACTCACTCATTCACTCACTCATACATTAAGCTTACAAAGCCTATTTAACTGAAATGTTTACTGTCACTGATGAAGAGAAGGAGAATAATATTCAATTTCTGTCTCATGTATGTTAACTAAAGTCTTTGGCACCAATGGATTAGGTCATGTATCATCTCTTTCACACCCCAAAATAGAGCCCAATGCTAGCTGTCAGATCGATCTGATTGGAGACTGGCTGTTTAGAATGTGCTGTTATTGTTGATCACCCTGGTAGACTATGCTGTAAAGCATCATTCAGGCTTTCCTTCATGGCAACTTGCAGAGAAGTACAGTTTTCCTCGCACACCCTTTAACAAAATTTTATTTAATTTCACCGAAGTGGAAAAGGTCTAAAACATATAACACTTCGTGCTTCCCTCCCACATCAAGTTTACATGACATGATATATACGTATACTGACATACAGTTCAAAGCAGCATTAAACACACCTATGCGCCCATTGGGGTATTACATTGCTAAAAAAGGTATAAAATCATACTTTCTCACTTATTGTGATATTACATTGCTAAAAACAGTGTAGATCCAAACTCGCTCGCTCACTCACTCACTCACTCCATGGTCTGCTCGGTGAGATGAAGGTCCGGAGTTCGATCCCCAGCTGCATCATACGTGTATGGTGTCTGAGTGGGGAATTCATGTTAAACTGCGGCATGGCATCTCATTTTGGTAGCACTATAAAATCGGCATTAGTCTGGACTAGTATAAACAGATCCATGCACACAAGCACTTGTGCAATAAGTGGTATAATCTTGTCCGCGATGTTAAACTCCATTTCACCTCACCTCACTGCTATTACATTGCTTAAAACAGTGTTAAACCATACTTACTCACTCTCTCACTCTGATATTACTTTGCAAAAAACAGTGCTGAACCATACTCACTCACTCAAAACCTTTTGTACTTTAAATTAACCCCAGTTAAACCTAAACTGCACTTTGTCCAATCTCTGGCCTAGTTACAGATTCCATCTAATATGGATCAATGGGATATTACTGTGTCTGGCCAGCTTATTCATGGCAGCAGCTGACCATTTGTTTCTGTTCCTGTCTGCTTCAGCCACTTGCTGTCCAGCTATCCTGGCATCACGAGTATTATCATTACATCATTAATCTGGCTCTGGACTCATGTATCTGTCTGGTCACAAAGGGTGCAGGGAGTCGGTTACTTTGTTGAAATTGCATTGTGTTTCACATGTGTTTCCCACATCTCATGACCACATAAGACTTGAAATACCCTTCATGTTGAATATAAATGAAACATTGTTTCGCCAAAGCAGTTACAACTTTTGATCACCATTTCATGCTTTGGCCTGCTTGCCTGTTGACAGTGTGGCAATGCGAGGAGTCATCCAACAGACTGCTTCCTTATCTTTTCAGCATGCTGATGGTGTTGAGCTCTTTAGAAATGTGGACGAGGCATTTGACCTCAGATCAGGTTCTTGAAGTGAATCGCATCACGGGACATTTTATTTTCTCTTCATCATCATAAGCATGGCAGATTGCGTGTCATCCTATCGCTGTGGTATAGTTCAATGCTCATGCTTTCAAGACCGCCTCCCTGGTCTAGTGGTGGAGCGTCCGCCTGCAAAGTGGAAGGTCCGGGGTTCGATCTCCAGCCGCAGTATACCAAAAGACTTTAAAAGCTGGTACTTGTTGTTACCCTGCCTGGTGCCCTAAAACAAGGACAGCTAGCTAATTCTTAACATAAAATATTAAATCAATGCAAATTAAAAGGGCTAATAACGCGTAAAATAACCCAATGTAGGGCATCAGCCCTGAGAGCGGAAGGTCAATGGTTGGATCCCACAGGTGCGTCATACCAAAAGACATTTAAACTTGGTTCTTAATGTTAACCTGCCTGGCGCCATGCATGTGGCTATATGAGTGCGATACACTTCACCTCACCTCAGCATCATCTTCAAGAGGTTCAATTCTATTTTCAATACTTTGTTTTCAGATTATATTTCCATGGCCGAGTCTCTTAATGAGACAGTATGCTTTAACTTGAGTTGCAGCTGCAGGATTTAGAAGATCAGACAATGTAGGCCTGGAATTTAGCCCTACCCAACCTTGACTTGTCCGGTTGTCAGGTATAATCTGTCTCCCACTGTTGTATGTGCTGTGAAAGTAGGGTTAATAACCTAAGAAACAAAATTCGAAATGAGTTTACACACTTTTTACCTTGTGCCACATTGTTTATGCTCTGGTTGGTGACACTTAATGTCACCGTGAAATCTTTAAGAGCTTTTAAGGATGTTTTACACGCAAAAACATAAAAACTGGTATATATATATGCCTACACTATGATACTTTTTACCATACAACATTCTTGTAGATATTTATGATATGATTTAGGTGGAGTGAGTTCATATTTTATGTTGCAAAATACGGACCCTGGAGATATTTTTTACCAAAAAAATTCACTCTCTTCCCAGCCCTAGCGGCCGAGTTCTCTTTCCCTTTTAGCAGTAAGCTACCATTGTTTTTACCAATCTATCTTGTAACTGTCCAGTATTTGTAACTGTCCAGAATTTATACTTACCCTTTGGCACTAAAGCAGCCCAGAAGTGTGTAAGTTCATTAATGCAACTGTCAGCAATATTCTTATCATGTCTGGATCAAGTACAACAGTGACTGGACTGCCTCTGCCGTCTAGAAGTGGAGTGTCTGCCCGGAGAGCAGGAGGTCAGGGGTTTGATCCCAGGACGTGTCATTCCACAAGATGTTAAAAGATGATACTTGTTGTAACCCTACATGGTGCTCGGCATTTAGGGACTAAAACAAGGACTCGAAGTCTGTATACTGTGTCTGAGTGGGGTATTCATGTTAAACTGCAGCATGGTATCTCAGTGGGCGAGCACTTTAAAATAGGTATCAGTCAGGATTAGTACACGCACACGCACATGTAAGTGTAATAATCTTGAACGCAAAGTTGAACTCAATTTCACCTCACCATGTCTACAACAGTGACTAAAAGCTGTTTGTAAAAGCTATTTGTGAACAAGAACAGACAAGCAGCCAAATCCCATGGCGTGACCTCTGATCACTGGTTGGTTAGCCTCTTCAACAAGCATGAGATACTGGGGGCATTCCCTGGTATCTCTACAGGGTCATCTCCAAGTAAATGTGACATTGAAGACCTGAGTTCACAAGTTTCACATCTATGTGTGTGGTAAGAGGGGACTAATGTTGCTTAGTTGGTTGATGCATGTCATCGTATCCCAGTTGTGTAGATTGATGCTCATAATGTCAATCACTGGATTGTCCAGTCCAGACTCAGTTATTTACAGACCACTGTCAAAAAGCTGGTATTTAGCTGAGTGAGGCATTAAACAACAAACAAACAAACAGATGGCTGTGATATAGCTAGAATATTGCTGAGTGTAGCGTTAAGCAAACAAACAAACAAACAAACAAACAAACAAATCAGTTGTAAATTTCATCACCTTCATCTCTTTGGGATTTCCTCCCAAATCAGGCTTACATACCTGTGATAAAAGAGGGTAAAACCAAACTAACTCACTAATGAGGGGGCGGTCCAGTAGCCAAGTGGTTAAAGCGTTCGCTCGTCACACCGAAGACCCGGGTTCGATTTCCAACATGGGTAAAATGTGTGAAGCCCATTTCTGGTGTCCCCTGCTGTGATAAAGCTGGAATATTGCTGAAAGTGTCGTAAAACCTCACTCATTCACTCACTCCCTAATGATCTTACAGTTGTCTTAATGGTTTTCATTTTCACACAATGCAGCCTTTCAGTCTAATTTAGTTCACAAAACATAATTCTTCACTTGACTCTACATTTCATCAGTGACGCAGAAATAATCTAAATTTGTAGGAAACTTTATGTCTTGCAGTATTCATCAAAGAGCAATTCATCCGTATAACATAACATTACAAAATAGCAAAATGGCATCTTGAAAAAAACAATCTCAGCATGCAAGCAAAAATTTACAGAAAGCTGTCAACCATTGCACAGCTTGATTTCTTTCCAACTATTGGCCACATCGATTATGTTATCAAATATGCTCATTTAGAGGATTTCTCAAAAGCGATACTATTGTAGTGTGAATAAACCAATTCGATCATCATAATCATCCAGATTACTGCAGTCTTTCATCATTACACTCAGCAGGAGGAATTCACTCCTACTTTTTCATAACAATAATGGACATAACATGCCGTTCATGTGCCCAGTCCATAAACCCAGCTATTGTCAGTTCACAATTGGCAACCAATTGCTTCAGAAAGTTGTACGCATGAAGGAATCAATGGAAAGCTAATAGAGATGATATATCGTTGATTTCCGTCAATCTTTGATCTGTCGACTGCTGAAGACGGCACTGATGTTGAGAAAAGACCGTGTCGTTTTTGAACAGTGGGACTGTGATTAATAATGGCATTTAGTGAGGGCATATCTTCGATTGATAGTTATTGAAAGGGCACCTGCTACTGTGGATAATATTGAATTTGTGTTACGCTCCAGACTGTATGATTAAGAAGTCATAAACTGAAATTGGAATCCATCAAATTGACATTGACAAGGTGGAACTTTTCATAAATCATGCACAATGTTCGGTAATGAATACCATAATATAAAACTGATGAGTCTGTTGCGTAATAGATTTTGCATGAAGAGTTTAAAAGATTGCTTTTATTGAATATCTTTTATATTGGAAAGGTCATATATTCATGCTTAGATTATATGACATGATCTATGTGTTTTGGCAAAAGAAGGAAATGTCAGAGTGATATTCAGGGTCAAATTTGAGTATTGAACATGACCTTTCTTTGCTTTTGAATGGAATGGTTTGAAACAGTTACTGAGGCTATTGTCAAGCTGACCTAGTTTTGAAAACAAGTAGTGAAGTGAAGTAATTATGTATTACATTTTGCTGTAAATTAACAATCATAAAAACTGTCTGAGACAAACTTTTTTAGCTAAAGCAGAAAAGCATCACTAACTCAGTTTAGATGATATATGTCAGCTTTCAGTTTGTCAATTAGGCCACAAGAAAAGCCACCACAAAGGACAAGGAAGGATGAGGACCCTATTTGGCCACGGAGAAATGTCAAATTTTAAAGTTGCAAAAAAAATTGAAATATTGGTATGAAAATTATGAGACAAGCTCAAATGGCTTTCAAGCCTTTTTACTTTCTTACACTTGCAAATTTTGAAATTCTGACATGACCAAAGACGTAACTGTGGCTTAATCTTTAAGCTATGGATTATAATGATAGATGGTTTCACTGAAGTGGCACCCATCAAAGTCCTCAATGGTCTTATCTCTTACATGAAGTTGACACACCATGATATTACTATAATACTTTTCAAACAGTTTAGTGTCCTATTTACTCATTAATTCTTCCGAACATTGAGAAAGATGAAACTATATCTCCCAATTGTTTAACGAGTATGTGAGGTAATACCACCATACATACACCTGGACAAAAGGTTAGCACCCCCTGAGATAATTAATTATATCATTTCACTGTTAATTTTAATTTTTAACAGTAATGATGATTATTACACGAATGGTGTTCCATGCATGCCACTCATGCATTCTCCAAAATGCAGTATGTTCAGCGATCATGTTTTGGTATAATCTGCTGTCTTGCAATGTTTAACCCTTCCCTGTGAACAAGGGACGGAGGAGGATATCAGAGGCGCAACGATGTCAAATATTTGTAATACTTTCCATTATTGGGCATCAACTAGGCTACCATTACACAGAAATCAACTATTGGTGAGAAAGTATAGTCCAACTATTGCTGCAAAGAGCCTACCACGGACAGGATGACCTGTGACATTGCAGGGAGAAGACAGGGCACTGCTTCGATTCGTATGACAATAGCCATTTGCAATGAGGTGACAACGTTCTATAGATGGCTGTCCACCAGAAACGTGAGGAATCACTTGACAGCAGCAGGAATGTCATCCTGGAGAGTCATCAAATGTCCCTTACTACCAGATAACCATCAGAGGTTCCGTTTGGCATAATGTTTAGCATGCCAGGCTTGGCATCTGAGAATCTGGCGGAATATCAAATAGAGGAAAGTAGGTTTGTGCTCAATATCTCAGAAAGATGAGTGAATGTTCGGAGGCACAGGAAAAAGGCCTTTACACCTAGGGACATTAGGCAAACTGTCCCTGATGGTGGAGGTTTGGTAGTGATTTGGGGTGTATCTCCCACAATTGCAACCTCACAGATAATCAATACATCCGAGATGTTTGGGAACCAGTTGTTGTCCCCATTTCTACAACCACCCACTTGCCACTAGACTTCAGTTCATGGATGATAACAACAGACCCCATCGTTCTCAGGCAGTAACAGCCTACTTCCAGAACTGTGACAAGTCCAGATCTGAATCCACTGGACACATTCGGGACATGCTAGGACATCAAATTCAGGCAGTGGAGCCTCCTGTACAAAATCTGCATGAATTGTAAGCAGCTTTACATCTGAAGTGGCTGCAGTTGCATCTTCACCAGATCTGATGTCTTACTGGAGGGATAAGACACTTGGTGGAGGCAATCATCCAGACACATGGAGGCTTTACTATCACTGAACTTTTGTCATCAAGAGACTCAACATGACCTTTTATCTAACTCTATAAACTCTACAGCTCCATTCTTAAAAGGGATTTTGTTAAGGGCTGAAACCATCACCTGTGGTTGTGCAACAATATCGTGATTAAAATCTTACCTCAACTGACCCTGGTGGTGGTTTCTTATTTTCAGAGGGTTGTTCTTACAGATCACATTTGTTTCTCTGAGCTCATTTTGTCAGTAATTTCATTTCAGCACTTGTATAATTTGTCATTGGAAAATGTCTTGGGTGCTTAACTTTTTCCCAAGTGTATATAAAAACATGTTATGAACAATCCCAGCAGGCCTTTTGGCATATAGGTACTTCATGAAAAGAATTCTCTTCATATAAAGCTTTAACCACACAAAGACAGACAGTAACCAATCTATGTGAGAAGGGCAGGACACATCTGTTACACTCATTTTACTATTATCATGCATCAAACATTAAATTAACCATACCTTTCAATTGTTTCCAAAAGGTTAAAAGATGTGTATGAAGAGAAAATATTTGGTAGGATATGCAGAAAAAACAGGCACAGGTCATAGAAATAAATATATTATTCCCATTACAATTTCTTTTCTTAAGCTTTACTGAAAAGCAAAACATCTTGTTTGAGAGTAGAGATGGGTAACAAGTGTTGCTATACTCAGGAAGTAGTTGTCTGACAACATGTATACACTCACACTTCTGAAGTACTTCAGTGTGTGAAGCTTGACATTTTCAACCACTCACAGCCTGAGAATCAGGTAAACATGGTATTTCGCCTTAACAAATTTATGTTAGGCAATTTTCTGCTCTGCCAATGTGAAAAATTTACTCAAATGGTTCATTCCCCGAGGCTTTCACCGATTTATCATACTTGTCTACCATTTGTTTGGGAATCACACTTAGCAAACACAGTGTACTGATGGATGTGATTCATGGGGATTCAAAGAGTCTGGTTTAAAATTGTCAATTTGGCCTTGAACTTCTGTGTGTCCTTTCTGTAAATTGTTTTAACGTGCAGAAACTGTGTATCGGATGGTTATTGAAGATTCCTGGCATCTGTCTTTGTTCATATTTTGGGACTATAGAAACATATTACCTTTGTATCAGCGAAGAGGATGTTTGAGAACTTTCACGTAAACAGAAGGTGACAGGCTTGCATGGTTGTCTCCCTTTGGTAAACACACTCCCTGTGAGGTTAACACAACACACAGACCCTCATTAGAAACCCTGCCTGCCAGACTGTTACTGTTGGACCATTGATATATAGTAAAAGGGATATATGCATTCCCATGACTTGTTTATCCAGACGTGTAAATCCAGGCGATTTCACTGTGACAATACTGTCCTGTCTAGGAGAGCTTCACTGTACAAATTCAGTACTTGATTTAACTTGATTTTATCAAACTAAAGACCAGATACTTCGTCTCTGATTCTTTCTTAAATACCTTGCTCCCATGAAATTCAGATATTTACAATTGAAAGAACAACAATGGCTGTTGAATATTTGAGTTTCTAGTTGTGGTATTCTGGTGTTGCAAAGAAATGTATATCTGGAATGTAGGTTGTGTGTGGCACAGGTGGCCCTGTTGTCTTAGGATCAGTTGGAGGGGCACAGGTGGCCCTGTTGTCTCAGGATCAGTTGGAGGGGCACAGGTGGCCCTGTTGTCTGAGGTGCAGTTGGAGGGGTACAGGTGGCCCTGTTGTCTCAGGATCAGTTGGAGGGGCACAGGTGGCCCTGTTGTCTGAGGTGCAGTTGGAGGGGTACAGGTGGCCCTGTTGTCTCAGAATCAGTTGGAGGGGTACAGGTGGCCCTGTTGTCTGAGGTGCAGTTGGAGGGGTACAGGTGGCCCTGTTGTCTCAGGATCAGTTGGAGGGGTACAGGTGGCCCTGTTGTCTGAGGTGCAGTTGGAGGGGTACAGGTGGCCCTGTTGTCTGAGGTGCAGTTGGAGGGGCACAGGTGGCCCTGTTGTCTGAGGTGCAGTTGGAGGGGCACAGGTGGCCCTGTTGTCTGAGGTGCAGTTGGAGGGGTACAGGTGGCCCTGTTGTCAATAGTATAACTGAAATACGGTTGGTGGTAAACACCTCACTCACTCAAATCTCACTCAATCAACATCTGAATTTCAAGGTCTCTTGGGGGACAGGCTTGACTTAGGCATGACGTTTTGCTATACAGAGTTATGTCCCTTTGTCATGCCTAAGCAAGCTCCTTCCTTCGTTGCATTACTGCCATCAGAGTGGAAGCAGCTATTACAAGAATCTTGAAATTTGCCCTCTAACCCCAAATCTAGACAAGTATATATTTTTATCCCCCGCCACGAAGTGGAAGGGGGATATAGGAATGGGTGCCGTCCGGCCGGCCGTCACATTTCGTTTCCGGAGCAGATCTTGAAAAACGTACCATATTTCTTCACCAAACTTGGCACATAGATAGATCTAGTGGTGAACTGGTGCCTTTTGATAGTTTGGGACTTTTAAAAAAGTACTTTTTTTAGTTTCCATGGCACCGACTTTGATTTAGACTGAAAATGGCAATAGCTGATTCGTAGCAGATCTTGGAAACCGTACTTAATTTCTTCACCAAACTTGGCACATAGATAGATCTAGTGGTGAACTGGTGTCTTATGATAGATTGGGATTTTAAAAAAAGTAATTTTTTTGAGTTTCCATGCACCGACTTTGATTTAGACTGAAAATGGCAGTAATCCTGGTTTCCGGAGCAGATCTTAAACAACGTACCATATTTCTTCACCCAACTTGGCACATAGATAGATCTAGTGGTAAACTGGTGCCTTTTGATAGTTTGGGGATTTTTAAAAAAGGTATTTTTCGAGTTTCCATGGCAGCGACTTTGATTTAGACTGAAAATGGCGGTTGTCCTCGTTTCTGGAGCAGATCTTGAAAACGTACCATATTTCTTCACCAAACTTGGCACATAGATAGATCTATTGGTGAACTGGTGCCTTTTGATAGTTTGGGATTTTTAAAAAAATAATTTTTTGAGTTTCCATGGCAACGACTTTGATTCAGACTGAAAATGGCGGTAGCTGTTTCCGAGCAGATCTTGGAAACCGTACTAAATTTCTTCACCAAACTTGGCACATAGATAGATCTAGTGGTGAACTGGTGCCTTTTGATAGATTGGGATTTTAAAAAAAGTAATTTTTTTGAGTTTCCATGCACCGACTTTGATTTAGACTGAAAATGGCAGTAATCCTGGTTTCCGGAGCAGATCTTAAACAACGTACCATATTTCTTCACCCAACTTGGCACATAGATAGATCTAGTGGTAAACTGGTGCCTTTTGATAGTTTGGGGATTTTTAAAAAAGGTATTTTTCGAGTTTCCATGGCAGCGACTTTGATTTAGACTGAAAATGGCGGTTGTCCTCGTTTCTGGAGCAGATCTTGAAAACGTACCATATTTCTTCACCAAACTTGGCACATAGATAGATCTATTGGTGAACTGGTGCCTTTTGATAGTTTGGGATTTTTAAAAAAATAATTTTTTGAGTTTCCATGGCAACGACTTTGATTCAGACTGAAAATGGCGGTAGCTGTTTCCGAGCAGATCTTGGAAACCGTACTAAATTTCTTCACCAAACTTGGCACATAGATAGATCTAGTGGTGAACTGGTGCCTTTTGATAGTTTGGGATTTTAAAAAAAGTTATTTTTCGAGTTTCCATGACACCGACTTTGATTTAGACTGAAAATGGCAGTAGTCCTCGTTTCCGGAGCAGATCTTGAAAACCGTACTATATTTCTTCGTCATACTTGGCACATGGATAGATATAGTGGTGAACTGGTGCCTTTTGATAGATTGGGATTTTAAAAAAGTTATTTTTTCCAGTTTCCATGGCAGCGACTTTGATTTAGACTGAAAATGGCGGTAGTCCTCGTTTCCAAAGCAGATCTTGAAAACCGTACTATATTTCTTCGTCATACTTGGCACATGGATAGGTCTAGTGGTGAACTGGTGCCTTTGGATAGTTTTGGATTATTTTAAAAAGTTATTTTTTCCAGTTTCCATGGCAGCGACTTTGATTTAGACTGAAAATGGCGGTAGTCCTCGTTTCCAAAGCAGATCTTGAAAAACGTACTATATTTCTTTACAAAATGGCCCAGTGAACATAGTTCACAGGCGCTAATGCATTGCACACACCCGACATGTCATATTGCTGGGGGATGTGAGTATTTCATGCTTGTTGTTTATGTCTTTAGGAATGCTATCAAAGTAAATTTTGAAAAGGTTTATGGCTGACCCGATTTCCAAGATGAATCTTCCTTTTTGTTTATTCAATCAGTTTGATTTTAGATTGCAGATTAATGAAAAATCATACAACTTCCCCCTTACATTCTTACTATACCAATTGTATGATAATTGAAATGAAATAGAAATTAAAATTGACAAACAAAGTAAATAACAAGGTTAAGAGTATTCGATGTCATGGCAGTCATCATTTGTTTGTATACAGAACGGTCAATCAGTTGTGAGTTCAACTCAGAGCATGATCATGGTCACCTATCACAGTGGGGAGGTTTAACTGGTGCAAGTGATAGTGTAGAGAGTTCCATAAACAGGCTATTTCTGTGAAGAGTTTGTGCAAATCGCAAGTTCCAGTCCGAGATTCATCATGATCATGATCGTTGGTTTGTTTTTCTGTTTCGACTAAATAGAGTCTGAGCTGCATCACTTGAGAATTTTTTTGAATTATATTCTAATGCCGTGATCACTCGTGGCCATTAGCTCTCAGTGGAGTTTAATGTTGCTGTGACATGCAGTTGCTGCTGTCTTGTAATTTGTCAAGCAACATTGGACATCAACCCTGTCCTAAATACAGCACTTCAATGATATTAAAACCAAACATAAAGCATGGCAACATCAACATTATACACTTCTGGCGAACAATGTTGGTTCCCAATGATATTTTCACACGAATAACTTTTCAATATACCCTAAAATCTTAAACAAATTATGTTTGTCTCCTTTGTATGACAGAGTGAATAAGTGAATGATATTGTCCGCCACATTTAGCTGAGTGAGTGAGGTAGTTGGTTGGATGGGTTAAACACCACTTTGAATAGTATTTGTCATTTGATGGCACAATGATGTAGACCACACATATTCACAGTAGCATGTGATGTCATCCATCATCTTCTGATATTTCCTGCCAGTGTGAAGTCTCCTAATAGCACATTGAGTACACACAGAAAGAGAGTGTCATGGAAAATGTCCAATAATGTTACCAACAACCTCATCCAACAGACTTACTTTTGTGTGCAACTTGTGTGAGTCACAGGTGCTACAGGTGGGGTAGGACATACTCTTTTTGCGAAAACACTGGTGTCATTACTGATTATCAGTGAGCTACGTACTGTATATCACTGTCTATAAAGCGACCCAATGTATAAGGTGACCCCCCCTGTACAAGCCTTTACAATCAATGCTAATTTTTTATACCCTGTCTATAAGGCAAATTGGAATGAACCACATCACCAGCACAATGTCTTTGAGTTCGGGAAAAAGACATCAAAACTATTCAACCCTGTTTATAAGACAACCCCCCTTGAAAGCCCACTAATTCTAGGGAGCAATATACGGTGAATTATTTTCACTGCTGTTTTGCATTTTACACCTAAAGGAATCTGTTTCAGTGGATAATTGAGTCTGCTCATGTTCTCTGGCATTGATGTTTCATATTATTGAATATTCAATGCCCTGAAAGTTTATCACTGGGTGTTGTTGGGTCCAATGGAAGTTTCCAGGCATCAAAGCCTCAATAACACCAGTATTGCATCAGACCAGCATTTGCATCAGACAAACATGCAAACTGAAATGAAAGATTGTGAAATTCCTCTCATGCTGTAATACCATGCTGTTCAAAATTGTGTCTGAAAATTGTTTATGGTGGAGAAATTATCAAATAATTGTATTTTCAATACACCAGACTGATACTTACAGATCACATTCTCATCAATATCAGATCTTTTACTCTGGTACGATACATCTCTGCATGGAGATCTAAGGTCACTTCAACTGAACACTGAGCACATTCTGTGCATCCAATCAAAATGAAGGATGCATGAGTTCTTGAGCCAATAACTTTGTAACATTTCTAAACCGATTTGGTTTCATTTCTTTAACAAATGTTATATTTGGGTTAACACTTTCTCAGTAAAATTAATTTCTTTACACTTCTGAGTTTTAAAATTCGGATTTTGGTTAAAGAAAACTGACACAGTACATAAATATACTTTCTATTGTTCACACTTTTAGGATGCAGATACCATGGTGCTCAGAAATTACCAGATGTGTAAAATATCCACACCAATATCGTAGAGCTGCTTTATACTTGACATGACCTCCTATGTCCTTTAGATCTCTATGCTGTGAGGTATCGCATCAGAGTGAGTGAGTGAGTGAGTTAGTTGGGTTTAACCGTGTATTTAACAGTATTCCAGTTATATCATGGCATGTTAGCTTAATGTGGGAGGAAAGCCCGAAGTAATGCAGGTCTCAGACGGTTTACCACTTCGGTGAAACCCACGAGCAAGGGTATGGTGCTGACAAACCTAGAAACATAATCGGGGCAAACTGGAATTCAAACTCACAATCAGAGGTTTCTGGTGTGCCCAAGGGACACAACTCTGCACAGCGGTGCCTTAGATATCTGGGCCACCCGTGCCCCCGTATCACACCAGAGTAAAAGACAGATTTTAATGAGATAATATTCATCATAACTTCTCAAACTCAGATTGTATGCATTTTTATGATGATTGAAAACATTGCCAGTATAAACATACTCTTCTGTTCTGGAGTCATCTCATAAATAACTCAGTTTGTTGCACAAGAGGCAGCATTTCAGGACAATCACACTGTCTCCTCAGAGATATGAGCACAAACAATTATTTCAGTGTTTCTTATTTATGAAAAAGTATTACCTGACAGTTTATATTTCTATTGCTCTTTTGTATACTACTAAGTGTCCCAATCATGGAAAATAATGATGTGTGATGAGAAAAGTATTGCAGTGAGAGAACAATGTGGATAATCTCAAAGTAAGTCATTTTAGTGTTTCCTAGAAGGAGTCCTTTTTATTGAAGTGGCATGCAATATATATAATCATGTCTTTTGAACTGTAGACAAAGATATACATTTTAATATATAATATCAACATCATCAAATCTAGAAAAGAATCTGTGTTGCTAAATCACAGCAAACAAACAAAGGGTGTCTGAATTTTCAAAGGGTGTAGATAGAAGTCACAAATTCTACCAATGATAACATCATGCACACATGATCGACTCTGAAAGACATTCATTTGGGGTCTGCTTGTCTACTGGCCCATTTTGGGACATTCTCTTTGGCAGCATCCATAACGATTTTGTTGTTATGATCCCTATTGGTATCAGGCTGTGGTTAATATTTTGGGTGATATTTGAATAATTAACAAAGGTTATTGTCAACAATAGAGAAGTCTCCTGTGATTATATAACCCAACAGGATGGTAGAAGTATGATAAGTCTTGGCAGCCACGAGTAGTGGAATTCATATCATGAGCTGTCAAGTCCACTTTCTGTAACACGTTCATTTTATTGATCAAATTGAATGAGGTTGTGTTCGTACTGAAACATGAAACTGTTGTTGGTCCCTGAAATGTGAAATATTGTGGGACATTTAGGGAAACTAATTTCTGTCTGAGAATGTTACTTAAGTTTATAGCATTATTCCCTTGTTTGCAAATTCAGAACATGTGGCCTGCTTCTGATTTAGTGGAGTCTGGTTTGACCGAACGTTTTAAAGCAATATCAAGAACTATACTCTCTCATCGATACTGTGTTCTCTCACTGTTTGTAGAGCCATCCATCAGCAAACCTTGCTGGAGTCTTTTGATTTCGTTCAATGACACAGAGTATAGTCAAATATCATCAGCCGCCACTGAATGGGATGGGGGAACAAGAATGGGTGCCGTTAGGTCCATCATGTTTTGCTCCAGAGTATAAGTTCAAAGACTGTTCAATATTTCTTTAACAAACTTGACAAAGATATCAGTCCAGCCATGAACTTTTGCTGTTTATGAATTTTGGAAATTTGCATTATTTCCACTTTCCATGACAACATGTTCCAAGTTACTAAATTATTTAGGGTTTTTTTTTCAACAATTACCAGCCATTTATTATATCACTGTTTTTTATGGAGCAGAACTCCAAAACCGTTGAAAATTTCTAGATGAAACTGATACAGATCAGTCTAGTGGTGAACTGATGCCCTTTGATGATTTGGGATTTGCTTTTTGTTTTATTCTCATGATAACATGTTGGACTGTACTGAAAATGAGGGTAGTGTTAATATCCAGAGCAGAACTCCAAAACCCTTGAATATTCCTTGTTGAAACTTGCTATACAGATAAGTCCAGTGGTGAACTGGTGCCTTTTGATGATATGGGATATTGGAAAATACTGAACAGCATTATTCTTTTCTCACCTGAACTGAAGGTATCCAAGGGCAATGAACCATTGGAAAAGTGGGGTATAAGTAGTCATCTTCCAGAACGTAGCATGTACATTGAGCAAATTCAGAATATCTAAATCTAAGATTTTGTTTCATTTCCATTTCAATAAAGCACTGAATTTAAACTGTAACCTTTCACATAAAAAACAAACAAATTGTTTCTTAAAATATTGTTGTTTGGGCATGTGAAAAAATAATTCTGTATATCTTCAATGGGTTAGCCACAAAAGCATGATGCGTTTACTGAGATGTGTCTTTCAAGTCAATGGAAGTTTAAATTGCTACAAGTGTGAGGTGAGTTAAAATGTAAATTGGTAACATTGTCCAAGTTTTTAATCCTTTGAGTTTCCCAAAGTTCTTGCTTTTCATGCCAGACTCAGCAATAGTCCTGATATAACACAGCAGCACAATAAGAACTCTTGCCCCGACAAACTGGTGGTTGATAGCATGAGCATCCTCATCACCAGGTCCTCATTTAGGTGGCTGTTATAATAAATATTGAATGCTTGGAACCTGATTCAGTTCCTGAGATTCATCTACTTGTAGAAACATTGTGATCAACATATAACCTCTAAACCACAGATTCCTTGTGGATATGAATACAATATGACTATATTCCCAGTATACACCACTGATAACTGCAACAGAAGTAATTCCGACAACATAGCATTCACTCACTCCTTTCAAACCTTGCACAGACACAAACAAGACTGACAAGTTTGGAGACTTGTTGCTAAAGTTTTCAACTATCACATGATTTACCTATGACATATAGGATCCCATATTGACCAGGAATGAGAAATGGTTTCGGAGAAAGAAAGAATATGATGAATAGCCATCATAAGTGGAAACATTTGTTTTGTGTGCATTGGCCCTGTTGTTTGTGAGACAGCATCACTGCAGAGGATCAAATTCTTTTCAGTGGAATCTCAAAAATCCTTTTTTGGGAAAATCGTGTGAATATTCTTCAATCAGTGTTGGTTATTTCTTGTCAATACTTATGTCTGCTTCAGTGTGCATCATCAGAAGACACGCACACCACACAGAAGAACCCTTTCCCAGATCTGATTGATGTCAGATAGAATCTAGAAGTAAATCACAATGAGTATTGCAACATGATACATTTCACCACAGGCCTACTTATTTGAGTTACTTTTATATCAAATATGGCATTGAACATGCTGATGGATATGGTACTGAAGTCTTAGTGAGGCTTATAACTGGTTTCTTGATGGTGTTTATTGTATGTAAACATATCAGAAATTGGTACACCTATGAAGTGGTAATTTCATGTAGATGTTGCCACAAGTGAATGCAACTGAAATATGCGGAATGTATGGTATTCAGTTTCAATGTTTAACAGCACGCAGACTGCTTTTTTCAATTTGGGGCCAGTTGTGTATTGTGTTGTGAGGTAAAATAGGGTTTAACATCACGTTCAAGATTATTTCACTTATAAAGCGACGTGCAGGCATGTGTGTGTGTGTGTGGCTGCTTGTACTAGTCCAGACTAATGCCGTTGTATTGTGCTAGCCTACTGAAATACCATGCCGCAGTTTAACATGAATACCCCACTCAGACACAATATACTGACTCCAAGCCGCCCAGTCCTTGTTTTTGCCCCTTTATGTCGAGCGCCAGACAGGGTAACAACAAGTACCATCTTTTAACGTCTTTTGGTATGACGCGGGTGGGGATCGAACCCCAGACTTTCCGCTCTCTGGGCGAACGCTCTACCTCTAGACCATGGAGGTGTCTGTGTATGGTGTGATGATTGGTGAGTGATGTTTCTGCATGTTGCATTCAATTTGTTTCGACTTTGTTCCCTTTTGATTTTAGGATGGGGAGGGGGGGATGGGGGTCCCTTAAACATGCCAGATACATTTGATTATAGGTACGAATCCCGGACTATGTTTCTTGGTTTCTCAGCATCATAAAAAATGGTTAACATCTGAGGCCTGCATCACTTTAGGCTTTCCTCCCAATTCAAGCTGACATGGTGTATGTGATATGACTGAAATACTGGTCAAAGCAGCTGTAAACCAAACTCACTCACTCTCACGTTTCATGTCACAGAGGGGTGACTATAAGTATGATGACAGTGTAGTTTGCTGGTTGGAGCATCACCCATTGGGTGCAGTTATGAAATTCACAGGATGAGGGACACAACAAATCCATGAATAATGTGAGAAAAAGGAAGAGAGTCTGTTCTTAATTGGGATTTCTTTCACCGAAGGAATGATTTTGAGAAAAATCACCTGCATGATTAATGAGGAGGACTAACGATGTGTCGTTCTTTATGTCTTGCTTCATTAGGAATGGCTTAATTACATGGGGCTTCGTTTGTTGGAGGGACGTCTAATTTATTTTTCATAGGCCATCAAATTATGTTCATCATCATTTGTTGAAGATATTGCAAGTTAATCCATTATCAAAGCTACTAGATGAGGTGTTAATTGCTGATAAAGATGACAGTGAATCGATGGGATGGGTTATGTATGGCTCTCTGTTGTAGGGGCTAAGGTGGAGTAGCAACAACTATCATATTAGGTCTCCCGTTGTAATTAATACTTGTGATTAATGAGGGGAGATAACTCACCCTGTACTGATAATGTCATAACAAAAGGCCTGTCTGTGATGAGTTCAATGTATGTTTCGGTCTTCATGAAAATTAGTTTTGTTGCAGCTGTTTCATCAAAGATGTGACAACTGATACATTGAATAGAGTAAGTGTCAGTTATATATGTATAATAGAGATCTATAGCAGGGCACTGACCTCTTCAGATTGTCAAACCTGATGCAGAAATGTACAAATGCATTATCATATGACGTCATCTTGAACATGCTGCAGTCAAAGTTTGAAAAGAGTGTGAACTAACTTTGCTGATGTGTGAGGGTTGCAGACCATGGTTGGATCCAAGGGTCACTGGCCATGATTGGATCAAAGGGTCACAAGCCATGGTTGGATCCAAGGGTCACTCGCCATGGGCCCAAGCCATGAATGTAGATTGTAAGGTGAAGGACAAAACACAGTACACATGTATAGATTGTAAGGAGAACAAAACAAACCAATACACATGCATAGGTTGTTAACCACAAAACACAATACATGTGTATGGATTGTGAGGTGAACCACAGAACCCAGTACACATGTATAGATTGTGAACCACAGAACCCAGTACACATGTATAGATTGTGAACCACAGAACCCAGTACACATGTATAGATTGTGAACCACACAACCCAGTATACATGTATAGATTATGAACCACAGAACCCAGTACACATGTATAGATTGTGAACCACAGAACCCAGTACACATGTATAGATTGTGAACCACAGAACCCAGTACACATGTATAGATTGTGAACCACACAACCCAGTATACATGTATAGATTGTGAACCACAGAACCCAGTACACATGTATAGATTGTGAACCACAGAACCCAGTACACATGTATAGATTGTGAACCACACAACCCAGTACACATGTATAGATTGTGAACCACAGAACCCAGTACACATGTATAGATTGTGAACCACAGAACCCAGTACACATGTATAGATTGTGAACCACAGAACCCAGCACACATGTATAGATTGTGAACCACACAACCCAGTATACATGTATAGATTGTGAACCACAGAACCCAGTACACATGTATAGATTGTGAACCACAGAATCCAGTACACATGTATAGATTATGAACCACAGAACCCAGTACACATGTATAGATTGTGAACCACAGAACCCAGTACACATGTATAGATTGTGAACCACAGAACCCAGTACACATGTATAGATTGTGAACCACACAACCAAGTATACATGTATAGATTGTGAACCACAGAACCCAGTACACATGTATAGATTGTGAACCACAGAACCCAGTACACATGTATAGATTGTGAACCACAGAACCCAGTACACATGTATAGATTGTGAACCACAGAACCCAGTACACATGTATAGATTGTGAACCACAGAACCCAGCACACATGTATAGATTGTGAACCACAGAACCCAGCACACATGTATAGATTGTGAACCACAGAACCCAGTACACATGTATAGATTGTGAACCACAGAATCCAGTACACATGTATAGATTGTGAACCACAGAACCCAGTACACATGTATAGATTGTGAACCACACAACCCAGTATACATGTATAGATTGTGAACCACAGAACCCAGTACACATGTATAGATTGTGAACCACAGAACCCAGCACACATGTATAGATTGTGAACCACAGAACCCAGTACACATGTATAGATTGTGAACCACAGAACCCAGCACACATGTATAGATTGTGAACCACAGAACCCAGTACACATGTATAGATTGTGAACCACAGAACCCAGTACACATGTATAGATTGTGAACCACAGAACCCAGTACACATGTATAGATTGTGAACCACAGAACCCAGCACACATGTATAGATTGTGAACCACAGAACCCAGCACACATGTATAGATTGTGAACCACAGAACCCAGTACACATGTATAGATTGTGAACCACACAACCCAGTATACATGTATAGATTGTGAACCACACAACCCAGTACACATGTATAGATTGTGAACCACACAACCCAGTACACATGTATAGATTGTGAACCACAGAACCCAGTACACATGTATAGATTGTGAACCACAGAACCCAGCACACATGTATAGATTGTGAACCACAGAACCCAGCACACATGTATAGATTGTGAACCACAGAACCCAGTACACATGTATAGATTGTGAACCACACAACCCAGTACACATGTATAGATTGTGAACCACACAACCCAGTACACATGTATAGATTGTGAACCACACAACCCAGCACACATGTATAGATTGTGAACCACACAACCCAGTACACATGTATAGATTGTGAACCACACAACCCAGTACACATGTATAGATTGTGAACCACACAACCCAGTACACATGTATAGATTGTGAACCACACAACCCAGCACACATGTATAGATTGTGAACCACACAACCCAGCACACATGTATAGATTGTGAACCACAGAACCCAGCACACATGTATAGATTGTGAACCACAGAATCCAGTACACATGTATAGATTGTGAACCACAGAACCCAGCACACATGTATAGATTGTGAACCACAGAACCCAGCACACATGTACAGGTTGTAAGGTGAACAACAAACTAATAACACAAACTAATAACACAGCAAAGATTATAAAGTGTGTTTGATATCCAGAAGCCAATTGGACACAAACATACAGTGCTCATGTAAGCCAGCGTAAAATGGCCTATTTACAAGCTATTTACAAGCATGGCATCACCATATTTACATGATACCCGTGCTAATATAGCAAGGATGAAGTCAATTTCAAGTCCATTCATCCTCTGGGGCTTCATCACACAGATATATGTCTTCTAGATTGCACATGTTGGCAGGTGTTTATCTCCTTATATGGCAGCATCTTCTCTTTGATCAACAGTGTATTGACTTTGAAGTAAATTTCCAATTTTATCCAAATGTTATGTCATTAAATCTAGCATTTGTTGGACTTGTAAATTGGCTCTTTGATATTTAATACAGTTTCTGAAATATGTGATGTATTTAGAGTATTTTGGGGAAAGAACTTGAAAGCAATCTATTTTACAATCAAGGATTAACTGACAAAGTGCTGAAAGATGGCTTTTCTGTAACTCTGTACTGGTTACACATATCAAGAAACCTGCAGGCATCACTTCTAAACATGACATCATCCTGAAACCTTCACCTCTTATAAAATATCATTTTTCATCATATGATACTTTATTTGATTATTTCCAGCTTACAAACATTCCAAAATGTCATTATTATGAATCATAATAAGAAACAAGACACTATGATACCGAAGTCTTTGACAAGATGACTATCACCTAGTTTATTTAGGGATCTCTGTCACTCAACACTAAATGACAAAACAAAGAGCTTGAAGGCTGTTTAGATGACTTTCTCAATGATGCGAAAATAATTCTCTCAAAGAAATATTGTTTATAACATAACATAACTCCATGATTTTAATGTTTCACAAGTCATTGCCGTGATGATGAAAGTTAGAAGTTTGTTTATCATTACTATAGTTGACAATGTGTGTACATTCTCAAAGAATATGATAATACATGTAAGCTGAATGTCTCATGTTTGCATTTTCTGGAATACAATAGCTTCAGTAATGATGGTGTACTTAACACATTAATTACAGGTAATTACTCTTGTTGCAGTGTCAAGTTTATCATATTGATACCCCAATGAGTTTATCAGATGGATATTAAATTGTAAAGTATTTTGTGTGCCATGTGGTTGGTTTTAGCAAATTGTATCCTGTTTTGAAGCAAGAAAAACTTAAAAATTATTGGCTTTTTGCAATATATGAATACATACTTTTCCTGGCAGATATTCTTTTATCATTCTAAAATTTGAAAAATGTACTATTCCACATTTAGATCTGAATATTGTATTTATGAAATAAATTGTGGGGCTTTCTGATGGTTTTGTTTCCAGATTTGGCACGTCGGTGGAAGAATGGTGCCTGGGGCTGTTTTGGCTTGTGCCATGTGTCCCGTGTTTTTGGGGGGTTGGTTTGCCTTTCCATGTGTTTGTGGCTGGGTAGGCTCACCTTTATGTGAACACTTGGTGTCATCTCTGTTTAATTGTGTTTGCTAAACACTTGTGTATGATATATTCAGAATCGTAATGTCGACTCTGTTTTTAGCAGAGATTTCTTATGAGCATGGAAAGGGTTTTCTAGCTTTTATTTAATACATGCCAGAAAACCTTGGTACGGTTAATATCTCTCTGCATTCTCGTTCCAAGAAGACAGTAACCGTGAAGATCCAGGTTAGAATAGGTCTTCAGCAACCCACGCTTGCCGTAAAAAAGCGGCTATGCTTGTCATAAGAGGCGATTAACAGGCTTGGGTGGTTTGTTGAGTGCAGCGTTAAACAACAAGCAAACAAACAAACTAACTGGGGTGAGTGATACAAGTGCCCAGTCGTCTCTGGTGCCACAGTTTTTTGTTCAAAGTCATACCTTTGACATACCAGGTTCCTATGATGGTGGGGTAGAAATTCCACATTTGACCAGATTAATTTCCTTGGGACGGTTTTGTTTCATCTGGTTAATGTTTTGAAAACTCACGGTCAGATATTTCAGTGGATGTTAATTCACAACTCCTGCAGACAATATGTAGAGGCATTAATGAAACTAGGATACAGCAACCTATTGGGTTTCATTCTCCACATGGGTACAATGGTGGAAGATCACTTCTGGTGTCCCTGCTGGAGTACTGATAAACGCTGTGTTTCACCAAATTTATTCTCTTAATATTAAGGTTGGCCATAAAAAGACATGGTTAAGAAGACCAGAGTTAGAAACAAGGTACCCAGCAACCCACTGCTAAAGAGGCAGAGAAACTGGATGGGATTAACTAGTCTCTGTGACTTTGTTGATTGTGTGTCATAATTGGTTGGTGCTCTTCTTTTAGGTCATTGGTCTGCCTTGTCTGACTCAATTATTAACCGTCCTCTGTGATATAACTTGAATAGAGTTCTCAGCTGATTTCACTCACATTCACTCCCTCTTGTCCTTTGAATAAGACATAGCAATTCGTTTGATGACTGCATATTCTTTTTTCCTTCTATAAGTTCCCAGTTGATAAGTCTGTTGTCCAACTGATAAAAAACATCAGCCTCATATCTACTTGGTGAGATTTTTAATCAGTATTTTGAACAGAATCTAAAAAATATGTACATTAATCAGCTTTGAGGTGTCTTATGAATACATTTCATGGGTAGCTAACGCTATCCGGTGGCAAGACTCGAGGATAGAGTGCACTGATTAGATCAAGTGTGGTGTTGTCCTCAGAGATTAACATTGCCGCTCAGACAGTAAAATTTGAATTTCATAGGTGAATCATTCAACCGTTTGTTACTTGTTGTGCAAAATCGTGACCTGCACATGAATATATTCCTGTTGCTATTTTGTGGGTTTTTTTCAAACTTTAATCTTACTTCTGAAGGACTGGCATTGAAATGTCCTTAACAAGGGACCCATGAAACGAAGCATGATCCCATTAATGACAGATTTTTCTCAAAAGCAGTTTATTAGACCATGGTTACAGTTGTGTGACATTTATTTATATCATTTTGGACAATATTCTGTCATATTTTGAGGTAATACTGGTGTAGGAATCATATGAGTGTCAACAATGTAAATATCTACAATTTCGATGTCAGTGCATAACAGTCCCACAGGCGCCAAGATGTACAATAAATCCAGAATACATGAGCCAATCACATGGGGTTTGCCAGATCCAGCATCTCATTGTGATGTCAACATAAACAACCAATTTGAGATAGGACTTACGGAATACGAAATGACCCATCCACCAGAGGCCATTGCAGAGTTGTATCCCTTAACTTGCCTGGATCCTTGATTTGTCAACAATTTGCTTCACCTAGTCACCAATGTTGTAAATGTCCTTTGATCTAGGGGCTCACGCTCAGTGTAGAGTTGTTTCCCTTTCCTATCTGCTCAGATACAATACATTCCATTCTTACAGGCTGCATCTGAACTAAATACACAACCTGGCAGTATGTATTCTGTGGGCCTCATTGTACCTAGTTATTCTCTGTTGGTGAAAATAGTCACAATCAGCTACCATGCTGCCTCTCCAAGTATCTCCAGCCAAAAGAGCTAACTCCAACAGTCATCCATGCTGACATGGTGTCAACTTTAATTCTGAGGAATGAACTAGAAATGACAAATATGTCAGCATGCTGGGTTCCAAGGCTTCTGGCTCCTGATCAGAAACAGTCCAGGTTCATCATTGCTTGTGAGAATTTACATCATTTTGAAGCAAACTCAGCTAATTTTGTTGAGCAATTTGTCCCCAAAGATGAATCTTGGGTTTACCACTATAGCCAGTCACTAAACAACATTCAATGCAGTGGAAACTTCTAACATCTCAAACGATGAAGGCAATGGCTATGTTTTCTAGGATTCCTAAGGTAATTGACTGGTGGACTACCTCCTGAAAGGCAGACAATTAATAGCCAATATGTTGCTAATCTGGTAAGGCATGAGAACATCAAGACAAAATATCTTGAAAAACTCACTAAAGGTGTGTTTTTCCCACCAGGACAATGCACCTATGCACACACAAGTCTGTTGTTGCCGTGGCTGCAAATGCATGAGTGTGGCTTTGAACTTTTGGTACATCCTTTGCTTTCACCAGATTTGGCACTGTCAGATTTAACCTCTCCACAAACTTGAAGAATGAAGTGACAAGCATTATTCAAAGGTGATAATGTCATTTCTGCTGTGGATGACTTTTTACACAACCATAAGGCTGCCTTCTGCACCAGGGACACCATCATCATTGGCAGAAGTGTATGAACCTCATAATGGATTTTGTTGACAAATCAGTAGCATTGGTCCATCAGAGTTCCAACACAGCCAGGTCCATCAATGTACACCATCAGAGTTCCAACACAGCCAGGTCCATCAATGCACTCCATCAGAGCTCCAACACAGCCAGGTCCATCAATGTACTCCATCAGAGATCCAACACAGCCATGTCCATCAATGCAGTTCGTCAGAGTTAGGCTCAGAACATTTTAAGCCACCCATTGTATGTCATATGTCTTGCTGTCCACAAAAAGCTGTCCTGTAATGACTTACTGAAACACAAGCAGTATGTGTTATTCACCTGACTTACACATATGCTCAAACCTCTCTTGTGCAGCAAAAGAACCAAACACTCATTCCACATACAATATTGACCCTTGTCATGTCAAGAGTCAGGGTCTTCTCAAGTTCATAGGCAGTACTGCAAGAAGGATTGTAGTTTAGTGGAACTTGGGAAATAAGATAGTTTGTTTACCAAAACTTTTTTTTTATCAATAATTTTGCTTAATGTTGATTTCTAATTGTCACTTAGACTATAAATATTTTATGATTGTTTTATTCTGATTGCCTTTTGAACTGTAATCTATTTTGGACTACATATGTACCATTTTTAGCTTACATGACTGAAATGAGTTTCTGTCATGGCCTTGTTGTCTGGCATCCAGTGTCCAGCATTGGCACCATCTGTAAACATCTTTGCACAAACCACTGGACCAATGGAACTGAAACTTCACATACTTGTTCACACCATTGATGACATCTGAATATGCTCAAGTGATTCAAATCTGATTTTCAATATAGCTGCCGCAGTGAGAATATTGAAATAAAAAGAATTATGGCCATTTTTCATCCAATCTAACACCAAATGTAATGAAATTTGATATAGGTATATTTCGTAGTGGGGCTCCAAACACAATTTCTGTTTTTTAAATGTTTCTCGTTGTTGGACATAAGTTTTGTTCAAATGATTAGCGATTATCTTAAGCTCAGAGTATAAACTATGTGTAAAGTAAATTTCACGGTTGTGTATTTTAAGAATATTGAACAATAGAACATTCGTTCATTCGAAGCTTGTTCATATTTGTTAATACTTTGACAATAGTACATATGCCGAAAGTATTTGCATATAGCAATGCTAACAATAATCTTCTATGCTGACATTTTTAGACTATATGTACAGGTGAGCTTCAGTGTCATGGCTTAATTACATAAATAAATATTAATAGATCTGTTTCATATTTGTTTCCTATAGGTGTGATATGAGTGCTACTATATTTGGGGTTGCAGGTGAAACAAACATCTTTTATTACAAAAATGATATTACTAAAGAAGCCTTTCTTTTGTACATTCTTCAGGTTTTAAGTAAATAATTACCTATCAAATAAGAATACTTTCAACATTTTGACGAGGGAGTTATTAAATGGTTAGCTGTTCATATTCCTTCCTTAACCCAACACATATTTATAATGAGTCTCAACATTTGGAGGGTTGTATATTATTTGAAGATATCTGTGGAAGTAGACTTTCATGTCAGCAAGAAATCGATGCAAACTTAACCTTGCAGTACTTCCATCTCCCTAGAGACAGTCAGCTATGTAACAGAGCTTTTGAAGCAGTTTCCTCCTCCATGTTAATTCAATTTCTACATTTTAACATCTTTCTTATCCACATACTGGTATTTAGGTTTTCGCGTGGCAAAAACTAATTTTGTAGAAGGGTAATAAAGTTATAGTCACCTCAGGTTTGTGAGGCACTATCAGCCACTTGACAAACCTTCCCCAGCTCACTCAGTAATGAAGTTACAATCTCCTTTAAGAAGCCACATATGCTTTTCCTTTCAACATGAAACAAAACCTTTATGCATCAAAGGTGTCTGAAGTCTGAAGACAGTGTTAAGATTCGATGTATCATTGTGGGGCAAATACTCCCAAGGAACCATTTCGTTTCAGAAGTTGGTACAGTATTTGAAAATTGAGCATCTATTTCTCCTTAATCACTGGCTGCCCTGCCCTCTCTCATGACCTGGCTGTGTTGGTGTGAGATCCTACTCTCACATGACATGGCTTCCCTGGTGTGAGATCCTACTCCCACATGACCTGACTGTGTTTGTGTGAGATCCTACTCTCACAGGACCTGACTGTGTTGGTGTAAGATCCTACTCTCACATGACCTGACTGTGTTGTTGTGAGATCCTACTCTACCATGACCTGGCTGTGTTGGTGCCAGATCCTACTCTCACATGACCTGTCTGTGTTGTTGTGAGATCCTACTCTCACATGACCTGACTGTGTTGGTGTGAGTTCCTACTCTCACATGACCTGACTGTGTTGGTGTGAGATCCTACTCTCACATGACGTGTCTGTGTTGTTGTGAGATCCTACTCTGCCATGACCTGACTGTGTTGGTGCCAGATCCTACTCTCACATGACCTGACTGTGTTGGTGTGAGATCCTACTCTCACATGACCTGACTGTGTTGGTGTGAGATCCTACTCTCACAGGACCTGACTGTGTTGGTGTTAGATCCTACTCTCACATAACCTGACTGTGTTGGTGTGAGATCCTACTCTCACAGGACCTGACTGTGTTGGTGTTAGATCCTACTCTCACATGGCCTGGCTGTGTTGGTGTTAGATCCTACTTTCACAGAACCTGACTGTGTTGGTGTGAGATCCTACTCTCACAGGACCTGACTATGATGGTGTTAGATCCTACTCTCCCATGACCTGGCAGTGTTTGTGTGAGACCCTACTTTCACAGAACCTGACAGTGTTGGTGTGAGATCCTACTCTCTCATGTCCTGGCTGTGTTGGTGTGAGATCCTGCTCTCACAGGACCTGACTATGTTGGTGTTAGATCCTACTCTCCCATGACCTGGCAGTGTTTGTGTGAGATCCTACTCTCACATGAAGTGACTGTGTTGGTGTGAGATCCAACTCTCACAGAACCTGACTGTGTTGGGGTGAGATCCTACTCTCTCATGTCCTGGCTGTGTTGGTGTGAGATCCTGCTCTCACATGACCTGGCTGTGTTGGTGTGAGATCCTACTCTCACATGGCCTGTATGTGTTGGTGTGAGATCCTACTTTCACAGGACCTGACTGCCCTGGTGTGAGATCCTACTTTCACAGGACTGGACTGCCCTGGTGTGAGATCCTACTTTCACATGACCTGACTGACTGCCCTGGTGTGAGATTCTACTCTCCCATGACCTGGCAGTGCTGGTGTGAGATCCTACTCTCACATGACCTGGCTGTGTTGGTGTGAGATCCTACTCTAGATCCTACTCTCACATGACCTGTCTGTGTTGGTGTGAGATCGTACTCTCACATGACCTGGCAGTGCTGGTGTGAGATCCTCCTCTCACATGACCTGTCTGTGTTGGTGTGAGATCCTACTCTCACATGACCTGACAGCCCTGGTGTGAGATCCTACTCTCACATGACCTGGCAGTGTTGGTGTGAGATCCTGGTCTCACAAGACCTGACTGTGTTGGTGTCACATGACTTTGTTGTGCTGGTCTCCATGAGTTTTCTGTGTTTTCAATGTTATTGCTATGATATTATTATGTTATTCCTCTTAATCACACATTTGATTCATTCAGTTTGAAATTGCATTAAAATCTTAAAATTAAAAGATTTTTATCCACTACTTAATGTTTTCAGAGTTAATTCAACGGTTAGCCTATCAATCTCTATCCAACTTTCAGATTTAAAAATATTTCATTACATAAAGCGAGCAACTTCTAAAATCCTTCACACCAACACCTCAGTCCTTTAACAAAACAATGGAATGTTATCTGGAAAAAACATAAAATGGTACAGCTTTTCTTTTCAAGTGTAGAAAATTCATTTATCCCCATTCTAGCATCATTACAACTATCACATTCTGAGTGATCAACGTTCTGATGTATGAGGCTCTGGCTGTTGTCTTAAAAGATTTGAAGCCCAAAAACCTTGTTTGGAAATTGCTAAATGAGTTTCTGCAAACATCAAAATGTTTCCATCAGCTTGCAAAGAGGAAACGCATGATTTGTAATTGCCATGTTTATTCCCAGTCCAAGGGATCTGTTAGAAAAAGATCTGTGTACCTCACAGCAGTAATAACATGTTTCAGCTGTTCATAGACTGTGATTAATGAAAGTCATTGTACAGGGGAATAGAGTACTTGGTTGTACTTGACTTGATAAGAGGGTAAGCATAATCAAAAGCCGACAGCTTTTCCCATGACAGATATTATCCTACCCTTCCTGTATCGCTCACATGTGATTATATAAGGCGTTTTACAACATAATACTGACAAATGATACAAAACAGGTTCTACGGTCTGTTTTTGTCAAATTACAGAATTGCATGATACGTGATTTAGTTGTAAAATAGGCTGATTGGCAGAGTTACAATTTCACGGCTTGGGCAGATATCTTGAGCTTCCTTTAAGAACATTAGTATTAGACACAGATATGCTCAATCGATTGGAACAAATGTCCCATTCTGGTAAAAGTGGTAACAAGATGGTGGCAAGAACATGTAAGCTTGAAATTTCACCCAGAAAGCTTCCTTGTTTTTCTTTCAGCTTCAGTAAATATTCATTTCGAAGTATATCTGGTGATATTGACAGATACCCAAGAAGCCTTTAACACAGAGTGAAGCCCACTAAGGTATTTCCTCTTCTTATGTGGCTGCAAATTTGCTGCAAATAGCATGAAACCTACAGACTCAAGTTTGTGTAAGCTCCTTATATTTTGTAACGATCTGATACAATCGACATAACTGATCACCTGATGTTGTAATTTGGATCAGTATTGGATGGACTGGAGATTTCTTCCACTTTGTGATCCAAGTTGAACAAACGACATGAGGATCAGTCAGTGGTGGTGGTTGCTATATTGTTGCTGTCAAATACTCCAGGTTGAAATCCTGCTCTGTGATGCCATTTTTGGATGTTTGCTTCATTTGATGACTTTTATGAATTATCATTCCTGTTTCAGATATACAAGTGAACCAAAAATATTTGCACAAGAATTTATAATGGAAGCCTACAAATGTTAGTGATGCTGATCTTACTTGTTTCTTTTGATATTTTTATAACCTGAATATAAGCAGCTTTCTAAAACACAGAAAACATCAATACTTTTATTTATTTATTTGATATCATCTTCCTACCCCTACACCTACATGTATTACCCTACCCTTACCCTTACCCTTACCCTTACCCTTACCCTTACCCTCCCCTACCCCTACCTTCGCTACCTTCCCTTACCCTCACTCCTATCCATCCCTTACCCTTACCCCTACCCTTCCCTTTCCCCAACCTTACCCCTACCCTAACCCCTCTCATATCCCTACCCTTCCTTTACCCCTCCCTTACCTATAACCTTACCCCTACCCCTACCCCTACCCCTACCCCTACCCCCTACCCCTACCCCCTACCCCCTACCCCTACCCCTCCCTTACCTTCACCCTTACAATAAAATGACACTGTGATATATGCAACATAACACTATGATATATGCAACATATAGTGTATTTCTAAATATGTTTCAACTCCAAATCTATCAATGCTTGCTTCAATTCCTCTCAGTGACCCGTGTTCTGACAGTTTGGATGCTAGCTAACTGCCCATGAAAGACCTGGTAGCAGACAGGGCCATTATGTCACGACTGGTATATCTACCTCCAGGTTACAGTAGGATAATATGCATGCCCCAAGGTTGTATGATGAGAGTTAATTTCAGGGATGGGACAAATTGATTGATGGGAAGCAAGTAAACTGTGATGTGTGCAACTACTGAAGAACTCTCGAGAATAAGTGCTTATTATTAAGATTGTTTAATCTCAATATTGGCCATTAGTGTCTAACCGTCAAAGTGGATCAAATGATATTGTTAAAGCTGAATGGATGATCAATCAAATTAATATTCTTAGATACTAAATATGTCTTTCCTTATTACAAATAAAAGTGGAAGAAGCTGTCATTAGGAAATTGTACAGTTATGCATTAATGTTAATTTGACTGATGGAGAGGAGTTTCAGCTTTGTCTCAGAGATAGGACAGCTATTTCATCATCACAGCATATTGCAGATGTACAGACATAGTACCTTGTATGTCAAACTAGCCAAGGGACATGTAATGTAAGAGTTAATTGGAATATGGATGCCTTGGAGGCATATCGTCTTAGCATAAATTGAATTGAAGCATCAAACAAAACAGATGTAAGATTCAATGAGGACATTGAGTGTTAAGACATTTAGTCATAATACCTTGCCCTATAGTTGGTGAGCGTGCATTGCCTCAAGGAGATGGGTGAGAATGCCTTGCCCTGAAATGGCTGAGAATGCCTTGACTAATATTAGGTGAGATTGCCTTGGCCTAAATTGGATGAAAATTTCAAGACCTTATGTTGATGAAGTGTCCTGCCCTGAAATTGGTGAGCATACCCTGGCCTAAAAAGAAGGAGAACTAATGCTCTTCCCTGAAATGGGTCATAATGCCATGGCCTGAATTAATGAAAATGCCGTGCTCTAAAATTGTTTAGCATGCCTTGGCCTAAATTGGTGAGCATGCCCTGGCCTGAACAGAAGGGGTAATGGGTCATAATTCCTTGGCCTGAATTAATGGAAATGCCTTGCTCCATAATTGTTTAGCATGCCTTGTCCTAAATTGAGTGAGGGTGCCTTGGCCTAATTTGGGTGGGGATACCTGGGGCTAAATTTGGTGAGGATGCCTTTTTCTAAAATGGGAGAGGATGCCTTGGCCTAATTTGGGTGGGGATACCTGGGGCTAAATTTGGTGAGGATGCCTTTTTCTAAAATGGGAGAGGATGCCTTGGCCTAATTTGGGTGAGGATGTCTTTGTCTAAAATTGGTAAGGATGCATCTACCTAAAATGGGTGAGAATGCCTTGGCTTAATTTGGACGAGGATGCCTTTGTCTAAAATGGGAGAGGATGCCTTGGCCTAAAATGGGGGAGGATGCCTTTGTCTAAAATGGGAGAGGATGCCTTGACCTAAATTGCGTGAGAATGCCTTTGCCTAAAATGGGTAAGGATGCCTTTGTCTAAAATTGGGAGAGGATGCCTTTGTCTACAATGGGAGAGGCTGCCTTGGCCAGAAATGGATGAGAATTCCTCGACTAAAAATGTGTGAGAATGCACTGACTAGAAAAAGGCAAACACCAGATCAGTAGTTGTATACAGTTGTATAACTCTACCTCATATACGCGTCCAAATTTGATGGGGATGTTTATATCTTTCCAAGATACACAAAAATTATTCTCATAATATGCCATGTGTATATTTGAATAGAAAGATACACATGGTTATCCCTGTCAGAAGTTAAGTAGTATACAACAATGCCATTGCTCAGGTTACAAATGCAGCAGTGTAATGTACTATTGCCTTCGTAAATGGCTCATCTTTTACAACTGGCAACAGGGTGGTATCCATTTCTGTATAGGGAATTACATGGACAAAATGGCTGCAGTGGACTCTCAAGTGACTTAGTCAGTGACGTTCATGTGTAAACCATTGCAACTGGTTGACAGTATTGTACATGACCATGGTTCAACAGAGATATGTTTTGATGAAAAATGACACATGAAAATGTACATTTACTTATTATTTCATTATGGCTCTGGATATATGTATGTATCATAGGCTTGTTGACTATTAGTAATAGTGTTTAGGTTTCTTCTTCTTTTCAACCACCTCCGTGGTCTAGTGGTAGAGTGTCCGCCCAGAGAGCGGAAGGTCTGGGGTTCGATCCCCAGCCGCATCATACCAAAAGACGTTAAAAGATGGTACTTGTTGTTACCCTGTCTGGCGCTCGGCATTGAGGGGCTAAAACAAGGACTGGTAGCCTCGGAATCAGTATACTGTGTCTGAGTGGGGTATTCATGTTAAACTGCGGCATGGTATCTCAGTGGGCTAGCACTAAAAATCAGCATCAGTCCGGACTAGAACAAGCAGCCACACACACACATGCATGCACATCGCTATATAAGTGCAATAATCTTGGACGCAACATTACACCCAATTTCATCTCCTCACACCTTCTTCTCCTTTTCAAACTTTGGGGGTGATTTTGTAGTTAATATGACCATCAGTGCATGATGATATGATTAGCACACACACATTGTTTACATTTCTTCAAAGAAAAATGTGGGGCGGTCGGGTAGCCTTGTGGTTAAAGCTGAATTCGATTCCCGACATGGGTACAATGTGTGAAGCCCATTTCTGGTGTCCCCCGCCATGATATTGCTTGAATATTGCTAAAAGTGGCATAAAACCATACTCGATCACTCAAAAAAAAAAATTGAATAGATCATTCTGTGTGGACTTATGGTGTAAAACTCACTCACACATAATGGCACATATAATCAATCATAATTTAGTATTTGAATGGCACTTAGAGCTGATACACTTAAGAGAGAGAATTTATTGATGTCAGCTTATTTATAATAACTTGAATAATAACTTTATAATTATTTATAATTTTATATTAAGTGGACATCCATAAATTCTCTCTCTTAATCATATTGTAGTAAAAATCACTTAATGAAATGGCTGAGAAAGTGCTGACTACAGCACAACGACTCCATCACTTGATAATCCCTGATTGGTCATCTGCATGACCTTCACCCTCATCATGGGCTACATCCAGAGTGACTGTGATAGTTTGTTATTTTTGCCTGATTGTATCTCCCACTCTTTATACATCAATTATTAATCACATTAATTTGAAAGTGAATAACATGGAGATAAACCTAGAAACCCAAAAAAGATTACAAACATTGTAATTTACCTCAGGGTTGATGCAAGTTTAAGTTCCTCTAAGTCCATCTTTCTCTGTGTCTGCTCCCAAACTCACACAAAACAATTAGATTATACTATTTTTAGATATGTACCACCAATTTGTCACAAAAGTGATTTTGGTTTGTAAACTAATTTTGCCAAACATCTTAGGAAATTCCAAGGATGACAAGATCACACAAGCTTAAGGGATAAATTTGAATTGAATGATGAGAATCAGCTGGTGTGCTACCAGAAAATGATGATGTTACCCGATCAGACTGCACAGGAGATATGTTATATGTCCAATAATGGGATCTTATCTATTATATAATGGAAGCAATAATTTCCTTACCAGCTGAGAGAAGCCTATGGGGATGCTTTAAGAATGTAGGATATTATTTAAGTCTGGTATCCAGAACCTAATCTGGTGTAATGACAATGAAACGTTTTTGCTGATTTGACAAGAAAGTGATGGAGTGTGAAGTTATAGTATTGATAAAATTTGTCATGTGGAATTATATTTTTATTCCTTACTCCTTAGAAGACGTGATGCATTTTTTAAGACGTGGGTATCTATGATTTATTCTGCATGATTTAGTTGATGGAGACACCAGCTCGTTGAATATGCTGGGATTATGGGTTTGTTCTTTATCTGTCAGAATGAGTAAGTGTCTGATATGTCTAATACTGTATGTTGTACTCTACATTGGGTTTGACAAAAGTTTTTTATTAATTTTTTTTTTGTATTTAAGATTGTAGTTTGTTTTTTGTATGTTCTTTTAATTGCTTTAATAATTCAAAATAAGGGTAAAGTTCAGTTAATAGTTTTCATGCAATGATTGAAAATTGAAGTGGATCGACCACCTTTTTCCCATCAAGTTAGCTCTCCAGAACTGAGTGAGTGAGTGAGTACGGTTTTACGCCGTTTTTAGCAATATTCCAGCAATATCACAGCGGGGAACACCAGAAATGGGCTTCACATATTGTACCCATGTCGGGAATCGAACCCGGGTCTTTGGCGTGACAAGCAAACGCTTTAACCACTAGGCTACCCAACCGCCCCCTTCAGAACTGAAGGTCCAAGTGAACCAGGAGATAATGCATTGTCCATCACCTGCATTCTTGAATATTAACATTTTTGCTTGTACAATGTAGCATGAAAAGGTTTCTTCAGTGAATAAGGCAACAAAACCCTTTCCATATCCAACTTTCTCATGAGCATGTGTTTTTGAATCACTATCAGATAGTAATGATACCAAATGTTTGCAAAACAGTGAGCGTATCCTGCCCCACGGTGGCACCCTTCACAAAAACATGCAAAGGCGAGTCAATTGTTTACCTGAGAACATAGGAACATATGGTACAAGTCAACATAGGGAATTGCATCGGACAGCATTTTTGGCACTGATGCATCAATTTAGAATTGTTTTCCACATGTCTACCATAAAACTTTTTGAAAGTTTTACAGAGGCCTTTAATGTTGTAATCTTGATCAAACAACCTCTGAGCAAGAGTCATATGACGCTTTTGAAATTTTAGAAGAAAGAAAATGCTCGATTCTATTTCAAAAGTTGTGAAATGTAAGCACAAAGGCTGAAGCAGCAGGAATATTGCTCGACATGAAGGGAAAGTTGACTATTGGAAAGTTGAAATCATCCCTCTTGTACAGTCTTGTGGAGAGTACAAGGGCATGGGCATCCCAGTTGTCTTATGTGCTGCAATTTGTTGTGCCAGAAACCTACAATCATGGATTCGAAACCCGTTCATCAAGACTTTTTTCTAGTTTTTTAAGCACCATGCTCCATGATTCACTACAGTAAGCTGACACACTGTGATATAACTGGAATACTGTTAAGCGCAGCATTATACCAAACTCTCTTATTCAGGCTTTTATACATCAAGCTGATACACCATGATATGACTGAAAGACGTCCAAGCAGTTTTATGCCAAACTCACTCTACTCACTCACACATGATTGAGGTGAGGTGAGGTAAAATGGGGTTTAACGTACATGCATGTGTGAGTGTGTGTGGCTGCTTGTACTAGTCCGGACTGATGCCGATTTCATTGTGCTAGCCCACTGATATACCATGCCTCAGTTTAAGATGAATACCCCCCTCAGACACAGTTTACTGACCCCGAGTAGAACAGTCCTTATTTTAGCCCCTTAATTCCAAGCATGGTAACCACAAGTGCAATCTTTTAATGTCATTGTTATGATGCAGCCGGGGATCAAACCCATGACCTTGTGCTCTCTGGGCAAACACTCTACCACTAGACCACGGAGGTGGACAAACAATATTGAGCTGGGTATAGACAAACCTACAGATAATGTGAACTGATCTGAACCAGTGAAAATCTTAATACCATGCCAGTATGTTGGCATAGGATCACTTTATCCAGCCTGCATAGACATTTGTAAGGATAGGTAATGTTTTATAACTTATTGGGGACATTGATTGTGGTGATAATATGCAACAAGATTCCAGCAAGAATAATTTTTTCAGAAGAGCTGGGTGACCACATGGAGATCCGATGGTCATAATTGCTGCTTAAGTTGGACTGGTCTTGGATGCAACACCAAGTCCAAACTGTGACCTGATGAAAGCCCACCGAAACTATCATAACCAAACAAACTTCCTGTTATTCTGGTATATTATTTCCATTGAACATCAGCCAGTTCTCAGGACTGACTGACTCATTTCATGTACTTTGATAGTCAACACTTTATCCTCAACTTTAGTTTGTGAACAAGTTCAAGCTAATTACTATGTCACAATAGAGACAGTGTGAGAGCATTTGCATTGCAGAGTTGCATCCCTTAGCCATGTCAGGTTCTGCTAGGAGGAGCTTCCAGTCCAAGATTAACCCTGATTATGATCCTTGATCTATCATCACCAAACCAGTGTTTTGGGGTCTGACCAAAGTGGTAAACTAGTAAAAATAGCATCACTTTAAGTATTCATCCCACATTAAACTTACATGCCATAACTTAACTGAAATACCCAAACTCACTCACTCCCTTAAAATGAGCACCTGAACAATATGCTTTGTTTCTGGCTGAAAGGGTGGATGTCTTGTTATTAGGAGACTGCCTCCATGATCTAATGGTAGAGCGTCCGCCCGGAGAGCGGAAGGTCCGGGGTTCGATCCCTAGCCACGTCATACCAAAAGACGTTAAAAGAGGGTACTTGTTGTTACCCTGTCTGGCGCTCGGCATTAAGGGGCTAAAACAAGCACTGGTCGGCTCAAAGTCAGTATACTATGTCTGAGTGGGGTATTCATGTTAAACTGTGGCATGGTATCTCAGTGTGCTAGCACTATAAATCAGCATCAGTCCGGACTAGTACAAGCAGACACACACACACCTACACATTCATGCACGTTGCTATAAAAGTGCAATAATCTTGGATGCGACGTTAAACCTTTCCTTTCACCTCACCTTGTTATTAGGTCCTTGTTGGCCTTGTGTAAGATTGTACCCTTGTTATGAGCTAAGGTGTGCCTGCTCTGGACAGTGGTGATCTTTGTCATCTAAACTCAAAGTTTTTCCAAACCAGTTTGCTGGAAGCAAGTCATTTTATGATTATTCAGCAGTTCTCACATATTCTTAAAGAAGTTTGGATATGTACAAGAAATATTTGATAATGAACAAACAATCACATCATTTGTGACGTTGATTCAATTTATTTTAATGTTTAGACAGAAAGCATTTTATTTTCTTCATAACTGGTATTCAAATTATGTAATGACAAAAAAGTAATTCAAAAAAGGCAGACAAAAAAAAAGCTTTTATTAATAATATCAGAGGTGTTTGAAGTGAGAGTGAAGGGGTCAGTTACAAGGTCAAAACAATTTATGTCCTTGTTTTATAATACAGTGATCCCTCGCTATTGTGCACTTCGATAAAGCGCTACCTCGGTTACTACGCGCGGTAACGCATGGCTCCCAAAATTTATGTACACTTTTAATACTGAGAGCTTTACACAGACATGATTGTATTGTTGTTCGTTTTTCATTTGCACATAACACTTCTCATTGCATAATCAACCGTTTATCGCTGAATGGAGTTCTAATAATCTGTTTGAAAACATCCGCAGCAAGTCCCGGAAATACGATTGTAGTCATGTGCCAGCTCTGGCACAGGTGGCACTGAAAACCATGTCCAAGTATATCTCTCCAGTTTACAAGACCACGGCATCCAGCCCTGAATGATGAATGGGATGTGATATAGCTGAGACTGCTACCTTGATCCTGCTATAAGGAAATACGTTGTCAGGGCCTAGTTCTCGGGCACATTATGGTCTAACTGTGTTACAGTCTCAGCTGCCAGGATTTATGGGCAGACATGGAGGCTCTTTAAATATACCATGTTTAAGTCATGGTAAACAATGGCTCAATTTCCAATCCTGCCTCTTAAGCTTTCCTACTTTATAAATGCTATACTAACTAAAGTTGCTGTACTAACTAATGCTTGGAAGGACATGCCAGTGATATTTCCATGGTGACAGAAGATCATCTGGGGTTATTTGTTGAAGATGTTTGATTTTCTTTCCTAATACCATGGTAATCATTATAGATTTGTAGCACACCTGATGAAAGATTTAAATGAGGCTAGCTACATTATGTGGCGCTGACTTTCATCTTTCAACTGTTAATGAAAAGTAAAGTTAATCATTATATTTTGTAATCGATGTCATTTGCTGTTGTTTCATTTTCACAGAAAAATGCATATATGATGGTTGTAATAGTGCCATGTGTATCACAGGAAGTAATTGGTTTACATATACAAGCAATTTGGAGAGCTTGGACTTCAGTGATACTGTAAATCTTGAAATTAATGCATCTCTAAATTAATGCGTCTGCTGACCCCTGGCCCAAATTGCAACTCAATATCAATGCGACTCCCCCCACCCCATTCACAGTGGAATGATACATATCCTTACCTTAAACCAACCTTACCTTTATCCAATCAAACACAAATAGCATCGCTATTAGCGCTGAGTAGATTACTTCCGTTAAAAACAATACACAGTGTTTTCCTAAAAACAACACTCAGTTTATGTGTTTATTCTGTCGACTGGCATTAAGGAAGTTCAAAGGCAATAAAACTATTGAACCAACAACAGTTCACTGATTGGTATGCGGAGAAGGTGTCAACAAACTTGAGGTGAGATGGGGTTAAATTAGGTTTAACGTCGCATCCAAGATTATTGCAATTATATAGCGATGTGCATGCACGTGTGTGTGTGGCTGCTTGTACTAGTCTGGACTGATGCCGATTTATAGTGCTAGCACACTGAGATATCATGCCGCAGTTTAACATGAATACCCCACTCAGACACAGTATACTGACTTTGAGCCGACCAGTCCTTGTTTTTGCCCTTTAAAGCCAAGAGCCAGACAGGGTAACAACAAGTACCATTTTTTAACATCCTTTGGTAGGACGGGGCCGTGGATCAAACCCATGAGCTTCCGCTCTTCGGGTGGACGCTCTACTACTAGACCACGGAGGAGGTCTTCAACAAACTTGAAGGCAGATGACAAGACAAATGCCAAGTTTCATTAATGCTGACAAAGACCACCCGCATTTACTCACATTTAATTTATGCTTGCATTTGTTTCAAGATTTACAGTACTCCAGTTTGTAAACTTTGCATCATGCCCCATCACATTGCATTCCAGAAATGTAATCATTGGTTTGAATCCTGATGGGTTTTTTTCTTGATCAGTCAGCTCCTGTGCTCTTTGGGGAGGAAGGGTAGGTCTGTGGTTAAAGCATTCACTTGTCAGTAACATACTATTCAAAGTGACTCTCTCACTCTTACGAATTTTAACAATGAAGACTGACACAGGTGACATTGATGGCTAAGGGAAAAGGCTTAGCTGATAACCATAGTTTACCAATGAGGATGGATTTGGATTTTCCTTTGGGATTTGAATCCAGCTGTTATTAATGGCCATTGTCCGGGTTGATCAGTGGAGATTTTGATTCTAGACATATACATGGCAAGTCTACCGGGTAATTTAACCTAAAATGATTGATTGGACATTTCGCATGTATTGGTCACCATGGCTACAACTCTTAAACTCCTTTCAGTGAAAAGGGGCACCAGGTGAAGGTTGTCGACCAATTTGGTTTATGAACATTTAGCAAAGGACTTGGTGTGACAAGGTCCCATTTTTGCCCAGAGAATCTTCATTATTTAAGAAATCTGTTATCAGTTATTTTCATATGAAAACTAGACTTCTGGAATCTCTGTCAAAAGACAGTTGAATCCAACTATATTATGAGCATGTGTTTTATACAGCATAAACATCAGCTCAATAAAATATATAGTCAATAGGTCAATAGATAGATGGTGAGATTTGAAGTTGGAAAATTGTCTGTTTTCACTCATTTTAGCTATACTTATCTAAGAAGTCATAATCTTGTAAGTATAATATAGAAGAAATGCTTGTTATCTGCCATATGAACATTTACAAAGTTTCCTTCAACTTTAACATTTAACATTTTCATTTACCTAACACTAGATTTGCATAAGTCTCGAAGCCAAAAATTATTAGATTAAAATCATACTTTCTAGATTTTAAAAATAATGAGAACAAGTTGTCCATATGAGAGACCCATGTCCTTAGATGTACTGTTCGCTTATCTAGACTAGCCTATTATAATGTAAAGAATAACAATCCACCCATGGGCTTATCATTCAGTACAGTCTTGGAGCAAGGCTAGCCCAAAACAGCCTTAATCTTATCTCATCCTTTGATTTATGAAAATTTTATCAAAAAAGACAACAGTCATTGATAAGATTCTATGTCCAGTATCAGACTGACCTTGGACAGTGGTAATCACAGAAACAACTATTGATAGATTGAAAACCAAATTCAGTTGATGCAAGTTTGATGAAATCACTGAAACTGGTATAGAACCTACAGGACCTATCCAGTGCAAATCTAAGATTTGAACCAACAATCAGTGAATGCAAGAATGTCTCAGACACAACGATGCAGCATATGCCAACCTGGATGGTTTTTTTAAACATATCATGTAAACACAAATCTATAAGTCTTTCTTTGATGGTAGAGAAAGTCATCCCCCACTCTACTTTAAGTACTGATGTGGTAAATTGTAAGACAAGTCCCACATTAAGACTAATCTGAATCTAAAACGTTTTCATGCACATGATTCTGCTCTTAAATAAGGAAATCAAAATCTCCCAGCAGCTTTATGCAAAAAGATATCTGTTACTTCTTCTTGTGCATATCACATCTAGCTTGCCACATTAAACTTTTCAAGGTGCATTAAGCATTTTCAGCTTGAGTAGTTTATATCCATTTCAAGATTTCATCAGAATAGTCTTGACTCAATTTAGAGATTTATTGGCTCAATGAAGTTTATTTGGGAATGTTATCCTTCAAGACAGTAGAAATCTGGAGTGAGAATGGCACTTTTTAGAAAGGACTCTTGACCATTAGCATGCTCTGCCTCAACAAAGCTGAGATTGATATGGAGATGGGTTCTGTCTGTTTTTCAATTCATCTCTACATCTGTCTCTTTCAACTGCCACATTTCATTTTCATTATCGATATCAGTATGAATTAATTGGGTTAATTAAAGTCTGAAAGAGTTTCTCTTGGTATTTATCAGTCCACTGGTCTTCATCATGTCCATTAACATTTGTAGGATGATTTCAAGAGTCCAGTTTCTTGTAAAGCAGAAGAGGGTTTGCAAACTGATGAGGACACAATTTTTCAACTTTTATGCGCTTCTGTGACGAAATAAATGAACTAGTTTCTTTCATTCAGATTGTTTTTGGACATGTCGGCGAGCGCAATCCCTTATTTCAACCCTGAGATTCCTGTAACAGAATTCCTTAAGTTCAAGGCTGCCCCGAGGGATGATCCTTGGCCCGTCTGCACCATTCCCTTCTCGCAGGTTTCGTCAAAGTATAAAACTTCTCCAACTTGCGTCACTTCTGCCTTTCACCAAGTTAAGCTGACACACAGTGAAATCACTGAAGCACTGTTCAGCGATGTTCAATTCACTCATTTATTCTTCATAATAACATTTTATCAAAAAGGAATTTTCTTTTTAAGGAATATTTTCTACAAGATGTCATTGAAAGAACCACTATACCCAATTAAGCTATCTTATAGAGTGCAACAACCTTGGAGACAACTGTGTTGAATAAAATCAGATGCAGACTGGCACGCAGATGGACTGTCATCGCCTTAACCACTGATATCTGTTTGATGGATTTCTTTAAACTAATAGCAAATGTTTTTGCCTGGAAGATACGATTTGTTGACCATCTCTGCCTTTACTCATTATCTGACAAGCACATTACCATTAGATCATTTGGGGTTATCGTCAAACTTTACTTATTTTACGTCGTAATGTCTGCTTTGACCTTGTGATAGTCAAGGCAAATAGAGCGAGCTCAATTCTCCCAATTGTAACACATTTGTGGGTAAATGTCCCATGAGGGTTGTCTTATCAACATCAATTGATCAGCGAGGTTTCATTCTGGTACAGTTCCCTTGCATTGGTAAGATCCACAAATACATGGAACAGGAGGAGAGAAAAAAAGTCCTACGGGGATAAAATCAAGATGATGATAAAAATGTCATAAATCTTTCAGTATGTTGTAAAAAGCAAATCTGCATTGGTATTGCATCCTAAAGGACTTGTCCAATTACCGTGGTGGTTCCATCTCACCCTTTATTGCCTCATCTTTCTAGCATTGGTTGTCATTACGTGCTGTGATAGAAGGAGCTATGTGCTTGTGATAAGGCAAATAGTGTGAGGCGCCAATAGTGTCAGTTTCACGAATGGAGGGGATTGAGTTTGAAATATCCTCTTTTTGAGAGCAAAAATATCAGTATCAAAGGACATCTTATCCCTGTTGATTTTCACAAGGGATATCTTATCTCTGTTGATATTGACAAAGGATATCTTATCTGCCTTGAAATTGGCAAGGTATATGTTATCCCTTTTGATACTTGCAAAGGATATTTTATCTTTCTTGATATTTCCAAAAGATAACATATCCCTATACATATTCACAAAGGATACCACATCCCTGTTGATATTCACAAAGGATATCTTATCTCTGTTGATATTCACAAAGGATATCTTAAATTACCCCTGTTGATATTTATTATCCCCCAGCATATAATGCAGGGGGAATATAGCGATCAGCCGCTCTGTCTGGCCGTCCGTCCGTCTGTCCATCCATCAATAATCATTTCCTTTTCCGGGGCAAAAACTCAAAAACCATTCAGTGTATTTGATCGAAACATGGCAAATCTATCAGTCACATATTGAACTGGTGCCTTTTGCTATCTAGGAAATTTAGTAATTTATATTTTTTATGTTTCTATGGTAACAAGTTGGACTTAAGTTCAATAAGGGTGGTGTTCGTTTCCAGAGCATAACTCAAAAACCGTTAAATACTTTCTTACAAAACTTTGAATGTCTACCAGGCACATACTGAACTTGTGCCTTTTACTATTGAGGAATTTTAGAAATATTCATTTTTTTACGTTTCCATGGCAACAAGTTGGATTTAAGTTTTGATATAGGGTGGGTTCACTTATGGAGTATAACAAATAAACTGTTAAATATTTCCTTGCCAAACATTGCATGTCTATATTATAAAGCACATACTGAACTGGTGTCATTTGATATTAAGGAGTCTTTTAAATGTTTATTTTAGAATTTCCATTGCAGCTACTTTGACATGGGCTAAGAGAAATGTTGGGTCAGTTACCTGGTTTGGGACCATAACCTGTTAAAATGGGCAGGGGATATAGATGATTTCGTTGACTATATGCTTGCTTAGTTATTGTTTCTTGTAATTTGTCATTTGTTTGCATAAAAAAAAACCCAGAAACACACTTGTTTTACTTTCCATTTCATATGGATGCGACCATGGTAGATCTTTTGTGGGTAAACAATGTATGCTTCTTCAAGAGCATTCAACTCTTGACTCATTACAAACAGAATTGCACATTTACTTGTGGTTACTTTACAGCATGGTCATCTAAGACATTGCCATGGTAGACCATGCTCATCTAAGACATTGCTATGGTAGACCATGGTCATCTCAGACATGGTCATGGTAGACCATGATCATCTCAGACATTGCCATGGTAGACCATGGTCATCTAAGACAAAGCCATGGTAGACCATGGTCATCTCAGACATAGTTATGGTAGACCATGGTCATCTCAGACATAGTCATGGTAGACCATGATCATCTCACACAAAACCATGGTTATTTCAAACTGTGTTTGAATTTGGTTGGTTGGTTTGTTGTTTAATGCCGCAATATTCCAGCTATATGAAGGCGGTCTGTAAATAATTGAGCCTGGACCAGACAATCCAGTGATTAATATCATGAGCATCAAACCACGCAATTTGGATCGTATACATGCATCAACCAAGTCAGCAAGTCTGACAACCCGATCCAATTAGTCATCTTTTACGACAAGCATACTCACCTTTTATCGCAAGCATGGGTTGCTGAAGATCTATTCTACCACGGATCTTCACGGGTTGTTATAAAATTGAAAATTGAACTCCTGACTGAACCAGACATGGCTGTAATTGTAATTTGTCTTTACAGAATGTCTCCTTTACACAGCGGTCAAAATTAGTGTATGTGATTTTGTGGTAGAATAACCCAGGAATAGCAAGCACCTTGACAATGTTTAACCTTTGCTTCTGTGCCCAACCAGTGCTTAACCAGTGTTTAACCAGTGCTTCAGTTAACAGTTACTGCTTAACATTATGTAACCATAATTGTTGATTTTAAAATGCAGTGATTACAAGAAATTCAATTCCTAGTTGTGTCTACTGGGCTGACCTGAGCAGCAAAACTACAATCATTCAGACAGGAGATGAATAAAGCTAATAACCTCACACTATACAGAAGTCAAAACTTTGTGGAGATCTTGATCAAACAAAACTGCTGTCAGATTGAAAATGTGTGACTTTGTTTTGAAGTAATGACATGTAAAGCACTTCAAGTGGAAAAACTCCTGACCATTATAATCACTGACATTTATCCCTGCTGATGACAAAGAAAGTATTCAATGTCGACTTCGTGCTATAAAACTGTTTCTCCACAGTGCTTTTGTATGTTTTTTCCTGTTAATGTCAGGCAAATAAAATTCCTTGTAAATCATTTGTCAGACCTTCTGAAGCAGAAATACTGTATAAAGTATACATGAAAGAAGCGGTATACATGATTTGACAGATGTATAGAATTGACGTTATTGAATAAGTATTTCATTGTTATGCACATGAACATGAAGTTAATGTCTGTAGTGCAGTACTTCAAGTAGTCTTTAGGAAGATATCATCAAAGACCTGTCAAAACTACTTATAACGTGATACTGTCATGCTTAACTGAGACATTGAAAAATCTCTTTTTGGCACGCTCTCTGCAACAGATGGAAATATTGCTGAAAGAGTATTATTTTAGGCAGTACATTATCTGTATTTTTTTCTGTTTGAATTGTTAAGACATACTTTTTTATTTTGTGCTGCTTCAGGTACTATTCAGTCTCTGATTTGGCTTAAGTTATGGTCATCGGGATATATTTTGGATGACCTCAACACTTCTAAGTCTCTACTGTTATATCATGTCAATTTTATGTCCTTTGAGTGGCAAAACAATAAGACATATGAAATTTTAACTAGCTTGAAAGAATCAAATTCGCTTTGAAAATGATTTGTAATGTTGAATGATTGTGATATATGTTTAACTGAAGAGCTTTTTGATCACTCTGCTTTCAGAATATTAAGTTCAAGAATATTACTTCAAATGAGTAACCCTGAGATTGTGTGTATTTTTTTCAATGTCTAGCATGACTGTGTTCTTCCTCATTCACATCATTTAGAATACTCGATAAAATGTTGGTTCAGCTTTAAGTTTTCTTGTACATATTTCTTCTTTGATCATTTATTGACATTTTCAGAAATCTCAGCTTTGAATTTGGCAGAGGAGAAATGAGCTTATGTGGTAATTGATATGGTTATTTTGATTTTATGTTCCTATATTTGTCTATACGAGCCAGACATTTAGTGGAAGAACAGTTCAAGTTTTAAGATGCTTCCTCAAGATTTACTGTTGGAACTGACAATATGTCTTGACCAGATTTACCGACATGGGTACAATGTGTGAAGCCCATTTCTGGTGTCCCCTGACGTGATATTGCTTGAATATTGCTAAAAGCGGCGTAAAACCATACACACTCACTCACTCACTCGACCAGATCTTGGTTTTAACATGAGACAAACTAAGTGACATACTAAATATAATCTGAAAACTTTTTATATACAAGAGTTACCGTTCATTTTCTCTAACATACTTTTTCCATATGTTCTTAAAGGTCATGTTCATGTATTTTGTATGGTCTCTAATATACTCGGGGCAGTGGAGTAGCCTAGTGTTTAAAGCATACGCTTGTCATGCCGAAGATCAGGGTTCCATTCCCCACATGGATACAATGTGTGAAGTTCATTTCTGGTGTCCCCCACTGTGATACTGCTGGAATATTGCTAAAAACAGCATAAAATCCTACTCACTCACTCACTCTAATATACTCAAGTAGATGTGACGGCAAATGGCACAACTTTTGCATGAAGTAATGTCAGTAAGGAATGGATTATGGGATGATAATTTGCTTCAACGACATCTTAACCGAGTCTGTTATGTATAATGCAGAGATAAATAAAGCAAAATGAATTACTTTTGGGGCATATTTCACTCATATTGTACAATCAAGTTCATATTTGTGTTACCCTGCCAAATCCCAATATTTGTTTCACCTGAACTAAAAGTTGAGGTGAGCTAATGATACATTGTCCAGGTCCTGTAGTCTTTTGTAAATGTTTATTAAGCAGCCCCCTGTGATTGGATGACATTAAACATCAAGGTCACTAAGTATGAACCATACATATAAAAGTTTTTGGGTACACATTAACTTGAGTATTTATGAATGGAATTTGAGGGAGCTTAGTGTGTATGATCTCAAAAGTATACTTAGAATGGTATGGAGACTTTATATTTGTAACTCCTAAGATTGCAACACGTAATATTTTGCATGTGATTGGATGATGTTGAATGTCAATGTCATTTCTTGTGTGAAGTAGACATCCCAAATTGCTTGTTTATATTTTGAGCACTTACTGCACCTATCATTGGCATTTAATGGAAACATTTATGTATATGATCTGTTGGCAGTTCATGGTTGTTATAAAAAGTCATTATACATTAGTGCTCATAGCTTTGTTAATAAAGTAACTACAAGTTCTGAATTTCAACTGCATTCGGCCTGTGTTTTCCCAAACTGGAAGTGATGTCATTTAACCGACAGTGCTTATAACTTTTGTTATTAAGGTATGGAACTTTCTGTTTCAAAGGTGTTCTGCATTGGGCATGTGTGAGGTCAACTGACATCTATGTGGTGAAGCTAAAGTGGTTCTTGATACATGTTTCTGAATGGCAGGTTTCAGGAAAAGTTGGGACGAGGCTGCTTCTGTTTTTGCATATATTGTAAACACCTTTCTAGTTCCGCATCACCTCTGAAAACAAAAGTCCTTTAAGGATAAATCCCTGCATGGATGACCCCAGCTCTTGAATCTCTAAAATGTAGACTAATATCTGATCTGATTTTGAACATAGGCAGCTATGGCAGCCATATTAGATTTGTCATTTTGGATTTTTAGTCTGACATGATATCAGCAAGAAATATTCATTCTGTTTTGAAATTCCTTTATTATGACCTCTGTAAAATTTCTAAGGAAAAAATCAGGTGAACTAGAGCCTCATGGCCCTATTTTCACCATTTCCTGGAAGTAATAATTCCTTGGTATAGGCACAGAATGGGTCAGTAAATTGATGGCATGAGCTGGAAGCATGGATGGAAAGTCAGCACTGTTTTTGTGTAACTTTGCGTAACTTTCTGAAAACTTATACACTACCGCCAATATACTGAAGCTTGGTTTATGGTGCTGTTTTTATAAAGTACTTTAGTCATATAAAGGTGGTCTCTTGTCATATTGTGTCAGGAAAGTTACACAGACACTTTGACATTTACCACTTTGCTGAATCCCACAAGCTCAGCTATTGATGCTGCTGAAAAACCATGACAGGAAATTGAGGTTTACTTGACAGAGTCAATATTCCTATCAACCTTGTGGATATGTGGGCCCCTTGTGCTCTATCTCACAGTATTTCTAGGGGAGAGCAATAACTTATATAAACTAATATATTTGAGATTCCCAGGTGGTTATTCGAATAATTAGACAGGCCGTCATCTTTACATCAAGTTATGTTTCCATGACAACAACATCAAAGAAGTTAAACTGTTAATTATTTTTTTCTGAATCTGGAAAAATGTTGTAATTATCTTCTATAAGAGGCTTCTATAATGGCATTTTCAATCTTTATGTCTCTTGCCAAACTCCTGAAGTATCTTCCCAAACCTTCTGAACTCATTCTTGCTTGGGATGACTGTTGACAGCATTTTATCTGCTTCAGTGTTACAGTGAGAGTTAAACACACTGTTGCACTACTGTTCCAATATGGGAACAGCTATTGTAATTGTATTATGATCATTGGAAAGGTGCCTGACATTCCTACAAAATAGACTTTCTTGCATTCTTCGACATGACAAAGGGGTTGGTGGGGTGGCCCAGTGGTTTGCTCATCATCCCGTGAAATCACTGAAATATTGCTATAAGTGGCATAAAAACATGCTCACTCACTCGGTCGGCATGATGACAAAGCCTTACATAGTCCTTGGTTCTCCAGACTGTGAGTTTTGCCTAATATAATTTTTTAACCTTTTGTGAATGGAAAACTCATGAGCCTCTCGAAATAATGTTCAGTTTGGATCAAAACCAATGGAAACGTTAATTATTAACAGAAGTTAGTTTTCATATTTTCATGTCTATTAATACTGTCAATAGTGTAGTATGGCTCAATGTCAGCTACTTAGATATTGCTATCAGCCCGTGGACAATTGTGATGCATCGATGGTTCAGTCTGTAGTCATTACACCCAAGCGCTTGCCGACATCTTCAAGGACCTGTTGTTATTGCTCCAGGAGGTTGTTGTTTAACAGCTTGTCATGGTCAGCTTGCCCAGAGGTAGGAGAGAAATAGACAAATGAAGACATGTCATGATTGATTAAAGGTTTATCTCCTGACAAAAATCTGTTTAAAAGGTTCAGTAAAAAATTCAAACTGATTTAACCCATTATTAGAATTGTATTTTGTTCTTGCCAAATTTAGGTAGGGTCATCTGTAAGACAATAATAAACTTACTTGATGTTGTCTTTTCTCACATCTGCCATTTTAAGGAACTGTTATATTTGTCATTGCCAATCTAAAGTCTACAATTAGTAAATCATATGGTGTTGAGATGGTCATAATGTCTGTATTCTGGATGTGGAATGTAATCCTCTCATCATTGTCTGAAAAATGGCTACATCAACAAGACATGTCATTACTGGAAGAAAAGAACAATGTTAATATTGCCCTTGTATATGACGCAGACAGACAGAGGGTGGAGGTTGATGGCCAACTCATACTGCAATGTTCTTCCTCTAGGACAGCAACAACATCTTGATTAGTGTAACTAGTTGAAAGAAGACGCCATGTTGATAATGTCAGTCGAAAGCGATGACTAGTGATGGATGTGCTATGTTATTGGGGGAGAGATTATTTAAGGATAATGATCCATTTCTGTCGTTGGGATACAGTAAGTTTTAATAATAAATCTCCATGGTTGTTTTATGTTCATCTCACCTGGACGGACACAACTTGGGGAACTTACGCCATAAGGCACATTACCAGGTCTTCATCATAAATTGGAAATGTTTTGCTGCTTAAACTTGTTCAAAGGAAAAAAAGTTTTTTTGTAGAATTTGTGGAGGGCGTATCCTTGAGGTTTGGTTTTGTTCCAGTTATTAGATTTGTCCAATTTAACGCGTGTTCATATGGAAGACAACCATGTGTGGATTCTGATTTGTAATCGGTCTAAAGTATCTTTTACTTATAATAATAAGAGTCAATTTCAGTGGGGAATGGAAGGTCTAAGGGTTGTGTCTTGCCTGATTGCTTGACGTTGTACTCTGATGGTGTGGATTGTTTTTTTTTGCTTTCAGTCAATGGTTTGCCTGGCCCAGTGATCGAAATGCAAAGATGACCGTAACTCCCATAGTTCGACACAGACTTACAATAGCCATCGCACTATGATCGCTTCATGCAATGGGCCCCTGATAACATTTAGTCCCCTGTGATATAGTTTGAATATTACTGATTGTAGTGTCAAACAGAATCCATTCATCTACTCATCCATCCATCGACCCATTCACTCATAGGGCATAGACTGAAAATGGACAACAGACAGTTGAGCATCTAGTTTATCATTAAAGCATGTGACGATGGTTACAATGCAAGGAACCAATTGAACAAATATCTTCTGAAAGGACAAGATTCTGAAATAGTTTTTCAGTTATAACCCAAATAATTTTAGATATATTATAAATGAACATGCTCATGTAGCAAATGTTCAAGAGATGTTTGATAAGGAAATTCATGGATAGTGATGATTTAAACCATAAGAATACAGATTATTTTACTGTGTAGGTCTTCATCTGATTTCATTAGCCCATTGATATAAAATGAGAGCATTGATTTCTTTCCATGTACAGTGTCTCCTTACTCCAGAGATTAATAAAACTCACTTTTTTCATTGTTAGTTACGTGATTTGATTCTGTGACTCCAAGATCATGTTCATAAAAAAAACTTTTGCCATGGAGCAATTCCTGGTATTCATTCCGCTGTAGGAGGATTTCTATGTCACTGTTTATTTTATTACAAGAAAGTTTTATCTGAGAGTCTTTATTACTTAAAAAACACAGATCAGGAATCCATTATGCTGGTCTAGTTATATGATGGGGGAATTTATAGTATATACATCAATTCTTCTGGAAAGCAAAACAGAAATTGCATAGCTCTTTGATGTCCTCCCAAGTTCATCCCGGCTGAATAATTGACCTCTGCTCCGATAATAATAGGACATAAAAGCAAGATTTCAGATGGACTTTGAGGATCGTATAGAGATTATTTGGTCACTTGAAATCAATGAGGACCAACCTAGTGCACATTTGTTCTAATTGCCAGTCACATTAAAGTGACTGCGCATGTTTGATGTTCAGCATAAATTGGCAAATTTAGCACCACAAATGCACAATTAGAAAGAATGATTGATTCACACTCCGTCACCCATGGATAGGCTCTCAAGTCACGACTATCAGGAAGTGTATAAAATCACTCACGATTTATGATATAGCAGAAGTAGCAATACTTAGTATTGAGTTTTCAGACAGACAGATTTATGACTGCTTTTTCTAAGCAAGGATTGAGTGCACTTTTATGCGGCATTGGACTTCATTGTAACCCAAGAAATACTGTTCGTGGGAGATCATATCATCTTTGATGAATAGGGTTTTTTCTGAACATGGTCGTTTATTTCTGAAATGCAGATACTAATGAGTTTTTTATGGAGAATATATTCATGAAGACAATGTATACATGTAATTGATTGGAAATTATATTGAAGAATGTTTTTTGTTTGAGATAATATGGAAGTTGTTCAACCAACTGATAATTCATTCATTGGCTTAGCAACGTGCAATTTTGCAGTTTTGAAAGATGGGTAATATTTTACAATCAAGAACACACATGTACGAGTGAAAAGTATCAATTATATTCTGGTATATCATTCATTGGTAGTAGGTTTTTTTCCAAAAGCTGTTTTTATTGGATTTTCCCTTTACAGCCTCTGACTCAGGCTCCTTTAGATGCAATGTTTATGGATATCAACTTTATTTTTTATACACAATGTTTCGAGGCTGCTTTTTTCACTTACAATTCAGTAGTAAATGATGATCACATGATGAAGTGTCTTGGAAACAATGTGTATAAAAAATTTGGGAGATGAACTCCACACATCTTGTGACTTTATGACCTTCAATCTTTTAAGTGTCTATCAAAGGCCTCACTCAGGTACACATGTAGAATATCACCAATATTTGCAGGTATTCATTTATTATAGTCTCCCTTACCATTTAGATTAACATCAAGTCTCTGAAATGAAAAAAAAATTCAGAAAAAAACAGTTATTAAATTATGTTAATAAAATATATTAAAAAGGAGCCCAGAGACTCTCTTCATTTTCTGAAACTGCAGTAATCTAGACGTGCTCACTATTATAGACTTGTATGGGATGTATTGGATATATTTGTTTCAGGGTATGTATGACAGACCAATCACCATTTTCATCTATTGCTTTTGCTTCTTTCTTTATTTCTAGTAAAATCTTACTTAGTTAATTGTATCAAGTGCACATATTGCTTTCAAATAGAAAAAATAATAGAAGAAATTCCTCTGAAAACTGAACACATTTTATTATCCATTGCAAACATGGAAATCAGTTGCAACTTGATATGCCTGGATCACCAGCCAGGGTAAATAATGAATGGTTGTTATAGTCAATATATCACCTGCTAGGTAAACAAGTAATAGTTGTTATAGTCATATGTCACCAGCTAGGTTAAATAATAAATGGTTGTTATAGTCAATATATCACCTGCTAGGTAAACAAGCAATGGTTGTTATGGTCAATATATCACCTGCTAGGTAAACAAGCAATGGTTGTTATAGTCAATATATCACCTGCGAGGTAAACAAGCAATGGTTGTTATAGTCAATATATCACCTGCTAGGTTAAATAATGAATGGTTGTTATGGTAAATATATCACCTGCCAGGTAAACAAGCAATAGTTGTGATAGTCATATATCACCAGCTAGGTTAAATAATGAATGGTTGTTATGGTCAATATATCACCTGCTAGGTAAACAAGCAATAGTTGTGATAGTCATATATCACCAGCTAGGTTAAATAATGAATGGTTGTTATGGTCAATATATCACCTGCTAGGTAAACAAGCAATAGTTGTGATAGTCATATATCACCAGCTAGGTTTTTCTACACTGTACAGCTAAACCTCTTGTGATCAGCAAACAACTGAGAGAATTGGGTTATATTTGTTGATTACCATAATGAGATTATGGTGACTGATTGCTCTCCGGACATGCTGACAGGAAGATCCACAAGTTAAAGGATATTGACATTTATTGCACTGGACATTGAGTTAGTTGAGATTACTTCAAAGACAATGCCCAGTACACTGACACGTAAAGGTCAGATAAACTCATCAAGGAATATAATAACTACACTTTTGCTTTATTTCAACATTGAATGAGGGGTTTCATGCTTATCAATTTTATACTCTTTCTCATGCATTGCAGACAGATTATATACTCATGCATGTGTCTGGCAAATGTATGGGAGTTGGGATTATACATGTTCTAATCAAGTAATCTGTAAACGTGCTTACATAGTCAATGGAAACTTAGAGGTGAGTGACTTAGTGAGTTTGGTTTAATGCCGCTTTTAGCAATATTCCAGCAATATCACGGCGGGGGACACCAGAAATGGGCTTCACACATTGTACCCATGTCAGGATTTGAACCCGGGTCTTTGGCGTGACGAGCAAATGCTTTAACCACTAGGCTACCCGACCGCCCACTTAGAGGTGAGGTGGGGTGGGGTGACAAGTCTTCATTTTATCCCCCTAATGCCATGCACCAGGCAGGGCAACAACAAGTTCCATCTTATCCACAAGACCTTTGAGGCAGATGAGAACTTAGATCTTCTGGTACATTCATCCTCGGTCTAGCAAGCTTGATTTGTGACTAGAGAAATATTAGAGATGGAAGGGCAGACTGATCATATGAACATATTGAGATTTTATATTTTGTAAATAGAACATGTTACAATATTTTATACCTATTGAGGTCCAATGTTCATAGTATTTAAAGATAATGGATGATATATTTTCAATCGTGGTTTTGTGGATAGAGCATCTGCTAGAGAGCAGAAGGTCAGTGGTTTGATTGATCCCAGGTTGTGTCCAACAAAGATGCTAAAAGATTGTACCTGTTGTTACCCTCCCAGTCGCTTGGCACTATGGCAATAAAACAAGGAGTCAGTATACAATGTCTAAGTGGGGTATTCAAGTTAAATTGCAGCATTGTCCTTCAGTGTGCTGGAACTATAAAATCAGCATTAGTCTAGACTAATGCAAGCAGCCACACGCAGAAATCATGAACGTGATATTAAACCCCATTTCATCTCACCTCATAGCTTAAATCTAATTGGAGCAGTCAGGTAGTCTAATGGTTAAAGCATTCGGGTTCGAATACCGACATGGGTGCAATGTGTGAAGCCCATTTCTGGTGTCCCCCACAGTGATATTGCTGGAATATTGCTAAAAGCGACGTTAAACCATACTAACTCACTCACTTAAATCTACTTTCAATGGTTCAGGGGGTGGGTATTGGGGTAGAGCTTTGGGTAGCAAATCATGGATCACTCCCAATATCACCAACCACACAGTTTTAATTATTTAACTTATCCAGAACAATTTCACAATTTAGAAATACACAATAACATTGATTACATGAGAAGAATATAATTATTCTTTTAAGTATTTCATTCAGTTAAGAAAATATACAAGAAATAAAAAATATGTGAATGACAACTCACATCTCTCGGATGGAGCCCGCAATCTCTTTCTCCCTGAGAATTTTACAACTGATCAAAACTGTCAACAAAGTGACGTCATACCGGAAGTAGTCTCTCACACGAGGATACGGTCAGTGGACGTAGTGAAATTGCATTCCACCAGTGACAGAAGTTATTTTACTTCGTGTCACGGCTATGTAGTAATATACAATGCATTTAGATGGACTAGATGCAATTTTGTAGACATACAAGGCAGATTTAAGCCATTATGCTACAAGAAGTAGTTTTGTGGAACAGACTCACAAAAATAGGTGACGTCACTATCATGTTGCCAAATCGAAACTGTTGATGTAGAACGTCTTCACATTTTGTTTTTGCACTTCAAACAAACAGTCATTAAGATCAGTGGTGATATACATTAATTCATGTAGCAATAATGTATATCTTTACGGTTGTATGCTGTATTGCATACAACATGTACAATATGATTAATCTCACTACTACTACTACTGACCGAAATATACAAAAGGCTTGTACATTACAATCAGTATCAGTTTGTAGACAATGAGATGTACAGATAATTGAAACAGTTACTTGGATTATGTGTATCGTTCGGAATGAGATGTATCATGTTTTGTATGTTTGACTTAAATATCACAGTGGATAGGCGAATGTAGGACTGGGATGGGTAGCTTGGGTACTCGGATCAGGTGGGTCCTGAGTAGGACCCAGGTACCAACAGAACTACCCAGATACATGGTTAGTCACATGATAAAGTGTTATTGACAATAACAATCAAAGTTCATGGTTACATGACAAATATTCTCATTTCTTTCTGACTGTGCACGCATTCCTCTTGACTTATATATTATTTATCAACTATTAATCTTCAGTCAACTTCAGTGTATGCATGATCAGATCATTTTGTGCCTGTATTTTTCATGTAGTTTTTGCCAAGGCTCCTTTAAAACAATTCTCAGTTGGACATTTTGTTGCCAGCTTGAGACCTACAGCGGATATCCTGGTAGGGTCGGGTAATAGGGAATTGGGTACCTTAGTAATACATTCGGATTTGTCCCAGCCCTAGGTGAATGGTTTCAGCCTCACAACCCGCTTCAACTCATCCTTGTCATTTACCATGTTTTACTCCCTAACCTAGTGTCTGTTTCTTTCACCACCTGTCTTGCTGTGGACCCTGTGGTGATTCTCGGGCTGTCAACACCCCAGGAATCAACTAATTTGAGGATTAGGTGGTCACAATGTGTGTCATCAAACTCAGATGGCTTGGACGTTGATCATCTTATCAACCACTGGTTTGGCTGACCCAAACGGATGGTCAACGATCTATATTGGAATTCTGGTTCAGAAAAGAACTCCAGGACCCCATTGTTATGAAGGAGAGGGAGAAGAAGTTCAGCTGGCCAGGCTCTTTCACATTGCATGTGTTGCTCATGCTGTCAGTCACTGGTGTGCCAGGTCCAGTCCAGATTACTTTCATGCTACTTTCATACAGTGGGCATAAAGCATTCCTTTGCTGAAATAATGTTGTACATGTTGTTCCTTGTGGCCCAGTCATCCCAATTTGAGAATTAAAGTAGATTCAAATCTATAAGGTTTGCCCTGATAATGTTTCTAGGTTTGTCAGCACCATGACTGCTCATGGGTTTCATCATCCTGGTTAGTGTCAAAGACCTCATCACTTCGGACTTCCTCCCACATCAACATAACTAAAATAGAATATAACTAAAATATATTACTAATATATTATAACTAAAATACTTTTCAGAGCAGCATTAAACCTAACTCACAGATTCATTTCAGTTCTTTTATGCTTATTATAAAACTGGATTTCCACTGATATCCAGTTGAAATATTCCATCATCTAATACATCCCCACGTCACATTTTTAAGCCTCATCTCTCTTTGAGCCCCTAAACAGTACATGAGTGAGTGAGTATGGTTTTACGCTGCTTTTAGCAATTTTCACAGCGGTAAACAATACGTAACACTCGCTTAGTGATGTTTCTTTGTTGTTTTACGCCACACTCAGCAGTATTCCATCTATATGACGGCTGTCTGTGAAATAATCAAGTCTGGACCAAACATTCCAGTCTTGACATGATGAGCATCGATTCACACAATTGGGATACGGTGACAAGCATCAGCCAAGTCACCAAGCCAATCCCATTAGTGGCCCTTTACCACAAGCATAGTCGCCTTATGCAGCAAGCATGGGTTGCTGAAGACCTAATCTACCCCGGATCTTATGGGTCACTTAATGATGTAATCAAGGTAGACGCTTCGAAGTCCACTGAGGACATCGCCACTTGCTGCTGAAATTTTGTTATGAATTAAGCTACATGAAGTAAAATATTCATTCAGTAATTAAAACATACCTCAAAACTTACTTTTTCACAAATGCACATTTTAATTAAACTTGATCTGATGATAATTTTGCTTCAGAACAATCGTATGCACTCGTAATGTATCAGTTGCTGTTTGTAAACTTCCAGTGTGATCATGTTGTGCATCTATTTTCAATTTGACTGTAATGGAGGGGCTCGAAATCATGTGACCGTAACAAGATGGCGCCTGATAGACTCGTCTGGCTCGATGTGGCATTATCACTATAAAAGTAACAAGACATTCTTATTTGAGCATCCAAGTGCTAACATAAATAATTGTTTTCAAAGGTAAAACCTGATTGTATTGGGATTGTTACAAGACATGTAATCAGAAATACTCCTTAGGGGCTCAAAAACCGATAACACAAGGAAATATATCCCGCTTGATCTCCTTCAAGAAAATCCAACTTCAACATTTCATCTTAGTGGCATTTCATTCCGCATCAACTCTAAAAGGAAGATTTTCCCTTTGTTTACTGATTCCACTACCATTTTTTTGAATAAACATCATCACCAAGGCCATGGTTTTCAACCAGTGCCTCAGCTGGATGCTAATATTTTCCATATCTGGCTACAATTCCAGCAATTGCAAAAGTATGTTGAAACCTGTGCATTGGTATCAGCAGCCAAATTTGATTCCGTGAACAAACCCAACTGAATTACTAAGAACAAAGGACGAGCTGAGAGGGCTGGGAGTGGAGTCCCATCACATGAGACTGTCCTCTTGTCAAGCATGTGATGAGCCCCCCAAGATACGGTCAGCCGTTATTTGATCACACTCTGGACGCATGTCAAGCCGACAAGCATAGCAATCATGCAGGGCTTTGTCCTCCTTAAGTGTAATGTATTTGGGTGCTCACATGTTCCTTTAGCCTTGTGCTTCATACAGTTTATGACACGTGACAAACAAAAGTGGCAGCACATCTATGCAGCATAATGAGATCTTGGAATTGAATATGAAGGTGTCCATTATGTTCGTGAAACGTTTGTCTGTGTTTACTTGATTAACGCTCAGGAAATAGGACCTTATTTCAGAAGTATTTTAAAGTCTGGCACAGAATTATGTTACCAGTGGCCCATGTGTTTTGAAAGAGAGAGTCTGCACTCTGTCCAACTACCAACACAGCTCAGATCTACATGTCATGATCAAAACGCATATAAGGCCAGACCAGGTTTCTTTCTTTGTGGATGGATCTGTTTGGCAAATGAGCTAAGATGAGATGAGGTAAGGTAAAATGGAGAATAACATCACGTACAAGATTATTTCTCTGATATAGCAACATGCATATGTGTGTGTAGCTGCTTGTGTTCGTCTAGACTTATGCTGGTTTTATAGTTCTAGCCAACCAAAGTTTCACATGGATAGCCATGCCCTCAGACAGACCTAGTATACTGACCCTGAACCAACAAGTCCTTGTTTTATCCCCTTTATGTCAAGTGCCAGACAGGGTAACAACAAGTACAATCTTTTAGCGTCTTTGGTTATGACATGTCCGGGATCAAACAACAAACCTTCTCTCCAGGCAAATGCTCTGTCCACTGGAATTAACTTCTCTTCAGTTGATTTTTCTTTGCATTCAACTCTTCAGATGTTTTGGTTGTTGTGTGGAAGCACATATGACTGCATCCATTGTTTCATGATGTCATAGCACTCCAAGTAGCGATATGGTAGCCTCGTGGTTAAAGTGTATACTTGTTATGCCGAAGGCCTGAGTTCGATTCCCCACATGGTTGCTATGTGTGAATCCAATTATTTGTGTCCGCTGCTTTGATAGTGCTGGAGTATTGCTAAAAGCGTTGAATACAATACCCACTCTTAGCATTGCAGGCTGATGTCATCTATGTCTCACAGCGGCTTCAATACACATAAAACGATCATTCTTTACCTTCTAGGACCGCCTCAATGATCTAGTGGTAGAGCGTCCGCCCAGAGAGCGGAAGGTCCGGGGTTCGATCCCCGGCCGCGTCATACCAAACGACGTTAAAAGAGGGTACTTGTTTTTACCCTGTCTGGCGCTCGGCATTAAGGGGCTAAAACAAGGACTGGTTGGCTCGGTGTCAGTATACTATGTCAGAGTGGGGTATTCATGTTAAACTGCGGCATGGTATCTCAGTGAGCTAGCACTATAAATCAGCATCAGTCCGGACAAGTACAAGCAGCCACACGAACACACACACATACATGCACGTCTCTATACAAGTGCAATAATCTCGGACACAACGTTAAACCCCATTTCACCTCACCTCACCTTTTTTTACCTTCTGAAAACACTTTGTATTTACAATGACCATAAACAATTAGCGTTTTCAGATTTATGGGCGTTTGGAATATTCAAAATGAAGAACTATTAACATTGGAAACCTCTGCCGACTCCAAAAGACATTTCCAGTCATGGAATACTCAGTAACACCACAAATCTGAACACATACATTGTTTACCTCTATTAATACATCCCTATCCATTAGTCAGCACCAATTAAGACTTCCTCTGTTGGGATGTGTCGGCAATATCAGATACACTGAAACGTCTTCGATAAGGGATTGTGGGGCTACCAAGTGATTTAGTGTAATTTAGTGTATTAACCTGACACCCCACAAAGGTACTATGGTTAATGCCAATTTTTTCTGTCGATATCACTGAAAGTTGTGTGAAATATTACACTATGCCTTTTACCCTTTTAAATGCTTAAAAGTTTTAACTTTTCATCCTTTCACATGTTTCCTTTACATTTTACCATTTTCATTATTGTTTGTCTGTATTTCATATTTCATATAATGTTTAATATTACCAAGTGCCAACATAATAGACAACCTGTTCTACTTCAGTTTAATCTTGGTTAAGCTTCTATATGTTCATGATATATAGAAAATGTTAAAACTACAGATGGGAAAGAAATCTCTGCTTGTAACCTTGAGATCAGGTCAGGGTCAGAGTCAGGGTCAGTTTCACTTCATGTTTTACTGATTCTTGTGGTCAACATGAAAAGGGATTGGAGGCCAAATGAAAATAAGAAGGAAAGGTGTCTTAGTTGAATTGAGATTAATGTTCTAAATTAAACTTTGAATTTAAGTGTGTCAAACAAAATGCAAGCCATTTGATAGTCAAATAAGCATATTCTTTTTATCACATATTCATACTATTTACTTCTTTTTAAGTAAATTTGACCACTTAGATTTAGTGAAGCTTCTGAACACTTGATTGCTACTGTATTGAACATGATAAGTGCCCAGTGCTCTCAAAATTAGAAATGGGGGCTGTTATTAGGATATTATTTTGGTGAAAAACAATAGAGTTGAAAGATCATAAATTTCATGGTTTATGCTGACAGCCTGAAATGTTTATATGTGGCAGATACATTTTTCCAGAATTTAATTGCCCATAATTAAGGATGCATATAACACATGTATTATACACGAATAAATAAGTCTTGTGTACATTGATCAATTGGAAGGGGTGCTAATAGGAATTGTTCACCAGCCAATATATTAACAAATACCCGGTATGGCAATGGGTGCTTATTACGTCGAATACCTTATATGAAATGTTATAAACTATCGAGAAGAAAAAATATATATTGATGCCAAAGAATGACCAGTCTTGATTATGCACCGAAACAGTTTCCATTGGGCGTAACAGGCAAAATAGCAGTGATGGAATGTAATATCAGGATAATGTTTTTTAGGGGTGCTTATTGGAGCGGAACGTTTAACATATCAAATATGGTACACACATTTCCTGATTTGCTCCTACTAATGTTCTATTTGTTCTGCATTGTAAGATTTCATCAAACTTTTGTCTTCAATTTGATTAATTACTTAAGAATTTATCATAAACCAAGCAACCTGTCATCATAATCTTCCATCAGGAATGTCCCAGAGTGGTCAAATCAGGACTGATGGGGATCAATGTGACCTTTTGCCTCCCACTGACTGGATACTGCCCATCTCCGTGGACTCAGGCCTTGAGGTCAAACCCTTGATGGCCAGACAACACACACCAAGTCACCCATTGTGTTCAAGGGACAGTCTATTTGGTTTTCAATTTTGTCCTAGTGTTGGCTTATTAGTGTTTGTAAATTTGGCTCTTAATCAGTTTGACGCTGTCTGTGCCTGACCCAGAGTAACTGATGAACATTTGAACATGGCCACGAACATTATCTTAAATGTTTTTGACAAATAATCCTTGGAATTGTTAGGAAACAATCACTACATGCACAAATACCATTTCTTTCTGTAGCCCAGTTCAGATGAAAATAAAAGAAAACAAAACAAATATCATTATATGGCTCAAGCCATTTGTATGTTTGATACAAAACACTATAGTTTTGTATTTAGAAATCCTTATACTGGGGACTATGAGTCAATCAAAGTGGCATTAAACCCAACTCACTCACTCACTCATCTTTGAGTTCATTACCAAACATTCATTTGCTGCACTGGTGTGTGAACATTGACTTTCACTTTTTTCACTTTAATGCACAGACCTAAACAAAGAACAATTCATTTCATTTTACGGACAGAAATGAACACTTGTTGGTGTAAAGTTAGGAGGATTCACCCTTGATGGAACATAGAGGATGCAAAAAATCTTTTATTTTGCTTCAACATCTTATTTGTCAGGAACAAATCTTTGAACCAGGAACGAAAATAACATGGGCTAACACAATGTCCAACCAGACTAATATGTTAGCATTACACCAAATCACCTCCCTGTCCATTTCGGCAACACCACTGGTCACTTGGGCTTGACCTGCAGTATTAGATCAAGTAATCTCTCGACAACTACAACTGTAATTTGACAGATAAATATCCCTTAAAGCACATGCATTTGGCTGAAGGTCAGTCAGTTGGAATAGTCACTTAAGCACATAATGCAGACCTCCCATGGAAGCTCTTAATAGATATGATGGAATTGGTTCACTGTTGTCTGTGTAATGTTCCTTCCTTTTGACTGTTTATTTGGTTGCTCAAATGAGTAAAATAGAGCTATATTGTGGTGTTGTGGCTATTCCCTATTTACTGTTTTTTACTAAAAGGAGCAATACATAGATATTGTGCCAATTCTTGTTGACTGTTTTGGGGGCTCACAGGAGTAATATATAGATGTTGTGGATACTTCCAATTGACTGTTTTGGGGCTCACAGGATTAATATATAGATGTTGTGGCTACTTACAGTTGACTGTTTTGGGGCCCAAAGGAGTAACATATAGATGTTGTGGCTACTTCCAATTGACTGTTTTGGGGCGCACAGGAGTAATACATATAGATTTTGTGGCTACTTCCCATTGACTGTTTTGGGGGCTCACAGGAGTAATATATAGATGTTGTGGCTACTTCCCATTGACAGTTTTGGGGGCTCACAGGAGTAATATATAGATGTTGTGGCTACTTCCTGTTGACTGTTTTGGGGCTCACAGGAGTAACATATAGATGTTGTGGCTACTTCCCATTGACAGTTTTGGGGCTCACAGGAGTAACATATAGATGTTGTGGCTACTTCCTGTTGACTGTTTTGGGGCTCACAGGAGTAACATATAGATGCTGTGGCTACTTCCTGTTGATAGTTTTGGGGGCTCACAGGAGTAACATATCGATGTTGTGGCCAATTCCTGTTGACTGTTTTGGGGCTCACAGGAGTAACATATAGATGTTGTGGCTACTTCCTGTTGACTGTTTTGGGGTTCACAGGAGTAATATATAGATGTTGTGGCTACTTCCTGTTGACTGTTTTGGGGTTCACAGGAGTAATATATAGATGCTGTGGCTACTTCCTGTTGACTGTTTTGGGGTTCACAGGAGTAATATATAGATGCTGTGGCTACTTCCTGTTGACTGTTTTGGGGTTCACAGGAGTAATATATAGATGTTGTGGCTACTTCCTGTTGACTGTTTTGGGGTTCACAGGAGTAATATATAGATGTTGTGGCTACTTCCTGTTGACTGTTTTGGGGTTCACAGGAGTAATATATAGATGTTGTGGATACTTCCTGTTGATAGTTTTGGGGGCTCACAGGAGTAGCGTATAGATGTTGTGGCTACTTCCTGTTGACTGTTTTGGGGTTCACAGGAGTAATATGTAGATGTTGTGGATACTTCCTGTTGATAGTTTTGGGGGCTCACAGGAGTAGCGTATAGATGTTGTGGCTACTTCCTGTTGACTGTTTTGGGGCTCACAGGAGTAATATATAGATGCTGTGGCTACTTCCTGTTGATAGTTTTGGGGGCTCACAGGAGTAGCGTATAGATGTTGTGGCTACTTCCTGTTGACTGTTTTGGGGTTCACAGGAGTAATATATAGATGTTGTGGATACTTCCTGTTGACTGTTTTGGGGCTCACAGGAGTAATATATAGATGCTGTGGCTACTTCCTGTTGATAGTTTTGGGGGCTCACAGGAGTAATATATAGATGTTGTGGCTACTTCCTATTGACTGTTTTGGGGCTCACAGGAGTAATATATAGATGTTGTGGCTCCTTCCCATTGACTGTTGTGGGGCTCACAGGAGTAGCGTATAGAGGATGTTTGTGGTGCCAACATTTGGAGGGAAATGCTAACAATTGTGTTTGCCTGCAAAACATTCAATGCAACACCAAGGACTGTAGCATCTGTTTCAGCCAATATTTTAACTCAACACAATTACCGTATTTGACATATCAATCACCCAGTGAGCATTAAAAGTTCCCAAGAGTTAGCTCATACTGAACACTACCCATTCTTCTTGGGTTTAACTGCTTTAAGCTCCTGAATTCTTCATTACCATAAAACAATTATAAAAACTACAGAAATCACATTGTAGTGTCTTGATAAAGGATTCTTGAAATGTGTTTTCAAAAACAGAGTAGGATGCATAATACGTTGAATATGGTTAATGAATAAATATGAAATCCATTATAAGACCAGATCCAATGTTTTTTCTTGTATTATGAATTATTTGAACCAAATTGGCTGGATGGATGTCGGGAAGAAACCCCGATTAATAAAAAGATGTTTTTTTACGGATTTATGGAGCCAAATTGGTTGGATGGAGAAGAAAAACAAAAAAGACTTATTGGTAACCATATTTTTTTGTATTTAGTGCACACTTTAAAACAAATACAGCTGTGTAGAGCGGGTGGTACACATTCATGCATGCATGCATGCATGCATGCAACGAGTTTATGGTTTTGTGCACAATGCAAAGACACATTACCATGAGCATGTAACACCGGAAATACCATATGAACAAATCTGTACTGATGTACGAAAGTTAATTGTGATATTATACTCTCTGGTTAGAAAAAGTGTTCATTGCTTATCTGGGCTTATGCCTGTAATCTATTTTATTAATTTGATTTAAAATTCAATTTAATACTGTTTACATTAATTTTATCAAAATCGTGTATGAAGAGATCGACAGATCACACCAACTTAGTGTTATTTACAGGAACCAAGATCAGATTACCGCAACTGACACCTTTCAATGAACTTTAGTTGTCAGAGACTGGATCCATACACCATAAATGCCATACTTTGACTCTTTAAAGTCATGTTTGTTTTTCTTTGACTTTTGTATGTCAACATGTTGTTTTCGCAATGAAAACAGCAAAAGTGCAGGAAGCCTCAAACAGCGACTCGTCAAACTGTTAAAAAAACATAACCGGCAATATACGAAAGTGCTATGGTTAAGGTGCTTATTATTGGCCTACCTTTTTAATTGAGCACAACAAGTTTACAAACACTTCACCCTTTGTCGTCATGTGTGAAATTTTGTTTCTATATATCTCGGAAAAACGATGTTCTGTGACATCGGCCTTGCAGCAGGGTTGATGGTTTCATCAAGTGTGCCTAAGCTCCCCTAGTAATCTTTCATCTCTCCATGCAATGTTATTGAATAATCCCAGTGATTTTGAGAGCTTTCAATACTTGTTTCCTAAATATAGCCTGAGGTGGTAAGTGCTAGCTTATGAAAGCGTCTTATTTTCAACATAATATACATATATTCTATGTTTCGATTCAGTAATTTTCAGTATTATTCACAGGTATGCAGGTAGTAGGTATTAATTTATTAACACTGCACACATCTAAACGTCAATAGTCCAAACAATATCTACCATAGGACATCTTTTGCAGTAAACAAATTGATTTATAATGGCAACAATGGATTGTATTGTTTTCAAATTTTCAGTATCAGAGAGCAGGATTAAATTGTGTCCCATATTTTGGCCACAGGAAACTGTCATGGAACTTCCACCCAAGCCACTACATTTGTAAAGTAATGATTCAAAACCTGCCTCCCCCTTGTGGCCATGTCGGAAGCCATGCCTGTGCTTTCCTCATGCCTAACTTGAGTGTTCCTTCCACACTTCACTGTCACAAGACCATGCAACGATTTATTAAATACTGTCATTTGTACACACATACTCGTGAATTGAACGTTGACACCTTGAGATGTTTTCAATTTGCACCGTATCAGTTCATTTCTAACTGCTCCACATCTTGTGGATGACAGAACAGGACAAGTGTGCCAAATGGCATCAGGATCACTCATTAGTTTATGTAGACAAAAGGCTCAAGACTCCATGGTTATCCGTAACCTTCATGAGTGTCTTTCCTCATTTCGCCCCTTGTCATTTATTTCGAAAGCTGTTAAGGCATGACTAGGTAATTTTTCACTAATCTTAACAGTGTAGATGTGGCTCAGTGGGTTGTCTTGTCGGGTTAAGGGGGCGGTCGGGTAGCCACTTGTTTAAAGCGTTCGGTCGTCACGCTGAAGACCCGGGTTCGATTCCCGAAATGGGTACAGTGTGTGAAGCCCATTGCTGTTGTCCCCCGCTGTGATATTCCTGGAATTTTGCTGGAATATTGCTAGAATATTGCTAAAAGCAGAGTAAAGCCATACTCACTCACACACTTTTATCGGGTTAACAATCCAAATGTCACGAGTTCGAGTCTGATGGATTTGTGGTGCTGAATTCTTAAGATGCGCCTTATTATTTTATTTATATATAGTACATGTAAAAGCTATAATGTAGTAAAAATACATGATACTGGAATATATTATTCCTGGTAAAATAATAGTTTCAGATGCAATTTCATCAGATCATTGAGACTGCCTCCATGGTCCAGTGGTAGAGCCTCTGCCCGGAGAGCAGAAGGTCGGGGGTTCGATTCCAGGCCGTGTCAAACCAAAAGACGTTAAAAGATGGTACTTGTTGTTACCCTGCCTGGCACTCGGCATTAAGGGGCTAAAGTCAGTATGGTTGGCTTGGAGTCAGTATACTGTGTCTGTGTGTGGTATCTTAGTGGGCTAACACTATACAATCGGCATTGGTCTGGACATGCATGCATGCGTGTGCATGCACATCTCTATAAAAATACAATAATCTTGAAAGCGATGTTAAACCCCATTTCACCTCACCTCATCAGACCATTGCATTTGAATTCAAAGTTATATTGTTGGTTATTTAATTTTTAACTGAATCACTGGAAGATCTGGGAGATAATGTGTGTACAGCTGATTGCTATTTTCCAGCTTTATTTACAGGACAAATTCACACTGTAATCTCAATCTCTGCATACAAAACAAATAACAGGAAATACAATCAAAATGGTAAATCATCATGTCTAATGTGTTGTCATAAATTTCACATTTTCATTGACCAATAAGTTATCTACATGTTTTGACAGCACACATGAAATAGCAGTTTCCCAAGAATGGGGGGTGCACATTATACTCAACTTCTGCAACTCCAAGGAGCAAACTTCTTGGAGCTGTAAATCTGACCTGGCAGGACATGTGGGTGTGACATTCAATGACAAATCACAAACTGTGTCGATCAGTAAGCAAATTTCTAAATTAACTGTTCTGTTTTATGACAAAACAGGCTTAAGATCTTTGTTGACATTGTGCAAAACTGAATGAGAAATTGTGACAAGAAAAAAATTAAAAAACTTCAACTGTAAGAATTGGCAAACAGCAGTATTCAGCAAGAAGTGATTTGATTGGTAGAGACGCAGCAGTCATCCAATGAAATTATTTGCACTTCTACTGATGGCAAGTGACAATGTTCTGTGATAAGAGTTACTTCCCTTTCATTAAGAAATTCATTGATATTTTAGTGTTGTTGGTTATTTTTTATACAAAAGAAAATCATCATTATTCGTTATTTTGTTTCGAAATCATGGAAAAGTCAGTTTGGCGGATCTGTAATACCTGAAGAAGAAAAATGGTCTTTTTTAATACAGAGGCCCAAAGTCCTGAAACCCTATTTTTTCTATATTGGGTTCTGTTTTTATGTATCGTGGTCCTTTTTCTCCGTAAATAGGACTTTATTTTGAGTACTGTCTGCTCATGTAACATAATGAACATTTTCTAATTGTAATGATATTTTTAATTGATGTCATACAAATATATGCTAAGGGACCAGTCATTTGATACAGGGTGGCGTGGTGTGTGTCTCTAATGTTGGGTGTTTTTGATCCACTACTGTACTGAAAATAATGACAATCCTCATATCCATGAACATATTTTTCAAGACCTCTCCTGAAAAAAACAAAATGCAAAAGCACTTTTTTGTCATGACTGTCCCCAAACATGTGTATTATATTTTATGGCCCTCCCCTAGAGACTGTCCTATTTTTTGGTGACCCTTCACTGATTCCAACTGACTGTTCCCTAATGCTGTAGAGAGCTTGTTCAAACAAGAAAGCCACAATTCACTCAAACCTATGACATGATATACACAATATTTTCTGAAACTGATTTATATGCTAGTGTATGTAATAAATCCTATTATAACTGCACCTCAGTGGTTTCATTGTGCCAGACATATTTTTCTTGTACAAGCATGATAAACACTTTTTTGAGTTATGAAAACCATTTGCATTAATTTCAGCATGGAAAACTAGAACCTTGTTAGAAGTTGGCGCCGTTACTCATTTGTCTTGACAATGGGTTTTTCTTGTGACCAAGTAATCTTAGATCCCCCAGGACTTGCAACATGAGCTAGCCAACAGTTTGAAACACAAATGTTGTCGCACATACTAATGGATATTTCTTGATCCCATTGAAGTCTGTATAACATCCAAGCTTCTCATCATGTTGCTGACCAGGGGATATTGGGCACTCTTTGCCCAGGATTCCTCCAGATTTGCTTGAAAGGACGTCAGCTTACCATATTGATGAACGTTGACTCGTAAACCAATTGCAGGAATTGTGGTAACAAGGCATTAACTTGAATTATTGTCTGACCTACAAATGATTCCATGCGTCCAGGGATGCTTTTGGACGATACGGGTTACGATCGTTGGAGTTTCAAGTTTGCTGATATACAGTGACGAGAGCATAAGAGCATTGGGACTGTTATCACAGAAAATAATTGATGCCATGCCAATAATTTGTCATTTAAGTCAGTTCTTCACATGATGTATGTAAAAAGAATTCTAAATGTCCATAACTTCTCCTTCTGTAAATAATGTATTAGCAATATCTGGTCTGAACATTTTCCATGCTGATTTCTAAAGCTGCATGATAAATACAGTCTATAGTGACAGCCTGTATCTGGAGGGATAAAATGCTTGATTTTTGTTAATGGGTATATTTAGTTATGTGTCAAGGAGGCATATTGTATTAACATTTACAAGAAGTAAGTTTGTATTTGGTTGAATATTTTTTTACTTATATTTTTCAAGGGCCGGCAAATGAAACATATTGCCTGACTGTTTTGATCAGTGTATGGTCAATACAACATGACTGGACAGCATGCAGTATCAAACAAAGTGACCAAATAAACGTGACATTTTGTCAGATGAGGACATTATGCTGATGGGGTGAATATTTATTTACCAAGATAAACAGTAATTGCTAATTCATTCATTAGGTGGTCATTCTTTACTGTAGTCAGATCAAGGTTCTACTGAATGCTAATCAAGCACATCACTGATGCTGACCTTCAGGAATCATTTTACAGAGGTCACATTCTGACCTTGACATTGACCCATGGTTGTACCAAACCTTTATCCAGAAAGGATCAAGTGGGATTGTGGATTTTCTAATCATATCAATATTAGTTTAGCCATGATAGTGGGGATTTTATGAACAAATGCTTAAGGAAGGTTTTATGTACCGGTATTTTAAAGACAAAACAGCATGCTCTTATTTTACAACTCATGCAATTTGTTTCCTTTCAAGATTGACACACAATTTTGTTCAGTGATTACACAGTTAAATGTTTCACTTTGTCTGCTCTAGTTTTGATAGGTTATTTAGAAATAATAAGCTTATACAACTCCAGAACATATCTAAAAACTATTAAATGTATAGCAGTGATATGACCTCAAATACATAGTGTACTCTGTGAGGATACTGTATTGAACAGCCAAAAAAGGCCATGTCCTTCTCAGATAGAAGAGAAAGCCTTTTACTATAATCCTGTTATTAATGGTAAAAAGCTTTACATTAATCAGATATTAACTTTTTTATTTCACACTTCCAAATCCATTTATTTGAAAAAAAGTATGAAAACCATAAGAATAAAGGATGTGGCCTTAGCCAAACCCACTGTGTGACAAGAACTGTTAGCCAGATACAAGATGAAAGAGGGAACAATGTGCAGAAAATGTCGGGCCAGTGTCAGTGCAGTGTTGTAATGTGAGCCTGTCTGGGTCTCTGAGTACCATTGAAGGTAGGCAACTGCTGGATGTCTGATGTTATCATTCATAATGATCTTCACAATGAGTGATTGATTCACTGATACTCCTATTACACACCCTAGGCCCAGCAGGATTTTTACAAGAAACCATCGGATGATCTGCATAATTCATTAATTGATTTTGTCAACAAGAAGCTATAGGTTGATTGAATGATCTTTATGAGTAAAAACAATTGGACGAAAATAGAATCTTTTTTATGAATGCATTCACTTCCATTACCCCCCAAAATGTGCAAACTACTGCTCTATCGCCATTGCTGATAATGTTGATGTTCTCTTTCTGTAATAGATAAGAAGGAATAATTTGTAAGTAGAGTTTTTTGGAGTGTTCTCCTTCTATTTACTATGTTTATGTAGCAGGGCATAGAGTCATCCCACAGATGACATCCTTACCTTGTCAGCTTGCTGACGGGGTTAACTTAACCTCTTTGGTCATGTGGACAAGGCGCCCGACCTCTGATCAGAACGTCCGTGGTTCGAATCCCGTCACGGGACATTTGCGCCCAACGTAGGGCTGAGCATGTTCATATTAGATTTGAGCAAAATAAACCTCAGTACCCTACTATGCGGCCCGGGACGTGCCTTCTGTTGATGGGGGAGTATGTAGCAGGGCGTAGAGTCATCCCACAGATGACATCCTTACCTTGTCAGCTTGCTGACAGGGTTAACTTAACCTCTTTGGTCATGTGGACAAGGCGTCCGACCTCTGATCAGAAGGTCCGTGGTTCGAATCCCATCCCGGGACATTTGCACCCAACATAGGGCTGAGCATGTTCATATTAAATTTGAGCAAAATAAACCTCAGTACCCTACTATGCGGCCCGGGACGTGCCTTCTGTTGATGGGGGAGTATGTAGCAGGGCGTAGAGTCATCCCACAGATGACATCCTTACCTTGTCAGCTTGCTGAGGGGGTTAACCTCTTTGGTCATATGGACAAGGCGTCCGACCTTTGATCAGAAGGTCCGTGGTTCGAATCCTATCACGGGACTCGGAAATTTTATGGCTGCTACATTTACTTGGGGCAGAAGGTAATGTTAGTGAGAAGTGCGCTTACAAGGTTTCATTCCCAACCTGGTGCATCTTGTGAAGCCAGTTCTTCTTGATTTAGGTTGTGACAGTAAATTTGACATCCTTGATTACCCGATGTATTATATATCCCCATTTTTTGTTATGATATGTACCCATTCATTATACAACTTCACCTCGGTAGTGCATCACCAACGTTAACATTCTCAGCACATTATTTCTCTTGCTCATGAGGCCGCCTCCATGGTCAAGAGGTTACTATAAGAGCATCTGCCTGGAGAGCGGAAGGTCTGGGGTTCAATCCCTGGCCGTGTCATACCAAAAGATGTTAAAAGAAGGTACTTGTTGTAACTCTGTCTGGCGCTCGGCATTTAGGGGCCAAAACAAGGACTGGTCGGCTCTGAGTCAGTAGTGGGGTCTGTGTCTGAGTGGGGTATTCATTTTAAACTGCGGCATGGTATCTCAGTGTGCATCAGTCCGGAGTAGTACAAGCAGCCACACACACACACGTGCACGCACGTTGCTATATAAGTGCAATAATCTTGGACGCAACGTTAAACCCAATTTCACCTCACCTCACCTCACCTCACCTCACCTCACCTCACCTCACCTCACCTCACCTCACCTCATGAGCTTGAAATCAACAACCAATCCAAATACTTCTTCTAAATATAAGTTTGCCATATATCTGCAATTAAGATTGTGGTCGTGTATGATGTATTTAATCAAGTTAGAAGACATTAAAATATATGAATGCTAAGGGCAGTGGAGGGGAGCCCTTTTGCTATATAAGACGTTCTAGTTGACACACAAAAGTCAATTAGAAAACTGATATAATCACTACTTTCTTCAGTCCATTGTACAATTCAGACTATATGATAAGCATGTGTTTATGAGTCACTATAATTAGTGATGATACCAGGTGTTTGCATGAAAGTGACTGTATCTTACACTGATGGCACCCATCGCAAACACATGCAAAGGCAATCAATATGTTGACCTGAACAAACAGAGGAACATACGGTACAAAATAGGGAATTGCATTAGACATCATTTTGGTCACTGATGCCTTAAATTTTAAAATGTCCTCCACATGTCGACAGAAAAGAAAACTGCAAGCTTTACTAAGATCTTAAATGCTGTTACCCTGATCAAGGAACTTTAGAGGAAGACACCCAGATGAAATGACTTCGGATACAAAGTCGTATGACATACTTTGAAATCTTCTTAGATGGAGCATACTCAATTATATCTCAAAAGTTGTGAAATGTAGACACCAAAGGCTGAGGCTGCAGGAATATTGATCGACATAAGTGAAGGTGGACTATTGGAAAGTTTCAATGTTAGAAAGAAAAGTGTAACTTAATTGATGGTCTATTTTAACCATTGTGTCATTCATTGTGTCATTGTGTGACTCAAAGACGAAACTATATGGCCGTATAAGTCCTGGGTATTTATCATAATAGAATGTGAGTATGATATACTTGATAGTCAAAGATGTAAACCTGTAATATAGAGCAGGGACCCGTTCCACAAAAGCGACTGTAAAGCTACGACAGTTGCAAGTCTCTGTTAAAGTATAGGCGTTACGAGCATCTTAGGGCTACGATCACTTTAGGGAATGGACCCAAGGATCATAGAAGAGACAATACTCTTAAGTGCTACCGGAAGTGGTAAAGGCTCGCAACTCCATGCTTGTGGTTAAGACACCTCAACTCACAATACAGGCTTACATCCTCAAACGGATCATGGGTTTTAATCCCTGATTAACTCAGGGTATTTTTAGCACCATACATGGTTTCACCACAGTGATAAAGATCCATGGCTTCATCATTATAGGCCTTCCTCCCACATCGCTACGGTTTAACTAAAATACTGTTCAAAGTGGCCAAAAGCACCTTATTAACACACGTGCTCAGCTGAACACATCTTTACAAAAAATATATCTAAATGTCACTAATTCATATGCACAGATCATTCTTATAGGAAGAGAAGCATTAAAGAATAGAAATGAGAATATGACCTTTTATCCCATTTCTCACACCCCAATGGCTTGTCAGTCCAAATTGTAAACTGTCTGCCCAAATAACAGAAGCACCACTATTGACCTCAGTCACTTGCTGTTGAGTAACATTTCATGTAAGCGTTCCTAATGCAGGGGGCCAGGCCGGCATATTATCGGACTTCATTGTGCAAATCCTTTTTGTAGTTTAGGCCGTATTGTAACCTAGGGTAAACTCGTAAATCAGGTCATATAGAGGTATTGAGAATTTTGCTTAATGTTTCTCTTGTGAATCCAAGATATAAATTAAGTTCAAGTAGTCCAATAGTTTTAAGTGCTTATATTTGTTAGGGATTATTTTGTTTACTTTGATTATTGTTGATCAATTCCAGGCCAGACCAATTTATTTCTGTATTTTATAGAAGTGCCTGCTCTAAATTTGTCAAAAGTAAGAGAAACGATGAATAACTATTGTTTAACTGAAACTGCAAATAATATTGGTGCTTTTATTCAATCATTTGTTTCAAGAAGTTTATTATGGAAATTATATATTTTTTACCATGCATGTGACCTCTTGGCATTTTGATCCAGAAAATCTGTAAAAACAAATTTATAATTGGTTTGGCCTTAATGTGCTTACAAGATAAGCTTAGTTGCTGAAATATTTAGCATTGCCATTTGTCAATGCAGTGGTTAAAAGAAGGTATAATTAATTTCATTCAGACACTTGACCACATCAAACGGTCAGTTGGTCAATAAATGCAAACACTATGACAAGGTATATTTGTAAAATGGCAACCTATTCAAGCTTAATTTAGAGTCATATATGCATATTAACCCACACAGCTTTCACATCAAACATTGCTGGACTTACGGTCAGCTCCGTCCACTTTATATAATGGTTTAGTCATCAAGCAGAAACTTTGCTTAAGATGTAAAGGAAAATTGATTCAGTGGTCGACCTTGGTCATTTACGAATTGGTTCTGTTTGATTCCATGAAAAGAGCCGGAAATCAGATTTAGGCAGGCGTTGCTGGGGCTAGAGCATATTTATTGTCCTTGCAGCTGTCAATTTGAAATTATTCAAAATGTCAGAATGTCCATTTGCTGGAGTATATAACTGGGGCCAAGAATGCTGGAGCGTAATAATTGTCTGCAGTGTTCTTTACGCAATCTTGGTAACCCTTGCTTATTTGAACAGTTGGTGTTATCAACTCTGTTGTTTGACTTGAGTGAAAAATTAGACTCTGATAATATTTACTGTATGTCTAAGTTGGAGGGCTATATTGGTGTCTTTATACTTCAAATGCCGGCAGTGATTGCAAAAAGAAACTTTCTTCTTTTGTGCCTGCTCTGCATCAATCTGTCAGGATTTGCTACAATTTGGTTTTAATGCTTTTATTTGACAACAGATTAAAAGGATAAATTGCAAGATTGATAGTTAAGGGTTTAATTGATTCTTGTTTTCTTAATTGAATTCCATTTAAGGTTACGTTTGCTCTGAAGTTTTCAGAAAAACAGAAAACATTTAAAACATCTTTGCCTTTGACGACCAGGTTTTATAGGATTTTTGTTGAAATAAATAACTAAATTGTTCCTCAGGATTTATAGCTTTGCAAATATCATTAAAATCAGGCTTTCAAAGCAGTGATGTTTTATCTAGAGCTTAAATTTGAACATATATGTATATAATAAAAGAGCAACTGTACAAATGCTTATTGGTCCATTTGTTTGTTTTAGGAGGTAATGTTAATATTTCTTGTTGAGATCAGTGAGTATATTACAAGATAAAACCATTTCCATCCGTGAAAAATCATTGTTGTAAAAGATAGATTACACCGTATTATTTCTTTCAATAGTTTAAGAGATCAGTTGATATCATGAGCATTAAAAAAGTCTCTATCTCTATATCATTTCATGATGCCCCAAACCCAACCCCAACCCTAACCCCATCTCCACTACTCTGCTTCTCCCTCACCCCTATCTCCACAGCTCTGCCTCTCCCTCACCCCCATCTCCACAACTCTGCCTCTCCCTCACCCCATCTCCACAACTCTGCTTCTCCCTCACCCCCATCTCCACAACTCTGCCTTTCCCTCACCCCCATCTCCACAACTCTGCCTCTCCCTCGCCCCCATCTCCACAACTCTGCTTCTCCCTCAACCCCATCTCCACAACTCTGCTTCTCCCTCACCCCCATCTCCACAACTCTGCTTCTCCCTCACCCCCATCTCCACAACTCTGCTTCTCCCTTAACCCCATCTCCACAACTCTGCTTCTCCCTCACCCCCATCTCCACAACTCTGCTTCTCCCTCACCCCCATCTCCACAGCTCTGCTTCTCCCTCAACCCCATCTCCACAGCTCTGCTTCTCCCTCAACCCCATCTCCACAACTCTGCTTCTCCCTCAACCCCATCTCCACAACTCTGCTTCTCCCTCAGCCCCATCTCCACAATCCACAATTCATTCAGATGAATCTGTTCTTTGGTGTCATCCATGTTGACAACACCTGTTGTCTTCTCTCAGAGGAACCGATATTATGTCATGTTTTAGTTTGGTTTCCATACATAAGATAGATCTCCAATTAAAAGATGCAGGAACTGGCATACCACTGAATAACACAGTTAATAATGCAATTTAATAGAAACAACACTGGCTGGATAATTGAAGTTTCAGTGAATAGTTAATTAATATTTTTGGAAATATGTAATATCTTCCGAAAGTACCAACACATTTTTAAGACAGCATTTGAGTATTACTTTAAAAAGTTCACCATCAATCATTGCCTTTATGGTAAGTACTTAGTGACTCCACATACCTACATACATTTTTCTCTTTTCAACCCGTGCCCTCCTTTGCGAAGTTAATACTTTTCTTTCATGAAGGTTGAAAAAAAGGTTCAATGTAGCAATGACATTCAATGATATTCTTGGCCAACAATGACACACGATATATATAGATGTACAAGTCTTTGACATAGATGTATTGTTGGAGTCTCAATTCTTACCATGAAATGAGTTTGTTGAAAACAAGAGCCTTCCTGTCCAAGACCTTCCAGAGTTCAGGTCATCATATTTATGCTCTTTTTTGAGATCAGCAGCTTGAAATTTCCTTTTTCATCATAATTAGTCAACACAAATTGCTCTGGAATGTCATGGTTTAGCCAATATATGGTCGATCTCCTGCCCCCCAAGTGGTGTTTGTCTACAGTACTTAACAACCAGATATAGGAAATGGCATACTTGTCACAATAGCACTGGTCAGATGACATCCAGCTCTGATTGTATATTTCAAAGGATTGTCTATGATTAAGGTCATATTGCGTCTTTACTTATCATATTTACCATGCCTCTGAGGACCGTGGGATGTAGTTGCGAAATCGACAATTGTACATTTCACTTAATGAGTAGTGTGTGTCTGCGAGCAATGAGCAAGCAGTAAAGGTCACCTTTGTAGAGGAAGGTCACACTCTGGCTGTTGGCGGCCTCTAATTTCCTGTATTTTGACATATTATATGTTTTTCAGCAGTGACGACTCTCATTGGACGTAATGGCGGAAACAGAGGGAAAATATTCAGCTAATATTGCCTTTAGCCATCAAGAGATCATGTCCATTCTGATGAATATAATGCTGTCTGGCTTCAGCCATTACGAGGGAGATGTTTATGAATAAGACGAAATTTTTATTCTGTGGCTTGAATTCAGTTTAATTTTTTTAGAAGCATTCTACATATAAGTGATATTATAAACAAAACAAAATTATCGTCTATTGATCAGGGCTCCAGATGATTGGTGTAGCAACTGAGTATATTCTCACATGTTGTTATTCACATTAAACGTCCTCTTACACCTTTGAATCGGGTCTGTTGGGTACTTTAAAAATAATATTCAGATACACTGGTTTTGTGTAATCAAGCTACTAAAAATTAATTGGTTAATAGTGATTTATTGTAATATTTTAAACGTATATGCAGCTCATCTGCAGCTGTGTGCGATCACTGACTTAGACTGAAAAACTCCCTGCAGGTGGACATTATTTCACAAATGTTCAGATAAGTGATATGATTTAGATCCAATTGTTTTACATATAATGTCTGATATTGAAAAGCCATTATGGATCAATTTACAAAAGTGACATGTACCTAATTTTCAATAAAACCCATGGTTTCAGTTTTTATATACTCTCACCCTCACCCTCACTCTCGCCTGACCATGACGCTAACACGATCCCAAAGACATTAAATTCTTTCACAAACCCTGCATAGCTGTAATGTATTCTGTCACAAATGTCACATTAATGAGCATATGTGAGAGATATTCATCTATGTATTATAAATCCCAGTAAATCCATGTTATCATGAGGTGATCACAGAACAGGATAATGATTGGAATTGAACAAATTCAACACTCTCTTTGATATATTCATCATGAATAAGTATTGATCAAAGTTAAGTACAAATAATTGATCAGCGCTCATCAAGACACAATTACTAAATCCCAGACAACTGGACAGAGTCTCCAAAGAGTTTGACCTTGTGAGACATGATCAGTAGCCCATCCCTGTGTGGGTGCATCTATCATACACTGTCAGTCGTGGTATGCCAGTCCCTGTGTGGGCCTCTCCTGTCATACATTGTCAGTAGTTGTATGCCAATCCCTGTGTGGGTGCACCTGTCATACATTGTCATTAGTGGTATGCCAGTCCCTGTGTGGGAGCACCTGTCATACATTGTCAGTAGTGGTAAGCCAGTCCCTGTATGGGAGCACCTGTCATACATTGTAAGTAGTGGTATGCCAGTCCCTGTGTGGGAGCCTCTGTCATACATTATCAGTAGTGGTATGCTAGTCCCTGTGTGGGTGCCTCTGTCATACATTGTCAGTAGTGGTTAGCCAGTCCCTGTGTAGGAGCCTCTGTCATACATTGTCAGTAGGAGAATGCCAGTCCCTGTGTGGGAGCACCTGTCATACATTGTCGTTAGTGGTATGCCAGTCCCTGTGTGGGAGCCTCTGTCATACATTGTCAGTAGTGGTAAGCCAGTCCCTGTGTGGGAGCCTCTGTCATACATTGTCAGTGGTAGAATGCCAGTCCCTATGTGGGTGCCTCTGTCATACATTGTCAGTGGTAGAATGCCAGTCCCTGTGTGGGAGCCTCTGTCATACATTATCAGTAGTAGAATGCCAGTCCCTGTGTGGGAGCACCTGTCATACATTGTCGTTAGTGGTATGCCAGTCCCTGTGTGGGAGCCTCTGTCATACATTGTCAGTTGTGGTATGCCAGTCCCTGTGTGGGAGCCTCTGTCATACATTGTCAGTAGTAGAATGCCAGTCCCTGTGTGGGAGCATCTGTCATACATTGTCAGTAGTCCTATGCCAGTCCCTGTGTGGGCCTCTCCTGTCACACATTGTCAGTAGTGGTATGCCAGTCCCTGTATGGGGAAAAACTGTCATGCATTGTCATTAGTGGTATGCCAGTCCCTGTGTAGGAGCACCTGTCAGACAGTGGTCATTCAGTCTTATGGTCAGTTATGGTGGGTAGTGGCAGGATTGATTAGTCTCCTTATGGGAAGTGACATGTGGACGTACTTCAAACTGACCATTACTGAAATGGTGATGCCCAGGTCGTTTGGTAGTTAGTTTAGAGAGGAACAGTATCAATAAGATCTCGCAAGGATTGTTGTTTAAGCTCACCTTCTCCAAGTGATGTACTTGTCAGTCATCAACCATCATCATGTCTTCTCTGTTACCACATTGTTGAGATGGTTGTAATAATGTTTTCAATTGAGAAAATAACATGATAAAAAATATAATCATGAACAATTAAGCAGTTTCTTTCCAAGAAGTACAAGGCCAACAGAGACACTACTTATTCTCACTGATTCTCTCTGATAATGGTTCTTGGTTTGGTAAGCACCTGTGCTTGTGGATTTCACCAGGCTGCTAAACATTTAAGCCATGATTTCAGGCATTTCTCATAAAATCCTACATGCCGTGATGTATCTCATGTACATTTCGCTCCCTCACACATGATGGCGTTCTTAGAAACTGTAGCCAAATGGTCAGTGTGGTTGCTCGTCACACAAGTTTGTTTTGGGTTTTTTAAATTTTTATTCAGTCATATACACAGGACACATATGCAATCGAAAAACAGTACAGCCTCAAGTATACAGGTACTTCTCAAAAGGATGTGGTACAGAGGAGGCCTAAGGCATAATCCACAGCATGGTACAGATGAAGGCATATTTATGTATACAATTGTCACACAAGTTGTTTGACACCGACCCACCTGCAGCAGGAGATTTCACCTTTACTGCGAGCAGAGTCTTAGTAAGTGAGTTTGATTTTACGCCGCCTTTAACAATATTCCAGCAATATTACGGCTGGGGACACCAGAAATGGGCTTCACACATTGTACCCATGTCGGAATCTTCGGCGTGACGAGCGAACGCTTTAACCACTAGGCTACCCGACCACCCCAGAGTCTTAGTGTTCTGTTGTGCACCTGGACAAGCTTTTATTGCTCATTCCAGTGTCTTCCTTTGAGAACAGCAACAAATTTTGAGTTATGTCGCATTAGCCTGCATTACCTCATACTGAACAAGCCCTTCATGTTTTCCTATGCTATTAATGGTGTCACTTGTGTTTCTGATCTCATGTAGTTTTTTATGACTTATTAATCATTAGCTGCTACATTATTTGGATGTCACATTTATTTCATTTACCATTTTGTAAAATGCACTTCCTGATTATCGTTTAGAAAACGGAAGTCCATTATTATTGAATTTCAAATTACATTAATTATTTGTGATTATTTCATTTTCCAAAGTATGATTGTCAGTCTCTCTTTTTAAAGGCTATTTCCACTTGCGGTCTCAAGACAATTTGAACAAATGACTGGACTAATTACTTGCCGCGTCCCCATTGGTTGGTCGTATATGTGGTAACAAATTGCCAAATACCCTATACTTTGGTGAACTTCTGAGTGAGATGGATATAACCCTGATTTGAACAGTATTATCATATTATATGAGGAATATCTGAAGTAATGCAGGCCTTGTAAGTTTAACGCTTCAGGATCATAATTGGGGCCGAATCTTAAATTGGAACCCATAACCATCAGATCCTGGCAATACTAAGGGACATAACTCTGAACTGCAAATTGCATCACCTCAGACAACTAGGACATTCCCTACCCCTAGTCATGCCTTTTCAGAGTTCCAGTGTCCATTAACAATGATAGGTAGAAATATATATACTCTGACACAAAAGAAATAATTAAAAACTCCTCTATTGTTTCAGAAATAAATGGTGCACTGGTGTTTTTATTGGGATGAAGATGTTTTATTGGGATGAAGATGGACCTCATTTAGTTTATAAAGTATTTCAGTTTTGTATTTGACAATTGTGTGTACATCAGCTGAGTCGTCAATATCATAATCGTTGTTATAAATGTATTTAGTTACACACACTTTTGCCTTTAGTATATATGAGCACCACCAGACCTCTTCACACAGAAGAACTAGAAGAATCACCACAACACTGATGCACCACACAGACAGGGTTCAAATCTAGTTAGGGCCTTAGTTACAGGGGCTATTTCAGTCATGAAGACGATGATTCTGTCATAACAAGGTTCTATATATACACAAACAAGAAGGGAGGATTGTACATGCAGGATTTTACAATGTTCAGCCACAGGTCATGTAGTCTACTGGGTGGCGTCAAGTACTCTTGTACTGATTTTATTTTGCTTTGGAATCAAGTAATAACCTACTGATTTTCTTTTCTTTAAAATTTGAAGTACTTATTTTCTATTTGAACTGGAATAACTGAGGTAATTATTTTCATTTTTGGTTTGTGATATTTTCAGTTGTAAATTTGTAATATGTGTTTAGTCTTTTCCATAAAACATATCCAAGAATATGGTCAGGAAGTTCTCAGAATTATAGTTCAAATTTCTTCAAAAGATGTTATCAGTCAATGGAGAAAAGGAAATGAAATTTAGAAGAAATACCAAATGCTATTACAGAATACCAATCTTTGCCTTCTGGACACACATTTGAATTTTAAGTTTCACAGATTTATTCCAGTGCAAGGTTAGTCAAATTTATTTATTTATTTATTTATTTATTTATTTATTTATTTATTTATTTATTTATTTATTTATTTATTTATTTATTTATTTATTTATTTATTTATTTATTTATTTATTTATTTATTTATTTATTTATTTATTTATTTATTTGAAAGTCATTCTCCCATGGAGTTAAAACTGCAGCTGGCTTCTTGAATCACTGATATTGATGTACACATGGAATTTATGCTTAACAGGTTTTATTGTATATGAGGGTCTATATTACTGCTGCGAGACATAATAAAAATAAATATTTTTATGTTTAATATATTTCTTGGACCAAATGCTTTTCTGTAGGGGTGGTGAGTTGAAACGAAAAAAAATAAAATGTGTGACTTTTGTGAAAATTTGCTCAGGATCTTGAAATGCCCCAAACTATTGTGTATTGTGTTTGAATACCCTCTCACCACAAGAAGTGCACAATCCCTGTAGGCTAGACAGGGTGAGATCAGGGAGTAACTGCCCATGCAGTGATGGTGCTGGGACTGCAATATTTTGTCACATATGGATTGACTAAGGTCAGTGTGACAGCAACGCCATTTAGGATCAGCCCATGGCATGACATTTAGATTTTAGAAGCAATCAAAATTCTTTGCACAACTGGATGATGTCTTCAAGCCATAGCGATTATGCCACTCACAAGCACCGTATTCACCATGTTAAACTCCCAGCTCTAAAACACAATCCCAAAATTAAGTAAGACGAGTTCTATGGATGAACAACTTCTTTATTACAATTAGTGCGACGTTTCGGTGTAGATCCTAACACCTTTATCAAGCAAGTAATGGATAGGGCTTACTTACTTACTTACTTTGGAGATTTAACGTGCACTTTCCGACTGATACATATTTCTCACTCTAGAAGCAGTACTAAACCCACAAAATAAACTAGAAAACTTCAAGGCCTTAGGCGTATTCTTAATCAAAACGGAACTAATAAAACGCATCTAAAAACACTATAATCTACCAAATCAAAATTACATAAACACACAAACATCCACCATACCAAGCCCCCTTAGTTCTCCTCCCCAACCCCATCAGCATCTATTCCAAATCTCAAAATTCCCAAATTCTATATAAGCAACCCCTAAAGCCCCCTCTTGGGTTGCACACACCACTTTCGCCCCTTTCGGAAACACATTAAATGGCCTGGCCAGGCCCGTGTGCGAAATACGCATCAGTCGGAAAGCGCACGTTAAATCTCCAAAGTAAGTTAGTAAGTAAGCCCTATCCATCACTTGCTTGATAAAGGTGTTAGGATCTACACTGAAACGTCGCACTAATTGTAATAAAGAAGTTGTTCATCCATAGAACTCGTCTTACTTCATCACTCCAACTTCTAAATGCCACTCAAAGAAGTAATCCCAAAATTGTCTGTTCATCATTGGTCATTTTCTCAGCATCTTAGAAAAATCAATGGTTCTATGGATTGGTTTTGAATTTTAATTAGGAAAATTGAAATTCTAAACATGTCAAATTAAGGATATTGGCATCCCCTCTCCCCAAAGAACCCCCTTTTAAGTTTTCTGTTCTTCATTACAGTTGATCGACATTTGGCAAGTAGATCACGAATCTGTCAGCACCATGCCTGTGCCTTCCTACACAGACTTCCTACATTATATAACTTAAATATTGTTATTTATAAGTGACATTAAGCTGAACACAAATGGATTGCATGATATATCAGTGTTTAGAATTCAGATAAATTACAGCCAGACACATGGACTGGTACTTCAAATAGATTTAGTGAGTCAAGCAATTTGTAAATTGACTGAAATTTTCAGTTAGAATTTGAATTTGGATATTGACTGTGACATATCAATTGTCCTGTGTTAGTAACATGGGCAGAGAGATTCTTCTCACAATCTGTACTGATGAATCAATTTTTAACAGCCATGTTGGAAATTCCCTTTTGATTCCCCCAGGTGTCTTAATTCTCTAAGGGACAGGTAGTTAGTGTGAACTCTTGTATTTATTTCCAATGAGAAATAAAAAAGAAGTAACATCTTTAAGTTGCATTTGGAAGTTGGTATGATGAACAAGGGAGATAGTTCTGTGGAGATACAATAGATAATGCAATTTTGATAACAAAGTTGTTTATCCATAGAACTATGTTCCTTGTCGAAAAAAGAAATAGATAAAAGAAATGAAAAACAAAAAATAGGGCCATGCACCTTTAATGACTTTCATAATAAACTCTAATAAATTATTTAGAATTGGAGATTGCTACATTATAAGATGTGGTGAATTTTGCAATTGAGTAGGAAATCTAATTGACAAAGGTCAGAATGAAGCAGTCTCAAGAAGACAAACACATGGAGTGTCATCTATGTCTCGTTCATTTTGATGTGACGCATATTTCTGAAGTTCATTACTCTTCCAATTAGGAGCTCTATTTCAGACAGACTGCCACATACCCTTCCTTAACCTTAATAATGAATTTCAGAGACAGTGTGCTAATTTCTGCCATTGACACTGTCTGTATAGTATCCTCAGATTAACCAGACTATTGAACCACTTTATTGGAATTCATATAACCCTGTGCGTAAACACCCTCAAATGTATATACATTATTAAGGGCTTGTCTTGGCTAACCAATATTGCCAAATTTAAACATGACAGAAATCTGAGAAAATGTCTTGGAAAACAATTTGGTATAACTAGTATCCATTTCTTCAATCTCTTCAAGATTTTGAAAATATAGATACTCTGCTGCTATTTGTGAAGAAAGCAGATTTAAGATTTCCTATTTTCACATGAGCATGTTTCAAAACAATGTATCCGTGAAGAGGCACACATTGTGGGGTAATTTCAACAGACTTTATCATAAATGGTAAATAGTGAGTGATTCGGGTTACTTTTAGCAATATTCCATCAATATTCTCGATCGGCAGCTATGGAGATACACCAATGCATGTACAAAAATATTCACTTACGTTTTTTCTTTGATAAACTTATGGGACCTTGGTGCAACCTGGTTTGGTTTGGTCTGGTGCAACTAGCTTTTCATGTCAATGTGTACCTAGTGTAAGTTAAATCAAGTTCCTTAAATCGAGCCCTGTACAGGTTGAATCTGCAGGGTGAATCTGCAGGGTGAATCTACAGGGTGAATCTGTAGGGTGAATCTGCAGGATGAATCTCAGGGTGAATCTACAGGGTGAATCTGCAGGGTGAATCTGCAGGGTGAATCTGCATGATGAATCTTCAGGGTGCATCTGCAGGCTAAGGTTTGCTTGTCAATGGTGACATCTTGAGTTATGTAAGGTTAACAAGATGAATGAATGAAAAGTTGCTGTGGTCATACACATAAACATTCAGCTGCTGCTCACACCTCCATGGACTGAACTGATGACAGCTGAATAAAGACACCAGACAATTATGACATAAAGACACACTGATAAACGGATATTGCTTATAGCATCTAGCTATCAGTGTCAGTGAGAGACTGAGATGTATGTTGATTAGTTGGTTATATGCAACCTGTCACTGGACTGTTTAAATGTAAATATGTATAGTTATCCAGTCCTATATTTATTATTATTTGAGAACTTTAACATCTCATCTGGAACACACAAAAGAATCCAATTATCCAGGTCTTTCTTGTGGAATCTTTGGTTAACGAGAGACAACTGTAATTAGTCTTTTGTCAAGAAAATCATTTTGGTCCCAATACCCTCAACTACAACATCATGTTTGGATGCGCTCTTTCAAAACAACACTGTGGGACTAATAGAACAGAATATTAGACGAAATTAAGTTTTTAAGCCGATATTTGTCGGAAGACATGTGAGGTCAAAGATCATATGATCAATGACAATCCCGAATTCAGTTCCATGAGTAAACTGTTCCAGCTGTTTCAAGGTGGTTGAAAGCATGAACAGTGATGCAAGACACTGGGGCCTGACACTTAATTACCTAGGTTACAACCAACTGGTCTTCATTTGTAAACTCAGCTACCATGGACAGAATCTCCATGGAGTTCAGTATCAGAACTGGTTTTGAATCAGTTTCTTTGTTTTGTCGACAGTTTCATGAGTTTTGTAAGATTGTACAGTTAAAGTTGGGAGCCAGCCAAATGGGTTATAAATCAGGTCACAGCTAGCTAGGTCACAAGGCCAGTGCAATGTGTGAGTAAGACTAAATCAGGTCACAATTTTGGCAGATATTGAGTGATCTGAATCAAATTGAGTGTCTTCCCAGTTTTTAATAAGAGACATGCAGGTCTCTTTTCGTAACTTTATAGGTATGCAGCTAAATTAACCATTTATATGTTACGCCATCAAGGGGCAAATAAACAATTGCCAGACAAGAGTTGGAAGAAGGTTTGAATGATAACCTTAATAAAAATAAATAGATTTGGACTAAACTCAGTTTGAAGACATGTCCTAATCTTCAAGATGTCAAGGTTGCTATAACTGGATCATTAATAAAATGATCACAGAGATAGGTTCTGACATATCTTGGCAACACTTTCTTATGATGTTGATGGAATGCAATCAAATAAGGCTGTAGACATTCATATGTAAACAGAGGTCATGGTTGACAGGGAGTAATGTAGGTCAAGGTCATCTCACCAATTGGAAGATCTCTTAATGATTCTAGAAAATTGATCTAATGAATGACCCAGATATATTTCATCCTGAATTCTGTAAGACCAAATGAAATAGATATATTGAGTAAGGAAATAAAGGGATAGGTATAGCCTTTATTTGGAAAATGGCTTTGTCCAGTACAATTAAATTAATGGTTTTCATCGTGTTTTGGGAAAAGGTTAGTGGAAGTGAAAACAAGTAGTGTATGTGGCACCAGTTTTGTTAACAGAAGTGCAAAGCTTTGTTGTTGAAACAGTTTGACTTCTATTTTCGTTTATGCTCCAATAAAGTGGTAGTAAATACTTAATTCATTTCACAGATGTAAATGCTTGTAAAGGCATGGCATGTTTTAACAATGTGTACATTTCTTTAAACAGAACACACACAAAATTATTATGAATTACTGAAGAAAATATTTTTTTTAACTGTAAGGAACTTTGGACAAGACTTTTTAATCCACTATGTATTGATACAAAACGTGATGAAGATGTTGAAATGCAAGTACAACAATATTTACTAGTCACAAACATATGTCAAATGGTATACATGCAGATCTTTTGTTGATTGAACTACAAATGTATTTTCTGTAGTTGCACACTCGGCCATTACAGAAGCCATGACTTGTCAATGACACTGTTGTCTGAAACTCAACAATAATTGACTTCAGAATTCTTGAATGTTTTACCATTTTACAAGAAAAGTTTCGTATGTGTCTAGACAGTGTTAGAAAGTCTCTTGAAGGTCCTTCGCAAAAGAGATGTTGATTATTTGATGGTTGTAAATTGAAACACATTTCAGGTAACAATGCTTCATATAGGAGTCTCTGTGGTTGGTCTTTTACAACATCTGTTGATGGATGCATCGTCCACTTTTTGTGACGGAAGACTGTCGCCTGCTAATTATGGATATTCTTTGAAGTCCTTGTAGGTCAAGGTCACAGTGATGAGTGAAGGGCTGTGGATCAAGACATCCATTAGCAACTCTTTAATAATTCCCAATTCCCAAACAGCCATTGAGGCAAACATCTACATTCCCTTCATGAACCGAATACCCCTTGATTACCCTTCCATGAGTCACTATGGCAAATTACAAGCCATAGAAACTTACAAAGTTACTTTTGATGTTTCCTCCATTGTAGATGTCAGGCTTAATTTTTTTTTGTCTGGGACATGTTGTTTTGAATTTACTCAGTGAAAATAATAGTTTATGAAAGAAATAATAATAGTTGTGATCTTGTCAACAAGATATTATGTTATTGTTCCACAACAGCATCTGGGGTTTCTCTCAGGATTTTTATGAAGTAGCAACATGAGACAGTGTTACTTTTAAGAACTATTCACATGAACAAAATTTTCTTAGATTTGTAAACTTGCATGTTTGTGAATATACTTTTGTTAAATTAAATTTGACGTGTTTACTAGGTATTTATATAGAATGTGGAAATTATGCGTTCAAACTGTGAAAGATATTTTTCTACTTAGAATTTCTCACTTTTATGTCAAAGATGAATTATATATTTTCTTATCAGTTGTATTTACCCTCGGTATTTATACATTAAAACCACTTAGCTTATTGGTAAAATCTGTTTCTACATATCCTCAGGAATCTTTGTTCCCAGCTAGACCTGGATAAATTAAGAAATGAATAAACCTTTAAGAAACTGTTATGGAAACTATTGTAAATATTCAATTATTGTTCATAGGAACACTTGTATGTTTTTAGGTTATAATTAACACATTAAATGGAGATTTGAGGTTTTACTATTTTGGAGTTTTCTAAAAACCTTTTTTCTACTATTTCAACAAGAAGTCTTTGATTGAAAGCCTATTATGTTGGGAAATGTAAGTAAAGATGAAATATGTAGGTTGAGGCACAGATTTGCTCATGATTAAAATTTCTCTGGAAGTTTGGAAACCATGTCCACTGATGACCAGGCTATATATCAGTGACATGAAGATGTCCTGTCGTATTCAAGACAATATTTCTTACTTTTTTGTTGTCTAGAAAGAGTCCAAATGTTACCCAACACTTCCTTTGCACACATCAGCAGGTGAATATGAATAATGTCTGTGTTATCAGGTACACTTGAATAATATTCCTGTGTCAGCAGGTGAATATGAATAATATCCCTGTGTTAGCAGGTGCATGTGAATGATATTCCTGTGTCAGCAGGTACATGTGAATATTATCCCTATGTTAGCAGGTGCATGTGAATAATATCCCTGTATTAGCAGGTACATGTGAATAATATTTCTCTGTGTTAGCAGGTGAATATGAATAATATCCCTGTGTTAGCAGGTGCATGTGAATGATATTCCTGTGTCAGCAGGTACATGTGAATATTATCCCTATGTTAGCAGGTGCATGTGAATAATATCCCTGTGTTAGCAGGTACATGTGAATAAAATTACTGTGTCAGCAGGTACATGTGAATGATATTCCTGTTAGCAGGTGCATGTGAATAATATCCCTGTGTTAACAGGTGCATGTGAATAATATTCCTGTGTCAGCAGGTACATGTGAATGATATTACTATGTCAGCAGGTACATGTGAATAAAATTCCTGTGTCAGCAGGTACATGTGAATATTATTCCTGTGTCAGCAGGTACATGTGAATTATATCCTTGTGTCAGCAGGTACATGTGAATAATATTCCTGTGTCTGCAGGTACATGTGAATTATATCCTTGTGTCAGCAGGGACATGTGAATAATGTTCCTGTATTAACAGGTGCATGTGAATGATATTCCTGTTAGCAGGTGCATGTGAATAATATTCCCGTGTCAGCAGGTGCATGTGAATTATATTCCTGTGTCAGCAGGTACATGTGAATAAAATTCCTGTGTTAACAGGTGCATGTGAATAATATTCCTGTGACAGCAAGTGCATGTGAATAATATTCCTGTGTCAGCAGGTGCATGTGAATAATATTCTTGTGTCAGCAGGTGCATGTGAATTATATTCCTCTGTCAGCAGGTGCATGTGAATTATATTCCTGTGTCAGCAGGTACATGTGAATAAAATTCCTGTGTTAACAGGTGCATGTGAATAATATTCCTGTGTCAGCAGGTGCATGTGAATAATATTCTTGTGTCAGCAGGGGCATGTGAATACCCCATGTGTAAACAGATGTACATGAATGGGATAGTTGGCACCTATTAACTGATTGATAAAGGTATAGGAGACATTTTATCAATAATGCACAGATTTGACTGTGGCAGCAAATTTGTTCGCAATACATATGTCCATGCACCTCCATGTTCTTTGATTGCCTCCATTGATGTTGTTTTATGATCTGCAGTCCCCTTTCATGTCCTTTCTGTTAATATCTTTTGGCTTGGTCACTTTATTTGTGTGGCTTTGTTATTGAGGAAAAAGCTAGTACAATGTAGCAAGCAACGTAATCAATATATGTCTCGAGTTAATTTTACCTCTCATATTTCTTAGATGTCACAGCAATTGCATTGTGAAGAATTGTGTCCCTTTATTAGCTTGGCCCATTTCATGTAAGATGTGAACGGGGGTGGGTGGGGGTGTGTGGGGGTGTGTGGGTGTGTGTGTAGCTTAATAGTTAAAGCTTTCGCTCAATACACCGAAAACTCGGGTTCGATTCCCCACATGGGTACAATGTGTGAAGCCCATATCTGGGGTCCACCGCCGTGATATTGCTAGAATGTTGCTTAAAAGCGGTGTAAAACCATACTCACTCATTTATGTAAGATGTCCCAATTTCCTGTGCAGAGTTTTGTCCCTTGTCTGTATGATCAAGATATGTTGTTCATGGATTTGAACCCCAGATTCAATCTGTCTGTCGGCACTAGACCAGATAGTTCTGTGATCTGCAATCTTTCCACCCCCATGAAGCCCAAATGTTTTGATATTCCGGATAAATTTGTTTCTTGTGTACAGTGTGCAGCTTTTGTAAAGTATACAGCTGGGTTGAGGGGTCGAGTTAAGGAGATGCATATCAAAACGTTTGATTTTACTTTTCACCCAACGCAACGACATTACCATGAGCATGTAGCATCAGAAATAGCATGTCAACAAATCTACACAGACGTATGCAAGTTAGCCCTGTTATTACACTAACTGGATATAATATGTGTTCATTGTATATCTGGACTTATGTTTGCAAGCTGTTTTATATATTTTATTCAAAATTTTATTTATATCGTTTACATTAATTTCAGCTGATCGTGTGTGAACTCACCAACTCACTCTTATTTATAGCAGCCATGATTAGGTCATTGCTGTTGAGTACCTTGACCAAGTTTGTTATCTCAAGGTCGTTCACCTGAAGCAATACAATCAATTTTTTATCTGTGTGCATTACACGAAATAGAAATTTTCCCAAAACCTGTACCCAAAACTGATGTTGAGTTGTGACGGTTTGGGGGTAGCCTTGTGCTTTAAGTGAATGTTTGCAGGGTATCAGTGTCCAATGACCATTGTCTGTTTGAAAAGTCCAGTTCTTTTACAGAGTAGACCATGGGAATTCCAAGGCATAATAGGTCCCCAGTTTGGTGCCCATGTTTGTCATGACGATTGGATGGATGATCATTGCTAACACAATCTGGGCCAGATGTATTTTGAGCCTGACCATCATATCTTGAACAGTCTCATCAATAACAATATCAAAATGTTGTGATTGATTGAAGATATGGTTCTTTATCACACCTTTTTGTCTTGGTGGCAATTTATTTCCAGAGCTCTTTTGGATCGATGCTCATGATGTAAATCACTGGATTGTTCTTGGTCCAGACATGATTATTTACAGACCGCCATCATATAGCTGGAATATTGCTGAGTGCAACTTTAAACAACAAACAAACAAGCAAATTTTAAGTCATTCACTGATTGCCTGCCTGCCCAAAACTCACCCACACAAAGACTCACTGTTTTGCAAACCCCGAAAAGAAATTCTCCACACAACTCCGTGTGTTTACAGTTATCAAACTGGACATCTTGAGAACCCAAGAGTACAGAGGATGCCATCACATGAGATTTCAAATCTGTCACGAAACTACCACAATTAAAGTACAAAGAACATGAAAGATAAATTTGATTTTCAAGCATGGCATATTTTCTTTCCTGAACCATGCTTGAGCATCTTATTAATGGCTATCAGAATTTTCAAAGACACGCTGGTGTTTTTTAAAAAGGAAACTGTGCTTTAATCAAGTATTCGGGGACACACGTTTACCTTTGTGTTCAGATGTCTTGAAACGGAAATCCATGAATCATAGTTACTCTTAAAGGGGGTATATGCTATTAGTTGTACACACATCTGAATTGTCAACCAAAAAGACTGCCTTAGAGAGAAAGTTGTTCTTTAAATAAATAAATAAATAAATAAATAAATAAATAAATAAATAAATAAATAAATAAATAAAAGCTTACTTCTGTTTCATTGAGCATTTATTTTGTAAGGATTTTTAATGTGTTCATATTTATACTTAACTAATAATGCTAAAATAAGTGGTATAAAACTTTAAACAGGGCTTTTTCTGGATATTTAGATAATTACTGTACATTCTGCTGTTATTCATTTTGTCAGGTTCAGATTCATTTTCAGATTCAATTATTAACTCAAAACAATCCACAGTGGTGCAAGAGTTCAATATATAACTTGCTTCCTTTCTCATTTCTCGGGTATGGATTCAGGGTAAAAATTGGTCCCCAACCTATGCTGGTCGTAATGGGTGGCAAATGGATCGGGTGGTCTAAAGCTCAGTAATTTGATTGATTGTGTGTCATCATACACATAGGTGTGGGACATTTCTTGTGTAGCAGCCATAAAATTTCCAAGTCCCGTGATGGGATTCAAAACACGGACCTTCTGATCTGAGGTCAGACGCCTTGTCCACATGACCAAAGAGGTTAACCCCATCAGCAAGCTGACAAGGTAAGGATGTCATCTGTGGGATGAATCCACGCCCTGCTACATAATCCCGTCAACGGAAGGCACGTCCCAGGCCGCATAGTAGGGTGCTTATCTTGCACAAATTTAATATGAACGTGCTCAGCTCCACGTTGGACGCCAATGTAGCGGCCATAAAATTTCCGAGTCCCCTGATGGGATTCGAACCATGGACCTTCTGACCAGAGGTCGGACGCCTTGTCCACATGACCTAAAAGGTTAACCCCCGTCAGCCAGCTGACAAAGTAAGGATGTCATCTGTAGGATGACTCCATGCCCTGCTACACTTGCAATATCTGTTATGGCGTGTGTGGGCCAGACTTGAATATTTACAAAGGTCACAACAGCATGTTTATATCCTGAAAATACATTTTGTTTAGATACATTGATACCCACCATTTCAAGGCCATGTATACCACCGCAGCAGTAATGATTTAATTAATTGCTGTTGTCAATTTGCAAACTTCCTAATTCAGGATGTGTCTGATATGTCCCTGGTGTTTGAGTGGGTGGAAGGCTTATGCCACGCTTTTACATTGTGAATAGAATGTCGACAGGGGAAACAAGGTGTAAATTTCTCCTTGTTATGGATCACTAGGGCTGGCTGCCATTTAGGAAATGAGCTATTGAAAATAGATACTGGTTCCGTGAAACAAGAAGTGACACAAGGCAATTCACAGGAAATGACCAGTTTATGATATATTACGCTTGCTTTTATACTATACAAGAAGATGGAGTATAATATGCTTGATGCGATTCCATTGTGTGCTTGTGAATAGTATGGCATGCAATCAATACGCACTGTTAAGAATCAAATATTGAAGCTGAGGAACAAGTTATTTGAATAGTTTCGCACAGTCGTATAATATCCCAATGTTATTGTGGGTACTCATCTTGGATGTCTGACACGGAGACTGCGATATTGAGATCACCATTGATACCTTATTGAAACATGCACCAAACTATGCTTACAGTAATTGCCTGCTCGCTACAGCAGCATCCGGGTGTCTGGGTTGTCAGTGCTCCCCGGCTCACATGTTTCATGCTGTCTCAATGCAATATGGAGAAACAGTTATTCCCATGAGGGTGAAAGTAAATTGAAGAATACAGCTGACATGTTTGTTTTGTATGATGTCTGTCATTGTTTATGTTGATGATATTCAGGTGATATTCAGTTGACATATGTGGGATAAAAATAGAATGATTTCTCTCCCAGTTGTGAATTGTAGATTTTCTTTTCAGTGGGTATGTGGTTTGTTGTTTAACACTGCGCTAAGCAACATTTCTGCATTATGATGGCATCCTGTAAATAATGAGGTGTGGGCCAGACAATCCAGTGATTGATATTATGAGCAATGATCCACGCTTCCAGGGTAAAGTCATGTGCAATCAACCATATCAAAGAGCCTGACCATCCTATCCGTTAGATCACCTCTTACAACCAGCATAGGTTGCTGGGGATCTTTTCTAACATGTAGGCAGTCACTCACTAACATATTCATGCACTCACTCAAACACACATGCATGCAGTCACTCAAACACATGTGCATGCAATCACTCACACATGCATGCAGTCACTCACTAACATATCCATGCACTCAGGGGTGGTCGGGTAGCCTAATGGTTAAAGCGTTTGCTCGCCATGCCGAAGACCCGGGTTCAATTCCCGACATGGGTACAATGTGTACAATGGGTACAAAGACCATTTCTGGTGTCCCCCGCTGTGATATTGCTGGAACATTGCTAAAAGTGGCGTAAAACAATACTCACTCACTCACTCACACCATGCACTCAGTCACTCACATGCATGCAGTCACTTGCTAACATATTCATGCAGTCACTCAAACACATGTTCATACAGTCACTCACACATGGGGGGCCCAGTCGTCTAAGGTGCCGCGATTCGCTGTGCAGAGTTGCATCCCTTGGGCTTGCCAGAAACCTATGATTGTGGGTTCGAATCCCTGTTCGCCCTGATTATGTTTCTAGGTTTGTCAGCACCATACCCGTGCTCGTGGGTTTCACTGAAGTGGTAAACGTCTGAGACCTGCATCACTTCGGGCTTTCGCCCCACATTACTGGAATACTGTTAAAAGCGGTGTTCAAACCAACTCACTCACTCACTCACACATGCATGCAATCACTCACTAACACATCCATGCAGTCACTCATTAACACATCCATGCAGTCACTCATTAACACATTCATGCAGTCACTCACTAATTCATGCATGCAGTCACACACTAACACATGCATGCAGTCACTCACTAATACATGCATGCAGTCACTCACTAATACATGCATGCAGTCACTCACTAATACATGCATGCAGTCACTCACTAACACATGCATACAGTCACTCACTAACACATGCATGCAGTCACTCACTAACACATGCATGCAGTCACTCACTAACACATTCATGCAGTCACTCACTAACACATGCATGCAGTCACTCACTAACACATGCATGCAGTCACTCACTAACACATGCATGCAGTCACTCACTAACACATTCATCCAGTCACTCACAAATGCATGCAGTCACTCACTAACACATGCATGCAGTCACTCACTAACACATGCATGCAGTCACTCACTAACACATGCATGCAGTCACTCACTAACACATGCATGCAGTCAATCACTAACACATGCATGCAGTCACTCACTAACACATGCATGCAGTCACTCACTAACACATGCATGCAGTCACTCACTAACACATGCATGCAGTCACTCACTAACACATGCATGCAGTCACTCACTAACACATGCATGCAGTCACTCACTAACACATGCATGCAGTCACTCACTAACACATTCATCCAGTCACTCACAAATGCATGCAGTCACTCACTAACACATGCATGCAGTCACTCACTAACACATTCATCCAGTCACTCACTAACACATTCATTCAGTTACTCACAAATGCATGCAGGCACTCACTAAAACATGCATGCAGGCACTCACTAATGCATGCAGTCACTACATATTTATGCATTCACTTACTAACACATGCATGCTGGCACTCACTACACGTTCATGCATGCAATCACTCAAACATGCATGTAACCCATGCTGCATACATGATTCAGGTAACTTTCATCACATGTTGCTTTTCATGACCAAAGTAATTAATACAGAAGCAAGACCTAGTGGAAGAGACTCTGCCCAGAGTGCTGCCTCATACTCTGCCTAGTGCTCATCTTTGAGGAGCTAAAACAAGGATTGGTCATCTCAGAGTTAGTATTCTGTGTCCGAGTGGTAGAATAACATCTTGTCTCTGAAATGAACATATCATGAACATACAGAAAAAAACAGTTGTTCAATTATCTTCATAAAAATATAATAAAAGGGAGCCCAGAGACTCTCTTCCTTTTCAGAAACTGCAATAATCTAGACTTGCCAAACATGTTAGACTTGCATGGGCTGTATTTGATATATTTGTATCAGGGTCTGTAAGACTATCCGAGTGGGAGTGTTCATGTTTAACCACGGCATGGTATCTTAGTGGGCTAGCAATAAGTTCAATACTCTTCAATGCAACGACGTTAAACCCCATTTCACCTCACCACCCACCTTACAGTAGCACCACACATCTTGCTGGAACACAAAACATTTATTCATGTTGTATGGACAGGGACAGATGGTAAATGTTATCTGTATGGTGTACAGTTTCATGTAAAGTATCTGTAATCTGACACCCAGCATATGCTGCCAAGAATCTCCTGTATGAAAATATACCTCCTGTATCAGATATCACAAAACTTCAGTGCTAAAAATGATTGTTACAGTGTAATTAACTTAAGCAAACACTTGATATTTCTTCGGTGTAAAAAAGAAATGACAAAAACAAATCTGGCATCATAAAACACACAAGTCATAAGAGATATTCTAGTTGGCTAATAACCTTTTTGAAACATGTTTTATATTTCCAATTTTCAAAACATATCATATTATTATTTCTCGTTGCCTTGTTTTATCAGTTTTTGTACTCCAAAGAGTTATATCCAAGCTGCACCTGCCATGTTGAAAATATGGCTTCAGAGTTGAGATGATATAATATTCTTTATCTTGCATTTTTCATACAACTTGCAGGCCAATGAATCGGTTTAGTCTGTTGCATGCCTGTTGAATGTCAACACATGATTCCAAGGCAACTTGTCCAAGAAACATCAGGTCTTTGAAACCCAGTTGTCTAAATCACCAGGATTTCCCTGTGATAAGTTTCTTCCCTCAGTTGTACCAGGATCTAGGAAGGTCTTGGCTTGGAATCCTTGATTCACCCTAATTATGATGACTGTATTTTCTTGTGTATAATGCACACTTTTTGTCCCAAAATTACAGCTGTGTAGAGAGGGGTGTGCAAAATACTCGTAGTCAATGCATTCTGATTATTGTTCCCGACACTAAGATTCTACCGTTAGCATGTAACACCGGAAATATCATGTCAACAAATCCATACTGAAATGCACAAGTTAGTTCTGTTGTTATATTGTCTGGTTATAAAACATGTTCAAAGTATATCTGGAATGATGATTGTGATTCATTTTATTAAATATGTTCAAAATTTTATTTTGTACTGTTTGCATTAATTTTGGAAAAATTGTGTGTGAACTTTTGGCACTTTTGAACCAACTTGCCATTATTTACAAAAAAGCATAATCAGATTACTGCTGTTGACTCCTTGAAACCTTAGCTGACAGAAAATGGATACATTATCATAGATGCCATACTTTTTATCATAAAAAGTAATATTTGTTATAGTTTGGCTGTTATTAATCAACATATTGTTTTTACAGTACAAAAAGCAAGACCTTTGGGAAGCCTCAGTTCTTATGATACTCGTCTGTTAGCATAATCGTAATGGGTTGCAATGGTAGACGTTTACAAGTTGTGTAACTTTGTGCTTTCTACGTTTACCCTTACAAAGATATGGAAAAAAAATGTTTATAACATTGCATTCAACCTGCCCACTCATAAAGACACACAGTAAATTTTGTATCTTTTCTAAACCTTGCATGTATATATGTTGTCACTGACAAAAACACTTGTATTACTTGGAGAATAGATTAATGTTGACCTGCATTATACCAACAGATGTTAAAAGATGGTACTTGTTGTTACCCTGCCTGGCGCTCGGCATAAAAGAAAGGAAAAATTGGTTTTTCTTTTTCACAGATTTTCCTATGAAAATTTCTTTTTTAGTGCCAAGGGACTTATTCAAGAAAGTGATATGAGTGCTGCTACTGTTATAACTCCATGTTACACTGTGTTACATGATGTTACACTATGTGATATAATTGTGTTACACTATAAGTTGTAGCAGGATCACTTGGGGTACATGGGGTTTTATGTGTCCTGTGTTAGGTTAGGTAGCCGGAAGCGAGTGGTATACAACCTAACAAGGGACGCATGAAACCCCATGTACCCCGAGTGATGCTGCTGCAGCGAATTTTTCTTCCTGCTGCGACTGTTATGACTCCATGTTACACTATGTGATATGATTTTTCTTACCGACATGTTTTAATGTGGCATTAAAATATGTCGGTAAGAAAAATCATATCACATAGTGTAACATGGAGTCATAACAGTCGCAGCAGGAAGAAAAATTCGCTGCAGCAGCATCACTCGGGGTACATGGGGTTTTATGTGTCCTGTGTTAGGTTAGGTAGCATTAAAACATGTCGGTAAGAAAAATCATATCACATAGTGTAACATGGAGTCATAACAGTCGCAGCAGGAAGAAAAATTCGCTGCAGCAGCATCACTCGGGGTACATGGGGTTTTATGTGTCCTGTGTTAGGTTAGGTAGCCGGAAGCGAGTGGTATACAACCTAACAAGGGACGCATGAAACCCCATGTACCCCGAGTGATGCTGCTGCAGCGAATTTTTCTTCCTGCTGCGACTGTTATGACTCCATGTTACGCATGAAACCCCATGTACCCCGAGTGATGCTGCTGCAGCGAATTTTTCTTCCTGCTGCGACTGTTATGACTCCATGTTACGCATGAAACCCCATGTACCCCGAGTGATGCTGCTGCAGCGAATTTTTCTTCCTGCTGCGACTGTTATGACTCCATGTTACACTATGTGATATGATTTTTCTTACCGACATGTTTTAATGTGGCATTGCAAAAAATTTAACACAAAATTGATAATTGATAGAAAACAGCTGTTTGATTGAGCTGAGGTTAACTTTTGCTGTGTCACGTGACTTCCATTGACTCGGAAAAAGCATGTGGCTTTTCGCTTTGAAGCGGGGTATAAGAGATTTATTCTGTCTCTCAGAAATCCTTGTGCAGCCTGTATTGCTCATGGAATGCTATAAGAGATTTATTCCCCCAAGGCGGGTTACACAGTATTTTCTGAAAATATCATGGACCAATCATATCTCATCATTCTGAATGGAGGTATGATGACATGTGATATGAGTGCTGTGACTGCTATAAGATGTACTGGAGGAGGTACTATGTGGTCCAGTTACAGGTTATATTATTCACGATAGAAGAGCTAACTGGTTCAGTTATAGGTTATATTGTCCACAATGGAAGAGCTTATAATAATCACTGGTCCAGTTACAGGTTATATTGTTCACAATGGAAGAGCTACTGGTCCAGTTACAGGTTATATTGTTCACAATGGAAGAGCTACTGGTCCAGTTACAGGTTATATTGTCCACAATGGAAGAGCTACTGGTCCAGTTACAGGTTATATTGTCCACAATGGAAGAGCTACTGGTCCAGTGACAGAATTTATTGTCCATGATAGAAGATCTACTGGTCCAGTTACAGGTTATGTTGTTCGTGATGGAAAATCTACTGGGCCTGTTCCAGGTTATAGTGTTCATAATGGAAGATCTACTGGTCCAGTTCCAGGTTATACTGTTCATAATGGAAGATCTACTGGTCCAGTTACAGGTTATATTGTCCATGATAGAAGACCTACTGATCCAGTTTCAGGTTATATTGCTCTCTATATAACAAGCAATGGTCCAGTTACTGGTCCAGACTCGATTATTTACAGACCGCCGTCATACCAAAACCAAAACAGGTTATATTGTTCACTATATAACAAGAAATGGTCCAGTTACAGGTTAAATTGTTCACTATATAACAAGCAATGGTCCAGTTACAGGTTAAATTGTTCACTATATAACAAGCAATGGTCCAGTTACCGGTTAAATTGTTTACTATATAACAAGCAATGGTCCAGTTACCGGTTAAATTGTTCACTATATAACAAGCAATGGTCCAGTTACAGGTTATATTGTTCACTATATAACAAGCAATGGTCCAGTTACAGGTTATATTGTTCACTATATAACAAGCAATGGTCCAGTTACAGGTTATATTGTTCACTATATAACAAGCAATGGTCCAGTTACTGGTTAAATTGTTCACTATATAACAAGCAATGGTCCAGTTACAGGTTATATTGTTCACTATATAACAAGCAATGGTCCAGTTACAGGTTAAATTGTTCACTATATAACAAGCAATGGTCCAGTTACAGGTTATATTGTTCACTATATAACAAGCAATGGTCCAGTTACTGGTTAAATTGTTCACTATATAACAAGCAATGGTCCAGTTACAGGTTATATTGTTCACTATATAACAAGCAATGGAACAGTTACAGGTTAAATTGTTCACTATATAACAAGCAATGGTCCAGTTACAGGTTATATTGTTCACTATATAACAAGGAATGGTCCTTTGGAAGAGCCAGAGGATTTTTTTGAGCCAGTGCAGATTTGATTTGTTTTCACACGCTCCATGCAGGAAATGTTGAAACTTTATTTGATGTTCATCTCGACTTCTGTACAAGGTTCACTGTGAAACACTAACACTGACAAGTGTGGGAAGTGAAGTTTGATGTTTCAACACCATAATGTCAATAAACATTTACAGTCATCTGTTCCAGAAAGAACTGACATGAGGAAGTTTGTGATTCAAATCAAGTTAACACCATTTTGTAATAAAATCTCCATGATGTTGAAATTATATCTAAATGGTTCTTTTTAAGTGAATTTCTATGTTTTTACACAGATAATGTGTCACAAGTGTGTAATGGTTTTGTACATTTATGTTTACTCGATAGATACACTGTATCTTTTAGTGCATTCAGTTTATGATAATACCTTGTGTATTCACAGGGGGATATTTCCACAGAGGACCTTAATCAGTCATTCACTGTTCGGATTAGAAATGGATTTTTGACATGCAAACTCTTGGGAAGATTTAACTCTAAAGCCTTTGATCCAAATGGTGAAAAGAGTAGGTTCAATATGAATTAAGTATTGTGTTGTTTATTTTACTTTGTTTTTATGGTGATGGAACATGCTAGTCTGATGTTATGTTGTGTATCATTGCTGACTGTTTTGCATGTACTGTAGATGCCTAAGGATTATCAAATGAAGTTGATTGTACTGATACAATGGGTCGATAATATTGAGAATGTTACAATCACATATGCATGAACTCACATATGCACGCATGAATAAACTTTTTAATACTCGGAAGCATTATCACCCTTGCATATAGTTTGCAACAGAATTATTTTCTTTGAAGTTGTAATGTTCTTTTGTCAAAGAGGCACTTTGTCTTTGTTTCTGGATTCTTTTTAATAAAATAAATGTCGACAGAAAAATAATTAAAAGGCTGGCTTTCTCTCATGTACAATTTAAAACATTTTGACATTTTCACAAAAATAATTATGGTTTAAGGAACGGATATTTTTGTTCAATGTGTTTTTTTATTTTGTTGGAAAGGCAAGTTACAATTTTGTTTTTGAAGTATGGATTTTCTAGGAAACTATGTAAAGATGTGGTAAGAAAACTAATTGTTTGAATAATGATCAATTATTGAAAACATAATACATGTAGAAATAATACCATAACACAGGTGCTTATTATTAATACTGCTACTTTTTTTATTTTTCCCGAAAGGTTCATAATTTGAAAGAAGTAGTGGTTTTAAATAATCACATACTTTTTTCAATTGTCTAATTTTCCAATTTTTCAATTTTCAAATTGTCCTGTGAATGAAACAAAATACATGTTTGACCTTTCTTTATTTCACATTTTTCAGACTTGATTTGGCTGAGAAATGACCCAAATTATAGATTTGAAAATTCCAAGTTACCAACATGACAAAAGGCACCAGTTCCCAACTTTGATGATGGGTCTGTCTATTCACATGTCACACTTCATTTCCGGAACACAGCCTCAAAGATTTCAAAAAGAACAACCTCAGCACTTTGTTAATGTATAAGGAAAGGTTGATGAAGATATATTTTAGCCCTTTTCTGGACAGGAAGGTGAAAGACAAAAGAAGATGTTTCTCTTTTCCACAGCAGCTTTGTCCTGCAGGGTATAACAATTAGTCTGTTACAGGATTTCAGCTGCTCCCAGGTTCTTCCATATGAAGCCTTTAATCATTCATACTGATAAGAGCATGTCTCTCTGATGCTGCATAAAGCACTGGAATTACTTTGAGGTTTTACCTTACTTAGACCAACAATATTCTCACAGCAGCCATATTGAAAAGAATATTAATGACCATTGATCATTTTTTTCATCCACATCTGTACAGAAGAAACATTATCCTGAAAGGTCTCAAATTCATCCAAGGCATGAGAATTTGAAATTCACATAGAAGCTCCACTGGTCTGTTAGGTACCGGTAATATGGGCGACAATTTAAGTTGACCCCTTCTCATAATTACTTGATGTACAGATTTATTTGTTATAACTATCAGCCATGGTTAAAAGTTTAATAAATACAGAATTTGATGTTATCTGAAAGGATCTCTTAAAAGTTTTGTCAGCCTTGTGAAATAAAGAAAAAGTGAAATAAAAGAAAGTATTTCTACTTTTTAAATGAATCAGTGGGTCACATACTTCCATTGCCATTGACACACTTCCATATTTTTTGTATTGAGACTCAATGGGAAATATAAAAAAAAGTTCTGAAAATGTAAATTTTGTTCTAAAATTGTAAAGGTGATCATGTGATGTAAGTAATTAAATTAATTTTGTCATGGTGTGTTGTGTGTCAGTAGAATCTGCATGCTGTCTACTTGTCAATGTGCTTCTAAATTAATGCTTGCTCTTTTGAAAAACAATAGAAACTTTTTGTGAATGATTATGACCATGAGTGAGTGAGTGAGTGAGTGAGTGAGTTTGGTTTAACACTGCTTTTAACAGTATTCTAGTTACGGTATATCACAGCGTGTTGGCTTTATGTAGGAGGAAAGCCTGTGATGCAGGTCCCAGATGTTTACCACTAAGTGAAACCCCACAAGCACAGGTATGGTGCTGACATATCTAGAAACATAATTGGGGCAAATAAGGATTCAAACCTACAATCAAGGTTGGCATGCCCAAGGAACGCAGCTCTGCACAGCAAAATGCGGCACCTGTTGATGGCAGGACCGATCTTTGTTTGAGGCAAATTGTTCAGTCATAGTTTATGATATTGCAAATTAGCACAGTTTCAACTTTATCTTAGAACTGCATCATGGATGGAGTTGAAACTTCTGTAGTACGTGTCCTTAATTGTTTCCTCTTGATATGATATATTTTTTAATATCTCACGGATTCACTCACAACATGATAATGTTCATATTAACTCATTTACATTGGCCTTTTTATTATTATCAATAGGTTTATGGATCAACCGACTGTAAAAATCAGGAAAGTCGAAAAAGAAATAATCCCAATTCAGAGAGTTTTGTATTACCACAGAGTCTTAACACTCCATTTAGCAATAAAGGGTATCACAAATAGTTTTCTGGCATATTCCAAACCAAGATCGATATATAAGTCACCACAACAGCTTGTTTGAATAATTGTGCAGGGTCTTAGTCATCATGACACTGAATATATATTCTGCCATCCCCTGCAATAACACGGGTCTCGGGGTCCAATTATGAAATGTAGGACGGGTGATAGTGCAACTAAAGAGGACACAAATACATGTACTGTATATGCACACGTGAGGACATATGTGCATAAATGTGCATGCATGGTTACGACAGAAAAATTGATGGTGTTTGTGAGAAAAATAAAAGAACCTGTCCTGAAAGATTGAAGCGGTCATCCACGCATTCTTGGTCACAGCATAGTAGACAAGTAGGGACCATCGGTTCAGGTGATGGAAACATCATGGATTCTGTGCTGTGCCAATGATCAGGGACTTGGGTTTATGATTCTCTGTCTTGTTTGTAGTCAGTAACACAGTTATCACGAAAGTTCACAGCACTGATCTCAGTAACTACTCACTGTTGCAACATATGAAAGGGTCACAACTTACTTACGAGGTGAATGTTTATATATATTTTGAGTAGAATAGGTCTTCAGCAACCCATGCCTGCCGTAAAAGGTGATTATGCTTGTCGTAAGAGGAGACTCACAGGATCAAGCGGTCAGGCTTGATGACTTGGTTGGTTGTTGCATGTCATCGTTTCCAAATGCTCATGATATCAATCACTGGACTGTCTGGTTCAGACTCACTTATTTGCAGACCTCTGTCATACTGCTGGAATATTGCTGAGTGCAGCATAAAACAACAACAAACTATTTTTTATAACCTTCAAACAATATGTTTACTCAGAAGACCCAAAAAATTGAAAGTGCTTTCTGTTTATATTTGATCACTAACTTCAGTTTGTGAAAGAAAAAATCTATAAGCCTACAAATAACAAAATGCCCAGATGAGAATAAGATTATCACCTTTTTCACTCATATATTCATACTACTTAAGCTTGCAGACATCTCACAGGACATGCCTTCTTTTGAGTGACAGGACAATAAGAAATAGGTGATGCTCTCCTTATGATCGAAGTCCATAAGACATGTGCGATGTATCTTACTGTGGGTTATTATCATGGCGATCACACACCGATTGAGATACAATCTGATTGGATGCTACTGACTTGACAGTTATAATTGACTGTGACAAATGATAACTTGTCCAGGATTAGTGGTCTGAAGGTCACGATAGTCTTGGCATGCAGATTCAGCATTTCCATGATTCATTTATCAATAATAGCGCTGTGCCTTCACGTTTCTGTCTGTTTCTATCAAGGTCTTCTTTCACTTGTTTTCAAATACCAACCACTTGACAAAATATCAGCTGCTCATCCATCAAGATATGCAATGCCCATCCAAATACTATGCATTCGGACACCATCCACTTATCCAAATATCATCAATTCATGAAAAAAATATCAGCTGTTAATCCAAGAAACCTTTACCCATTTGAAAATCAAATGATCCAAATCCTTCCACTTTATACCAACTGTAGCTTGTTATTGGTGGAATCTTGCTGTAAACAGTGTAAAACCATATAGTGACTCACTCAAGCATGCACCTGAACTGTCCACCACAGTTCACATATGAACCCGTGAAGATCCGGGGTAGAATTGATCTTCAGCAACCCATGCTTGTGTAATAGGCGCCCTCTGGCGGGCTGCCCAGTGACAGCATTGCAATCGGGGAGTACTAAGTTCGAACCATGTTCATATAATTTCGGACTTTGCGTTGTGTTCTACTGTGATCAGTCATGAACAGTGTACTCTCTCGAGGTGCTATGGTTGGTCAGGTTCTCAACTTTGCCAAAACAAAACTAAGACAAAATCATAAATTAAATGATTTATTAAACTTAACAAAATGTACAAATTAACAGTAAACCAGAAAAATACAAAAAGAAAGCACTCACACACAGTTAAACCTTTGCTATTAGCCTAAATGTCTTTATCGTTAACTGCCTAATTTACTGCCTATTTTCTCCTGCACCTACTTCTCCCCGACGCCACTATTCCAATAACTATACTAAATAAATACCTTACAAAACCTACATTTTAACTTATTTCTTACTTTCCAACCTACCTAAGTCCTTATTTCTACATGTTTTTCCTACAACTAATTTTCCCCCTCCCGACTACCACATAAAATAAACCTACACCTAAAACTAGTCGTAAGGAAAACCTTATTGCCTAGAGGGATGTTCCCCCGTAGTGGGTGTTGTGGACTTACTTTTCAGGATACCAGAAACTTCAGACGACTAATCTCGGTCGTATCAGGCTTTTATACCCACGAAGCTAACCATATTCATAGGTCACGGGTCATACAATCTTCTAAGCTTCCCATTGGTCAAATGATGATTCCTAACATAGCATGCTCGGCGACACCTATAGATCCGGAAACACGCAGGAAGACATGTGGACCTCGCAACCATCATAGGGAATTCCAATGGAATTTTACTGCCAAACATGAGTAATAAATAGATTAATTGACTACAAGATAACGACTTCCACCAGATCTGCTGAAGCACTGCAAAGCCCTATAGTTTACAACCCTTACTGTACATGAAAATTAAACTTACCGCCATACTACCCGATAAATTACGATCTATTTTTAGCCCAACTACCACATTTGTAAGAGGCAACTATGCTTGTCGTAAGAGGCGACTAACTGTATTGGGTGGTCTGGCTCACTGACTTGAGTCATACATGTCATCATATCCCAATTGTATAGATTGATGCTCATGATATCAATCACGGGATTGTCTGGTCCAGACATGATTATTTACAGACTGCCTTCATATATCTGGAATATTGCTGAGTGTGCCGTTAAACAACAAACAAACCAAACAAAACAGACATTTGCATCTAAATTATCCACAGTGTGTATACAGCTGGCGCTGAACCTAAACTGTCCACAGTGTGGAGAGCTGGCACTGAACCTAAGTTGTCCACAGTGTGGAGAGCTGGCACTGAACCTAAACTGTCCACAGTGTAGAGAGCTGGCACTGAACCTAAACTGTCCACAGTGTAGAGAGCTGGCACTGAACCTAAACTGTCCACAGTGTGGATAACTGGCACTAAACCTAAACTGTCCACAGTGTGGAGAGCTGGCACTGAACCTAAACTGTCCACAGTGTGGAGAGCTGGCACTGAACCTAAACTGTCCACAGTGTGGAGAGCTGGCCCTAAACCTAAACTGTCCACAGCATGTATACAGTTGGCACTGAACCAGGAGACCCATGTGAACCAGAACATGTCCACAGACAGACACCTAAACTATCCACGGCTTGTAGAGCTGGCACTAAATTTGGCTCTGCTGGACTGAGGCTATTCCCTGAGTAATACGAAATACAAGCTGACAGCTTGGACAGTGTCCTGTCTGTCATTAATTCCATGGCTGGCGAAACAGGAAATGATCATTAGATCTTCTTACTTTTCTGAATAAGCAGGATGTCATCTGTGCAGTCTTAGGGTCATTGTATTTTTGGAAAGAGTTTATTTTCTCAATGGTTAATTTGGTTGTGAAGACTTTGACCTCATTTCTTTCTATGAACTGTTGGAGTGGCTTTTGTCTTCCCTTTAGTCATCATTCTGTGCTGCTCGTTGTCCTTCCCTTTGGTCATCATTCATTGTTGACCTTTGTCCTTCCCTTTCGTCATCATTCAGTGCTGACCATTGTGTTTCCCTTTTGTCATCATTCATTGTGCATCATTGTCCTTCCATTTAGTCATCATTCAGTGCTGGCTAATGTCCTTCCCTTCAGTCATCATGCATTGTTACCCATTGTGTTTCCCTTTAGTCATCATTCAGTGCTGGCCATTGTCCTTCCCTTTCGTCATCATGCATTGCTAGCCATTGTGTTTCCCTTTTGTCATCGAGTATTGTTTACCATTGTCCATCCCTTTAGTCATCATGCATTGTTGACCATTGTGTTTCCCTTCAGTCATCATGCATTGTTGACCATTGTGTTTCCCTTTAGTCATCATGCATTGTTTACCATTGTCCTTCCCTTTAGTCATCATGCATTGTTGACCATTAGTTTTCCCTTTAGTCATCATGCATTGTTGACCATTGTCCTTCCCTTTAGTCATCATGCATTATTGACCATTGTGTTTCCCTTCAGTCATCATGCATTGTTGACCATTGTCCTTCCCTTTAGTCATCATGCATTGTTTACCATTGTCCTTCCCTTTAGTCATCATGCATTGTTGACCATTGTCCTTCCCTTTAGTCATCATGCATTGTTGACCATTGTGTTTCCCTTTAGTCATCATGCATTGTTTACCATTGTCCATCCCTTCAGTCATCATGCATTGTTGACCATTGTTTTTCCCTTTAATCATCGTGCATTGTTCATCATTGTAATTCCATTTAGTCATCATTCAGTGCTTGCCAATGTCCTTCCCTTTTGTCATCATGCATTGTTGACCATTGGTTTTCCCTTTAGTCATCATGCATTGTTGACCATTGTCCTTCCCTTTAGTAGACCGCCTCCGTGGTCTTGTGGTAGAGCGTCCGCCCGGAGAGCGGAAGGTCCAGGGTTCGATCCCGGGCCGCGTCATACAAAAAGACGTTAAAAGATTGTACTTGTTGTTACCCTGTCTGGCGCTCGGCATTAAGGGGCTAAAACAAGGACTGGTCGGCTCGGAGTCAGTATACTGTGTCTGAGTGGGGTATTCATGTTAAACTGCGGCATGGTATCTCAGTGAGCTAGCACTATAAATCGGCATCAGTCCGGACTAGTACAAGCAGCCACACACACACATACACGCGCATGCACGTCGCTATATAAGTGCAATAATCTTGGACGCGACGTTAAACCCAATTTCACCTCACCTCACCTTCCCTTTAGTCATCATGCATTATTGACCATTGTGTTTCCCTTTAGTCATCATGCATTGTTGACCATTGGTTTTCCCTTTAGTCATCATGCATTGTTGACCATTGTCCTTCCCTCTAGTCATCATGCATTGTTGACCATTGGTTTTCCATTAAGTCATCATGCATTGTTGACCATTGTCCTTCCCTTTAGTCATCATGCATTGTTGACCATTGTGTTTCCCTTCAGTCATCATGCATTGTTGACCATTGTTTTTCCCTTTAGTCATCGTGCATTGCCGGCCATTGTGTTTTCCTTTAGTCATCGTGTAATCCTGACCATTGTCCTTGTCTTTAGTCATTTTGAAAGAAAAAGGAAAAAGTGTACAAAAGCTACAGGAAGAGGATAATGTATTAGAGATAATGTATCAGTAGGGTGAAGGAATGTATTAGTTGGGTGAATGAATGAATATCTCAGTCGGGTGACTTAAAGGATATATTAGTTGGGTGAATGAGGGGATATATTAGTTGGTTGAATGAAGGGATATATTAGCTGGGCGAATGAGGGGATATATCATTTGGGTGGAGTGATGTCATTCTGATGAAGGGATATATCAGAAGGCCAATATGTCAAGTAGAGATATGACATCACTAGCAAACATGGATATAAGCAGCAAGAAGCTTTATAAAATGTCAGTACTCCGAAGGTCCAAATTAGCAGAGACTGATGCTGGAATGAGCAGTGCCTGAAGAGGTAAGTGTTGGGTGTTAAAGCGCAGCAGGTAATCTGACTTGATAAATGATGCTTTGACTTAGACTGCAGGTCAGGAGATGTGATCCAATTATATGTTAGACGATCTTCAATATCAAGTCAAGCAGACTTGATGCAAATGTGTGAATGAATTTCAATCCAGCAAAAGTCTTGAACTTTTCATTCAAGAAGGAATTAGGTTAAGTGTTGTCGTGCAATGTTATTTTGGTTGAAGGGTATTGGAATTTCTCACTAGAGCAATATGTACAATTTTTTTCAGGTTAAGTAACCTTTCTTCCTTTTAAGGGATATTTTTTCAACTCAATCCCATGTAACACTCTATAAGAAAACACACTCAAGAATAACCCAAACATTATAATGTAAAAAACTGCAAAGGATGAAAAGTTCTTGAGAAGGAAAGAGGTTTTTTTATAGTTCTGTGTTGTGTCAAAGAAAAAGGAAGAATAAAAACTGGTAATAATTTTTTGTCAAGAGATTGTATCTGTTTGCTGAGATTCAACCAAAATATCTGTGAAGTATTCAAACAATTATTGAGAAAGACAGGAGATAAGGTTTTGCAGGACATTATCAAGATTAATTACACGTTTCTTAGGATCCATAATTACTGTGAATAGGTCATGAACGTAGTGAGCACATTTGTCACTTTGTAGAAAACATGAAAAAGTAGGGAAAAGATAAAGAATGAAACAGAAACAAATAAAGAATGAAGGTTGACAATTGTAGTTTTCTGGAGTGGAGTGAGTGTGTATTTTGTGCTGCTTTTAGCAATTTTCCTGCATTATCACAGAGAGGAGAACCACCAATGGGAATCACATTGTACCCATGTGGGGAATGAAACCTTTGACTTCAGCTTGACAAGTGTTTTGTGGCAGTAGATATTGTTGTGAGTTTATTATCCCTTGCGACGAAGTGGGTTGGGGGATATGGGAATAGAGTTTGCTTATTTGAGAGATACTTGTCAAAACTGATTTCGAAAATAGGTCCCGTCAATTATTTGTTTAATGAGTTATGGCCCTTGCTCTATACTTTTCAAACTAGTGCATACTGTGTGAAATGTGGACAAGTTTTCTCAGAAACTAATGAAATTGCATGAATGAAAGTTTGCATGCCTATCAGAGAGATACTTGTCAAGACTGATTTCAAAACTTGATCCTGTAAATTATCTTTTGACAGATCGAGTTACAGCCCTTGATCCAAGTTGTTTTTACTTAGTGCATAGCGCCTACAATGGGGACAAGTTTTCTGAGAAACTACTGACGTTAGCTTATTTAAGAGATACTGATGAAGACTGAGTTATTTTTTCCAGAGAAGAGCCTTTTGTGTGTATTAATTTAACATTTAATCATTTTTACTGATGACATAAGGCAACGCAAGTGTCTATCTCTTTTTGAGGCATTATAAGACTCTATCTTATAGTTTATATTCACTACGACATGAACAAACAAAAAATTCTAATGTGCCCCATGGCGGAAGATAGTGATAATGCTGTTTTTTGTAGTGATTGTCAGTGGCAGCAAATGATTGAAGCACTGGTAAAATGTCAAGTGTTGTAGTGGCTAGATTTAAACAGGAAGTGTGATTAGAGTTAAAAATTACCACCCCTGGTTGTTGTAGCAAGCTCGATTGTTTGTGAAGTGCTGGGATGGGACAGTTTGTGGAGAGCAGTGTGATGATAATAATATTTCTGTGTGAAACAATAACACAACTTCGCCAATCAAGAAATTGTTGCAATTGTTTGATTTTACAAGATGGCAGAGTGACCAACTTGTATTCTACTGGATGATTATGATTAAAGAATAGGGTTTATTAAATATTTAGGACCAAAAAAAGGTTTGTATTGAGGTCCAATGGTTTTCTGCGTTTACTGTTAGCTATTCATCACTCTGAAAAACGAAATAGTGTATAATTTGCACAAGTATTGTTATTCATCCAAGCTGTGATGAACTGTGACACCGCAAGGGTCCAGTCAACACTATCTGTCATCATTGATTCATTGGTATGTCAGTAGAGATCTGCTCTGTTTGCAGGTGGTCCACATGTGTACAGATCTGCCAATTTTGATAGCCTCTGCACTCAGTTCCCTGGGGAACATAGAGATTCAACAGCTATTTCCGTGATATCCGTTTATTGTAGATAACCTTGAGAATTCTGATAAACTTCTGTTCAGTTCAGGAATTGTACCATCGACTGGATCACTGTCTCTTGTCATGTGCAGCAAGAATGATGATGTCAAGATTCATCCTTGTTAGGGGATTCCACAGCCAAAGATGGCCCTGCAAGAACTCAAGAAATGGTGATCTGATGGAACTGGTATGGAAAATGCATGGACATACAGTTGGTAGTTATAAGATTTGAAGAAATGGGGCTCGGATGGTAACAGTGCCATCTGGGTAGGGAGATGGAACTGGTATGGAAAATGCATGGACATACAGTTGGTAGTTATAAGATTTGAAGAAATGGGGCTCGGATGGTAACAGTGCCATCTGGGTAGGGACAATACATGGTGAGACAGTCGGTAGTTATAAGATTTGGAGAAATGGGGACCGGATGGTAACAGTGCCATCTGGTTAGGGACCAAACAAGGTGATACAGTCGGTAGTTATAAGATTTGGAGAAATGGGGACTGAATGGTGGCAGTGCCATCTGGGTAGGGACCATACAAGGTGATACAGTCGGTAGTTATAAGTTTTGGAGAAAAAGGGACCGGATGGTAACAGTGCCATCTGGGTAGGGACAATACATGGTGATACAGTCTGAGCTGATGTGAACATGGATAGATTGCCTTCTGTCACATCAGATCAAACCAGGGGTCCGGAAACCGTCATATGCGCCGGACATGTCCAATTGGGAATCTCAAATGTCCAGTTTAAAATATTGCTTACCGGACATTTAAATTTTTCTGTCCAGACATTTTAAAAAGTATTGTCCGGACATTCTTAAATTTTGACCGGACATGATCAACAGTTAGGACTGAGCAGTTTCTGTCTGCAGTTGTAACACAATGAAGATTATCTACACTGACAAGCGTTGTTTGTTTTGATTGCTGTAAATACATTGTACCTACATGATAGTCCAATCGGTCAATCACTGTAACAGGCAATAAACTGAGTTTGAGTAAAATGTGTTTACAACTGTACATAAATACCTTGCATCATCGATGTACCTTATTATCCTCACAATGCTATGATACGTCACCTCAGACAAGAAGCGAAAGCGTTACGACAGCCAGTCGACCGATGCAAATCAGACGAGCGGATCTACCAAACCCTCAAAGTCTGAATAATCATTTTGTAAGTCGTGGCTAACGACGTTCACTTGGTTGACATACAATGAGGATTTGCAGATTTTATTGTTTTCAGTAGCTAGATCTAGTCGTATATTGAATCTTGATTGACCCCCATTTTGCTTTCTGTGACGATCGATATCAAATTTTTTTATGGTCAATAATTAAGAACAGATGAAAAAAGTATTCAAATAACTATTGCTATCAACGATATTTTAGTATTTATGATTATATTATCTGTCTTGTTTTTAAATAATCTTTAGTTTAAAAAAAACCTTTTCCCGTGAGGTCACGTGATAACCAAGTATGGGTTAATAGTCTCGATCCAAATATTACAACACGCACACTTGAGCAGACTCATGAATATTAATTAGACCATTCACTACGTTAACAGATCGTTATTATAACAGAAACAAACGTATGTTTTCCATATATATCTAAAATGATATTATTTGTTATTAATTGTCTGGTGAATTAAACAATTTAAATTGAAACAATTCATAATTCATCATATTATGAATACGTAACAACTTGTAATGTGTGTGTAAAAAGTCGTACTAAAATACGCTATTTGCAGGGGGCATGGCCTAAATGCAAATGTCCGATTGGGATTTTAAATTTTCCGGACCCCTGGATCAAACTCAGTCGTTCTTTAACCTCATCTACAATCTACATCCAAGAAACATGACATTTGGATATATTTCATACTTACATAAAAGGTTATTACGTCATTTCTTTCCATCAGCTTTAAGCAACTTTTCTTTTTTACTTCTTCAGGAAGTGTATTTTCTTTCTTGACCAAGATCATAGAATTCATCTTCTGTGTACAGTTCATACTTGATTTTGCAATAGTAAAATGAAATAAAAAAATATATCCTATGTTTGATTAAAAATATTTTTTTAATCAAATTGATTTCTTTAGGAAAATAATCTCAAATTAACCATAACTATGTTAACAAACATTTTGTTAAAAATGATTTCATTATTACCATCAGATTGTGATTTTCGTTTCTTTTCTCCTGATCACATATATCATGATCAAATGTGTGTTTCTGATCTTAAGTAAACAGCAAAACTTCTAATTAGTTTTACAGAAACAGCATTTGGAGCTTTAACACTTGGCCAGTCCTCAGTGAAGACACTTTTCATCTACCGGTACCATTTTCAAAGGTTAAAAAACAGAAATATTTTGTGTAAGCTGTGATCCTTCAATTAAGGATATTCTACTTCCCCAAAGATAGTATTTTATCCAGGTTTTATTATGTTAACTTAATGTGTCTCCATTCAACTCTACATTTTCAAAGCCAGTTGCATTATTGTCTGTTGGTCTGGATATCCAGGTTCAATCACAAGTTAAAAACCTCCGACATCCAGTCTGGATCGACTCCAAACTTTTCTAATGATAGTCTGCACAAACTGTATCGGAAAACCAACCCCAGCAAGAAAGGTATAATTGTAGCTTTTGAGGAGAGTTTTCTGACGCCACACAGCTGTGGGTTTTCCTTTGAGAATTTTTTGTTTAATTTTTTTGGCCATCAAGGACGACAGGCTGTGTTTTGTGTGAAATATAGGAATATTCTAATACGTGCCTTATGTAGTTTTTCCTGATCCAGGTGAAGTATGGGGAATTAAGTTATTTGGTGTTTTTGTTTTTTGCTTTTTTAATTATTGAGTCCTGTTTTGTTGGTTTCACAAGATTTGAAGTGATACCATTGCTTAAAGGAGGTTGCCTTTGTGATTGGGATCCCTTATAAATGCAATCTATTAACCACAGCTTGAACCTATCTGACTGAGGATTGAGTCAGTGTGATAGTCACTTAGAGCTGTTTTTATTGCTGTCTATTGATCTTGGGTAGCTTCTGAATGGCAGTGGAAAACCAAAATATAATAATAATAATGATGATGATGATGATGATGATGAGGCTATCTGAAGGACCACTGCATAAAATCTATGTGCAGTGTGTTGAGAAGGTCAGCAACCCTACAGAGTCCTTCGCATGAATGAGGCAAGTTGTCCTACTCCCCTTTGTTCTCGGTGCCTTAATTTTGCTACCAGGAATACAGCCCTTCTGACAATCTGGGTAATGCAGAAGGCTGCAGTGTTGTGGAGTCTTCACATTCTCCGAAAAGTTCTGGGTGGGTTTGACTAGGCAGCGCTTCCTGGGAGAAGTACCATTCGCTGTCTGGGCAGTGTGTAGTGGGGGCATTAGGGCCATGAACTGATGATGAGCTTAACCAGCCTGACTGTGCCAGGATCACCCAAACCCTCTTTGCTGCATACATAATTGCACGAGCCTCCGTACACTAAGTGCATGCTCAAAGCACAACAATAATCTTGCATTAATTTCATGTTCATATTAATTTCATGATTTACAGAGTCTATTCTTGAATTTCAAACTTAGGGGGGCACGGGTGGCCCAGTAGTCTTAGGTGCCACTATTTCGCTGCGCAGAGTTGCGTCCCTTGTGTAGGCCACAAACCTATGATTGTGGGTTCAAATCCCGATTTCCACTGAGTGGGTTCGTGGGTTTCACCGAAGTGGTAAACATCTGAGATCTGCATCACTTCAGGCTTTCCTCCCACATTAAGCTGACACGCCGTGATATAACTGGAATACTAGCTGTTTAAAGCGACATTAAACCCAACTCACTTACTCACTCAAACTTAGACTGTGCAATACTTTGTGAAAGCTCATTCAACATGAAGGGATGCTGGGTAATTGATTCTGCCCTGGAATACACACAGTGCATGTTGGACAATGAATCTTCATTCTGCCCTTGCATCCTTACAGGGCATGTTGGACTTCGACCCTGTATTCTGCCCTGGAATCCTACCCTGGAATTCTGCCCTGGACAGTGAACCTTTAATCATTTGATATATATCATTTATCATACAGTGACCCTTCAACACATGGTGACCTGTTATCATGTAGTGACGTTTATCATATAATGGATAGGTTTCTCGGCAGGATAAAGCCAATGGATACAAACGATACCTGTTGAGGTCATATGCAGACAGAGATGCAAATATTAAAGGTTTAGTAGTAGACTACTTTCAGTGTTTATAAACAAACATGGCGTCGCCGTTGTCATTAGAAGATCGAGTCAGAATTAATCACCGGGAATCTGGAGAAACTACTGGGATAATTGCTATCATTATCAAAAGAATAGTCTAATGTACTGAAAATCAGTGTTTAACTGTGACATAGCTGAGGCGTTTTCCAAGTTTTGGCAACTTTGGAGATATAAATTGCTAAACAATTTTGCAAGGGCACTAGCCAAGCGGGTTTAGTTTCTGTATCTGTGCTTGTAGACCACTGAGGCTTGGAACCTTTTCCACGAATTAAAACAGTTGAATTTGTCCGAAATATGTTTGAATTGTTACCTTGTCGGGAAACAATATGACTGGGCAATTAGCTGTCAATTGCATAGAAGAAAGAGACACATTTCTGAACTCAAATTGAAATATTGTTGTTTTTTATATTGTGTTATACAAAATTTGTTGACAACAATTCAGGCAATATCATGTTTTATGGACCAAAGAAAGTGATATTGACCTCGGCCTCTGGTCGCAGTCAATATCATTTTCTTGGGTCTATAAATAGAGGATGTTTCATGTGTCGAGTGAAATATCATGTTTCTCTCATCGAGTGAGGGTGCAAAGGAGATATTTTCATGAGAGGCATTTTATTTCATGAGACACATGGAATATCCTATTTATGATACACTTTGTGTGTAGTTGTCTACCAGAAAAATAAATATTTCAATACAAATGTAAAACCTTGAAATGTAAATTCTACCTACCGGTACCTAACACACGGGGATGATTCACTACCCCTTGTATTTGCGATACTTAAAAAGTGGTTTTGTGTTTGCAAAATCTTAAAAACTATAAACAAAAGCATCAAAAACTATTTAGGGTCATGAAAATTCTTTGTCATACATTTAGATATGAATATATACAAACCAACTTTAACCAAAAATATTTTTGAAAACTACAAGACCGCTGTTGGAAGCGAAAGAAGGCACTTTGTGAAACAGTCTCGATTGACAAGTTAAAAGAGAAATTTACAGTTTATAGCAAAACATTTTTGAGAGAATAACAAATGGCAAGAAGCGATATTAACTCCTTAAATGACATCTGTCATTTTTTGCCCCACGAATGTAGAACTTATAAATGTAAAAAGTTTACGATAAAGGGAGATAATTTAAGGGGAGGTAATTCTTGTATGACAATAGTTCTGTCAAAGTGTTATGGTCACTGCAGTGAAATATCAAGTATTCTGTTCACTGCAATAAAAATATAACTTTTCTCAACTTCGGAAAACGGAGTCTTTAACTCTGAAGTATCTAATAATACTTGATTTTGCCCTCATATAGGGTCTAGCCCATTTGTGGTGTCCCCCGCCGTGATACTGCTGGAATATTGCTAAAAGCGGCGTAAAACCATACTCACTCACTCACTCATATAGGGTCTATAATTGATAAATATTATCGTTAGATTATTGAAATATAAGACCATATTGATTAATTTAATCTACCAGATTCTGAGATAAATGTATGCTTGGATAGAATAATGTCTATGTTTTCCTGACAGATGGTTCAACATTACTATATGTAGCTGTTTTTCTATCATATCCATGTGTATAATAATACATATTTTTTCTAGTAATGGCATAATTTGGACACACAAATGTGATAGTTTCATAAGTAGCACCACAGAAGTAGGATGAGACATTTAAAAAGAATCTATCAGTTTTCTGTAAATTTAAATCGCTACAGCCAAGTCAAGAATGTGTTACTTGGCTGACTCTGTATCTAAAATTCATACCAAATCCAAGTTTCTGTCTTAATTTCGGGGTGAGACCATATGGAGACCATATATTCTATCTTACATAATGACCAAGGGATCCAGAAATTTGTCAATCAGACATTTGTGTTTTTTTGTCACAACCGCCTCACGTTTGACATTTACTGGTGGACGTTCATCTATAAATAAAATAATGAAAGAATAACACCAAGGGTCACTTTCATAACATATACTATATTTTCTTGAGTAAGTGCACACCATTTTCCAAATTAAACACACCTCAATGAGTTTTTAGTTTTTTACCCCAACACAAACTGCATTATACCATGAGCATGTAATACCGGAAATACCATGTCAACAAATCCATCCTGAATTATGCAATTTAACCCCGTTATTACACTATCTGTTCATTGTATATATGGACTTGTGTTTGTAATCTGTTTTATTAATTTTATTCAAAATTTCATTCAATATGTTTGGGTTTTTTCATTCATTTTGGCAAAATCGTTTGTAAAGTGACTCACCGTTATTTATTGACGCCATGAAATGAACTTTAGTTGACAGAGAATACATACATATATCATAAAGGCCACACTTTGACTCATTTAAAGTCATATTTGTTATAGTTTGACAATTATATTTCAACATAACGTTTTTGCAAGTCCGTGGGAAGTCTCAATGCTGACATCAAATTGTTCCTTATGTAAAAAATATCCAGCAATGGCCATCAGCTTTCAAAAAGTGCTACTCTTATGATTATTATTATTTGAAGTAATATGAAGTAATGGTAAAAGCTGCTTCTAAAATAACACAATACTTGAATATATTATTTCTGAAAAAATGAAAGTTTCAAATACTATTATTCCAATCATTGCACTTAAATTCTTTGAAGTTTTATTATTGTATAATTTTTAACCAAATCACTTGTAGATTGGTGGAAATTGTGTACACACACAAGAAATTATACGCTGTATTCTTAATTACTGCATACAAAACATTGCCAATCAGAACTGGAAATACAATTTAAATGGTGAATCATCGTGTCTACTGATATTTTATCTCAAATTTCACATTTTTATTAACCAATTTAAGTTTTCTTACCAGCTGAATTTCCTGGATGGATACATTGTAGTTTTTTACTGCGCATAATATGATGTTGACTGATAGCACTCGGTCACCTTGCAAATCTTGTATACACTAATCAACAACGAAAACACATGTCAGTCTGCCTGCACCTCTTTATTTTATATCCCTTGTTATGATATGTGGTCTCAGGTTGTAATGTCTGTCAAGTACTTTCTTGAAAATATCCGGTTGGCAAATTTTAAAATGTCCGATTTGATCCTTGTAATGACCCTTGTAGAATAGAATATATTCAAGAAAAATGCACCATGTACTATATGTTAATAGCTACAGTCATTATAGCCCAAGTTTCACACTCTCATGGAGAGTCTGGCTGCAGTAGGCCCCAAGTACTCAATGGTTTGAGATAGCTCCTGAAGTTTGGAGAATGTGTGACCTGACTTTAATTCCCCATAGTGTAGACAGGGCATGGAGTCATACCACAGATGACATCCTTACCTTGTCAGCTTGCTCACGGGGTTAACCTCTTTGGTTATGTGGACAAGGCGTCCGACCTCGGATCAGAAGGTGTTTCGAATCCCATCACGGGACTCGGAAATTTTATGGCCGCTACATTGGCGCCCAACGTGGGGCTGAGCATGTTCATATTAAATTTGAGCAAAATAAGCCTCAGTATCCTACTATGCAGCCCGGGACGTGCCTTCTGTTGACAGGGGAGTATGTAGCAGGGCGTGGAGTTATCCCACAGATGACATCTTTACCTTGTCAGCTTGCTGACGGGGTTAACCTCTTTGGTCATGTGGACAAGGCGTCTGACCTCGGTTCACAAGGTCTGTGGTTCGAATCCCATCAAGGGACTCGGACATTTTATGGCCGCTACAATAGCATGAGATGTTGTTCATATCAACACCTGTTTTGCCTGCCCCATACTGGACATGTACAGGGTGCAGTTGTACAAAGAGATCCTAGCGCTAAGGTGATCGTAACTCCCATACCTAAACATAGACTCACGACAGTCATAGCGCTAAGGTTGTTTTGAACAATGGCAGACAGATCTTCTGGTATAGCTGGAACATTGCTGCTGTTTGATGTCATTTACTGACTTACCACAGAGCTTGATGACGAAGTTAAGCTACATGATAGATGATTCCTAGAAACCATTCTCCTGTGATAACATTATCGCTGTATCACATCCAGTTATACATCACATGATATCTGAATGATGGTACATGCTGTTCTTGTAATGCCCATATTAGCATACAGATAAATCTATCAACCATGATATATTGAAATGATTCAGACAATAACTAATATATATGCTTAATCAGCTTCCTAGTCATTAATATTAGGAATATATATCCCTCAAGACTAAAGTTTATTGATAAACTACATTTAAGCTATATAGAATTATCAGAGACAAAAGCAAGATGGCTTCTTGTGAAAACCCTTGCCAAGATAAGAACCAGGCGATTCAAGTCTCCACCCTCAAACATGTTCTTTCCATGGATTTATCGCCTTGCACAAAGATGGGCATCTTTTTCAAGTTTTGTGTCTAGTTGCCACAGGGTTTTAAAATGTGATGAAAGCTCCATCAAACAAAATATAATCTTTTTCCATTAGAAAATGTCTTTTTTATCATTCAACTATTCTTCAGAACAGTGAACAGGAAAGAACCTATCCACATGTCGAGCATGGGGAAGGGATGGTTAGTCAGCTTAGTGGAAGACCCAAGACCAGTTCATGCATGGGTGCTGTTTAGTGGAGAAGGACAAATATTCACGATGTCAAAGATCTCTTCTACAAATCAGATATAGATATAGAAGAATAACGTGTACAAGCTGTGGGTTAGTCTACAGATGAAGTGTTCACATGTTCCACTGAAGATCTGGGTTTGAATCCACATATGGCTACTCTGAAGTCATTTAATTCTGGTTTACCCCCACCCATCAACAACCTCATCATTAGTGGACATTCCACTGCTGCCCTAATTCTGACTATTCTACAGCAGTGCTGAGACACACACACTCACCAACTCAAATGAATGGCAATGTGCAGCAATTTGGTTAATTTTCATCAATTTGAAATGTTGGTAATGAGGAGACATTGAATAAGTCTGTTTTAGATGGGCTCAACCTTGGGGTCACATGACATTATGATGATGAGCTAATAGAATATTGGTGGGACTGTCACATGCTGCTGGTGATGGACAAAAGATCAGCACACTCCCACCCTCACCTTACATTCTTTAAGTATTATTTCATGTCTATTTCTAATTTCTTTATCTTATGGGCACATCATCTCCGTGGTAGAGTGTCTGTATTGAAAGCAGAAGGTCATGGCTTTGATCCCCCTCAGAATCATACCAAAAGATGTTGAAAGATGGTACTTGTTGTTACCCTGCCTGGCGCTCGACATTAAGGGGCTAAAACAAGGACTGGACCGCTCGGAGTCAGAATACTTTGTCTGAGTAGGGTATTCATGTTAAACTGCGATGTTGAACCAATTTCACCCTACCCTCATCTTATAGGAGTTTCAGTTCTGTACATTAAGCCTGTTAATTATTGGCATCATGCTTGTCGTAAGAGGCGACTATATGGGACCAGGTGGTCAGAATCGCTGACTTGGTTGATGCATGTCATCATATCCCATTTGCATAGATCGATGTTCATTATGTCAATCACTGGATTGTCTGACCCAGTCTCTATTATTACAGACCTCTGGCACATAGCTGGAATATTTCTGAGGGTGGCATTATACAACAACAAGAAACATTAGCGTAGTTAATATGTCATATATTTTGCATTTGTTTGTATTACTCAGTCGTTTGTAACAAGTAGTCATGCCTGAAAACGTGCCGTGATTGAATGACATTTAAAGACAAGAAATTTTCCCTTCATTCTTAAAATGGATTTTTGGGGGGGGTATTTGGCATGGAGACATGAAAATCGCATTTATTTTATGTTGAGTGTGATTAATATTCATCTGATATCTATAATAAGGTTTAATTTTTTCGTCATTCTGTGATCAATTTGGGTTTAGTTTTCCTAGAAACGTAAGACTTTATTCATTTCTATTTTTGTGTCATAAACAGTGTATGATAATTAAAGTTTAGCAGATAATCTACCTTTTGAGAGTTTCTTCACCAGATTTCCCATTGAGCATCTCTCAGTAATAACTGTTGCCATGAAATGTCCAGATGAGGGACGTTACAAGGACTTACTGGCAGAATAAAGTGGAAGTGTTAGGATGACATCTAAGGAGGTTTATAAGATCATCAATTAATACCTCCTGTAGCATATCTTAGATGGATAAAGACCCTGACGCCTATAAAGGTCAGGTCCAAATACAGACATGTTTCAAGATCCTCACTAGGTGGGTGAAAGGTCATGACCTTGTCATACAATATGATGTTATATGTTATAGTTACAACATTACTCCGAGGTTTGGGTTGAAAATATACTTTTCCCTCAGTACATTTTAAACCAAAACCGAGCTGGAGTGTTTTAGCTAGTTTTTAGAACTGTCTAAGTGAAAGAAATACAACAAAGAATAAGAAAACATTTGGATATGCTGTTGTGAAAAAGTATAGTAGTCAGGGTATCAAACGAATTTGATGACAGCGGGCAACAGATAGACAACATGCAGCTTGCAAACAACTGAAGACATGACATGTAAGATTGAACACCCTATCATCAAATGCCCCTGTGGTCCAGTGGGAAAACAATACAAAACATGATATGTGAGGTTGTAGGTTTGATTCACATCGTGGAACTTTCATGTGGAAAGAATTGTGACTTTTAACCAGTCGTAAATCAACATTAAATGCATATATTAAATGGCTGTGTGTACAATTCAGCTGTAAAACCTAGATCTCACAATTTTCATCTTGTAAAACCTCCATTCAGGTTTTACAATTCGATTGTAAAACCTCCAAACAGGTCTTAAAAAACTCACCGGTCTCACTTGAAAGTTGTACCTATCACAAGGTTACTATAAAAAAAAATGAAAAGTTGAAACTTAATTAATCTGAAAATCACTACTTTCAAATGTATGTTTTTTTGTGTGTGTTTGTTGTTTACCACCGAACCCAGCAATATTCCAGCTATATGATGGCGGTCTGTAAATTATCGAGTTTGGATCAGACAATCCAGTGACTGACATCACAAACCTCTATCCACGCAATTGGGATATGATTACATGCATCAACCAAGTCGGTGAGCCTGACCACCCAATCCTGTTAGTCGCCTCTTCTGACAAGCATAGTCAACATTTACAGCAAGCATGGATTGCTGAAGAACCGTGATCCTCTCAGGTCCAACTGTATCAAAAAACAAATGTGCATGACATTATTTATACATACATACTTCAAAATCAACATATAATGATTTTTTTAAGTCTGGCCTGAAAGATCCTTTCCAGGGTCTGGGGGAGTGGGTGGCCCAGTTGTCTAAAGCACCGCGATTCGCTTTGCAGAGTTGCATCCCTTGGGCACGCCAGAAACCTATGATTGTTGGTTCGAATCCTGGTTCGCCCGGATTATGTTTCTAGGTTTGTCAGCACCATACCCGTGCTCGTGGGTTTCACCGAAGTGGTAAACGTCTGAGACCTGCATCATTTCGGGCTTTCAGCCCACATTAAGCTGACACTCTGTGATATAACTGGAATACTGTTAAAAACGGTGTTAAACACAACTCACTCACTCACTCACTCACTCACTTTCCAGGGTCAGCAGATCATTGGTTCAAATCAAAGTTGTGACCCTTGATCTGTCACCACCACAACGTCCACCAGTGCAATGTCTACATCCTGCATTGGTATTGGCTTTCATCCCACTTTAAGTTGACACACAACTTCAGAAATACTGAAATACTGTAAAAGCAGCTTTAACGCCAACTCCCTTTCTCACTAACTTATGTTTGTCCCATAATTCACTTTTGTAATCTCCATAGAAGCTTTTTGCATCAAGGGCAGGATATGCGTACCACACATCATGATGAAAAATTGATCTCTGTTTCCTGATTTCTAGGCTATTGCTTATTTCTTATTATATACTTAAGTATATAGGTAATGTGTTCTTCATTTCCACATGTATGGCACCCAATGTTATTCAGGTAAATTAATTACGTGTGCCATGTTTTTAACAATGCTTTTAGCCTAATGCACTGTCTAGTCAAGGGAGGATGAGGATTTGATGCTGCAATCATTTGACATTATGGAGGGGAAATATGATCCAAAAGGTTACGCATTTAGCACATCTGAAACTACTTGATAAATTGTCTGTTTTCTCAGTAATAGAATTATGACAATGAATACTCATGACCGGCAGGTACAGGTGTGTGCTGATACTGGAACAAAACATCATGATCATTTTGGAAATTAACAGCATAATTCTTATGTATCCTCTACCTCTTTTAAATCATTGCCATAAATGTGTATTTTGGCTGCAATCACACTATAACTAAATCTTCAAATTTTCAACATAAGTCCTCTTCACTGTCAACTATGCATAACTAGTTGTTTCCATTATGTTTTTAGATTAAATTTTAAGATACGTTTTAGTTGTGAATGTCGACTGGTCTGTATGCCAAGTTTTTAACTTTATAAGGAAGGTATCCTTAGAAGTTCAATTGTTTATCTGACTGTCCAAATAAAACACTGAGGGGAGTAGTGTGCCTCTTATTTTGCTTCTTGTACTGTGTTAGCCCTTAAATACCTTTTTCTGTATTAGCCCTTGGACATCCTTTACTGTATTCGCCCTTGGACATCCTTCACTGTGTTAGCCTTTGGACATCCTTTACTGTGTTAGCCTTTGGACATCCTTAACTGTGTTAGCCTTTGGACATCCTTTACTGTGTTAGCCCTTGGACATCCTTTACTGTATTAGCCCTTGGACATCCTTTACTGTATTAGCCCTTGGACATCCTTTACTGTATTAGCCTTTGGACATACTTTACTATATTAGCCCTTGGACATCCTTTACTATATTAGCCCTTGGACATCCTTTACTGTATTAGCCCTTGGACATCCTTTACTGTATTAGCCCTTGGGCCTCTTTCACTGTGTTAGCCCTTGGACACCCTTTACTGTATTCGCCCTTGGACATCCGTCACTGTGTTAGCCCTTGGACACCCTTTACTGTATTCGCCCTAGGACATCCTTTACTGTATTAGCCCTTGGACATCCTTTACTGTATTTGCCCTAGGACATCCTTTACTATATTAGCCCTTGGACATCCTTTACTATATTCGCCCTTGGACATCCTTTACTGTATTCGCCCTTGGACATCCTTTACTGTATTAGCCCTTGGGCCTCTTTCACTGTGTTAGCCCTTGGATATCCTTTACTGTATTAGCCCTTGGACATCCGTCACTGTGTTAGCCCTTGGACACCCTTTATTGTATTCGCCCTTGGACATCCTTTACTGTATTAGCCCTTGGACATCCTTTACTGTATTTGCCCTAGGACATCCTTTACTATATTAGCCCTTGGACACCCTTTACTGTATTCGCCCTTGGACATCCTTTACTGTATTCGCCCTTGGACATCCTTTACTGTATTTGCCCTTGGACACCCTTTACTGTATTCGCCCTTGGAAATCCTTTAGTGTATTAGCCCTTGGACATCCTTGAATATCTAGTTTTAGCCCTTGGACATCCTTTACTGTATTAGCCCTTAGACATCCTTTACTGTATTAGCCCTTGGACATCCTTCACTGTGTTAGCCCTTGGACATCCTTTACTGTATTAGCCCTTGGACATCCTTTACTGTATTAGCCCTTGGGCCTCTTTCACTGTGTTAGCCCTTGGATATCCTTTACTGTATTAGCCCTTGGACATCCGTCACTGTGTTAGCCCTTGGACATCCTTTACTGTATTCGCCCTAGGACATCCTTTACTGTATTAGCCCTTGGGCCTCTTTCACTGTGTTAGCCCTTGGATATCCTTAACTGTATTAGCCCTTGGACATCCGTCACTGTGTTAGCCCTTGGACACCCTTTACTGTATTCGCCCTTGGACATCCTTTACTGTATTAGCCCTTGGACATCCTTTACTGTATTAGCCCTTGGACATCCTTTACTGTATTAGCCCTTGGACATCCTTCACTGTGTTAGCCCTTGGACATCCTTTACTGTATTAGCCCTTGGACATCCTTTACTGTATTAGCCCTTGGGCCTCTTTCACTGTGTTAGCCCTTGGATATCCTTTACTGTATTAGCCCTTGGACATCCGTCACTGTGTTAGCCCTTGGACATCCTTTACTGTATTCGCCCTAGGACATCCTTTACTGTATTAGCCCTTGGGCCTCTTTCACTGTGTTAGCCCTTGGATATCCTTAACTGTATTAGCCCTTGGACATCCATCACTGTGTTAGCCCTTGGACACCCTTTACTGTATTCGCCCTTGGACATCCTTTACTGTATTAGCCCTTGGACATCCTTTACTGTATTTGCCCTAGGACATCCTTTACTATATTCGCCCTTGGACACCCTTTACAGTATTTGCCCTTGGACATCCTTTACTGTATTCGCCCTTGGACATCCTTTACTATATTAGCCCCTGGACATCCTTTACTGTATTCGCCCTTGGACATCCTTTACTGTATTCGCCCTTGGAAATCCTTTACTGTATTAGCCCTTGGACATCCTTAAATATTTAGTTTTAGCCCTTGGACATCCTTTACTGTGTTAGCCCTTGGACATCCTTTACTGTATAAGCCCTTGGACATCCTTCACTGTATTCGCCCTTGGACATCCGTCAACTGTGTTAGCCCTTGGAAATCTTTTACAGTATTATCCCTTGATGACTGACAGTTCCTGTAGAACCACTGCTATTTATTTAATGATTGACTGTCTATGTGGAGATTTGTTCAAAGGGACAATTGTTCAATAATTTTTCCATGAGAAATATAGTTAACATTTTCATTGAAGCATATTACCTACAGAACAACATCTTTTTGGAAAAACACATTTGAATATTAGTTCAAATCTAATTTAGTTGCTAATGTTGAGTCCTTGTGAACACCCCTTGAACTAACGAGACATAGTCTTGTCAAATCAGAAAGAGCACATTTTATATTCAGCATCTTAAAGGTGAAGCTCCTTTCTTATTTTGAATATTTAAGCTCGTTATCCTTTAATGCAAGGATCAGACAGCATAAGAGAGCTTATCACATCAGAAAAAATAGACATTGATGTACAGGCAGTCCCTGGGGTTTAGGGCTATTATACACCCTCCTTTATATTCCCACCCACATACATGGGTGGTTCTTAGGTCAGCATGCTGGTCAAGTCATGCCTTTCTGTCGCCTCTGACCATGGGTGAGGTTGACAAGAAATAGGAAATGTAGCGAGTAATCACATTTAGAGGTGTATGGACAGTCTATTTGTATGTAATATATTTGGGCCATTAACCAATTAGGATCATGTTGGGGAAATTAGGAAGGCTAGTTTGGGTAATTGGATTTTCCCCTGATGTGAGGGCTCAGTGGTTGATCTGTACGACCTGGTCAGTGGTCAGTCTGGAATGTGTCTAATCCAGCTTTGGCTTATCTGTATGATCTGGTCAGTTGTACAGAATACGGTTAATCTGGCTTTGGTTTATCTGTATGAACTGGTCAGTTGTCACAAAGAATAAGGTTAATCTGTCTTTGGCTTATCTGTACATTCTGGTCAGTTGTACGGAATGATGTTAATCCGTCTTTGGTTTATCTGTACGTTATGGTCATTGGTCACACACAATAAATTTAATCTGGCTTTGGTTTATCTGTATGAACTGGTCAGTTGTCACACAGAATAAGGTTAATCTGTCTTTAGCTTATCTGTACGTTCCGGTCAGTTGTACAGAATGATGTTAATCCGTCTTTGGTTTATCTGTACGTTCTGGTCAGTGGTCACACAGAATGAATTTAATCTGGCTTTGGTTTATCTGTATGAACTGGTCAGTTGTCACACAGAATAAGGTTAATCCAGCTTTGGTTTATCTGGACGTTCTGGTCAGTGGTCACACAGAATAAATTTGATCTGGCTTTGGTTTTCTGTATGATCTGGTCAGTTGTCACACAGAATAAATTTAATCTAGCTTTGCTTTATCTATATGAACTGGTCAGTTGTCACACAGAATAAGGTTAGTCTGGCTTTGGCTTATCTGGACGCTCTATTCAGTTGTCGCATAGAATAAGGTTAACTTAGCTTAAGGCTAATGAGCTTGTCAGTGGTCGTCTCTTACGACGGAACCCTTAAGACAAGCTATTCTAACCTGGATCATCACAAGTTGTTTTTTTATATAAGATCTTATAGGTTTATAGATAACAGACCATCAAGGATGAGTACATAAACCATGAAACTTCAGTGTATCATTCATAACAAAAATATAAAACTCAGTTTGTTGCTTTCCTAACTTTTGTAGATCCTGAAAAACTATCTGTTATCTGAAAGTTCAAGTGAACATTGAACCAATGAAATTGCCTGACATGTCATAAACCTATCAACTGCATGTGATATAAGGGCGCTTTTTCTATTTTTCTATTGACTGTAAAACTGTACCCGACATTTTGAAGAGACTGGATTGAGGTTATATAAACATCAGTGCTAAAGCAAAGTGACCAAATTTACACCAATGTGCTAAATTCCCCTTTTTTATCAAAACAATCCTTTTGAAAAACATTAGTAGTTTAAGTTGGAACTATTTTGCAAGTCCGATCTATAGGTTTAATTTTTTACAAAAGTTTTTTTGGTAGTTACGTGGGTGTATCCCCATTGTAATTGATACAAAATGCAGGCTTCCTTTTGTGTCAGGCCACCTTGATATAGCCAAGTGGTTTTGAAGAAAAGAATTGTCATTGTCAGTTAAATCATGTTTGTGTTAGAGCCATTATTTTACAAAACCTTGTGAAGCCTAGCTTTAGTTAAAAGTAAATACTTAATGATTTATGAGCAGAACATGAAAATAAGCTGTGAGGCCAATATCTGTATGTAGATTTATTGGTGGAAGTGAAACATCATGTATCAACCGCTGTTAGCGGATAAAACATGCGATGTCTTCAATCTTTGTAAGAGATGTTGTAGACATAAACCAACCACCTCAGACACAGGGAGAAGATCTCAAGTCATGCAAAGGCTATACTAAAAAATCTGAAATGATTATGGAGGCACAGATATACTGTGCAGAGTTGTGTCCCTTGGTTTTGTCAGGAAACAATGGTCATGGTTCCACATAGAAAACAGGTCACAAATCAGGCTACACAGAGTAGGGTTGGTGGATGAGTGTTTCTGGGCCCTTGGTCTTGACCCACACTGAAACACTCACTAGGCTGGAGGCTTTCCCCAAAATTTGCTTCGAGTGTGATTGTGAGAGTGGTGTGAAAACAAACCTTGTTACACCTTTAGGGCAGTTATGGTTGCATATTCCCAAGGGAGCTGAGAATGCAATATCAATTGGAATGTCTTCTGATCTTTTGATCTTGGTAAAAATGGATCTTGCTTTATAAGTTGTGTGTTGTTGTTGTTGTTGTTGTTGTTGTTGTTGTTAGGTCTGAGCATGGACCTTGGTTTGTCAGCATTCATGCTCATGGGTTTACCAAAATGGTATCTGTCCATGACCGTGTCAATTTGGGATAACCAGTCTTTAATACTTTAAGCTAACAGTCCTTGCCAGAAACCTTTTTGTGTCGGCCAGCTGAACATCTTCTCAGCAACATTTTCAGTGGATTTTAGTGTTAATTTATGGACTATTAATGGCTCCGCTTAATGGACAGGAATAAGTTTAACCAGACTCAGGCTTCAGACAAGTGGCTACTTTCACAGATTGTGCAGTAATATAAGTCCATAAATGTCAGGATGATATTAACATTTTCAAAAAATAACACATGATTTTGTTTGAAGTTTGTCTGTCATTTAACATTTTCCTTTTGACTTAAGCAAATAATTAAGAATTAATGCAGAGTGTCTTTATTGACAATGAATGTTTAACCCCATTACAGTCCGTTTGACTCCAAATGAGAACGATGAATTGCAAAATAACCTGAAATCCAGAAAAGTGTATGAAACATCAATACGGTACTTGACCATGAATACCCTGTACCCAACAAAATCTGAATTTTGTTTATTTTAAGACCCATGACGGATGAAGTTCTTTAAGAAACTATCATGTAATTTTGTATAGAAATGTGTACATGACATGTAGGGGGGACAAACCGTGGAAGGCACAGCGCAAGCACGCATGCACTGCACGTTCTGTGGTAGGGGAAATGACAGAGCGTTAGAGGGGCCGTCTCATGATAATTTCAGTCGCAATGTGACTCGATCATGCCATAGATCTCGTCGTCGGAACTGCTGGTGCCTGAACCGACTGCCACTATTATAGGTTGGACTGTTGCTGGCCGTAAAGGTAATGTACCTCCGTTGCAGCCAAGTAACCATGTCTCCTTTACGGTTATTAGAGGTTGGAGTCTTGCTTTCTGGATCCTGCACACTATGATACGGTGCATTGTCCATGACAATGAGAGACTTGGTAGGCAAAGCAGGGACTAATTTATCTTTCACCCACTCCAGAAATACATTGCCGTTCATTTCTGTGTGGTAGTCCCTGTTGTCTTTGGCCTTGGCTCTAAAGTCGACGTCACAGTCTGGGAGAAAACCCTGACTAGCAGAACCAGCATGGAGAACTACGAGTCTTTCACCCTTTCCCATTGGTAACTTTCTACCAGACTCCTTACAGTCACCACTGGGAACTCACTGACTGCTGGCTGTGTGTGACGCATTTACCCATGTCTCATCTAAGAAGACGGGCTCATATCCTTCTTCACATTTCTGCTTGATGGTACAAAGGTAATGATTTCGGAGACGAATGATGTCACAGCCCTATTTTCTCCAGTTATCGTTTTGTATTTATAACCAAATGTATGCAACAGCTGCCATAGTTTGTACTTTGTAACACGTAAATCATGGTCAGTTTCAAGGTGTTTCTTCAAAATTCTTAGGGACAGGTACTTGCAGTTTAACAATTGCATGTCTGACTTGACCCCTCTGAAAACTGTCTAATTTATATCAACCTTGCGTGGTTTTGACATGTTCCCTACCTCCTTGGCCTGACTATTTGTATCTCGTCGACTAACAACTTAATCAGTCTTAATCAATCTGGACAGATTTTTTAGTCAAAATGACTGAAATATTTACACATTTTATCAATTGCCTGAGAGGATCACATTTTACAAATTGACGGTAATCTATACACGCTTACAAAGGAAATGACCTGTGAAAACAACGTCTATCGCGCATTGAAGAATTTCCCAACCAAGACGTAGAAAAACAAGAACGAATCGGTTCAAATGAAGGAAAACAAAATGCAAATACCATAATTACAACTTACCAAATTTATGTGTATAAATAGGCAGCTTCCTTATTCGAGGAATGTATCCGTGAATATCCACACAAAGGAATAATATCCCACTCGTCTGCAGCTATACAAAATAACTTATTCGATGTCACTTGTCTCTGTAACTATCAAATATTCTTAAAGATATATATCGTTTCGGGTGTCAAGTCTCAAGGGTCGGCTGAGAAAGGCCACGTGACAACTATTTTCATTACGTCGACGGTTCCTAAAAAATCCATTGAGTTTGATAGAAATGAGCAACCAATCAATGTATTATCAGTTAACCCTTTGAACAAATTGTATGTTGTTTTTACATCGGCACTTCACGCCATGATATGAGTGTATTCCCTTTGTTTTAGTAAACCTAGAGATGTAAACACTCACTTTTGACATATCCACTGTGCAAGATAACAGTGATTAATCAATCAACGTATTTTCTGTTAATCCTTTGATGACAAAAAAAAGTAAATCAACTGATCATTTATCTCTTGCTTGGCTGCCACGTGCATATTACATAACCTCACTTCAAACCTGGATTTAGATTGAATAATTACCCCAGACACAATAAATGCCAAATGAGAACCTTTGTCAGGTAATCTAAGTTGTGCTACCACTAATTGTACCTGTAATAAATTCATTAACTGAGCATCAAGTGAATGACAACAAATACACAAGTGTAGGGTTATACGAAAAAACGTGGATGACAACAAGGGAGTAGTAATCGTATTACGCAATCCGAAATCCGAAATCCGAAAATGCTTTCACTGCATGGATACTTTTTTAGTATTAAACTATAACCATCTGGGGTATTTCCAAATGACGATTTCCGATGAGCTCCGCCGTTCTTTTTATCTGTTTGTTTAGGCTGAAGAAATTATTTAACATGCGCCCTTTGTCGAATCTTTATAGATCACAGTTAACCAATCAGTGTTTATGCAAAAATGCGTAAAACAAATATTGCCTCCAGCCTCCAAGTTTATTTAGCTGTCCTTGCAGACGGTAGCCCAGTCTCTGGTCACGCTCAGTTGCGTTGCGTATCATCCGGGTACTCACGGGGGGAAAAAACAATAACAAAGGCAACAACCAGTCCGGGGAATGGCGTTAGATCAGTGCCCCTTTAAGAACCAGAGATCCTGAAACCGCTCTGTGCGCTCTTGTCCAATTGTAACTGCAAAATGTCCAATTTGAAATAGTGCAAACCTGACATTTTCAAATTTGCCAACAGAACATTTTCAAAAAAGTAATAGCAGGGCATTACAACCTGGGACTGGATATCAGAACAAAGGATACAAGGTAAAGAGCTGCAACCAGGCTGACATGTGTTTTTGTGGTTGATTAGTGTATACACAACTATGAAAGTGACACTTGAATTTATTCTTTTTATTCATGCGTGAACTTCAGATATGAAGTGGGCATGGCCAAAATGCAAATGTCCGATTGGCAAAACAATAGCTGTTTTCCATCAATAAATGAGCATGTATTTCAATTTGTTTTAATTCTTTTACAATGGCAGATTGAAGCATGTCGGCAAGATAGGCGAGTGGTATAAAACCTAATGAGGGATGCATAAAACCACATATACATGTGTACCTACAATAGTAATGGTACTCTACAGAGGCCATGCCAATCCTGAAATGTCAGTGAAACAGCGACGTTCCTCACTTCTGTATCCTCTCAATAAGATAACCTAAACAACCCGAGTAGCTCTCAATTACATTGTAATGATCATTTTTTGTATTTTCGGTCAGATGACCTTTATGCATTGTGTCTGTTCGTCATCCAGAAAACTTGGTTCGTTAGGAATGAAAATGTTGAATTGAGTGAAACGAGGACACGATTGAAGGAAGCATTCATAAACTGTTAGAATATCTATTGTTTAACAACAAAACAGTTTCATATTGTAAAGGTTAAAGCTTTGAAATGTGTAAAAATCAACTGGATGTCAGTATCTATAGTTTCAGAAATTACAAACCTGTTGATTGTATAAAAGAGTTAGACACACTGTTTTTAAATTCATGTACACAGTATCATTGATTATGAAAAACAATCCAACTGAAGTGAGTTTTAGTATCTGTGACCAGTTCAGCTGTGTGTATAAGTCTACCATCCAGGTGATATAGACCGGTTCAGTTGTGTGTATAAGTCTACCATCCAGGTGATATAGACCGGTACAGTTGTGTGTATAAGTCTACCATCCAGGTGATATAGACCGGTACAGTTGTGCGTATAAGTCTACCATCCAGGTGATATAGACCGGTACAGTTGTGTGTATAAGTCTACCATGCAGGTGATATAGATCAGTACAGTTTTGTGTATAAGTCTACCATGCAGGTGATATAGACCAGTACAGTTTTGTGTATAAGTCTACCATGCAGGTGATATAGACCAGTACAGTTGTATGTACAAGTCTATCATGGAGTTGATATAGACCAGTACAGTTGTATGTACAAGTCTATCATGGAGTTGATATAGACCAGTACAGTTGTATGTACAAGTCTATCATGGAGTTGATATTGACCAGTACAGTTCTATGTACAAGTCTATCATGGAGTTGATATAGACCAGTACAGTTCTAAGTACAAGTCTCTCATGGAGTTGATATTGACCAGTACAGTTCTATGTACATGTCTACCATGCAGGTGATATAGTTGAGATCATTATGGCATCATCCCCTCTTGGCCATGTTGGAGACGATGTGTCTGGCTTATTGTGCCACAAAAATGTGACCTGTCACTCCATATTTCTGAAAATTTACACATTCTCTTGTGACACTGCAGGCCTTGAGGTAAAATGAACAGCCACTTCCACACCAAGAAACTTAGTCACTTAGCCTGGAAAGATTTTTTTATTTCACCCCAAAGTCCCAGTTTTGCAGTTGTCAATAAGACATGCAGGTGTCTTTTTTGTTGTAACCATTCCTTCGTGTCACAAAACTATTAGTCTGAGACAATTGTATGCTAATAGTCCTTCGGAGATGTTCCTTGGTGTCAGTAGTTCAAGTGATATTTGCTAACAGACTGACCATTTAATTTACTGGTGGTGGGTGGGGAACTGATGTCTTTGTTAGGGACAGAATAATGTTATTGTCAGTACATACAGTTGTTCTGTCTCAAATAAAGAGGTAAAATCTTGTATTTGCACACAGTGTTTTTCTTTTCCTGACAGGGGGTAGCATTGTGGTTTAAGCTTTAGCTTGTCATGCAAAGACCCGGGATCGATTACCCACATGGACACAATGTGTGAAGCCCCTTCCTTGTGTCCCCCGCCTCAGAAATCCTGAACTGTTGCTAAAAGGGGCATTAAAAACCATACTAACTCACTCACTCTTTCCATGACAGGGCAAGGGTGGCCCAGTCGTCAAAGGTGCCGCAATTCGCTGTGCAGAGTTGTGTCCCTTGGGCATGCCAAAAACCTATGATTGTGGGTTCGAATCCCAGTTTGCCCCGATTATGTTTCTAGGTTTGTCAGCACGATAGCCATGCTTGTGGGTTTCACTGAAGTGGTAAACATCTGAGACCGGTAGACCTGTATCACTTCGGGCTTTCCTCCCCACATTAAGTTGACACGCCATGATATAACTGGAATACTGTTAAAAGCGGCATTAAACCCAACTCACTCAGTTTTCATGACAATTTAGATGTCCAGTTATCAAATATTTTGGGATGTAAAATAAGAGGCAAAATGATTTATGCAAGTGTTTTCTGGAATATTTTCAAAAATATCTCATCTCTCCTTACCCAAACCCTTACCCCAATTATCAAATGGTCAGTCCCCCAGATTATGTTCAGCTCTCATTCCCAGGATGCTCAAAGGAAGTCCACAGATGCCCCTAATAACTCTGCCATCAGACGGTATCCTGACTGCATTATTCACCCTTTTGTGAGAACTATCATTCACAACACTTGTTCTATGTTAATTACTATTGAAATTGTGTGGTTGGCATTGGTGCATTCTTTTAGAAGTAAATGTAGTATATCATGGATGTTGATGCTGGTTTACATACAATGGGACAATGGCCCAGAATAAACTGCTCTGTCTTAAGTTAACTACAAAACACCATTTCAGTATTGTTTTATAAGGATGGTAGCTTTGATTGACAAAAATGCTGAATACTAAAAACCAATTGCTTTGGATAAGGGCCCTAACAGGGTCCACAAATTTGTGTTGTGATTAATTCGAAGAATATGTGAGGTGTATGTATCATCAGCCTTTTCTAAAGCCTTAGCAGTGGTGGTCCTATCTCATTAGGAAAACGAAACTGGGCGTTTATCGCATCTTGACCCATGGTCACCAGATTATTGGGTGAGTCTCCCATCTGTCTGTCAAATTGACCATCGATTTCTCTTTCGTTCATCTTGAGAATTATCTCCACGAATCTTTTAATTCCTATCTTCCAGAGGATCTGATAATTCACATCTAAATACTGATTAATTAGTTCTTTGCACTGTCTCTGAAATTGACCATTAGCTGGGTTGGTCACTGAAGAACGAATATTGACCAGTGAACATTTCATTGTAATCAAAATAGACCCTTCAAAGTGCTGTGGACAAAATGCATTAATGTTAAATTTTAGTGAGATGTCCCTGAGATATCGGGCACTATAGAAAAGTACAAGAATATTGTGATTAATGGTCTCTCTTTTCCAGGAACTATTCTAAACACCTTTCATCAAGAATATCCCCTTTTCAGTATAAGTGCCGAACATATTTGCAGATTCATTTGCCTGATGGGATATGCGAATACCAAACAAATACGCTTCACAGTGGAAACACAACCAAATAGACCTTTATGTGACACTGAGGATATAAACATGATACACTGAGTAGGGTTTGTGTCCTTCGTCTTCACTGCATCGGTGCTATAAACGTGAAGAATAGGTTTCATGTATTGAAATAAATCCTTGAAAAAACATGTGCCTAGAGGAAATGGCTTCCTTGAATGAGAAAAGTGATGGTTCAGAAGAAATAATACCTTGCTTTGATAAAAGGAAAATATGAGCTACATGTGAACTCACTCGTATCCTGACACTGCCTACATTATTGAAAGAGCCACTGTTTTCCATCAGCTGGCATGTGGTCACATTAAAGCCCCATGTCCAATATAAGTCAAAGGGCAGTGGGGTAGCCTAGTGGTTGAATCCCAAAATGGGTACATGGCGTGAGTCTCTTTTATGGTGCACTTGTTGCGATATTACATAAAATGGTGTAAAACTTTACTTGCTCACTCACTGACTCACTCACTCATGCCGGCAGTCACTCACTCACTCACTAACACATGCATGCAGTCACTCACTAACACATGGGGGCGGTCGGGTAGCCTAGTGGTTAAAGCGTTCGCTCGTCACGCCGAAGACCCGGGTTCGATTCCCGACATGGGTACAATGTGTGAAGCCCATTTCTGGTGTCCCCCGCCGTGATATTGCTGGAATATTGCTAAAAGTGGTGTAAAACAATACTCACACACTCACTCACTAATGCATGCATGCAGTCACTAACACATTCATGCAGTCACTCACTAACACATGCATGTAGTCACTCACAAATGCATGCAGTCACTCACTAAAGCATGCATGCAGGCACTCACTAACACATGCATGCAGTCACTCACTAACACATGCATGCAGACACTCACTAACACATGCATGCAGTCACTCACTAACACATGCATGCAGTGACTCACTAAATAGGGATTGAGTGGCCACAATGGACACAGAGTACTGATAGTTCTTGGGTTGATGAGCATCTGAAATATAATTTCATAAATAATCAGTTGTTTCCTTTTCTTCAGAAATGTAAGGTGTGGTAGTCCACTGGTAAAAGTTAGCTGATCACACAAAGCCCAAGTTCAAATTCACAAATTGGTAAAATGTGTGTAGCTCATAGTTAGTGAAATATATTAGCATTGATGTAAAAATGTACTCTCCCACTTTTTCTTGTTTAAGGTTCTTTTGTGTACATTTCTGTTTATTAATTTAAGAAATTTAGTTGTTTATTACTAGGACATTGATTTCAGTATCATGCACCAAGGAAGCTCAAGTTTTACTTTTATAATTAATACATATTTTTTTCAATGCATAAAAGAGTATTTAGAAAAAACTATTTCAGCCTATACACTGTCCTCATTCTGTAAGGAGTTGTCGCATATTTAACACAAGTGGAAGTTATGGAGCGATACAATGCCTTCTTTCTTTCTAACAAGACTGCTGCATCAACTGATATTGGTAGGCAAACTCAATTAATAAATGCTTGATCTAAATATATCTTTATCATACAAATGTTATATTGCCTTTGCAAGAGGTATATAAAGATTAACAAGGCCATGAACATTCCTTATAATTCCACTATCATTAATATTAGTCAGTCTCCCAGATCTATTAGTTTGTATTTGTAGTCAAGCGCAAACTAAGTTGACTGGAAAGACAAATAAATGAGGTATATGCAGACATATTGACAAGCTAGCCTTGTCGTAACACTTTGATTACGGAGTATTTGCTTATTTTTGTCTCATCTTGTACCCAGTAGCCATGTTAAGCTGACAACCAGTATACGATGTTAAGATGAAGTAATTGTCATTGATTATCATGATACATGTATCGATAGATTTCCATTGACCATTGGGCAGTCTGGAGGCAGGACTAAATGCAGGATGTTTGGCAGATATTTGCTGTGATTCCTCTCAGGTTTTGAAGGATAAAACGTGTGTAGGAAGCCTAGTCTATATAATACTACAGATAAAACCTATGGTTAAGACAAAAGCAAATTAATGGCTTTATTTTTGTCTTAGCATTTTCTTTTGTGACTGCCTATTGTACAAATGATATGTTGATCAGGCAATGACATCTGACATTTTCTTGAGCATTATCTGCTTTTAGGTAATAGATGAGGATTGTTGCCTCCAGTCAGAAGATACATGTCTACATAAACTGCTACAGGATTAGAAGATTCATACATTACTGCCAAACATTCCAAGGAGTTTGGGTCATGGCATCATGTTCTTTTAGGATTTCTTTTTTTCAGCGCTGTATACATGTAGTGTTGTAGTACATACAATGTGGCCATATTTGCCACCAAAGTTCTGTTCAAGGTTTTATTGGATCCATGACTAAAAGTGCATGTCTGCCCCTGTTTTGAACAAAGCCTCTTGCCTTAGGACACAGACACCACATGTTACTCGAGTTTCAGAGTTGGGCAGGACCAAAGCCCTAATAACTCTCAGAAGTCTTCCCGGTAATCATGGTCACCCATCCACCTGCTCTTCTTCACCTGATTTGTGAACTGTGGGCTGTTCACAAGACCACATTCCTTCCACAAGGCCGAACTTAATTTGTATATTGCTTGGGACATTGTTGGTAGGTAATGTACGGTTGCTTCCATTACTGTCTGATAGATGTCATCAACTGCTAGAGGATATTTCATTTGTCGAGTGAAGTATCATGTTTCTCTCAACGAGATGTGGGAAACATGATATTTCACAAGACACATGGAATATCCTATTTATTATATGCTTTTTGTGTAGTTGTCTACCGGAAAATTAAATTATTTCATTACAAATGTAAAACCTCGAAACATAAATTTGATCTCCCTACCTAACACACGGGGATGTTTGAATTTGGGACTTTAAAATTAGTTTCATTTTTGCAAAATCTTAACAAATGTAAACAAAAGTAACAAAAAATATTAGGGTCTGGAAAATTCTCAACATATATTTAGATATGATTATTTGTACAAATCAACTTTAACTAAAATTATGTAATGTAAGAGAATAACAAATGGCAAGAAGCCATATATTAACTCCAAAAATGACCATCTGTCATTATTTTGCCTTTGTCAGCAACATTTCCATGCTCGTGGGTTTCACCAAAGTGGTAAACGTCTAAGACCTGCATCACTTCAGGCTTTCCTCCCACATCAAGCTGATACTGTTAAAAGCAGTGTAAAGTCCAACTCACTCACTCACATTATTTAGCCTTCTCAGAGTGGAACTAACATAAAAAGAAGGTCAACAGTTTGTGTACAGGCCAGACACTTACGATAAAGGGAGATAATTTTGTGGAGGTAACTCTTGTATGACAATAATTCCATCAAAGTATTATGTTCACTGCAGTGAGATATCAATTGTTATGTTCACTGCAGCGAAATATCAAGTGTTATGTTCACAGCAATGAAAATATCACTTTTCTCAACTTTAGAAAACTCTTTCACACTGAAGTATCTAATGAATACCAATATGTCCCTTCAAACAAGATTTGTTTTGCATACAAACAGGAACTTATTTACAACAGACGCATGAAATACATGCTTTACCGTATAAAGGATGTAATTCCATGCCCAGCTCAAATGTGTCAATAATGGTTTAATTACTTGGTACAGTAGCTATGTCCAAATGACACCTTTTGTCCAAAGATGGATGTGGTCAAGTAACTATCAGCTCAACATATATCACTTCCAGAATATCTCAGTTTCTTCTAAGTTTGAATACATGTGAAGTGAGCCTTGAAATACAAGCGTCCGGGATAATATTTAGAATCAATATGTGGCTTATACCTGTCATAATTTGTGTGACATGATCACTAAAGCAGTGTATCTTCCTAAACACCTGTCAGATTCAGGATACTAGTCAAGCACAAAATACAAGCAAATATGACGTGAAGTGATAGGATAAGGCCATTAAATGTACATGTCACATGAAATTGAACACTGTCTATTGCAGATAGATCCAGCTTTGGATGAAGACAGTAAGATAAGCTGTACATCACATCAGCCAACAGGGTTACAAGTATAGGATAAATCACGCCTCTGAGGTTTTGGTTGAAAATGTAAAACTGCAAGCGAGGTTAAAAGGCCTGAAGGCTTTTCCTTAGCTCAAGATTTTACATTTTCAAACAAAACCTTGGAGGCATGTTTTATCCAACTTAAGAACCGTCTAAATTCAAGAAATATCATAATAAAAAAGAAAACACCCAAATACTTTATAGTGAAACAATACAGTGTTGTCATGGTATAAAAGGAATTTGATCAAAGCATGGGAGAGAAAAACCATGTGCAGCATGAACCAGCTGGAGTCATGACATGTATAACTGAACAACTTCTTGTCACCTGCCCCGGTAGCTCAGTGGGAAAACAGTGGGTTACACAACTTAACACCTTATGTGAGGTTGCATGTCATGGAATTTTCATGTAAAAGAAAATGTGACTTTTAACCAATCATCAAACACAATTTTGTTCATATCCAGAGACAAGTTTAGATAAGGTTTATAAAAGGTATTACAATTGAAATGTAAAACCTCAAAGCAGGTTTAAAAGCGACCCATTTCAAAACCTAGGTTTGGAAGATGAGCTGGTTACTAGGTTTACCAGAGGTTGTCAGGAACCTAATGCGATATAGGGTAGTACGGTGATGGGTTTATAAATACAGGAAAACATTTATGCAGTTTGGAAGTTTGTTATATGTGCATTAAGAGTTGTTGTCCATGTGAAAATATTGGTCAGAAATGGAGATTTAAGTTTAAGTAAATTTCACATTCTGCCTCAAAATTTGTCATTCTTTTAACACAAGTAATAATGAAATGTCTGGCTTTTGTCATTTTCCATTAGAGGTGTACCGGTACAACGGTTTGAAATTGAAAGTAAATGTTATGTGTGACAAGATACAGCATCAAGTTGAATATGGCCTGCAAGTAACTGGTTTGATGTGTATTCACACCCTTCATCAGTCTGTAAAACAGCATAAAACCATACACACTAGTAATACAATAAAATAGTGTATATAGATGTTGCATGATTGTTTAGTTCACCTGACAAAACATCAAGTGAGGTTGTGTGACTTCCCTCCTGGTTATCCACCTATCTGTCCTAAACATTTACATTTTCAGCATCCCCTCTAACACTACAAAACCTATGAAACTGAAGCTTTGTATGACTGATCTCAGCTGAGGTGTCTCTGAAAAAGGACATACTGAATTTCAATCTGACTTGGAACATTGCAATATTGAACATGTCATTTTTGCTTAATCATGCCGCATTTCTGCATGTGTGATTATGAAATTTTGTATAAAGCAAGTATGAGGTATGCAGAATGACATACAATAGGTTTCTGTGGTTCTATTATTTATTTTACAAAATAATTTAGGTGGCCATGTAAATGAGTTAATTGTCATTCTAAGGACAAAAATACAGTAGGTTTGATATGTGATACACATAACTGATGATGTATTGGAAAAAGTCAGGAAATTGTTTTCAAAATATGTGTAAAAGTTTCTTTTCAAATGTCAGGTAGTGTTTGCATCTTTAACCTTTGTTTGGATATGCAATCTCTCTAAAGATGTATCAACAAAGTTGATAATTAAAATGTACTTTTTTCTAAATTCATACATCCAACACAAGCAAACGTGATGTTTCCCTATATTTCGTAATCTAATGGCTGAAAAACTAGTCCCTTCAAACAAGTATCATGATTTCAAAGGATCATGCTGAAGGAAATGGCTTCTAATATCAACTCAGATGTTGATGAAAAGAAATAAATGTACCTGGAAGAAGGATATGAGATTGTTAAAACATTCAGGATTAATTTGGGAAAGTAGTGATACTTTTCAAGATTGTGGCAGAGATAAGGCCTTTGATATCATATCTTATTGCACAAGATATCTTATATTGGTAATCATTTATTCAGTCCTGAAATGTCAATAAACTGTGTGAGGCGTTTTGTAACAGATACTCTGAAATACAGTGAAGCGGCAATAGCTAGTTTATCAGAATGTTTCTTCTTTGTGGTTGACTCCAACCCCAAGTCAACCATCAACCATCATGTTATATCATACTGTGTCCTGCATCCTGATATACTGTAAATCATGAAATTAATGAGTCTCCATTAGTCTTCCAGAAGAATGCGACCACTGGACCCTAGCCAAAAATGCGACTCAATATGAATGCGACACCCCCTCCTCTCAAACATCAATGGATTTCTATCTAAAGATGTCCTCAGTCAGGTTTAGAATCCTCACCTTAATCAAACCTTACATTAATCCAATCACACACCAAATAGCATCGCTTATTAGCGCTGAGTAAAGTACTTCTGCAAAAACAATACATGCATGCTGGCTCGTGTCTGCCTTTGACGCAATCGCAAAGAACAAAGGGTGCACGGCGTCTGTCTGGACTTGCAGGTGTGATCAGTGATGACATAAGTTAGTAGAACTCTAATTGTCTTGACCCCAGCAGTGACAATTCACAATACCTAATTGGTGTTTGAATGACATTGTTTATATACTTTATATACAAATGCTGCTCAATAAACAGTGGTGTGGAATACATCTGCGTATATGTCTAAGTTGGTATTTTTGCTATCAAAAATGTCTTATTGTTGATATAAATGCGATGTTTAAAAATGCGAGCAAAGACCACTCGCATTTAATTCATGCTCACGTTAATTTCAAGATTTAAAGTATTGGCTTAGAAATTCTGTAAAACAGGTTAATTATATATGAGATTGGTGTCCTTACTGTTAGAACAAAACTACAGACCTATATATGCTATTCTAAAGAAGTTAAAGAATGTCTCTGATTCTTTCACTAACAAAAAATATCTCCAAAAATATTCATAATCCTAATTTATTTTGTTCAGTATATAATTGGTCATCGGCGTGGTTCAACAGCTCTGTACAAAGAAATAAAGTGTATATTTGAGGCAGAGGCAGTGATTAATGAAAAAAACACCCTCCTCCACACTCGCATAAACCTTCACGCTCCGATGAATATCAATATGTCATTTCATACATTGTATATACATAAAAATAAAAGAGAGGTAAATGTGGATGCTTTGGGATAAAAGAGTATTGTTGAACACCATCAGTTGTGTCGCACTTTGTCTTTTTAGAGCTGTATTTCTAAAACTGTGTTCTATTTTATTAAAGTATTTTTAACTACCATTATGTCAACTCCGGCGCTGATTTTAATGACTGTTTCTTCTTTAATTTTATGCACATGGATATTCCGTGTTAAAGATTTATCTCTTCGTACTACTTAGGTTTCCTATTATTTCAAGTCATTCTACTTTCGATACTGTCATGTATAGGTCAATGGTTACCAAATGAACAGAAGGATTGAAAACATTAACAAAAGGTTTTACTATATACATTCTCTGTAAACGTTTGAAATTCTTGGCTGTGCACATTTTGTAAAGAAATGAGTTTAATTTGTGTTATAGTGTCTGATATATACTGAACAAAAAAAGGGATCACAAATATTTTGGGAGTTAATTTTATGTAATTTTATTGGAATTAAACAAGATAATGATAAGTGACAAAATACAGTTTATCAAACTGACTGCTTTTAGGAGTTTGGCTTCTCACCTCTAATTCTGTAATGAAATATGAGTGTTTATTATTTGATAACTTCATAATTATAAAATGCTTCAAAATGTAGCAAATAATGCCTGACTATACCAATAAATTGTCTTCATAATTCAGGAGGGGAATTAATTTGCAATGTGCATCAAACCATTTAAGGCCCCTGTACTGTAAATTTTAATTTTATTTTAGGTACTCACACTGATTCCTAAACTTAACCTTGTGAAGAAAACTCACCAATGATATCACATGTTCCACATTTACTGTGATATCTCACCATATCCTGTGTTGTTTTCTGACATCCTCGGTCTTCCAGCCATCGATCATCAGGAGCTGCATGTTTCTTGCAGACCTTGCAATCATTTCTTCTGTTTAAAGAAAACTGCGTATTGTAAGAAATGATTTTCTGAATTAATGCAGAACCCCATGCTTGTTGGTATAGGTAACCGCTATGGGCATCCAGTGGACACATAGACTGTAAAGGTTTGGTACTATAATTATGTGTTTTTATTTCAAGAAGCACTAAATAAATTGTGTATGTATATATTGTAAGAATCACTTCTGATAAGATACCTGACACCTCTGTTGGCCTAAAATACCTGACATGTGTTTTTTAGGTTAGATAATGCATAATGTGACCAGTGATGGATGAAAAGAGGAAATAGTTGATTCAATTTACCACCATCCTCTACTTGCTTCTGAATTCTGTGCAGCCATTGCTTCAGAAAAATAAAAGTTGCATTGTCCTTTAATTATGAAATTTCTACCTCTATTACATATCTGCCATAAATCCTGTATTTTGGCTTCAATCAATTTAACTAAAATTTGCAGATTTTCAACAGACGTCCTCTTCCCTGTCAATTACACACAACTAGTTGTCGCCAAGTAGTCTCATAACTACCCAAGCTATGACATAATGGCGGCAACCTCACCTTTTTCTTGTGTGTGCTAGAGTCAACACTTACTATAGTAGTAGTCACAGCCAAGCACCTGATAATCAATGTTAGACAGGGCAATGTTACTGCTGAAGAAAAACAGATCTCAAACTACAAAAAAGAAACATATTTATTTGACTAATGATTCATTAGCAAATTGAGTTTAGAAGTGGAAGGTAGATGTCACTGTTCTTGTTCCAGTGTAGTTGTTCAAGGTCACCTTTAACAATGGTTAATGACTGACTTTCAACATAATTCAATTTTCTGAGACCTCGACATTGCAATTATATCCTGTGATAGATGGAAACGTATGTACTGGATGCTTCCATTCGTCACCACTCGCCCCTTTCCGTAACCTGCAAGAAGACTCGTCCCCCTATCGATGAATGTTATGTGCAAAAATACGACAAACCAATCAGAATGCGCATATGATTTCAAGTTCTTTATCAAAGAATCCCTCAGAAATAATTTTTGATTTTATATATGTCCTGCATCTAAAAATATACCCAAGACACAGCTAAGTGTGTTCAATCACATCCCGATGTGCTTTAAATTGCATCTGAAATATATATAATATATGGGGAAATATGTGTGAACCATTACGCAACGAGTTGACAATTGTTTAGGTATGTCCGTTTGCGCTAAGACGGAACCCGGTCGCAAAAAATGGCCACGAGAGGGGCATGAGTCGCTATTTGGCTTGTCCTGGAATAACACGAGTTGGTCACGAATGGGATGCTTCCCAACTGCAGCAGTAACAAGGATTTGTATGAGGCAATGTGCCCTGATGCTTTAAATAGAGATTTGTTATGCACTGAGTCCCTCTATACAGAGGTGTCATAAACTGAGGTCTTTCATAGTGAGGTGACCCGTGAAGATCCCGGGTAGAATACCTTTTCAGCAACCTCTGCTTGCCATAAAAGGCGACTATGCTTGTCATAAGAGGTGACAAACAGGATCAGGTGGTCGAACTCACTGACTTGGTTGATGCATGTCATCGTATCCCAATTGTGTTGATCGATGCTCATGATGTCAGTCACTGGATTGGCTGGTCCAGACTCGTTTACTCACAGACCACTGTCATATAGCTGGAATATTGCTGAGTGCGATGTTAAACAGCAAACAAACAAATCATAGTGAGGTGTCCTATGCAGATCTTGTAAAGTGAGGTGTCCTTTTGTAAGGTGTACTACACTAAAGTATTTTCATAGTGAGGTTTCCTATGCAGATCTTGTAAAGTGAGGTGTCCTTTTGTAAGGTGTACTACACTAAAGTATTTTCATAGTGAGGTTTCCTATGCAGATCTTGTAAAGTGAGGTGTCCTTTTGTAAGGTGTACTACACTAAAGTATTTTCATAGAGAGGTTTCCTATGCAGATCTTGTATAATAGGTCAACAACAGTTGACTATTCTTGTTGTAAGAGGCGACTAACGGGATCAGGTGATCAGGCTGACTGACTTAGTTGATGCATGTCATATTCCAATTGCGTAAATCGATGCTCATGATGTCAATCACTGGATTGTCTGGTTCAGACTTGATTATTTGCAGACCGCCATCATACAGCTGGAATATTGCGATATTTCATAGTGAGGCAGTATGATACTTGCACCACTGACTTGCAAGCCACTATAGCTTATTGGTGACAGCTTTTAACTGGTACAATGCTCCACACTCCAGATTCATTATCTTTCCCAAACAAAACAGAAAACATTGTCACAGCACATATTCATATTATATTCTTCACAAAAACACTTTAAAGCAAGATTGCTTGTCACTCCTCAGTGGTCAGTTTTAATCAAAGATTAGTCAAACTTGATTTTATACTCAAGGCAAGATGGCCTTTAAAAAGTATCGATTTGAAGAAATGTCATAAAAGCATATCCACAAGAGACACTAAGGCACCAAAGGCTTTCAGCGAAAGCGGTAAATCTATATGTAATTCCTCATAAAATATTCCAATTTTGAAAATCAACTCCACATGTCGATTTCATGATATACAACCGCTGAATACATTTCTTTTGATCAGTGAAAAAAGCAAAGAGAGATCAGCAACACTGCTGACAAAGTGGGCGACCTATACATCATAAATAATTGGTCAGCACAACACCTTCTTTGACAGAATTGGTGAAAATGATTGATGAGGGAGGCAGAGGGTGGGTCAGAGGTCAACATATATCCAGCTCAGTACATCATGCTCGTCTATTCATTTGGGCATTTATGTGGAGGAAAGACAGTGTATTAAGACACTAGTTTATCACCTCATTACCCATTTTCCTTATCTGTTAGCATAAATCACATCAAGTAATCAAAGCCTAATAACTTTCTTGGTCAAGATATTTATTTTCCTCAATAAAAACCAGTTTCAGCATGATTAAGCAAACTGTATGTAAGAGTGGATAGTTAGGTGTGTAATCTGTCAAATGGTCACAAACACTCATCCAATTTATCCTATCATCACAGTACAAATATTGAACACCCCCACTTCCATTGCTTTTTCTCAGTAGTGATGAAAATAAGGGGGTTGTTTAACCTTATCAGATGCTGTTACCAGTTACGCAACAGACCAAATACTTTACTCAGACATCTTTTTGAGAGAGATGAGAGTTACGTCCCTTGGATGCCAAAATCTGTTCATCATATCTTTGAATCCTATATGTCTATATGTCTATATCATGTTCATGGTTTTCTCAAGAACCTGATCTCATCAAATCTTTTACTATGATTCAATGTCTCTCTGCATGAAGATCTGTAGACTGTGGATGCCTGTTAAGTTTATTGCTTCCTTTATTCTTCTTTTGTGATGGAGATCTAAATATGCATAGCAATAATACATTATTTGTATAGCATTTTGCATATAAACATTATCAAGTTGTGTCAGATTTGTTTGACACTTACCGTATTCGACGTAATAAGCACCCCGCTCCAATAAGCGCCCATGGTGATATTTGCTAATATATTGGCAGGTGAACAATCCTGTTTGATCAATGTACGCAAGACTTATCTATTCGTGTATAGTACGCATTCGTGTTTTATATGCACCCTTAATTATGGGCATTTAAATTCTGGAAAATATATCTGTCGTTATAATACGCACACACTTTTCTTTTGTATCATTTCAGGCTGTCAGCATAAACCACAAAATTTACGATCTTTCAGCTCTGTTTATTTTTACCAAAAATTTATTCTAATAAGAACCCTCTATTGCTAATTTTGAGAGCGCCCTGGGCGCTTATTACATCTAATACGGTGATTTGTTTGGCACTTTATCTGTTTGGCAAATAAGTATGTATAAAACAAAGCAAGAATTGCTTTATTTTTTTTATTGCAATATTTTATTTTTTGAACAAGCAACAACATATGCATTCACGTTGGTGCAAAATTTCGGAAATGCAACAGTAATGCAACAAACCGATAATTAGCTTGGGGCTCAAACATCCTGTTACTGTCTGTAATGCACCTACACTTTCATACAATATTTGGGTTTGAAGAAATAAAGCTTTCTACAGAATCCTTTTGAAAATCCTCAGGGGTATCATCTATTAATATTGACTTTTTAGATTTTGATTGGGAAAGAATACACCTATTACAATACAACATTTTCCACTTTTAAACATACACTGGCAGAATAAGGTACTGACATTTGATAAAGCTAGACTTGCAGTCTGCAACAGTAAGATTAAAACACACATCACACAACCAGTTCCATGATTGTGCTGGTAAATGGCTTGAAATACTTTTGAACTTTTCTGAGTAATTGATAGCCTAGGGCCTGGTCTGCAAATGGAGTCAATTTAAGCAATAATTATTCTTCAGATTTCTTTTTTGTGATCTTGCAGAAAAGAGTTATATTTTGCAAGACGTACATGTACAGATTCTACTTGTAAGGTATTGGAACATTTGTACACTTGAAGTGTTAAAAGTTTTACTTCAAACAAACTTTGATGTAGATACACTAACAGGCTAAGCCTTCAAGGCATCAAATCGTTTTTGTTTTGTTGCAAGTCACTAACAGACAGATAAGAAAATTGAAACAAGGGTTTTGCAAAGTCAATTATTGATAAGATAGGGAAAAAGGTAATTTCAAAACAATTTGTGCAAGAAAATATGTTTCAACTTTAATGTAAAATTTATTTTCTTTGACAACCAATTTTAAAAAGTTACTTTTAAGAGTAAGTAATACAATTGAATGTTCAATTTGATTTCCCTAGCTGAGTGGGTTTTACATTTTAGTGGAAAAATATTTCAGTGCTTCCACAGATATAATCTGGTGAAGATGAATGTAAGGATATTATAACCCTTTATTACGGTTAAGCCACAAATTTGTAACATGTTCTTTCGGAAAATTTAAAGATGGAAGTGAATGTCGATTTCCGATACAGTCAATCCTATTCTAGCTATATCACAAAAGCCTGTAAATATTTATGTCAGGGACACGCACACAGGTGCTTGACAGAAAATGAAGATATGTTGGTGAACAGGTCAAGGATGTTTATTATGATAGATTATAGATAACCAGATAATGAAGAATACGAGGAGCTGGTTGTTAGGTGGATTAAGATCTTACAGAATTTGACATTCATGATTGGGTGTTATTATTGTGGCTCATAATGTCGAGACCATGCAATTAAATAATTATTTTAGTTTTGTCAAAAGTTCAGTAAAAGTGGAAAAAGCAGAAGAATTATAATTTAGTTTCCCAATTTACCCTAGCCCCTTATTTATTAAAAACTGTGTAATATACTGATATGTATGTTTTGAAAAGGCTAAATTTAATTGGTCATTTGCTCACGTTTAGCTTGTATTGACGGGCATGACAAACATGTGGAAGCATTCCTGTTAATTTGAAATTAATATAAATAGAGGAACTACATAGAATTTCATCAACAGCCTCAAAGTTATTTTTGTTGCCTTCTTCATTCTTTGGAAATATTCATTCTCATTAAGTTTTAAATTCTGTACTGTCTCTGTCAGTATCTGTCAAATAATCTTTTGATTATGTCATGTGAACTGACATATTTGACAATCAGAGAAGAGGCTTCTGAATTCTTAGGACAAGTGAAGCATTTGGAGCAGCATTTCTGACATTTGTATCTAAAAAAATGAATGTAAACAGGAAGTCACAAAAGGCAAATAAAAATGTCTGCCAAATATTGTATGTATTTTACACTGTCATTTCAGTCCAACTTGCAATTAATGAAATATCAATTTCTTTAAGCTGTGATTTTATTTCCCCTTCATAAGATAATTTGTGAAACTGCCTGTAAAGTGCTTTCCATGACAAATCATATAAGAAAGGCGACATCTGATTGGCTAAAAAAACACCTAAGCATCCTTCTGTTGTGATCAAAGTTCATCATGATTCCATCTAGATGCCAACTCTATATGGTGTTACTTGTCAGATCAAGATTGTGAGAGGTACTGAATCAAAGTAAAAGTTTTGATATCAATGACAATTCCTTGACTTGAAGGTTAGCTACAGTGTCTATTGTGTTTTACAACCTTGTCATAGCATTTGATTAATGTTGAAATAGACAGCTACAGAGGAAATTGACAAAAACTGTCTGCCGAACCCTCGGCGCCTATGACAGATATTTGACAAACACATGCTTCTTTGCCTGGAGCAGTATTTGCTGTTTTGCCAGAATACATAATTATTTCTCTATGACCCACCATATTGTCTATACAAATAAACCAAGAGGAGTTTTCTGCCTATTAGGTTGACCTCCAATAAATATGATATTGACAAGAAACATGTAACTAATTGATCGAGAGCAAACCTTGCTTCGAGCATTTTATATAACAGATTCTACCTAAGACTTGAAGCATTGCAGGTCATCATTAAAGACCCTAAGTAACAAGCTTGAGCAGACATACCACGTCAATTGCAAGTCGTTGAAAAAGGACTTTGTGGCATAACAACAAAAAGAACTCCGGTGGCATTTGGGTGTTAAAAGTGAATTGTGTGAATTCCAATTCTGGAAGAAAATGCTTAATCAAGTAGCTAGCAAGAGATCTCAGCAGTGGCTCTCAACGAGTTTGAAAGTGAAGATAAAATGGATTTAAATTCTGAGCTGAAAAAGTTACGCTCTCACCAAGGTGTTGGTCAATGGGGTGTGAAATTGATTCGATGCAAATGAAGGGTAATTGTCAGCTAGGGTCGCCGATTCCAGATCTCCTTGCCAGAGGGGAACAGTCATTGATCGAGTTTGGCACACATGGTATAAAATATCAATGCAAAGTAAAAACAGTCAAAATGCTTGATAAAAATTAAGAAGGATCTAAAATAACCCCACATGACCCTATCCATCAAATAAATAGGTTTCATTGATTAAAGGAAATAAGGCTTATACATGGAATTGAGTGATTTTCTAATGAGTCATACCCTTTAACTTTTCCTGAGGAATGTTCCAGAATTAAGGAGTGCCCTCTACTATTACCAGATAACAATACTCAGGAATGACTTTGTAGCTGACAAGTGCTGAGTATTCTGAGATTTGGTAATGTGAATGCAGATGCTAAGTGTCAAACATGTCTAACAGACAGCTTGAGTATACTGCCCAGGGAGTTGAGAATGCAATTTGAATGGGTCATGCATGCACCTTGAAAATATTAATGATCATTTTTATTTTTATTTTTGTTGTCGTAATCATCATCACCATCATCGTTGTCGTCGTCGTCGTCATCATCATCATCATCATCATCAGTGATCAAAGTGTAATGGTGATATCTGCATAGCAGTGCTCATAACAACACTTTTATTTATGTAACTTTAATTATTGTACCAACTTTCTATTACTCTACCATCCAATGCAGATTCCATGTCAGAAATAGTCTCCAACAATCTGTGTATTGTAAGAGTGAGTGAGTAAGTATGGTTTAACGCCGCTTTTAGCAATATCACAGTGGCGGGTGACACCAGAAATGGAAATCGAACCTGGGTCTTCGGCATGACGAGCGAATGCTTTAACCACTAGGCTACCCAGCCGCCCCTTGTGTATTGTAAGAGAAGACTTAATGGTTTGGGTGGTTAGACTGTGGCTGGTTGATTGCCTGTCATCACTGCTCACAATATCAATCACTGGTTTGTCTGATAAAGACTTGATTATTTACAGGTTGCTGTTGTATAGATGGAATATTGCAGAGTGTGCTGTTAAACCAGAAAAGGAACAAACAAATATTACACTAACCCAGCCAGATTGAGGTTTGGAACTAGTGTGTGTGGATGGGAGAGGGTGCATACTTATGTTACCCAAGTCATGTGAACAAAAGCACATGACATAGGCTGACCTGTGTCTGAAACGAATGGTGGGTGTGCACTCACTTACCATGCATTGTCTCTCATCCGTCCTCTGTCCCATCGAGCAGTCATGTAGCCTAGTAGTTAAAGCGTTTGCTCGTCACGCCGCAGGCCCTGGTTAGATTCCCGACATGGGTACAATGTGTGAAGCCCATTTCTGGTGTTCCCCGCCATGCTAAAAGTGACGTAAAACCAAACTCACTCACTCACTCACTCACTCACTCTTTCACTCACTCACTCACTCATCTGGTGTCCCCCGTCATGATATTGCTGGAATATTGCTAAAAGCGACGTAAAACCTCACTCACTCACTCACTCTCACCTCTGTCCCATCACGAAACTACTCACCTCAAGCATTCAGCAAACCTAGTTTCTAGATACTTTTTTCACTATTGTATGCTTATTTGATAAGGCTCAGAATTAAATTAGAGACATGTGACTTAAAAGAGGCCCTCGGGAGGCCCTTCAGAGCCTATTTTTCTGGAATTTCAATTCAAGGTGGAATTTAGCTTAACCAGGGCATAAACTACTTTTGGATTGAGTACTGTGTCAAGTGACTGGAAAAAGAGGCCCTCTAGGGGTTGGTACCTTATATATGCTGCTCTCTTCCATGGCAGATATTTTGTTTCGAGCTTTTGGTTTTTCAATAGGATAATTTCTCTACTTTGCAATTGCCTGTAGAAAAAATAAGTTCTTCTGCAAGACAGTTTCATTTTTTCATTTAGGTCTGTTTTCCCAGGTACTTGAATACCACATGTATGAAGGAGTCTGACATTTAAATGACTCTGATAGTGACACAATGTAAGTTTATTTGACTTGAGTATATGATTTGTTGTAGTCTGCATGGTTATTATTTCCACAGCTATAATTCAGAAGATATGCTGTATTGAAGATTTTTTTCTGAAAACATTTTAATCATTAATCGCTTCACAGTCAGTAATTTATCAAGTCTGCAGTGAACCTTAGGTCCAATTTCATGTTTATACACTACACTACACTACACTACACTACACTACACTACACTACACTACACTACACTACACTACACTACACTACACTACACTACACTATGGTTTGTAGGGTGAGGCTTTAATGTTTAGTTTTACATTCTTGCACTGAATGTAATATTCATATACAATTTTCAAAGACCACTGAAGTTCAAAAAATGAGAAGTTATGAAAATCCAATTTGTGTAACAAAATAACAGCTTTCCCAATTTGGCAATTGGGATTCCTAGATAATTCCCTGTCAATTGCTATTGGTGTCTTATGACTATTCAAGTGCACTTAATTTAGAATCTCAGATAAATCCTTGTCAATTGCTGTTGATGTCCTATGATTTCCCAAGTGCACTTAGTCTATAATCCTAGAGAAATCCTTGTCAATTGCTGTTGATGTCCTATGGTTCCCCAAGAGCACTAAGTTTATAATATAATCCTAGATTATTTGTCAATTGCTATTGATGTCCTATGGTTCCCAAAGTGCACTTAGTTTATAATCCTAGATTATTTGATAATTGCTGTTGATGTCCTATGATTCCAAAAGTGCACTTAGTCTATAATTCTAGATTATTTGACAATTGCTGTTGATGTCCTATGATTCCCCAAATGTACTTAGTTTATAATCCTAGATAAATCCCTGTCAATTGCTGTTGATTTTCTATGATTCCCCAAGTGTATTAGTTTATAATCCTAGATTATTTATCAATTGCTGTTGATGTCCTATGATTCCCCAAGAGCACTAAGTTTATAATCCTAGATTATTTGATAATTGCTGTTGATGTCCTATGATTCCAAAAGTGCACTTAGTCTATAATTCTAGATTATTTGACAATTGCTGTTGATGTCCTATGATTCCCCAAATGTACTTAGTTTATAATCCTAGATAAATCCCTGTCAATTGCTGTTGATTTTCTATGATTCCCCAAGTGTATTAGTTTATAATCCTAGATTATTTATCAATTGCTGTTGATGTCCTATGATTCCCCAAGAGCACTAAGTTTATAATCCTAGATTATTTGTCAATTGCTGTTGATGTCCTATGGTTCCCCAAGTACACTTAGTTTATAATCCTAAATTATTTGTCAATTGCTATTGATGTCCTATGGTTTCCCAAGTGCACTTAGTTTATAATCCTAGAGAAATCCTTGTCAATTGCTGTTAATTTCCTATGATTCCCCAAGTACACTTAGTTTATAATCCTAGATTATTTGTCAATTGCTGTTGATGTCCTACGATTCCCCAAGAGCACTAAGTTTATAATCCTAGATTATTTGTCGATTGCTGTTGATGTCCTATGGTTCCCCAAGTACACTTAGTCTATAATCCTAGATTATTTGTCAATTGCTGTTGATGTCCTATGATTCCCCAAGTGCACTTAGCTTATAATCTTAGATAAATCCTTGTCAATTGCTGTTGATGTCCTATGATTCCCTAACTTTTGAACTGAATTTGAGTCATTAAAATTTTAGAAAATGTCAAATGGGATTCAATAGCACATCTAAATCTCTAGTCCTTTTCAAGCCATATTTGTTATATCTTCATACTTATAATTCGATTGTCAATCCTAAAAAATGAAGAAACTGAAGAAAAAGGACCTCTTTCATTGAGCATGGTAACATGAATTTAGCTGAATTTAGCTGTTATGATATAATGCCTAGCTGTGATGTTTTTATCCCTGCTACCTCATACCACATAGGAATGGGTGCTTCCGTCCGTCACATTTCGTTTCCGGAGCAGAATACCAAAATCATGAGAGATATCTTAACCAAACTTCGCACAGAGATAGGTCTACTGGTGAACTGGTGACGTTTGATACTTTGGAATTTAAATTTTTTAAATTGTTGTAGTTTCCCTGGCAACGTCTTTGAATTAGACTGAAAATGTGGGTAGTGCTTGTTTCCAGAGCAGATCTTGAAAACCGTACAATATTCTGTCATGGTTGAAAGAAAAAAGTATCCAGGATCTTTAGCATGGGGCCTCACAATCCACAAGTCTCAAGGTAGCACCTAGGAGCAGATGAATGGGAAAATGGCAATTACACAAGGAAGTAAATTTAAAGGCCAGCTTGGTAAAGTGTAGACGATCAAGGAAAGGCCTAAAACTTGTAAGTTTTGCTGAACACAAAACTGTAGTAAACAAAAAAGCATTGGATGAGATGACTAGATTGCGGAATGAAAGACTGTTCACCTGGACACACCCTGTAGAGAACATTCATGGTGATGGACTCAAGGTGGCTCACTTGAATGTTCAATCCCTCTTTCAAAAATGTGAAGAAGGAAAAGTTTGTTGGTGTGCTTGGTGTTTTGTGTTTCACAGAAACACACATCAATGATTACAGTGAAAGAGACCTGCCAGGATATCAAGTCTATCCAGGAGACACTACACATGGTATTGCTGTGTATGTTTCAACAAGTTTCAAGAACATTCTCTGGGGATTTCTGAGTGAAAACTGCATGACTTAACTAGGTCATTCTCCAACTCACTGTCTTGGAGCTACACTGGACTTGTTGTTTACTAATCATGCCAATGCTGTAGCATTCCAGACTCCAGTCAACTACTCAGATCATCAGATGATTGGTGTTGTACTTCTCAGTACACCTCATGGTGATCCCCGCTCTCATTGATCTCTAAGTAAAGTAGGAACTACCTTACTTCTCTGATCATTGTTTAAGTAATAACACGACTCATTACAAATACAACAGTGTAACTATATCTTAAACCTACTCAACTGTATAAACACTGCCTCCTATCCTGTATATATTCTTGTCAACCATACTCTGTACTTCACTTGCTTGATAACTGTGTTAGAACCTCCACCGAAACGTCACTCCTAATTGTGATAAAGAAGTTGTTCGTCCATATGTCTCATCCTTACTCATTAAAAATACAGTTACTTATTCTATCATAAACTGCAGATGGCAAAACAACACCAGAAATAACTTTTTTAGTGCTGCAATAAGGCCATTTACAAAAAGGTCCAGTGAATATAGTTCACAGGAGCTAATGCATTGCAGACAACCAGACATGTCATATTGGCGGGGGATATGAGTATTTCATGCTTGTGTATGATGTTATACTTCTTATATATGTTCTACCACATGACTGATGTTATAATACCTGCTATAATGTTATGAACACTAGGGCTGGTGGGGTCTAAACCTAGTGGTTAAAGCGTTCGCTCATCACACCAAAGGCCCGAGTTCAATTCCCCACACAGGTACAATGTGAAGTCAATTTCTCATGTAATATTGCTGGAATATTGCTAAAATACTCACTCACTGTTATAACCCCTACCTGTAATGTAACAGTCCCTAACTAAACAAGTTATATTACCTAACAGATGCTATAACCCCTTGCTATGTCATAGACCCTGGTTATGATGCTTTAAGATCTGGTTGTGATGTTATAACACATACACCTAATCAGTTATCCACAGATAACACACTGACAGTGTCTGCTGCCACAAGATCACATCAACCTCATTACTTCCGATGCTTGTCCAAGGGCATCAATTCACAATCACAGCAAGTTGAGAACAGCCACATTGTAGTTGTTTCTGACCAGACAGAAATCTGACCTCCAGAACAATGGTAACGCAACATCAAACACACATGAGCTGACAATAGTCTTCATCTATGAGTCTCCAAATTTACCACCATCTCCATGGACAATTCGCTTGTTACGAACTGTCCGTGTAGAACTGGCATGAGTTCAACTGTGATTTATGTTCATAATGTGATTGATGGATTTATGATTTATACTGTGGAGCATGAAACATTGACTTGAAATGAATTCCAATATGTTCCAAAGTGTGAGGCTGATGAGGATTTTAGTGAACCATGGCTAGATATGTACACAGTGTATGACAGTGATCATATGAGAGTTTCAGTTTTGGAGTTATACCCACTTGCCATATTTGCCAACTTATTCTGCCCATATTGATGACTCATGCAGTGTGGATCCATAATTAGTATTAGTACATGGCGAAAAAAAAATAGGGATTCTTTAAGATTAGAAATTTTGAGGTTTTTGCTTCACTATGTGTCTCATTTGCAATTTTGCTGAAGACATTTTCAAACAATCCAGTGCAGATTTACTCACTTGTTATAGTATATTGGGCTCAGGGAACTCCATTTAATTATATCTAGGGGCTGGGGGCTGGGAGTTTTTTGAGACATTGCGATATTTTATTAGTCGGCGCTCAAACCCAAAACAATTTTCTTCTTTTTATTCAAAAGAGTAATTTATCATCAGGATTTTCAGAAACATTTGTTATTTAAAGCAAATAAATCCTGATCCCACTTGAATATCAATTCATTTCAACGAGTTTGATGTTGACATATATGTTATTCATCTGTATGTTGCAGTTGTTGTAGTCCCTAACAAAGCCTGGTCATAATAAGCTAGGGAGTATTAAATTCACTTTCCCATCTATTTTGTTGGGCCTCTTTTTGTAAATAGTTTGGATAATGTATTGTTTTCGAGAATCATCATGTTGGTGTTTGAAACAATTCTGAAATCCATTCTATATTTTTCTAGGTCTCGTTGGTATATGGTAAAATAAGGACACTGTTAAATGAAAGGAAACATATGGGAATGACCAGTTATCTAATTAAGTCTGTAAGAGTTTCTTCTCTTTCCCAAAATGTGTAGTCTTTTCACTTCTGTAATGAGTTAGGGTCTCCGTGGAACAAAAAGACTTCTTGCAATTTTAAGTATATTCCAAATTCATGAGATTTCGAGTTGCCAAACATGTGAACTCGGTGATATTGAAACACTTTTGGAGGCAGTTCTTCCTTCTGAGACTTACTGAACCCTGTCAACATCAGGGAATTCTACCATGACATTGAAGAATGGTTGATTCTGATTGGTTAAAAAGAGGTATTCTTTTTCCTACTGCAATCTCTTTTAAGTATTAAGCCTTCACACAAATACGATCCATATGACTACATTGATAGCCGGCCCGTGAAGATCTAGGGTAGAATACGTCTTCAGCAACACATGCAACTATGTTTGTCGTAAGAGGCGACTAACAAGTTTGGGTGGTCAGGCTCGCTGACTTGAAAAAATTGGTTGATGCATGTCATCAATCCCAATTGCGTGGATCGATGCTCATGTTGTCAATAAACTGGATTGTCTGGTCCAGACTCGATTTCTTACAGACCGCTGTCATATAGCTGGAATATTGCTGAGTGTGGCGTAAAACAACAAACAAACAAAACATTGATAGATTACATATCAATCCAGATGGCTGCAATCAGTAAGGTAGTGAGTTGCCACTGTGCTAGCATAAACAGAATAGACACAAGGCCTCTTATACACACCAGCCTCTAATAGATGCTGGGTCAATGGCTCGTAGGAAAATAATAGACACCTGGGTGCCTAATAGAGGAAATGCGGGACATTTAATATTGGGTGTTTTTGGCAAAGATTTCCATGATGTCAAAGGCTGAAATCCTGACTTGTTTGATGATAGGATGACAACACTTACAGAGGGCATATCTTTTGCAAACAAATGATAACGTTCATAAAACTTTTAAAAAAATGTTCAGTAATTTCCTCATTGAAACAAATGATATTGACAGTAAAATGAAACGTTATAAAAGTGTTTTGAAAAACTTTATTCATGACAACGTGTTTACAAACATTTTTTTGTGATCGATATTCATTGCAATCTCCATCAACCACAAACGTTAGGATTTTGCAGGATTGGTTTTGAAAGTCCATCAAAAACACTGCTCAATTCTAAAGGTCACGAGAACTCCCAAACAAATGTCCCAACATCTCACTTGGTCACAACAGCTGTATCAGGGCAACAACTGTCACATTTCTTTCACTCGCTGGGGTTGGAATGTCTTGAAATCATGAAAATGACAAGTCACAAAAATGAAGAATCCCTTATGTCATACAATTCCAGTTTGTCTGCAGCTAGGCCTAAAAAACAGCTGTATTCATTCTTACTACAGGGTGGTTCCAAAGGCAATCACATTGTACCAGCAGGCTTATTTGCAGTAATTCTATAGGTTAATGTTGAACCACATCATAAATCGGGGTTGTCATCTGACTTCATCAGAAGCATGGAGACTGTCAACATCAACACTGGCAGCCATTGACATTAGTGATGAGCAACTGCAATGTAGGTCAAGTGCTGCCACATCCTAATTCGGGATAGAGAGGCATTTATTTTAAATTTGTATTTGTATTGGGCCTAATTGTTAGCTAACTAATAATAAGATTTCCACATTGAAAATAAGTAACAGAATGTTAAATAATAAAGTTTGTCCAAACAGTGCAAATATGCAACAGGTTGCGATGAAATAAAACATATATGTGGTAGAGCGTCCAGCAGCGTTATGCCAAAAGATGTTAAAAGATGGTACTTGTTGTTGTTACCCTGTCTGGTTCTTGGCATTTATGGGCTAAGACAAGGACATACATGCACGCACGCACATGTACGCACATGCACACACCTGGTAGAATGTAAATTTTATGTAGTCACACTGTAGAGTAGATACCTCTTTTATCTTCCAAAACTGGCACCCACAGGAGATATCGCTTGGATGAGATCAAGCCATATCTACACTGTAGATATCTCTGCAATGAAATTACATCACAATGCTTTGCAGACCATAGTGACATCACTGGTTACCATGACGTCACAATCAAATGACATCACTAATGGCTCTGCTACTGAAGCTGTTAGCAGTACTTTTTACACTGAAGACACTGCTAATTATTGTCTACAAATTGAAAAAGTTGGAAGATGATGTTGGATGAAAAATAAAATCTCATCCTCGTGTCATTTGATATCAAATATATCAACTCTCGTTGATAAAAGTGGCAAAAATCCTCAGCAAGCCTCAGAATTTTCCACTTTTATCAACTTGAGTTGATATATTTGATATCAAAAGACACTCGAGTGAGATTCTCTATATGTATACATTTGAAACCGCATGTCAATGTGTTTGGTTCCAAATTGAAATAAGAGGTATCTACTCTACATTGGGAATTTCATAACACAGTAGATTTATCTACAAACGGTCAAACCTTTTGTTGCATTATGGAGTATTAAAATTAAGAATGTCTTTTTCACACTCAATCTGTAAACTGCTCTTCACTTTCATAAATCATTGAAAAGGGCACTAATTATACGTCCTCCTTTGAAAAAGGGGTGGTCGGGTAGCCTAGTGGTTAAAGCGTTCGCTCGTCACGCCGAAGACCCGGGTTCGATTCCCGACATGGGTACAATGTGTGAAGCCCATTTCTGGTCCCCCGCCGTGATATTGCTGGAATATTACCAAAAATGGCGTAAAAGCATACTCACTCACTCTCCTTTGAAAATATTTTTTGGTATGTGTGTGTGTCTCTGTTCTTCTCTGATCTGTAAGAGCTATAAGTAACTGTCTACTAGAAGCCATCCATTGTGATCGTGCTTCATAATTGCTAACTTCTGCATTAACAATAATTTACTGACTCTCTCACTCACTATATCACCCTGGTATATTAGGATGTGTGGGTAATGGTACTTCATAACACCAGATTAAATCAGCGTCCCCAAGTCAAGCACTGCCCACTCCCTCCCCCACATCCAACGGTCATTGCTGTTCTTGGGGGGCCTACAGCCTTGAGAGAGCCATTACCTGTCTAAACAGATCAGCCTGATTAGATTGTCCCTAATATTGGTAGGTAGTGTCACACAATCAATAATTCAGACCCCTGTCCCTCCTTGTTGTACTTTGGAGGGGATTGGGAGATAAGCTGTTTCTATACCACCATCAGCCTGTCCTTGTGGACAAAAAGGGATTAAATTTCACATGATGAAGGAACTGTATGTTCACATTGATTAAGAAACCTTAAATGGCTTGTGGACAGTTTGAAAGAAGAACAGGTTCCATCATTTTCTTAGAAAAGGATTAGAAATGGACTAAAGAAGATTAGTTGTAAATCTGGACTTGAATATTTCAAAACTAGGGCAGTTAATTATGACCATGTCATGTATTGAAAACAATTCCTGATCACAAACTTTTCATGTCAGACACAAATCTAAATAAATCTCTTCAAAAATTCAAGAATCCTTTCAAGAGAAATCTTGATGACATTGTAATTTATTTTTAGTAATTTGCCTTTTGGCATATTGACCAAATAGATCTCTAAAACAATTGGTCTTGCCAATGAGGAATTATCACCTGCCGGTATGTCTACAGATGTACTGTTTGACCTGTGTGACCTTGGTGTCTGTAGATGGTCGTGATACCCCCAGGTCAGAGGAAGAATATCTGTCTATGAATGGAAAGAACTTCCTCTTGGCAAGCGCTTCCTCATTAACCTCGCTGAGACAGCCAAAGGTTGTTTTCTCTTCATTCATAAATCCTTAATCCCTGTTTCCCTACGTGTTGGACTGAGGCTATGGATGCAAATACATCTACAAGAGCCTCTGACATCAGGTTTAAAGCATGAAAATACATGTTTTTCCGTCTTATATTATTATCACTGTCATTATTTTTGTCATGGTTACCAGTTACAAAACGGTCTTGTCATTTTTAGTGCAGTTTCTTTATGAAAATGTGTAGGTGTGGATTGATATTCCCCCCACTGATGCAGATGTAAATCATGTTTATGAATGATTATTATTTATAGCACATGTTGGAAATCAATATCATGAGTGATTGGAAAATGTCAATATCAAGAAGTTATAGATGACTCTCTGATGTAACGCATGTCTTGTAACAATTTGTCAAAACTCCTAACTCTAGACTGACAAATTCAATCATGTACTCAGTGGGGCAGAATAAAAGCCTGATATCCATGCTTGTCAACCTGAGAGGATTCAGGAGTAGAATAGGTCCCCAGTACACATTACTTGTCTTCCCATGGGGATTCTGGGGCAGAATAGATCACCAGTACCCCATGCTTGTCTTCTTGTAGGGATTCAGGGGTAGAATAGGCCTCCATTACCCCATGCTTGTCTTCCTGTTGGGATTCTGGGGCAGAATAGGTCCCCATTACCCCCTGCTTGTCATCCTGTGAGGATTCAGTGGAAGGATATGTCCCTAGTACCCTATGTTTGTCTTCCTGTGGGGATTCAGTTGCAGAATAGGCCCTCATTACCCAATGATTGTCATCTTGTGAGGATTCAGGGGTAGAATAGGTTCCCAGTAGCCCATCCTTGTCTTCTTGTAGCGGTTCTGGGGCAGAACAGGTCCCCATTACCCCATGCTTATCTTCTTGTAGGGATCCAGGGGTAGGATATGTCCCCATTACCCCATGCTTGTCCTCCTGTGAGGATTCAGGGGTAGAGTAGGTCCCCAGTACACGTTACTTGTCTTCCTTTGGGGATTCAGGGGTAGAATAGGTCCTCAGTACCCTATGTTTGTCTTCCTGTGCGGATTCAGGGGTAGGATAGGTTCCCAGTACCCCATGTTCGTGTTCCTGTTGGGACTTTGGGGTAGAATAGGTCTCCAGTATGTACCCTTGTCCGCCTGTGAATATTCCATGGTAGATTATAGATGATAAAGACATCATCATTGTGTTTTTGTAGGATCTTGAAGATGGATTAGGGACCCAGTTCCAATGCTTATCACTCTGGAGGGAGTCTTGTGCAGTGTAACAGTGCCCATGCTTGGTGAAAAGAGAATTAAAATGAGGATCAGTGGTTCCACTTTGTGACATGTGGTTATTTTGTAGTCCCTTACGGCATGGGTTGTTTCTCATGCCACCAACCACTTGGTTGCCTGGCCTGGTATATTGACGAGGAATCTCTGAACTGTTAAATTGTTCTTCCCTTTCATGAATGCTAGCATTCACTGAAACATATAGTCTCTACTACATTTACATGTTATTTGAGGTAAATTATATATTAAAAATGTAATTAAGGGTAGCATGTGGTCCGGAAGTTGGGATGCCCTTGAACAGCTTTTTTTCTAATTAGTCAATTTCAGTGTAAAATTACCTTGCCATTTTAAAACCTTTGCAATGAACAATTTATCTTGCATTAAAGCTACATCCATTAGAAGAGAAAGTGTTCTAATAACCCCTCAAACTGCATGTACACAGCAATGCTGGAAGTGTCATATGTGCATTAAGTATGTACATCGATGCAATCATCTGAGAGACCCTTTAAGGTCAAGTGCTGCATATGCCAGGAGGATACATAGTGAGATGCTAAATTGTTAACAGCAGTGAAGCACAATCGAACACATCCATACTGCTTAGACAGATGAACAAACACGAGCCTGGGCAGAGAGCTACACCAGGGTGCACTAGAGTATGCTTCCCTACCATGGGGACTTGTACGCCTACACTACTGCCACAGTCAAAGGGATGCGTTGGAAAGGAAAACAGTAGCAGATTGTTGAGCAAGACAGACAGATTTATTGGGTCAATGACCAATTGACATTAAATAATGATTTCAACTAGATGGTGCTTTCACATGTGTCTCTCTCGGCAACATTTTAGCTTCAAGCATAATCATCTTCACACCAGTTTCTGTCATTAAGGCAGTGACAGGTTAATGCCTGGTGGTCTGTATTTAGGGTACATGTATTTAACTTATACTAAGATAGGTATTGTAAAATCTAGAAGCATTTAATCTATGCTCTTAGTGGGAATTCTGTTGCACAAGGCACAGTTTATAACTACCCAATCAAATTTTGACTTTACTAAAGAAGCTGACAGTAAATGCAAACACTGTGTTAACAATTTTGCATCAAAGTATACAGAGCAGTATCAGGTATTACCGCTAACATTTATATAAGGCCTTGGACGGGTAACTCGGGTACTCGGGTCAGATTGGTCTTGAGTAGGACCCGGGTACCCACAGGACTACCCGGACCCGTGGTTAGTCACGTGATATGCTGTAATGACGTTAACAATAAAACTCAAGGGTTACACTACAAGTACAGCTTAGGTTCACATTTCTTTCTCACCATGCAAGCATTCGTTCTGACTTTTATAAGTTGGAGTAGGGAAAAAACGTCTATCAACTGCAGTGTATGCATGATCAGATCGTTTTATACATTATCTTAATAGATTTTGCCAGGGCTGCGGTAAAACAATTCTCATTCAGATATTTTGTACCCAACTCTTGAGACCTATTGCGAATCAGACCTATTGCGGGTATCCGGGTAGGGTCGGGTAATAGTGTGTCGAGTACCCGGGTAGTAAATTTGGACTCATCCCAGTCCTAATTTATATCATACCTAATTTCTGCTGTGCTGTTATTACATGTAAGAATCGTAAATGCAGCCAACAAACCTTTGAGGGAGAATCATATTCACATGTATTACATGTATCTGACGTCCAGCACACTTGTTACAAATCAATTTTTAATGGTGTCAACTTATTTCACATTTTGCCCAGATTGGCCCTTGTGGTGTTCAGAACACACAGAGGCGAGGGTGATTCAGGACTGTTTTGTCCAAAGTTTCAATGCTCTACCATCATACTGTTTGTTCAAGACTACTGAGATTTACATGATAATGTCTGTACCAAGAAAATGGAACGAATGTAATATTCCACAGGTATCTTAAATTCTGATTAAAATATGAAGTACCTTTAGTTATGAAACAACTCTCACTATTGCATTCGGATGACCCTAGGGACTGCCTTCAAGACCATGCACTGCAAATAGTGTACATTGTAATTCTTTAGTTGACGTGAGTGCAGTACTGCAAAGTTATGACAAAGACATTTTTAACGAAAATTTGAATTAGCATAGAACTTTCCTTAATGATGCAGATAACAAGAATCTGGAAAGTAAATCACTGTAATGTAATCACCGATAATCCATCCTCATAGCTTCTCTGTGTGATGATTGTTAACCTATAATTAAATACACACAAATGCACACTGATTGTGTTATTTAGATACACGGTCATTACTATTAATAATTACATATTTGATTGACTGCAGTAGTGCAAGCTTTCAAAGTTGTTATATTTGATGAAGGTATATGTCAATCAGATGTTGTATTTTTTCACTGATCAAAATATCAGAGTATTCTGTGTTGATCTGAAAGAAAAAATAACAGACTGTGGCGATGAATATTGTGATAATATTTTTTAATTATTTATTATGAAGTGGAAGGGGGATACATGTATAGGAATGGGTGCCGTCCATCCGTCCTTCCGTCTTTCCGTCCGTCACATTTCGTTTCCAGAGCAGATCTTGAAAACCGTACCATATTTCTTCACCAAACTTGGCACATAGATAGGTCTAGTGGTGAACTGGTGCCTTTTGATAGTTTGGGATTTTAAAAAAAAAATCATTTTTTAGTTTCCTTGGCAACGACTTTGATTTAGACTGAAAATGGCGGTAGTCCTCGTTTCTGGAGCAGATCTTGAAAACCGTACTTATATTTCTTCATCAAACTTTGCACATAGATAGGTCTAGTGGTGAACTGGTGCCTTTTGATAGTTGTGGATTTTTAAAAAAAATGTTTTTTCGAGTTTCCATGGCAGCAACTTTGATTTAGACTGAAAATGGCGGTAGTCCTCGTTTCCGGAGCAGATCTTGAAAACCGTACCATATTTCTTCACCAAACTTGGCACATAAATACATCTAGTGGTTAACTGGTGGTTTTTGATAGTTTGGGATTTTTCAAAAAATTATTTTTCGAGATTCCATGGCAACGACTTTGATTTAGACTGAAAATGGCCGTAGTCCTCGTTTCCGGAGCAGATCTTGAAAACGGGAGATGTGAGTATTTCATGCTTGTTGTTTATTTGTGATGCTTTCAACCTTTAAATGGCTATGGGGGAACTGGTGTCCCAGTCATCTAAATTTGTTGTACAGAGTTTAATCCCTTGAATATGCCAGAAACCGGTGATTGTGGGTTCAAATACAGATTCCCCCCGATTTTGTCTCAAGATCTTATCAGCACAATACCTGTGCTCGTGGGTTTCACCAAAGACTTAAGTGGTAAATGTCTGAGACCTGCATTACTTCGGACTTTCCTCCCACATTAAGCTGACACATTGTGACATAACTGGAATGCTGTTAAAAGCAGCATTAAAACACAACTCACTCACTCACCTTTGTCCATGGGAGACCTCTATACAGTCAAGGTCACCAGAAGTCATTACTCAAATTTCAGGAAATTTCAGATTAATTCATGAAACAATCATTTCAGTTAAGATCAGTTCTGTGCGGAGCTCTATTGTATTGGTTTTCAAGAATTGAATTGTGCATGGAGTAAAGGTCTGACATCACCCTGAGAAAATATTTCATGCATGATTTGAAAACACATAGAACTGTCAAAGTGCTGTCCCTTTAAGATAAATTCAACACCTATCATGTGTCATGATTGTGTCAAAATGTCAAGATGACTCTGATGGTCATTCACTCATGAAGTGATTGGCAGAAATAGTTTCATTCAGTGTTGTCAGTACAGTATGGAGATTCATATGGGCGGCCATTCGGTAAAAAAATATGAAGTTGAAATAAAGGACAATAGTACGCAATAAAAGTCAAATGTTACGAATAAAGTATCAAATGTTACCGATAAAGGTCAAAATACAAAACAAACAGACCCTGGTTTAAAAAATACAAAGTTGAAATAAAGGTCAAAAGTATGCAGTATGATAGTCAAATGTTACGAAAAAACGCACATGAAAAAGAAAGAACAATGTGTACTAAAGAACATCAGTGCACACAAAAGGACAATAAACTGCTAAAGGACGTTCACAATGAAGAACGCCAGATGGCGCTGCAATTTGTAAAACATTCCGAGTTTACACAATGTATTATGTCATTCCTCATGCACACACCATCTGACGTCACATGTATGCTTGATGAACCACAAGGGTGTTATGATTTATGAGTTGTGTTTCATATGCACATTTTCATAACATCTGAAAAGTGAACGATGTGCAAGAATTGCGCACTGTGTCAATCTCATTTATGGCAAGCTATTTTTCCTATCGAATGTATAACATTTTACACATGCATACAAATCCATTTGGTATATATTTTTGTTGTTCAGATATTTGGCAGCATTTGTTCGTTCACAGTTTCTGTTAAATAAAACAAATTATCGCACAATACTTATATCTGTGTACGATAATATGTGGCGACATTTGCTGTTTTTTATGCACAACAAAATCTCTGACAACACTTAGCAGTGTCTCTTTTTCAAATCAGTTTAATATTTGCAGTTACATTTACACCACACCATCAGACAGGAAAGTGAACATTTTACATCTCTGTGCAATTTTATAATCTAAGGTTGACACAGTGACGCAAGAGCGCAACATTCTCATGTTATGGAAATGACGTAATACATTGTGCACCTCAGCATGCAGTTATCATATACACAGCAGAACAAGCAGGTTAAAGTTGGAGTAGAAAGTTGCACCTCAACTCATCTTCCCCTTTGAGACTGCTGCATGCCTCTAATGTGAATTACCAGAAATCTACCAACATCTGTTGAAAGATGACAACACAACAAAGATTAGATACCCATGAAGATCCAGGTTAGAATAGGTCTTCAGCAACCCATGCTTGCCGTAAGAGGTGACTAACGGGATCAGGTGGTCAGACTCACTGACTTTGTTGAAACATGTCATTGTATCCCAATTGCGTGGATTGATGCTCATGATGTCAATCACTGGATTGTCCGGACCAGATTCGATTATTTACAGACCGCCATCATATAGCTGGAATATTATTATTATTTCTGCTGAGAAGAATGATCAAATTCCCTGCATATAAACACCTTTGTGTGAAGGTTGAAGGGACCTACATAAATTCTTTGCGTTATCCGAGGTTTGACACAGCAGAAAATGATCAATAAGGAAGAAATATGCAGGGACGAAGCTTTTGCTTTGAGACAACATACCGCACGTTCGACACTTCATAGTTCAACACAACAGTGTTTGACTGTAAATGTGGATTAATAATATAAAGTGTTTTCATGTGAGAACCTTGATTAGAAATTGTGTAAGTCCAATCACCAAAGTTATCTGTTCATGAGAGACATTTTATGACTATGAAAGAAATGTTTTGATCATTACATGACGATGTCATCACATATACAATAAATTTAATAACTGTTGCAAATGTCATGATTTTGTTTCAAAGAAACATGTTTCTTTGAAGTATGATAGCAGACTTTTTATTAAATGGTGTTCGAAAATAATATTTCATTTTTTCAATCACAGTCTATTAAAAGATGTGTTGTGAAAATCTTAATAACTGATCAAGTACATCAAAAGTCAGTATTGATGTTGGAGTTTTTGTTAATGATTTATTCATGAAATTTTGATTGGGTATCTATTTTGCCTTTGGTAACACAAATCTTTTGGATAATCAACATTGATCAAAGGTGGTGTAGTTCTGATTAGAGATCGATAATGCCTCAGAGTAAAGCAATGTCTTAAAAGCATCTATCAAAAACTGACAGCCATGTTTTGCTGATCGTACAGTGAACTATAACTTCGTCACAAGGTCAAAGAAGAAAGTTCCAAAATTGATAATAACTTTACAAAGCCTAACAATTATCTTTCAACATGATCAAAGGGGTATTGGAAATGAACTTTTGTTTTTAGACCATTTTTTATTCAGCACAGTTTGATATCTTATGGTGGCCATTTTGAAAACTCTATTTTGAAGTACTTTACCACAGAGGTCTATGGTGTAGCCATTATAATGTGGGACAGATCTTGATGGTGCTCATGGAAGCATAGCCAGTGGTCAGTTGTGTCAACATAATCCCAGATTGTCCAAGCATGGGCAATAGGGTAGCTTAACTAATGGTCAAACCTGGGTGAGACTCCCCACATATACCGTAGATACAATGTGTGAAGCCCATTCTTGTGTCCCCCATTGTTGAATGACTTGAATAATGCTAACAGTGGTTTAAAAAATGTCAGTTTCTCACTATGCAGGTACAATGAAATACTGCTGTGAACGCCAGCAGAGGGCGTTTTGCCTGGCACTTGAGCTCTGATTCTATGACTGTAACCTTGAAAACTTGCACAAGATGAATACTGTATTCCAAACTATGACAACAATGTATCTTAGATTTGAAAAAGTTAACATCATTTTCATAAATTTGTAGAAAAGTATTTTGCAATTCAGGTATCATCTTCCCAAGGCAAGGGCGTTAACTGACTTTAAAAGTCTGGGAACTGGACTTTTATAGTCAGTTAACGCCTTTGCCTCGGGAAGATGTTCAGATATAAATTATACAATTACTCCACAGTTTTAGACATCTACAAAAATTTCATCTTCCCGAGGCAAGAGAGTTCACTGACTATAAAAGTCCACTTTTCACCTTTGCCGAACTAGGCTGGTATTATGGAGTTACATTTTGACTGGAATAATGAGTCTTTGCATAGTCTAATCAAAATTGTGCAACGAAATCAAAGTCCTGTTGGTAAAGTGTGATGTTGATTTTGGCTGATTGCAGGATTTGCAAAGCACCACCAACTCATTGTCAACACATATTTTTCAAATCTTTTCATGTTTATAATCAAGGTGCTCACGTGATTTGATGCACTTTGTGATGTAAGACCCGTTTTATCACAATATGATCTGGATTATCGATCAGATCACTGCCATTTTGTTTGAAGCAAATGCTAGTGATACGAGAGGTGGAATCTGGACTTTTAAAGTCAGTTAACTCACTTGCTTCGGGAAGATGCAAAGTTTTGTTTAGAAAATATATTTACACTTGGTTGTGCTTCAACGTGCTGGAACATGTATCATGCCGGAAATGATGTAGGCAGTAGATAGTTAGCTTTGGTGAATTCCATGAACAGGGGTGTAATTGGTGAATCTTATGAACAAGGGTATATCTGGTGAAACCCATGAACAAGGGTATATCTGGTGAATCTTATGAACAGGGGTATATCTGGTGAAACCCATGAACAAGGGTATGACTGGTGAAACCCATGAACAAGGGTATATCTGGTGAAACCCATGAACAATGGTAAGACTGGTGAAACCCATGATCAAGGGTATATCTGGTAAAACCCATGAACAAAGGTAAGACTGGTGAAACCCATGAACAAGGGTATGACTGGTGAAACCCATGAACAAGGGTATATCTGGTGAAACCCATGAACAAGGGTATGACTGGTGAAACCCATGAACAAGGGTTTATCTGGTGAAACCCATGAACAAGGGTATGACTGGTGAAACCCATGAACAAGGGTATATCTTGTGAAACCCCTGAACAAGGGTATATCTGGTGAAACCCATGAACAAGGGTATGACTGGTGAAACCCATGAACAAGGGTATATCTGGTGAAACCCATGAACAAGGGTAAGACTGGTGAAACCCATGAACAAGGGTATATCTGGTGAAACCCATGAACAAGGGTATGACTGGTGAAACCCATGAACAAGGGTATGACTGGTGAAACCCATGAACAAGGGTATATCTGGTGAAACCCATGAACAAATGTAAGACTGGTGAAACCCATGAACAAGGGTATGACTGGTGAAACCCAGGAACAAGGGTATATCTGGTGGAACCCATGAACAAGGGTATATCTGGTGAAACCCATGAACAAGGGTATATCTGGTGAAACCCATGAACAAGGGTATGACTGGTGAAACCCATGAACAAGGGTATATCTGGTGAAACCCATGAACAAGGGTATGACTGGTGAAACCCATGATCAAGGGTATGACTGGTGAAACCCATGAACAAGGGTATGACTGGTGAAACCCATGAACCAGGGTATATCTGGTGAAACCCATGAACAAGGGTATGACTGGTGAAACCCATGAATAAGGGTATGACTGGTGAAACCCATGAACAAAGGTAAGACTGGTGAAACCCATGAACAAGGGTATGACTGGTGAAACCCATGAACAAGGGTATGACTGGTGAAACCCAGGAACATAATTTACTGTCAAGAATCATAATCAGGTTGATCTTAGATTCCGACTCATGATCAGTGGAACCTAACATGACAGAGGGACTATGGAGTTTCATGTACAGTATGTGTGAGGTATGTGGAATAACATATGGTCAGTTTCGGTGTGTTTTTTAACAAATTCAGATTTGTTTCACCCTGCTACGACCTTTGACCTTCTCATACTCCTGTTTATCTGGTTTTTGCTGCGTTTCTACATCTCACCTGAAACCACTGGCTGTATGGTGCTGAGTTTCATGTATGTGATCCCAGCAATTGTCTAAAATATTACTCATAGAATTCTGATTGGACTTTAAACATAGCCTCTGTAGCAGCCAGACTGACATGTCATTTTGATGTTGAATTTGATTGGTGTGTTATTGCTCAACAACATGTTTACAAATTGTCATGAATATTGAAATTGTTAAAACTATGACCTTTTTCCTCCATGTACTGCTACGGCTACAAAGGCAGCCATGTTGAAAATGTAGATTTGACCCCTCTACTCAGCCTATTAATCCTCTGTCAGTTGTACTGAGGTCCTAATCTGGTTTAGCAAATATTCCAGAAGAAAACAGTGTTAACTACAGAGCCTTGCTGCTCTGTATGAGTGTTGTGAGTGCATCTGAAATAATTATCCAGGGGAATGACATTGGCCTAGATTCTGTGTTTATCCATGATGTTTTTGAGACTCAGAATAAGTTAAAAAAAAGTAACCATATCTGTTATTGTTAATTTCCTATGCCCGTGTGTACATCATATGGAAAGCTGTGGTAAATAGCAACTGCTTGGGCAGTGTGGATAAATGACAGCAGCAAAATGCAATGAATACATGTGTACATAATGTAGCGAATCTGTCAACAAGTCAAGTGAAATTGTGCAATGTATTGCCAAGATTTGTATATAAATGGTCTGCACGGATACTGCATCAGGATATCACTATATGATTGTTCTGAAGCAACCCTAAACGTAAGTTTCATCCCGGTTAATTTCCCAAAGTGGGATTAGGTATGTAAATATTTCATTACAATTGGCAGGATCTGTGTCTGTGAGTGTTTGCGGGAATTGGACATGTGGGGAATTATTTCGTCCTGGAAGCTCCGAAATTAATGGCTGTATGATCCTGCAGGGTGACATATGTCGGGCGGTGTGGGAAGTTAACATGCCACATCCTGTGTTATTATACAGTTTTTACACACTGTGTCATATTTTGTCAGGGCAAGTCTTTTATTTCTAGAGGAATGAGTCTGTGATATTTGAAGGAGTTAATAAATATGAATCTCTTTATGTGGACGTTGTTGTTCACCCTCTCCTGTGTCCATTCTTTATATTCTCATCTTATAAAGGATGCATATATATATATATATATATATCTATCATGGCAAAGATGCATATCTATCATGGCAAAGATGTGTATCTTTCATGATGAGGGATCATATCTGTCATGATGTAGAAGACTATCTGTCCAAAGACGTATATACATCTTTGATCTGTCACAGCAAAAATATACCCGTCAAGATGAATAATGCTTATCTGTCTTGACGAAGGATTCATTTATTTGTCAGGTCAAAGGATCCATATGTCTGTCATGATGAATGATAAAGGATCCATTTAATTATCAGGACAAAGGATCTATATGTCTGTCATGATGAAGGACGAAGGATCCATTTATTTGTCAGGACAAAGGATCTATATGTCTGTCATGATGAAGGATCCATATATCTGTCATGACAAAGGATCCATATAACTGTCATGATGAAGGATCCATATATCTGTCAGGACAAAGGATCCTTATATCTGTCATGACGAAGGATCCATTTATTTTTCAGGACAAAGGATCTATATGTCTGTCATGATGAAGGACGAAGGATCCATATATTTGTCAGGACAAAGGATCTATATGTCTGTCATGATGAAGGATCCATATATCTGTCATGACAAAGGATCCATATAACTGTCATGATGAGGGATCCATATATCTGTCAGGACAAAGGATCCTTATATCTGTCATGACGAAGGATCCATCTATTTTTCAGGACAAAGGATCTATATGTCTGTCATGATGAAGGATCCATATATTTGTCAGGACAAAGGATCCATATAACTGTCATGACAAAGGATCCATATATCTGTCAGGTCAAAGGATCCATATATCTGTCATGATGAAGGATCCATATATCTGTCATGATGAAGGATCCATATATCTCAAAAGATGCTTATCAATAATGGTCACAAATACATGATGAAGGATGCAAACATATCTTTGTTATCATGAGGGATCCATGTATCTGTCATGACAACAGGCCCATGACACCCATGGTCATGATGCACGACATAGAGATGGTATAGAAGAAGTAAACTATTGGTATGAATAGGTAGCATGAGGGAAAAGCTCAGTCTTTGATGCTGCCAGTATTTTTATGTATGGTAACAACTCTCCAACTAGACAATGACATTTTAGAGACATTGATCTCCTGTTCTATCTCTATGTTGTTATGTATGTTCATGGAGATGTCTTCTCGGAAGTTGGGAGCCATTTCCTGGCCTCGGGTTGTCCATTTCCTGATCCTAACCCTATGTTGTACACATCTGGCTGTCTGCTGAGTGAGACAATGATCACTCATGATGATTATGCGGTCATGTAGACACCATTCTCCACACAGGTTGCACTGTAACAAATATATGCATGGTCTTTTAATTCTACAGGACATTTGTGTCGAAACCAGGGAATATATTTATGTTTTCACTGTAGTGTAAAGCAGACCTTATAATTTCCTGGTTTTGTCATTTTAATCCTTCCTAGGAAAGGATAAAAAGATTACTTTGCCTGATGATATCAACAGGTACTGCCACAAGACACAGCAGTGGAGAGGATATATCTACTGTATTGCTGGAGGGTTGGGAAATTTGTATGTGTTGTTCCATTTACCGCATGAAAAATGGATGTACATTGTCACTCTATGGTCTTGTTTTTTGTCTGAATCACAAGCTGGTTGGATCTGTTCGAATTGGTGAGACTTAAACAACATGTTATGTTTTGCTGAGATGGAAGACTAATGACTGTTATGAAATGATTGCTATCAAACCTCTCCCTTATAGTGGTTAAACTAAAACAATCAACCCACACAACTCACACAACTCACACAACTCACTCAACTCACTGAACTCAGTCTGAAACCACTCAACACACTTGACTCACAAAACTCACTCAACTCACTGAAACCACTCAACTTACGTGACTCACTCAACTCACTCGGGGTAGACTGCAGTATTTTGGTCCCCAAACTGGAACCAACGTTTATACGTTTTTTGGCCGCCATTTTTCTACCGAACGCTGTCTGCAGTTCAGTATTTTCTTACATAAAAGAACACACGGTGGGTTCAAAATATTAAAGTAAAAAAACGGGGGATTTTAAAAATAAATTGCATGATGGTAAGTTCATTCTGTTTCTAGAACAATATATTTTGTTAGGCGGACACCACAGTGGGGTTCAAGGCAGGCACAAACCCACCTTTATGGCATTTTTAAAGTAAAGTACAGGTTGTTTTTTTAAATAAATCAGTTCATTCATGAACGCGTGTGAATTTTCATAGGAAAATGATTATCGATAGATACTTACTCATTCAAAAAAATATTTGGTGACATTGAATTCGCCTTGACAGTCAAATAAGTTCATCTAGACCTAGTTCAGTATCTTCTGCTGCTTCTTTTTCATCTTTTTCTCAAACGATCATTTTGCTGTTAAGTTAAATAAATGTAATCACAGCTGATGAACTTAGAAACTGAATAAAATGATCAACAGAACAACTGAAATATTTCTTTTCTGATACTGTATTGAACAAATAATTGTCATTCGTCCCATACCTATGCAATGGGTCTTCACTGCTCTCCAAGTCGACTCTGTTTTATTTGTACAAGCCACAGTTTATGAATTTACAAGTTATGAGTGTAGTTGCTTTCATAGTAACGAGTCCATATAAGGAAAGTCACATGATCAGACACAAGATGTTTTACGTCATTTATGTCCTGTCCATAACCAACACGAAATCGACACGACGATAATCCGGCTTCACTTTCTGTCGTAAAACTCATGGCTCCCATAGGGGTGGAGTTTTAGAGCATACTCACACAACTCACTCAACTCTCACAACTCACAGAACTCACTCAACTCACACAACTAACTCACACAACTAACTCGCTCACCTAACTCACTAGACTCGCTCAACTCTCACAACTCACTCGACTCACTCAACTCATGCGACTCACAGAACTCACACAACTCCCTCAACTCACTCTAACCACTCGACTTGTTTGACTCGTTCGACTTACTCAACTCACACAACTCACTCAACTCACTCAACATACTCAACGCACTCAAACCACTCAACTCGCTCAACTCACAACCCATGAAGATCCGGAGTAAATTATCTCTTCAGCAACCCAGTCTTGGTGTAAAAGACTTGTCATAAGAGGCGACTAACGGGATCTGGTGGTCAGGTTCGCAGACTCGGTTGCTTCATGTCATCGAATCCCAATTGTGTGGATCGATGCTCATGTCAATGACTGGATTGACTGGTCCAGACTTGATTATTCTACAGACCGCTGTCATATGGCTGGAATATTGCTGAGTGCAGCGTTAAACAACAACTCACTCTACACACTCAAACCACTCAACTCACTCAAATCCCTCAACACACTCAAATCACTCAACACACATAAATCACACAACTCACTCAAATCTTACTTGACACACTCAACCCACTTGACTCACTTAACTAATTTACTCTACTCACTGACTCAAAGCACTCAACTCACTCACACACTCACTCACTGTTTTTAATCTAAAATATATTCAGCAAAATTATCTCCCCACATGAACAACAGATTAACTTGATCCCTTGTTTAAGTCCCTAGGCAGGACTGGGATTGAGGAAGACTGTCACTGAATATATTTCACAAGGTGCGAGAGTTCTTCACAAAATTAATGACATAAGATTTTATGAATTTAATCAATAATTTTAAATATTTTGCCAAACAGATAGCTATTTTATGGCAGATTTAGCATCAGTAACACACACTGAATCATGACTTTTCATTGAAATATTTCCCTTGAGTGCAGTGTTCATTAGCATGGGCCACACTATGCAGGTATTAGCTTGAAAAAACAGTCATTTAATACAAATACTGGGAACCAAATGCAAATCTTGAAAGCAATTTTCAATGATAATTCACGTCTTTGATTGATCAAATATTGCCCTTTATTCGTTTTAATGCTTGAGTGAGTTGGATTAAAGCCGCTTTGAACAGTATTTCAGTTCTATCACTGTGTGTCAGCATCATGTTAGCGATAACACCTGAAGAGAGGCAGGCACATTTACCACCATTTCAGTGGAGCCCACTGACACTGTGCTGACAAACCAAGCATCACGTGTACAATCAGGGCAAATATTGGAGTTGAAATGCAGCAGATCCTGACCTGCCTGTGTGTAACCAAGTGCCACCTAGACAAATGTGCCACATCTTCTAAATACTGTAGATCCTGATATTAATGCGAGCGTGAATTAAAAGCGAACAATGAGAGTGGTCTTTGTTTGCATTGATGAAACTTTGCTGCGTTTATGTCTCCAAAACAACTTTCAACCAGAAGACAGCCTCACTGCACACTTTGGATAACGGCAATACTAACATAAATACAAACACAAACCGGTTTATTGAGCAGCAGTTGTGATAAGTATATAACAAAGTCCTTCTAAGAATAGGAATTACACAATTGGCATCCAGTGAGTTATCACTGCTGTGGTCAAGAGTTCTATCCACTCGTGTCAACCTGGGCATCATTGACCACTCCAGCAGTCCAGATAGACACCACCCACTCAACATTTTGTCAGAGGCCCACACGACCCAACATGCACCAATAGGCTTCATCACACTCCAGAGATCTACAGTCATTGTCTTGTCATCTGCCTTCAAATTTGTTGACACCTTCTCCGCATAGTAATCAGTGAACTGTTGTTGGTTCAATTGTTTTATTGCATTTGAACTTCCAGTCGACAGAATAAACATATAAACTGTATGTTGTATTCAGGAAAACACTGTTTATTTTTTTTAAGTGCTCTACTCATCGCTAATAAGCAGTGGTATTTGTGTTTGATTGGATTAATTTAAAGTTGGATTAAGGTCAGTATATGTATCATTCCACCCAGGCGATGGGGAAGGGGGAGTTGCATTGATATTGAGTCACATTTTTTGGCTAGGGGTCAGCAGTCGTATTAATTTGGAGACGCATTAATTTCTAGATTTACAGTATATGCTTGAGATACTAGACAATAAGAGTGGATATTGACCATATTGAGGCGTGTTGTCTTAACCGTGAAGCATGGATCATTGTTTAGGTTTCATTAGGTGATTATTCATTTTTATCCCTCCGGCATATAATGCGGGGGGGATATAGCGATCAGCCAGTCTGTCTGTCCGTCCGTCTGTCCGTCTGTAATCATTTCCTTTTCCGGGGCAGAACTTCAAAATAATTCAGTGTATTTGATCGAAACTTGGCATATCTATCAGTCACATACTGAAGTTGTGCCTTTTGATATTTAGGAATTTTAGAAATTTTTATTTTTTACGTTTCCATGGTAATAAGTTGGACTTAGGTTCTATAAGGGTGATGTTCGTTTCCAGAGCGTAACTCAAAAACCGTTAAATACTTTCTTACAAAACTTTGCATGTCTACCAGGCACATACTGAACTTTAGCTATTTAGGAATTTTTATTTTTTTATTTTTTACGTTTCCATGGCAACAAGTTGGATTTAAGTTTTCATACAGGGTGGGTTCACTTATGGAGTATTACAAATAAATTGTTAAATATTTCCTTGCCAAACATTGCATGTCCATATATAAAGTACATACTGAACAGTTGCCTTTTAATATTAAGGAGTTTTAGACATGTTTATTTTAAAATTTCCATTGCAGCTATTTTGACATGGGCTAAGAGAAATGTTGGGTCAGTTACCTGGTTTGGGACCATAACGTGTTAAAATTGGTAGGGGATATAGATGACTTCGTTGACTATACGCTTGTTTCTTGTAATTTGTCATTTGTTTGCATAAAAAAAAACCACAGAAACACACGTTTTACTTTCCATTTCATATGGATGCGACCATGGTGGATCTTTTGTTGGTAAACAATGTATGCTTCAACAATGTATGTAACATTCAACTCTTGACTCATTACATACAGAATTGCACATTAACTTGTGGTTACTTTATAGACAACTGCCGGGGGGGATATGTCATCTTTCTTATGACTCTTGTTTGTATTGGCATAAATGTTTGATTTGAGCAGTGAATATTTGATCACCTGACGAAAAATGTTTGACAGTTGTCACAAGTGTGAAAAGTATTAAATATTCTGAGTTACTAAATAGTGGCAGAGAATGAAAATTGTAACCATTCTGACTTTGAATAGCCTTTCAGAAAACCCCAAATGTCACAGGCTGAACCCATGAGTACATAGTGCTGACTAAACAAGGTGCATGGTCAGGGTAATATAGCCTGAGATACAGACCGGGAGCAGCTACACCTGTGCTGGAAACAACAACATCCTTGCTGAAGATGTGCATCATTGTCACATTTGAAAGTACTTAACTACAACAATTGGTCTGACTTTAACCATTCGCAATTAATTATGTGCCACTTAACAAGGAGCTCTATGCATGACAATCACACATGCCTATCAATCCTTTATTAGTTTGGAAATAAAATTTTAAGAAAACAAATTAGATTGTTTTTAAAGTTTTTTGCATTTTAACTAGCACTTTTAAAGTTGTACAAAATATACCAGCTCAGAGTTTTGGTATTTCTTGCACAGTATGAATCTTTACTGGAATAAGTTCAACATGCTATCAGTTTTGTTATAAAATTATAAGAAAACAAATTAGATTGTTTTTTAATTTTTTTGGGGAATTTTAGCTAGCACTTTTAAAGTTGTACAATATATACCAGCTCAAAGTTTTGGTATTTCTTGCACAGTATGAATCTTAACAGGAATAAATTCAACATGGTATAAACCAATCAGCCTATTTGAAAAATTCCTCTATTCTGCATCAGCCGTAATTAGACTTGAGATCCAAAATTGTGACATGTTTGGTTTTTGTCCAATTACTCCATTCTTAACAAGAACACGTTTTTTTGTAGACGACTTGCTGTTCTGGAGATATTCCTATAAAGAGATGTTAAGCTTTGTTTCCTCTGTGAGTTGTAATTAACTTTTAAAAGAATATTCAGAAATAGATCTGATAATATTGTACTAGCTTACAAACCCACGACATCACGGCACCCACTGTCACTCTGTCTTAATGTAACCTTTCAAACATATCAAATGGATTTTTTACAAAGAAAATTATCAAATAGTAACTTATCCCTGATTAAAGAGACCTTGTAATTTATCTTTTAACTTGACAAGCTTGGAATGCATTCATTACACTTAATTACTGTAATCCAATTTGGTGTTTTGACATCTTCAGGAACTGAAAACCTTGGAACAGGATGAAATGTTTTGCAGTTTGTTCCAAAATACTTAAGAGCAGTCTGACGCTAACTAAGTCCCTTATGAGGAGACTTTGTCATGTTTGCTGACCTACGTATCCATCTGTGTCAACCTTGCAACCTGACACCTTCATAACTTATCAAGAATCAAGCTATCTGATTGGCCAGTTACTGTCTTGTAATAACCAATGCAGTTAGTCTGTATGGTGAGAAAGGTTGGCATAGCGCCAACAACTTAGTTCAGTGTTTGGTATGACGTGTTCCGTTATTGGTCTTGAACAGTTTCGTGGACTAGATGAATTACATGTAGTGTTGGTTTGTTAAATTACATGTATAAGTGCATAAAATCTTTCTCAAACTTCAACAAGTTTATCTATATTTTTTATGAAAACTTGGTCATGTCCTAAAGGGAAGTGACTCCTTTTGCATTGTGACTGTGTAATTTCATTATTCTCAACTGTCCAACCACAACCCCAGCACAGTGGTGACAGCATAACACCACTGCCACAGGCTAATGTTCATATCATGTAACCAGACTTATACCTTTCGGGGAGCTTTACATATTGTTGCACATAATGATACAGATATGTTACAACAACTGCGACAGTGAGGCGCATGACAATATATACTCTTACATCAAAGTGACCACATCACTAGCTTCAATGTGAAAAAAGAATTCCTACGCAAATGGAAATAGTTTTCGAATTTAGGGATATTTTCTCAATGAAAGTTAACCAGCCTATGACCTCAATGTTTATCTAGATAGGTAAACTTGTCAAATATGAAATATATGCGAAACTCCAATAGCTTGAATTGACTTTCTAAGATGTGACTAATCGTCACTTGGCTCTGGCCTGTAACAGATGTACTATGCTGGCCACTTGGAACTCTGGGTAGGAAAGTGTTGTCCAGCAGCATGAGTATTTATTGTTACACATGACTAAGACACTGAACTGGAATTCTTCTAACAGAGTCATGATAAATTTCCTACAAATACCATTAACAGGGCGTACAGGATTTTACAAACAACTCATGGAAATAACTCATAATATTAACTTGAAACTTATGTTTGAGGTCTGATAAAAAGGCATTCAGGCTTAGTTGTCGTTGTTCATTGTAATAAAAGAAATAATTCCTTCTTTGGCTTCTCCAAGTCCACATTTGGTTATTTTCTTGACTGCTGGTTCCCAGTACAGGGTTGATGGTGAACAGTAGTTAGTAGACTGATTGGAGGTAATATGGAAAGTTGGAAACTTCTAAATAGCAGTAATAGTTAGAAAACATTTTGATTATTGCAGTCGATAGTGTCACAATGAATATTGTCTTATCTAACCTCTGTAGACATATTGGACATGCTGCCTTATGGGTTGATTGCCAGTGAAAGTTGGGCTTGCATCATAATGCATTCTTATCTCAGCTAGACTGACAGACTAAATGTGAATAGTTTTGTTGATTATTTCATTTTGTTTGCAAGATCTCAGATTTCAGTTTCCAACATGGATACCATGGTAGCCATGTTAAAAACACCAGCTTGCAGTAAGTGAGTGTTGTTCTATGCTGCACTGTATTGCAAGTCTCAGATCTCAAAATGGATATGAACATGCCATATTGTTTGTTTGTTGTTTATTTGTTGTTTAATGCAACACCTGACCACACAATCTATTTAGTCACCTCTAATTACAAGTTTGGGTTGCTGGGGACCAATTCTAACCTGAAATGTATGTCTGCATATTAAAGATCCCTCTTTTTGCACCGGCAATATTGTGTGTTTTATGAATGAGTTAATGTTGACTTTCAGCTTTACCACAGCAAGCTGCGAGTAATCAAGCCTAGAGCAGACAAACCAGTGGTTAACAGTGTGAACAACAATCCACACTCTCTCAGGAAGTAGCTGATAGTAACGACACAACTCCCTTTCTTTAGAAATGAGGACCTCTTTTAAGCCAGGCTTATCACAGAGACTTTGTGACATTAATCAGAAACTTATCTTGCAGCGTTCATCTTGTCCATGTGCATCTTGATATTGCCCAAAGCCTTCTTATGGTATGGTTCGTCAGTCAGACTGATTGATACCAGGGACAGGTTTAACTTGTTTTTGGAATAAATATTTTGTATTTAATGAATTAGTGTGTTGGGTTTAACAGTGTTTAAACAGCATCCTCAGTTTTATTTCATGGCGTGTTTGCTTAATGTAAAGGAAACGCCTAGGGTGATGTAGGACATTGACACACACAGGGTTTCAAGGTGTTACTGACAACTATGATATTAACTGGTTGTAATTTATTGTACTGTACTTAGAGTGTATATAATAATTTCTACTTCTGCATAAATATAAGATGGTTTCTGAGTGCCTTCAGCTTTGTGAATGGATTAATGTTCCCTCCTTACACATCTACCCTCAGTATCTTCATGGGCACGATTCTACCCTCTCATTGATTGTGTTGTTTGTACCACTACAGTGCAATATTCCAGCTACACCTGCCCATGTATGATCAGGTCAGACTAGTGGCTGATAACATGAGCACCGATGATATACGACTACTCACCCTCATGTCACATATGGTAGGAACTCCATCCTCATGTTAGATGGCCACTCTGACATGGACACCACAAGGGATTCGAAAATTTAATGTCATCTTGAAAAGAATTCCATAATGTCCTTATCACTTTATGGCTGAAATATGACATTAAATTTGAAGTCACTCACTATATATCACCTGTATCTGGCAGTAAAAGTTAAAGAAAACAATGTTATCTCAAGGATTCAACTCTTGTATATATGTTCAAGTCGATGGGAACTGTTTTGTGTCTTTATCTTTTTTTGAATTGGTAGCAAAAACGTAAAACAGTGAGGCTATCAGAAACATAAAATGCAAAACCATTCCCCGGTCATATAACACATGTGTATCACGCTGATCGCACACCTACAAACTGATCTCAATTACAAAAAAACAGGAAATTAACATCTATTTTTATAAATCATGTTAACCAAGAATCCTAACCAAAGTAACTTCTGTTAAAAAATACTTTTGACATTCTAATTATAACGTCTTTGAAATGAAATAATGAGAGAAAGACGATGTGTGGTTGGTAATTCCTTTTCAATTGGACTATCTCACATTGGTCTTCCGTAACGCAGGAATCCTGGTGTAACACGAAATCATTTCTTCTCTTCCATTCTGAATTACTTTTGACCCGCAGGAAAAGAGTCCTGCTGTTCCTGACACCCACGCCTAATTGATTATAGTCATTGGAATTTTCAAACTACTTCTTGATTTTATGAGTGTTTCAAACATTTTCAACTTCCTTTCAATCTTTCCTTTTTTAATGTGGACGTTTCTAGAATCAAGAGATTCTTTTGTATTCCTATTCTGAGGAATGCAAATATGTGAAATGCTATTATCATTGGAGTCCACATGGCTTCTCTCCAGTCTATTCTTCATGGGGAGTCACAGGCAGGATTTATGTTCACAGTGGCCCCTGCTTGTCTCCGGTCGTGATTCAGTAGCAGCGTAGGTTCCCAGTGCCCCCTGCTTGTCTCCTGTTGTGATTCAGTAGCAGCGTAGGTTCCCAGTGCCCCCTGCTTGTCTCCTGTAGTGATTCAGTATCAGCGTGGGTTCCCAGTGCCCCCTGCTTGTCTCCTGTAGTGATTCAGTAGCAGCGTGGGTTCCCAGTGCCCCCTGCTTGTCTCCTGTTGTGATTCAGTAGTGAGGTACATTCCTAATGCCCCCTGCTTGTCTCCTGTAGTGATTCAGTAGTGAGGTACATTCCCAGTGCCCCCTGCTTATCTCCTGTAGTGATTCAGTAGTGAGGTACATTCCCAGTGCCCCCTGCTTGTCTCCTGTAGTGATTCAGTAGCAGCATAGGTTCCCAGTGCCCCCTGCTTGTCTCCTGTAGTGATTCAGTAGCAGCATAGGTTCCCAGTGCCCCCTGCTTGTCTCCTGTTGTGATTCAGTAGTAGTGTACATTCCCAGTGCCCCCTGCTTGTCTCCTGTAGTGATTCAGTAGTGAGGTACATTCCCAGTGCCCCCTGCTTGTCTCCTGTAGTGATTCAGTAGTGAGGTACATTCCCAGTGCCCCCTGCTTGTCTCCTGTAGTGATTCAGTAGCAGCATAGGTTCCCAGTGCCCCCTGCTTGTCTCCTGTTGTGATTCAGTAGCAGCGTAGGTTCCCAGTGCCCCCTGCTTGTCTCCTGTAGTGATTCAGTAGCAGCGTGGGTTCCCACTGCCAGTGATCAACTTTGCTCTAATTGACTGTACAGAGGAATGTTCCTTGGATGTGCTGATCATAGGTATATCAGATTCACCCATCATTAGTCAGCACCATACTTTTACTAATGGGTTTCATCATGGTGGTAAACATCTCATGCACTTTCTCCAGAAAGAAGTCTGACATGTTGTTATCTCTATATAATCAGGCAGTCATTATGATAGTCAATATCTGAGAACATTTCCCTTTGATATCCTTGTAACCCTTAATGCTTTCATGAAGTGTTTACAGGACCAGGAGTGTTTACATATTCTCTACCAAACCCAACGGGGGTGTTTTATCTGACTGATATGATTGATAAACAGTTATATTTTTCCCCAACACTTTCAATGAACCTTAGGGAATGGTATCAATTCTGTAGATGCACCAACTGAATATGGTTGTATTCTTGATGAGACGGCCCATATGTGGACAACTGGCCCTTGGCAAGTCATGAATGTTAGAATGAAAAAAACATGTGGGAAAGTAACTGTTCATCCATAAATCCTATCCTTACTTAGTACTCCAACTTCTAAATGCCTATCAAAGAAGTTTATATGAAACAGTCTTTTTTCATTTGTATGTATATTATGTTTGTATACTGTAAATCTTGAAATTAACACGAGCATGAATTAAAGTGCGAGTGGTCTTTCGTTGCATTAATTAACTTTGCATTTATGTGTCCAAATGACCGAACAATAAGATGGCCTCACTGCACGCTTAGGATAGCGGAAATACCAACATGAATATAAATACATACACGGTTTGTTGAGCAGCAGTTGTAACAAGTATATAACAATGTCATGAATAGGTATGTGCGACATACGCTGTTAGTCGGAAAGCGCATGTTAAATCCCCAACCTCGGTCTGTTAGAATAGGCATTATACAATGGGCATCTGGTGAGTTATCACTGCTGGGGTCAAGAGTTCTACCCACTTTTGTCAAGCTAATTTGTTGACACCTTCTCCGCATACCAATCAGTGAACTGTTGTTGATTCAATTATTTTATTGCCTTTCAGCACTAATAAGCAGCGCTATTTGCTGTTTGGATTTATGTAAGGATATGTACCGTATTTTCTTGAGTATAGTGCGCACTTTTTTTCGAAAAAACACAGCTGTCAAGAAAATACGGTATCATTCCACTGGGGTGGGGGGAGTCGCATTGATATTCAGTCACATTTTTGGCTTGGGGTCAGCAGTCATATATTACTTTGTAGAAGCATTAATTTCCAGATTTACAGTATATTGCTGGCATTTATGTACTTGAAAAAGAGACTACTTACAGTCTTGTGATTTATCAGTGACTAAAGGTTCACTCACTCAGCTACAAGTCCAATTATTGCAAGTTCAATGCCATTGAAATATAAATATATATTTGTCGTTTGATGTTCCTACTGGGTTTCCTAAATTTAGCATTATGATCTGTGACATGAAGATTGTGTTTTATAGCAAAATAAATCTCTAACTGGGTACATTCAGAATTACAGGTGTTTCCCTGTGGAAGACTTGGGGACTTTCTACAAAATATCCCTGGGACAGAGACATATTCTATGGAAAGTCCCTGCTAAGGGGTTATTCTACGAAAACAAGGCCCTGAAAAAAACAACAAGATGGGGTTTATAATAATCTTTGTTAGAATAGGTCCCCAGCAACATATTCTGGTCGTAAGAGGTGACCAAATGGATTGGGTGGTCAGACTGAGTGACTTGATTGATTGTGTGTCATTGTACCCTGATAGGTCGTTAATGACAATATTAATCTCTGGTTTGTCTGGTCTAGACTTAGAATATTTACTGGCCACCATCATATAACTGGAATGTTGATGAGTGCATTGTTAAAGAGAAAAAAAAAATGTTTTAGAAAGAATATTTTGAAGTGTGTAACAATAGACATTTGTCTTGAGAAGTGTTTCAAGACGATTTTTCAACCAATTAATGCATCTCATGTTCTGCTTTAAAGTTTAATTTCAATGGGTTTACTTTGTAATTGTTCTTGTCAAATCATCCTGAAGGTTTGCTATTCAGGGCATGCAACGGATTCTTTTCTTTGACTGATAGAATTAAGTCAGTTGTCCGTAAAACGTGCAACACTTAATCCAAATGAAATGACGTGCTGTTTGATGGATGTGTGCACATGGTGTTTCTGATGATCCATGCAGATATTTATTGCATATTGATTTTGTATTGTTTTAGGAAATGGTACATAAATATTGATTCATATATTTTATCATGTTCTGACAAATCAGGATTCACCAGTGCATGAGAACAAATATCATTGAAAATAGCTAATGCGGATTGAATTAAAAAGTCCATATTGAAAATGTCTGTTTTACATTGACTCAGACTTTTCTGCATGTATGATGTGATGTCTCATGTGAAGGAAGTATTTTCTATTTGGAATAACAGCTATAATTGATAAGTCCTTTTGCATATTTTGACCAAGCTGCAACCCTTGACCTTTGAGTATAGTTTTGACATCTCCCTCAGAAACCTCTGGATTTGGGGACCGACTCCGTGGTCTAGTGGTAGAGCGTCCGCCCGGAGAGCAGAAGGTCCGGGGTTTGATCTCCGTCGGTGTTATACCAAAAGATGTTAAAAGATGGTACTTGTTGTTACCTTGTCAGGCACTCGGCATTAAGGGGCTAAAACAAGGACTGGTCGCCTCGGAGTCAGTATACTAGCTGTGTCTGAGTGGGGTATTCATGTTAAACTGCGGCATGGTATCTCAGTGAGCTAGCACTATAAATCGGCATCAGTCAAGACTAGTACAAGCAGACACAAACACACACACGTACATGCATGTTGCTATATAAGTGCAATAATCTTGGACGCGACGTTAAACCCTATTTCACCTCACCTCACCTCTGGATTTGTGACACCAGTTCATCATGTACAATTATAAAGTATGTGCTATGCCAAGTAATACCTTATATAGTTTGCCATGTATTTGTGAATATTTGACACACTTTACCCTCATATACTACAGCAGTTGCCGGTGTCATTCTTGATCAAAATGTATGTTTGGCTCACAGTTATACATGTATAAATCTGTTTTGTAGAAACTTCTGTTAATTAAATTGCTTGCTCTTCTTTACCTCTATATAACTTTAGCATCTAATGTATACCATACAAATCCAGTTGCACTACAGTGCCTGAAATATATTTTAATTGTGTGTCTATTTGTAGTGCTGTGCCTTGCCTTGAATTTTGATTTGCTAAATATTGCAATATGTAGGTGTGTTTTGTGATACATTTCTAACCATAGAAATGCGTTCTAACTTTAACAACATCAGCCATGACCTCCATTCTACAAATACTGATGATTTCTGACTGAACCTAGTACTTGTGTGGTATATGCAGATTCTTTGATAAGTACAGATAGACATCATGTTTTGGATGTGCTTATTCTTTGATAAATGCAGACGGACACCATCTATCTGTTGCTGCGTCATATAACATGCATCTCTCGAAACTAGTCTTCAATAACATGCATGCACTTTGAAACCAAATTTTGGCCCATTGGAATTGTGCTTTTGGCAGTTATTAGCCATATATAAGGTTAAATCGAAAAGATTGTGACCTCATACAAATTGCTTTGTGTAATATGAGGTTTCAAGAGGTGTCTCAAGAATATCTTCTTTTGGAAGGCATAATATAGTTATAACTGATAACTGCATCTGTTTTGAAGATGTCACATAGAGATCACACGAATCATATTGAAGACCAAGGCTTAAATCTCCAGTGTGTGGAGCCCAGGGTCCCCTTGCTGTGATATAAATATTTCTTAAAGTGTCTGGATTATTGTAATAGCTTACTGTTGAGAACCTCAAGCAAGTACATTTAAAAAGGGGCAAACTCAGTAGCTCAAGTGATTTCCAAGAACTGTTTTGAAGATATATATCACCTGTGCTGTTATTAGGTTCTTCATTGGCTTCGGATGCAGGAGAGAATTGAGTACAAATTTCTCACTTGATTTCTCATTCATCAAGTCACTGTCAACTCCTGTATCTACTAGATGGTCTCCACATTCATTGAAAAATCATGCTATCTTTTGACATTTTCAAATTTAATTACAGAACTCATCTTTTTTTTTTGCTTCTCAGGGGCAGAGGTGGACCAGTTGTCTAAGGTGCTGCAATTCGCTGTGCTGAGTTGTGTCCCTTGGGCACACCAGAAGCCTATGATTGTGGTTTTGAATCCCGGTTTGCCCCGATGATGTTTCTTGGTTTCTCAGCACCATACCCATGGGTTTCATTGAAGTGGTAAACGTCTGAGACCTGCATCACTTTGGGCTTTTCTCCCACAATAAGCTGACACGCTGTGATATAACTGGAATACTGTTAAAAGTGGCATTTAACCCAATTCACTCACTCACTTGTTGCTACACTTCTAATGTAGACTTCCTGTTGATCAGTGCTTTGAGCATGCAATCCGATGTGGAGTTGCACTCATCAGAATATGTGCATTACATCATCAGAATTGGTGCATTACACCTTCAGAATAGGTGCATTACATCAACAGGATGTGTCTCCCGTGAAGGAAGAAGTAGTTGTATGTATAAATGGCCCAAAAGTTGCATTTTATAATGATCAATGTCCAAACTTAATATTAACTTAAACTAGACTTATCCCAATTCAAATTGCCAAGATAACATGTCTGGATCTACTGCCCAAATTTCAGGAGACAAAGTAAATTAGGATGTATATCTAGGCAAGAAACTCGGGACAAGAAACTCATAACCATCTGAGTTGAGTCAGATTATCAGGAGCTTATTCTGGAAGCCTACGAGATAGGAGTCTTGCCTCTCACCTCATGCACTCATGACCACCCCACGTTTCCTGAGATAATACAAATCTATCGAGACCATGAAACAAAGCCAGACAGTGATATTCATCTATAATTCTACATCAAATCATAGGAAAGACAGATCCTATCAACTTAATATGGCTGAAAAAGCAAGGCGGACACATTTGTCAACGTCCGACGCGTCTAAAAGAGACGTGGTCATGGAGAATCAACACGTGGGGATTTTGGACAGGATCATATGACTTCTAGACATGACTTTTAGCCATCATCATTGTTTTTTCAGCATTTTTCTATTAATGGTGTTTCCATTATTCAATTTTCTCACACTCTCTGGGTATTAAATAGATTCCAAGTTGTCTACTTATGGTATCGAATCTCAGCCGTTATTGGGCAACCATTCCCCAAGATTCCATTGAGTACATTTAAGTGCTTTACATGAAAGACTCATCATGACAGGAGAGTGCCTCATGCCCCAATTGCGTAATTTTGGAAAATTACGAACATGCACCATGGGTCGTTTTAGTTTGATTAGTGTACGCTTCAGAATGATTGGCCTCTAGATCTGTTGAGTTACTGGGTCGGAATCTATCTTTCACACATATGATGGCAATTTTGTTCAGAAAAAGTTACCACTGTGGTCAATAATATTTTAGGCATCCATTTATACAACCATTATAAAAAGTAAACTGAGGTCTTCTTTTTCAAACAGAAATATGCAAATCAATGGTTTCCTTACACAATTTGTTTAAATGTTAAAAAAAGATTAAAATCTTAATTGAACAGTTGATGATATGTATAGTAGAGATCTATAAATAATTGATTCTGCCAATCTAACCACAAGATCAATATCTATTCAAGTACTTATATCATGCTTGTGATCCTTGTTAATATCAACTTATGTTTCTTTGTTTGTTGTTTAACTTCACACTCAGCAATATTCTAGCTATAAGACTGCATGGTGTCTGTAAATAATCAAGCCTGGACCAGACTATGCTGTGATTGACACCATCAGCATCGATCCTCACAATTTTGATATGAGGACAAGCTATCAGCCAAATTGCTGAGCCTGACCACACGATCCATTTAGTTGCCTCTTACGAAATGCATGGGTTTTGGGGGATCTCTCTTCTTACCTGAATTCGCAATGGATCAACTTATGTGACTACCATGGTATATAGATTATAACTGTAAGTAGTGGTAGATATAACTGTAAATAGTGGTAGATATTATAATGGTAAATAGTGGTAGATTATAACTGTAAATAGTGGTAGATTATAACTGTAAATAAGGGTAGATTATAACTGTAAATAGTGGTAGATTATAACTGTAAATAAAATTGACAACCCTTTCCATAATCATGAGAAATCTCTGCTAGAAGCAAAGTCCATTGCATGATTCAAACTACGTTGCATGATTCCGACTACGTCATTAGCATGTGTTTATGAATCACTACCTTATACTGATGTGATACCTGGTGCAGGTAAAAGTAAGAATGATGTCATTGTATCCCAATTGCATGGATCTATGCTCATGATGTCAATCACTGGATTGTCTGGTCCAGACTCGATCATTTACAGACTGCCATCATATAGCTGGAATATTGCTGAGTATGGCGTTAAACAACAAACAAACAAACAAACAAGTAAGAATTTGGAATTGCATCAAACATCAGTTTAGTCGATGATGCATCAAAGCATTGAAGTATATCATTTTTCAGTTGACTGATCCAAAAACAAAACTCTAGTTCAGGCATGTTATTCATCCTGTGAACATGATATATATTCTTCTAAATTTGGAATATCTTGAAGAGTCATGTTATTGTATCATTCAATAAAGAGTAATGAAAATATCGATTATCATGTGATAGCATTTAGAAGAAACATGTACAGGATTGTTACTTTATGTCATGTAATGTAATGTAGTGATTCTACATATCATGTATTCCAAAGGGGAGAGGAGAGATTGTCTTGTGTGTTCGGTTACCAGTGCTCATGAGTTGATGGTAGCTCTCTTTAGCGTCAGCACATCTGATCAAGAGAAAGGCATGGTGTTGTTTAACTCATAACATTTTTTGCATTAGCTTTGTCCTCATGATCCATCAGGTTTATTCCTATTCTTCTTCTTAGGGCACAGGTAACTAAGTCCAGAGTTGCGTTCCTTAGATGTGGTAGGATCTGCTGCTGATCAGCTTGATTACCAGATTACCCTTTATTATGAGAAATGGTCTGTCAGCACAATGTCAGAGGACATTGGCTTCATGGTAGTTGTTAATATTTTAGAGAAATGTGGCTTTAGGCTTTCTACACACATTAACCTTCATGGTCTGATATTACAGAAATGCTGTTAAACTAGCATTAAACGTTACTCATTCTCTCTTCTCACACATCATATTGGCATTTACAGAAAAAGTAGTTCTGTGATGATTCTTGTTCATTAAATATAACCCTGAAACTTATAGGCTTATTAGGTTTAAGAGAATACAGAGAACATTTTACTTTATGTACAGTTGAATAACAATGAACACATCGGGGAACCATTGGCGTTTGCAAGAATGTACATTTTCCCCTGAACCAAAGAAATTGATTCTCCGTGGGCAGGAGGTCAGACAGGAAGTCTTGGCATGGGATTTGTCTGCATGACCATGCATGATCCGTCCTGATAATGTCAGAGGTGGAAGGTCAAAGGTTAGAAGATTTGCAACTGTCTTGTGACAGTTAACCGATTGTATTGTCACCTGTCTGGGGTCTTTCACTGCCTGACTCACAATCATCAAATAGCGTTAAAATATTATATATTAAGGTTCTTCTTATTTTCAATCTTTCTTGTGCCCTGGTTGTGTGTGATTGTGCCCTGGTTGTGTGTGAATGTGCCCTGGTTGTGTGTGATTGTGCCCTGGGAGGGTGGAGGGTACACATGCAGTCCTCATGCATGCATTACCAAGTAAAGACCTGATCACTGACACAGCTGGAATAGTGATGTATACCATTAAAACCTCACTCATTCTGAAGACTATCCTCTCTCTATTAATAAACAATGATTAGTAGACTATTTTCTGTAATTACATGATGCAGCGTCAATAGTTGCTTGCACTATCAACATCTGATTTGCCTGGTTCAGGCCTGATATGACTCTATTTTAACTGTTACAGTTTAACCCCACTTAAACAGTACAATCGAAGCTTGTTGTGTCAAACTTGGAAGTGTCAAACCCTTGGTTGTCTCGAACTCACCTTCTGGTCCCTGCAAATTCCTTCCAAATTTATCATCAATGATACCTCGATCGGTCAAACTGGACATGTCGAATTCCCAGTTGTCTTTACCTCGTTTAAGAGTTTAAAATATCAAAACTAAGAATAAACTTCACTTTGTTGGTTACCCTGATCCCTGAATAACTCATATCTTGTTCCAGGTCCCCACAAGTGTGACACAAGGTTCAGCTGTGTTTTGGTTACGTTATAGTGTATCTAAACTGGATCAGTTTGAGGAAAGCTCCATGTGATGGAGGTCGTAGACATGTAGCACTTGGGTGAAACCAAAATACACAGGTACTGATTCAGGAGGTGAATCTTGGATTTGAACTCATGACAAGCAGACCCAGACAACTTAGGGACACACCTCTATTTAGACACCTAAACCCCTAGCCGCCCATGATATTTTTTATAAAGCCATAAAGATATATTCACTCACTTCATACCAGCACCAATAAATCCAGGTACGACTTAACAGATACGCCATTCAACAAAAGTATTTTAGGATTTTGTAGAGAGTTAGTGTGTATGAATTTGCCCAGAGAAAGAAAGTTTTGTTAATCAGCAATAGGTTTAATGGTCCATAGAATGATTATCTTGGAGGAACAGTCCCTTTTGGAAAGCAAGCGTTCAGTCTTGCATGAGAAATTCCCTATTCATGGCAATAACTGTGTCTACGTACACTCAGGGATATTCGAGTGCTTCAGTGCTACTGAGAATGATGTGAATTATATCATTACATTTCTTTACAAGGCCACGATGATGGAAAGGAGCAATAGTTATTTATCCCAGCTTGGCCATCTTGCTGAAGTGAATGTGGAAAATAATTCTCACATATATCACTTGAAACAATCATCAATCTATTCACATGAATGAGTTTTCTAACATGCTAGCATTTACTTTTTCACAAATGTAGTATTGTATTACCTCAGATAAATACAAAATAAAAGTGTTGAAAGTATTGAAATGCTTATTTCAATGTATGGCTTGATGTGAAATAACTTTTTCAGAATTCTGTCTCGTATAAATTCTCAAAAAGTATTTTCCATTAATGTTATCAAACTGCTCATGGTGAAATTTTGTTTATATATTGGAAAACTACTTCAGTGCAACAGTAGAGAAAGAGAAACAGGGGAAGAATGGGTCTCCAGTACCCACTGCTTGTCTCCTTGTGGTGATCCACGGGCAGAATAGGTCTCTAGTATGTGCTGCTTGTCTCCTTGTGGGGATTGGGGCAGAACACATCTATAGTACCCCCTGCTTGTCTCATTGTGGGGATTGGGGCAGAATAGGTCTCCAGCTCCCGCTGCTTGTCTCCCTGTGGTGATCCCCGAGCAGAATAGGTGTCTAGTCCCCCTGCTTGTCTCCCTGTGGGGATTTGGACAGAATAGGTCTCTATTACCCCTGCTTGTCTCCCAGTGGTGAATGGGGCAGAATAGGTCTCTAGCATGGACTGTTGCTCAGGTTATCAACCACTGGTTTTGCTGGACCATTCTTGGACATTTACAGGCAGCAGTGATAGAGCTTGAATATTGCTGATTTGGCATGAAAAAACAGTCATTCACTTCATTGCAACAACTCTCATTCACAATTTCCATAGCAACAATACAGTTGACAGACCAGAACCAACAACTATTGCAGTACCCTTAACCAAGTATTAAATTCGACCTTCATTTTTCTATATATAGTTTTCCAAGTGCTGAATGATCAAACAGCCTACAGGAGCAATTATAAATTGATCATGCTAATTAAAAATCAATATTTATCTCTCAAGTTTGGTATTATAGTTTGATGGATCGATGTATAACTGACGATATATCCCACTTGTGAAGAATGTTGTTTGTTTGGTGAGGGTTGAGGGACCATTACCCTATTAGGGTCATTAGTTCTCCCAGCTAATTCTCCCTGCTGCCTCTAGTGCTGCATTGATGACAGGAATCATTATAACAGTGCTTGCTACATTGTGTGCTTCCTTCTCCACACCAATATTGCAGTGTAAGACAGTTTTAAAGAGACACTGTCATAGTGAATGTCTTAAACAGACAATCCAAAGTGAATGTCTTAAAAAGACACTGTCGTAAAGAGACACTGTCAAAAGTGAGTGTCTAAAAGGGACAGTCAAAGTCAAAAGTGATTGTCTTAAAGGGACGGTCAAAGGTGATTGTCTTAAACAGACTGTCAAAAGTGAATGTCTTAAAGAGAGACTGTTAAAAGGGATTGTCTTAAAGAGACGCTGTTAAAAGTGATTGTCTTAAAGAGACACAGTTAAAAGTGATTGTGTTAAAGAGACTCTGTCAAAAGTGGCAATCTCGAAGAGAATCTATCAAAAGTGATTGTCTTAAAGAGACACTGTCAAAAGTGATTGTCTTAAAAAGACACTGTTAAAAGTGATTGTCTCAAAGAAGGACATTGTCAAAAGTGATTGTCTTAAACAGACACTGTCAAAAGTCAATGTCTTAAAGAGACACTGTAAAAAGTAATTGTCTTAAAAAGACACTGTCAAATGTGAATGTCTTAAACACTCTGTCAAAAGTGATTATCTTAAAGAGAACCTATAAAAAGTTAATGTCTTAAAGAGACACTGTCAAAAGTGATTGTCTTAAAGAGACACTGTCCAAAGTGACCATCTGAAAGGGACACTGTCAAAAGTGATGGTCTCAAAGGGACAGTCAAAGGTGATTGTCTTAAAGAGAATCTGGCAAAAGTGATTGTCTTAAACAGAATCTATCAAAAGTGATGGTCTTAGAGAGATTCTGTCAAAAGTGGCAGTTTTGAAGAGAATCTATCAAAAGTAATTGTCTTAAACAGACACTGTCAAAAGTCAATGTCTTAAAGAGACACTGTCAAAAGTGATTGTCTTAAAAAGACACTGTAAAAAGTGATTGTCTGAAAGAGACACTGTCAAAAGTGAATGTCTTAAAGAGACACTGTCAAAAGTGGCACTCTTGAAGAGAATCAATGAAAAACAGAATCTATCAAAAGTGATGGTCTTAAAGAGATTCTGTCAAAAGTGGCAGTTTTGAAGAGAATCTATCAAAAGTGATGGTCTTAGAGAGATTCTGTCAAAAGTGGCAGTTTTGAAGAGAATCTATCAAAAGTAATTGTCTTAAACAGACACTGTCAAAAGTCAATGTCTTAAAGAGACACTGTCAAAAGTGATTGTCTTAAAAAGACACTGTTAAAAGTGATTGTCTGAAAGAGACACTGTCAAAAGTGAATGTCTTAAAAGAGACACTGTCAAAAGTGGCACTCTTGAAGAGAATCAATGAAAAACAGAATCTATCAAAAGTGATGGTCTTAAAGAGATTCTGTCAAAAGTGGCAGTTTTGAAGAGAATCTATCAAAAGTGATGGTCTTAGAGAGATTCTGTCAAAAGTGGCAGTTTTGAAGAGAATCTATCAAAAGTGATTGTCTTAAAGAGACACAGTTAAAAGTGGATGTCTTAAAAAGACACTGTCAAAAGTGATTGTTTTGAAGAGAATCTATCAAAAGATGTCTTAAAGAGACACTGTCAAAAGTGATTGTCTTAAAGAGACACTGTCAAAAGTAGATGTCTTAAAGAGACACTGTCAAAAGTGATTGTCCTAAAAAGACACTGTCAAAAGTGAATGTCTTAAAGAGACGCTGTCAAAAGGGATTGTCTTAAAAAGACACTGTCAAAAGTGATTGTCTTAAAAAGACACTGTCAAAAGTGATTGTCTTAAAAAGACACTGTCAAAAGTGAATGTCTTAAAAAGAAACTGTCAAAAGTGATTGTCTTAAAGGGACAGTCAAAGGTGATTGTCTTAAACAGACTGTCAAAAGTGAATGTCTTAAAGAGAGACTGTTAAAAGGGATTGTCTTAAAGAGACACAGTTAAAAGTGATTGTCTTAAAAAGACACTGTCAAAAGTGATTGTCTGAAAGAGACACTGTCAAAAGTGAATGTCTTAAAGAGACACTGTCAAAAGTGGCACTCTTGAAGAGAATCAGTGAAAAACAGAATCTATCAAAAGTGATGGTCTTAAAGAGATTCTGCCAAAAGTGACAGTTTTAAAGAGAATCTATCAAAAGTGGCAGTTTTAAAGATAATCTATCAAAAGTGGCAATTTTAAAGAGATTCTGTCAAAAGTGATTGTCTTAAAGAGATTCTGGCAAAAGTGATTGTCTTAAAAAGACACTGTCAAAAGTCAATGTCTTAAAGAGACACTGTAAAAAGTAATTGTCTTAAAAAGACACTGTCAAATGTGAATGTCTTAAACACTCTGTCAAAAGTGATTATCTTAAAGAGAACCTATAAAAAGTTAATGTCTTAAAGAGACACTGTCAAAAGTGATTGTCTTAAAGAGACACTGTCCAAAGTGACCATCTGAAAGGGACACTGTCAAAAGTGATGGTCTCAAAGGGACAGTCAAAGGTGATTGTCTTAAAGAGAATCTGGCAAAAGTGATTGTCTTAAACAGAATCTATCAAAAGTGATGGTCTTAGAGAGATTCTGTCAAAAGTGGCAGTTTTGAAGAGAATCTATCAAAAGTAATTGTCTTAAACAGACACTGTCAAAAGTCAATGTCTTAAAGAGACACTGTCAAAAGTGATTGTCTTAAAAAGACACTGTAAAAAGTGATTGTCTGAAAGAGACACTGTCAAAAGTGAATGTCTTAAAGAGACACTGTCAAAAGTGGCACTCTTGAAGAGAATCAATGAAAAACAGAATCTATCAAAAGTGATGGTCTTAAAGAGATTCTGTCAAAAGTGGCAGTTTTGAAGAGAATCTATCAAAAGTGATGGTCTTAGAGAGATTCTGTCAAAAGTGGCAGTTTTGAAGAGAATCTATCAAAAGTGATGGTCTTAGAGAGATTCTGTCAAAAGTGGCAGTTTTGAAGAGAATCTATCAAAAGTGATTGTCTTAAAGAGACACAGTTAAAAGTGGATGTCTTAAAAAGACACTGTCAAAAGTGATTGTTTTGAAGAGAATCTATCAAAAGATGTCTTAAAGAGACACTGTCAAAAGTGATTGTCTTAAAGAGACACTGTCAAAAGTAGATGTCTTAAAGAGACACTGTCAAAAGTGATTGTCCTAAAAAGACACTGTCAAAAGTGAATGTCTTAAAGAGACGCTGTCAAAAGGGATTGTCTTAAAAAGACACTGTCAAAAGTGATTGTCTTAAAAAGACACTGTCAAAAGTGATTGTCTTAAAAAGACACTGTCAAAAGTGAATGTCTTAAAAAGAAACTGTCAAAAGTGATTGTCTTAAAGGGACAGTCAAAGGTGATTGTCTTAAACAGACTGTCAAAAGTGAATGTCTTAAAGAGAGACTGTTAAAAGGGATTGTCTTAAAGAGACACAGTTAAAAGTGATTGTCTTAAAAAGACACTGTCAAAAGTGATTGTCTGAAAGAGACACTGTCAAAAGTGAATGTCTTAAAGAGACACTGTCAAAAGTGGCACTCTTGAAGAGAATCAGTGAAAAACAGAATCTATCAAAAGTGATGGTCTTAAAGAGATTCTGCCAAAAGTGACAGTTTTAAAGAGAATCTATCAAAAGTGGCAGTTTTAAAGATAATCTATCAAAAGTGGCAATTTTAAAGAGATTCTGTCAAAAGTGATTGTCTTAAAAAGACTCTGTAAAAAGTGATTGTCTGAAAGAGACACTGTCAAAAGTGAATGTCTTAAAGAGACACTGTCAAACGTGGCACTCTTGAAGATAATCTATCAAAAGTGGCAGTTTTAAAGAGAATCTATCAAAAGTGATTGTCTTGAAGAGATTCTGTCAAAAGTGATTGTCTTAAAGAGATTCTGGCAAAAGTGATTGTCTTAAAAAGACACTGTTAAAAGTTATTGTCTTAAAGAGACACTATCAAAAGTGAGCATCTGAAAGGGACACTGTCAAAAGTGAGCGTCTGAAAGGGACACTGTTAAAGGTGATTGTTTTGAACAGACTCTGTCAAAAGTGAATTTCTTAAAGTGACACTGTCAAAAGTGGCAGTCTTGAAGAGAATCTATCAAAAGTGATTGTCTTAAAGAGATTCTGTCAAAGGTGATTGTTCACACTGACCCCCATTACTGACACCCTTACTGAGACCTTCACTGACACCCCCACCGACACCCTCACTGACACCCTCAATGAAACCCATTACTGACACCCTCACTGATATCCTCGCTGACACCCTCTCTGACACCCTCAATGACACCCTGGCTGACACCCTCAATGACACCCTCACTGACACCCTCACTGATACCATTACTGAAACCCTCACTGACACCCTTACTGAGACCCTCATGGACCCCATTACTGACACCCCAACTGACGTCCTCGCTGACACCTTCGCTGACACTCTCGCTGACACCCTCGCTGACACCTCAATGACACCCTCACTGATATCCTCGCTGACACCCTCAATGACACCCCCACTGACACCCCCACTGACACCATTACTGACACACTCACTGACCCCATAACTGACACCCTTGATGACATCCTCACTGACCCCATAACTGACACCCTCACTGATCCCATTACTGACTCCATTACTGACACCCTCACTGACACCCTCACTGATCCTATTACTGACACCCTCACTGACACCCTCACTAATCCCATTACTGACACCCTCAATGACACCCTCAATGAAACTCTCAATGACACCATCAATGACACCTTCATTGATACCTTCTATGACACCCTCAATGACACCCTCACTGACACCCTCACTTAGACCCTCGCTGACCCCATTACTGACACCCTCAATGACCCCATTACTGACACCCTCCCTTAGACCCTCGCTGACCCCATTACTGACACCCTCAATGACAGCCTCACTGACCTCATTACTGACACCCTCAATGACACCCTCACTGACACCCTCACTGACCCCATCACTGACATCCTCATTGACACCCTCACTGACACCCTCGCTGACACCCTTACTGAGACCCTCACTGACTCCATTGCTGACACCCTCACTGTCACTTTCACTGTCACCCTCACTGACACCCTCACTGTCACCCTCACTGTCACTCTCACTGTCACCCTCACTGTCACCCTCACTGTCACCCTCACTGACACCCTCACTGTCACCCTCACTGTCACCCTCACTGACACCCTCACTGTCACCCTCACTGACACCCTCACTGACACCCTCACTGTCACCCTCACTGACACCCTCACTGTCACCCTCACTGACACCCTCACTGTCACCCTCACTGACACCCTCACTGACACCCTCACTGACACCCTCACTGTCACCCTCACTGACACCCTCAATGACACCCTCAATGACACCCTCACTGACACCCTCACTGATACCATTACTGAAACCCTCACTGACACCCTTACTGAGACCCTCATGGACCCCATTACTGACACCCAAACTGACGTCCTCGCTGACACCTTCGCTGACACCCTCGCTGACACCTCAATGACACCCTCACTGATATCCTCGCTGACACCCTCAATGACACCCCCACTGACACCCCCACTGACACCATTACTGACACCCTCACTGACCCCATAACTGACACCCTTGATGACATCCTCACTGACCCCATAACTGACACCCTCACTGATCCCATTACTGACTCCATTACTGACACCCTCACTGACACCCTCACTGATCCTATTACTGACACCCTCACTGACACCCTCACTAATCCCATTACTGACACCCTCAATGACACCCTCAATGACACCCTCAATGAAACTCTCAATGACACCATCAATGACACCTTCATTGATACCTTCTATGACACCCTCAATGACACCCTCACTGACACCCTCACTTAGACCCTCGCTGACCCCATTACTGACACCCTCAATGACCCCATTACTGACACCCTCCCTTAGACCCTCGCTGACCCCATTACTGACACCCTCAATGACAGCCTCACTGACCCCATTACTGACACCCTCACTGACCCCATTACTGACACCCTCAATGACACCCTCACTGACACCCTCATTGACACCCTCACTTACCCCATCACTGACATCCTCATTGACACCCTCACTGACACCCTCGCTGACACCCTTACTGAGACCCTCACTGACTCCATTGCTGACACCCTCACTGTCACTTTCACTGTCACCCTCACTGACACCCTCACTGTCACCCTCACTGTCACTCTCACTGTCACTCTCACTGTCACCCTCACTGTCACCCTCACTGTCACCCTCACTGACACCCTCACTGACACCCTCACTGTCACCCTCACTGTCACCCTCACTGTCACCCTCACTGACACCCTCACTGTCACCCTCACTGACACCCTCACTGACACCCTCATTGTCACCCTCACTGACACCCTCACTGTCACCCTCACTGACACCCTCACTGTCACCCTCATTGTCACCCTCACTGACACCCTCACTGTCACCCTCACTGACTCCCTCACTGACACCCTCACTGACACCCTCACTGACACCCTCACTGTCACCCTCACTGACACCCTCACTGTCACCCTCACTGTCACCCTCACTGTCACCCTCACTGACACCCTCACTGACCTACTTCTGCAGTCATTCAGCTGTCAACTGACACCCTCACTGACATACTCACTGACATACTCACTGACCCCATTACTGGCACCCTCACTGACATACTCACTGACACCCTCACTGACCCCATTACTGCCACCCTCACTGACCTACTTCTGCAGTCATTCAGCTGTCAACTTACTTACATGAAGATTCAGGTTGGATTAGGTCTTCACCAACCCATGCTTGTAAGAGATGACTAATGGGATCGTATGGTCAGGCTCGCTGACTTTGTTGAGGCATGGCATCGTATCCCAATTGCATGGATCGATGCTCAAGATATTAATCACTGGATTGCCTGGTCCAGACTCGATTATTTACAGATCAGTGTCACATAGCTGAAATATTGTTGAGTTAAACAACAACAAAAATAAAATTACTCACTCACTGGGCAGCATACCTACTCACTCACACACCAGCACACCCACGTCCTTATTCAGTAGCCCACTAACCCACTCACTCTGCCAATAAAGACCTTTTTACCTAATCTTGCCTTAAATAATCTTAAAGGAAAACAGTATTTTTAACACTTTCATCATCTTTTCATCCTTGCCAGAGAACAGCCTTCAACATCCTTAGCATAGTTTTCATGGACACAAATCCCCATTACGTATCTAATCATCTCAGAATACCAAATGCGTGTCTGCATCACCTAGAATATTTCGGCTATAAACAAACACCTAAAATAGGCGTTCATAAAACAGTTGTTACTGGCACTGTTACTTCCTTTGCTGATCAGTGAGTTGCAACATTCTGACTCTGGTAGACTGTGATGGTAGTTTATTGCTGGTGATTGTCATGAAACATTGGGTAATAGGTATTGACGGACTATTTCTGTTCCCAATACATCAAAATAATAGTAGGTAAAGGCTAATAACATTTTGATCTGGACTGTCCAATGGAACATAGTTGAGGCTTGATGGAGGCACATTAAAATAAATCTGAAATAAAGTTGTTATCAGCCCTCCCAGAAATCAGTCAGTGTCACAAAATATGTTTAATTGACTAGTGACTTTAGGGTCTTGTTATTTCACACTTCTGTTTGCAGGGACAGTCTTGACATTACCAAAGTTTGGTAATCATCACTAGCTCATCATGCGTTTGTCTCCAGAAATGTGTTACTAAATTGACATTTCATGTGTTACAAGCATGGATGTGAGTACACTATTCCCTTGCTGTTGCGCCCTTCAATATAGCGCTAACTCGGTTATTATAGCGCGTGGTAATGCATGGCTCTCAAAAGTTATATACAGTTTTAATAAGCTATGTGCTTGCACTAGTTCTTGCACAAATGACCCTATCATCTAAGGATCTATGGATCTTATGATCCTGGATTAATGATAGTTACGTCAGCATCAAAGATTTCACCAAAATGGTTAATGTCTTAGACCTGCATCACTCCAGGCTTCACTCCCAAATAAACTGATGTGTCCTGTGTTAAACCCAATTCCCTCACCCCCTCCCTCCTCCACTCACTCACTCACTCACTTGTGATACATATCAGAATCCATGTGTCATATGTCATAAAGTCATGTTGCAATATGGACAATAGATTATCATGTACTTAAGCAAATAGGGTTTAACTTGTGAAGGCCAGCATTCAGAGAAAAATCTGTGAAGACAAGCTTATAGAATCAACCTGTAAAGGCAATCATATAGGGATTAACCTGTGAAGGCAAACATACAAGGTTCAGTGAGTGAGTGAGTATTGTTTTGTGCCACTTTTAGCAATATTCCAGCAATATCATGGCAGGGGACACCAGGAATGGGCTTCACACATTGTACCAACATTGGGAGTGTACTCTTTAACCACTAGGTTACCCCACCATCCCCTACAGGGTTCCATCTGTGAAGACAAGCATACAGGGTTACACATGTGAGAGCAACAACATAGGGATCAACCTGTACACAGCTAGGTTTAACTAATAACTTGCAGAGCTCAAGCTGCTTCTTGAATCTATTATGTCATCAATAACACCACTTATTACCAGTTGTATCACTAACATTATAATATTACCATCCCTAATTTTGTAATAGATGATTCTAAATTTTTGTCATATATAAATTTGATCAAATGTGACCAAAGAATTATTCATCTCATCACAAGATCTGCTGGTTTAATGCTGTACATGTGATGCTTTTCTCAGGCTCTGACTGTTACATACTGTATGTGCTTGTATATGGCAAACAACATGCTCTGTACTCCAGCCTAGGGTCAATACTGTCATGATTGATGCCAGGAATGTTCTTTACAACTCTTCTGAAGGTTTTTATAAAAGTTTCTGGCCAATTTGCTTACCGATTGATCATGCGTCATAATTATTGCCTGTCATAGCTCAATATGGAAGTCCATCACCCAATCTGGAAGTGCGGCGCTGAAGTCCATTACAAAACTATATTGGGGTCCCAATTAAAAAAAATATAGAATGAGGCCACAAGAAATTAATTACTTGTTCATCAGATGTTTTTCCTGAGTGCAGAAGAGGAGGGCATTGATTGTGTGTTAGTGTTTTCGGTTCAGGGAAGTAATTTTGTATCTTGAGTAGATTAATTGCCACAAAAATATACCGCTAGTTTTTATGATTTCAGAAAAATGGAAGAGGAAAATTATCAAAAAAATAATCAAGTTTTGTGGCCTAAGAGTGTTTTTTGTTTTAGCCTGTGTTCTGTTACTTGTCTTGGATCTTATTAGGACCTGGATACTGTTTCAAAAACTGTCATCTAGGTAATTGGCATAATCATTTCACATCAGAAATATGTGTAAGCCTTTTTCTGCACGATGTCATGGAGGACAGTTATTATAGCGTCCTTCAACAACATAGTCTGTTGCACTAGAATAGTCTTAATAATAGATGTGTTGATGAGCTTGTTATTCCACACCTGAAATTAGCCATGAAGATTGCATGCTTCATATTTAGATCAAGGTGAAACAAACACTGATCTTATACATTTCTGTGTAAATCACATTGTCAATTTCAGTGTTGTAATACATCCTTTCTGAAGCAATGGCATCCTCCTCCATTAAGTTTTAAGCTTCAATCAGGTCAACATTCTTGTCCTTTTCCACAACTGAGGCATTGGGGTATTGGATAAAGTAGTTTATCATCATCCCAAACAATATGTCAGATTAACTTTACTTCAAATGTTTCAGTTGAACCTTGTTGTCTCGAACACCCTTATCTCGAATGTACCAATATCTCAAACCTATTCTCCAGTCTGACATTTCTGTATATCTATCATGACTCCTTATCTCAAATGTACCGATATCTCAAACCTATTCTCCAGTCTGACCACTCTGGGGTATCTCTATCATAACTCCTTATCTCGAATGTACCGATATCTTGAACGTATTCTCCAGTCTGACCACTCTGGAGTTTCTCTATCATGCCTTCTTATCTTGAATGTCCGGTTATCTCGAGGTTACAACATGGTCCTGTTGGGTTCGCGGTTACAGGGGTTGACTGAATATCACAATGTGACAGTTTAATGGTGGAGGTAAGCCCAAAGTGATGCAAGTTATGATACACAAATCTGTTTTATCTGACACTAATTTAGAGAAATAAACACACAGTATGTTTCAATATAAAGCTGTTATCTTTAGATATGATGATGCAAAGTTGAATTTGGATCCAAATACGAATTTAGAATATAGATCGAGGTGTCAGCAAGTAGTATCGTTGTACATTGAGTGAATGAGTATGGTTTTACGCCGCTTTTAGCAATATTCCAGCAATATCACGGCGGGGGACACCAGAAATGGGCTTCCCACATTGTACCCATGTCGGGAATCGAACCCGGGTCTTCGGCGTGACGAGCGAACACTTTAAGTTGTGCATTGAAAACAGTATTCTGTATTCTCCTCTGACAAAACTTAACATGAACAATTAGGAGTTAGTGAGCTGGAGGGTGGAGGCTTAAGCTTTGAGCACCAAACTGAATTGAGGAATCACTGATAATTGCCTTTTAAACAGAGCATGTTGTATGTGTATACTTTACTTAAATGAATGAAAGGTATTAAATGTATTGGTATGGCGATTGTAAGCATACATTGCCCATATTAGGGGACAGCCCTAGTGGAAATCAGTGGCCATACATATTGGTATATGGAAATACAGCAAACCATGCTAGCTTAAGAACAAGCTCCCCACCACTCTTTACCATTATGAATCCTGTGAGGATTCTAAGTTAGTATAGTTCACCAGTAACCTAAAATCTTTGGTTGCCATACGGGTTGACTTTACCCTGCGAGGATTGTGGATTGAATAGGCAACCAGTAACCTATAACCTTTGATTGCAATAGGGGGTGACTTTACCCTGTGAAGATTCTGGTTTGGAATAGGCCGCCAGTAACCCATAACCTTTGATTGCAATAGGGGGGTGACTTTACCCTGTGAGGATTGTGGATTGAATAGGCAACCAGTAACCTATAACCTTTGATTGCAATAGGGGGTGACTTTACCCTGTGAAGATTCTGGTTTGGAATAGGCTGCCAGTAACCTATAACCTTTGATTGCAATAGCGGGGTGACTTTATACCCTGTGAGGATTGTGGATTGAATAGGCAACCAGTAACCTATAACCTTTGATTGCAGTAGGGGGCGACTTTGATTGCAGTAGGGGGCGACTTTACCCTATCAAGATTCTGGATTAATATGAAATCAACTGTTTCAATTAGAGGTTTTATGTTAATTTGAACCACTTATTTACCAATTTGAATGGTGTTAAGAAAGACCAAAATGGCACATTTTGTAAGATACTGAAAGACTAAGGATCATGATCAAAGTTAATCTGATTTTCAAACCAACAATCAGCCGATTCAGTAAAACACTGCACAGCACATCACAGCCCCCAAGACGAATGGGCTACTCGTTCTCCACCAAAAGACTAAGGGAAGCACCTCGGCACAGCAAATTATGGCAACTTTGACACAAGGGCCACAAGTGACCCCACCAAGATAGCATCCCATGACTGATGGCCATGCTAGCCCCCTAAAAGCCTGTGAACAGATATACTTGTTTTTGTTATAAGTGCTTTAGAAAGGTGTTTCTCCATCTCCTAAAAGCTTGAACATTTGCAGCTTGGGAAATACCATATTCGATGTAATGAGTGCCAAGGGCGCTCTCAAAATTAAAAATAGGGGGCTCTTATTAGAATATTATTTTGGTGTACATTGATCAATCAGAAGGGGTGCTAATTGGGATTGTTCTCTAGCCAATATATTAGCAAATATTGCCGGGGGCACTTATTACATCGAATACAGTATCTCACACATATACTCTTTAAAACAACTGCCAGTTTATTATTTGTAGATTATGCTCCCTTGCATGATATAAGTTTGTAAGTGAAGATTTTGTCAGGTATTATGCACTGAATTAGTAAGTGAAATAATATTCCGTTTCAGGGTTTTCATGGAGAGCTAACTACAAACCTGACAGAACCCGAAGATCAGTTTTACACATCTCAAGATAATCTATGGCACCAGGAGATAAGCATCAATGGAAGAACCCTCCTTATTCAGGTACACTTTTCAGTCTATGACCTTTACTTCTCTGGGAGTGCTAAACTTGCTGTTTAAAAATTGGTAGTATCTTGAACATTTCAACAACAATAACTGCCATCTAGTAATCTAATCACGACATGAGTTTGATGCTTGCCATAAGCCATTTCCAGCTTGATTTAATGCTTGAGATGATTTGCTTTTTTTTACTGATATTGCTAGTGTAAGAAGTTGATACATGAAATCATTTAATGTCTACTATTACGGAAGGTAATTGCAGATCCAGCAGATTGTCCTATTGATCAATACAAAAAAGGGTCAATTACCTGAAAATATTTGCCGTTTTGAATCTGTTTAGCTGCTTGAGTGCACCAATTAATCATTATGACTAACCCTTTCAAAGAAACTTTTTTTATGTTTCTTAATTTTTTAGTAACTTTGTATGATCTTCATTTTTGTTCTTCTAAAAGTATTATGTAGAAAAGGTAAGTCACAAGGCTACAGCGGAATCGGTAAAAACTTTGAGTTCTGGAGCACACAAACTGGTGGTTGATAGTGTGCTGTCTATGCTGTGTGGTTATCATTGCAAACTCCATCCAGATCCAGTTCTTGGCATTCCCAGTGTGATGTGGCTGGAATATTGTGTTAACAGCCATATTAACCAATAATGAGCCAATTGTAATCGGTTTTTCAAGGGCTGATGATGATGACTACCGGAGGAAGATTAGACTTCTGTGTCTATCATTGTAGCCCAAAACATGCACACTAGTTCCTACCAAAGGTTTCTCTGGTCCAGGTTGAATGACGGTAGGTTCTAGGTTTGGGTTGGTTACATTTTTGATTGAAGAAAATAATTAATTCCTGAAAATACTGGAAAATAATCATTCTGCCTCCGGTTTCACGACAAAAAACATTATTCACAAGACATGTTGGTTGTCCTAATAGAAACCCCCCTGCCACTGATCCTCTTCCCGAGGCAAGGGAGTTAACTGACTATAAAAGTCCAGTTTCCATCCTTGCCAAACTAGGTTGGAATTATCTAGTTATATTTTGGCTGGACGAACAAGTCTATGCTTAGTCCAATTAAAATCGGGAATAAACATCTGGTTCGTAAACTGCCAAGCAGATTTCTGTCAATTGCGGGATTTGCGAAGTATGTGTACTGTCAACTTAGTGTCAACAGATATTTTCCAAATCTTTTCATGTTTTTAATCAAGATGTTCCCATGATTTGATGCACTTTGGGAAGTTAGACCCGTTGATTATCAATCAGATCGTCTTCACTGGGTGCCACCATTTTGTTTGAGGCAAATGCAAATGAATGGGAGATGGAATCTGATTGGTCAATAGAAGGGACATTACTCATAATAGCCACTGGTGGCGCTACAATAGAACCAAGAAATTCCAGCCCAGTTAGGCAAGGGTGCAAACTGGACATTTACAGTCTGTTAGCTAACTCCTTTGCCTCAAGAAAATTGACATTGATAAACTTGATCAGTCTCTTGAGGATAAAGAGAAATGGCTGTAAAATTGTTGACTAATCGGTTGCTTACTCAAATGGATTGTTATTTTCAGGGAATGAAGGAAGATAGAACTTTTGTGAATCTTACGAGGAAAGCAGGCTCACTTCTGTCCTTTATGTTTACAGTGGAAGGTAAGGAAAATCCTTTATGGTTTTATGACTGATTGTTCCATCTATATCCATCAGTTACTGAAGGCGAGTTTTTAACTGACTGCACCTGAAGTTAGAGCTGTCAGCAGGTGTGAGGTGTTACTAGGGAGCTGTCAGCAGGTGTAAGATGTTACTAGGGTGCTGTCAGCAGGTGTGAGGTGTTACTAGGGAGCTGTCAGCAGGTGTAAGATGTTACTAGGGTACTGTCAGCAGGTGTGAGGTGTTACTAGGGAGCTGTCAGCAGGTGTAAGATGTTACTAAGGTACTGTCAGCAGGTGTGAGGTGTTTCTAGGGAGCTGTCAGCAGGTGTGAGTTGTTACTAAGGAGCCATGATCAGGTGTAACGGGTTACAAGGGAGCTGTCAGCAGGTGTAAGATGTTACTAGGGTGCTGTCAGCAGGTGTGAGGTGTTACTAGGGAGCCGTCAGCAGGTGTGAGGTGTTACTAGGGAGCCATGATCAGGTTTAACGGGTTACAAGGGAGCTGTCAGCAGGTGTAAGGTGTTACTAGGGAGCTGTCAGCAGGTGTGAGGTGTTACTAGGGAGCCATGATCAGGTTTAACGGGTAACAAGGGAGCTGTCAGCAGGTGTAAGATGTGAGTAGGGTGCTGTCAGCAGATGTGAGGTGTTACTAAGGAGCTGTCAGCAGGTGTGAGGTGTTACTAGGGAGCTGTCAGCAGGTGTAATGGGTTACAAGGGAGCTGTCAGCAGGTGTAAGATGTTACTAGGGTACCATCAGCTGGTGTGAGGTGTTACTAGGGAGCTGTCAGCAGGTGTGAGGTGTTACTAGGGAGCCATCATCAGGTGTGAGGTGTTACTAGGGAGCTGTCAGCAGGTGTGAGGTGTTACTAAGGAGCTGTCAGCAGGTGTGAAGTGTTACAAGGGAGCTGTCAGCAGGTGCGAGGTGTTACTAGGGAGCTGTCAGCAGGTGTGAAGTGTTACAAGGGAGCTGTCAGCAGGTGTGAAGTGTTACTAGGGAGCTGTCAGCAGGTGTGAAGTGTTACAAGGGAGCTGTCAGCTGGTGTCAGTTGTTACTAGATCACTGATTTTGTGTGCTTGGGATTAGGTGCCTTACTCTGGCAGTGTGGGTAAGAATCCCAGATGGGACTCAACCCAAATAGTACGAGCATCTGTACTTTATTGAGAAAGTGTTATCCCAAATATATCATTTGTTATATTTACTGGATGCTTTGAAAGAGATTACAATATCACAACAGATGAGCTTGTATGGGGTCTCAATCTTAACAAGCCTAAATTAAGTAGCCTTAGTATTCTAATATAAGTGATGACAGGTTTACTTATATAAAATATTTCAAGGCCATCTGTGAAACTATGTAAACATAGCCTTTGTCTTATTGAACAGTAAGTCTGGGATATGGGTTCTTGTGACCTCCAGTAACCTATAACTGAAACAAACATTTCATATCTGTATTTTCCCTGAATCCTCAGCTATCACATTATTATGGATCTATACGAAATTTTGTGTAAATGTAACATCATGATAATTTTATTTGGGTACAATGTGTGAAGCCCATTTTTGGTGTTCCCTACGGGGATATGCTGGATTATTGCTAAAAGCATCATACAACCATACTCACTCATTCTAGTGGCTGAGAGAGTCCAATGTATCCAAAATTTAGAATACCGTATTCGACATAATAAGCCCTAATAAGCGCGCCTACAGCGATATTTGCTAATATATTGGCTAGTGAACAATCCCATTTAGCACCCCTTCTGATTGATCAATGTACACAGGACTCATTTATTTGTGTATAATACGCACCCTTAATAATGGGCAATTTAATTCTGGAAAATATATCTGTCGTGTATAAAACGTACATATTTTTCTTTTGTATCATTTCAGGCGGTATTAAACCACAAAATTTATGATCTTTCATCTCCGTGTTTTTTTCTCACCAAAATTATATTCTAATAAGAGCCCCCTATTTCTAATTTTGAGAGTGCCCTGGGTGCTTATGTCGAATACAGTATTGCAATAATACAGAGTTGCCTCCCCTAACATTTTCAGTCAGTGTATAATAGTTTTAGCCTGAAGTCTTGTTACAGTTATTATCACATTTTGCATCTAAAAACTACATGGTGAATGTTAAAGGTATTAATGCAGTGAAATGTATGGGTTTGGTAGTGGTTTAATCAGAGGGATTTCCACGAATGAGGCAATGTGTAGTCTGATGCTTATTGTCGATATCACTGAATGCACACTTTTTGTCTCGCTGCACTGGTTTTGTTACTTGGGAACTTGATCCCATTGTTCAATGAATTTGTGCTTCTCTGACTACACAATAAACCCTTTTCGCAAGGATAAGTGAGCATAGTGTCTGCCAATCGTGTTAACTGAGCAGAGCATTAAAGTCTTTGATAGGCATTTAGAAGGTGGAGAACACGAATACATGAAACTTTTTATGGATAGCAACTGCTTTTACTCTTTGTCACAACGTTTCAGAGCTACTCCTTGCTCCTTCATCAGGTGAATAATCATGAAGCCCATGAGAGTAAAGCATTTTTACTGACAAAATGGCTGTGACTGTAGTCATCAGTGACATTCAAGATGACAGCACCAGAACATGGTCACTTTTATGCATATTTGCTTATGATTAGTTAGATTACAAATACATTTTGAAAGATATTAAAATCATTGTTTGCATGTCTTGTTGTAATAAGAAATTTATTAGACAATATTGTTTGGGCAGTCAGAATCTTTTATTTCTATTTTCTCTAACATCTATACCTCAAAGCTTAAGGGCGGTCAGGTACCCTAGTGGTTAAAGTGTTCGCTCGTCATGCCGAAGACCCGGGTTCGATTCCTGACATGGGTACAATGTGTGAAGCCCATTTCTGGTTTCCCCCGCCGTGATATTGCTGGAATATTGCTAAAAGCGGCGTAAAACCATACTCACTCACTCACTCACTCACTCAAAGCTTAAATAAACAGTGAAAAAAAGTATAGTGTTGATCATTTACAATTTGTTTTCAATTCAAAGTACACGTTCTCTGAAGAACCATGTATGTCTCAATTCAGAAAACGTTCACACATTCATACCAAGACTGCAGACCTGCATGCACCTAAACAAACACACTAACATCCTGCTGCTTTGAGAATGTTTAGCTAAAACATTTGAGTATTGCTAGGAAATCTTCATTGTGGGAAGGTAAGGGTAATATTCATAATACTACTGTAAATGTTGCAATAGTGATGCCATTATTGTAACAGTGTTGGCGACTGTTGCAATACTATACTTTAGTTAAAATGCCCAAACTAGCCATTCCTCCTGTATATTTTTTTGTTATGTATTCAGTGATGAAATACTGTATTTATCATAAAATATAAAATTATTTTCTGACTGGAGTGAAATAAGATTTTAACAAAGTCTGCCTCAATGATGCTATGATTTTGGAAATTAGATAATGAAGATTATTCAGACATATGTAGTATTGATAATATGTCCATTTATACTGCACCAGATTCCATTCACCGAGTTAATGCTCATGGTGCTACATAGTATTAGCAAATACTAATGAAAGAGGAGTAGAGTTGATAGTGTTGTCTGAAAAGGTGTGTTTTCAGATGAGCCTTAAAGGATGAAAGTGATGGCGACAGCTTAAGATCGGATAGTAGTGAGCAGAGCATCTGTGTTTTCTATAACATTCATCTCATTGTCATGAAAAAATCAACTATTTCAGGTTATTCGATGACATAAAATCACAATATATTTTTATTTTCCGAAATAGATATCATCGACCTCCACAACCATGTCATGTCCCGAATGAAGAGGCAGGACCAGTGGGGGGAGCATTTGAAGGCGGAATCAGAACGTTTGCTTCAGGAAGCAGAGGAGAATGATGACATGATGTTTGTGAATGTGACGGACGTATATCGACATCTTCCTCACAAATTGCTATCATGTCATCAGTGGTGAGAAGCAAATTTTTTCTCATATTGATAGACCGTATTAGAGACAAAATTGGGCCCAAAAAATCTTTTAGAATAATCAATGCTTGTTAGCAAATTGAAATGTTTTGGAAAAAAGATCTTCGCCATAGGTGCTTTTTGGTGTAATTTACATTATGAAAAGAAATTGAAAATTATTAATCAAGTCATAAATTATGTACCCAAGCCATTGATGGGATAGTGAAATGTAATGTAGTGCTTTCTAGTGGTATGATAGTGGATATAAACCTCAGATCTCCCAAGCCTGATTCTAGCTTTTGCCTTGTTGATCAGAGCCATGCCCGTTTGTTCATCAGTGATGACTGAATTGATTTATTTTGGACCTCTCTCATTGTGCTCACTTAATTATTATTATTTCACAAAAAAAGCACTTGTATTAAATATTCTTGAAAGTTGTGTCGAATTTTCATAACTGTTCAGAATAAGCTACAACCTTGCAGCAATGTCAGGGTTGAAAACAAAACTGTTGCATGCATAAATGCATCCCCCTTCAACCAGGAACATGATCCCCATTCCCCATTCCATTGTCAGTACTTGTTCTTTGTCCAGACAATCATAATTAAGTGTCATATATCTTCATTGAATTGTTATTTTGTACTATTTTCTATGTAATAATACTCATTTTCCAATGACATTTAAGATCTATATTTTGTTGCCCATAAGATCTGTGTAATAGGTCACCATGGTCTTTGTATAAATAGTATCTCTATGGAGAGATAGATAGTAAGCGATGAAGAGGAGCTCTTCTCTTACACAGAGCAGACCGGATTGTTGTCGAACATCTGCAGAATATGGTTCAATGTTGACAGTATAACCCTCATTGACCCCTCCCTCCCACATCTAGCTGACATGACATAATTTTAGAATACTGTTCAAAGCACTCGTTCACTCACTCACTTGCACACTCACTCACTCACTCACTCACTCACCCACCCACCCACCCACTCACTCACCCACCCACCCACCCAACCACCCACTCACCCACCCACTCACTCACCCACTCACTCACTCGCATGCTGCCCACCCTGACTTGCCATATAATTTGATAACTGAACATGTACCTTTTGACTGTACAAAAGATTTAGTGAACATTTTTGCCAAAGTAAATGAAAACAGGCTGAGACTTTAATCATTAATTTTTAAGGAGAATCTTTATCTTAAGAAATTTTCAGAAGACAGCCTCTTTTGCTTCAGCATGACACTGGGTGTCAGAATGATCAGTTGTGTCTCTGAGCAGCATTATAATGATTTCCTAAAGGCAGTTTTCCAAACAGAAACTTTTTAAATTCTTTCAGATATAATTTTAGAGCCGACCTACGTTTGCCTTTTTTAAAACAAACCTTTTAGCTGCAAGTTATGAGGTACTAGAAAGCACTTGAAAGATCAAGGGTAGTCCAGACATCGTGAGTCAATATTAATTCTCAAAATCACTGACACATCATATCCTCATCTTAGTTCTTGTATCTGGATGCTTGCTGTATAATTTCACCTGCAACAAACTGTTATGTATTGCCAATTATATTGGAGCTATTTATCAAATTGCCAGGAATACGTGAAGAAAGTGTTGAGTCAATTTCAACCTCAACTGACTGCATTACTCTGCACACTTTTTTCCTCTGAAACCTTTTCCAAAACTTTCCACTTGAGAAGTAAGTAGAAATAGGAGATTCCTTAAAAAACATCAGCGTTGAAAAAAATCGTTTCAGATTATTCTGATCTGGCAAGTTTACAAAGCAGGGACCATTGGCCGTCCTTTGTAATAATTCAGTTTTGTATGTTTGGAATTATTTCAAATGATTTATTTTGCAAAATACACTTATTTTCAATCTTCAGTTAAATGTAAGGTGAGTGTGGAAAGTGTAAATGAAATTAAGACAGACTTTGAAATGATTGCATCAAAGTCTCTGCCCAGTTTCGAAGGGTTGCAGATTCTTTTCAATGTTTCTTCTGCTTTGAAGCAAGGGGACGATGTTCGATTTTGAGAGATCAATCAGAAATAATAGCCAGTGAAAACAGCAAGGATTGGGACAAGAAAATAGCGTTAAAGAGCTGAAATACTGAAACAAGTTTGCCTTCATGAGTAACAATCCTTTTCCGGATTTCACATGATGGTAGCGAGAAATCGAGACCCTCAAAGTAGGTTTTGAAAAGCCAATTTGGATCAATTGGATCACATTTGACAGGTTATTAGAAACTATGTGTGATTCTTTTCAAAAGGACTTGCCCTTTTAATTCGTAATCTCCATAGGACATTGAGAAATCGATGCAATGAAATTATAGCAATACCAGTCTGGGAAAGCTGAAGTAATGTGGGGTAAGTGATCCTAGTATCTCCATGAAAGTTCATTTCCAGAAGGTGTTATTTTCATTAAAGATTTTAAAATCTTTTAGATTTGCTCCCTTTTTTCAAAGACTGCTTTGATGTCCGAGAGCGTTTCTTGGAGTCATGAATACAGTGGTTTATCAATTATCCTTGATTTCATCCAAACTTTCTCTGAGTAATGACCTTGAGGAAAGAAAACTGATCGAAGTTCAAAATGATGTATTAGACTAGAGGAAGAACGTTTTGATGGGGGAAAAAAGGATGAAAAAAAAGATGAAATCTAAGACCTATCATTCATGCTTGGCCACACCAGCCAAGAATATACACTTCACGATTAAAGAAAACAAAACGAGGATTTGAAATGTGCTTAAATGTTGGTGATCGATAACCTTTGAAAAGTCATAGGGTGAGAACTTATAACATGGAAGCACTTATGCGCAAGTAAACTGAAAAAGGTAATATTTTTCACCGAAAAAAAATTGAAATAAAATGCTAAAAAATTGATTCAGTCAAGAAGGTACTAAAACCTGTAAAAATATGTTTGGGAGTTTGCAATTTCTTCCATGAGCAACTTAATGAATGTTTTGTGTGAATTACAATATTTGGTGGTAAACAATCTCTGGAAATTGACGGTGACTGGTCAGACATGTTCCATGTAAAAAATAATACCCGGGAATAGCGATCAGCTGCTTCGCTTAGGGTTATTATTATTTCAAATATGTTTAGTAAAGGCTGCATATAATTAAGAAAATAATGGAATGTATTATCCCTGATAAATAAAATAGTTTCAGATACATTTGTTGCCAATCCTTGCATTAAAAATCCTATAAAGTTATATCATTGGGTGTGTCTTGACCGAATCACCGGTCATTTCCAAGAAAACGTGTGTACAGCTGATTGCTGTTTCCGGCTCAGTTTACGAGAAAATACACAAGGTAATCTTAATCCCTAGATATAAAACAATGCCTAGCAGAACAATAAAGGGTGAAAGGGTACGGTGTAAATTTTTTCTGCGCATAATATTCAAATTTCTTTTTTTCCAAAATATTGAACCCGCTAGAGGGGGGGTGCGCATTATACATGGGTGTGCACTATACTCAAGAAAATACGGTAGTACTTCTGCTCTCTGATTGGTCAATCTCACTTTGAGACATAATATAGTATGATAACTATGTGGTGTTGTAAAGATAGCATGATATCGATGTTGTGTTGTGAAGACAGTAGGATATCGATGTGGTGTCATGAAGACAGAATGATATGGATGTAGTGTTGTAAAGACCGTATGATATCGACCTGTTGTTGTGAAGACAGCAGGATATCGATGCGGTGTTGTGAAGACAGCAGGATATCGATGTGGTGTCGTAAAGACAGAATGATATGGATGTAGTGTTGTAAAGACCGTTTGATATCGATGTGGTGTTGTGAAGACAGCAGGATATCGATGTGGTGTTGTGAAGACAGCAGGATATCGATGCCTTGTCGTGAAGACAGCAGGATATCGATGTGGTGTCGTGAAGACAAATTGATATGGATGTAGTGTTGTAAAGACCGTATGATATCGATGTGGTGTTGTGAAGACAGCAGGATATCGATGTGGTGTCGTGAAGACAGAATGATATGGATGCAGTGTTGTAAAGATAGTATGATATGGATCGTAAAACGGAGATAGTATCAATGTTTGTTTGCATTCTCATTACTTCATGGGTTTGTATACACTATGTTCCAATAACACATACAATGGCTTTGCGGTGTAGTCGCTATTTATAACCAACCAATCAAGCCATGACCTGGTTCCAGCAAGAGGCAGCTGGCAAGTTCTCTGACCAGTCAGCACTCAGATAACATTTCACAAACAGCAAAAGTTCATGCAACCCTATGGCAAAGGTATGTCTTTATGGGTGATGGAGAAACAGCAAAACAATAGTTAACATTGTTAATAATTCTAAGAATACAACCCTTATTACATCATCGCCATAATCCTTTATTTTGGCTGCAATCACACTCAAAGTAAACTTTCAAATTTTCAACAGAAGTCCTCTTCACTGTCATCTACACATCACTACTGGTAGTTGTTGCCCAGTAGCATTGTAACCATCCAAGCTATGACGTATGCAATGGTGACAATCTCACTTTTTCCGCACATCTAACCACTAGAGGTATGAATTGGGGAGGTTGGTGGGAGTACTTCAGAGGTAATAGAGGTATTATTATTAGAATTATTAACAATGATAACTATTGTTCGATAATTCTTACAAAACTTCTACATCTATTACATCTCTGCCGAAATATATCAGAGGGACCCATAGGGATCTGCCTCTAGTAAGTCCCTGTGTAACAGTAATCCTCTTCTGAAAACCATGATTCTATTCCTAATTCGAGATAACTTCTCTGAAATTCCCCCTGGGGACTTGAAAATCAGATATGTATCAAGAATCAGTCAAATATGTGTTGCATTCACTAGATCTAAATGACTTAATTTCATTTCTGGATGTCATTTCCAGTCTCATATAAGTCATGACACTAGACTGGTGGCCCTGATCTCAAATACTGAACATGTGCCCAGGATGGGAAGGGTGTCCTGAGCTTAGCGATAACTGGAAGCTATGGTGCACTTAAGCCAGGCAGCTATTGTGGCTTTAGTATTGTATTAGTATTGGCTACAAAGTCAAACAGAGTATATAATGTGATTGATTTCAGGTCCTTCTCATGAATAAGGCTTGAGTTGTCCAGGGTGTGTAATTTGGAAACCCTAGTCGCAGTTGCCATGCCTAACAGAGAGGCAGCTTTCTTTGCCTTCTAAAGAAATGTGGCATTAGCGAAGGGTTCATAAGGGTCAGTTAAAAGAGCCGATAGAACTACAGACAAATTCCATATAGGAAATGTCCTAGGAGTGCAAATGTCTTCCAGAGGAAAAGATTGATCGCATGAGTCTGTTCAAAATGTTGATAGACAGGTATGATCATTCTGTTTGAGATGGACTAGAAAAGCAGCAACCATGGGAATAGTGACATGGGAGTCTTCTTTTTTGCATTGTCCTCCCCACTGAACAAACGTCAAGAAGGGAGGATGATGGTCTCCATGATCGAGCAAAAGCTGTGGAGGCAGATATAGAAAATCCGAAGGCTTGCATATTCCGTGGGATGACTTGGAGTGTCCCACAGCGCCATTATCCAATGGAAGACATCCAGATGGAGGATCCATTCTGTGGACACGATCCTGCCTGTCCAGGAGAGACTGTGGGCCAGGATGTTCAACTTCCCTGGGACATGTCTCGCTTCTATCCTGCAATTGCAAGAGTCTACCAAGGCAAATATCTGAGAAGTTTCCATCATGAGGGAATGGGAATTGGTTCCCCCCTATATCAGGATGTATGGCACCACTGTGGTGTTGTCTGTGGCAACTAAAACTGACGAGTTGGGCATTAGACCCTTCCAGGACTGAAGGGCATGAAATATGACCTTCATATCTGGACTATTGATTTGGAGGAACTGCTCCACCAAGGTCCCTGGTCCCTGTATATGGAGGTCATCCATGTGGGCTCCCCATCCTGAGTTCGATGCATCGATGAACAAATGATGGGCTGGTGGTGAGTAAGTGAGGGGAATGCCCCAACATTACATGATCTCTGATAGTCCACCAGTGCAGTCCCAGATGTAAGTTGGTTGGTAAGGGTACTCGGGTGAAGAGAGAAAGATCTTATTTGGCATAGATCCATGATTGTAGGGAGCCTAAACCTTGTAAGTCATATCCTGTAATGAGGTCAACTTGCCAAATATGGACATCCACCACCTGATCGAAGGACGTGGATGAGATAGTGCCTTGTTGATCATTAAGACCATGGAGGTATATTTATTGTCCAGAGGGCAGAAGGAAGTGGGCTCTGACATAAATGATGTACTGAGTAGGAGGGATACCAAGATCTGTCATGAGTTGTGTCAGGAAAATCTCATCTTGATAACTGAGATTTGTCCTGATTTGCCGCTAGAAAATTGTCCATGTATCCGTGGAGGTGCACCAGATGGAGATGGATGAAACTGATGACCTGCGCTGTTATCCAGGTAAACAACCAATCTGGCAATCGAGAACTTGCAGCAGTGGTAGATGACTGCAAACTGAAGATATCATTTGGACAGGGGCGGTTGGGTAGCCTAGTGGTTAAAGTGTTCACTCATCACGCCAAAGACCCGGGTTTTGATTCCCGACATGGGTACAATGTATTAAGCCCTTTTCTGGTGTCCCTGTCGTGATATTGCTTGAATATTGCTAAAACTTGCTTAAAACCATACCCACTCACTATCATTTGGACAAAGGATGAATCGGCACATGGTACATATCTTGGAGGCTGAAGAGCCAAAGCCCTTGATGCAGTGTTTACCATTTTTGTCAGACAGATTCCATCTGAAATATTGGCAGAGGGATCAAGAAGGACTTGTTCAGGACCTTGAGGTCTGTTATCATCCTTATTTTGGTAGAACTTTTCTTGGGAACCAAGTGAACCGGGGAATAGTCTTGGACTTACCAAAAAGCCTGCTTGAGTAATAGGTGTTTTTATGGCAAGTGTGGCAGCCACCAACTTGTTCCCTTTCTGATGGAATCGGTGTCCTTTGTGCCGGGATTCGAAATGAAGTTTGTATCCATGTTTGAGGACCTTTAGGATCCAGTGGTCGGATGTACTGAGTCTCCAGGGACAGACATCCCTCCCACTGGTACCGGGTGTTGGTTGTATAGGAAAAGGTTGAAGTCGTAGGTCTGTGGACATAACCAAGTCACAAGGGTCTAGGACAGTAAAGGGCATGGGGGTCCACGTGGACTTCTGACACTTGGATTTAGATGGACATATGGAATCAGGCTGTTGTTGGCAGTGGTCAGGTCTCTGAAAAGTCTGAGAGGATTCTTTGCCGATGGGATGAACTTTTTTCTCAGAGATTGATGGAAGGAAGCATCACATGGAGTGCTCACATGGTCGCTTAGCCGAGAATGATGTGCTATGAGCCTTCACTGCAGTGGTGGTATCTTGTCTGACTTCGTTGATGATGGTCCCAAGCCAGTCATTGGAAAGTTTTGGGGCCGTAATGGGCTGTGTCTCTTTGGACTTGAGCTCCGCCAAGTGTCCGTATGGTCATGGCGCTTGCGGCAGATGATGATGGGTTTTGCTTAACTAGAAGCTGAAGAGAGGATTCTTCTAAGCCTGTTGTGAGGCATTCTGTTTAAGCTGTTCTATCTCCAGGAACAGGACTGAAAAACGTCATTCAAACAATTCCATTGAAGGTTTTCATTGGGCGAATAATCGCTCCAACATGGCGACAGGAAAATTTTGTGCTGGCCCCATCGGTTGTGGTGTCTGAGGGGTAGCAGAAACTGAAGTGATTTCTAAGGTAGCTGGAGGCATGTCTGGGAGCACCATAATGGCGTCCACCATATTCTTAGCTCTGTTTTCCTCCTTGCTTTGGTGATCGGATTGGAGAGCTTGGAGAAGGCCTTTTTTGAGAGGGGATGCACAGATCACAGCGGATATCCTCAGAGCAGGGGGAGTTTCTGCATTTCAAGCAGGACGTACGTGGATTGCCAGCAACCATGTATCGGCCACACTTCTTATATGTCATTGAAGCAGATTATGATATAGTTGAAATCACACCAAACACCCACTATACTCACGTGAAACATGCCCCTAAACTGCTTATTAACTTTATATCTAGATGAATAAATAGTAAATACTGACTATTTAAACTGAAATCAGACTGGAGTTAGTATGACTACATTAACCAAATTCTAGAGGGACGAAACTGTATTTGGATATTGACTCTAGCACACACAGGAAAGAAGTGAGGATTTCCTGCCTTTGCACATGGAAGAGTTCGTCCAAAGTGCTATTAGGGATACAAGTAGTGATGTGTAGTTGACAGTGAAGAGAACTTCCTTTAAAATATTGAAAGTGTCGTTTTAGTGTGATTGCATACAATTAGAGAAGTATGTTTTGGCGTTAATTTGTTGTTTTATGATTTATTCTATCAATATCATGGCAGCCTGTAAATAAGTCGGGGCAGTCAAACCAATGGTTAATATCATGGTCAGCATTCCACATTGTTTGGCTGTGATGACAATCAGCCACACCACAAAGCCTGATCCCCAATTTTCATGGCGTCTTTCAACAAGCATTAGTGAGTGAGTGAGTTGTGTTTAACGCCGCTTTTAACAGTATTCCAGTCATATCACGGCGTGTCAGCTTATTGTCGGAGGAAAGCCCGAAGTGATGCAGGTCTCAGAGGTTTACCACTTTGGTGAAACCCACGAGCACGGGTATGGTGCTGACAAACCTAGAAACATAATCGGGGCGAACCGGGATTCAAACCCACAACCATAGGTTTCTGGCGTGCCCAAGGGACGCAACTCTGCACAGCGAATCGCGGCGCCTTAGATGACTGGGCCACCCGTGCGCCCCAACAAGCATGAAGTACCGATGGCATATTTGACCCTGAACAAGGGCTATCAATTAGTAAGTCAGCTTGTTAAAACATAAACTTTTATGGGGAAGATTAGTATAAGATGCTTGATTGAAAAAACATTGTTAATGGGTTTTTTCTGGATTATATACTTATTTAAGTACTCTCCTTTTACCCTTTTACCAATAACTTTGGTATTGACAGTTTTGATAATTATTGTGTATTTCATATTTTAAGGTATTATTTGAAAACACATTATGATTATCTATCTACTATAAAACTGTTATTTTATTTAATAAATACATAAACAAACAAATCAAAATTCATGCTAAAAAAATGAAAATGTACCAACGTTGCGTAAACCCCATCATAATAAAAAAAATTATAATATTTTGCCAGCCATATGTTTTGGCTCAAAGCAGTCCAAAATATATTTCTTTGAATGTTCATTTAGAAGCTGGTAGAATATGAAGATGTGGAACTGTATGGGCGACATTTTTTGTGTGTCTCATCATTTTTGTGTTTCTTATCATGAGATAACATAATAGTTTGCCTGTGTTGGTAAAGTTAACATTTGCAAATAAGAGGTAAAACATAAACCTGACAGAAAAGAGCCCATAAAACCTTACAAGCAGTATTCTTAATTGTGGAATAAATGACATCCTGCTGTTGTCCCGTCATTCATTATGATAAAAACTGTCTGATGTAACAATGGATTCTACTAAATGAGTTCAGGCGCCATTTTTAAATGTCACCTTTCTAAGATGAAAGAAAGGTAAATTGTTTAAAGCCCATTCCTGGTGTCCCCTAAAGTGATGGGAACTTTGCTAGAAAGAGTGTAAAAAACAAACTCACTCTTAGAAGATGGAAATGTATGTTCCACTCATCTTGGTGACCTGGTCATTTTCTTATGAAAAGTGTGGTCCAGATGAGCAATTTCATCATTCATATATTGTCCACCTCTTCTTTAAATTGTAAATTTTATGAAAAGTATAAAAACTTGGTGTAGGAGTTTGTTTGTTGATGAAACTTGGTGTAGGAGGTCCTGACTGTAAGCAGTATGAAACTTGGTGTAGGAGGTCCTGACTGTAAGCAGTATGAAACTTGGTGTAGGAGATCCTGACTGTAAGCAGTATGAAACTTGGTGTAGGAGATCCTGACTGTGAGCAGTATGAAACTTGGTGTAGGAGATCCTGACTGTGAGCAGTATGAAACTTGGTGTAGGAGATCCTGACTGTAAGCAGTATGAAACTTGGTGTAGGAGATCCTGACTGTGAGCCATTTGTTGGTGAAACTTGGTGTAGGAGATCCTGACTGTGAGCAGTATGAAACTTGGTGTAGGAGATCCTGACTGTGAGCAGTATGAAACTTGGTGTAGGAGATCCTGACTGTGAGCAGTATGAAACTTGGTGTAGGAGATCCTGACTGTGAGCAGTATGAAACTTGGTGTAGGAGATCCTGACTGTAAGCAGTATGAAACTTGGTGTAGGAGATCCTGACTGTGAGCCATTTGTTGGTGAAACTTGGTGTAGGAGATCCTGACTGTGAGCAGTATGAAACTTGGTGTAGGAGCTCCTGACTGTAAGCAGTATGAAACTTGGTGTAGGAGATCCTGACTGTGAGCCATTTGTTGGTGAAACTTTGTGTAGGAGATCCTGACTGTGAGCAGTATGAAACTTGGTGTAGGAGCTCCTGACTGTGAGCAGTATGAAACTTGGTGTAGGAGATCCTGACTGTGAGCAGTATGAAACTTGGTGTAGGAGATCCTGACTGTAAGCAGTATGAAACTTGGTGTAGGAGATCCTGACTGTGAGCAGTATGAAACTTGGTGTAGGAGCTCCTGACTGTGAGCAGTATGAAACTTGGTGTAGGAGGTCCTGACTGTAAGCAGTATGAAACTTGGTGTAGGAGCTCCTGACTGTAAGCAGTATGAAACTTGGTGTAGGAGATCCTGACTGTGAGCAGTATGAAACTTGGTGTAGGAGATCCTGACTGTGAGCAGTATGAAACTTGGTGTAGGAGATCCTGACTGTGAGCAGTATGAAACTTGGTGTAGGAGCTCCTGACTGTGAGCCATTTGTTGGTGAAACTTGGTGTAGGAGATCCTGACTGTGAGCAGTATGAAACTTGGTGTAGGAGCTCCTGACTGTGAGCAGTATGAAACTTGGTGTAGGAGATCCTGACTGTGAGCAGTATGAAACTTGGTGTAGGAGATCCTGACTGTGAGCAGTATGAAACTTGGTGTAGGAGCTCCTGACTGTGAGCAGTATGAAACTTGGTGTAGGAGATCCTGACTGTGAGCAGTATGAAACTTGGTGTAGGAGGTCCTGACTGCAAGCAGTATGAAACTTGGTGTAGGAGATCCTGACTGTGAGCAGTATGAAACTTGGTGTAGGAGATCCTGACTGTGAGCAGTATGAAACTTGGTGTAGGAGATCCTGACTGTGAGCAGTATGAAACTTGGTGTAGGAGCTCCTGACTGTGAGCAGTATGAAACTTGGTGTAGGAGATCCTGACTGTGAGCAGTATGAAACTTGGTGTAGGAGATCCTGACTGTGAGCAGTATGAAACTTGGTGTAGGAGGTCCTGACTGTAAGCAGTATGAAACTTGGTGTAGGAGATCCTGACTGTGAGCAGTATGAAACTTGGTGTAGGAGATCCTGACTGTGAGCAGTATGAAACTTGGTGTAGGAGGTCCTGACTGTAAGCAGTATGAAACTTGGTGTAGGAGATCCTGACTGTGAGCAGTATGAAACTTGGTGTAGGAGATCCTGACTGTGAGCAGTATGAAACTTGGTGTAGGAGGTCCTGACTGTAAGCAGTATGAAACTTGGTGTAGGAGATCCTGACTGTGAGCAGTATGAAACTTGGTGTAGGAGATCCTGACTGTGAGCAGTATGAAACTTGGTGTAGGAGATCCTGACTGTGAGCAGTATGAAACTTGGTGTAGGAGATCCTGACTGTGAGCAGTATGAAACTTGGTGTAGTAGATCCTGACTGTGAGCCATTTGTTGGTGAAACTTGGTGTAGGAGATCCTGACTGTGAGCAGTATGAAACTTGGTGTAGGAGCTCCTGACTGTAAGCAGTATGATACTTGGTGTAGGAGATCCTGACTGTGAGCCATTTGTTGGTGAAACTTTGTGTAGGAGATCCTGACTGTGAGCAGTATGAAACTTGGTGTAGGAGGTCCTGACTGTAAGCAGTATGAAACTTGGTGTAGGAGCTCCTGACTGTAAGCAGTATGAAACTTGGTGTAGGAGATCCTGACTGTGAGCAGTATGAAACTTGGTGTAGGAGCTCCTGACTGTGAGCAGTATGAAACTTGGTGTAGGAGATCCTGACTGTGAGCAGTATGAAACTTGGTGTAGGAGCTCCTGACTGTAAGCAGTATGAAACTTGGTGTAGGAGATCCTGACTGTGAGCAGTATGAAACTTGGTGTAGGAGCTCCTGACTGTGAGCAGTATGAAACTTGGTGTAGGAGATCCTGACTGTGAGCAGTATGAAACTTGGTGTAGGAGATCCTGACTGTGAGCAGTATGAAACTTGGTGTAGGAGATCCTGACTGTGAGCAGTATGAAACTTGGTGTAGGAGATCCTGACTGTTAGCAGTATGAAACTTGGTGTAGGAGATCCTGACTGTGAGCAGTATGAAACTTGGTGTAGGAGGCCCTGACTGTGAGCAGTATGAAACTTGGTGTAGGAGATCCTGACTATGAGCAGTATGAAACTTGGTGTAGGAGGTCCTGACTGTGAGCAGTATGAAACTTGGTGTAGGAGCTCCTGACTGTGAGCAGTATGAAACTTGGTGTAGGAGATCCTGACTGTGAGCAGTATGAAACTTGGTGTAGGAGATCCTGACTGTGAGCAGTATGAAACTTGGTGTAGGAGGCCCTGACTGTGAGCAGTATGAAACTTGGTGTAGGAGGCCCTGACTGTGAGCAGTATGAAACTTGGTGTAGGAGGTCCTGACTGTGAGCAGTATGAAACTTGGTGTAGGAGGTCCTGACTGTGAGCAGTATGAAACTTGGTGTAGGAGATCCTGACTGTGAGCAGTATGAAACTTGGTGTAGGAGATCCTGACTGTGAGCAGTATGAAACTTGGTGTAGGAGCTCCTGACTGTGAGCCATTTGTTGGTGAAACTTGGTGTAGGAGATCCTGACTGTGAGCAGTTTGTTGTTGGTGTAAGAGATCCTGATGAAATATGATTTCTTTCTGTGACCCAAGTTGATGAATTGAGGTGAATCGTGGTAAAGGATTTCCTCACTGCAAGAGGGGTTTGTTCAAGACGTCAGGCTCAGAAATGTATTGATGATTTATTTCTTTGAAATTGCCTAAAACCAAACTCCTTAACTGGTTATCAATTTATACATGAGATCTGATAAAAACAACAACTCATAGCAGACATCTTAGAGTAATCAGAAGGCTGCTATTCAATGTTAGAAATAGCTTGATGTCAATTCATGCCTTTACACAGTTGTTTGCAGACACAGAGAAAAGGGGTGATGATGGAAATAAGTGATAACTTATGATTTACAATATCAATAAACATGATGATTTTTCAGATTTACAGGAGTCTCTGGTTCCAAATGAAAGTACTGGGCATCCAACTGCTCATTATCATCCACAAAATTGAAATTATATAGTAATTTTCTTCTAAATGTTTGAAAGGATTTATCTAGACCTGCTCAGAGGCTGATATTCAACCTCAAGTCTGCAGCAAAGGTCAATAAAATTTCGCAATTTCGAAGAAAACATTTCCCATTTCATGTTACAAAAAATGTAATAATAGGTATGACTATAACTAACTGTATGGCTTTGTAGAAGCAACTTGTATGCACTTATAACAAGACCAATAAATAGGAACAGATTTTAATGATCCATTGCCTGGCAGTGGCACTTAGTTAGAAATCCTGGATAAATCCCTGGTGTGATAATTCATCAGATACAAACATTTCACTCATTTGTTGAGTGAGTGAAAAGGGTTATTTCAGCAATATCACTGCAGGACTCCAGCCATGTGGAGTATCAAACCATATTTTTGGCATCACAAGTTAGTGCTTTAGCCATGGGGATACCCACATCCCTTTTTTGTTTATATGAAATATTTACATAAAGACAACAGTATCACTGTTGCCAGCCTTACTGTTTTATTTTCCTATTTCTTTCCATCATCCTGTAATTGCCATTCTGAGTTTCAAATGGCTCGGAAGTTAAGTGAGTGAATGGGTTTGGTTTTACAGTGCTTTTAGCAATATTCAAACATTATCACGATGGGGGACACCAGAAATGGGCTTCACACATTGAACCCATGTCGGGAATCAAGTGAGTGAGTGAGTATGGTTTTACAGTGCTTTTAGCAATATTCCAGCAATATCATGGCGGGGGACACCAGAAATGGGCTTCACACATTGTACCCATGTCGGGAATTGAACCAGTTTCATCGGCGTAAAGAGCGAACGCTTTAACGACACGGTTGTCGACTGCCCCCTCTGAAGTTGAGACACAACATAGACAACATTTAATAACAGCTTAGTGAACATGTGTGAGTGTGTGAAGGAATTTGATTTTATGCTGCTTTTAGCAATATTCCAACCAAGACATTTGAAGCCGCGAGTGGAGTCATCATTCAGATGACATCCCTACCTTGTCACCTCTTTGGTCATGTGGCGACATCTTCCCGAGACAAGGGAGTTAACTGATGTTATAACTCCAGTTTCCACCCTTGCCAAACTAGACTGGAATTTCTGGGTTGGATCGTAGCGCCACCAGTGGCGCTAACAAGTTGTCCCTTCTATGTCCCCCCAACCAACTGACCAATCAGATTTCATCTCTGATATCACTTGCATTTGCAATGCCCAGTCAAGACAATCTGATCATTAATCAAGACCTTTAAAATAATAAAATGGTCTTACTTCGCGAAGTGCATCAGATCACTTGAGCACCTTGATGAAAAACATGAAAAGATTTGGAAAATATCTGACAATGCCCAGTTGATGGCACACATGCTCTGCAAATCCTGCAATTAGCTGAAATCTGCACATACTTTTAATTTTTGTCAAAATAGTCTGTTAAAACATACAATAAAAACAGCTTTCAGTTGCCAAACGATGTCAGATGTGTTTATTCAGTGGTGTATTATATTTGAATAATTACAGTAATAGAATTTTTACATTATAACAATAAACGAACTATGACTTGCTTGATGTCCCAAGGCTTGATGGTTGTATGTGACTTGCCATAGAAGCTGATCATTTGACACCTAGCTAAATAAAGACCTCTTTGCCTTGTCTCTTGAGCACAGCTCTGTGAATTACACAGATCAAATAGACACACTACAAATATTGGACAGTCATTTCAAAGTCGAATGTATGGCAGTGTAATTTTTCTAATGGATTCCTGGCACATCATTGCTAAAGAGATGCTCTCAGGAGTTAGTCGTTTGTGCTTATTGAAGTCCCAAGACCAGAGACTCCCTGAAAGTACCAAGTAGGTGCTTGATTGAAGTTTGTAGTATCAGTTATTTTAGTAGGATGACTTATCATGAGTGTATAGTTGTGTGTCTGTTGATCTTTCATGAAGGACATCTTTACTTTCGTTTGAATAATCGGGTTGTTCTATTACTCTACTTTTTGTCAAAGATAGATGTTCAAAGGGATTTATATTAATACCTTCTTGTGGCTAAGATATTGACCAGATCTGATACAAATTGAATGGTTCTTTTCACTTTTACCATCTGCCCTTGAACCAACTTCAAACGGTGAAGACACTTAAATTTACATTGCAATTCAGAATTTTGATTAAAACAATAAAAATTCTGAATTGGCTGATAAACCTTTTGACACTTACCAAAAAGAATTGAAGCACCCACTTCAGTTTTCAAAGTAATTTGCGAGAAATGATAGTTTAGTACTACTCAGTCTTGATCAGTCTTACACAAGTCCAAACTACATAGAATTTGCAGCCATATTGAAAAACTAATTAGTGTGCCAATTTTGTTTCAAATGTAATGACATTTGATATATGTATAGTAACTAGTGGTTTTGAAGACAATTGTTCTGTTTTATGCAGTATTGTTTTGACCATCATTCTCTCAAAATGTTTTTTAGGCTCTGCAAACATTTTCTCTGTTAAAATTGTCAGACTTGGGAAGGTAAACTTTTGCATGTATATTTCTTGTTTTGATGACATCATATTGTCTTCAGGTCTTTAGAATTTTAGTGTTGGTTTGGTTTTGGTCCTCAGAATTTAGGCTGGAACTATTTGAATATCAATGCTGACAGAAACTTAAGTTTTAAACTGTTGACTACTCACCAGGGAGTTACAGTGCTAATTTTCACCATTTATATGTGCTGTTTTTATGCTGTCTTCTGAGAAAATCTGTTCTAGTTAAAGTCTTGCTAATGTTCCAATATAAGGAAAACGCTTCCTGCAAAAACTCAACCTGTTTGATACACATTTATTCTTCATCCATTTAATATGTAAATCTTGACCCCTTTTGGGATTTCAGGAAAGAATGAGGGGTGGCCTGTTGATTAAATCCTCCTGCTGGGATTGATTGCTCAAATGGTCTCAATATGTGAAGTTAATTTCTGGCATCTCCCTATACTTAATATTTCTGAAAGTGGCGTAAAGCAATAATCACTCTCACACTCCCAGGAAGAAAAGGCCCCCACATCTCATGCTTCTTGTTGCAGCTGACTCAGAAGTGGCTCAGATGGTGAGACCTAGACTAACATCTAGTCCCTGAAATAAACATATTTTAAAGAAAAAACTGTTGTTGAATTACAGTTGTAAAATATAATAAAAAGGAGCCCAGAAATCTTCTTCATTTCCTGATTCTGCAGTAATCTAGACTTGCGAAGCATTATAGACTTGCATGGGTTGTATTGGATAAATTTATTTCAGGGTCTGTCATCTAAGGCGCCGCGATTCGCTGTGCAGAGTTGCGTCCCTTGGGCTTACCAGAAACCTATGATTGTGGGTTCGAATTCCGGTTTGCCCCGATTATGTTTCTAGGTTTGTCAGCACCATACCTGTGCTCGTGGGTTTCACCAAAGTGGTAAACGTCTGAGACCTGCATCACTTCGGGCTTTCCTCCCACATTAAGCTGACATGCCGTGATATGACTGGAATACTGATAAAAGGGGCGTTAAACCCAACTCACTCACTCACTCATCCTGCCCCAATGGTCCTCATGCTTTCTGTCACTTGTGTGTCTGAGTGATGATGAAGCCTGCTGATATCAATTGTTTCTAAGATTGAATAATGTGTAAAAACCTTAAACAAGGTTAACGTGAACTCCCTGCTAGAGCTAATTGAAAGAGATAACCTTTATCATGCATCAGCATGTTAGTTGTCACAAAAACACTGACACCAACTCTCATGGGACAGGCAAATTAATTATGAACAGTGGTGGAAAAATTGATTTAAATTTTAGTATAAAACATCGACACCAGAGAATACCCAGTCTTGATCATTTGCCGAAACAGATTACATTGGGTGTAAAAGACAAAATAGCAGTTAAAATGATATGAATGGATCACTGAAAATCAGTGCTGACACCTGGTGTTCACAGAAAGGGTAAGCATGTGCTGCCCTACCCTTTGCACGCACCACTCACACGATTTGTGTAAAAAAGTAAGTGTTAGTTAAAAGATTGCTCCTTACTGCAGCCTCCATGTGTCTAGATGGGCCTAGCCATGCCAGGATGTGCTGTCCGTGGGTCAAATGCAGGATTTGACCATGCAGGGAATTGCCTGGATCTTTCTACTGGGGGTGGGGAAGGCTGGGGGACTGATTAAAATATTATATATGATAGCTACGCAATAAATTGCAAAGAACAATGAAGAACGAAGTGTGGTTTATTTCACGATAAAATGTTGCTCTATTGTGATGTCATTTCTGGAGATTCGAACATGCGCTCATAAATAGGACGATGTTAGTTTTGAGAGGGAAGTGTCTATTGAGTTGATTCTGATAGGTGTATCTGGACAGTGCAGATGAACGCAGTGGCCGAACGATCACTTCCAAAAGTGAAAGAGATATGATAATCAGTATTGGGAGAAAATGTGCCGATAATTGATGTGAAAATTTTTAGAATACCAAACTTAATGCACCTGCACATAACAAGGAATTGTCCGACATTGGTCGAATTGTATTCAGGGAGTCATCATTATTCAAATACGGGTAAATGTTTTTAAAGCTTGTACAGTTTATTGACATCCTTAAAAAGGCTGTACAAAATGTTGATATCCCATATAGGAAATAAATGACGAGTGGGAGATGTTTATCATACAATAAAACACTGCTGGGAGAATAAACCACTCGGGGCAGCACCCCTTATGGTTTATTCTCCTTGCAGTGTTTTATTGTACGATAAACAACTCGTCATATATTTCTTAAAAACATTTACTACATCAAATATACAACACTGAACAGAGAGCTGGGAATCGGTGTGAGCATGGTGATTTAGAAGGGGTGTTGGCAAAAGTCCATCAACATCATGGCAGGGGACACCAAGAATGGACTTGGACTCATGAACTAGTGTAAGGAACAAAACCCAGATCTTCATTGTGATGAACAGATGCTTCAACCACTAGACTATTCCACAAGATGGAAGTCTCAACTGGTGACTTCAGTGTAACATATATGTTTGTTCTTGCAGGTTGCACACTCATGCTGAAGCCAGGTTTGTCCTGAAGACGGATGACGACTGCTTCATGGACTTGGTCAAAATAACTGACGACGTTAACACACTGTCCTCTGTCCAGAAACTGTGGTGGGGCCAGTACGTACATTGACTCCCTTCAGACAGAACAATCATTTAGGGATAATACTGGAAATATGTATCTTTTATTAGAGTCTTAGCTTGTGATGATAAAAGTATTCTATTCATTGTTAATAGTGATGAATCCAGGATTTAGAACACCAAGTCTCTATGTGAACAGAAACATGTAGGGACTGACACCGTCAAGTATCTGAGAAAGGTAGAGTGGGGAAGTTTTTTACTCACACCCAGCATACACCCTTTCACTCGACATAATAAACCCTGCTACCCTGGGTGTGGGTAACTGTTGCTTTATGCCACAATTTTTAAATCTTATATTTACAGCTTTTCCGAACAAGGTTGGTCAAAATGAAACACATAATGTCAATCATTTATTTATATCAAAATTATTCTGCTGTGGAGTTGAAACTGCATGTGGCCTCTTGAATCACTGATAGAGACATGGGAGTTATATATTACATTATCATATATGATGAGATCTCATTGGTCCACGTGATCTTGATAAATACTATGTAACCTGCCTTGGAGGGTAATAAATTTCTCAGCGGGGGAATAAATCTCTTATAACTCGCCATGAGTTCTACATGCTGCACATGCCTTTTTCTGAGAGACAGAATAAATCTTTTATACCCCGCTTCAAAGCAAAAAGCTGCTTGCTTTTTTCCATGCCAACGGATGTCACATAAGCTCAGCTCAATCAAGCAGCTGTTTTCTATCAATTTGGAATTTATTTGAATTATTTCATAAGGTCTTATTTAAACATGTCGGTAAGATAAATTCGTTGTAGCAGGATCACGAGGAGTACATGGGGTTTAATGCGTCTGGCTCGTGGTATAAATCCTAACGAGAGATGCATAAAAACCCATGTGCCCCTCATGGTCCTGCTCAACTTATTTTATTTATTGTATAAGTGGGTCTATATTACAAGCAGGAGAAATAATGAAAAATTAATATTTCTATGTGTAATTAATTTCTTCGACTGGCTGCTTTCCAGTAGGGACGGTGGGCCTGTGGAATGAAAAATATATATGTGTGGCTTTAACATCAGCAAACTGGCAGCTCTTCAGACCAAACACTCTTCTAAGGGTTACTTTTCCACAGATAATTAACATTTCTGATTGTATATATCTATACTTGAAAGCATCTTGACAGATGACTGTTACTGTATCGTAAAGAGAAATCATTAATTGTTGTTCCTTGATAAATGATTTTCTTCCAAATTTGTTTGAAATGTACTTTGTATTTCATCAAGTGACGGAAGGCAGGAACACACATTAAAGTGTTCTTGTGAGGAGATACTTCGGACATTAAAGTGTTGATTTCTCAAGTCCATAGTATTATCACAAGTATTACAGATTTTACCAGTTAAATCAAGATCACATTTTTACTCCATCATTCACTTCTTAACACAGTTTTTAATTAAAATATCAGGAAGCATATAGCTTAATTGTACATGAGAGCTGCCTTTTGATACTTCATCACAATCAAAGTCTAGCTTGTTACAGTTGCACTGCAGAATTGTGGTCCAAGGGAGATAATCATGCAATCAACTATTTGTCATCAAACTGTGTCACATCTGGAGGTTATGGGTTCAAACCCCATGAGATTTAACTGAAACAGTCTGAAACTTTTTCAAGTACAAATGGTAATGTTTTATCTTCCCTTTTGTGATTTGATCATTTTTGGATTTTTAACATTTGGTTAAACTTAAGGTAAGGTTTGTTTGTGGTGTCGAACTTTAGAGTTACATGGTATATTTCATAACTCTGCACACATCCCAAGTGGAACTTGCAATCATTTAATTTGGATTTCTCAAACATGCCTTAATACCATTAAGTAATCTTCATGACCGTTTGGTGGGCACTGGCCCAGTTGTCTAAGGCGCTGCGATTCGCTGTGCAGAGTTGGGTCCCTTGGACATGCCAGAAACCTATGATTGTGGGTTCGAATCCTGGTTCGCCCCGATTATGTTTCTATATTTGTCAGCTTCATACCCGTGCTTGTGGGTTTCACTGAAGTGGTAAATGTCTGAGACCTGCATCACTTCGGGCCTTCCTCCCACATTAAGCTGATACGCCGCGATGTAACTGGAATACTATTAAAAGCGGCGTAAATTCCAACTCACTCCTTCACTCAGGACAGTTTGCAGGGTACTGTCATCTTCTGTGGATGGTTTTGTTAATGTTGTGAATGTTTATCTTCTATCCCAACTGAAGGCATTACTTCCTCTTATACAAAGATGCACAATGTTCATGTTCTTGACATACAGAGGTGCACAATGTTCATGTTCTTGACATACAGAGGTGCACAATGTTCGTGTTCTTGATATACAAAGGTGCACAATGTTTGTGTTCTTGATATACAGAGGTGCACAATGTTCGTGTTTTTGATATACAGAGGTGCACAATGTTCGTTTTCTTGATATACAGAGGTGCACAATGTTCATGTTCTTGACATACAGAGGTGCACAATGTTCGTGTTCTTGATATACAAAGGTGCACAATGTTTGTGTTCTTGATATACAGAGGTGCACAATGTTCGTGTTTTTGATATACAGAGGTGCACAATGTTTGTTTTCTTGATATACAGAGGTGCACAATGTTCGAGTTCTTGACATACAGAGGTGCACAATGTTCGAGTTCTTGACATACAGAGGTGCACAATGTTTGTGTTCTTGATATACAGAGGTGCACAATGTTTGTGTTCTTGATATACACAGGTGCACAATGTTCGTGTTCTTGATATACACAGGTGCACAATGTTCGTTTTCTTGATATACAGAGGTGCACAATGTTCGAGTTCTTGACATACAGAGGTGCACAATGTTCAGGTTCTTGATATACACAGGTGCACAATGTTCGAGTTCTTGACATACAGAGGTGCACTATGTTTGTGTTCTTGATATACAGAGGTGCACAATGTTCATGTTCTTGATATACACAGGTGCACAATGTTCGTGTTCTTGATATACACAGGTGCACAATGTTCGTGTTCTTCATATACACAGGTGCACAATGTTCGTGTTCTTGATATACAGAGGTGCACAATGTTCGTGTTCTTGATATACACAGGTGCACAATGTTCGTGTTCTTGATATACACAGGTGCACAATGTTCGTGTTCTTGATATACACAGGTGCACAATGTTCGTGTTCTTTTCCTCAGATTCCGGGATGAGTGGCTGGTGGAGAGACATGGGAAGTGGAAGGAGAGGATTTTCCCATCATCCATCTACCCAAGGTTTGCCTGTGGGTCTGGGAACATCGTCTCCTGGGACATTCATACCTGGATTGCAGACAACTCGAATCAGCTGCACCATTACCAGGTCGGGATTAAGTGGAGCTTTTCCTTCTCACACTTGAAGTTCTGAACGCCACAACTTTTTCAATTTCATGCAGCAACTTTAACATTCCACAACTGTAGTATTTCACTTTGATTGATGTTAAAAGCATACTTCTTCTAGTAGGGCTGGGACGAGTCTAAATTTACTACCCGGGTACCCATCACCTTATTACCCTACCCGGGTACCAGCTGTAGATATTTAGAGATAGGTACAAACTGTCCGATGTGGAAAAATTTGACCTTAGCCCTGGCATAATGGATCTAGATACACGTGTAAAACGATCTGGTCATGCATACACTGAAGTTTTATCTTTATTCAAACATATAAAAGTCAGAAGGAATGGGTGCATTGTCAGAAAGAAATGGGAACATTAGTGACTTATTGTGTAACCATAGAGTTTTAAATAATTTTTGTCCTTTACAATATATCACGTGACCAACCACAGGTCCAGATAGTCCTGTGAATACACGGTGTAAAGTCTGAAAGTATACCCCCCTTCAAAGTATACCCAGGTAGATTTTGGGAGCTCCCAGAATCTACCCGGGTATACTCTGAAGGGGGGTAGATTTTGGCACCTTACACCGGGTCCTACTCAGGTCCCACCCGAAACGAGTACCCGAGTTACCCGTCCTAGCCTTATCTTCTGGTTTCATCAGATATGAAGTTGTGCTGACAGTGTTACTTTATAAAGAATATATTGAAGATTAAAATGTCATGTGTTTGTTTAGGGAGAAGATGTTTCTCTGGGTATTTGGCTTGCAGCAGTCGGTCCACACTATCAGCAGGTAGGTCTCTGGAATGTCTAGTGTCAGGGAGTACATGGTGAATTATCCATACATATCCACAAAGCAATTGCTGTGATGCAGCGTGGTTACTCCAGTGTAGCAATGTTTATGCAAACAGAACCAAGCTCAGTACAATCATCTGTTTTAAGACATTTCTGGATAAATGCATCATTGATGCAGATTAAAGTCGCTTTGTACATTCAGACATTGCAAACAAGATTGCCTGGTGGACAGGGTTTCCAAGTTAGCAGGGTTACATTATTAGATTTGATTCTGTAAGATATGCATTTTCTTGACTTCCAATGAGCATTATCTTCCAATCTGTGTCCTCTAGGCTTTCGCATGGCAGTGTTCCAAGGAGTGTGAGGAGGGTTCCTATGTACTGCCGGAACTGAGTGTGGAGGAGATACGGCTCCACTGGGACAGGAAGCAGCAGTGTGGAGATCCCTGTGTGACATGTAACTTAGGAACAGGGGAGACAATGCTAGACTAGTCTTAGATGTTCCTATGTACTGCAGGAACTGAGAGTGGAGGAGATACAGCTCTACTGGGACAGGAAGCAGCAGTGTGGAGTGAGGAGATCCCTGTGTGACGAGTAACTTAGGAACAGGGGAGACAACTCTAGACTAGTCTTAGATGTTCCTATGTACTGCCGGAACTGAGAGTGGAGGAGATACAGCTCTACTGGGACAGGAAGCAGCAGTGTGGAGTGAGGAGATCCCTGTGTGACGTGTAACTTAGGAACAGGGGAGACAACTCTAGACTAGTCTTAGATGTTCCTATGTACTGCCGGAACTGAGTGTGAAGGAGATTCGGCTCTACTGGGACAGTAAGCAGCAGTGTGGAGTGTGGAGATCCCTGTGTAACTAAAGTACAGGGGAGACAACTCTAGACTAGTCTTAGATGTTCCTATGTACTGCCGGAACTGAGTGTGAAGGAGATTCGGCTCTATTGGGAAAGGAAGCAGCAGTGTGGAGTGTGGAGATCCCTGTGTAACTAAAGTACAGGGGAGACAACTCTAGACTAGTCTTAGATGTTCCTATGTACTGCCGAAACTGAGTGTGAAGGAGATTCGGCTCTACTGGGACAGGAAGCAGCAGTGTGGAGTGTGGAGATCCCTGTGTAACTAAAGTACAGGGGAGACAACTCTAGACTAGTCTTAGATGTTCCTATGTACTGATGGAACTGAGTGTGGAGGAGATACAAAACAGGAACCAACAGTGTGGAGAACCCTTTGTAACTTCTCACTTAGGAACAGGGGAGACCACTATCTACTTTCTTAGTGGTGCTCCAGATGAGGATGATTGATCAAGGAAAAATCAAAAGTGCTTACACCACAGACTGTTGGCTGACCTTGTATCATTATGACCCAGTTTTCGGGACCAGTGCTCTCACAATATGATGCTGGTTACTGTAAACAGGGAATTTTTTGCGACCGTTTTATCATTGCGAGTTTTGCGAACGAGACTCAATTGCAAAAATTAAAAACGCAAAAATAAGTATAAATAATACATACATACTTTATTCATTGCAACACGTCATCAAATGTTGAAATCACCAATCAGAACCACAAGTTACTCTATAGGTTTAATAACACAAATGAATGCAGAACGGTCACACAGTGCATCACAAATGACCGTGTAAACAGACCAATTAGTGTCACTGTTAACTCACAGTAATCATGCCTTCTCCCAACCTCGCTTGATTGCGCCAGTGTCCTTTGCAATTTGCTTACTTACTTACTTTGGAGATTTAACGTGTGCTTTCTGACTGATGCGTATTTCGCAATTTGATTTAAATCCTTCTTATATATTTTGCATTCAAACTCACAGTCATGACACTGAGTTGAGTCAATTATCAATTATTAACTTTCCGGCCAACTCAGATTAACTAGCTTCGGAGAGAAGCTGTCTATTGTTTAGTAATCGAGGGGTCATCTCAACACGGCAACTCGCAAAAATATCTCGTCGCAGTATTGTCTTTGGTGTGGTATTCGCAATATTTTAACGGCGCAGAAATAAAGCTGTTGATAGTGAGTCATCGTACCCAAAAGCCATGGTTAGCCGGAATATCGCTGACTGTGACATAGTACCTACATTGATTATAATTATAAAAACAGAAAAAAGTAATTGTGCTTCATATAAAGGGGTGTAAATGTTATGTTATTGAAAATAACATCATAAAATTTGGTCATTCGTCTGATCAATGCTTTATCATAACACATTTATTGACATAGGAGACAGAGCAAGACCACCTACAAGAGGGGTGGTGTTACAACTCAATTAACAATGTCAATTTCAGGTGTGACCATTTTTGGGGGTGATACAGGCAACTCACCCCCAAACTGACACCTTTAGCCATGCTTGCATAATTCAATGTTATCTCCTGGACAGCTGTATACCCTCGCACGACCATCAGAGTTCTCCAGATGAAACCCGGACTCACCTGCATACTTGATATCATCCCAGATTTGTCTTCTGAACCTCAGATGCTGTCAACACCAACCTAGGTGTGCCTGCAGTGACATGGAAGCAGAATTGGGCGTATCGCTGGACGTTGGGGATGAAATTGCGAAACAGAGTCGAGGAGATGTCTTCAAGAATATATATGGAAAGATGCATTACTTAATTTCATTGAACTCAATATGAAGCACAGTTACTTTTTTCTGTTGATATATTAAAGGTTGTAAACACATAAGCTCCACACAAGCTCCGCACAAGCACCATCTGTCACAAGTGATTCATACAAAGGCACTTTCAATATTTTATTCCCGCATAAAAACACTACATATAATTCTGTAAAAAGGCAACCACACATCAAACATACATATAACACTGTAACCATGATAACAAGTTACCATCCAATGTCTCCTTGACTTCACCCAAAATTTGTAATTATGATTACAGCTGTTTGCTTTACCAAATGTTTACCTGTACCAAATTATTATTGAATCTGATGTGAACATCGCATGAACACACTATAATTCTTATATATATATAAATATATTATGAATTACATATATTATGCAAAAACATCAACCAAGAGGTGTCCTACAACAAAACCCAGGGTGAAACATGTTGATTACTATATTACAAGCTTAAAGGGAGATTTGTTATATATACTCAACACAACAAGTTAAGGGTCACTAGTAGTTTCGTAAACTGATATGGATGTAGTGTCATGCATGAGATTATGATACTGCAATTCAATCAAGAATAATATGCTGATTGAAGTTGAGCAAGGCCAACCTTATCATTTTTCATGCAGTCACAGTATCACTGTTAATGGCATTTTAAAAACTGAAAGACAGTAGGTTTAGTGGAAGCTAGGTCATCTCAGGTGGAAAGCCAATCTGTTGCAGTCTGATCTTTGATATGTCATTTCTATCTTTTTCAATGGCTTCAAAGTAATTTTGTAACCATTTCAACCTCAATAAAACATTCATTGCTCCAAAATATAGTGACAGGTTGCCCTAACTCTTTTTATTTTTGACGTACTCTATTTTCGAAAGTTAAGATGGCATTGCTGATATTTCGAGGGATGAGTGAATCAAAACTCAAATTCTACTTCATTCCAGTTGGTGATAGCTTCAACAATAGAATTCAGCTACAAAGAAAACAAATCCTTGATAAAAGGCTTCTGAGTGACGTTACCTATTCTTGAACACCTGATTGGTTGGTACTGTAGCAGGGTTTTCGTGAATGAACAGACGGGTTTCGGTGCAAAGTTCTCAACATAACTCTTGCAGGTCAGCATTATAACTTAAAAAATAACTGAAAGTTTGAAAGCGACATACAAAATATGAATATTTGTCAAATTAGAGTGTTCACACTAATTTACTCTTCCTCTTCATCATACACGGACACCAAAACTCTGACAACAGAATGTTCTGACAAGTGTACAGTGCTTCACATGAACTCAATGTTGACAGGCTGAAAGCCTGCATTCTCAAGTTGCCAGCTTAAATGACGTCATACCTCTCATTATAATGTGACAAATCAATATCATATACGTCTGTTTCGAAAATAGGTGTCGTTCGAAAATTTGGTGCTTGATGTTATATATTGTACAAAATAAGTTAGGCAAACCTGTCTCTATCACTATATTTTGGAGAAATGAATGCTTTATATATATGGTCCACCAGTATAGTAGGTGCTTGCTATGTCAAGTTGGTTTAATACATGTCATGTTTTTTTATTTCTCAGAATAGATCATTTAAAACCTACATAAGTTGTAAGCCAGAGGTTTCAAATGTTAAAATTTCTCCATATGAAATACTCAATAACGCTCACAAATCTGAAAACACATGTTGATCTACAGTGTAGTAATAATTACACAGAGTTTCCTAATCATAAATTTATAAGAATAAAAATTGTATTATGCAAGCATAATAATCATTTTATGAACGTTCATACTCAAACTGAAAGTCAATTCTTAAATGTAAATTCTCAAAATGGATACAATGGGAAAGGTACCTGTTTTCTTCAGTTTTGAAGAATATGCATAACATGATACATATTGTCTCCATAAAAAATTCTTTCTACAAATGGCCAGAAAGTAGTGTTGGTGAACTAATGCCATAGGAAACAGATTGATGATGTTCAATGTATGCAGAATTTGCAACAATGAATCCGTAAGTGCCATCGCATCTGTCACTGATGAAGCAAGTGATACAGAATAGCTTCACTGCAATATGTATAATCACCTCCATGATTGAACTTTAAACATAACATAGCTAAATAACAATGAAGGAAGAAGTGTGGTTTATTGTCATGATAAAACGTTGTTCTATCATGATGTCATTTCTGGAGATTCGAACATGCGCTTGCAACTTGATGCCGTTGTATATTGGACGACTTTAATTTTTGTGAGGGTAGTGTCTAGTGAGTTGTTCCCCATCGTTGAAGCTGGGCAATGTAGATAAATGTGATGGCTGAACAATCACATCCAAAAGCGGGAGAGATATGACAATCGGTATTGGGAGAAAAGGTACAGTCAATTGAGAATATGGGAAATATCCTCCTGTGCATAAAATGGACTTGTCTGACATTGCCAAGGTCGGATTCTATTGATTCTATATTATGTTATCATCCATAAAGAGGCTGTAAATAAACAACTTGTGGTCGTTAATCGTACAATATAACACTGCAAGGAGCTGTGCCCCTCATGGTTTATTCTCCTTGCAGTGTTTTATTGTATGATAAACGACCACAAGCTGTTTATTTCTTAAATCTGTTACCATAATACCCAAAACCCAATCCATAATACCTGACATACTTTCCATTTTATATATATATACAAGACTTACCATATTCAACGTAATAAGCGGCCAGGGTGCTCTCAAAATTAGAAATATGGAGCTCTTATAAGAATATAATTTTGTAGAGAGAGAAAAAAAGAAAAGATTTGAAAGATTGTAAATTTCATAGTTTATGCTGACAGCCTGAAATGATACAAAAGAAAAGTATGTGCATATCTAACACAACAGATATATTTTCCAGAATTTTATTGCCCATAATTATTGGTGTATTTAACACAAGAGTGTGTATTATACACGAACAAATAAGTCTTGTGTACATCAATCGGAAGGGGTGCTAATTGGGATTGTTCACTAGCCAATATATTAGCAAACATTGCTGTGGGCGCTTATTATGTCGAATACGGTTGTCCCTTACGACAACCAAACTAATAACTCTGTAAATATCCATCACTGGTGCTATTAGCCCAAGGATCATAATGAGAGAGATTTGAACATAATCAACAGATGCTGGCATAGCTAAGGGGTGCATTCCTCACTGTAAATTGTAGTGCCTTATATAACTGGACTGCTGAGGTTTGAAGCCATTTTGGGCAAAATTTCAGCCATTTCACAGCAGGGGACACATTACACCAACATGGGGAATGAGACCCATGTCTTCAGCATGACACAAACTTTTGAACCACTTAGCCACCCTATCACCCCCTTTAATATGGTGAAAGCTTATCGAGTTTTGTTAAGGACCAGTTGGTTAAAAACAAGATTTTTGTGATTTACGATAAATAATTTATCCTTTTCTCAACTCTTGTCAAACGATGTATTCCATTACATAAAAGAAATTCAAATGCACTTGTGTTTTGCCATTTCACTGTTTGGATTTCATTTATAGAGAACTATTGAAAATATAACAATAAATATAATCTGTTGTTGATTTCCATAATGATTTATGTACATTTGAATATAACAATCACAAATTAATCATGGTTAACTCTCATGTAATATAAACAATATGAGAATAAATAATATACATGTATAAGGACAATATGTGTTGTTTGACACGTTGGAATGTTAGTTTAAAGAGAAACAATGTCCAGGCAACAGAGATGGCATCACTTAGTAACCCCAGGCAACAGTCTTGGACAAAATGGCAAAAGGCTGGGTCTGAAATCCCCATCCAACCACCAAAAAAACAAAACATTGTTGCTAGGTTTCATTTCAGGTTAATTTCACAGCAATCATTATTCTTTTTTAAATTATAGTTTCAATAGTTAGGGAAGTCATCCATCATTACACTCAATCTGGTACCATGGTTACAATCATTCTGTGTACAGAACTTATTACTATTTTCTGATATTGTTGTTGTAAGGCAATACAAGGCACTGTACCATAATGCAGTCCTCGTATAGTCTTATCACTGTATGTACACTTGTAGCTAAGACGACAATATCCACCAGCTGTTCACAACCATTGGGCCTGTACAGTGTGTAGTACCATAAGCTGGGTGAATTAATGTAAAATTTGTTCAAAAATATTTATGGAGTAAATAATGGCGCTGAGAATGATATTTGTTCAGTGCAAATAATATGAGGATACAATTTGTCAGTATGAAAATCCTCATTTGAAAACAAAACAACTTTTTTTTCATTCTAAATATTATGCCTTGAAAATTATGTCGTGTAGAATGTCAGAACATATTTAGAAAAAGTATCTAGTCAAGCTTAAGAATGTAGGAATTTATGCATAAGGCGTGGAAATGAACACATTTCTTAACTATAACAATTTTAAATTAAACAATGATCTGAAATTAATCATAATTGGCAAGAATTATTTATGCAAAAAATCAACAATGAAGAAAACCTGTAAAAATATACAAACATTGCTAAAAACTACTGAAAAAAAGAAAACATCACAACAACATGAACAAAAACATATGTTCAAATCAGATTTGACTCATTCTGTAAGAGAAGGAAGTGGCAGATATCTCGTCATTTTGTCTTTACATAGAATCTTTTGGAACCATGACGAGAGGACCATAGTAACAGCTTAACAACTTGAATCTCAAAGGACAAGGTGTGATTAGGGGTCTTTTGGACCCTGTAGTTCACTAAACATGCAGAAAAAATTCAGAAATTGTCATGCAAGTTCTTTGATGTCTTCCAACAAATGAGAATTGGACCACATACATGTAGTTGAATATTTTTCTAAGGTATGAAAAAAAGTCCTGTTCATTTTCACCACACTTTGGTACTTAATCATGCCTCTCGGCTCTCTGTCAACATTAAAAATGCCATTTTAGTGAGTGAGTGAATACGGTTTTGTGTCACTTTTAGCAATATTCCAGTTATATCATGGGGGGAAGACACCAGAAATGGGCTTCACAAGTTGTACCCATGTACATCGAACCCAGGCCATAGGCGTGATGAGTGAACGCTTTAACCACTAGGCTACCCCACTGCCCCCGCCATTTTAGAGGCCAAAAGGCCCTTACCATACCTTGTCCTCGCATAGCCTTTACATTCTTTGACAAAACGTGGGCTGTGTAACTTCACTGTTGGGACAAAAGTCATCATAGCGTTACAGAGTTTGACTTACTGTTTAAAAGGCAAATTTTGGTTTGAAAATTATTTTTTTACAACTCAGTCATCCCTAAAAATTGAAGAAAAAAATTATCTGAAAGAAACATTCCAACACATGCTGACCCGAATAAATTGTTTATCATAACTGCAAGAGTTTCATTTTTCAGCATGACATACATAACATGTACATGTGTTTTGTTGACCTTTCTCCAATAAGAAATGCAAATTAGAAAAGAGTCATACTTTGTACAATGTTCTATTTTGTATTTTTGTCCCAACGTTATTTAGATTATCGTTAAGTCGTCATTACTTCACGATCTTGTCTGCACTATATTCTCCTATCATATAGGAGGAAATTCGTATATACAAGAATGTGAAATGTTGTTAACACAGTTGTCCGATCTTCCAATCACTTCACACATGATATTGACGAAATGAAAGTAAAGAATATTGATTTAAATTTTGAATAAACTTAATAAAATACATTACAAACATAAGTCCACATATACAATGAACACTTTTTATAACCAGACAGTGTAATTACATGATTAGTTTGCATACTTCAGTACAAATTTGTTTACATGGTATTTCCGGTGTTACATGCTCACAGTAATGTCTTTGTGTTGGCGAAAACAACATCAAAACTCTTTAACCCTGTGTATAAGAAGACCCCCCCCCCCCCCTCCCAATGAAAGCCCCGTAATTCTAGGTATGAAAAAATCACCTTGTACACAGCAATATATGGTATATTGTTTTCATCTAACTAAAAAAAAGCCACCTATCAAAAGAAAAGATAAAATCAACAGAACTGCACACATAATTGGAAATTCTTAACAAAATCAACACTGCAAAAAGCTCTCTTTCCATCAGTAATGAAATAGGACAACTTGCCTGATGGCCAGTGTCAATGGAAGATGCTAATACTGTCAACACAAATGTCTTGGAAGCAAATAGTAAACAGCCAGGCAGTTTGTTGTGAACCTAGCTTATATCAAGTCAATATAAGACCTTTGTCAACAACAATATACATGGACATAGTGTAACACAATGTGAACACTCTGTAACAGGATAACAACACAATAGTGATACTGGTACCTAATATGCAAGGTGTGTTAAATATCAATGAACAAGTAGGAACATGATGAAGGCACTTTATCCTGATTACAATCCCAAGGCTAGAGAGGAAATCGAGCCTGCAAGAGTGTGTGTTGGTTTCAGGGCTGAGAGTGTTAGGGACATGAGTTTTGGCTAGTAATTTTTCATCCATAAACAATAGTCCCCTTAGGTATGTCGCTTCTTGTTGAACAATATTGCCAAAGCCTATTTGCATAATAATAACATGAAATGGCACAATAACTAATTATTAGATTTTCATCTAAATACTGAAAATAGTGCCTGCCTTAAAATTGAGCATTGCTACTCAAATGTTTTCTGCATAAATACTGAAGGCCGAAGTATTAACAAATATGAAACAAGTGACTAACTATCCACAATGTTTCTAAGTCTTCACTGGAGAGCGAACGTTGGTGGTTCTATCCCCAGCAGTGTCCTTCTGAAAGACTTTAAAAGATCTGGTGCCCCTGCCAAGATATTGCTGGCGGCGTGAAACCATACTCACTCACTTAAAAGATAGTTATTGTCGTTACCCTGCCTGTCGTTTGGCATTAAGAGGCTAAAACAAGGACTGGTCAGTTCCAGATCCAGGTCAGTGTACTGTGGGTATCCATGGTACACTGTGGGATGGTACCTCAGAGGGATGGATACACAACAGATTCAAGTTACTTTACACAACGTTTCAACTCCGAGCCTCATAAACCTTTGAAGGAGAATAATGAGTCTAATACCATCCAGTTTGTTTAAATGTTTCACACACAAAAATCCTAAAGATTTGAACAAAATATGATTTCATCATAAGGAGAACAATACATGCCAAAGAAAAGCTTCCTCAGTCTAGCAACTTCGGAGATGTGTATAGAGAAAACACTGTATTTTGAGGGAATTTAATATTACAGCACATTTTGAGCAGAAACTGTGGATCATCCGCCATAAATAGTTTTATAAATAGCCATACTGAAAATCATATTCAAACATGTTGATCAATTTCAGGAGTCATTAATGGTTCTGCGGTTTTTGAGGGAAAGCTGTTACAGTGTAAGGAAAGCTGTTACAGTGTGAGGAAAGCTGTTAAAGTGTGAGGAAATGCATTTTGAGAGAATTTAGGAGCATGGTCAAATGAAGGTCAAAATTTATAATGTATCAGAAACAAATCTGGAATGTTTTGAGCCCAACGACTAACTACACATAAATCAAATATTAATACATTTTGAAACAAAAGGTTGAGTTATGGCCGCAAGATGTCAAATAAAGGTATTGTCGTGAAAAAACATATATTTTGAGGCCAACTACCTATTACACATCAATAATTATTATAACATTTTGAAACAAAACATTCAGTAATGGCCACTAGAGGTTTCAGCTTTCAGTACGGCAAAGTACAGAGGTCAAATAAAGGTCATGTCGTAAAAATCGGAACATATCTGTTGAGCTCCACCACTAAGTACACACACTAAATTTCATTCAGTTGAACAAAAATGGCTGAGAAATGGCCAGAAAGAAGTTTTTCACTATAGCTACTGTGGTGGGCATATGGACATTCGGATTCATTCAACAAGAAGAAATTAGGGGGTTTGTGGAAACAAGTATGTACAGTTTCATTCTCATCAGTTCCGTGGTTTCTGATGTTTAGGGCAGACATTGCACACCTGGTGTAGTTTATTTTTAAACAAACTGTCCAAAGCATCTGTGTACCAACTGTTGATAGATGTTTTTCCAATACGCATGAATGTTTGTCATAAGTAAGAAAGAAGGCCACCATGTGATAATTTTGTCTGCAGGAAAATAAGATTATGTGAGGCAGTGTCTTTGGTACTGTAGAGAGGCAGGCTCAGATGAAAGCCTAATAATTCATTTATTAAAGCCAAATATAAATAATTTCATTTTTATATGAATATTTTATCTTCAATACAATATATAAAATGTTCCCACCCTCTCCTTCTACTTGCATTGTTGACCTGCCCTTCCCGACCTTACAATAACTGAACAATACCGAACTACTAACAAATGATACTACCAGTTATCAATGCTGTTTTTTGCCCGTCCAGCATATAGTGACATGGTTACCGAAGACATAAAACACGTCCCACAGATGCCTCTTTAAAGTGCAATTATGCATGGGCATCCATCTGAATGTAAACGAGTGAGTGAGTGAGTGAGTGAGTGAGTGAGTGAGTGAGTTGGGTTTAACGCCGCTTTTAACAGTATTCCAGTTATATCACGGCATGTCAGCTTAATGTGGGAGGAAAGCCCGAAGTGATGCAGGTCTCAGACGTTTACCACTTCGGTGAAACCCACAAGCACGGGTATGGTGCTGACAAACCTAGAAACATAATCAGGGCGAACCGGGATTCGAACCCACAATCATAGGTTTCTGGCGTGCCCAAGGGACGTAACTCTGCACAGCGAATCACGGCCCCTTAGACGACGGGGCCACCCGTGCCCCCTGAATGTAAACGAAGTCCAGGAATGTTTTCAGTGAACATGTACATGAACAAACATACATCACACGTGTGTTTACTGAACATGCAGAGGTTGAATACAAAACTATGAATCCATCACTTGGTAAGGCAAGCATATTGTCAAACTTCTAATCACATAAAAAACATATGATTCAAACTTCTAATCAATATAAAATTAAAACACAGTATGGTGTGACTGAATTTATGTTCCTAAATTCTATTTCTTTATAGAGTTGGAATAAAAATGAGTATGAAATATAATAATACATATAACAGTATAATTTGACAGAACGTATTTATCATCTCTCCCGATTGCACTAATGATGATGTTTATTAATAAGCATGTCAATAGTTTCAATATATATCATTATCTCCAATGAATTGCATGCCAATTATTCAGTATTTTAGCTTGTCAATACCGTCATACCTTGCTGAGAACAGAGCAAGTTGGGTTTAACACTTTGAAAATGGTATCAGTTACATAACTGCATCACTGTTGTGTTGCCAGAGTGATGCCAGAGGGATACCTTGTACACCACTAGCACAGGTAGGATGCGTACACAATCTGGGATTTGAACCCATGACAAAGGGGAGCAGCTTTACATGGGTGCCTTGGATCAGTCCACCAACATATAGACCTGATGATGTTTTAAACCACGTGGCAATCCATGCTGGGAACATATCATACCAAATATTATGCATATGAAGTCGAACCCCATTGTCTTGAACTTCTGGGACCTGACAAATAGTTAGGCATATCTTGGGTTTGACACATCCGACTCAGCCTTACTACCATCTGACTAGGCCATCAGACAACAGACAGAAAAGGATCACATTGCGCACATTATGTTAATAACATTTGTATAATAATGACGATCCCGTGATCACTATTCGTCAGACGTGGGTATTGTCTACATGGTCCATTATACGGGTTAAAATAGTCATACATATAGAAAGAGTTTGCCGAAATGTACTGTGAGTTCGACACAACCGGGGATTTGACACATCCGGGTTAAAATAGTGATACAAATTGAAAGAGTTTGCCGAAATGGACTGTGAGTTCGACACACCCGGGGGATGTGACAAATCCGGGTTAAAATAGTCATACATATTGAAAGAGTTTGCCGAAATGGACTGTGAGTTCGACACACCCGGGGGATTTGACAAATCTGGGTTAAAATAGTCATACATATTGAAAGAGTTTGCCGAAATGGACTGTGAATTCGACACACCCGGGGGATTTGACACATCCGAGTTAAAATAAAGCGTTTGCCGAAATGGACTGTGAGTTCGACACACCCGGGGGATTTGACACATCCGGGTTAAAATAGTCATACATATAGAAAGAGTTTGCCGAAATGGACTGTGAGTTCGACACACCCGGGGGATTTGACACATCCGAGTTAAAATAGTCATACATATAGAGAGCGTTTGCCGATATGGACTGTGAGTTTGACACAACCGGGGATTTGACACATCCAGGTTAAAATAGTGATACAAATTGAAAGAGTTTGCCGAAATGGACAGTAATTCAACATAACTGGGAATTCGACCCATTCACTTTGACACATCCTGGTTACAGTAGAGATACATATAGTAAGAGTTTGCCGAAATGGACTGTGAGTTTGACACAAGTAGGGATTCGACACATCTAAGTCCGAGACAAGGAGGTTCGACTGTACTTGTACTTGGATATCTATGACCGCAGGATCATAGATGTTCAGCTAACTTACCACTATCATGGCAAATGAAAAATAAAACACTGTGCACTCATTATGTATTTTCTGAGATATCATCCTGAGATTATGTTAACTCTCATCCACAACAAATTCGGAACAAGAAGAAATATAAAAATATTATCTTTTCACATCCATGTCATCAAGTTTCAAAACTATTATCTATTATTAAATTTTTTGAACTGAAATATAAACATGAGAAATCACATAAAATGTGAAGAAATACAGTAAACAAAATAGTGATAATCATGATTATTGGGAGCCCTGATATCAAAGTGATCAATCTTGATCAATATTAAAATAAAAACAATAATCCAACAATCTAAACAGTTTCTCTACTTTTCTCAGTCTTGCTTGGTTCCTCAGTTAACTCATTCTTTGCTTTATTTACGATTGGATTCTGAGCGTAAAGATAGATGGAGGCACTAACTACAAATATAGCTGCCACCGTGTATACATCGACCGGAATGTTGAAAATAAACCAACATAAAATAGCAGTGAACATGATTTCTAAGGCACTTGCAAATGTTTTCAAAATACAATTCAATGATCGAAGAAACAAACTTGTGACGATGCCACAAGCCGCAGCATTGAACACAATTGCTATAACACCTGGCCGTGAAAAAATGGCCATCACATCGTCGACTGAAAAAACACTTGCTAGGTCTCCACGGAAACCGAGCACAAAGATGTTGCATATGATAGAGTTTACATACATGAAAATGTTCTGCATCATAAGATGCACATCACAGCCTTTGTCCTTGAGTAAGTATTCGTTATACACCCCAGCGAACACGGAGCAGAACACCTGTAGCATGATGAACAGCAGGTGAATGTCCAACAGTTTGTCAAAGCTGAGGAACGATGGGCCTACTGTGCTGGGAGATTCCGTGGAACCGGTTTTGGTGCCGCTGCCGTGATGGTTTAGTTCCTTTATAATGCATCCAAATGTGAGGAGAATGAGAGACGCCCATTGTATTCGGCTCAGCTGTTTACGGAATAGAATCTAGAGAAAGAAACAAAGGCAATTCTGAATGGTGTGAAAATGCATGGCTTTGTCAAATGGAGGCAATGAGAGAGCATTGCTATTCATCTCTCTTTGAAAAGAAAACAAATAGCACATGTGGTAGCCAGGATATACCTGGAAGAGAATCCTGTGATGACCAACACCTAGAATAAAACTCCAGTGGTAAGTAAGACTCACCTAGAATAAAACACCAGTGATGAGTAACACTCGCCTAGAATAAAACACCAGTGGTGACCAAGACTCACCTAGAATAAAACACCAGTGGTGACCAAGACCTGGAATAAAACACCAGTGGTGACCAAGACACACCTAGAATAAAACACCAGTGATGACCTAGAACTGGAATAAAACACCTGTGGTAAGTAAGACTCACCTAGAATACAACACCAGTGATGAATAAGACTCGCTTAGAATAAAACACCAGTGATGAGTAAGACTCGCTTAGAATAAAACACCAGTGATGAGTAAGACTCACCTAGAATAAAACACCAGTGGTGACCAAGACTCACCTACAATAAAACACCAGTGATGAGTAAAACCTAGAATATAACACCAGTAGTAAGTAAGACTCACCTAGAATAAAACTCCAGTGGTAAGACTCACCTAGAATAAAACACCAGTGGTGACCAAGACTCACCTAGAATAAAACACCAGTAATGAGTGAGACCCACCTACAATAAAACACCAGTGATGAGTAAGACCCACCTACAATAAAACACCAGTGATGAGTAAGACCCATCTAAAATAAAACACCAGTGATGAGTAAGACCCATCTAAAATAAAACACCAGTGATGAGTAAGATCCACCTACAATAAAACACCAGTGATGAGTAAGACCCATCTAAAATATAACACCAGTGATGAGTAAGACTCATCTAGAATAAAACACTGTGATGAGTAAGACCCATCTAAAATAAAACACCAGTGATGAGTAAGATCCACCTACAATAAAACACCAGTGATGAGTAAGACCCATCTACAATAAAACACCAGTGATGAGAAAGACTCATCTAGAATAAAACACCTGTGATGAGTAAGACCCACCTAGAATAAAATACCTGTGGTGACCAAGACCTGGAATGAAACCCCTGTGGGGACCAAGACTCACCTGGAAGAAAACCCCTGTGATGACAACTCTGAACTGTAGGAGCAGGTAGTATGTGGTTGGGTCATAGGCAGCGAGGTTCACAAACTGAAGGTTGTTGTACAAACAGTAGAGAAACGCTGGCACGAAGTACAGTCCTAAAACTGGGAGACAAACACAACTATGGTCAAAGTTAATTCTGTGTGTTACAAATCTTAGGTCATTAATTAAACTAAATCAATGAAATAATCATGATAATGGGTGAAATCTGGGATATTTTTTAAAAGAAAAATTTGGCATCATGGAAAGTATATTGTCCCTCCAATGATAAGATGTATTGAGGGTGATAACAAGTTGTCAAAACCAAGGTAGGAAAAGTAGAATTTCAATTAAGTAGATATTTTTGGTTTGGTTCCTTGAAACTTCACTTAACAAGAGTTGCTTGTATATATAACAGGACTTATAGCATTACACACATGGACGTTTCTATCAAACATATTTTGTTATTCCAAAAATGTAAAAAAGAACATAAATTTCAAACATGGCTCTTCAAGAAGGCTTTCACCACAACTTGACCACATCAAGTACCCCACCTACCCTGTCTATGTTTGATGATGTCAGCCTTCAGTGTAGTACAGGAATGGCTAGAAACAGAAAGAAATGGCTGTTACCATGGTTACCAGTGACCTGAGGTCAAATAAAGTTTAAACATGCTCCTCATCATCACAGGGGTCAATTAAAACATGCTTTGGTTCCTAACGTTTTGTTATCTGTTTAACACCTGGTGTCATCACTATTAGATTGTGATTCATAAACACATGCTCATGATATAGTCGGAATTGAAAATAGACTCTGACTTTTGGCAGAGATTTCTCATGAAAATGGAAAGGGTTTTGTCCCTTTTATTCATATCAGTACAAAGAATGTAACATGATGTAATGATCTTTGCATTGGAATGATTTTGTGTTTTCTGCCAACAGAAACAAAAGTAATGAAACAAAAAAATAGTGACTGCATATTTAGAAATAAGCTTGTGATGAGAAACATTTAATCTTCGGGAAAGTCACACAGATATAGCAATGGTTCCAAAAGGAGATATTACTTTCCTGATCAGTAAATGGTTGCTTTACGGAAATATTTACCTATAAAATTTACAATCTTACCCTGGCAATTGGCAATTCTGTTTTAGACTACTTTCTACTAAACAAATGTTTAGGTTTTATAAAAAATATATTAAAATATCATTTGTTCTGTTTGTTATTTAAAACCACAATCAACTATATCATAGCCATATGAAGGCAGACTGTAAATACATGACATTCAACAGAGACAAACACTTGACAATTGTTGTTTTTTGTTGTTGTTTTTTTGTTGTTTAAAGCCTCACTCAGCTTTATTCCAGCTATATGATGGTGGTCTATAAATTGTTTGTTTGTTTGTTTGCTGTTTAACACAGCACTCAGAAATATTACAGCTATATGAGAGCGGTCTGCAAGTAATCGAGTCTGGACCAGACAATCCAGTGATTGGCATCCTGAGCATCGATCCACGCAAATGGGACACGCAAATCAATCAAGGCTAACCACCCAATCCATTTAATAGCTTCTTTTGACAAGCATAGGCTGAATCTATTTGTTGTAACCAGACCGCCTCCGTGGTCTAGTGGAAGAGCGTCCACCCAGATAGCGGAAGGCCTGGGTTTGATCCCTGGACACGTCATACCAAAAGATGGTACTTGTTTTTACTCTGTCAGGCGCTTGGCATTAAGGGGCTGAAACAAGGACAGATCGGCTTGGAGTCAGTATACTGTGTCTGAGTGGGGTATTAATGTTAAACTGAGGCATGGTATCTCTGTATCGGCATCAGTCCGGACTAGTACAAGCAGACACACACAGGTGCATGAGCGTCACTATATAAGTGCAATAATGTTGGATGCGACGTTAAACCAAATTTCAGAAATGGGCTTCACACATTGTACCCATGTTGGGAATTGAACCCGGTTCTTAAGTGAACGCTTTAACCACTAGGCTACCTGACTGCCACAAAACCGAATTTCATGTCACCTCACATTTGTTGTAACCAAGCTACAAAAGCGGGTACTGTGAGAGCAATTTGAGCACACATTCACCTGTCGCATCCCCTTTAGAGGATCTATTATATTCAGGGATACAGCTGCTTGTCATGGTTGTCAGTGTAAACATGAAGTCACACATTCTTAAAGGTATAAAATAGTGATTAAAAAAGTATAGGAATTGACATTGGCTTTGCGTGAGTTGTCTGGGGTGTAAAGTTCCGTGAGTGATGGTATTACTGACTCCTTGAGGTACAGGATGAGGGACGTCACCAGCTTGACACACTCAGTCAGGAGAACCACCGTCACTGTGTTGTACTTATAGGTGTTACTGGACGTCTTCGATGCTGTCACCAGGATTGCTAAAATGCAACAAAGAAAAAAGACACTGATTCTAAACACATTCAATTTAATGTCTCATTCTATTTGCAACAGTTCTGTAAAATGGCTGTGGGCACATTGGGGTTTATGGGTAATTGAATAGGAAATTGATGCAATTCAAATTTTGTCTACAGTTGTCTGTGACAATTCAGTTTTGGTGTATGTGTTTCATACATAACCATGATGTTGTTAGTTGTTCAGTTTCATTTTAACCGTCACCGTAAATTCATAAAATGTGTTGGGGAAAAAATGTCATAATAATGAAAGGGAGACCCTGAATAGTCTACCACGCTTATTCCAACAGTGTAAAGGAAATCAGTAGGGTATGTAACCACATACAAGGAAAAGACAACAGTGAAACATATAGATGTGGAAAAAGTGAACAAAAATAGGGCCTTTCAAACGATTAGTTTTTTCCCCCTGCTAAAAGTGTCTGTGTTCATACAACATGTACAACATTCTTAATAACTCATTTTTCTGATTGTAATTTATTTAAATTTAAATTAATAATGTAATTTTCTGTAAGCTATTATATTCTTTTGCTATTTTCTTTCCTAATTCATAACAACATAAATCCGTATTTTTATCTCATTCAGCCATTCCCGGCCTTTCGACATTTACAGCAAGAGTTAACAGCTTGTTAAATATTTTAGAGATACAAGAATTTTTAAGTCAGGGGGATATAGGAATGGGTGCTGTCTGTCATCCGTCCTTTCGTTCGCCCATCTCATTTTGTTTCCCTAGCATAACTTAGAAACCGTTTAATATTTTATTACTAAACTTTGCACATGTATCAATCACATACTGAAGTGGTGCTTTTTGGTGTTTTGGGTACTTCTAAAAGTACTTTTTGGTTTCCATGGAACAAATAGGGCATAGCACTTTTTGCCGAAGCATATCTCAGAAACCATTTGATATTTCATTTTGAGTCTTTGCATATATATAAAACACATGTGCCAGAACTTGTGATTTTTTATATTTTCGGTATTTCTGAAAAAAATATTTTTGTGCTTTTCTTCAGCAATAAACCGGCCTTAGACTCAAATATGCGTAGCATTCGTTTCTGGAGCATAGTTCTTAAATATTTTATTATGAAACTTGGCATATATATCAAACATATGCTGAACTGGTGCCTGTTGCTGTTTCCTTGGCAACAAGTTGGACTTAACCCAAATACATGTTACTTTCATTACCAGAGCATAACTTAAAAAAGCAGATGGGTTGTAGTGTTCATTTCTGGATCATACATCCATACAAACCACAATTTACAATTTGCCTACTTCCTGCTTCCCCGCAGACTTTAATCATTTCTTTAGTGCGTGCCATTAGGCCATTCATGAAAACTTCCAGTGAACTTGTCAAGGCTGATGCCGTAATGTTTTTGTTCTAGAGATACACACGCCCTTTTTTCGTGTATTTTCACTACTATACGAACAAATGAAATTTCAATGTGCCCCATGGCAGGGATAATGATAACATTGTTTTCTTGTAAATTTAATCAGATGAACAAACAGTTTGCCGTCATGTTGATGCAACGCATCAAACGTTTTCTTGTATATAAGTTTTTATTTGTTTGTATGATGCATGTTTGGAAAGCTTCTACGACATTACTTAAACTAGCCAAGTTGTATTTACCTCTAGGCTGTCTAGTTTCTACTTTTGATATACTATCGTACCTATTCTACTTTATGGTTGTGGAGTTTGGTGCGATGAGAAAGGAGATACAACAGATCGTGTACATCTAAAGTTCCTAAAAATGGCCCCTGGTTTAAAATTTATCACACTCACTGATATCACGAACATTGAATTGGGTAGAGAACCACTTAGCCTTAAAATTGCTTAACATGCTATATCCTACTGGTGCAAGTTCGTGAGAAGATATTATACAAAGGGATCACTAATTTTAGTTTGTGATAACCATAGTTCTCTTTAAGCATATTTGCAGCATATATACAGCACACGGTCAGGACAAAAAAATAAGTCTTATATCCGTCTGTTTGTTATAAGCGTGTTCCTTATAAACTGTATCTCGATACTGCATATGTAACATTTTGTCCAGAAAACCCAGTCATTAGTCTGAGAATAGAGTCCATAGACTCACTCATAAAGGTAAAGAAGGACAACTGACTTATACCCATCAACATGACATTGACTTCTGTGTGAGAAAATAATAAGAAACAAACATGTTTACGTACTGTATTATTGTTTTCACATCCAAACTATGAAAGCATGTTATATTCAAGACATTCAACAGAGACAAACACTTGACAATTGTTTGTTTTGTTTTTTATTGTTAACGCCGCACTCAGCTATATGATGGTGGTTTTCAATTGTTTGTTTGTTGTTAAACACTGCACTCAGCAATATTTCAGCTATATGCATGATAAGACGGCGGTCTCTAAGTAATCAAGTCTGGGTCAGACAATCCAGTGATTGACATCATGAGCATCAATCCACGCAATTGGGATCAATGACATGTATCAACCAAGTCAGCAAGCCTGATAACCCGATCCCCTTAGTCGCCCCTTACGACAAGCATAGTCGCCTTTCATGGCAAGCTTGTGTTGCTGAAGACCTGTTCTACCCCGGATCTTCACGGGCTGGTCTATAAATAATCAAGTCTGGACCAGACAATTCAGTAATTGATATTATGAGCATCAATACAAACAATTGGGATACGATGACATGCATGACTTGTGTCATGGTGCCTGTTATTCACTGTTGCCGCCACATGTTTGACCCATTGTATTGCCTTTCTTATTGTAATCCTGTGTGTTTTAACATAATTTGTTGCTTGTGCATTGTCCTTGTGCGGTTATTTTCTGATTTTACAATTTAATCCTGTAATTTCAGGGTTCACCATAGTTCAGTTTGGGAATCAACCATAACATATATGTCACAGATCTCGGGCTGGGACAGGTCAAAATTTACTACCCAGGTTCCCACCTCCCTATTACCCGGACCCAGCCGACCCGAGTACCTGAGTTATCCGTCCCTGCCCTACACAGATTGATTTGTGTAGAAGTTCTGGGGTCTGCTTTGCCCATTGTGTTATAGGTCACTGCTAGATCCAGGTGTTCCAAGAAATCAATAACCCATTCAAGATAAAACATATTCAACACAGACGCACACACAAGTATGGATCAGTATGATTTCTGAAAATTTGGGAAATTATTATCATTGAGAACTTGAGTTACTTGGTTTTGTTTGTGAGTACTGCACTTCATCACATGCACTTTTACAGGTTTCAATTAGCACAGAGGATTGAACTCCAGCTGCCAGCTTGAACTTTGAAGCCAGGCTAATGACTTTATCCCATTAGCCAACACTTTACCACGGCACGGGTGCCATCATGAGAAATAATTAGTGATTGTTTACCAACTGATTAGCACCCGATTTTGTACCTACATGCTAGTGTATGAAAGAAGTGCCCATGGCAGGTAAATCTCGTGTTGGGCCCATAGTTTCAATTGTAAGGGTCCTCATGGTCTGCAGTAAAGTTACGTGACACAATTTATTTGTCCCAATAAGCTGCAGTTTTTAAAATGAGGGCCTGAAGAGTTTGGTCAGGACCTGATGCTTCTAAAGTATGTGGGTCCAAAGCCAGCCAGACAGTTTATTTTATTTCAAACACTGCTTGATCCTACATGAAACTAGAAACTTTATAGACATGGACATTCCTCAAAGTTATTTAGATTAATTTCGTTGAGATAACCAGGGTTTTACACGACACAAAAATGTGCATCCAGTTCGCACACATGTTGAGAATGGATGCAGGAAAAAGTATACTGCATTCTGAAGGATGCACAATAATATTCATTGTACCCACAGCGCGTCAAGAGCAATTATGTGCATCTGTCGTTTCATCAATCAATAATGACTGTCCACATGATCATTGATTCATTCCAGGCTCTAATGTAATTATCCAAATGTACAGTACACTATACCATTTCATTACATTGGCTGCAGAGACCCTTAAAATACATTATTGGGGGTCCCCTGGATCTCCACTTTTGTAAGTGAAGGTAAAACCTTGGATAACAAACACATTCCAAACCACTAAATTGACCCTAAGGATAATGGGGTGCCTAAGCCTATGGATCAAAAAGGGGTGTTTGATCGAAAAGGAGTATCAAAGCCTACTGATCTAAAACGGAGCTTGATCGGTAAGGAGATCCTAGGGGTAATGTAGAATTGGTGGTAGCCTACCTAAACCCTAACACAACTAACCCTAAGGATAAAAAAGGCAGGCAAGACCAGTGAAGCAAGAGGCATAGCCAGCAACCAGAGCCAAATAGCTCTCTATATGCTACGCCTGGTAACCATGGTAACTGCGGTCCTTACCTTGGTGTCTTGTATACATTGGTGAATGCTTATCTACGGAAATGACATGATGCAAACATAGCAGTCCTAGGTGCCACACAGACTTTGATGACAAAGCTGTAGAATGGTACACTATATTATCACGATAGTTAAAGGGAAACAACACTCCAACTTTCAGTGGTCATCTAGTTGGCCCATTTTAAATTAGCCTGCGTAATCATCAGAAGCCAATTAGCACCAGCAACCCAATAAACTGGGTTTCTGACCAGCAAGGTGCCAACTGGAAAACCAAATTGACAGCAAGGGGTAATCCCCTTGAATCCTTGCATTTCACCTTGCAAATTCATCAGCGTGTGTAAATCTGTATGTACAACTACCGTATATGACCGCGTATAAGCCGAATTTTAAGGACCAGAAAAAAGATTCTGTAGAAAGGGGTCGGCTTATCCACGGGATACACTTTCATGAGATTATTTTTAAGATCGTGATCTGTCAGAAACATCGCCTGAATGACGGTCCAATAGATTACAACTTCCCGAAAGTTTGGAAGTTGCCACGACTAGAGCCATTATTGTTATAAATTATCAATAAAGTTATTATTATACACCAATGTTGTCATTATTAAAAAAATGTTATGCATGTTACTACTTCCGATAATAAGTTTTTAATTGAATGTTCAAAGTTTATCGTTCTTCATAAATTCCACAATCTTTACATGTAACAATATATGTATTTCACAGCTATAATATATAATCCCCAGATGAAATCGCCAATAGCTATTATGTACGTTTTGCAAAGTTCATAAATTGATAGTGAACAAATGTCTACCTTTATTGAAAGAGGCAAATAAACAACTGTATCGGCGAGTTATTCCGTTCGCCATTTGCAAAAACATGTGATCAGCTGTTTCCCGTGACGTCACAAACGGTGATCACTGTGATTGCTTCCTGTTGTTTAAAAAGCAACACGGTACACATGGAAATGAGCACTGATAATTACGGGCCGATTGGTATTGTCATGTTGTTTACACAAACATTTTCAAGTTGTGGGTGCTTAGCGATCGTGTTGGGAGTAGGGGCTTAATTCCTTTGTTTTCGAGAGATTAGTTTAATAAACTGGAGAAGCCTGTGAGTAAGTGATGGTCATTCAATGTGTTCATAGTATGATAGTTTATTTAATTCAATTGGATTAACATACAATAGTGGTGTAAAGGGGGTTATAAAAGTTGGTATATATTTACTGACTGACAATCTCATCACGAGTTTGAAACAAAAACGCCATGCTTACGATGCTGAATTCAAACAGCTTCTAGCTGATATATTTTCTCACGGGTTCATAATTCTATATACACCGATTCACAAAATGGCGCTTCGTTGTTGATGGCAACATATAATGATCATTATGAGATTAAAAAAACCCAAAAGAAACGGCTTCCCACATTATGAAAGTGGATGACTGGTTTGTTAAATCTTTATTAGAAATAATAATGACTTTTTCAATATAATTACAACGTTTTTCATCTTATATTTTTTTATATCTGCGAGTACCGGCACATGTCTTGCAGTCAGACTTCGCAGTGTTTTTTGCCTTTCACTTCCTGGTTCGGCTTATCTGTGGGTCATATCATTTTCTCTCGTATTTCAATGGTCATGTTAGCACCTCGGCTTATCTACGGGGTCGGCTTATCCGCAGTCATATACGGTTTGTAGTTTTGTATCCAAAAAAATATGTGTATGTATGAATTTTCTAACAATGACATCCAGTTCACATACTCAACAGTAAAGACCCTTATTTTTCAGGCAAATTGCACATAGTACAACAATTACTACTCCCTTTTTGTCAGATATGTAACACGGTATAACCACCCGTCTGTGTATTTGTCGTCATTCACTTAATGCTCAGTTAATGACTTTATTACAGGTATAATTAGTGGTAGAACTACTCAGATTACATGACAAGGACTGCAAATATCTCAATAACATTCACCGCTGCCTATGAGCATGATGAGGGTGTCCAGGTAATAAAGCACTCACTTCTCACTGCCTGGGGTAATCATTTAAGAATTGACTTTCACTTTGTGCTGAATGAACCTTCATTGAGTGAGGGCCAAACTGTGTGAACGTCGGTGCAAAGACAACATAAGCAAAATTCAGCATGTGTAATAATTAATAGGTATCCAAAGCATATTTAACGGAAAGTAAGTTCTTTTTCAAAAGATGAACAACAAAAAATCAGAAAAAGATATTTTAAAAAATTGGATGCAAATAATTTGTCAGAAGAAGTTGACAATAAATATATAAAAAGCACACCTTTAATGACAGCAGTATGTATTTATCATTTGGCTACTAGTGTTGCTAAGTATGCATGGCATTGGGGCCCTTATTATCTTCCTAAACATTTCTGGCTGCATCGTGGGAAAACTGTGTAGATTACTTTACTTCCTTATTTGAGATCACGAATATGCAGGCCATCTAGCTCAGGTCGATATAGAAAGTTTACTTGGGAAACTGGGGGTAAAATCATAGTCCATTGATAGATGGATAAGGCAATATTAAAAAGATACCAGAAGTAAGTATAAAAGTGTTAATAAATGCCTACTTACAGTAGTCGGAACAATGTCTGATTGGGAATTGTTTTACCGCAGCCCTGGCAAGAACCTGTTAGATACATGTAGGCCTATCAAACAATCAGATCATACGTACACTGAAGTTGACTGAAGCTTTATATTTACTCAAACAGTAGTATAGGTAATGATGGTTCTACCGCAACTCCACTGGAGCCAGATTTATACACCTATACTGCTACTACAGGTGGCATTTTTTATGCCAAAATGACTATGCGATTCAACGATAGTCATGAGATTAAGTTAAATTGACTCTAGCTCACCACCACCTGGAGTCAATGATATAAATTTGTATAGGTAATGATGGTTCTCCCGCAACCCCACTGGAGACGGATTTATATACCTATACTGCTACTACAGGTGCCATTTTTTATGCAAATATGATTATGCAATTCAACGATAGTCATGATTCGTATTAAAAGAAACATCAATATTAATTAATAATGAATAAAATTTACTATAGCCCACGAGGATATTGGAAAGGTGTAGGAGCAATAAAAAAATTAGCCACCGCGGCTAAGGTATCTAAAGATGTGGCCAAGGATTGGTTAAAGAATCAAGCGATGTGGCAAATATACTTACCGGCACCGCGTTATATACAGAGGAAGAAGTTTGATATTTTTACAACGAATGAAGTTCATCAGGCTGACCTCTTGTTTCTTCCCCATGATAAGGTAAGACGCAAAACATATAAATACGCTTTAACAGTAGTGGATGTGGCTAGTCGATACAAAGAGGCTGAGCCATTAACCTCGAAAGATTCAACAGAAGTAGCTAATGCACTGAGCCGCATATATAAACGCGGACCACTAAAATGGCCTAAGCTATTTCAAGTAGATCCCGGTCGCGAGTTTATGGGATCGGTAAACTAAACTGTTAACAAAGCACGATGTCGAAATCAGGCGTGGTGAAAGAGAGGCCCACCGCAGTCAAGCTATCGTCGAAAGATTTAACAGGACATTAGCGGAACGTTTGTTTGGCTATCAGTATGGGATCGAAATGAAATCCGAGCGATTGAAATCAACCGAATGGGTGACACGATTATCAGCCATTATATCAGCGCTGAATAATGAAGTAACGAGATTAATAGGGAAGAAACCATCTGACGCGATTAAAATGAAATATGTGACTTCCGAAATCTTCAGCACCGAGGAGAGGCAAAGAACAAAAACTTCCGGCTAGAGTAAGGGTAAGATATTTATACCAGGCCGGTGAACTCGAAGGAGGCCTACGTCGCGCAACCAATTTGATTTGGTCCCTCAAGACATATAACATTAGTCGATTGGTTTACGAAAGAAGGAGAGCTTATTCTTTATTATCTTAATGATGGACCGGGCAGGGCATTTGTACGAGAAGAGTTGTTCATAGTTCCCAACGGTACGGTTTTACTGCCCTAAGTAACCATAAGCATAGGTAGTTACACCATCATTATCAAACCATCTCTTTGTATCTAAGGGGGATAAGGATGTCTTGTTCATTCTTAATCCATATATCCTATGATTGTAACTTCTTAAAGAGTTCGTCTCGTGTTTGAACGTTCTACCATTGAATAATGATTCTTTATACTGTTCGTGTTTGATATGCTTTTTTACCACATACTTTTTAACACCCTTAGCTTTTCTTATCATTATCAGACTTTTTTTATAGAATACATCTTAGGTCTTAATCCTACATACGCCGCTATAGGGGTCCCAGCACATTCATCCTTCATCTTACCTAATACCTTTTTTTTTACTAAGCTGTGCAGGGGATTATCTTTTGGGTAATCGCTTGTGTCGTACATATCTATTTTTTCTGCCATATCTTTATACACATCCTCGGTTTGTATTTCCATCAACAAAGAATCTGTGTCGGTATATAACACCTCACATCTATCGCCGTATTGCATCTTAACTTCGTTGTAATAAAAGTCATACATTAAGTGTTTTGACAAGTCGAGAATACTCATACCAACGTACACCGGTCTTTTGAATTTTACATTACTCTTCTGCATATGCAACGCGGCTAAGTCATTATCGAATATCTTGCTTCTGTTAAAAGCCGGACTGGCTATAAGTTTCCTGAGTCTTTTGTCCTCATTAGATCTGACTAATTTAACATCAACACGCTTCCTTAGATTCTCCATAGTTTTACCAAATACCTTGTGAGACATGATCAGTATATAGGTTCTTTTCGAAATCGCTGGTAGCTATCTTTCTTAAATCTGTGTTCAACCTTATATAGGGCTCCATCCAAGGACTTTGATCAAACTTTAGAACTCTGTGTATTTTCTTAAGTTTCATACCTAACGATAGATATAACTGGAGATTTCTGTAGTGAACTATATATTTGTTTTTATCCATCAAATTTGGTACGAGTTTTTATACGTTAGCTAACCTACTATTACCCATCAAGGAGTGTTGATATTCCAACATCCAATCCTTATTAACCATTAATCTTTCGGGAGCTAGCGGATAACTGTTATGGTCTTTAAATAAGGAATTTGGATATTCCAGGTCAACTTCTAGTATTTACCCTTTATTCACATCGATATTATTCACATTGATATTATTCACATTGATATCATCGACCCACTCAAAACCACCCGTGGGTAAAGGTTGACTCATAGCCCATCGGTACAAATTGTTGGCGTTGAGATATAATATATGAGTGTCGGGTTAACTCGGATCATATCCTTCCACTAATTTATTATTAGCCTTAGAATAACTTTTCACTACCATCGATATACCCCCTCTTAATCCTTTCTCAATAAACAAGTGCATATCGTAATCTGTGAGTAGTTTTAGTTCTACGCCGGTCTTCTTCAACAATGCATCCCACGATAGTCCTGGACTGGAAAAGTACCATGCAGGATCCAAACCGTATTGTTTTAAACATGTCTTTCGAAATATCTTGAATATATCGGCGAGTAACAGTACATCGGTTTTTAAGTACAGATCGTGATAATCACCTAAATTCTTACAACCTAATTTATCCCAGACCGTCAAAGCGTGTTCATAATCGGCACCTGTTATTTTAGTTTCTGTTAAGATACTATAGAATGATTCAAGGGGTGGTAATTTAGTTTCATCGAATCTAGACCAATCATCCATATATTCGTAAGGATATACACCTTTTCTCAGCAACAAATGAAGTGTTAACCTATCGGTATATTGATTTGTTATCTCAAAGTCATCCGGATTGTTCGCATTAGCTAAATTGACTTTTTATAGGCCCTCCAATTATCCCTCGTCATACACATGGGTTTCTTACGCAATAAATTTTCCCTGATTATTCTCTCTTCGTTTTGTAGATATTCTAGGAACTTTCCAGATGCATCGGGACCTCTGTAAATCACGACCGGGTTTGTTTTCCCATCATACCTTACAACTATATATCCAAACCCACAAGGAATATGTTCTTGAGTTTTGTACGTAAAACTATCTTGATTATTGCTATGGTTGGTATTTTCTATGGGTTTGATAAGCGCTTTGAAATCGGCGTAAATTACGTATGGTACTGGCATTTGATTACAATAATGTTCAAATTTTAATATATTTTTCCCCACTTTAGGCATATCGATCCTGATAGCGGTCTTCCCAACACCTCTTGTCTGCTGTACCCATGTAGGCATCTTTCGCAGAAATATTTCTTTCTAGCATGTTTAGTTTGATCGTATAATAGCCTGTTTAAACTCTTTATCCATGTATAATGGTGTTTTCGATCTTTTTCGATCAGAAATGAATTGATTCTGGGAATATGTTCCGGAGAGGAGCTTATCCTGTGTACAACAATTCCTTTAGAATGTCCGAAAACATTTATAGCTAAATTATTTTGCTTTTCCACCTTATCAATTTGTGATATTGGTGTAGGTTCGTCTATACCATCCAAGTTGAGTCCATCGTTTTGGGGATAGCTAGAAGGTCTATTTGCAATTTTAGAATCTACGGGGAACAATGCAGATCTTATCATCATTCTTAAACAGTCATCTGAATTATTTTTTACATTAATTATGGCTTTTTTCTTCTTATAATACAGGGGTAAATCTATGTAAGATCCACCTTTGAAGGGCATATAATTTGCTATATCTAAATATAAACTATCGATTTTATCCACACCCCAACCCGAACCTCTATTAGTCCAGCGTTCTAAAGTTTCCTGTATCCTCTGAATTGATGTATCTAATGATGCGTTTATAGTATCGGATTCGGTTATAACTTCTTGATTGCTACGGAAATATGGTTCGGTATATTCAGTGCTATCGTCTGTGTGACTTTTACTCAATGACATTTTAATCGTCAGCTGGTATTTTATACTATGTAAATCATCTAACTCCTCGTTAATTTTGCTCGATATGATGGGCTTAACATCATTAACATCCATTTTAGAATTAATATCTATCTTCCAACCTCTTAGATATTTACCAACACCGGCGGATGTGGGTACAAATATTAATTCTTGTTGTTTTTTATCAACATCATCAACATCATTAGGTGGATTATTATCTAGTAAAGCGATCAATTCAGCTTTTCTCATTCGAGAATATCCACGTAGACCACGTTGCTTTGCCATAGCCTTAAACTCTCTGACAAAAACCATTGTGGTTTAATGGTATATGCAAAATGATTCATTTGTCTAATTGGTTGTTTTTCATATATCTAAATACGTATTCTCCCAAACCTATTCCTCTCATTGATGTTAACTCTCTTCCTAGCGTAAATAATCTGGTTCCTGACCCTATCAGCACCGTGTTTCTTACATAAACAATAACGACCTTTGACCCCTATCCCACATACAGAACACGTATAGTTTATATTTCCCCGCCTGATGTAATAAGAGTGTATTCCACAGTAATTATCAACACAGCGTCGGTTACATTGAATTTTTTTCCCCATGAGTGTTAATCTGTATAGATTCATGGTTATACATCTATCATATCATTTGTCTAAATGCAAAGCAAATCACATCTCCACGGCTATTTATAGTTTAGCAGTCATGGTGATTAATTGATTAGCTGTCACTATGACTAGGTCATGGTTTATGTGTAGTTATTGTGTAGCTGAAAATCAATACAGCAGTTAACCCAATTATCACGAATATGACCTCGCGGTTCTTTTGTTCCTCTGACAGTGTATAAAACTGATTCATTGTTGGTCACGGTATTGGGTCAATTTTTTTCCCATAAACGAGGAAGTATTCGTGCATGGCAGATTCGACATCCTTAAACGTTTGAATTGAATGTCCTTCCTTACGCAGTTCTTCATGAATAAAATCTAATCTCTTCATTCTCTGCCACGCCCATTGTGACTGAGCTTTTTCGAGTTGTTATTTATTATGTCTTTTACGCTCCTCTTCAACTTCTTTAGCGTTTGATTACCTCATACTAGAAAATAAAAAAATAATCCCGAAAAAGCTAGAGCATTAACAATAGCTCCATCGACCATCATCGCAATTGTTGCCATGTTTAATAATAGAAAATATTCAAATGTTTAATTACTTCATTATGTCTTCCGGGATAAGCCCTTGTTTGATGACCATATCTTTCGTTGCCATTGCTAATCCAATATCCAGAATCATCATACCGATATCATAACCATTAAAATCTAGCTTGGGAGGTGTGGCTTTAGTAATCATTTTAGCCATATTGGCATAGCCAATGGCCGAGCCAGTGACCACCGCTGAATGATACGTTGCGTTTACCAACATTTTACCATCTGTAACTGGAGAAATCATGCTTCTTATAGCATTATATAGGGGCTAACCTCTAATTGAACTTGTTGTTGTGACATCGGGGGAGACGTTTTCTCTTCTCCGGTCTTATAAAACAACCATACAGCCACTATAGCAGCAACTCCTACTAGTGCCCATGTTTTAATTGGATCAATATTGGAACTATTCATTAGTTTCGCTTTGAGAGTGAGTCCTCCCATCCTGCCTGCAGAGATTTTAGGGGAGTTTTTCCTCGTAACTCTGGGTTTTAGTATTTTCTCATTCACAATCGCTGGTGGTGGTTCCTCATTCACTCGTTCCGCAATCGGGGTTATTATTTCCTCGTTCACAATCTGTGGTGTCTGTTGAGTCTCCATTATTATTAAGTGGGCGCTTATGTTTGAATTGACAATACCTAGCCGTTATTAATGCTGCGGTGAGTGGAGCTAAGAACATTCCGTATCTATGATAAAACTCACAGCTCACTGAGCTAATAGCGTGTTCGATGAATGGGTCTTTCTCGAGAGATTCGCATAAATACATGCCATGTTCTGCTGGGATAGGGAGAAAAGTACTAGCTACGACTGTGTATAGTTGTGATATAGCCGACCCTATCGTTTTAGTCATGGTAGCTCCCAGTCTAGACTCGAACGCGCGTACAGTTTTTTAATTTCTTCGTCGGTCATGTTATCAATTATTTCAATGGTATAATTTTCCCCAAAATATTGGGGACATTTTCCATCGGCTACCAAAGCGGTGAGTCTTTCTCTATTTTATCTAAAGATTTATCTGTAACTACTTCAGCATGTTGATCAGATTCTTTGAGCATTTGTTCGATGAGTTCGTCGCATTCCATAATGTAATACCTAAGGAGATATTTAAGTCTAACATAATATAATATGGCATATCCAATACAACCCGTAATAATGAACTGTTGCGAAAGAATGAGGATTTCAAACCACATTATGTCATATTAACCGCTAATGTTCAATTTATCGTATTTTTGCTATAATTTTGCTACATTTGCTATAATTTTGCTATAATTTTGCTACATTTTTGCTACATTTTGCTAAGCAATTGCATAAGCAGCTGGTTTTTAATATGAGTTGACAGTGCTTCGTTGCCGCTAACAGTTTTCTGACTTTATCTCGTTCGAGCTTGGTATAAATAACATCATTTTTGCATAAACATTCCTCGAATGAATCTCAATCTTTGCAATGAAACAGTGCTACCCATTTGGTTTGCTCTCTTAGATCTTTCAGGACAGAGTTGTATTTTTGAGAAAGTACTCAAAAGCTATGGTGAGTATGCCGTTGGGAGAATGCTAAATACGAAAGCATATCTTTCATTTTTGTGCGTTCTTTACTCGCACTGCAGTCGTCTATTACGAAAAGGGTTGATTCTCCTTTGTATTTTTCATGACATACTCGTAAACGACCGCCCGGATCGACTCTGTGTACCCCGTCATCATTCATTACCCAATCTCTCGATAAGTTTGTTTTATTAACGCTTATAGTCGGGCACAGAATAATAATATGATCGAAAACGTCCCGATAATGACTTTGCAAAATATCTAGAATAAAAGCTGTTTTTCCACAGCCTGTTTGCCCGCATATGATAGCGCAGTGTGGTTCTTTAGGTAAAAGATTATTAATAGATTGCTTGCACAAATCGTCCATTCTGTATATTAAGTTGCGCATCCATAATCACGTACAAATATATTTTTAATTTACCAGCTGATTCCTGAAGCTTCGTTATTTGTATAGTGACACCCTCGCTAGCATTTTCTATTCTCCTCCCACTGCTGTGTAGTTGGCCATCGTCCGTTGTTCGCATGTCGAGCCATAGCGCGTACTTCGTGGTGAGGTATTCACCCATCGATACACCCCCGAGAGACAGATCTTTCACGATCGCGTTGACTTCTGGGCTTCGTTTTATAGAAGGGAGTTTTTTAATCTCATCCCACTGGTGATAAGCTAGCATTCTTTGGCTATATAGTTGATTAGGAACGCCCTCGATAGTCAATTCTACTTTTGTAATCTTGGGATTGTAGAACTTCTCGGTGTTTCTTTTAAATGCATCGGAGGGGTCCTCGAACAACATTAAAATACCCTTTAACGATCTCGTGGGGACGTTTAGATTGATATTCCACGTCGTATCTTTTTTCCCTCGTTATCTTTCCGTGTCGCAGCACGCGATCATACAAAATGGCTAAACTTTGCCGCTCTTTATCCGTTCTCCAGAGATCCATGTAACAATAGTATACATCGCTATCGTCAATACTCAAAACCTCATTACCGCTAATTTTAATCGCGATTTTCTTAACGATAGCACAACCTATGTTTTGAACGGGCTCCCTGTTAACGTCGGTGGAAGTCAAAATAATCGTAAATGCTACTTGGACAGTTCCCGGAACTAACACATCGTGTGCGCCGAGATTAGGAAAGCGAACCAGAAGCGTTTGATTCTGATCGATGGTACTAGGGTTATTAGTTATAGTTACAGACTGATGAATTGCTTTGACCCCTAATGGATCTCGAAGTCTACGTTGTGGGTTTAACTTGCGTCCGTATTGCGAAGACATTGTTATATTGAAATTATATAACCATATGTTTAATATAAAAATGGATGATTTTAATCTAGATGATTTTGATAACCCGAGTACAATCGAAGAGGGTACTGATGAAACCAGCTTTATGAATCTTAACGATGAACTTTTACAATCAACCCTCAATGATTATTACGATACCTTTAAAGATGTTAGTCCTATTGTTCGTGACTATACAAAGTTAGATTAGATAGTAAAGGAATATTGCGACTGCGTGGCTCTCCGGATATTGATCTTATGCATTATCGTACTCGTAAGCCCCTAGCCTTGTCTACAATAGTCAGTAAACACGGCATCAGCACTGTTCGTGATGAATTAGGTTTTGTAGACTACTCACGAGGAGCAAAACTTTCCGAAAAGACTACTAAGGTTCTTCGGACTGTGCGTGATGAACTCGGTAACATAGATAATTTGGAAGCTTCCTCGAGGGTGGCCTCGGACAGACTCGGAGAAATCTTGGATACCTATTACGATAATTCCACATTACAGGTACCATCCTCGGAGTTCAGTATTATGGAATTACGAGGTCTTGACAAGGCAATACGAACAATGCGGGGAGAACTCATCAATAATATAGCCAAGCTATCCGAAATCAACAAGCATATAGCTTATGAGAAAACAAAACTTGAACAGGCGGGTGATGAATTCAGTAGACGCCGCGTAGCGGAAAGATTGCGTAACTTAGAAGAGGAAAGATCGGCCCGCCTCGAGGCTGCTTCCAGTAATAGAAAGGCACTTTGTTCACAAATCAGTCGAATTCGCGAAACTATCGATCAAGTTCTCAACGATGACACTACACTGGCCGATAAAATTAAAACATTGTTCAGAGAACAGGGAATAACAATTGCCAGTATTTTAACCGCATTGGGATTTATTATTTCGACTTTGACTCTCGCGTTAACCAGTGGCAGTACAGGTGGTAGTGGCAGATCACCGCCTAGTGGTAGGGATGGTATAAAATAGTGGATAAAAAAGCATTTAAAAGCATTAGGTTCAGCACTGGGAAAGCTCGCTGAGAAAGCCGCGTCTGCACTTCCCGGTATAATAGGGAGTATAGTTTCCTGGCTCTTGAATTTATAAGCTAAGACCACCACTTGGCTTAGTCAAAACCATTTAACCAAATCAGTTCGCTAAGAACTATTTAACCAAATCATGAGTAAACCAGCCGCGACTCCACCTAGTACAAGCGCTGTTTTTTCATCGATATGTTGTTGATTTTTAGGCGCAATATGCAGTGGCACTTGTGGGTTGTGCGTCAGTAGATGTTTTAGAGATAGTAGATAACTGTGGCTTGACTATTCCCGTTTCGCCTGTGTTTGTTTGCGTTATTAATTCTGCGTTAATATCTGAATTCATAACTGTTTTTTGTTGATCGGTAGCAATAACAATTTTATTATTATAGCTTATCACTTGACCGATCTTAAGTTCCATATTACTCGGATACATGTATAGTCCCGGTGCATAAAAGTAGTCTACTTTGGGTTGAGCGTACTGTAATACATCTTGATAATGCTTTATAGACGATGGTATGTCAACTGGTGAATAAATGGCGTCCTCCACGTTTGCGACAAACTGTTTTTCCATGCTCGATCCTGCGGTAATGGCGCACTAATTTCTTTAAGTATACGTCTAATCTGATAGTACACGTGAAATGTTACAACAGACTTATTCAGTTCAAATCCTGGAGCATAAAGAGATACACCACATCCCGTTGTGGTACACCATATGGCAAAGTTTAACTGATTCTGCCAAAATTGCATCGGATTGTGAAACCAATCGTGCACCATTCTATCGCTAGTTGCCGTGAACCTGTACTTTTCAAAGATATCGTGGAATTTAACGATAAACTCAGCACTAGAGGCAGTTACTAAAATCGACTGATTAGTAATGTATCTCGATTTCATATTTAAGTTATGATATAGTATCATTGTATATTTAATATGTATGTTACACTCCCTGGAAAAACAAATGGTCAGTCTATTGAACTGCTTCATACTATCGATAATTCAGATGGTCAACTTGAAGTCGCCCTATGCGATGTAACATATTACCCACGGTGGACCAATATAAATACTGTGAAAAGAAATAATGAGATGTCTATATTAAGTGGGAAAAACAGCATTATTATACCTGATGGGTATTACAGTATATGCTCACTCAAAGATAAAAATTTTAAGCCTATTGGAATTAGTCTCACACAAAATGAGTCGAATGGGACAGTGAATTTAAGCGCTGGAGAAAAAGGTGTAACTTTTTACGATAACTTAGCAGCTAAACTTGGATTTGCACGCGCATTACCCGATTTAGTTCCCTATAAAGAGTTGTGCATCCATCTTGATCAAATAAGCACGACGGATAATATTCAACTAGAAAGTCCTTCAACTCTACTCAGATCTATTCCAGTGAAAAATGAAAAATACAATAGCGGTAGAATGGAATCTTTCTCAACATTACAATATCAAAAATTAAAGCGGGGTATTATTTCAGACCTCAAAATTTCTGTATTAGATGTAAAACACCAACCTGTACATATAGGATACTTAAGTGTAACACTCCATATGATAAATAATGGTTGATTCATCAGGCCCTGGAACGCTCAGACAATGTAATACAATTGTGCTTTCCGATCTCGGAGACACAGAAGGATTCGGTAGACCCTGTACCAGTGGTAAGTTATACGCTTTACACTTACAACATAATGTATACAAGTGGAAAGAAGTCGCATTCACTGGGAATCTAGAAGATTTAAGCGATGTCGACGTTAGTAGACTCCATAAAAACACTTTGTACAATATTATTCTCAATGGCGATAATAAATGGACTATGGTCGAAGCAAACATCGAGTGGCTACTGAATATCGTCATTACCCCACCTTATGTGATGACGGCTAAGGCACATAATTTAACTAAGATAATAAATAGTAGCATCATACTCGCGGCTTATATCCCGTTAAAACGAAAAAGTGTGTTAGTCAACCCCCTACCAGAAGACCCAGGTCATATGTTATATAGTCGTTCGGCCGTAAAAAATGTTAGTTTAAATTTGGTTACTGAATTCAATGATATTAAAGTTAACTTGAGTGCAATACCTAATATTTCTACGCTTATTATTGAAGTCTTGTTCGGAGATGCACCGGAAGATGCCTTCGAAATATTACCAGGTCTATTGATTAAATGGCTCAAGAAACACGACCGTCGACGTTGCAGTATTATTCATATCGGAGCATCACCCGTTGCAATCCTCGAGGGGGTCCAAATTATTAAAAGTGGTAGTATTTCTCTTACTAAGATATTCTTGCCATATAATATTAATTTGATAAGTTTGATGTATACTCTCAAAAACATTTAAGCAAGACCAATTAAAGACTATTGTATGACCCTAATATACACTATGAGTTTATATCCGGCGCTCGATGAGGCATTTGAAAAGATGGATACTGTTGATGGATTTCAATTACATCAAATAAGCGACATAAAACATCGAATAGAGAAGGAGAGGGAGTTAAGACTTGGATTGTATAAAAAGTATCGCAGAGCCGTGAATGCTCTGGACGGAGTTGACACCGCGCTTGTAGCAGCTGGCATGGGACTCGGTGTAGCAGGTGTTGGTTTATTATCAACTATAATCGCCGCGCCTTTCGTGCTCGGCATGGAAATAGCTGCGGGAGTCTCGAGACTGGCAGGAATAATGATAAAATTCATTTCTCGTAGGTTGCAAAAGAAAGCATTAAAACACGATACTATTAGGATACTCGCCGAAGCAAAGTTGAACAGCATTGAGGATCATATTTCGACAGCAATGGCTGATTTTAAGAAATCTGAGGAGGAGTTTCGTTTAGTGTTGTCAGAACTCACCAAATTCAACATAATGAAGCAGGAGATTCGATCAAAATCTAAGATCAGTGGTATTAGCGAAGACGAGAAAAAAAAGTTCATAGAACAGGGGAGGCAACAAGCACGTCATTCTTCCGTGCCAAAACCAAAGAACTGGTTGGAGATTAAAAATAGATTGCTTACTATCATTAGATCACATTTAGACAAATGCTTACATAATATATAATAATGGAGCATTACAACATTTATGTTCATGGACAAAATTATCAAATTGAGAGAATTACCACAAGGTATATATTATATCAGTAAACCAAACAAATACGATCATCAATTACCAAGAAGAGTATATAATCTGGCCTACTTGTAAAATAATAGAGAAATTTATATTATAGACTCCAGGTGGTGGTGAGCTAGAGTCAATTTAGTTTAATCTCATGACTATCGTTGAATCGCATAATCATTTTGGCATAAAAAATGCCACCTGTAGTAGCAGTATAGGTATAAATTGTTTGATAGGCATTACTTAGAAGATGACGGATGACAAGATAGACACAATTTTTTTATATTTTTTATGGATAACAACTTCTTTAATACTGTAAAAGGCCTTTTACAGTATTAAAGAAGTTGTTATCCATAAAAGTTGTTATCCATAGAAGTTGTTATCCATAAAAAATTGTGTCTATCTAGTATAGGTATATAAATCTAGCTCCAGTGGAGTTGCGACAGAACCCCCATTACCTATACTACTCAAACATATACAAAAGGAATGTGTGTCATCGTCAGAAAGAAATGCGAACATAAGTGACTTGTAGTGAACCATTGAGCTATAGTGAGCTTTAGTTATATCATGTGACTAACCACGGGTCTGGGTAGTCCTGTGGGTACACGAGTCCTACTCAGGACTCACCCGACCCGAGTTACCCGTCCCAGCCCTAGATGAATGGTACCACAGGGTCCAAGCATCATGACGTACCCTATTTTTGAACAGTTAAGACGGCATTGCTGATATTTCTCAGGTTGGCAGATTAGATGATGTCACATCTCTCCCTATAATGCGACAAATCAATATCAAATACAGCTGCTCGAAAATAGGTGTAATTCGGAAATAGGATACTCGATGATATACTCTTGAGTGTTGCTTTTTGCATGCAAGTTCACCATTCACTTCATGTTCTTGGTTGAAATCTCCAGTTTAGTTATTTTTTCGCAAAAGGTAGGTGGGTCTACTGAAAACTAACAGTCAATTTGTAACTTACTTGAAACATGTTTCATATTAAAGAAGTTGGAAAAACTCAAGTGTGTAGGCCTACATACATGACAACACCTGTTCTAACTTTTATGACACACAAAAAAGCACGCACGTTTCAGAGCCCGAGTTTCTTTTTACGCTTTCATCTTAATTATAACAGGTAAACAGCTGCTTGTAAGACACGACATAGTATAAAGGTTAGACAGTAAGGGCCTAGCCTGTTAGTGTTACACAAACGTACAGTGTTACACTACATTTTCCGGGCTGCTAGGCCTAGTTTTCATGGCTACATTTTCGCGTTACAAGTTCTACTATTTTCAAGTAAACAATTGCAGATAATACTTGATACAGGTAATATGAAGCAAACTACTTACCTTGGTTAATAAAAAGTGCCATATACGATATAAACACTACAAAACTTAGTTTTGTCGGGAAGACATCCCCGAACCAACCCATTTCTATATCATCGGGCACCGACTTTAGAGTTGCCTTCCTTGTATTTTCAAGGGACGTAATTTCACCACTAACCCAAACGAACAGACACTTATTTTAGTTCATAATGTCGAGATCCGAGGTTCGAGTCTCGTCGCAGCAAGGCAAAAACGAAAAGAAAATAATTTTTGTGTTAAAATTGCGAATTAAAGTATTTTTAACAAATACGGCAACGTTTACAACTGCTAATGTTCTTATGTACCTATTTATAATATTAATGGCTTGGCGGAATGGGAATCCTGTATATCTGATTCCAGACATTCAAACACCATTTATGTTATCTGCTTGCTATATTTTATATTGTTTTATGAAGTGTATCGGTCTAACAGCAAACTCTGACTACCCAGATACAATATCCCACTTGTACTGATTGCATTATATTTTAACACATTTTATTCACAAAGAAAAGGACTGGACGCAAGATTTCACAACTTAGATAGTCCTCTCCCAAAACATTATGATTATTACAGAATTCTTGTGGGTAGGGATCACATTCCGGCGCAGTGGTGACTCAGCATAACACCGCTGCCACAGGCTAATTTGCATATCACGTCACCGGACTCTTCTCTTGTTTGTAAACAAACGTGTTTTTGCAGAAATCAGTATAGAACAGACTAATGCAAGTATTTTGGGGCGCTTATCATATCGTTTTGCATAATTATATAGATATGCTACTACAACTGCGACGGGGAATTTCATGACAATATATATTTATACATCAAAGTGACCGTGTCGCTAGCTCTCCGTTAGGCTTCGACGCCAGCACGTGGAGCCGTTCAACCAATGTAAACAAAGGATACCATTCTTTGACATTTGTTTATGAAAATGTGTGGTCTTGTCAAACATGAAACGGATGAAAAGCTATTCAATATCTTGAATGGACTGTGAAAGATGTGACAAATCGTCACATGGCGCTGGTCTGTGGCAGAGGTACTATGCTGGCTGGCTGTCGGCCGCATGGAACTCTGGGTAGGAGAGAGGGTAGGTATCGCCCTGATCGTGATCCTTGGTGTGTCAGAACCACATCCATGTTCTTGTTAATGCCAACAGTCACGAACGAAATGATAATGAAACCAATTTCAAATCTCAAAATGATAGGCGGAAAGGATTCAAATTAACGACTTTTTATAAAAGGAATATCGGTATTATGCCTGAATATCTGAATGAACTTTGGTACCAGATTTTGTGACATCCTTTACTCTCGCCTCAGGCTTGGTTGCAGCATGTTAATCGCTGATAAATTTAATCGACATGTTGCAGTCCAGAGCAGACTGTGTCTGTGGACATGCACGTATCAGAAGTCATGTGTATTTTACACCCATCGTTATAACATGGAAACAGACAGACAGATATTTTCGCAAATGTGGCCACTGGGCCAATAGTACAAACAGTTACATGGAAACGGTTCATTCAATGATTCAACCAACGTGGTAATTCTTAAATCAGTCCAAGACTTTGTTGTCAAGAACGAAATATTCGAAACTAAATAACGCAAAAGATAACTTTGTATAGAATATTTCACTGCAATAGTTATTTTCCTGACACATTACAGCTTACGTTGGTGATTTAATTTCATTTATTGTACATTTAATTATGTTCATCATTAACATGTTTATGATGCCAGCTGTTGTAAATCGTGGAGACAAGTCTGCCGTATTTGGGTTCTCTTATTTAGAGGCCTCGTGGGGATTTCGGGGGGAGACGTGGTCCCCAGTAACCCATGCTTGTCAAACTGAAATGGTTTGGGTGAGCAGGCTCACTTTCTCAATTTAGAAATTTCGAAAGTAAACACGTTAGCATTCATCTTAGGACATGGTGAGTGAGTGAGTGAGTTGGGTTTAACGCCGCTTTTAACAGTATTCCAGTTATATCACGGCGTGTCAGCTTAATGTGGGAGGAAAGCCCGAAGTGATGCAGGTCTAAGACGTTTACCACTTCGGTGAAACCCACGAGCACGGGTATGGTGCTGACAAACCTAGAAACATAATTGGGGCGAACCTAGGACATGGTGTTCATGTATTCATGTACGATGTCTCATGTCTTGTACGATGTCTGACGTTCACACACGACGTCTGACGTTCATTCAAGTCTGATGTACGATGTCTGAAGTTCACATACCTCTGATTTACAATATCTGACGTTCATACACGACGTCTTACGTTCATACACGTCTGATGTACGATGTCTGATGTACGATGTCTGACCTTCACACACGTCTGACGTTCATACACGTTTTTTGTACGATGTCTGACGTTCATACACGACGCCAAACGTTCATACACGTCTGATGTACGATCACTGACGTTCATACACGACGTCTGACGCTCATACACGTTTGATGTCCATGCAAGATGTCCGATGTTTATGTACGATGTCTGTTGATCATGTGCGATGTCTGACGTCCATGTACGATGTCTGTTGATCATGTACGATGTCTGGCGTCTATGTACGATGTCTAACGTTCGTGTACGATGTCTGACGCCCATGTACGATGCCTGACGTCCATGTACGATGCCTGACGTTCATGCACGATATATGTTGATCATTACGATGTCTGACGTCCATGTACGATGTCTAACGTTCGTGTACGATGTCTGACGTCCATGTACGATGTCTGTTGATCATGTATGATGTCTGGCGTCCATGTACGATGTCTGACGTTCGTGTACGATGTCTTACGTCCATGTACGATGTCTGACGCCCATGTACGATGTCTGACGTCCATGTATGGTGTCTGACGTTCGTGAACGATGTCTTACGTCCATGAACGATGTCTGACGCCCATGTACGATGTCTGACGTCCATGTATGGTGTCTGACGTCCATGTACGATGTCTGACGTTCACGTGCGATGTCTGATGATCATGTGCGATGTCTGACGTTCACGTACGATGTCTGTGGTTCATGTACGATGTCTGACGTTCATGTACGATGTCTGTTAATCATGTACGATGTCTGACGTTCACGTACGATGTGTGTTGTTCATGTACGATGTCTGTTAATCATGTACGATGTCTGACGTTCACGTACGATGTCTGTTAATCATGTACGATGTCTGACGTTCACGTACGATGTCTGTTGTTCATGTACGATGTCTGACGTTCATGTACGATGTCTGACGTTCATGTTCAATAGCTTACCTGTCTGGAGTTTGTGTACAAAGCCTGGTGTTAATGCACGATGTCTGTACACAATAGATCCCTGTAAAACAGGACAACTCCTTTGCCGACATGTTGCAGCGAGAACTAGCGGAGTGAGATTTCGCCGTGTCTAACCGCACATACACGCCTGGGATGATTATTTATAAACAAATACATGTGTTCTAGAAGATTCTAGGAAATTAGGTTTTACCCAAACTCTTTATTGTTGAGCATGCTGGATGTCCGGAGCAGACTGTGTGATAAAATGATAATTGTTCGGCTTTTCCTTCAAGAGTCAATCGATCAAGCACGGTCATGTAGAATACAATTATGATTTTGAGAAGAGTCTCTTATTATTTTCTTGTTTGCCGCTTCTAGTAATAAAACTACACACTTACAGGTAGACCAATAGGAGAAGGGAAGTAATCCTTTGACTTGTCATGTCAAACAACACTGGCATAAAGAAAAATTGAATATAGAGTTTAGTAACAGTGCAGCAGTATCGGTCTTAGAAGAACAAGGCGCTCGTTACCATGTGGGGGATTCTAATCCATGCCATAGACTCTAACACAGCAATACAATGGCGGAAAAAGGAACCTATGGAAATAAAACAAAGACATATGCAATGCAGGACAACGACAAGAGCGAAATCTTCGCCTATGTTAAGAATGATATAAGCGCTACATACTACAAAGTTTTACTTTCGCTGTACAGAAACACTGTACAGAGAAACTACTCCAGCGTACGCCACAAGACTTCCTTGTATATCACATCATTTTACGTTACAGCCGATTCCGGATGTAGATGAAAATTTGAAACATTGATCTGAAACGTTTATGAAATAGAGACTACAGATGTTGCAAAGGGACAAAATAGACATAGCCTTTCATGTATCATTTGGGAATAAATTTATTTTGGAAACTACAACTGCTTCTGGTCTTTCCTTAAGTAAATACGAATCACAGATGTGTATGCTAGTATTCAAACAACGTTCCACATCTTAAAACCCTTCACATTTTCGAAGTCCTAATTTTGTAAAACAATTCACAAAAGGATGATAAGTATTTTCCATATATATTAAGATGATGACAAAATCCGTCTCATAGTCTCGTGTCTTCATCTTTTTGTGGGTCGGTCTCCCTTCTGCGCTCATTTCCTTTGTTTTGTTCCGTCGTACATTGACGAAGGACGCCATTAAGAACAAACATGCGCTCAAGAGGTTCGCGGACAGCCATGTGAAACAAAATCCGTAAGCTAGCTTCTCCTTGTCATACACCTGGCAATACCGAGTTCCCACCCCTGGCACTGGATCACTCCACACCAGGCAGATAGCGTCCAAGATGGCCCCGATGAACACAGGAGAAGGAATGTTACCTGTTGATAAAATGGCAGAAATCAGAATCAGTTGCAGTTTGTATGAAAGAACAACTAATTCCATAGGTTAATTACTCAATTTCCATAATATGAGATGCTTATCCCCATTTACAATCCTCATCACCATTGTTGTACTGTCAGCCAACATGAATAGCTATGCATCTATTTATTACCGAGGCATATACATGTACATGTATTTATTACTTACACACGTGTCAGTTGACCTTGGCTGTGTAAGCCTTGGTCCAGAGACGAAAACAGTAAGGTCTCATCTTTAGCCTAGATAGTGATAGGGTAGGTGCTTCGACACCATCTACCCCTAAATTACATTGTTTGCTGAGTGCTTTCTTATGTGATTCATGTCATTGTGACACGTGGAGAACAGAATAGGTTACACCGGTTTTATATTCTTTCAGCGGCTTTTTCAAGTATATACATCGGTAGTCAACCAGATTTGACAATTAACCCGTGCAAGAATGTGTCATTAATGCTCGCATTAAATTCATGATTTACATTAAATATTCCCTGCATAATTTCCGATATAAATATTTCATATGTCGTTGTTGCATTTTAACGTACTTTTCTGAAATACCGGTGGTAACATTTTCACGACCAGTATATTTTTACCCTATCAACGAAACATATTCCTTACACATTTACACAACACTTGAATTCGTAGATACAAAGCATGTGTTCATCCAGGTGGTTTTACATGGTGATTCAAAAGGATTCTTTGTGTCACTGATAACGTCACATAGCCAGGAGGACGTAGCTGATTAAGAGAACATACCAAGAAGACGCATGATCACCCACTGCACCCCGAGGGCAAACGGACGCAGATCCTGATCCACACATCTGAAGTAACAAACACAGACATCAGCTTAAGGCTACACACATATATAATACATTCTAATATGTACATAATAATACAAGGTATGACGAGGACCACTGTACCGGCCTAATTTACCAAACAGACAACCCTATGTGTTTATATGAAATGGAAAAAGACTTCAATTCAACATAAAAAAAAGATAATTTATGGATGTCAACTTCTTTATTACGAGAAACACAACGTAACACAGAAATAAGCATACACTCATAATAAAGAAGTTGACTTCCATAAATTCTCTTCTTTACGTGTGTATCACTTCTAAATGCCTTTCAAAGACTTGATTCGATTCGACAGTTTTACTTGTAACAATCCCATTACAAAAGGCTCATTTAAGTATATATGAGCATAGCAAGAACATAGCTGATGTATTAGAAAGCTTAAAAATGAAGAACAAGTAAAATACGTATCATTGGCCGCGGATATCCTTCACATGTTTAGCTTGATCTGTTCTTCATAATTTCCGATGCTAGCAAGACTAGTTGTCAGTCACATGAATATGTCTTTGGTACATCTTGTTCCAAAAATGGTTTCCCGAAACTCGATAATTTGCCTTTTCCAATGTATTCCAAATATAATTCGTCACCTTTTCCTGACCTCTCAAAATATCAAAAGAATGCCGAAAAAGTCACGTGTGTGTTGTTTGTGTTGCACTAGTCGTATATTGTGGAGTATCAAGCCTGTTACCTTAGGGTGGCTATCGACTCGTTCGAGATGCTGATGACCATAAAGAGCGTCATTAGGAAGGTAAACGGCGTTGATATGTAGACGCCATAGCAGTCGGTTTCACACTTCCCGGATCTGGCTGTAGGGTCAAGGTCAGAGCTGGACTCAGCCCGATGTTGAATGCAGCTGCAGTTGGTGAATGACTGAAGTATCAATATCAGAACATCTATCTTTTTGCTTCCCAAAATCATTTGAAAACCTTCTAAATTGTTTGATGTTTAATTTTACTAACAGTACCTTTAAGAGCTCTTTCATTTGGATCAAGTTTTCAATATAAAACGTCACTGCTAAAAATTAAGGCAAATCCTCGCAAGTAAAATTCTTCGAAAAACACCACTATGATCGTTTTAATAACATTTCCCCATGCCAGTCCTAAGTGAAAAAAACAGATCGCGAACCATGAGAATGCTTGAACCAGGTACCTCGTAGCGACGTCACGTCAACGTCCACAAGAACATATGACACTAATTGCGACATCATCAACAGGACAACACCGTCAGATGCCGTCCCCGTAGTGTTCCCACACCCCGACAAGGACTGAAATGATTGTGATTGATTGGATACCCGGATGAGATTTTATAAGCGGAGATTTTACCGTTTTTGCAACAGAACGATTCAGAACAAATCTGACATGTCTGGGATTACACAGAACGACGTTTACGACGTGTTCCAAAACATCCCCCCAAAACGTTGCAGGAACTCCGGCCTGTCACTTCTCAGAAATGCTGCCTTTCCCCAGGCCCTTATTCAACCGCTAGTGGCCCCAATTAGGCCAGGTCTGCCTCATTCCACAGGGTTCTTACACTAGTCACTAACTGCGTGAATGTGTCTCTGAACCACCTCGTTTCATTTGAATGTCAGGAGTGCTCTTCATATGGACTGTTGCTTGTTGACGCACCTTCAGACGTTGTCTTTCCGTGTGAAACCATTCCATCCACGGAAGAAAAAAAACATATTTTTTGTACGTACCATCACAATAACCTGCCTTTGAGTATATATAGTATATGCCATTTTGGAATACAAGCTCGTGTATTGTAGGAATGCTTCAAACAATTACTGATATTTAATCAGGATTAGCTTCAGCCGATTCGTCTTTAAACTATTAATACCACCCAACTCTTTGAGAAAGAGAGAGAAGCAATCGTACAACAAGAACGCTTATTATGCATCTCAAAATGCCGGTGACCATCTCGTAATTTACGGGTTCTTGAACAACTAAAGGACGTAACTCTGCACGGTTTAATGCAGCGCCACCTGGACACCACTTATGCACATAACATGTTCCATTACCCGGTCCGATCCATTGACCATCATATCTGTACAACCAGCATGACACGGAGAGTAGTACACAATGTCGTCTGCTCCACAAACTGGATTGAAGGGGTGGCCTTGACATCGACAAGAACGTTGGCACTCCGCCAAAAGACCGTTTGTTGCGCTAGAAATAAACATTGAGCCTTAATCTCACGAAGGCCATATTTCTCAAGCAAAGACGATGCTAAACATACGTATTAAAATACAACAACTTTATTGTTGGTAATTTTACATCAAATATATAATTTTGTTGTTTTGTATTCCGGTACTGAAAGAGATAAGGGGACGGTGGGGAAGCCTATTTATTTAAGCGTTCCATCTTTACGCCAAAGGTCCGTGTTCGCGGCCCCACGTTGGTACAGTGTGTACATCCCATTGCAATGATATTGCTGGACTATTGCTAAAAGTTGGGTAAAACTCTTCTTACTTACTCAACAGAGACAGTCGGTTTCATGAAAGTCGCCAAGAGTAACGTATTGACTGCTCGAAAGGACTTGTTTTTCCACCGCATCCGTTACCATGCATTAAAACACCCAAAACATATTGGGATAGTATGTTGTTTAAAGACCATGGTTCATGATCGGGTCGAATCTAGGATTAAAACCCACGTTAAGCAGGTCGTGGCACGATCAAGTGGCACAACTCCGCATTGATAATTGCATTGCCTTAGATCGGTGCGCGCCATTCCCCTTTGATTTCCGACAGTCGTACTGCTCTTAGACCATTCTGTGAAAAACGGGACCCATACTGTTCTACTTGAAAAAAATACCCAAATGCGAAATCGGATCAATAGGAACCGCAAATCAAATCATCACCACCACCACCATCATCATCATCAGACCTACTTCTCTCCCAGATATGGGACTTCCACTCCTGCAAGCTGGACATTAGGACATCTGGCCAGCAGCCCTATGCTCATGATGGCGGAGGCCAAGGACAGGCCAAAGCTCAGACGTTCAATACCCAGAGCGTGTAAGTTGAATCTCCGGATTACAGCACTGCAAGCAATGTAGCCCAACCCTGATAAAGCTGACTTGGTACCTTTCGTGTTCATGGAATGATAACAATCATAAATCACCAATGATTATAACTGAAGTATAGACCTAGCTCCCTGGCACCACAATCAATCAAGATCCGTGAAGATCCGGGTTAGAATAGGTCGTCAGCAGTCCATGCTTGTCGTAAAAGGCGACTATTCTTAGTCTTGTCGACTAACGGGATAGGGTGGTCAGGCTCCCTGACTTGGTTGATGCATGTCATCGTATCCCAATTGCGTGAACCGATGCTCATGATGTCAATCAATGGATTGTCTTGTCCAGCCTCGATTATTTACAGACCGCCGTCATATGCCTGGAACATTGCTGAGTGCGGCGTTAAACAACAAACAAACACAATCAATCAATCAATCACACACTCAATGTCCACTATTGTTCTGTCATGCAGGTTTCATGGCTTCCTTCGTTTGATAAGAGAATATCCCGTTTATACAGTGCGCATGCATGTCAGTTTCATTCAACACTCGGCAGTTTCATGGTGGACTTATCCGAGGTCATAATGTTAAAATATGCGCCGAGGTTGTTGAGGTTATATGCGAGATGTTCTGGCAGTTTCGGTAAAATAAGTCAATATTAATTCCTGTGGTTCAGAAAAGTAACACAACCCAATGGCCAACGAGAAAACCTTCCACCCCTGCTGTTGATATGGACTGCACGAACTATGCAGATCCGTGTGTTCAACTGTGTGGACTGATTACTAGTAATCTACAAACCTACCTGATATGTACCCGGCGACTTGGAAGTTGACATCGTACTGCATAGTGAGAAATTTGTATGAGAAGACCCCGATTCCTATAGCAGCACACGTGGAGACGGCCGAGGCTACGCTGAGAAGGACGAATTCAAGGTTGAAAAGCTGTAAAAGTGTAAGAGCGGGAGATGGATTTCACTGTGCTTTGATCAGTATTTCAGTAGTTTCTCGGCGGGTCAACATATAATAGGCAGTGTCCTAAATTGCCAGGTCGTATCCGTTTATAGATCTTGATAAACCCGTTCAGAAGGGTATTGTGCTGACAGATCATTGGTTCTGAGTTTGGAACCCACGTGCATCCTGGTACGGATCAATCGAAAATGCGGAAGGAATATCTGAGCAAACGAACACCGCCGAATCTAATCTATGTGGGGAAAGGATGCATGTGCCTCTTTTCAGACAGCCTACGTCTGACAATGGCCGTGGTTTCATCTGGTGGCCAGAATCGTGATATGGCTAGAATAATGTAAAACTCTCCTAACTAATCAACAAACGACAACAAGATATGTACACATAGTAGACATGTTAAGCGCCCTATAACATTTTGACCATGAGGTTTGAAGACTTATGTGCTTGACCGTACCCTATGGCAAAGAAACCAAGTAATTTGCTGTTTCCCCAAAGAGTAATTAATTGTCGATACATAAGGACAACAATCATGACCTTCAGAAAGTGGTATTCAAAATGTTGGTGGACATTTCAGTGTGCGTGTTGATAAATTTAGTACGTCACTCAGGTACGGAGCTGTAGGTTGCCCTGGAGACAGTTGTGGCTGGTTGTTGCTAAAAATGACCAGCATGACTTCCAGTGACCAGATGGTCAATGACATGTTTCGCCGCCACGTGCCCGTCCTCCTCATGCCCCGTATAGGCTGTTGTCATTCTCGGTGCAATGTTTGCGCCAGTTCCTGTAGATTGGCTCTGGTGGATCCAGCCTATGTTCCTTGCGTCCCAAATGTGTTTCAGCGAGTTGAGATCTGGGCCAAGGGATTGTCGTGAAGGCGTTATCTGTCGGGAACTGTGTGGTCTCGCGTTATCGTCCATGTAGTGGTCTTCTGGTAACCAGAAAGTGGTTATCAAAATGTGGCAGAACGATCGGAGCCAGGATTTGACACCTGTATCTCTCACCCGTTACATTCCCCTGCACAGTGACCATGTCCAGTCATGGGACAGGCAACCCCAGATCGTGACTGATCCGCTTCCAAAGGGGACTGTGAAATGAATGGTCATGGGCGTCTATGTCGTGTTTCTTTGCCGCCAGACCCGAAAACGCTCCTGCTCTTCCAAGATCATAATATGACAGCATAGAATGCTTAATCACCATTTTTAGACTTAAACCTGCCGACTGGAGTCGCTTTACCATTGTCAGTGGTGACAATTTTCTCTGGGGCATCCAATTCTCATTCTTGCAGGTGCTTGGTACCCGTGAAGATCCGGGTTAAAATAGGTCTTTAGCAGCCAATGTTTGACGTAAAGGCGACTCTGCTTCTCGTAAGTGGCGACTAACGGGATCGGGTCGTTGACATGGTTGATGCATGACATCGTATCCAAATTGCGTAGGTCGATGATCACGATGTCAATCACTGGATTGTCTTGTCCAGACTCGAATGTTTACAGAACGCCGTTATATAGCTGGAATATTGCTGAGTGCGGCGTTAAACAACAAACAAACCAAACAGGTGCTTAGGGAAAAGGGTTATAGCCGAACCAAGCGGGGCAGGTCGTGATCTTCACGTGCTCACCCACACCAGGCCGTTCAGACCTTGGGGGGTCTTTCTCGACATTCCTGCATTAATCATACTTATTATTCGCCACCTATTGCAAGGGGCTTGTAGCACGTACTACATAAACGTGCTTTGCGCATCACAAGGAAGCTACTTTTAAATGTTTTTGACTACCAAAGTGATTTTAACAATTACATTCGCGGTCGCGTGGCAGTGATTAACTTTTTCAGGGGGACACTTTACTTTTTTCAGGTTAATTATATATGCAAATTGAATTACTACATTAATATCATTTCTAGGTGCAGTAATAACTAAGGGTGTGGGGTAAATTGAGATTCATTCTTTCCACGATACGCATAACAATATCATTTTCCATGCTCGATATATCGAGTGATTTCAAATTGGGATTTTTATCATGTGTTCAGTGTTATATACTTGCCAAATGCCTTTGCTGAGCAGAAGCGAGCATCTGGGGCTCCAAGATGGCACCGTATTTATTGAAGGAGTAAACATTATGTTGTACCAGTATCTTGTTTATTTTCCATTTATGAACTTTAGTTCATACCTTAATGTATCAGGTTGTTTTTGAGTTACAAATTTAGAATTATACAATATATCGTGATACGTATCGCAATACGACATTGTGCATTGCAAAATTGTGTAATGCACTATAGACCTCCAATACCCATCTCTATTAATAACCATTGTCCGTAGGACAAAACATGAAATGATCCCGTAAATCAACAAATGGTATTCAGAATCTGGAAAACGAAACACCAAGGTCCTGTTGCCTACAAGGTGCAACCTTGTGTGATGAATGTGGTGTTACGTCTCGCAATTGGGATTCGATGACATGCGTCAACCATGTCAGCGAGCCTGACCACCCGATCCCGTTAGTCGCTCAAGTAAGAGAAGCATGACTTCTTGGAGACCTGGGTTAGAATAAGCCCCTGGCACTGATTGTTGTAAGTGCGAATAAATTGAATAGGGTGGTGAGGTACCGTGACTTTGTTGACTGCGTGTCATCGTGCCCGACGCCCCCGACGTGTCGACGTTCAGTTGCTGACTGCCTGATATAAACGTACCTTTCGAAAATCTAATAAATAACGGCAGTACTTACGAGTCGCCGGGCTGCATTTACGAAATCTCGAAGCAAGTTCTTGATCATTTCACGGAGTGTATTTCCGCTTACAACGACCTTGTCCTCTTTGTCCTTCTCGGGGCCTGAGTTGCCCTGGTTACCTGATATATTGTATTATAATACAAATCCTCGCCAAAAGTATCCCACCACCAAGATTTCTTGATAATCAGATAAGAGATGGATAAGGAGATGCTAGAAAGCGAAACAAACGCAATCAAAATTGTTACTTAATGTCAAATAAGGTGTTAATTGTATGAATAATAGGAAAATGAGCATTTGCAATGAACAAAAGCAACTTTATTCGCCGGCGACTACAATGATTCTAATTTGGGATAAATGAAGGCAGTATAAGTATGGTTACTGTCAGGAATGAGATGGAAAGGCCAAAACGAACGTGTCTTAGTAACGTTGTACTCATGTCATAGTTAAATTATCAACAATGTAAATCAATATCTGGGGTAGCCATCCCGTACACGAATCACATCAGCAAGACGTCTCCTCAAGCTCAAAATCAGATGTCTGATCGTCAACTGAGGGATGCGTTGCCATTCCAGATTCTGTACTGGAGAGTCCCTGGCTCTAACCCTACGTCCTAACTGGTCCGATGGACGCTCGATTGGATTCAGGTCTGGGCTTCGAGAAGGCCAAGGCAGAGTCTCAATGGCGTTGTGCCCGGTAGGGTCGGGCATTTCGTCCATAAAGACAGGACGTGCCAAATGCATGGTTATCAAAATGAGGCACAACAAAACCGTCCAATATTGTATCTTGGTACCTGTGTCCATGTAATGCCCCAACCCCCCCCCCCCCCCCCCCCCCCTTTCGAACTCAAGTTTACAATCAAGGGAGCAACATCTCCATACTGTCACTGAGCCGCCAACACATGCCACTGTTTTCCTGGATGTTGCGATGATGATAAGATGTTCGCTTTGCCCCCCATCATCGTGGTGCAAGAAAAACCGATTTTCGTCAGCCTACGAATCATCCATGACCTCAAGTTACAGTGTGATCGAGCCTTACACCAGTCTAAACGGACCCGCAAGTGTTAGGGTGAGAGGAGTGGACGTCTTATTGGTCGCTCTGTCCATTCATCCTGCTGCATTCAGTGGACGCCCGATGGTGCTAAGGGGCACTCTGTTGTGGGTTTGCCAGTAATGGCGAAGTACAGTGCAAGTTGAAGTTGGCAGACGTTTAGCCTAGCCTATAAGACCCTGTCCTCTCTGGCACTGGTCTTCAGTGTATGTCCTTATCTTGGCAAGTCCCTCACATGTTCAGTCAATGTCTGTTTACTAAAGAGTCGACTGATTACGGTTTGATTCATGTTCAACACGGTGGCAATAGCCCAATATGACATGCCAGTTTGGTGCATGCCAACGATTTGGCATCTTTGATATTCTGATAGTAGGCTTAGGCATTTCAGTGAAATCGTTAAAAATTAATAGCAGTAACTTTGTGTCATCAAACATGAATTTCTCTATAGAGACCCCTTAGGTCTCCCTTCGTGCCCACTTGGTTGGGCATACCATTCTACAGGCAGATCATGCGTCAACACACAGTGTACCATTTGAAAATCTCTACACTGAAAATGAACTCGCAATTACACTTCAAAGTTGGTGGTGAGATACTTTTAAAGAGATATATAGTATTTTTAAAACCGCGTCGTAATAGTATTCCCTCTTGTGTTAGTGCCTGGCCTATCGTTCCATATAAACATTTCCTTGCGAGTAAATCTGTAGTTATATTTCTGCAACTGTGCTCACCTGGTAATCTTTTAGGGTAACCATACAAGGGTACGACTGTCAAAAGAAAGAGCCCGGTCGCGTACATGAAATTCAGCCACCAAGCACCGATCCAGTTGGGGTCTTTGGGGTCTGGAATTCTGAAACGTAAAATTTATGTGTCAGACAATTAAATTTGAGTTTTTTTAACACAAAACTTAAAATCACTTTTAGAAGACAAAAATTATGAATCACAATTAATGACGAAATGTATCAGAGTTAATTTAGGTTCTTCTTCTCTAACTAAAATGAGTTTGATGATCAGGATGTCGGAAAACTTGATACTGTAATAATCTTCTCACTCCACATAATTCAGATTTCATGTGTCGCACGAACTGAGTAGAATCTGGTGTAAACATAATTTCTTTCGAATCTCTTGATATACCGAAGTTTATACCCCTTCACCTTAAAGAGTCGAATATATTAGTGGAGAACCGTGTCTTACTGAGAAGTTTTCTTACTGAGATGGGTCCACCTTGTCGAAGTCCACGTAGACGTTGTCCATGATGTAGCCGCTTAGGACGGCGTTGGCTGAGCCACCAATCTCCGAGGCTGCGTACGTCACAGCTGAATATAAAGTCGGGTCAGTATCAGAATAGTAATGCGTGAGTATGTCAGGTTGTAGGGTTCACGTTACGCTTCTTTTAGCATTAATCCAGGAGTTTTAAGTGATGACATAAGAGAGAAACTTCTAAAGTAGATTTCAACAAAACACTTGTACAATATCCACAGAAAGGTGTGTCATAATAGTTAAGTTTATTCTGTTCAGTTAGAATGTATCTAGTGATACACATTTATTTTATGCGAACATTAATATCAAGAGCAAATAAGACAATTCACCAGAACTGCTTTGATTCCGCCTCAGTGACTGGTTTTCAGACTAAAATCAGTAATAAATTGGAAATTTTTGTTTTGTTTTCTCGTAAAAGAAATGTCATGAGGCAATCTGTCAACGTTAATCTTTACCCCTTGGCTGTGTCTTTCGACAATATTAGTCTTTTCCCCTCAATATACATACTTATAAAGAGCGTTGACAAAGGATATTTGCCATTCTCGTCGATGTAGGCGGTTCCCAGCGTGAAGATGACCGTTGTTCCAAACCCCCTCAGTAAATCGCCCACGACCATGAAGGCGTATGTAGTGTAGAGGACGCTTGTTGGCGAGCTGTCGTTGACGGCTGTACTGATTGTGCTCAGTGGACAAATATCAGCATTGGAGGCATTTTTAACGTTTTCTAGAATATTTAATGGAAATTAAAATCGATAAATGGTAAATGAAGTAGAATATCTGGAGCCATGATGTCATCATAGTTGTCACTATAATATGATCTACTTTTCAAAATTGACACCGCCCTGGGTCGAACGATCCGAATATTATCGGGATTTGATCTTCACAAAGTCAAACGTATTCGGATAAAACATATATTTCGGATGGATAACGTTGAGCTAATTTGCATTAATCGCGAATGAAATATAATATGGTGCACACGTAGTGCAAGTGGGTGACAGAACGTTTCAAACACCTTTCCCTTTGGGGTAAAACGTTACTTATCAATGAAAATGAAGTTAAAGGGAAAACACCGTCAGTTCAGAAACCCGCCTTTAAAAAGAGTGAGTTGGGATTAAGGCCACTTTGAACAGTGTTATATTCATGTGTGTTTTCTTGATGTTCGAGAAAAGGCCGAGATGTTGGACTTCGATGCTTACCACTTTGGTGAAACCCACGAACGCTGGCCAAGGGTCATACTGTTGGATTTGAAACGACCAGCGGATCCAAGGTGACGTACATTTTTGATGACGTCATAGACAATTGGACAACCCGTGTCGAACAAATAGAGGATATTTCACGTGTCGAGTGAATCAAGTTTCTCTCATCGTGTGGGGGAAGGAGATATTTTCACGAGTGGCGTAACAACTACCGGAAAATTAAATTATTTCATTACAAATATAAAACCTTGAAAATTCTCTCTACCTCACACACAGGCACGGTTCACCACCCCTTAAATTTGCGACGTGAAAACGGAGTTTTGCACAATTTCGTGTTTGCACAATCTTTAAAAATGTAAACAAAAGTAACAAAAGTATTTAAGGTGATGAACATTCCTTATCATACCTTTAGATATGATATATTCAAAATCAACTTCAACAAAAATATGCTTCAAATGTACGAGACCGCTGTTGGAAGCGAAAGAATACACCCTGGTCAAGTAACAAAATACGAAAACGAAACGAACAGTCTCGATTGACGAGTTAAATGATAAATTTACACTTTTCAAGAGAATAACACACGGGAAGAAGCTATATCAACTCGATAAATGACCATCTGTCATTATTTTGCCAGAAACCTATGATTGTGGGTTCGAATCCCGGTTCGACCCGATTATGTTTCTAGGTTTGTCAGCACCATACCTGTGCTCTTGGGTTTCACCGAAGTGGTAAACACCTGCATCACTTCGGGCTTTCCTCCCACATTAAGCAGACACGCTGTGATGTAACTGGAATACTGTTAAAAGCGGCCTTAAACCCAACTCACTCACTCATATCAAATATTTTGGAAGTGTTTAAGGCAAAAGTATCTAAACGGATACTAAAGGTAAAATCTTGCTACAGATGACACTTACCAAACTTAGGTGCCTCATAGAAGAAGTGTGGGATACAGAAGACTAAGGCTCCGATGGCATTGACAAATGCTCCAATAGCGAGCCCTTTAGCCATGTTGTACCTCGTACCAATGAAGCTGACGAACAGCATTATACTAACTCCGCCGATGTCCAGGCAGCTGGTCAACACAGCGGTCATCTTGCTGGTCAGACCAAACTGCTTCTCTATGTGCGGGATGCCGGGGCCTAGTGAACACGACGACCACGCCAATATGAACACCACCGACCACGCTGTGAACCACGGCAAGGTATTCATCGGCTGCAGACATCTGGAATATGTCGATACACTGAAAACACACCTTTCATGTGGATTTACGCCACTTTTAGAATTCAAGAATATCAGGACATGACATGACTCAAGAATGGACACAGATTTTAATCATACGGGGAATCGAACCTCGAATCTTTGCGTGACGACCTAGGGCTTCAACTACTAAACAACCCCTTGTTACTAATATAGAAAAATATAACATACGTCCACATTTACGACGTTAGTTAAACCAACGAGCACAGGCCTGTCCAAGCAAACCAAACATAATATTTCTACATAATATAATACTAGCTAAGAAACGCAACTCTGCATAAAAAATCGTCATAACAAATGGTTTACCCGTATCCCCGTGTGTTTTATGAAGAAATGCAAGCTGAAAGTTCGTCCTAAGGTATTCACCTTCGAATTTGGCCTGAACAACGTGGATACCTTGAAAGTGAGGTGACTTGGGGTTTAACGTCGCGTTCAAGATTTATGTACTTATATAGCTACGTGCATGCATGTGTGTTTGTGGCCGCTTGTACTTGTCCGAACTAATGTCGGTTTTATAGTGCTAGCCCTTCGAGATAGGAAGAGCAACAAGAAGTATCAGCGTTTTACGTATTTTTGTATGACCTTGCCAGGGGTTTGAACCAGTGCCAACCCTCGGCCTTCCGTTCTCCGGGTAGACCAGTCTGGTTCCCTGGGTATGTTGCGCGGCGCTCAGCGTAGCACCAACGCAGCATACCCAGGGAACCAGGCTGCGGGTGGCCTCTCTATCCTCTAGACGATACCTTGGAGAACGGAACACGATGCGGCGACGACACAAGGGCTCTTTACTGTGTCCTCAACAAGCTCAAAACGTTCAACTGTAGTTGGTTGAAAAAGCAGATAATGACAGTGTGCTTGGGTTTACAGGATCATAAGACTCGTATGATTTAAACCAAGATTCTTCTTGGAAGAGACTGCACTTTTGCTGCAGTTGAGAAATGCGGACATCACACCAGGTAGGAGAGATTCTCACCTTGGTTTGAATGATCCCCAACCATATAGACAAGACTCGTCTATCTTGAGACATGAAATAAAGATAAAATACTCAAATGAGTAACAATGCTTCACATCTCATTTAGAGGGAGATGGGGCGGGGAATGTAGTGTGAGATGGGGCGTGGGCGGGGGCGCGTCAAACATGGGTCTTCGGCGTGACATGTACATTCAACCATTCCCCGCTAGCCAAACCCAATGACCGAAATACCCTATTAATAAGCCCATATATATATATATGGAATCCTAGAAGGGATATTATTGAGTTGTCGCTCTTACAGAAATAAGCACACAATGACAAAATTAACCAGAGACGCATTTCAAATAAAACCCTCAGGACGACAATATCACATAATCAAAATATCGAATTGTCGTAGATTACAATGTCGTTTTTTTACGCGTTTTTAGATATTATTGGATAATGCGACACATTTTGACCTTGTCGCACTCTGTTTGAAGCCAGAAATACTATTCACATCGTGACAGCTGACCTAAATGTCGGGTTGTCTCGTTATCCCGCTTTGGTTAATTTTGTCACTGTTTGCTTGTTTTTTTAAATGGCGGCAACACGACAGCGTCCCAAGGATAGTAATTTAGAGCTTACTTGTTTAGATTGTTGATGTTCCTCCTGGTGGTTGGTGGTGTTCCCTGTTCGGTCTGTAGCTGCTTCCTCGGCCTTGTCAAGAAGGGATAGCATGACCACAAAACATTGATTATTTGATCTTTTCCAAATTCAGAATATGAAAGGCATTTACGTTTGAAAATGACACCATTAATTGCTTTCAAATATAATATTTTCACACGTTAAGCTCGATTACAAAGATTTGATACTCAATATTAGATACGATTTCATTTGTTCCCAATCTGTTCTTGTCAGACATTGGGCTAAAACAAATAGAAAAAAACGGTGACGTGAAGACGGAAGTGAGTGAGTGAGTATGGTTTTACGCCGCTTTTAGCAATATTTCAGCAATATCACGGCGCGGGACAACAGAAATAGGCTTCGCACAATGTACCAAGGTCGGGAATCGAACCCGGGTCTTCGGCGTGACGAGCGAACGCTTTAACCTCTAGGCTACCCGACCGCCGCTGAAGACGGAAGACCACGAATACATGCAATAGCAATGAGCATTTCTTCTGAGAAGGGGCGGTTACAAAGGCCTTAACGGGCTAGCCGTAACCATACTCACCAGCAGACGCCAAAAATCTTAAGACAGAATTTTGGAATATAAGAATTTTATGCCAAGATTGTACGTGACAACGACACCTATGTCATAGTCCCGTAACGGTTTGATATATACTGGTCATATATCTATGTTCTGATTTTCTTGAACTCCACCGCTCTACGCTGTGCACGTAGATTTGCCTTTTAGGGTAAATGATCCTCTGGTTCTGTGTTCGAATCTCAGGTTTGCCCCTATCAGGACACATGGTCTATCAGCTCTATTTCCGTCGGTTTCACCAAAGCGGTATACAACTATACCTGTGTCAGTTTGGCCTGCCTACCATATTTTGCTGTCACACCAAGATTTATACATGGAACGGAAATGTTTTTTGAAGCGGCAGTAAACCCATCTCACTCACTCACTCGCCGGTTTGACATTTTCGCTTTAAAACTGAAGCACTTAAGCATTTAAATGATAATGCCAGGCAACGCCAAGGCAAAATTGTACAAAGAAGTACCTTCTTCGAGCTTTCCATTGCGTAGGGGAGCTTTATTGCACGGATGTGCGTCCACGGAGGCCGCTGTTAATCATCGGTCATCTCGTGCTATGTAAAATGTAGGTTGTTGTTTCAGAGACGGGAGAATGCCGTTGAAGCTTATCCCTTCTATACAAATAAACTGTAGATGACATTGTCTTGTTGTCCACAGACCCGTGCTGAGAACACAAACGTTTTCGTTACACCTGCTTACCGTATCACACATATAGCACATCATGTGACCGCAGTAAGCATTTCTATATCGTAAGGATAAGAATTTATGGATAAACAACTTCTTTATTACAAGTGAGGGAGTATGGTTTTACGCCGCTTTTAGCAATATTCCAGCAATAACACGGCGAAGGACACCAGAAATGGGCTTAACACATTGTACCCATGACCGGGAATCGAACCCGGGTCTTCGGCGTGACGAGCGAAAGCTTTAACCACTAGGCTTACTGCCCGCCCCTCTTTACTATAATTAAGAGCGACGTTTCGGTGTAGGTTCTAACACCGTTATCAAGCAAACTTGCTTGATAACAGTGTTAGAACCTACACAAACTTGCTTGATAACGATGTTAGAACCTACACCGAAACGTCGCTCTTAATCGTAATAAAGAAGTTGTTCATCCGTAAATTCTTATCCTTACGTATTCCAACTTGTTAATGCCTATCAAAGAAGTTATATCTATATAGTGTCACACCTTAGCACACAGCGTCACACTAAGTACAACACATGTACAGTATCACACTTGCAGTATCGCACCTTATCATGTCGTAATGCAACGTATCGCACATTATTACCAACGGGATGACGAGACAGGTGGATAGTGCTAAATCCGTACGTCACGTATGTGTTGTACAAAGTTGACCCACCCTTTAAGATCCGGGTTAGAATTGGTCTTCAGTAACCCATGTTTGTGGTAAGAGACAGCTTACAGGATCGAGTGGTCAGGCTCTCAGACTTGGTTGATGCACGTCACCGTATCCCAGTTTCATGGGTCGATGCTCATGATGTCAAGAATCGAATATTTCAGACTGCCGTCATATAGCTGTAATATTGCAGAGTGCGGCGTTAAACAACACACAAAACAAGGTTGACCTCGTTTTGATAACATGAAATATCACGCTGGAATGTTTTTCTCATTCATAAAAAAAACGAGATTTAATCGAGATTAACACTTCATAAAACCAAAAAAGCACGTCGCACGCTTCAGACACTTTGCATTCCACATTACAGTACATAGTTCTCCTACATACATTATATACATTTATACCAATTTTACATGAGCACGAAGCTCTTGATCAATGTCTATGAACGAGATGCACCCGGCCACTTTCGACACTCAGTTTCGTTTAATGCAAGAAATCCCCTTGTCAGCCTTAGCAGCCTATACTCATCCACTTCTTGGCTCAAGCAGCCTATACTTATTCCCTTGTCAGCCTTAGCAGCCTATACTCATCCACTTCTTGGCTCAAGCAGCCTATACTTATCCCCTTGTTCAGAGTTGCAGCCAATATTCATCCCCTTCTTGGCTCGAGCAGCCTATACTTATCCCCTTGTCAGCCTTAGCAGCCTATACTCATCCACTTCTTGGCTCAAGCAGCCTATACTTATCCCCTTGTTCAGAGTTGCAGTCAATATTCATCCCCTTCTTGGCTCGAGCAGCCTATACTTATCCCCTTGTCAGCCTTAGCAGCCTATACTCATCCACTTCTTGGCTCAAGCAGCCTATACTTATCCCCTTGTTCAGAGTTGCAGCCAATATTCATCCCCTTCTTGGCTCAAGCAGCCTATACCTATCCCCTTGTTCAACACTAGAAGCCTATACTCATCCACTTCTTGGCTCAAGCAGCCCATACTTATTCCCTTGTCAGCCTATACTCATCCACTTCTTGGCTCAAGCAGCCTATACTTATCCCCTTGTTCAACACTAGCAGCCTATACTCATCGACTTCTTGGCTCAAGCAGCCTATACTTATCCCCTTGTTCAGAGTTGCAGCCAATATTCATCCCCTTCGTGGCTCAAGCAGCCTATACTTATCCCCTTGTCGGCCTCAGCAGCCTATACTCATCCACTTCTTGGCTCAAGCAGCCTATACCCATCCCCTTGTCAGCCTTAGCAGACTATACTCACCCACTTCGTGGCTCAAGCAGCCTATACTTATCCCCTTGTCAGCCTTAGCTGACTATACTCATTCACTTCTTGGCTCAAGCAGCCTATACCTATCCCCTTGTCAGCCTTAGCTGACTATACTCATCCACTTCTTGGCTCAAGCAGCCTATACTTATCCCCTTGTCAGCCTTAGCTGACTATACTCATTCACTTCTTGGCTCAAGCAACCTATACTTATCCCTTTGTCAGCCTTAGCTGACTATACTCATTCACTTCTTGGCTCAAGCAGCCTATACTTATTCCCTTGTCAGCCTTAGTAACTAGCCTATACTCATCCCCTTCTTGGCTCAAGCAGCCTATACTTATCCCCTTGTTCAACACTAGCAGTCTATACTCATCACCTTCTCAGCTCTAGAATCCTATACCCATTCCCTTTTCAACTCTACCAGCCTATACTCATCCCCTTCTCAGCTCTAGCAGCCTATGCTCACATCTTTGTCAGCTCTAGCAGCCTATACTCATCCCCTTCTCAGCTCTACCAGCCTATACTCACCCCATTGTCGGCTCTACCAGCCTATACTCATCCCCTTGTCATTTTAAGAGATTTCAGAGTTCATTTAATACTCGCGGGCTCCCGTATTCAAATGAAATTGATTTAACTCTATTCGTAACTTTATTTCACCGACTTCAGGTTGTCAACCACTTACTGAATCACGTTGTTTAGGAAGCATTGAACACACAACCGCAGTTTACTGCATGTATACAACGAGAGGAAGATCATGAGATTCGTATTCATTTTGGGATGCTGTGTTTGTTTGTTGTTTAGCTCCGCACTCCGCAATATTCCAGCTATATGCAGGCGGTCTGTAAATAATCACCTGTGGACCAGACAAACCAGTGATTGACATCATGAGCATCGATCCACGCAGTTCAGATACGATGACATGCATTAATCAAGTCTGCGAGTCTGACCACCCGATCCCGTTAGTCGCCTCTTATCACAAACAGTCGCCTCTTACAGCAAGCATGGGTTGCTGAAGACCTATTCTTACCCGGATCTTCACGGGTTCATTTTGGTATGTATACACCCACCGTGTGTCATCGTAATGAAGTGTGCAATATGCAAACAGGTGTTTTCTATGGAATACTGTAAGGGACATTCTCGCGTTCTCGCATTCTCGCGATCTCGACCTTTGGAAACGAGGTAAATATGCCAAAAACACGAGAATGCGAGATCGCGAGAACGCGAGATTTGGCCAAAATGAACATGATGTAAAATCTCGCAATCTCGCAATCTCGACTTGTCAAATTAGGCCACAAAAACACGAAATCGCGAGAACGCGAGAATGCGACATTTCATTTTCTCGCGATCTCGCGTTCTCGTGTTCTCGCGTTTTAGACGCTGTCCGTGCGCATGCGTAATATCATATGGTCAAGGCCCATGCGCACGTTAGTAATCCTTTGGTCATGCTTCTTTCATGCTCTTCATTCTCCAAGTAGCATTTAGCAAACTTATGACTTGAGCTTGGAAATGCTATGTAATTTACATACACAAAGTCTGAGTCATCTCCCGTTGTTACAGTTTCCTATGTACTTTATAATAAAACCCTCAACATGCTCAATATATTTTACAAAAGAAATTGTGTGCATGAATGTCCAATGATGGTGAAAACATTAACTATCACCGTCAGTGAGTGAGTGAGTAATATTGCTTAAAGCCGCATCAGCAGTATTGCAGCTATTCGCGGCTACACTGTGAGTTACAGAAATAATCACAAGCCAGTGAGTTTCTCAATGAGGCAATTTTATACACGGCTAGAATATTCATTAAAAGAAAATTCTCACAGACCAAATTGTAGCATTCGGATAAAATGATATTGTCCGATGGTTTTTTTTGTTTTGTTTTTATACGATACCATATTCGCTACTTTAATAAATTGATGTTCATCCGCGCCCGCCTGACAACAAAACATCCTGCCTTACATTATTTTAATGCCCTCAAATTCCTAGAAATAGAAGTATCGTTAATATGAGTGTTTCTACTTTCTTTACCTGATAAAATACTCCGTACACGTAGCCCTACTGAACACACATGATGCATGTGAATCGCATCCGTCGACAGCAATTGTACACATATGCCTAAAGTAGGTCGATAAGAACAAAATAAAACGTTAAATTTAAATGTCTCCTGTCTCCCATATTTTTAAAAAATCAATCAAACTGTAACTATTAATTTATTGCGGCAATAACATCCAAATGACAGGCATGCTTATACTGGAAAAGTACCCCCAATATCAAGCCTGCGGGACCGGCATGGCTCTGAATAAGTGAGTGAGTTTGGCTTAACACTGCTTTGAACAGTATTTATATTTCAGTTATATCCCGGCTTGTAGGTTTAAAGGGGCACTAATCTTCTTCTCGGCTGTCTAACACTGCCAGCTGGGGTTCACTATCTGCCGATTTGCTCGCTGACGCAACTGAGTGTGACAAGAGACTGGACTACTGTGTTCAAGAACACTGATTGGTTACCTGTAATCTCTGAATTTCAGACACAGGGCGCATGTTATTTAATTTCGTCAGCCTAAACAAACGGACAAAAACTCATCGGGTGTCGTTATTTGGAAATACCCCAGATGGTTATAAACTGAGGGACAAAAGAAACGTTACCAACATTAACTGATTTGTCACTTTGAAACAAAGATGCCAACCTTTATGGCTATGTATGAAAAGGTTGCTGAAACACCCTATGGACAACTCACCATCGATCTAAAACCTACCACCAAAGATAAGGATCGACTGCATGTTAACCTCATAAATGAGGAAAACAGGAGAACAACAGCACAGTCTGAACCTGATCTGCGTAGGGAGAAGTTGACTACAACAGAATCTCTGGATAGTCCTCTGACACAAGAAGAGAGATTGCCCAAACATCAGCTCACTCCAATTGAAACCGATTCAGACACGAGTAGTGAGACATCATCGACTATGGCCACGGCTTGCGCAGATTGCGGGGTGCTGATAGATAACATGCACGATCAACAGCGACATATCAAACACTGGTGTCCGGCCAATAGCCTTCAACCTAAGAGAAAGCGTGCCAGACTCGAGAGTGATGACGATGACAGTGACTTTGATGACCTAGCATCTTCCCAGAAAGGCAGTGGTCTTGTCGTCAAACCTCCACGTGGGAAGTCAACATTCACTAATATGGAAGCCGAGGAGTGGCAAAATGTAGGCTTACAACGCATCTGGAAGCAGGTGTACGATACGTTTCATTACAAGAGGAAACTGCAGAAAAAACAGTACAAGCGACAGGGACGAACGCAAGAATGGATTGAGAGAAGATTGAAACTGAGGTGGGAGGATCTAGTGCGTAGTACTCTCAACTATGCGATGGAATATACCACGTACTTTAAAGAGGCACCTCTGTTTCAAAACATGCTATACAACCTGGGAGACATGAATCCTTCCACGGAACAATCCGTTCTCAAAAATAAAATCAAACTCCTCCTAAAACCCAAGATGAAAGAGATCCTGCCTTTGATGGATATGCCGGAAATAGAAAGTGAGACTGAATCTGATAGCGTTGCAGAGGATAACGACGGTGATGACGAGGAGGAGGATGATGATCGTGAGCAGAACGAGTAGGCATAAATACCCATCACTACTATATCAGTCTAACAGTCAGAAGAGAATGCCGAGTCAACGCCACTCGTCTAGTTTGATTCATATTTTGAAAACACCTCGTAAACTGAGGCGTTTGAACGATAAGAATCGCCGAATTTCCCTCTACGTGAGAGGAATTGTGAAACTGGGACCTCCTGGACGGAAATCGTTACAAGCAATGGATAAAGCATAGACTATAGACAACCATTCAACCTTAAAACAGCGTAGGAAAGGAAACATTCAACAGTGCGAAATGTGTTTCAAAACATGGACTCGCTGTTTAAACAATAGGGCCTTCGAGCAGCAGTAGCATGTGTATATGAGTGACTAAATAATGTTCCAGAGTGAATACTATTGTCCATTCGTTTATCACGGCTTTTTATGGAACCGATTGACTCGAATCAATAAATGATACGAATGAATTGTTTGTTTTTTCTCAGTTTTTGCATATTAGTATATAGTCTTCGTCATACTACACCCGTGAAGGTCCGGGTTATAGAATCGACCTTCAGTAACCCATGCTTATCGGCGACTGACGGGGATCGGTTGGTCAGTCTCGCCGACTCGGATGACACGTGCCATCGGTTACTAGTTGCACAGATCGCTGCTCATGCTGTTGATCACTGGATTGTCTTGGCACTTATAAGTTGTCTATCTATTTTCAAAATAGCACGTTCTGAAGTAAAACTGTGCACATCATGTTACACGGTTATAACTCAAACCGTGCGGCTTATTTGTCATCGCGTTAAAAGGAAACGCTAGCATTGAAACATCAACTATGCAACCCGTCTCTATTGTGGTATGATTTACTTTCAACACACACCCTGTATTCATCAAACCAGGTCGCACGCTCTAGCGAGCGCGGGTTATTTGAAACGACGAGGCCACGAGAGTTGTCAAGCGCACTCAATTCAAACTGGGCTGACGGGTACGGTGTGTCTATTAAGGGCAGCACGCTATACACATAGCTCTATTCATAACCCTTTACTTTTTTTTTCTTATGAATTCTTTTCTGCCTTATAAACACACACCTTTCATCCCCCCCCCCCCCGCCCCCCCCACCCCCCACCCCTTTCCCGACGCGCTGTTGATGCATGAGTCATCCTATCTGATCACGTGACTTGGATCAGCCAATCAACTTCGGATCCGCCTGGATCAACCGGATCAACCAAAAAAGGTTTCTGCGGACTGAGACTATACTACTAATGTTAAGTGTGTTTTACAACATGGACCAGGTTTATATTGTATCTTATGAGTGATGTCGGGATCGAGTTATCGCCCTTGATGAATTGTTTGTTCATTATAGGGTTAATATAATGATTTTGTATATCATTGATTAGTAAGTTCATGTTCATGTACAGAATAAGGATGTATGTTTATATGAAACGAATGAATGAAACCTATGCAGTATTGTCTTTATAAAGCTATTGTTTTGTACATTAAAGGATGTCATTATCTACTCTGGCAATAAACACTCACACCCGTAGTCTATGTTTGAAATTGTATTTTCCATCACAATCCCCGGTTACAATATGAAAATATGAAAGTTAATTTTGTATTACAAATTGGTCTATGAGAATTTTGCCTTTCATGAATATGCTAGCCGTGTATAAAATTGCCTCATGGAGAAACTCACTGGGTTGTGATTATTTCTGTAACTGTAGTACTGCTGATGCGACTTTAAGCAATATTACTCACTCACTGACGGTAATAGTTTTGTTTCCAGCTTTCAGACACATTAATATTTTCACTATCATTGGACATTCATGCACACAATTTCTTTTGTAAAATATATTGAGCATGTTGAGGGTTTTATTATAAAGTACATAGGAAACTGTAACAACGGGATATGACTCAGACTTTGTCTATGTAAATTACATAGCATTTCCAAGCTCAAGTCATAAGTTTGCTAAATGCTACTTGGAGAATGAAGAGCATGAAAGAAGCATGACCATAGGACTATTAACGTGCGCATGCGCTTGACCATATGATATTACGCATGCACACGGACAACGTCTAAAACGCGAGAACACGAGAACGCGAATTCGCGAGAAAATGAAATGTCGCGTTCTCGCGATTTCGTGTTTTTGTGGCCTAATTTGACGAGATTTAAGTCGAGATTGCGAGATTGCGAGATTTTGCATCATGTTCAAATGTCGCATTCTCGCGTTGTCGACTTTTGACAAAAATGGCTATGTACCAAAAACACGAGAATGCGAGATCGCGAGAACGCGAGATTTTGGCCAAATCTCGCGTTCTCGCGATCTCGCATTCTCGTGTTTTTGGCATATTTACCTCGTTTCCAAAGGTCGAGATCGCGAGAATGCGAGATCGCGAGAATGTCCCTTACAGTATTCCATAGTTTTCTGTCGTAACATTTCCCGTAATGGGATGTCCTCAGATCATCTTTTAACATCTGATTTTAATGAGTTTGTAAGGAAACAATACAATATCCAACAAGAACATTTTATTAACTTGTCAAATAAAAATCAAAGATTACATACTACATAAACGTAATCATTTTGAACAAATATATAACAAAATGTGTAAACATTAGACTATACTGATGTATCCATGTACAAAGCAGGGACAACAAAATGTTCTTAAGGGCCAAAACAGCCATCCAACAGTTATTTCACAAACACCTGAAGTGTATGTACCCTTTGTGTAAGAAAACCACAGGTCTCTATACGATACCTCCATTATTTTGAGAAGTAGGTTTAATCAAGTTGTTATGCTGCAAACGTATGCAGAAAACAATTCAACTGTGACGTATTTAGGTCACGTGTTAATTTAAATCTTCTATCCTTTTAGTACGACTCGATGACTACCTTTGAGTAATTAAAGTGAGTAGGATGAGGGTGCAGCGAGAATTCAACGAGCATGGAACTTAGACTACAAACAATGTGTAACATAGATAGCACCATGCGCGTACATTTAGGCAGTATTGAACAGTATTGCAGTTATAACAGTGCATGTCATCTTGTTGGGGTGTGGTGTGTGTTGATAGCTGTATGTGTAAATGTATCGATAAATGTAATGTAATGATAATAAGTTTGATATGTACTATATGCCTTTGTAGGCTGATCAGTCATCTAACGCTTATCGTTACTGACAAGAATCAATTATGTCGCTATATCAATTGTATAAATAACACAAAAACTTTTAACGTTTAACCGAACGATTTCATTGAGAACGATGCTGTCTGGGTTAAGGAGGTTTGCTTGGACAGTACATGATGATAAGTAATACCGCAGGTTTTGTGACTTACGGCCAGCAAAGTGATATTGATTCTAATGCGCATGGATAAGTATTGTCTCGCTCCACTAACAAGTGTTCATACGTATTGAATATTGCCACCGAAAATAATAATGCTCCACATTTCGACCCCATGTTTTTAATTTGTTGACCAATCAGATGCAGGTGATCATGTCACCTTGGGACTTGTCTCTGTACCTTTATATGCATATGATCTCTGTACAAGCGAAATGTTACCATGGAAGCCAACCGTTGACCAACGTCCACAGTCAGCACTGAACACTCCTTCGAACCAAAATATGAAGGAAATTCAATGTAAAGTCACAATCTCATAAAAAAAAAAAACTGTTGCTCGTAGGTCTACAGGTCCATTGACTTCCTCTTCCGTGCACTGGCAATGGAAGCTATCAAAAAGCAAAGTGCCGCAATGATGTTGACAACAATCCACCACGTGAACACACCTATGGACATCCTGTGCTTGTTATACAGCATGCAGAACCGTGTCCCATCTGGAGAAGGGGGACTCCAGATTTCACAGGAGGAATCCAGAACGAAGCCAATCAGCACCGGCCCTGGGATGGAACCTGCAGTAGAGGACAAGCATGTTTATTCCACAACTGATTTTCGTATTGCATTACCTAGTTCACTGGACCGCAGTCTTAACATATCACAAATATGAGATAAATTTACGATTTAAGAACCCTTTGTTTTCCGTCCCTTAGAGTTCCATAACAAATAGTAATACTGAAAAACAAAAACAAAAAGAGATCGATATTGCAAGAGAAGCAACTGTTCAAAAACCTCCTATAAACACATTTATTGGATTCCATTGTGTCAATGGCAGTAAGGTCCATACTGATTGTACTGTTAAGAGATGACCTCAGAAGAATTCCAGCACAGATCTTGTGGTCCGATACATAATCCGTAGACCAACCATGAATTAAATTTTGAAAGAACGTCTTTGCTGGTGACGGTGTCGGATGTCTAAATAACATGGGCTATTCATCACGCAGGGCGCTAAGTCTTACCTAACAGTCTCATCAGCATCCACTGGAATCCCAGTGCAAATGGCTTCAGCTGCGGATCCACGCATCTGGGACGGAATAACTTAAACTTTCAGTCGAAGTGAGACATATTTTTAACAATATGATAATACAAAAACAAAAAAGACAACACAACAATGAAACGAGACTAATGACTTTGTATATATGACTAAAGATATGGTATTAGGTTTTGATCTTATATTTCACAGGTGCATTTTGACTAACATCGGTTCGTTACAGCCGTTATGGCCAAAAGCGCTTGTCCGTTTTGACGGGTACTCTGCTTGACGACTTGTTTCAGAGTTGATCAGATTTCAGCCTGGAAATCCGGGTAAGAGTCAGTCCAGAGCAACTTATGCATGCCGTAAGAGGCGACTAAATGACTTGGTTGAATGTGTGTAATCGCACCCCGAAAGTCTTGATCAGTGCTCATAATATCAATCATTGGAATGTCTGATCAAGACTCGATTATTTACAGACCACCGTCATATAGCTGGGATATTGCGGAGTGTTGCGTTAAACAACAAACAACAAAAACAAACACAAGGAGTTTGTTTATCAAAACTAAAAACTTAAACTATATTTCAGATGGTGTCTAGTGGCCTAAAGCGCCGCCATTAACTGTGCGAGTTGTGTCTCTTTTCCGTGCCAGGATCCTATGGGTTAGAATATCAGCTTACCCTGACTATGATCTTGTCAGCTCTAACTACAAATTGACACGAGTGTAGTAAATCACCCTTTGTGGACATAACTACATGCAATGTGATACAATTAATTGTTTTGAACTCGTAATATTGAAATCTATATATGCAAGGAAACTCACCTGAGTGTTGCCATGGAAACCGGTGTTGTTGTCGTTAATACTGATAGAAGCATAACAAAAAGTAGAGGCGCTAAGATGTACAGGTTGTTACAGTCAATATCACACCGCCCCTTTACGGCAGTGGAAATGACGTCATTGGTAGTCCTGTTCATAGTACTATGTGCCACACAACTGCAGTTGCCGTAAGTCTGAAATAGAAGGGTGGATATTACTCAGGTCGTCGTTAATTATTTTTGTGTTTCTCATCTCGCGTCGCCTGCAAATTTCCCTTCCACGAAAAGAAAAAAATAGTTTGAAAACCACGGTCATACATATAAATGACAGCCTGCGTTCTTAAAGTGAAGTGTTGAAATTTGGAATACAAGTATCTCTTTGCAACTTTTTTTTCTGTGTTGCGATATAGGATTCGCCTCAACTATAGTTCATATACAAAGCGGGGAGCTGTGTTGATGTTGGAGAAAGTACATTGCATGAAGACCACCCAGACGGGCCTGTTATTTGTGAAGTTCGGAGTTCATGCAACCTTGGTCGTCAAACTTCTGACTAACTTTGGTGATTCTCTCAGCGATAAGAGAGTTAAAATGACTTTGTACCACCAGCTTGAATCCACAGAGCCTGTTCAAGTTTCTCTTCATTAACGTATGCGCACGGTTCACTAACAGAGGGCCATTATGGTAACATTTACTGTTCTATTTGTACGTATATTTATTATTTCATACTTCATAAATATAAAATATATACATACGAAACCGACAGGGTAGCCAAAGCCTACCGGGTAGTTACAACTGTTAAAAATAAACACCACTGTGTGCTTGTCTTATTTAAGAAAATTCAAGAAATTCTTATTCATGTTTGATTGTGCAAAATCCTCAGTTTAATCAATGCCAGCAATATTAAATAGAATTTGCGTGACATCTGTGAGATTATATTTTACTTAGTTGACTGTCCTATTTTCGTTCAGTTGTGAAAATCGAAAACAAACATGTAAATATTGTGGAAATTTATTTATGAATGATGCTAGGATATGAAACCTGCTTCACTTAGGAAAGGTAATTTTGCATTTCTTTGTTGTAACTGTAGACGTTACAAGATCAGGCCTGTCTGTGCTTCATATTCATATGTTCTGGTGTCCCCCGCCGTGATATTGCTGGAATATTGCTAAAAGCGGCGTAAAACCATATTCACTCACTCACTCATATTCATATGTAAAAATCACATTTAAGAAACTGTCTAGATTGAACCCCGTGTAGAACGTTTTTCCCTTGTTCGTAGATTTACAACATAACACGCAGTTCCATTTTCCCGTATCAGAAAATACATATTTGATTTAAAATTGAGGTGATTTTAGAACTGTTTTGAACCCGTGTTTTATGTTTCATGACTTGAAATAGGTCAATGGAAAAACGTTCTTCATTACAGTATAACTTTATAGTGATGGTTTCTTTTTATATAATACGTGTGCATATCTGTTACGCTTTCCACAGTGTGTTTAAATTTCGGTTTTCGGGTTCTTTGTGTGACATAAACTGTCGTCGCATGATCCCAATAGACATACATACATAAGAAACAGTGAATCAAGATAGAAGTAAACACGAAACGTTTGTTAAACGTTATTGAAAGATTACCCTACCGCGCCATCAATGCATTTAATGGTCTAAGGGAGATAATCATGTTATGATAGACTGGTAATATAAGAGTAGGGTCCCTTGTCATGAGCTCCGTACAGTTTGTTCACGTAAACTCCGTACATCGTGTGGAATGTTCCGAGTTCTATGGGGAAATTCAAGCTCTTCACAACGATAGTCCATTCACGCACTGAGCTTAGAAATTACTATTACCCTTGTCGTGATAACTTAGTTCGGACATGCGCATTATTTTACAGGTTAAGGACAAGGTACCAGTCTAAGATTATTTTCTGAACACAGTAACTCTAAAAAAGTACAAGGCAGTGTCTGAAGTTTTCACATAGACCGGGGCGGAAGCTCAAGCTGCTTCCCAGCGCGTGTGACACCTTCGTTACACTCTCGGTACTATACAGAGCTCCGCGAACGGGCTATCGCTGTGAGGAGCTTGACGGAAGCTTGTACAAGGGACATAACTTCGTTTGTAACTACAAAGTAAACTGGTTTCACTGTTGGTATGCGCCGCAAGTTTAGCGCTTTTAGTCAGACAGGAGCACAGTCTAATTATCGAGCTGAATTACTTCCCTTTGACCACAAACAAACTTTAACACATGGAATAAAATCGATTGAATTGTCTCCCTTTGACCATGACAAAATGTGAAACGTCGCAGATTGTAGACCAACATTAGGTCCATCTGTCATTCTTATTTCATAACTAAACCATATTTAAAGAATACACGTAATCTAGATCTTAAGCTGTGTAGAAAGATTTGTCCTTGTTCGTAAGTTAACAAAGTGTATACATAGTATCTGGTTCCATTGTGCCCGAGACTGCAAGTCAGAAGATACATATTTGTTTATAAAAGTGATTTTAGAAGTGATTCGAACGTGTGTTTTATTACTTGAAAAAGGTCAATGGTAAGAATGATTTTTAATTACAATGTGACTTAATGGTGATGGTTTCTTTTTTTTATCTGTGTGTGCTTTCCTCCTAAATGCTTTCCACAATGTGCTTAAATTTAGGTTTTGGGGTTAAGCTTGCTTTCAATAGTCGACCAGACGTGTTTAAATTGACGAAAATTTGGTCTCGATCGTCAAAGCCATGAATATGTATTCTGCAACCTTTTTACCCTTTTTTGTTTTTCTCTGTAAGCCCGCCCACCTCCTCTGGGAAAAGCTTGGCAATAAGAAGCACAAAACTAAGTAAGGACGCTCAAACAAACTCGAACAACTTTTACTTATAGAGTGTCGTGAGTGAATTGTTGAACATTTGTCTTAATTAATTTGTAGTACGGGTAAATAATATCTCTTGTTTCATGTTTAACATAATGCTTCTAGTATAGGCATAATTCTAATCCACATTGCAACATTAAGAAAAGTGGCAGACATATGTGTTCTCAGCAACAAATGAGAATATGGTCAACACGTGTACGCAATACACCATACATATACTATATCTGGTCGTATTATGACATGAGGTAAATAGTTTCTTTCAAAATTAATACAGCTGACTCAGCGCATTCTTACAGCCAATGGTCCGAGGGTGTTCTGGTTGATACAGCCGGCGTGACACGGGGAGTAGTAGACGATGTCGTCAGCGCCGCACACGGGGTTGTACATCTGCTTCGAGCAGTCACATGACTCACGACACGTTGCGGTGTTGGCATCCACAGAGCTGAATATACATCACACACTAGTTTGTGTTGGGCGGAAATAGGTCAGTATTCTAACAGTAGCATACTGATTGTGATAATGAATGTCTAACACTTAATCAATGAAAACATACTTCCTTACACTATAACTGCTGATAATATTTTTATATCAGGTAAAAATTAAAAATTAAAAAACATAGTTATTTATTTGTGTTGTATTTTTTAAATATTTGTTAAATGTTTGTAAGGTGTTATTTTCCAACGAATCCTCAAAACCTCTGGGTTATGTTGTAATCTTAATAAGTACTTTAAACATATAGGTATTTGTGTTCTATTAAGACACAAATTAAACACATTATTCATCAGACCTTTTATATGCAAAACGTGGTGTTAATTAAATAAAATTAAAAATAAACATTTCAATGAATGTGTTAAGTGTATGTTTTCCATGCTTCATGCAAGACTCACCTCTCGCCCGGGTAAGGAATTTCCATGCCTGCCAATTGGACATTGGGGCACTTGGCCAGCAGTGCGAACCCCAGGATGCTTGACAGAACACACAGGCCGACGTTGAGTCTCGCCATCCCTACCCCTTCAAGGTGAAATACCCGGATGAGGATACCACCAAGCACCATCCCAAAAGCGCTGAACAATATTAGACCTCCTGCAAATATTACAACATTTATACAGGTATAAACGGGAAGAGTTTGAAACACCTGAAAAAAAATCACTTAGTAGCCGTACAAGAATGGTGAGACCGTTGAAGAATGCTCTATGGATATAATTTGTTTTTTGTTTGTTTGTTTCTTTGTAATATTGACATGTTATAGAAAAAATGTTGGTTTCCATGGGCGAATGTGTTTCTATGAGTCTTTCTATGTTTCTCTAAACCGACACCTGCAAACAATTCCGTTAATCGTTCTCCAACGCTGTCAAGGGTATAATTAAATCGAAAAAAAATATTCAGGAGTTGATTTATACTCCAATATGAAAAATAAGCATTTTCAGTAAGAACAATTTATTTCAAATCGTACAAGGTAACCATATTTAGCTACTGAATTAGCTACCCACTAGAAAATATCTGAGAAAGGGTGTATGTAGATTAATTGTAAACTCATGCTTATCATGGAGGGCAGCGAATAGCTGGAAAATTGCTGATGCGGTGTAAAACAATATTCATTCATTATCATACAGGAATGCTCACTCCATGAATCAGTAATATCCTTTATGTAACATCGGTTAGATAAGCATTGTCATTTCAAGATAAATAAATTTGAACTGAACTGACGCCCAAAAGAAACTTTACCAACTGAAAATATAAATTTCAGACAAAGTATAATTTTTTTTCGATGAAGTCTATCTAAAACACATAACCTAAATACAACAATAGTGTATGCAAGAAATGTTAATCGTCTGTTACTCGCGAAAAAGTGAAAAACACGTGCACCATGGACAACTGCAAATGCACGTGCGGGTAAGAGTATAAAACGATTGTAACGGCAAGTCAGACATCCACAGTGATAAAAAAAACCACAAAAGAAATACCACCACTCACAGTCGAACAACGTGAACGAGCCTTGGGTAGGGTACAGATGGGAGCCACCCACGCCCATATTGCACGAACCTTCGGTTGCTCCCGTGTTGCCAACTTGATGCAACGTTACAGACAGACAGGGCGGACCGCTGACAGGCCAAGAACAGGCAGACCCAGGGTGATCACGCCCCATGATGACCGGTACTTGCGTACCTTGCACCTCCGAAATCGCTTCCTGACTGTGACGTCATCGGCAACAAATGCCTTAGATCACAGGGTTAGTCGACAGACAGTGGCCAGGAGACTCAGGGCTCATGGAATCAGGGCTTTTAGACCATATAGAGGACAGCTATTGACAGCGCAACATCGTCGTCTGCGATTGAGATGGGCCCGGAGTATACGACGTTGGCAACGACGTGACTGGCAGAGGGTTGTCTTCACTGACGAAAGTCGATTCTGTATGTTTAGGGCTGATAGAAGACAACGTGTTTACCGCCGAAAGGGTGAACGAACGGCGGCGTGTTGCGTGCAGGAGGTCGTACCATATGGTGGAGGGAGTGTCATAGTGTGGGGAGGGATCTGTGGGAAGGAGAGGAAACCGCTGGTCATCATTGACGGAAACTTGACAGCTCAGCGGTACATGGATAACATTCTTCGTCCAGTTGTCCTACCATTTCTCCAACAGCAGCCACGTGGTGTCATTTATCAGCAAGACGACGCTAGAGCCCATACAGCCAGAATTGTCACTAACTTCCTCGCAGCCAACAACGTCAACATCCTGCCGTGGCCTGCACGCTCACCCGACATGTCCCCCATAGAACACCTCTGGGACTTTATGGATCGTCGTGATCGACAACGACCACACTCTCCAGCCAACCGGCAAGAACTGATCTTGGCCCTCAAAGACGAATGGCGTCAAATCCCACGTGACCTCATCAGACGACTGACTTTTTCTGTGCGTCGAAGAGTTTTTGCGTGTATTTAGGCATTTGGTGCTCACACACGCTACTCATGACTTGTTATTGAACGTGAGCGATTGTTTATGTACTCTGCCTATTGTCCATGATTCTGAAAGCTCGAGTTTTGTACCACACCCAACTTTGGGGGGCTTTGACGTCATTCTCGGTCCCGGTATGATTGTCATTTTCAGTGTTGATTATGTTGATATATTGATCTTCTCAATACACTTTACTTCATGCATGTATGTTTTGCTCTTTTTGAGCAAGAGTGATTTCAAACTCTGGTAAAGTTTCTTTTGGTCGTCAGTTTATTTCGAAATCAAATGTTGTTACCATGTATAATACCCTCCGAATTTCACTGTAGACAAAGCCATCTAAAGAACAGATACAATGGAATATGTCGAAATGGACTTCATATTAATTTCGGATTTCTGTCAATACCGGACCAAATTTTATAGTTTTAACTTTAATGTAACTTTATGATTTAGGCAGAATTGGTATGGGTACCATTGTCTAATAGCGAGTTTAGGTCAAAGAAACACTCGACGTGAATTCGATGATACCAAGAACCCATACCATACTTCAACATAGAATTACAATAGTCGAACTTGGAATAACATTATACACTCTTAAAAAAAAGAAACTTGACACTGACTTTCAAAATGTAATATAATGCGATTGTTTCCAATAGGACACAGAAACCATAAAATTGAAACACTGTTTGAAGATCAATGTACACAATGTTCAAAACATTAATCGTGTCACCTGGACAGACACACGTACACGATACAGTTAGTGTCACAGGGGTACAAAAAATGTCAGTATCGGTTGTGCCCACCACGTGCATCAATCACCGCTTGACACCGACGACCCATAGCTGCAATCAAGTTGTCAATCACATGCTGTTGGATGTGCTGCCATTCATGCTGAAGTGCATCAAGAAGCGCCGGAAGTGTTTGGGGCAGTGGATTCCTTCTGCGAACGCGTCGATCCAACTCGTCCCACAGATGCTCAATCGGGGACAAATCTGGTGACCGGGCTGGCCAAAGTAATGTCTGGATGTTGTTGTGCTGTAAGAAGTCCTGAGAAACACGTGCAGTATGCGGTCGAGTGTTGTCCTGCTGGAACTGTCCGCCATGAACGTTGACGTGAGGAAGAACGTAAGGCTGTAGGATCAAGTCTCTGTAACGCACACCTGTCAATGCACCTGCCACATGCACGAGAGGCGTCCTACCACGGTGATGAATTCCGGCCCGTATCATGACCCTCCCGCCGCCAAATGGGACAACCTGCTGCACAAAGTTGGGGGCGTAACGTTCACCCCGACGTCTGTAGACACGTGGGCGCCCATCAGTACGTGTGAGTAGGAAACGGGACTACATGACGTCGAACAGGTCTTCGTGCAAAAAGTCCAGCCTCCCTCAGTCTGTCCGTTTGATCTGATATTCTGCGTACCCCAGGGATCTGTGTGGTTGTAGACGTGGCTGTGGTAGTGCGGTCTCGGAGGTGTCGCAGCCGGATGTATCGATCTTGAGCTTGGGTTGTCACCCTTGGTCTTCCTGACCTTGGTCTGTTGTCAACTCTGTTGGTGTTGTTGTATCGGGTCCACAGTGCGGAGATTGTCTGTCTGGATACGCCAAAGTGCCTGGCCACTTCTTGCTGAGTTGCTCCAGCTTGTAATCTCCCAATGGCGTTGTTCCGTTGAGCTGCATTCATTCTTGGCATTCTGTCACCGCCTCTACTGCCGTTATAAGGACTGTATGAACAGCCGTTGATGTGGATTTTTATACCCATTCAGGAGGGGGGTCTGCATGCCTAAATGCAGGATCCTGTGCAGCACGTTTTTTACAGGCGGTTGCGTTTGGATGAAGCTGTAAAATTGATCCCCAAACACTACGTTTATGTGCTTTGCATGTGTTTTCGCGAATTATAGACACATCATCTTTCTGTTTAACGTATTTGGTTCTCATTTAATGTAATTATTTTAGATATTTGCCAAAAAGTGGTTTTACATCTATGTTACGTTTCTTTTTTTTTGCAGAGTATATATTGTGTTCTATTCATGTACAAAAGCTTTACGTTACTAGTCATATTTAACTATTATCAACTCCAATGCACGTTTCTAAGAAACTGCAATTCATCTCAACACATATGCATTAAGACCTCTTTGATGTGGAATTAAAGAGAAAACGCCTACTCGAGTTATTTTATAATCACATCTTTATATAATCTTAACAGAAATACACATTCATGTGTACTTGGTGGATCTTAAACGAGACCAACCTGTCCTCTTTCCCAACATCAAAGTAAAGTCACTAACTCACCTAACAGGTAGCCGGCCTGATCAAAGGGCATGTCGTACTGTTCAGCCAGGTATTTGAACGCAAACGCCCCAACTCCGAGGATAATGAGCGTCTCGGCAGCTCCCCCCAGACTGAGAAACATCAACTCCAAATTACCCAGCTGAAACATAGGAGATCTGCAACTTTGCGGGGACGTCAGTAAGATCGGTAGTGATGGAAGCCGTATGTTAAAATGTTCACGCATGTAGGTACAGGGGACAAATGAGTTGTGTAAGTTCAAGTGTCAGTGCATGTTCATATATAAATGTCAGTGTCAGTCAACTTACGTGTAATTGTCATTGAGTGGAAGTCAGTGTAAATTTTAAGATTAAGTGTCAGTGTGTGTAAGTATGAGAAAGTGTCATTTATTTGTTGTTTAACGACGCACTCAGCAATATTCCGGCTATATGACGGCTATCCCTAAATACTCGACGGACCAGACAATCCAGTGACTGACATTATGATCATCGATTTTCGCACTTGTGATACACGCACTTGAAAGACATGCATTCAACAAAGTTAGCGAGTCTGACCACCCGATCCCGTTAGTCACCTCTTACGACAAGCAGGGGTTGCTGAAGATTCCATCCCGTATCTTCACTGGGTAAGAAAGTGTAAGTGCGGGTGTAAGGTAACATCTTCATCAAGTAAGTGAAATTATATGGTAATATCTTTCTAGACAAAAGAGATAACAAACTGTTATGAAGTGAAACTTGGGTACTTGCGAGCGTGCGAGGATGCACATTTCGCTCCAGCTGATCAGTTAATGTGAAACTTCAATGATAAATTAAAGAAATCACTGCAATATCTGTGATTGTTTATACTTACAAATTTCAAAACAGCTTTAAAGAAATCTACGACGGTGTCTTTGATCACAGTCAGAACAGGTTTCTCCTCACGGTCATTCGCGTCTTGCGCCAGTTCATTGCTGTGTTTTTCACTCCCTGTAATATGAAGGTTGAAATATTTGTCTCTTTAATCTTAAATAATGGACGTCCAACATATCAGAGAATGAATTCATGTCATTCTGTATCTTTCACCTAACGTTTCTACCATCAAGCTAAATATCTGACGAATGTATAACTTGAGGTAACAGAAGAAAATCCACGGAAGACCGATAAATAAAACAAATTTGGAAATAAAGAAGAAAAAGAATATGTTGCATGTAACAAATTACATTAAGTTCTTTGTTTCACGGAAGTGGTCCCCTTGTACCCCTTGCTTGTTAGTGTGTGTCACCATAGAGGGGTTCCGATCATGTTTTCCATATATTGTTTGTTTGTTGTTCACCGTCGCACTCATCAATATTCATCTATATGACGGCGGTCTGTAAATAATCGAGTCTGGGCTAGACACTCTAGTGATTGACATCATGCGCATCGATCCTCACAACTGGGATACGATGACATGCATCAACGAAGTCAGCGAGCCTGACCACCCGATCCCTTTAGTCGCCTCTGACGACAAGCATGGGTTGCTGAAGATCTATTCTACACCGGATCTTCACTTGAGTCCATACATTCACATTGACCCACCACTGCCGATGCTGATGTTTTTTTCTGTTGGTTTGCCTGGCTTAGGCTCGATCATTTACAGGTCGCCATGATACAGACATCCCCGAACATCCAGTGTATTACATCTCCATTCTATGATGATACAATACCTGGAACTATTCGGTACTCGATATAATACTCAGGATAGTAAAGGTCATCTTCCCGAGGCAAGGGAGTTAACTGACTATAAAAATCGAGTTCCCGTGGAAACTGGACTTATACAGTCAGTTAACTCCCTTGCGTCGGGAAGATGAATAATCCCCCCGTCACACCTATTCGGAATCAGCAGGAATCAAGCAGAATCAGTCGGAATGAAGAATTTTCAAAATTCGTGCCACATTCGGGAGGGAATTTCAGTTTGACTAAGCTTTGTAAGAATGCCGTTTTTTACTTAGAATGCGCTTCGAACCCGCCGCGTATTATTCTCGCATATTCCGGGTGTATCAGCTCTCGAATGCAGCTCGAATGTAGTTGGAACACAGTAGGAATATTTAGAATGCTGTAAGAATGCAGTCAGAATATTTAGAATGCACTTCGAATGCCATACGAATGCGGTTCGATTGCTGCCCGAATACCACCCGAAGACTGGTTGGAAGGTGCCTCGAATGCTGTACGAAGTCACCTCGAATACAGTCTGAACGCTCCCGGAATGGCCGCCGAATATGGTTCGAACGTCGAAGATTTCAAAACGAATGCAGCTCGAATACTTAGACTGTAACACGAATGTTCCGAGTGTATCAAAAATGCCGCCGGAATGGTCCCCGATAGGGTATAAAATGCTGCCGAATCTAGTATTTTCATCAGTCTCAGCCCAAGCATCATAGAGTATGGATCCCCTGTACCATGTTGCTTTGCTCCAGCAAGACCTGCTTGAAGGAGATGTGGAGGAGGCCAGGAGAAGAAACGGAAGGAGAAGACCCAGAAGAAAGCACACCCGACCATGGCCGCGGCCAGTGGTGGAGATCTTGACCATGGCTCCCTTCTTCCTGGCGGCATGGCGTGATGTTGACCAGGTGACTGCTCAATGTAGACTGACGTTCCAGCGATGGCTGGCCGCGTTTCTATGTAAATCGGCGGTGTTCTGAAATACTTCCGGACTCATTCGAGGGACAATCGGGACGTTCCAACTGCTTTCGGGCCGCATTCGAGCTGCAATCGAAAGATTCTGACGGCATTCGAAGTGCATTCCAGCTGAATTCTTTTATTATCGAAATAGATTCCGGCAGCCATCGAGATGCATTCCGGCTCATCCTAGACGCATTCGGGACATTCGGGCAGAATTTGAAGTGGCTTCGATCAGAATGTTTCGAACGCTGTTGGAATGCCGTAAGAATATTTAGAATGACTACACTCAGAATGCCGTTCCATATTTCTCCACTTCGAATGCACCTCGAAAGTTTTGAGAATGAGCAAAACATTCGGGCCGGCCACAAGAATGGGCCCGAATATTTGGAATGCACTTCGAATATGCAGGAATAAACTTAGAATTTTCATTCTGACGGGATTCAGGCTAATCCTGCCTCTAGTTTGACTAGGGTTTAAAGGCCGTCTGTGGCGTCACAAACTTCACTCACTCGCTTAGCTTTATTTGTGAAATATTCAATACAAACTTCACAAATTTCTACTAAGATAATTGAAAGTGTTTGCATTTGAGGATGCCCATAGAAACCCGCGCTGATACCCACCTGGTATAGCCCTCGGGAAGCCAAACAACGGGATGGATGCCAACGCGAACAGCAAAACCGATACTGTAAACCCAATCCACCATCCTCCGATCCAACGCGGGTCGCGGGGCCCGAAATCTAAACTAAAACACAAGCATATAGTAAAGACACTTCTTGCACCAGACAACACACATGCTCTAACGTACATTTGCTACCTCCAAACAAACAGAAACGACATACATCCCAGCCTGAACCCTTCGCACATGTAAGGAAGAATGTCAACATTGATTGTAAATTGTAGAATTTCTGCAATTTGAAGTTAGGTAAACTTTACGCTTATATTTTTTTTTCAAATCAGTATGCTCATATCGACCGATAGACATGGGAATGTTCTCGCGGTTAATGCAAATTTTATAACATATTTTTCAATGTTAAACGAACTTTCAATCACAGAGCAGAGTCTCCATACCTTGCCTGATCCACCCTGTCATAATCCACGTAAAATTTCTCCGTCAACTGGCCTCCGGCGAAGAACCCAATAGCGACCCCAACTGCAGCCGCAGCATACGTCAAACCTAGAGGCATAATTATAGAGTGATGTCAGATTAATACTGAACTTTTCAGTTTACAACTATTTAACTGGTGCTAAAAGATCCGAACACAAATATATAAGAAATAATTCAAATCCATTTCTTAGCCATCCGCTCTATTTTTGTGTATTGAAATAAATAGAAAAAAACTGTGATAAGCAACTACTTTTTACATAACAATGATACATGTAACCCACCAAGTACATGCTGAGTATGCATGTCAACGTCAACTGCAGACCTCATTTATAGAGAACAAACTTTGACGGATGTGAGTACTTAGGTTATAATATCCTTCACAAATTAACATTTATTTACCTACACAATGCTTGGTCAAATAGAATTTTGATAATGAATACACAAATTATATTATTCTTTAGCTAATTTGCGCATCAGTGAAACAGGTTGAACATGTTGCAGCTTTTGATTTTATGGCTGAACGTTATAATACATTCCGATTGCGTCACACGAACAAATCCGAATGACAGACCGGGTATCGAAGGGGCTGACGGGAGATAGATCATGGCAACCCGCATGTACGTCTGGATGGAATAAAAATGTCAACATTAATAGACTACTTGATATGATTTGTTCTTTCCTGGCGGTCAGGAAACTCTTTCTTCAGTTCTTGAAGAGTTTTCACCATGAATGTGACACTAGATTTGTCCACAACACAAGTGCAGATGGGTTTCACCACCTAGATAGATAACGTCTTCAACCCGAGTCCTCTCGAGGTAAGCTGTCACGCAGTGATATAACTGAAATATTGAGATTTATTTAACCCAACACAGTCATGTATTTCAGTTGCCTGGAGACTTACCGACGTATATAGCTGCTGACGCGGGTTCCGCGTTCTCATCAATATAGGCTGTTCCAAGTGATAACATAGGTGTGAAGCCTACCCCGTGAACCATCTGAGCGATCATGAACACCCCTAGATAATGGGACAGCCCACTACCGTCCCCAGACGTAGGACCGGAACCGGAAGTCGAATTCTGGAGATCACATATGGTTGACACAGAAGAACTACCAGAAGAAGCTGGTGAATAAAACATGAAATATTATACTTCAAAGTCCTCACAAGCGTCTCCGCTACAATTTAGAAGCTATTGGCTAATCCAATCTCATTAAACTCAGATCTTAGTTCTTCCAAGGTCAATTTTCATCCGACCAATCAGAGCGTCGCTTCCCAGATCAGGAAAGTGACAGTCGGAATGTGTTTTCAATGCATGCAACCTCGAAGAGATTAACATGGGGTATTCCGAACAACAATAACGTATGGAATCCTTGAAAGGATATTCTCGCGTTGTCGCCCTTACAAAAACAAGCAAAAAGTGTTAAAATTAACCAAAGCGCGACAACAAGACAATTTGGCCATTTGTCGCAATGTCGCGTAGTCGCATTGTCGGGCTTTGAATGATACTCTTTTATTTTACCAAAGGGCGACAACGCGACAATGTCCCTTCTTGAATTCCATCGTTACGAGCTGTACGACTAAATCCATCCCAATCATCATCTATCTATCGCTTCAACGGGACAGACATTCGAAAAGAAAGTGACTTTGCATAGCCCCGTTGGAAGTACTGCCATACAATGTAGGCCATTTATTTGACATTCCAGAATGTTCTGATTGGCTAATGTCTTTTTCTTATTAGTCATTTCATTGGTCGGTGAAAGTTGGCCATAAAGTCCTTCTGACGTGACCTGAAATGGCTTGCCCTCAGATCTTTGTTTACCGGTAGCGAGAAGTAAGATCAGATTTTAATGAAATAGTTGGCTAATCATGCTACTAGGATTCATTTATTCTGTACTCCGACATTAAAAGTTCTAAGACTGAGGAGATATTAGTATTTTATAACGCTACGGTTACGAAGAGGAACAAACCACTAAGACTCTGTATTGAAGAAGACGTAGACTTCAGTTTACAATGCAATCTCTGCAATACATGCTGGTCACTGTCATCCCACCATCAGATACCATGGGTTATCGAAACAACTCACCTATAAGGGGGGCATTTGTAGCCAAATGAGGAACCATAAACAAGAAAGACCCGACGGCACTGATGAGCGAGCCCCCGGCGACCCAAGACGCCTTGTTGTACCGGCCTCCGATGAAGCTGACGAACAGGACCACGGCCAGGGCTCCTATGTCCTGGGAACTTGTTATCAGGGCAGATTTGGAGCTTTGGAGGCCGAACTGTTTCTCTAGATGAGGTAAAGCTGCATTGGCTATCCCGTTCACTGTAAAACCCTCGGTAACACAGAGTACTATAGCCCAGAAGACGAAGATTCCGATTCTGTTGAATTTCTGTATGAAACTAAAGAAAATAGACTTTGTTAATTATGAATTGCTTTCGAGCAGTTTTATTATCTATATAGCGAAGTGATATTGAGGTGTATCACATATTTCTTAATTAGAAACAGGATTAGTGGCATGTATAACATATTTCTGTTTTAGAGACATGATTAGTTGCATGTACAGCGATCACAAATCATGTCAGGCAACATTGGTCGCGGAGAGTAGATGGATGGGTGACGAGGTCGGTAATCCTGATCCCTAACAGTTTTTAGGGTCTTGTTCCACATTGTACTGAAAAACATGTTACATATTGTGTCCTTTTGGCACGCAGTGAATGGGTACCCGGTAGGATAAGATGGTAAGATGATGACTGTAAACCTTCTAGCGCCTCATGGGCAGCAAGTATACGCCTCAGGGAGCTGAGAATGAAATTGGAGTGCAAACTGATCCATTGTTCGTGGTGAAAATAATGCAATGCCATGAGCATGCATATGTGGGTGGATACGACTCCCGACAAATTAATATTATTATTATTATTATCATTATTATTATTATTATTATCATTATTAATGGTGGCAGTTCACATAGTTCTGTGCTGAGAGACAGGGTTAGTGGGAGTGGTATCTGTCAAATATCCCTGTGATGGGAGTAGTGTTTTCCTGGCACTACTGGCCAAGGCATCATTAATCCTAAACATCAAGCACCAAAGACAGCATTGGTGGCGTGTGTCACGTTTTCAGAGAGTAAGTCCCAAGCTTCCCATACAGCATGAGAGGGCGTGTGTCGCAGTGTCCTGCATGTCTCGTAGGAATCAGTGGGGATTCCCGGGTAGAACAGGTTCCCGACAACCTCTGCTGATCGTACGAGGCGACAAAACGGATGGGTGGTCATGTTCGATTACTTGGTTGATCAACATCAATCACTGGATTGTCTGGTCCAGACTCAAAGAGGCGGTCGTCATATAGCTGGAATAATGCTGAATGGGGCGTTAAACAACAAAAAACACACATGTTTATCATACCTCCATGTCAGAATGATGAGATCTGATTGGTCCAAGTGATCTTGATAGAATATTATGTATCTCGCCTTGGAGGAATATAAATTTCTCAGAGGGAGAATAAACCTCTTGTACCCGCCACGAACAAGTCAGGTTGTACGTGGATTTCTGAGAGGCAGAATAAATCCCTTGTTCCCGACTTTGAAACAAAATGCCGCAATCTGTTTATCGAGTCAATAAAAGTCACGTGACATAGCACGAGTTAACTTAATCTCAATCTAACAGCTGTTTTCTATCAATTTTGAATTTGTTTTAATTCTTTTACAATGTAATATCAAACCTGTCGATAAGATAAATTCGTTGTAGCAGGATAACTCGAGATACATGGGGTTTATATGCGTCTCTCGTAAGGTGTCATACCACTCGTCTCCGGCCTGTCGTTTTAAATCTAACGTAGGACGCATCCGGCTCCTAGTATAAAACCTAACGCGGGACGCATTAAACCCTGTGTATCCCTCTTGCTCCGGCTACAACTTATAATGCGAACTCTCCCTCTCCCTAGTCTTCATGCTACATACATTACCTCAACGGATTCCCATTTCAAGCGATATTAAAAGATCATCAATTGTATCTGAAAAGAACTAATATACTTGAAAAACAGGTTATATCTGTGTGTCCAACTTACCCTGGTTTAAAACCACGCCATCCGTACCGGTACATCTTCTCCTCGTCGCCTCCGTAGGGCTGAAACAGTCTCGTGGATTAGACCCGTGCGTTAGTACTGTTGATGCACGCTAGAACATTCACCAACTCATTATTTATGCCAAGATAGCAATGAAAGTTACTGTCACCGTCAAACACTGACACCAACCGTCACATTCCAGGTACCTCAAAGTAAAAGTATAAATATTAAAGCTGTTGGCAATCTACCCAAGAGATTACATCTAAACTTAAGGGCATATTTGAGACATTAAGCCATGAACTGACACAACGTATTGAAGACAAGATAACGTTTGATCTCCGTGAGACTGCTGTGTCAGACAGTACATGCCTGCGTCATTTTAATTATTCGTAGATAATAATCAAATAACTAGTCTCATTTCCGAATACATGTCATCATCTTGTCTGTTCCCGCTTACCCGTTTCAAGGGAGAAGAACTCTTCACATGGACAAGATATCGTTCAAACACTAAACATATCGTTTCCTGAGGTCGATATCGCGAGAATGTCGCTTGTGGTATTCCATACATTAGGTAACCCTTACCAAGGTACAACTCTGCATGAGGAGTTGGACTCAGACCAGTAGGAAATCCTAGCAGGTTAGGTTCAAAAGTATTTTGGGTATCAACTCCAATTTCTTTTGTAAACCAATCTAGTAGTTGCGGGGAGATTCGTTTAAATGTTATCATGGCCAACCTTTGCGGGTGTCGTCGTCACCTCCTTTGACGCCGGGATGGACACGAAAACGTCATCAGCCGATCTGGAGAAACCGACATTCTGAAATCCATCCTTCTCTTGTTTAGGTTTGACCTCGTGGTTGGTCGAGCCATTGGCGTCACACTCGTATGCTTTATTGTCCAAGTCATGGTCCTGAAAACACATTACTTTACATCAAGCTCCAGACTAGCGAATATAGCACCTCATAGCACCATCACACAGGACGGCTTCGTACTGATCTATGGTGCCCAACAACATGCGTGATTATAACATATAATATGACACACTGACTTGAAAAGGAATGAGGATATTTCCACAGGTGCGGATGTTTTTGTTTTTCTAAACGGTCGGCCACTTAGTCATCGGTTGTTTTGTTGCGATGACGTGTGAAAATATGTTATTACCGGTACATCCTTCCTCAAGAAAAAAATCCCCTTTAAAAGGATATGTTCGTGTGTAATTACGTGTGTGTTAGTGCGTTAATGTGTTAGTGTATGTTAGTGTGTGTGTGTGTGTGTGTGTGTGTGTGTGTGTGTGTGTGTGTGTGTGTGTGTGTGTGTGTGTGTGTGTGTGTGTGTGTCCTGTATACTGTAGACAGTATTGACCCTCCGAGCTATCCTAGTGACTGCTGGTCGTTATCTCCTGTATACCGTAGACAGTATTGACCCTCCGAGCCATCCTAGTGACTGCTGGTCGTTATCTCCTGTATACTGTAGACAGTATTGAGTCTCCGAGCCATCCTGTTGACTGCTGGTCGTTACCTCCCGTATACTGTAGACAGTATTGAGTCTCCGAGCCATCCTAGTGACTGCTGGTCGTTATCTCCTGTATACTGTAGACAGTATTGAGTCTCCGAGCCATCCTAGTGACTGCTAGGCATTAGCTCCTGTATACTGTAGACAGTATTGAGTTTCCGAGCCATCCTAGTGACTGCTGGTCGTTATCTCCTGTATACTGTAGACAATATTGAGTCTCCGAGCCATCCTAGTGACTGCTAGGCATTAGCTCCTGTATACTGTAGACAATATTGAGTCTCCGAGCCATCCTAGTGACTGCTAGGCATTAGCTCCTGTATACTGTAGACAGTATTGAGTCTCCGAGCCATCCTAGTGACTGCTGGTCGTTATCTCCTGTATACTGTAGACAGCATTGAGTCTCCGAGCCATCCTAGTGACTGCTGGTTGTTATCTCCTTTATACTGTAGACAGTATTGAGTCTCCGAGCCATCCTAGTGACTGCTGGTTGTTATCTCCTTTATACTGTAGACAGTATTGAGTCTCCGAGCCATCCTAGTGACTGCTGGTTGTTATCTCCTTTATACTGTAGACAGTATTGAGTCTCCGAGCCATCCTAGTGACTGCTGGTTGTTATCTCCTGTATACTGTAGACAGTATTGAGTCTCCGAGCCATCCTAGTGACTGCTGGGCATTAGTTCCTGTATACTGTAGACAGTATTGAGTCTCCGAGCCATCCTAGTGACTGCTGGTCGTTATCTCCTGTATACTGTAGACAGCATTGAGTCTCCGAGCCATCCTAGTGACTGCTGGTTGTTATCTCCTTTATACTGTAGACAGTATTGAGTCTCCGAGCCATCCTAGTGACTGCTGGTTGTTATCTCCTTTATACTGTAGACAGTATTGAGTCTCCGAGCCATCCTAGTGACTGCTGGTTGTTATCTCCTGTATACTGTAGACAGTATTGAGTCTCCGAGCCATCCTAGTGACTGCTGGGCATTAGTTCCTGTATACTGTAGACAGTATTGAGTCTCCGAGCCATCCTAGTGACTGCTGGACATTAGCTGAGCGGATGTTTACTGTAGACAGTTTGTTGGCTCTCCTAGCCATTTTAGTAACCGCATTAATTCTGACTTTCATTCCACAGTCATGTGTTTTGATATGCCCGAGTCTAACTGAAACACAATGCGGTGCCTCGTTCACAGTGCTATTACTGCTTGTACTACTGCTGCTGCTGCTGCTAAAACTACACATACTACTTTTTTGGCGATAACAACTCCTATTGGAACCGCTACTACTACGACTACGACTACTATGACTACGACTACTACGACTACTACTACTACTACTACTACTACTACTACTACTACCAGTGTGTTGCCCACATGAATACAGTCAGTGTGTTAAACCAATTCCTGGCCTCGGTGTTGCTCCAATCGCTTACTGTAACTACCTTTTCCAATTTCTCTACCATTGGCGTTAGCACTACCATGTTTGCTGTTACTACCACGACCATGCAAGCTACCACTGACAGGGTTAAACGCACCTCCACCACTTCGTGTGTTTTGTTTGTATGTTTGAGAATTTACATTTAAAACGTGTCGCCGAAACGTGTGTAAAACGGGGTCGATCCCCTGCGCATTATTCCCCAGGGCTGTTGTCGAGTTAGCTCTGTGGTTCGCATTTGCATAAATCAGTTCCACTTTTTGTAAATTGAAATGCGAGAGTCCGACCTCGTGTGTTCTCACGGCCTGTACACAATGTCTTCAGATACACTCAGTCCCTGTGCATGCTGAGACTAATCACCTGGGACCCACTTCAGCTGTCATCTCGCCTTTGTTAGTGTCAGTTATATGCGCATTGCACAACAACGCACTCAGGTTTGCATGCTTATGTGGGTTATGTATCAGCGACGACAACGAGCTGCGTGAACACCATGGGGAAAAGCATGGCCAAGCGCCTACCTACTAAAAACTTACAGTCTGCAAACTACACAGTCTTTGTTGTTTGAAGCCGAAGTCCGGCTATATCAAGGCCATCCTCGATTTTACAATCGACCAGTGAGTGACATCATGAGCAACATGAAAGCCACATTGGCATGATGACACACAACCAGCTGTCGACCCTTATATGGCTCCAAGGTACTGAGGACGGTCCGACGGAGCAAGCACGCACATTTTTTTGCATGTATCTATTCGCCCGTGATGCATCGGTTGATCTGAACACAAAGTCAGATATAAATAAATGACTGAGGTTTGTCAGACACCCAGTGGTGAGTATCATGAGCACCGACCATCGTGGCAGGACCCCATCCTAATTAGTCGCTCACGACAAGTATTGAGTACTTGAGATCTGTTGTAACCTAAATTTACAAGTGGCCTCAGTTCAATATGGGTGGAGTGAGTGAGTATGGTTTTACGCCGCGTTGAGCAATATTCCAGAAATATCACAATCTCATTAAAATCAGACCTCAGTTCTCGCTACCGCTAAACAAAGATCTGAGGACATCCCATTTCGGGTCACGTCAAAACGACCTTTCATTCGACCAAACAGAGCATCGCTTACCAGATCATGAAAGTGACAGTCGGAATGTGATTTCCAATCATGCAACCTCGAAAACTTTAACCCTGAACGATATTTACGGGTTTAACGACTGAATCCATACAATCTAGACCATTTATGTTTCGAAGCGTAGTCGCCAATTTGAAATTGGTGCCGTAAAGCACGAGAAAGCTGCCTTTTTAATGGTCATTTCATTGGTCGGTCAAAGTTTCCGCAAGGTCGGTCTGACGTGACCCGTAATGGGATGTCCTCAGATCACCATTGTTTTGCTGTAGCGAGAACTATGATCTGATTTTAATGAGATTGGCAATATCACGGCAGGGGACAGCAGAAATGGATTTCACACAATGATTCCATGTGGGGAATCGAGCCAGGCCTTCGCCGTGACGACGAAAGCTTTAACCACTAGGCTACCCCAGCGCCTCCTTAATATGGGTGGAAGTCCAAGGACAGGTCAAAAGGGGTTTAGTGAAACCAACGGGTGTTTGTAGCGACAACACATGTGAAGGGCCACACCGGTAGCATAACCTGAGATCTTAATGATAATATTAAAAGCGACAAAACCCTTTCCATATTCATAAGAAATCTCAGCCAAAAGCAGAGTCGATTGTTCGATTCCCGATATATCATAACAATCTTAAGAATGAAACATGATTTAATCACATGTAGAGAAACTTTAATGTGCAAATATTTCATAGCGTAATTTCTCCTGACCCCTTTGTCGACGATATCCTCCAACGATCTTCGACGCACAGCATCATGGGTAATAAAGCCTCCAACATTTCAACTATAAATCCCTCTTGAACTTTTTATTTTTTCATTGTTTAACGCCACAATTTTCCAGCTATATGACGGCGGTCTGTAAATAATCGAGTCTGGACCAGACAATCCCGTAATTGGGTATCATGAGCATCGATCCACGCAATTGGGATACGATGACATGCATTAATCAAGTCAGCGAGCCTGACGACCAGACCCCGTTAGTCGCCTCTTACGACAATCATAATCGCCTCTTAGGACAAACATGGGTTGCTGAAGACCTATTCTAACCCATATCTCCCTTGGTCTTCGACCTTTTGTCCTTGGTCACAATGAAATTCAAAAGATGACCAATCTTAACCCCCAGGCTGTATTAACTAAAACCTGTGTATCGTATCGTCCACCGATTTACCTACATGGGTGCCGTTGTACAAAGCGATTTTAACGTTAAGGTGATCGTAACTCCGAAACCGTAACATAGACTTTCGACAGTCGTAGCGCTAAGGTTGATTGGTACAGCGACACCCTGAACTAGAAATAAATGCCGCCTCATCTGTTTCATATTTAGGTCTATGCATAAAGATTTTGTGTGACAAACAACTTTCTACAAGACTGTATGACAAGTGGGATGACTTCAAATTTCCAGTAGTCAACTTTCCGTGTCTACATTTCACAACTTTTGAGGTACAAGCCAGCATGCTTTCAAAAATATTTATTATGGTATTGTTGTCTATTCAGCAAGGTAACGTAAGCCATCGGCCCATGTTACAACAAATGTACAGCAGCCATTATTGTAATTGAAAGCTTTGTCTTTAATTGCATAGGCTTATAAATATAAATAGCCAAATTTCTTTAGATATTAAATTCATCACTTGAAATCAAGACATTGAATTTATGTCATGTGGGAAATACAAAAAATATTACGATACAATTCCTTATTTTTATCTGAACCACATGTTCCCGTGTTGTCAGATGAACAATTTACTTGCCTTTGCATGGGTTTGTGATGGGCGCCACTGATGTGGAAGACGTGAAAAAGGCATTTACATATTATTTACATTACTCTTAATACGGCACATCGTGATTTCCCGATATTACATAAGACACTATTTGTTTTTACATATAACACAGCTTTATGTCCTGTTGTTTAACACCGTGTTATTTCACATTGGGGCGATGAGGTAGCAGAGTTGTTAAAGCGTTGGTTCGTTACTCCCAAAACCCTGGTTCGATCCCCAACATGAATGTTGCATAAAGCGACGGATAACCGTACATTCACCCACAATAAAACTTACAATGTTACTTCTGCATATAACCCAGCGATATGTCCTGTCTGTAGGTGTAATCTGTTTTTTTATTGTTACAGTTTAACAACTGTAAGCGAATACAAAGTATTTGCCTTGCCATTTACACATGCCCGTGTTTAATGCGAGCGAAACTGTTCTTTACAAATCTAAACTTCATACTTAAAGGATTTGAAAGGGCAATGAGCCATATCTTTAGAATACGGTGCATAACTCAACGTGTGTGATCTAGAACCAACCAGATCAGATATCAGATATGTTTGTTTACTGCAAGTTGTTCGCGTAACACCTGATCGTTATTACATTAGATATGACCTAAATCATGAGCGTTTGTTTGAGGTATTTACGACATTATTATTTCTTAAGATATATTCAACCGTCTTGGTGATATATACATAACACTAAGCGGCAAAAGAAAGTATAGGTTGGCAATTTGTAATTTTTCTAAAAAAGGCGATAACTAGTGGAAAGTGGGTATTGGGAATACGACTGCCAAGGAACAGGTATCAAAGAACACCTAACCCGAACGCGCCACCATTGACGGCGCTCGTGCGGTGACAAAAAAATGGTGAAACAGGTTTCCCGCCTATGTCATAAATTGCACGTGCATGTTAGCTGTATAAATGCGTTCGTCTGCAGTGTATAACTACACGTGATGAAAAAACACAAAAGAAATGCCACGACTGTTACAGGAGCAGAGAGAGAGAGCCATCGGTATGGACGAAATGGGGGCAACACAGGTCCAAATTGCCAGAAAGTTTGGTTGTACACCATTGACAGTAGCCGTGCTGATTCAACGGTACAGGCAGACAGGGAGGGCACAGGACAGGCCTAGAACCGGACGATCCCGAGTGACAACACCACTGGAAGAAGGTCAGATACGGCTCATTCACCTGCGAAACAGATTCGTAACGGCGACGGCGACGGCAGCAACAGCGTTGGGACATCCCATTAGCCAAAGTACAATACTACGACGACTTCGTGCTGCTGGAATAGGCATGTTCGACGCTGGCAAGTGAGTGCTATTTACTGATGAAAGTCGGTTTAACTTGTTTCTAAATGACGGCAAAGAACGAGTTTCTCGACGCAGAGGGGAAAGTTTGGCCCCAGCGTGTATTTGAGAGGTCCATCCATTCGGCGGGGGAGGTTTCATGGTGTGGGGCGGTATTTGTGGAGATCAGAAGACTGATTTGGTGATTATACAGGGAAACCTGAACGCTGTGCAGTACAGAGACCAAGTGTTGCAGCCAGTTGCGCTTCCGTTCTTACAAAACCAACAACAGGGGGACAATGTTTCAACAAGACAATGCCAGGCCCAATACTGCAAGACTGACTCGGAACTTTCTTAACCAGCAGAACGTTGACGTTTTGCCCTGGCCTGCCCACTCACCCGATATGAATCCTATTGAACATATGTGGGACCATCTTGACTGACAGATTAGAGCACGCCATCAGCCTCCCGTCAACAGACAAGAATTGCAATTGTTTACCTTGAGCTTACATTACCTGTGATTGCACAATTTCATTCAAACTGTGGTTGATCAATCATTTGTTACCCCTCCCTAGATTATATTATAAGTCACAACAAAACCTCTTCTTGTTATTTTTTTTATCGATCATGGAACTCGACCTATACTTTCTTTTGTCGCCCAGTTTATATATAAATATTTCAACTTCATTATTCTTATTCGTAAAGGTGGACATCAATCATTTGAACAAGCAGCCACACACACACACGCGCGCGCGCGACGTTAAACCCCATTTCACCTTACCTCACTACTACTACTACCACTAAATACGCTCAGTGTGGACAACCAACGCCTTTAAAGTGTGTGTTTAAGAATAGAAAGATTGAAATCCATACCACCATGCGTCGCTCTTTAATGACAACACGTACAGAGACTTTAATCCTTATGAGGCGTCAACAGATGGCGTATTTCCGTTTACCCATTTTGCGTGACATTAAATATCAGCGATTAATCATACGGTCTTAATTTCATGACAAAGATAATAATTACTCTTTCCTCATCCATCATTGTCAATTTATACACAAAACCGGTGGATATATCAATATGGATACTTCCTATTACACACCAACTTCAAGCTTACTCTACATCATACACAGAGGACATACAGTATTTCGTAAAAGCAGGCCATTCAAAACAAACAATGTTGAGTTTTACGCCACACATCAGTAACAAGTGAGGGCTAAGCATACAGCCCTGTTGCGGATCTTATTTCTCTCTTAAACAACACACGTATTATGACATACGGCTAAACAAAGATTGATATATTATGCCATACTGATAATAGCTTACCTCCGACTCTGATCGCATCATATTGTGGGTGCTTACTCAATGCTATATCAACTCTGAGTGACCGAGAAAGGTGTTCACTCCTCAAGGAACGAGCGAAACTGCGAGTGAGTCTACTAAAGGGAATGTCAAGCTATAAATAGCAGTGTTACGCTTTAGCGATTTAGGGAAGAGGGTCTTTTGTCAAGGAGGGAATTTATGAAACGCATTCCTCAACACAGAGTGTATCGCTAGCGTTTGTCCGTGACATTCTTTTGACATGATCATTAGATTGTTTGACTGAAAGGAACGGGTAACAGAGTACCTGGAAATTAAAGAAACAACGTTTTGTTTTCCATAGGAGATTTGATTTGCGGAGTATGGTTAAAGACGTCATTGAAGTGTTGTCGTAAAAGGTGTCATTTGATAAAAGGTTTCTGTATTTCAAATTGATGTAGTCAGTTTCAACAACAATTTCGTCGGATAATTTTTAAAATGGTTGTTTTATGAGCGATGCTAATCTGTTTACAGGAGTACACAGTCGAACCCCATTGTCTCGAACTTAGCGGGACTGTATTGTAACTTCGAGATATCCGAGACACTCGTAATAAAGTGGCAACTGTGATAATTTTTGTACTCTGTATATGTAATACATGAAGGATTGACAAGACGTACATGTACACCAGAGTGAGTGGCACGTGGTCTTGAATTATTTTTTTATGTAAAAAGTCGATATCGGCTACAATCAGCATACTGCCATATTCCCAGTTTAATACATACACACGAACCTATTTGTCCCAAACTCAAAACTGGGATTAAACACACAAAGCATATAACTGGAACAAAATTAAGCATGATCCATCAGATAACACAAAAGAAAACATATCACATTGTCAATTTAAAGTAAATAACATAAATAAAAATAAGCATTTGTCACATCTACATTTATGTATCTACATGCGATTCATTCATATCCCTGGAATACCAAGCCATTATATAACAATATCAACAGGAAATAAATACATTTAATTGATTGAATATATTTTTATACTTACTTTTGAAAATCAAACTTTCAAAAAATCTAATATTAATACTAATGCTGCTGCTACTACTACTACTACTACTACTACTACTACTACTACTACTACTACTACTACTACTAATACTACTACTAATACACAGACAGACATACAGATTTATTCGGTAATGTGGACCACATGGCCTATATTACAATGTCAGTACAATATAAATTTAGTCACGTGTTTTTCGAGATTTAAATATCTTATACAGGTATACAGAAGTCAGTTTTATTACATCGACATTATTGCAGTTAAGAATATTTGGAAGTGACAGGTAACCGTCATACATATCCTGTAGTTGAGTAATATAATGTTTCCGTAAAGTCTGGTAATAATCACAAGTAGAAAAAGACATGGTCTTCATTTTCAATACAACCCTTGTTACAATATCTACATACACTATTTTCATTATCTGAGGGTTTTTTACGTAGTAACTGAACATTAAAATTATGTAAGCTAATCCTAAATTTACAGAAGGTTCTTCTGAGAGATTTATCCTGCAAACAATCAATATAATTTCTACATTCAGCAAAGATTTAACAGTTGAATAATGAGATAAATATTTGGAAGCAGACAATTTTGCAAACCAATTTTGAAATGCAACATCTTTTAGTCTTTCCTGAAATTGATACAAAAAAATATTTACATCACCAACATTTTGGTAGTCCCAGACATATGAAAAACCATTAACATATAAACAATTTTTAAGATCTGTCACCCAACTGTGCTTACCTTTCTCATCTAGCTTTTTAAGGAAGTAATAACATTGTACAGGATATCTATTTGATCCCATGTGCAATAGTTTTAGCCAATATTTTATAGCTCTGATCTGACTCTGGACAAACATATTGTGGCGGCCAGTTTCCCCTAAGATAGCTGTGCTTGAGGCATATTTACCTACACCAAGAAAATATTTAAAATATGAAGTTTGAACTTTCTCTATACATGCAAAATACCTTAGTCCCCAAATTTCTGCACCATATAAAAGTATAGGACATATTTTACAATCAAATATTTTACAAGCTGTGGAGAATGATAGGAATGAATTTTGTTGGAATAATTTATAAACAGGGATGCATGCCTTAACAGCCTGAATTGCCAGGTTCTCACATGATTTCGTCCAACCAGTCTAGATGAAAATATTACCCCCAGATATTTATGATATGAAACTGTTTTTAATAAATGGCCGTTATAGTACCATTTTTCAAAGCGATTTAAAATACCACCATTTCTAAAAACTCCAATTTCTGATTTTTAAAGTTTATCTGGAGACCCCACTTAAAACAAACACTTTCTAAAATATCTAACTGCCTCTGAAGACTTACAACATTATAAGCAAAGAGTACAACATCATCCGTAAAAAGCAACAGCATCAAATCCTCAATATCTTGAGAAATAAATATCCCCTTTTGACAATTCTTGTACATTTCAGTGACAAGATCATTTATAAAGAAAATGAATAATATCGGACTCAACATACAGCCCTGTCTAACACCCACCGTTGTTTCGAACAAATCTGTTTTACCAGAATCTACTTTAACACATGCTTTCACAGAGCTAAACATACTTTTAAGAATAACATACATTTTACCATGACAGCCTTTCTGGAGTAGGGCATATTGTAGTTTTTTTCTGTCGACATAGTCAAAGGCCTTTTTAAAGTCTATGAAGGCAGTATAAAATCTTCTTTTTGGTTTAGAGAGATATTTAGTAACAAGAGATTGCAGAGTAAAAATGTTGACCGTAGTTAAATAGTCTTGTCTGAACCCGGCTTGCGCTTCAGATATCAAGTTGTTTATTTCCATCCATAATCTTAGCCTATTCTCTAGTTTGTAGTAAATAGTTTGCCAGTTGTATTCAAAAGGGATATTCCTCTATAATTTGATGTGTTATTTATATAACGGGATAATCATGCCTATATTCCAATTATCAGGAAATATTCCTGTATCAAATATCTTATTGAATAAAATGTTCAAGTACGGTGTAAAATATGGCTGTGACAGTTTATAGAAGGAGTTAGGAATACCATCTTCGCCTGAACTTTTGCCTTGTTTTAAGCCTGTGATAGCATCAGTAATCTCTGTATCTGTGATAACACTTGACAACAACTGGTCAGTAAATGGGAAGTGTTCGCAGTTTTCACAAGTGTTTCAATGAAGTCTGTAACTATAGTCCCAAATTCACATGTTACACTTCATTCCGGATTTAATAAGTTTTTGAACTACTTTTTACTACTACTACTACTACTACTACTACTACTACTACTACTACTACTACTAATAATAATAATAATAATAAGAAGAAGAAGAAGAAGAAGAAGAGTGTTGACTGGATCACTGTTTCTACTTGGAGAACCAAGTTGTACTTGTCTCTTTGGAATTTCAAATTTGATATGAAACCTTTTCACAAATGCGTCAAATGAAAGTAAATTTCAATTAGCCTTTATTATGCCATCTATCCAACGGACACCATGGTTCTCCCGTTCTTTCAAAACACACCTTTCTCACAAATGTATTTGTTTGTTGTTATATCAGATTCTTTCTGTCATTACGTTTAACAACTAAAATATGGCAGAGCCATAGCCAGACATATTGGCAGCAACTACCACGGCGAAACGCACTATACTTCATATCCCACCATGTCTTTGAACACCTATAATTAAGAATGTTTTATGAGTCATTGGTGGTAGAAACTGTTTGAATAATTTTCAGATTATTCTTATCTTTAGTTTTAAATATTACGAAGTACTCTGGTGCTCAAAGGAAAAAAAGCCGCCCGAGAAGAAACGCTCCAGGTTCTTCAGCTGTTGTGAGAATTTACGTTTTGAAGCACACCCAGCTGAGGAGGCACTGCTGCAGCTCAAAGGAGGCAGGAAAGAGACAGAAGCATTGCTATGGTGTCCTAAGGGTTGCCGTTGTCGCCGAATGGAGGCACGGCGGTCGCCACAGTCATCGTTTGATGTACGCTGTTGGTCGCCCTAAGGAGGCAGAAGCATCGCCCAAATTGGCGGGAAAATATTTCAGCAGAAAGCCAATATGCCTTCATTCTGCAACAATGGCAGTGATTGTGCCTCCCTTCTGCCTCCTTTGAGCCACCTTTGAACAACCAGACTCCTCGGCGACCTTTGTGCGACAGTTTTGAACAAGTTCGAAACTTCACGGCGGTCATGGCGTCCATGGCGATGTCTGAACCTCCTGTGTACCACCTTGGAACGACCTAGGCAACCATTTTGCCTCCTTTGAGCCACCAACGACGACCTGGCAAATTTTATGGTCGCACACGGGAGGCACAAAGGTCGCCATCCTGTGTAAGGGCCCCATTAGACGATTGGGCCACCCGTGTGCCATCCGAAGAAGCAGAACGTGTTGCATCAGATGATGGCTTAGGTTTTCTGGGATTCCAAAGGAATTCTTCGGGGGAACTACCTCCCGATAGGTCAGACCATAATTGGCCCAAACTATATTAATCTGTTTAGGTAGCTGTGTGAGAATATCGAGGCTAAACGTCGTGAAAACTTCCACCATGACAATGCACATACATGTGTACACGTCTTGTCACCATAGATGCAATGCATGACTGTGGTTTTGAAGTCGTTGACCATCCTCAGTATTCACCAGATTTGGCACCGTGACATTTCCACTTCTTTCCAAAATTTGGGGCGGTCGGGTAGCCTAGTGGTTAAAGCGTTCGCTCGTCACGCCGAGAACCCGGGTTCGATTCCCGACATGGGTACAATGTGTGAAGCCCATTTCTGGTGTCCCCCGTCGTGATATTGCTGGAACATTGCTAAAATCGGTGTAAAATCAAACTCACTCACTCACACTCACTCTTTCCAAATTTGATGAAAGAATTGCCTGGCAAGCGGCGAGTATGGTTTTACGCCGCTTTTAGCAATATTTCAGCAATATCACAGCGGGGCACACCAGAAATGGGCTTGGCACATTTAACCCATGTGGGGAATCGAAATCGTGTCTTCGGTGCGACGAGCGAATGCTTTAACCACTAGGCGACGCAAACGCACCACACCAGGAGGAGGCCTTCGTCATCAGTGGGATCCAGGCACTCCATCATCGTTGGTAGAAGCATGTGGACCGCGGAGTTGATTGTGCTGAAAAATATTAGCAAGGCTCCAAAAGTTTCAGCCACCCCCAGTATACCAAAACAGTTTCCTCGATGCGATCCTAGGTAAAAGTAGGAAACCTTCTTTAAATCTCTTACTAAATAGGCTATATTAGTGCCATAGCGACTGATTTACGACAACCATTGTCTGAATGAACATATAACTCCAAAGGCTAATTACCTTGGAGCCATGACATCTATATGGCTTGAAACATGCCGTTGTTAATCTCCATTGTAGTGTACATCGACTGTCTGCCATCCTGAACAAGATGTGCAAGTATGCCACTGATGAATTACTGTTTACATTTATTCATGACTGACTAAATGTCACTTGACCTTGGCTAAATTTTGATCCAGAAAATGAGAGAGAGAGAGAGAGAGAGAGAGAGAGAGAGAGAGAGAGAGAGAGAGAGAGAGAGAGAGAGAGTGAGTCTTTCCCTGAGCCCCTGAGCCTAGCTGTATATAGCGCAAGCTATCGTAGCCATACGCCGACGCCTTGCATATCATATACGGGTATGCACATGATTTATCAGCAACGTCACGTGTGGCTGCAATAATGTGAGGCGTTATCTCCCCTGTCAAAGCCATGTTTGAGCCCGTTTCGGTCGTGGAGCAGGATACGCTGACCTTTTCGCGAACACCTGGTGCCATTACTATTTGATATTGATTCATAAACACAAGCTCATGATATAGTCGGAATCGTACAATAGACTCTACTTAATGCAGAGATTTCTATGGGTATTGGCTAGCTTGGTAGCATTAACCATACAAATGATGAACGAACACAATAGAAACTGTTTGGGCCGAGACAGTAAAACTGTGTAACTTCTCTAGATCTCTTGTTGGCAATAACAAGATTCGTCAGTTATTCAAATATGGACCAAAATACCGTGAGCAACCTCCTACCAATTGGGATCACAAGTTTAAAATCATTATTGATGCTGTCGAAGAATATGCTAAAAAATTGTAAAAAAGACAAGCACCTGTTGAACGTCTTTCAGGGTCGGTTAAGTCATTGGTTGAATGCACAAACAGAATTGGAATAAACCCATTCTGTCCCAGCCAGCTTTCATCCAAATTGTGGCTGTCCTACATGAAAAGTTTGAAGTTGTTCCCGCTAACAAGGCCTCAAATAACATAACCATTATATGTAAGCATCACTACATTAATTGATTGATAACAAACTTGGTATAAATGACATATCAAATAATGCCACATATAAGGCCGATATGTTATCTGAGGAAGTAATCTGCCCAAACCATTAATCAGTACAGTCATGTTTTCATTTGACTCTAAAAACTGAAGACATGTCCATTCTTATTTTGTACTGGATTCCAAATCTCCATAAAAATCCGTACAAAGAGAGATTTATTGCTGGGTCCAGCAAATGTACCACCAAATCCCTGTCTCAAAGACTAACCATAATCCTTAAATACAATCAAGGAAGGATTGTGGATTCTCAAAAACTCAAAGGATTTGCTGGACTGTTTGCAGTCTCACAAGAAACTGTGTATCATGTTTATCGCACCTTTGTATACATATATTCTCTCACAAGAAACTGTGTATAATGTTTATCGCACCTTTGTATACATATCTTCTCTCACAAGAAACTGTGTATAATGTTTATCGCACCTTTATATACATATATTCTCTCACAAGAAACTGTGTATAATGTTTATCGCACCTTTATGTACATATATTTTCTCACAAGAAACTGTGTATAATGTTTATCGCACCTTTATATACATATATTCTCTCACAAGAAACTGTGTTTAATGTTTATCGCACCTTTGTATGCATATATTCTCTCACAAGAAACTGTGTATAATGTTTATCGCACCTTTATATACATATATTCTCTCACAAGAAACTGTGTATAATGTTTATCGCACCTTTATATACATATATTCTCTCACAAGAAACTGTGTATAATGTTTATCGCACCTTTATATACATATATTCTCTCACAAGAAACTGTGTATCATGTTTATCGCACCTTTGTTTACATATATTCTCTCACAAGAAACTGTGTATAATGTTTATCGCACCTTTATATACATATATTCTCTCCAAGAAACTCTGGTTGCCAAAGGCCATTCCGATCAGTTTCTTTACGATTGTATGATTGCCGATAAGGGCCCTTGTTCCATGTGTGAGCGATGTAGCGATGCCGCAATATGATGGAAAGATGGAAAATGCACAGGGCGAATGATGGCACGATGGAATAAGACAGTAGTTATGTTGGATGGAGCGATGCAGCCATGCGTTAGATCGAACGATGCAGCATTCGCTTCGTCATTCGCAACGTTACACGACTTCATTGCGTCGCGCCATCCTGTCACTCCATATTTCCATCGCATCGTGTCTTCGATCACCAAATCAAACGATGGCCATTTTCAGCCGTCATATAATTGCTTTGAAATCAACTAGTATTTCGTTGTCTGTATTTCTGGTATTAATGCGACTAGAAACAGACTCTTCCTATAGTATAAAGCCCTAGCTGTGTTTTATGTCTCGCCATTGGTGTATTCCTCATGCATTAACATCCTATATTAATAAACCATTTAGTCTTACGGTTAAATTGCATGTTGATAGTTTCTTTGAACCAGTTTAGCGACCGAGAAAGTCTATTCGCGAAACATCTGGCATTATCTACTCGCGTCGTCGGTTGTAAGTATAACATTTTGATCTGGTTATTGTAAAAAGGTCCAGGAACACTAAATATAAGACACATATTGATTAATGTAATCCTTCGCGCGTCACGCTAGTGATCTAGGACCATTCCTTACAATAGGTGTTTGCAAGTTGAAACAGGCAACAGTTTGATTTTCGACAATTATACAACTAGGCTCATCCAGCGGGGATGTCGTCATCAAACCTCTCTCGTCTACGGCCTTGGTTTCATTGTCTCCCGAGTTATAGACATTGTAACCGATATCGTGTCTAAAACTTAGGCATTGTAACCAATATTATGTGTAAACCTGAGGCTTTGTAATCAGTATCATGTGAAAAACGGAGGCATTGTAACCTATGTCATGAGTAAACCTGAGAGATTGTAACCTATGTCATGTGTGAAACTGAGACATTGTAACCTATGTCATGTGTGAAACTGAGACATTGTAACCTATGTCATGTGTAAAACTGAGACATTGTAACCTATGTCATGTGTGAAACTGAGACATTGTAACCTATGTCATGTGGGAAACTGAGGCATTGTAACCTATGTCATGTGTAAACCTGAGACATTGTAACCTATGTCATGTGTAAAACTGAGACATTGTAACCTATGTCATGTGTGAAACTGAGGTATTGTAACCTATGTCATGTGTGAAACTGAGGCATTGTAACCTATGTCATGTGTAAACCTGAGACATTGTAACCTATGTCATGTGTAAAACTGAGACATTGTAACCAATATTATGTGTGAAACTGAGACATTGTAACCTATGTCATGTGTAAAACTGAGGCATTGTAACCTATGTCATGTGTAAACCTGGGACATTGTAACCTATGTCATGTGTAAAACTGAGACATTGTAACCTATGTCATGTGTAAACCTGAGACATTGTAACCTATGTTATGTGTAAAACTGAGGCATTGCAACCTATGTCATGTGTGAAACTGAGGCATTGTAACCTATGTCATGTGTAAACCTGAGACATTGTAACCTATGTCATGTGTAAAACTGAGAATTTGTAACCTATGTCATGTGTAAAACTGAGGCATTGTAACCTATGTCATGTGTAAAACTGAGGCATTGTAACTTATGTCATGTGTAAACCTGAGACATTGTAACCTATGTCATGTGTAAAACAGACATTGTAACCTATGTCATGTGTAAAACTGAGGCATTGTAACCTATGTCATGTGTAAAACTGAGGCATTGTAACCTATGTCATGTGTAAAACTGAGACATTGTAACCTATGTCATGTGTAAAACTGAGGCATTGTAACCTATGTCATGTGTAAAACGGAGGCATTGTAACCTATGTCATGTGTGAAACTGAGGCATTGTAACCTATGTCATGTGTAAAACTGAGGCATTGTAACCTATGTCATGTGTAAACCTGAGACATTGTAACCTATGTCATGTGTAAACCTGAGACATTGTAACCTATGTCATGTGTAAAACAGACATTGTAACCTATGTCATGTGTAAAACTGAGGCATTGTAACCTATGTCATGTGTGAAACTGAGGCATTGTAACCTATGTCATGTGTAAAACTGAGGCATTGTAACCTATGCCATGTGTAAAACTGAGGCATTGTAACTAATATTATATGTATAGCTGTGTAATTAGGGTGATCAACAAATGATGGAATGATATTCATAATACAATTTGAAGCAGCGGACAAGCAAAGTTGTACTTGAGAGACAAAAACCAAAATTGATAGGACTGCCAAAAAGACAGAATTTAGTTCCCCTTTAAGACTAATAAATTGTGTTTTACGCCCCTTTCGGTAATAATCTTAAACGCGCCGTTCATCTCCCCTCCTTTCATCAATATCCCAGCAAGACCTCGAAGAACTGGTTTCACATATAGTATAGAGGTGTGATGAAGTGAACCTGGGTGTTAGATGGAGTGAGCCAACGCTACAACAACTTGGCTACACCACCAACCCTTAACTGCCGATCGAAGGTACTAAAACATTACCTATACAGTGTCTCTTGCGTATCCAAGATAAAAACATCACAGCAGTTGTAGTTTACCCTGGCGGGAAACACATGGTCCGCTGAAGAAACAGGGACAGCTGTTAACGGGCTATCAATTTGTACAGCTCAATAGGTCGATGTAATACTTTTATGTCGTCCCACTGGTCACGTTGCTAAGTGTATACACACGGAACACAATCAGCTATAACTTGCTTGTTTTTATTTAAGGCCCAGAAAACCCATATATTAGACAAACACGTGTTTTTACCTTCGAATATGATTAACGATAATTAACGATAACGATAATTACATGGCATCACCAAGTAGGAACATATAAGGAAACATAATCTTTAATTTCCTCCACGAATTAACCCAAAGGGATGTGAAAACATGACGTTCATTATGTGTAGGGAGATGGTGTTTCAGCAGAGGTTTAGGAGGATGGTGTCTACTAAGGTCTATATGGTGATAATGTTTAGGTAGATTGATTCAGAGAAAATGTGTATTCAGCTCACATAAAAATACGCTTTATAAGAAGAGTGAATGGGTATAGTTTTACGCCGCTATTAGAAATATATTCCCGCAATACACCAGGAATGGGTTCTGCAGATTGTACCAATAGGAAATGGAGCCAGGGCTTTAAGGAGCTGATGTTTGAAAAAGCATCCACTGGGGACATTGACAACCTGTGTGACGCATGTGCATTATTGACTGTATAGGGACCCATGTCACAGTGCTTTATTGACAAGCTATGTACGATGTGAAATACGATAAGGTTCGTATCGATCAACTGGACGTAGTTTTCGGTAAATATATTTGATATGTTCAATATTTCGAAATTAAAACTATTTTTAGAACGAGCACAAAATAGTTAACCATTTGTTTTCGGAATTAGTTCGTCAAAAGTGAGATGCTTAAGGGGTTGAAGTAGAGATTTCGTTTCCGTTGTCCTCTGTAGAAGAGTACGTTGTGGTTACCTTTGAGGCAGCTGTCTCCGACAGGTGTTTAGGGGAGAAGCATTCGCTTTCAGAGGTGAATAGTTGTGTTGTGGCCTATGTGATATGCGCTTACAGGCACCTTGTGTGCAAATACACCACTTATCTGCGTGGGGAGTGTATTGAGTGCCACAGCTCGCTTGTTCGGATGAGTTTGTGCTGGTATTTCGAGACTAAACAATTACATAATTGGGCAGCTGCGTTAATACAGCAATCAGCGACGTGGCGTTCAATGGTAACTACACTGGAATACTTTCAGAGATGTGAGTTCAACATAACGAAATATGTAAGTATTTACACCTTATCAACCTGACAACAAGGAATATGTCAACAGTTCGCCTCTTATGTTTTGATATATACTGTATGTGACCTAAGAATGTACGCGAACGTTTGGCTTGGTTGTCATGGGGTAACGACACAGTAAGCAGTATTTCACCTGAATATGGTAAAAAATCTCCGCATATCTCCGATACCTGCCAAAATCAAATACCAAGCTAAAATATCCGAACCCTTGTGAATCAATGTTTAATAACTGATATTAAATTAAATATAAATTTTATAATCTAAGACAAGGCCAAAAGATTTGCATTTTCAAAAGTGGTATTCTTCACTATGTTTACACAATAAGTTAAATCATTACTCCTGTTTTTAATAATTCATTCTTACTGAAAAATATCTTTTGGACATAAACGTTAAGAAATTCCGAACAGCACATTTCCGTTTCAGATGTAGTTATCATGACCTTCAAAAAGAAAAAAAGGTAGACATTTAGGGAAAACCGATTGTGTAAAAAATGTACTTGTCATGAGATAGAAAATGAATACCCTTTTTAGTTTGTTTGTCCATTGTATGCAAATATCAGAAAAGAATATATAAAGAGGTATTTCTATTCAATCCTCGAATAGACAACTATTATATCCTCATGTCATCTCAAAATCAAACAGTCACAAAGTTAATTGAATGGTAATGTGTATATACCATTCAATGAACATCATTTCCTCTAATCACATCTTATACATTATTTATGATGTATTTATTTAAATTGCACCCATTGCTACTGTATGTTGATATTTACTATGGCCTATGTCGTATTCCAGTACTGAAAATAAAGATTAATTGAATAACGAATATGATTTAATATATGTCCATAAACTTACTTACTTACTTTGGTGATTTAAAGTGCGCTTTCCGACTGATGCGTATTTCGCACACGGGCCCGGCCAGGCCATTTAATGTGTTTCCGAAAGGGGCGAAAGTGGTCTGTGCAACCCAAGAGGGGGGTTCAGGGGTTGCTTATATAGAATTTGGGAATTTTGAGATTTGGTATAGATGCCGATGGGGTTGGGGAGGAGAACTAAGGGAGCTGGGTATGGTGGATGTTGGTTTATTTGAGTTTGATTTGGTAGGTTATTGTGTATTTAGATGCGTTTTATTAGTTCCGTTTTTATTAAGAATACGCCTAAGGCCTTGAAGTTTTCTAGTTTATTTTGTGGGTTTGGTGTTGCTTCTAGAGTGAGAGCTTTGTTTAGATTGAGGGTGGTTTGTAATGCGGTTCGATGTGTTAGGTAGTGTGTGCAGTGGATGGGTGCGTGTTCTGGGGTTTCTGATTGTTTGCAGTGTGGGCAGTTACCTGTAGTGTGTTTTTTTATTTTTTTTAGGTGGTTATTTAGGTTGGTGTGTCCTGTTTGGAGTTTATTGATTACTCTGTCAATATTTTTTTGATGGATGGAGAATTTTTGGTTTGGTTAGTGGTTTGCTGAGCACTTTTTTGATTTGGCTATTTGAGTTTAGATATAGGTTATGCCATTTTTTGTGATGTTTTGCTTGTTTACGCTTTTAATTTCTGATTTTGAGATGGGTAAGTTTAAGCTTATTTCTGGGATTTTGAGGGATAGTTTAGCTGCTTTATCGGCGTTTTCATTACCGTATATTCCTACGTGGGCGGGTATCCACAAGAAGGTTATTTGTTTGCCTGCCTTAGTTAGGTCCTTGGAGCTTTTAAGTATTTGATTTATTAATTTAGGTCGGTTTTTGGTATTTTTGTTTTGGAGGGCTTGCAGTCCACTTAGGGAGTCGGTAAGTATTAGGATTTTTTTGTGGTTTTTGGATTCTTGATTATGGAGGGCTGAGGCCATGCCCATTAGTTCTGCCTTGAATATTGATTGGTTGTTTGGGAGTCGGAAGGATTGTGTGGTTTTAGTTGGTTGTGTGGTATGGACTCCAAAACCTGTGTGTTTGGAGGTCGGATCTGAGGATCCGTCCGTGTAAATGTGTCACCAATTTGGCCAATTTTCGTGTATGTATGCTAGTGTGGTAGTTTTAGGTATGTTTGGGTCGGTTTGTTTATTCATTTGGCTAGCTAGTGTTGTGTCTATTTTGGGTATTTTAAGTTTAGGGGTGAATGTCCATAAAACAGCTGCAGCGTAAATAGCCCCGCCCCGAGTGCCCACCAGCTGCCTGATCATGTATATTGAGAAAATGTGCAAGGTGTGATTGCGATATGTATAGTTAGCAATAAGTCCACGCTTGTGATGTGAGTGCAGATACACAGAGAAAATACACAGGTCAGTAATATTAGAGTCCTGTCAAATGTCATGTTTACCCTGTATTGAAACGTATTGTTTCATTGATCACTTGTTAAAGTCGACATGCTAAATTGGTTATATTTTCTCATAGTCTTCGAATTCTTTATTTCGCCGCGTGGCACCGATACAGCTCTTACACAAGGGTCATCCTCCACAATGTGGTGACCAGCTTCAGGCAAGATCTATAAGTTGTAATTGGTGCCGTGTTTGTTTGTTTGTGTGCTTGTTCTTTAACACCGCACACAATATTCCGGCTATATGACGGCAGTCTGTACATAATCGAGTCTGGACCAGACAATCCAGTGATTGATACCATGAGCATCGATCCACGCAATTGGGATCGATGACATGCATCAACCAAGTCAGCGAGCCTGACCAGCCGATCCCGTTAGTGGCCTCTTGCGACAAGCATAGTCGCCTATTACGACCAAGCATGGGTTGCTGAAGACCTATTTTACCCCGGGTTCACGGGTTATTCAGCGTTGGTAAGAGCGTAGGTAACAAATGTTCGACAACAAGCATGGCTGAAAGCCATTAATAAAGGATTGCAATTGATAATAGATAAGGGATTACAAAAAAATGGAAAAGAATTAAATTGGATTTATTTTAAACGTTCGGCAGGATAATTTATCAAGTTATGTGCACATGACGCAAATGAAGACAACAGACCTTTGTACGTTGCAATTGGTTCGAGTTTGCTTGTTACAAACCTGAATCACTTCAGGCTTTTCTTCCACATAAAGCTGACACGCCGTGAAATAACTGCACTCACGCACTAGACAGCCGGGTATTGATATATATTTCTATATAAATATGAAAACAATTAACTATTTCCTTAAAGCAGTTCGCCGTCACCTTGAACACTGCGCCAGGATACAGAAAGCCCTCATTATGAAGAGCTGGATGCAGGTAGCTACGTTAATAACATGGATTGCTACTGTCAGTATCATTGTCCGTCGAGTTACAGAAGAGAGACCCAGCGCCGTCACGCTCAACGACAACAGCGTAGCTATCAGCCTCGTCCAGAAAATCGAGACGGTCTTGTCTGAAAATGAGAATCTAAAAGCCGCAATCTTGGACGAAATGAGGTACACTGTAAAAATGTGTTTCAATTCAAAACACAAATACTATTAGTCATACAGCAGCAACAAATTTATGAACGCAACACTTTTTAAACCTGGTCGGGACGCGAACTTGCAACCTCTTGTTTTGTTGTCCTTCGCTCTACCAGACAGTTGTCATCACAAATGTCATTTTTCCTAGTCACTATTAACCTAGCCTCTGTATATTTTTCTGATAACATTGTACCAAGTTCGGCGTAAGTCCTGGTGGTATATGCGTTCTGCATGTGCCTGTAAATGTTATTTGCATCTAATTTAAGTATATATTGTACATCTTATCCATATTAGACTTATTGCCTAATTGTATGCACTTTATCTAAACATGATTAAATTCTAAACATGTTTAGATTATGGGGATGTTGTGTTTAGGCGGTGTTAGGCTGTGAGACAATAGTTCATTACATGTGTTTAGATACTAAACGTGTTCAGAAAGAACAGCAAAGGTGTATTCCGTTTCCGATTTACACACACTCCTAAATATGTATTTACATTCTAAACACATGGTTTGCAGTGAAGGCGACGACAATTTTTCCAGCACTTGATTTTCGCACACACATCCACACACCCCGTACACACACACACCCCGTACACACAAACACACACCCCGTACACACACACCGCACGCACGCACGCACGCACACACACACACACGCACACACACACACCGTACACACATCCCCCTCGCGCGCGCACATACACACACGCACACATACACACAACATAGATACACACACAACAGACATAAACACAACACATACAACAAACACATGCAGACACATACACACAACCAGGACACACACACACAAACACACAAACAAATACACACACAAACACAAACAAATACACACATACACACTCACAACACACATATATACATACGCTCCAGCGTATCACCACACAAACCCTCGCATAAAGATTTGCGCTTTCATATTAGATTCAGGGTCGATGTTGTAACGTGTATTCGATACTTAATTAAGGAATGTTAGTACTGTTTCTCGTTTGTATATAACGCCGGTTGCATGCATCAGACAACATGTCAATACTGAACACCATGACAGCTGTACATAATTTGCGAACTGCACAACACCATCTGATCCTTGTCATGATACAACTGACTGGATGACTACAATTTCAGTTTGTTTTATTCCAATGTATAGAATGTCCTTGAATGCAGTGCCTGGTCGGAACGGTCCCAGGAAGGAACAACCAGGTGAAGTCAATAACAAAATTATTGATTTATATTTTTATTATTTACTTCAGCGTGAAAGACTGTGTTTTTGAATTTGAGTAATATTTAGTGATATTTTCATTGCAGTGAACATGACTCTTAATATTTCACAGCAGTGAAAATAACACTTTGACGGAATATACCAGAGCTACCTCCCCTCAAATTGTCTCCCTTTATCGTAAGTGTCTGGCTCGTACACAAACTGTTGACGTCCTTTTTATGTTAGTTCCACATTAAGAAAGCAAAATAATGTCATTTATATTCATGGAGTTAATATTGCTTCTTCACCGATAGTTAATCTTTTGCAAATGTTATAAAATGTAAATGTTATTCGTAAATCGAGGTTGATCGTTTCACAAAGCGCCATTTTTGTTACTTGACTAGCGTGTATTCCTTCACTTCCAACAGCGGTCTCGTAGCTTTCAAGTTGATTTTGCATACACTCATATCCAAATGTATGATAAAAAAATTTAGTGACCTCAAATATGTTTATTACTTTTGTTTATTTTTTTTAAGATTTTGCAATTACTTTTTCGGAATTACTTTTTAAGTCGCAATTAAAGGGGTGGTGAAACGTCCCTGTGTGTTAAGTAGGGAGAATATACGTTTAAAGCTTTCCGGAAGATAACTACAAAAAAAGTTTATAATAAAGAGGATAGCCTTTCCACTTCACTCGATGAGAGAAACATCTTTCACATGGCACATGAAATAGCCTCTATATATCACCATTACAATAAAAACATGATTTTTTTATGATAGTAACGATATTGTCAACGCTATATAGAAGGTATCGTGTTGACATACGATGGATGATAGATATGTACTGAGCCTCACGTAGAAAGACTTGACCTAAAGACATTAAAATTATTTATTGTTCAACATGCCCCCTTCTACATGCGAACGATGTTGGAGGTAGTTTATCCCAATTTCGCTGAAATCCTTCTCTTTCCAAAATGTTTTCCACAGATACTATGACGTCATCCTTCGACTAGAAATGAGTCCCGACAGAGCTTTCTGAATGTTTGTGAACATATGTTAGTCTGACGGAGATCAGGGCCCCGTTCCACAAAGCCATCTTAGCGCTAAGGTGATCGTAACTCCCATACTTTAACACCGGCTTACGATAGTCGTAGCGCTAAGATCGCTTTGTGGAACGGGGCCCAGGAGAATAAGGGTGGTGCTAAAGGAGTTCAAAGTCACACTCGCGGAGTGTAGACTCGACAATGGCTGATTAATGCACTGATGCACTCAGCTTTCTACGTTTCTTAGTCTTAATTTCATAAGGTAATTGGTTTTAAAGTGAAGCACAACATGCTCCGTTTATTGTCTGGCCTTTTGGAAGATAGTCCATCCTGCTTACATCCTCGGCATCCAAGAACATGGATGCCATAACCTTTCCAGCTGATGGGACAGTCTTGATGACATTAGAGTATTCCCCTGCCTTGATTGATGTTTTGGAATCAGCTTGGAGTGAGTGAGTGAGTTGGGTTTAACGCCGCTTTTAACAGTATTCCAGTTATATCACAGCGTGTCAGCTTAATGTGGGAGGAAAGCCCGAAGTGATGCAGGTCTCAGACATTTACCACTTCGGTGAAACCCACGAGCACGGGTATGGTGCTGACAAACCTAGAAACATAATCGGGGCGAACCGGGATTCGAACCCACAATCATAGGTTTCTGGCGCGCCCAAGGGACGCAACTCTGCACAGCGAATCGCGACGCTTTAGACGACTGGGCAACCCGTGCCCCCGGAAGTCCACAACAAAAGATTTCACATTTAGGCATTTCCTTCTGCGTGAGGTTAAGAACTTATCTGTCAACCCTCGTACATGAAGCTCACTTGCGCATGAATACCTTGTATTTTAAATATGGTGTTAGAATCTATTTGCTAACAATTCTTGAATTGAATGAGTGAGTTTGGTTTTACTTCACCTTGAGCAATATTCCAGCAATATCATGGCGGGAGACACCAGAAAGGGGCTTCACACATTGTACCCCATGTGGGGAATCGAACCCGGGTCTTTGGCGTGACCAACGAACGCTTTAACCACTAGGCTACCCCATCCGCCGCTTGCAATTCTTGGAACATGAATCATAAACACTGTTCATTTTGTATTTATTCCCACGAGGTGTCTAAACATACTTCAGTGATTAAATTGCGTCTTGAAAACAGATTATTTTAAGAATCACATTATGTGATAAAGGGATTAATACCCCCTGTAGTTCTGACATAGACAATTTGTATTCCAGATATATGCTATTTATCATCGGCTCCCATAATACAATTATATTGCTGATGTATGCTATTCATGATAAAAAACACCCGACTTATCTTCTCTATTAACATAGTCTTAAAAAATATTGAGCTATGGAGTTAAAGTTAACAATGTTTCACTTCAAATAAATTCAGAAAAGCGATCAATTTGGGGTTTAATGTATTTGTTAACGTGATGGCATTTTACCTATATAGCAAAATCCCCTTGATTTCAAATGGATGTCAGTATCTTTATTTTTAAGCAAGAAATATTCACAGAATATAAATCACTACATGTCAGTTTCAATTTTTTCCTGTGAGTATCGTGGGACAGTGGGTAAAGCGTTCGCTCATCACGCCGAAGACTGGTTTTGAGTCTGCACATGGATAAGTTATGATACTCATTCCTTACAAGCTAATGTCCCCTACCCTGATATTGCTGGAATATTGGTAAAAATTAAGTTATGCCACATTGAATCACGGTGGGTTTTTATACCAGATGATGACCTTCTCTGGGGCGGGGACAAGGCCGCCAGACGAGCTGTGTACTTGCTGGATAACTTCTGGTTCTATTTGAGAGATAAACTCGACCGGGTGTATAACATCAGAAGCCGAAGCCAACTGAAACAGACGGTCGACCACATGCGCAAAACTGTAGACCAATATCATCGGTAAGTCTAAATTAAATGACACCTCCTATATAGACGATAGGCACCCCCCATACAGACAATAACAAACTTTTCAACTCCTACACACACAATAGGAACCTATGCACCTCCTACACAGACAATAGGCACCTAGGGAGCTCCCACACAGACAATAACGACATTTTCAACTCTTATACACACAATAGGAACCTATGCACCTCCTACACAGACAATAGGCACCTAGGGAGCTCCCACACAGACAATAACGACCTTTTCAACTCCTATACACACCATAGAAACCTATGCACCTCCTACACAGACAATAGGCACCTAGGGAGCTCCCACACAGACAATAACGACCTTTTCAACTCCTATACACACCATAGAAACCTATGCACCTCCTACACAGACAATAGGCACCTAGGGAGCTCCCACACAGACAATAACGACCTTTTCAACTCTTATACACACAATAGGAACCCCTGCGCCTCCTACACAGACAATAGGCACCTAGGGAGCTCCCACACAGACAATAACGACCTTTTCAACTCCTATACACACAACAGAAACCTATGCACCTCCTACACAGACAATAGGCACCTAGGGAGCTCCCACACAGACAATAACGACCTTTTCAACTCTTATACACACAATAGGAACCTATGTACCACAAGTACAATATATAGGAATAACACACACACGCGCACACACACACACACACGCACGCACGCACGCTGGAGATTTAAGAATGACAACGTCTGCAGGTCGTATTAACTCATATCTGCTAGTCGTAATAATGCATGTTTATGTGTGTTCTTAATTAAATTCAGAAATAATATTTCCTTTAAAAAATATTTCAAAGAAGGGTCAAGCACAAACTAAAGGAGATACAAGATGGAGACGGTAGAGAGAAGAGAAAGCGGGTCATCATGAATGAACTCGGTCAGAAAGTCCAGAGACGTCTTGCCTATATACAGGTACAAAACACACTGAGTTGTGTTAACACAGCCACATTAGAATGTATTTCCGCTATAAACCTAATGAGGCCACCATGACAGCAAGCGATTCTGCATTAATTTTGCTTTCGATGGGGATTTGACAGACACTATTTGACAGTGATTCATAAACACATGCTTATAGTGGGAATCGCACGGAATGTGTACATCGCTTGTATGTGACTTCCGATAGCGCTAGAGTCGCTTCGTGAAACTGGTCCCAGGTCAAAGAGTCAAATAGTATTGTCCAAACGGATGAAATGAAAAGGGTAGTTACAATTGTGTAAAGTGGAATATCGCTTTTAAGGACCTCAGATGTCCGGAAACCTCTCCTGTCGGACGATATTTAAGCGGAACAAAGTATGTACTACATCAAATGCTCCGGTTTCCTGATCCGAGACAGTAAATTTCAATTACCAACCTCTGCAAAATACACACCATTGTTTCTTACTTAACGGACAGTGGACTGTAATAGGCCAACAGTTCACTTAGGGTTGGGGGTGAATGGCTGGAATGTTTGTGAGAGAAATCTTTACAAGATTTCAATACTTTTTCAACCCTTTAAAAATATAACGTGTTTGAAAGGTTAAGTGTAACAAACATAATTTTTAAGTATAAGCTTTGTTGTCGTTTTTTTAAAGAGTTGGGGTAGAGTCGATTAAGTATTCGAGTTGACATTGATACTTTTCGTGACTCATAGTTACGTTATGACTTCTGTTTATCTGCTACAGAATCCTAAGCATTGCCCCACTGCACGGAAGTTCATTTGTTCCCCGAAGCAATGCGGGTATGGTTGCCAGTTGCATCACATGGCGTACTGTCTCATCATGGCGTACGCCTCAAACAGGACCTTGGTCGTAAATACGCTTGACAAGAAGACTCAGTCCTGGACGCCATTCTTTAAACCACTCAGCGAAACTTGTTTGAAGTCATATGATGGAAACACTGTGGTCGAATGGAATGGTAAGCATGTGCTGCTTAAATGCACATGTACAATCTATTGTACAATATTTGTGCACAGCACAATCTATTACACTACAGGAATGACGTGTTGGAATTCAGTCTCCTTATTTAAGTCAATATCTGGTCCCTTACCCCGTGAGCATCGATGCAGGAACGACATCTTCTGGGCATATTGGAAACCAATTGTCAGATTGTCTCACGTTGTAGGCGTTGTCATTTTTCCTGGGAGCAAACACGTTGTCCACCAACAAAGCGGAAAGCGTAAAAAAGTACCTCGATTCTCCAGAAAACACGGTGTATGTTCCCTGTCGCTGTTGACGACCTCCAAGCGTCTGTAAAATAAAGTAGAGTAAAGCTTTTCCTGTATGGGTGGAAGATTCTAAGATTACTTTATGTGTGTATGGTTCCTATATGGTGTAGAGGCTTTTTTGTACTGTCTACGAGTTAATGTATTTCGCTGGTCACACCAAAGGAAGAATTGTTTCATTGTTTGTTTAGAACCGATGTTTCACCGAGTTAAAGCTTTCATGCAGCCATTTTGACAGCAAGCTAGCAGACGACACAACAAACGAACCGAGTTACTTCCCTTCCCTTAGAGCTCCCGATAACTTTTTGAGCACTTGAGTTTTTACTCGAAGGTTTCTATTCTAATTCATCTTCCCGAGGCAAGAGAGTTGACTGACTATACAAGTCCATGTTCCACTTTTAAAGTCAGTTAACTCTCTTGCCTCGGGAAGATTATTTTAATTGGGTTATTACAATTTTCATTGGGGAACCAATATTTTTTAACTTATCTATTCATCACTCTATTGGGTTTTTCACAAAATATGTAAGCATTTTGAGATTTAAAAAATGAAATAATGTTTTAGATGTATATAACGGTTCTAAATATAGTCCTGACATGGAAAGTAAATTCGCTCGTAGTTGTGTTTTTGAAATTAGCTCTGCTGTACGCATGCTGAAAAAGCTTCATTGAGTATTTACGGTTGCTGTTGACAATTGAGTTTTTCATTTAACGCATGCATCTCTGTACGCAAGTTAATTGAAAGTAATTGGGTTTTGAATGGTTTGTTTGTTTTGTGTTTTTTTTGGTGTTTTTTGTGTGTTTTTTTGTTTGTTGTTGTTTTTTGGGGTTTTTTGGCTTTTTTTGGGGGGGGGTGATTTTAAGATTATCTGTAGCTCTACTTTACCCAATGTATTCGGATAAACATCGGTTTACATCAGCTCAACGATACTATGCGAGATAAGCAAGTTACATACGGTGTGTGCCGATTGATTTCTCAAGGGGTACATGAGCGAAGTATATGAGAGGGCTTTATGGAAAATAAGATAACTTTAATCCAGAGGATCAACACGGCGCAAAGAACTTAAGCATGAAACGTAGCATGACACGTCAATTATTCACGCTGTCCAAAAGTGCTAATGTCTCGCTACACGGAAATTGGTCAACGTTTCTCGCATAGCGATATGCCGAGGGCCTGTCTCCATCTCTCTCGACAGACATTCCCGCTTCACGGAAATGGGTTAACGTTTCCCCGCAGAGAAATGCTGTGTGGGGAAAGAGGTCCGACAGAGCTAAACTGGTACTCTGCCCTTCGCCTCCTAGCGGCTCTAGGGAAGGTAAACCAGTCTAGGACAGGACGTGGCTCCCTGTTTTGATTGTTGCCAGATAACATGAACATGTTTTGTGTTATAATTTACAGTTAAGAATGTTTTAAAATATTTTCATAATTATTTCGAATGTACGCCTATCTCTATGCATATGTGAGACAAAGATCAAATTTCTTAAAACGTTTGGTTATATCTTTCCAACAGTTATTCATCCTTATGCCCTCATGTGAGTTTCTCAAACCCATAAATAATAAGGCACTTCTCCTGCAATAATTGGCCGCTCCTTAACCAATCAGAAGCCAGTTTTTTTATTGTAAGGTAAGATAAACCTTGCTGTCCCTTCAATAATGACGTTGAGTATACATGTATACAATGTGATTGAAGTAAATTAAATTCGAGTTGAACTCAATAGACATGACGCGGTATTAACATATCATGGCCTCTTATCAGGGTGAATCTGGGATTCGAACCCAAACCTAGCGGATCATGGCAGCTAAGGTGGCTTCCCTAAGCTAGTATGAATTTGAATACAGTAAACTACGGTTATAGCGAACACGCTTATAGCGAACTGAACTTAACGAACTTACTTATTTGGTCCCGGCTATTTGCTGTAGTTATTATGTATATATGCTTATAGCGAACTAAGGTTATAACGAACTAAAATTAGCAGTCCCCATGAGTTCGTTATAACCGTAGTTTACTGTATTTGAAAGAGAAACGTCATTACAAACCTGAATTTGGAGTGTACAGGTCATTGACTTTTGTCTTAAATGTCATGAAAAACATTCTTTTATTAGATGTCAAGGACATCTCTGAGAAGAGAGAACCAGACAATGTGGAGATCTTGCTGCCTTACCTTGACAACATGCTTTTTCGTCCGGACTATCTCCCCCTAGCTATCCCAGCAGACCTTGCGCCAATATTACAACGTTTCCACGGGAATCCAATAACTTGGTGGATAGGTCAAGTTGCAAAGTATTTGACAAGATTCGATGACGAAACCGAGCGTAACGTTGAAGAATATGAAAAGACAATCAATTTTACAGGACCAATAGTTGGGTATATATTCAACCTTTGTTCCGTTTTATTTGTGTTCGCTTGTTTGCGTGTGGAACAGACAGAATACGGTTCACAATAGGATTGAGTTTGAGTCTGACACTAGACTTTTATTCACACCCCGTGGAAACAATGCGAGGTTTCCATGTTACAAAATGCAATTGCGTTTCATGCTGTAGACTTGCTCAACACAACATGGCGCACAATGCTACAATTACGGACTGATTTAATTTGGTGTCTGATTGAGACGTTTTGGGACATTTCAAAGATTGGTTTGTTTTAGTTTAAGATAGACCAACCTTCTTTATTATTACATATGTAAATGAGAAATATTAAGGACATTTAGAAAACAACCTGCAGCTGTTATCGTTTTTTTCTTGATGACCATTGCGGCCTACGATTCATCCCCTTAAAAGTCTGTCAATGTACATTGAAGGGTTTACAGCGCACTTCTACATCACCTGTTGACCACAAATCCGAAATTATATTTTAATACCGGTACGGTCTTCAGCAACCCATACTTGCCGTAAGAGGCGACTGGCTGGTCAAGTTTGCTGACTAGGTTGAAGCATGTCATCGTATCCCAAATGCCTGAATCGATGTTCATGATGTCAATCACTGGATTCTCAGGGCCAGACTCGATTATTTACATATGGCTGGAATATTGCTGATTGCAGTGTTAAACAGCAAACCAACCAAAAACAACACAACACAACACAACAAAATTAATGTTAATGTGTTCATTCTGAACATGTAGGTTGGTGTCTGACTCTGTTCTTGGTTTAACCCTTTAGGGTTCACGTCCGCCGTACAGATAAACTTCACCGGGAAGCAGCTTTGCATTATCTTGATGAATACATGGCGTATGTAGAGGACTACTTCAACGGCCTTGACATTCAAACAGGGTCGAAGGTCGAAAGAAAGGTGTACTTAGCAACGGATGAACCTACAGTCATCAACGAAAGTAAACGGTGTGTATAATTTACTTTGTGCTTTATTTGATTTGTGACACCAAATTTCGTACATTGACCACCAACTATAAACGCCTGACTCGGGACAACCTGAACATTTCAAGATGGTCACCGAATCCAAGATGGCCGCTTTTTCGATAAAAAAGTTCTGTGCCTCCATTAATCACAACTTAGACTCCATGAATAACATCATATGTAGTAAATAGCAAATCAAAGACCACACTTCCGTGTATTAATGTTTTTAAAATGCAGTATACCAGTATTAGGTTTCTCAGATTTTTAGCGTCTGTTTTCATTCATCCTCCTATATCAATTTCGGTCGGAAATCCATGTGTTCCAGGTACAGGAATTATACTTTCATCTATAATATGGACATCATCCGCAAGGCTGAGAGAGTCGCTGGGTCCTCTGGCGTTATGACTGGAATCGTTTACGACATACATTTCCTTTCTAAATCGGATTTTCTTGTGTGTACGTTCTCTTCACAGGTAGGTTAAATTCAAATTATGTTCGTTTGGATTTGTTTTTGTTTTTTTAACACACACACAGCTTTATTAAAGCGATGTGACACGTGGCATGTCCTCGAGCCTACGCCCAGACAGACCAGTGATCGTTTTTTTTGGGAAAGTCCCATGCCTTCTTGGCACCATGAACCGTAATCAGCCAAGTCACTGGCTTGTCAGCCGACGCATATAGTCTAGTCTGTTGACTGGCAATAGTTGGTGTGTACCTATTTGAACACAGAATCTAGCCCTGAATTGTCACAGAATCACAGGTAGGTAGAAATAAATTTAACATGAACTGATACGTTCAAGGTCAAGGTCATATCAGACCTTGGTCAAGTAAATATCTCATCTGTCAAGATAAATTAAATTATTTAAGATATTGGTGAAATTTGGATATAATATATTAATCCATAGGATATTGTGTATGAAGCCAAAATATACACCTATAAGCCATATCTCCACAAAATTCTGAAACACGATCAGCGCGTTTTGTTTGGCGTCTCTGCGAAGCAGTTCGGAGCCTGTGGTTAAAGCGTTCCCACGCCGACCCTGGTTCGATTCCCAACGTGGGTACAATATGTCAAGCCCAATGGTGGTGTTTCCTAATGTGATATTGCTGGAATAGTGCTACAAGTGGCGTGAAACCCTTTCCATTCATTGAGCAGCACTTTGATTCAATAGATATAGATAAGATTACACCCATTATCATTTGTGTCATTTTCAAGTCGTCTTCTTGTTTCAGGTATGTCGCGCAGCATATGAATTAATGCAGACTAAACATGTCGATGCTTCGTCCAATTTTCGATCACTTGATGATGTTTATTATTATGGAGGTCAAGGTCCGCACAGGATGACCGCAGTGGAAGACCACGAAGCGCTGAGTAACGAGGAACTAAGTGTAGTGAAGGGTTCTGACGTGTACATCGCCGGAAACACCTGGACCGGCGACGTGGTGGTGAGGAACCACGGTTACTCTACAAATGGTCTTGTCCCAGCTTATAAGGTGGCGGACATCGTGGAGACTGCCCAGTGTCCGCTTTATGAAGAGGTTGACACGACCGGTTCATAATGGAAACAAACAATAACGTTCTCCGAAAAATTATATCTATGCAAAAATTGTTTTTGAAATATGCACCACGGAATTGACAGCAATGTAATTGTCTGGAATATTTCAAACAGGGTTATCAATGAGGTTTTTTTTACCGATGTTGGTGGTTTTTTAACATACTTTTTGAGAAAAACAATTTGTGGTCACAGTGCAGTTGGGATCATTCGTCACCACTCGCATCTTTCCGTAACCTACAAGGGGTCTGTCCCGGAATGACATGTGTTGGTCACGAATGTTATCGGAATGTGTGCAGGAGGCGGTCGCCTCAGTCAGCTGCACAGAGTTGCGCCCCTTAGCAAGATCTGCGGATCACTGGTAATGATTATAGATTCGCCCCGATTATGCGTGCAGGGAGTCTGAAATCTGCAAAGCTGCTGCAGGAGACTTGGCCAAAAGAGGTTTCACTATGTATCCGTGTCTGATGAAAGTCACGCTTGACTGAGTATAGAAACATTTCAGCAATATAGATGTGTTGGACAACTGGACTATGAAATCGTGATCCTAGGGAAAAAGACAAAAGCTTTTAGTCATGCGACAGTGGAATTGCATTGATAAACGTGAATATCATCGCTATTCCAGCTATCTGACCGAGCCTGACCACCAAAGGTTGTTGGATTGTTTCCACGCCGGTCGAGCAGTTGGATTTAACCTTTGCACAATTGTTAATCTTCTGGCTTGGGTTGTATACTCCCCAGGGAGCTGATAATGATTCTTGAGTGCACAATGATCCAGTGACCGGGGTACTCAGCATGCCCCTGACTGGTGTGGAAATGTGCGCAATACGAAAAGCCCATTATTAATATTAGATAAATTCATTACTTAAACTCAAGACAATGTATACATATGGAAGGCAAGTTTATCAGAACTCTTAATGAAAGGAAAGATGTGACTGTTGACTGACTATCTGATTGGTTGAAACAGGTCGATGGACTACAACAGTGAATGGCTGAGTTACAATGTAACCTTGCATCAGCAATGTTTCTGCCATATTGCAGCTCGTGACTGCAGGGGTTACATATGGAGTGAGTTTAACGCCGCTTTTAACAGTTATATCACGGCGTGTCAGCTTAATGTGGGAGGAAAGCCCGAAGTGATGCAGGTTTACCACTTCGGTGAAACCCACGAGCACGGGTATGGTGCTGACAAACCTAGATACATAAACGGGGCGAACCGGGATTCGAACTCACAATCATAGGTTTCTGCCCAAGGGACGCAACTCTGCACGGCGAATCGCGGCCCTTTAGGCGACTGGGCCACCATGCCCCCAGTTACATATGGACGTGTATTGCCCTGTGTCCAACTTATATGTCGTGGTTCTGAAGATGGATCAACCAGAATAACATATATGAAACCTACCTAAACCCGAAGTACAGGTGATCATCTGAACCAGTGACCCTTAATGCAAGACAAGAAGGGCGTCGATGTGAGACCTTCGTCTTCATCGATATCTTGAATTGATGGAGTTGGGATTAACGAGGTTTTAAATGTGGTATGATGTCTTTGTGTTAATGTACAACATGTTTAACTTCTTGATGCCAGTCTGGTATAACGACTGCTTGTCCGCCTACGTCTGGGAGCAGGGTGTGACGTTCGGAGGGCGAGTGGGTGAGTGTGGTATAGTTTGAATATTAATTCTGTTATATAACGGTGTGGTATCGATGTGGGAGGAAAGCCCGAAGTTATGCAGGTCTCAGATATGTACCACTTTGGTGAAACCCACGGATATGGTGCTAACGAGAATAGGTTTCTGTTATGCCTAAGAGACACAGCTCTCTACAGCGAATTGTATGGTTTTACACCACTGGGCCACCCGGGAGTACTGCGCGGAGGTTGAGCTAGATCTCTGCTCATCTCTTGTATGTCTGAGCTGGAGCTCCGGTCACCTGTTGTATGTCTGAGCCGGATCTCCACTCACCTCTTGTATGTCTGAGCTGGATCTCCGCTCACCTCTTGTATGTCTGTGCTGGATCTCCGCTCACCTCTTGTATGTCTGTGCTGGAGCTCTGCTCATTTCTTGTATGTCTGAGCTGGATCTCCGCTCACCTCTTGTATGTCTGAGCTGGATCTCTGCTCACGTCTTGTATGTCTGAGTTGGATCTCCGCTCACCTCTTGTATGTCTGTGCTGGATCTCCGCTCATCTCTTGTATGTCTGAGCTGGATCTCCGCTCACCTCTTGTATGTCTGAGCTGGATCTCCGCTCACCTCTTGTATGTCTGAGCCGGATCTCCGCTCACCTCTTGTATGTCTGTGCTGGATCTCCGCTCACCTCTTGTATGTCTGAGCTGGATCTCCGCTCACCTCTTGTATGTCTGTGCTGGATCTCCGCTCACCTCTTGTATGTCTGAGCTGGATCTCCGATCACCACTTATATGTCTGAGCTGGATCTCCGATCACATGATGTATGTCTGAGCTTGTTTCTTGTTTGTGTTTGTCATGCTCGAGCAGGGATTAAACTCACTGTGTATTTGTTGGTTTATCGTTTCTAAAATGTTCCGGGAAAGTGATGTCACTGTTGTATTTGATTCTCCAGAAGCTTATTCCCTGGTGTCAATTCTAATCTGGAATCACACCGATATATACTCTAAAGGACTTGCACAATCAGTTCACGTAGGGTAAATAATCTCTGTGGAATAAGTTAGTCTAGGTTCATTATATATGAGACTCGTTATATCCCATTGTATGCGGTGTAAATCAATATTCACTCACTTTCTCACAACCGGAAGCCATTTTCGACCACAGTGTAGACATGTCAATTAGAGCCTAGTGTGAAACTGGGGTAACCAGTTATTACTAGATTGAGTGAGTGTATGTCTACTATAAATAGCTGTAGAAGGAGTGATTCAAACAAACTCGTTCAGCTGACATGACGAGGCTAACGTGTTAATTGTCGACATATATATATATATATAATCAATCATTGTGAACGTCACGATGCAAAACATTGGTAAATTGCTTGAAGCGTGCGTATAATCGTCCCATTGTGCCCTACTCACACCACCTGTACTGAAGAGGGTTTGCGTGCTGCATGTATGACAAGGATTTCTTATAAACAATCATTATGAAATAGTTATTATCAAGTTTATATTTTGTCAGGATTGTCTAGCATATGTATAAAGTGGTCAATACACACTCTGGAGATTTATTGATGTTATATGTCGAATATAACTCTGTGTACATTGCATGCTATTTAGTATACAATGTATAGTTAGTGCCCGTGAAGATCCGGGTTAGAACAGGTCTTCAGCAACTCATGCTTGCCGTAAAAGGCGACAATGCTTGTCGCAAGAGGCGAGTAACGGGATCGGCTTGGTGATTTGGTTGACGCATCGTATCCATTTGAGTAGATCGATGCTCGTGATGTCAATCACTGGATTGTCTGGTCCAGACTCGATTATTTACAAACCGCCGTCATGGAGCTGGACTACTACTAAGTACTACTACTACTACTACTACTACTACTACTACTACTACTACTACTTATAATAAGTGCATTTATAATGCGCCAGATTCCATTCACCAAGTGGATGCTCATAGCGCTACACTATCATTACCCCGGTCAATGGATCGATTTTCATGCTCCTCTCCCTGGGGAGTATACAACCCAAGCTGCCTGTGAGCCGCTGATTGTGTTGTTAAACAACAAACAAACAAACAAACAAAACACTGTAGTTAGAAGTATATTACGACAATCTGCAAACAATCGAGTCTGGGTTTGAAAAGATAACTAATCAAGGACCCGTGTGATCCGGGCGCGGTGACACACGATCAGCTAACCCACAGAGCCTGACTCACTACCCGACTTAGCAACCAGCAACAGGAATAAATACTTGTTATATTTCCTCTGAAAAGGAAACATGTTTTCAATGTCCGCAGTTATCAATGTTCCAGCCACACCACGACAGACTGTACCACAATAGGGGTGCACTGAATACACAATGAGCCAAGTCTGACCCCACAAGCCCAATGGTATGGCTTAGTTTCTGGCGTGTCAACGTCCCAAGGATCGTTGCGCATAATATCATTCACAAGATTGTCGGGCCCATATTCAATTATTTATAGGTATTTACTATACACGTAAGCAAAACTTAAATAAATGCGCTCATGCTGATGATGTAATTACATATACAAGCTAAAAACATCCTTTCTATTTTGTGGAATATCACATACGAGACCCCCGTCTGTTTTAGTTCTCTTGCATGGTTCGCATTACTGCATTACATAAATACAAGCTGTGAAAATAGAGTATCTGGTTAAACGAACTATCTATGAAAGCTGATTCGTTAAAAAATGGTATCTACATCTTGCAAAGAAAACATTTCCCCACTAAACAGTAATAACATTTTGATATGAATCTTACTTTGCCCAAATACGGAAGACTGAGTACCGTGATAGGATCTAAACTACCCAACCAAATGAGGAGTTTATTGCATTTTTTTATATCTTAATCATATAAGATGTAATGATATCTTGATAGATTTGAAAACGGAAAATAATTTATAATATTTGCTTGCCTCTTTGAATTTGATTTTACGATTCTCACAGTTTTGGGATAATGTTCCGGGGAGTGTAGTGTCATGTGCAATGCCATTATGTTGACGTTTAGTAGGAACCAAACCAACTTGTTGCATACACCTGTATGCAACAAGTTGGTCCACCTGTAGACCCGTGAAGATCCGGGGTAGAATACGTATTCAGCAACCCATGCTTGCCGTAAAAGGCGACTATGCTTGTTGTAAGGGGCGACTAACGGTGTCGGGTGGTCAGGCTCACTCACTTGGTTAATGCATGTCCTCGATCCCATTTGCTTGGATCGATGCTCATGATATCAATCACCGGATTGTCTGGTCCAGTTTATTTACAGACCGCCGTCATATAGCTGGAATATTGCTGAGTGCGGCGTTAAACAACCAACCAGCCAACCAACCAAACATACACCTGTAACGTCCTGGGTGTTGATTACAGTCACTAAGGTACTGTTCACATTATTAGTCTGTAGGTTACACTAAGGTACATGTCTAGTGGGAACCATGCCAACTTGTTGCATGCGCCTGTAACGCTCGGAATGATATAGTCCAGAGAGGTGCCAATTGGATTCCTTCATTTGTACAGGACATGCTGCACGTGCCACTATTTGGTTACCAAACAAGAACGGGGCGTGCAAAGTGTGATGGGGCACGCGGGGTCAAAGAGGTCAGGTTGAAAGTGGCAAGTTTAAATACAGCGTCAGACATTATTTGTTTGTTGTGAGGCATTTTACTCTATTTTGCATATGTTGTTAGACTGTATAGTACGCTAAGGCATATGTGTTATTAGACCGTATTATTACACCAAGTCACATTTGTTATTAGACTGTAGATTATACTAAGGTACATGTGTTATTAGACTGTATAGTACACTAAGGTACATGTGTAATTAGACCGTGGATTACACTAAGACACAAGTGTTATTAGACTGTATTATTACACTAAGGCACAAGTGTTATTAGACTGTATAGTGCACTAAGGCACAAGTGTTATTAGACTGTAAATTACACTTAGGCACAAGTGTCTTTAGACTATATAGTACACTAAGGTGCATGTGTTATTAGACCGTATTATTACACAAGGCACAAGTGTTATTAGACCGTATTATTACACCAAGGCACGTGTATTATTAGACTGTATAGTACACTAAGGCACATGTGTTATTAAATTGTATATTACACTAGGGCCATGTGTTATTTGACCATATTTTACTAAGGCACATGTGTTATTAGACATATTACTCAATTTTACTTATCTCGGACAAACGTGTTCATTTTATTGATAGCTCAGTATCAATTAATATATAGTAAAATATTATTATACATGACACCACGTTAATATATAACAAATTTCACTTGATAGATTACACATAGGCAGTACAGTATAATTGACCCGTGTACGTTCGTATCGTTTATGGGGACACAGGTGGCCCAGGCGTCTAAGGCGCCACGATTCGCTGTGCAGAGTTGCGTCTGGGAACGCGAGAAACCTATGAGTGTGGGTTCGAATCCCGGTCCCCCTCGATTATTTTTCTAGGGTTGTCAGCACCGTACCCGTGCTCGTGGGTTTCGCCGAAGTGGTAAAGGTCTGAATCCTGCATCACTTCGGGCTTTCTTCCCACATTAAGCTGACACGCCGCGATATAACTGGAATACTGTTAAAAGCGGCGTTAAACCCAACTCACTCACTCACTCATATCGAATACTTGCGACAAGGTTCTTACAAATGTATCTGTTTCAAACTATTTTCGGATAATTCCCTTTACTTGCCTTTGGGTAAATACACCATCACGTGTTACGCATGTGACAAGCACAGATGGGCGGCTGTAGAACTACATAACGTATTCGGTTGTATTTCACTTTACTTGTCAAATATAACAAGATTATAAAATCAATATCACACACGATGTTTCGGGGACTTTATCTTTTGCCAGTTGTTTAACGATGCACTCAGCAACAGTCATACTATGTAACGGCGGTCTGTAAACAATCGAGTCTGGACCAGACAATCCATTGATTGACATCGTGAGCATCCATCATTGGGACACGATGACATGCATCAACATGCGTCAGCGATCCTGACCATCCGGTCCCACTAGTCGCCTCTTACGACAACCATGGGTTGCTGAAGATTAAATTTTATCCCGGATCTTCACGGTGGAGTTTATCTTTACTACATTAAGAGCTTAGTGACAATGGGGGTGGCACCATACACTTTCTGTGGAGTCTGTATCACCTCATGCAGTACGTCACGCCCAGCACTTCCCCTTCCATCCATTCCTAACCTGACATGTCTGACCTATATACCTCTGTAATGAGTGTTTCACAAGTCGTTCGCCTCAACATCAATGCCTCCTATACCCACCATACAATGCATTTTCATACCTGCCTCGTCAATGCTATATATTCCTACCCGTAACATCAGCGGTTAGTTGGTTGGTTTGTTGTGTGTTGTCACACAATGCTATATTCCTTCCTACTAGTCACACTAATGTTATATTCCCACCTACCAGACACACAATGTTATATTCCCACCTACCAGAGGCACAATGCTATATTCCCATACACTAAATACACAATGCTATTTTCCCACCTACTAGACACACAATGCTATATCCCTACCTACCAGACACACAATGCTATATTCCCACCTACCAGACACACAGTTCTATATTCCCACCTACCAGTCACACAATGCTATATTCCTACATTCCAGACACACAACGCTATATTCCTACCTTCCAGACACACAATGCTATATTCCCACCTACCAGACACACAATGTTATATTCCCTCCTAACAGACACACAATGCTATATTCCAACCTACCAGACACACAATACTATATTCCAACCTAACAGACACACAATCCTATATTCCAACCTTCCAGACACACAATGCTATATTCCAACCTTCCAGACACACAATGCTATATTCCAACCTTCCAGACACACAATGCTATATTCCAACCTTCCAGACACACAATGCTATATTCCAATCTTCTAGACACACAATGCTATATTCCAACCTTCCAGACACACAATGCTATATTCCAACCTTCCAGACACACAATGCTATATTCCTACGTTTCACCTACCAGACACACAATGCTATATTCCTACCTACCAGACACATCAACGTTATTCCTACCCGCCAAACCAATACACGCCACTTTTTCCGATATCTCTATACGCGAATGACAAATCCACTAATCTGCGTCATTTGTTCCACTTACAAGTACGTGCCATTCTATCTGAACTTGCATGTTCAACTGATACACGCACACGTGTATAATCACTGGGACAAAGTTACAAGCACAACAAGTGACAGTCCAACATCGTGCAATGCATAAAGGCTGTCGGTTGTATGCACGCAGAGTCGTTAGACGGCATTTGTTGCGGCGTAAATATAAATGTATACAATCTACATACACTTATATTGTCTCTTGTTATACTAATAATGTTTCTTGTTGTACGCACAATGTCTCTTGTTATGGTTATAATGTCTCTTGTTATACTGACACTTGTTCATGTCGTGGTCTTGGGAAAATAGTAATTTTGTAAGCCGACAAGTATCGACTAAACCCTATTTTTATGTTTGAGAGAATGTTGGAAGATAATATAATGAATGAATGAATGAATGAATGAATGAATGAATGAATGAATGAATGAATGAATGAACAAATGAGTCCCTTGTCCAGTCACAGCATTCACGCCTCAATTCTACTTGCTATAGAAATAGCCTGTTTTGTTCAGTAATGCAAGGTCATGCGCACTATCCTACACGAAGACATTGCAGGGAATCGCAGACAGACTCGATGAATACAAGCATTGCTGAACACACTGCCTTAGGCAAATCTGTCGTTGCTGGCCACCCACACTGAATATAGGTTATGACATGCACAGGTCTATCATGAATTGTTGATAACAGTATGTGTATAAGCAGACACCATGGGCATTGTGTAGCTCATGGGTATTTAGTACTTTATTCCATAGGGGCCCTGGTGAGAAAGTGCCACATCACCACGTGTTAATCAGATGGTGTATTCATTATGGTGGGGGCAATTTCAAGACGTTTTTTGCTATTGCTAATGAATTATATATAACACCATGAACACAACGGAAACTAATAAATGTTGGATATGTTGACGAGTAAGTGTTAGGATTACGCTATATAATTTGGGCTAGAGAATCTAAGACATTGTTGAGTTATTAAAAACGAACAGATTTATTTCTATTTCAGTCAAACAGTTAGCAAATATGTTTGAGTATGCTCGATAACTTCTTCATTATAAGGTGTATGGAATGCTTAAAAATGATTGACGGCAATACAATGTATCTTTGGCTTTTTGTTAATTTATTGTCTTTTTGGTCGATTCATATATGTATCTACTTATGTGGGGTATTGGTTTATTTAACACACATGGATGTAAGTGAAACACCAATTTGATGTTAAATATAGCATAGAGACCAATATTGTCGAATTTGAACGTGCATGTAATTATGCTATAGAATTGATGTTTTTTTTATCCCTACATATTTTATAATACTAGAATACAAAATATGCATCGACAGTAAAGTCAATATCACTGTCTGAAATAAAGGAATGAAAAAAGTATGGATGCCTGCAATGAGCTCTCGCGGGCGATGGAGTGCAGTTCGAATAACGGTTATAAATAGTCCGTTTCTGTCTGACAACAAGTTCTATGTTGCATGGGAGATAACTCCGATTTATGTAAACTTTGACACGAGTCATCGATCTCGTAGCAAAACCTTCGGCTTGCTGAGAAGGGGCGGTGAGTTTGATAAGTGTTGTCGTTGACATAACATTATAATTGTTTTGAAAATACCGTCTAGTGACGTACGATGCTTTTTTAAGGTATCAGCTTTAATAACACAACTAATCCACATAACTGTCTCAAAGGAGTAAACAAAACATACATTGCAATCTACTGTTTGCCACTGTTTCAGTAAAGAGGATTTCTACGCTGAATGTCGATTACAGCCGGTTTATTTCCGTGTTTCGATCTCTACAGCGTTCAGCTTGTCAGTACTGTTTAGTTGTTTTCTGAAATCGGCTTGTAAATTAAAAAGAGTGTTTTGTGCATTATCGCGCATGTATACCCGGGGTTGCAGGTGTCTTACTGAATTCAGTCAATGCAGTCTTTACCATGTATGATAACATGCTGTTATATTTGGAGTGAGTTTGAGAATGACACCCTTGGCTCTAAAGTCAAAAGTGTCAAACACACACTACAAAAAACATTCCACAGATGGATAAAAACAAATTATGTGAGGAGATCTGTAAATGAATACTGACATTATTCATGGTATCTATCATATATTTATAAATAACAATCGATAAGAGTGCATTTACCATATATACTTTCTGGCATTTTGGTTAGGTGCGTGCACACGCTGCATGCTTAGTATGACTTTCTCAGACACCATTTTTTACCTGCCTTGCTAAATTAACGGGGTTGAAACATGATGAGTAAATGTATTTCACTCTGATGATACAGGATTCATGCTCTGTCAATACATGCTATTAGCATGATTAATGTTATTTTCTTAAAATTTTTCTCCAGACGACAAGGACACACCAACATATTGGAATATAAATAACATATATATTTTAAGAACCATATAAGTTATTTGTAAACCTATCTTAAATTACAGTATGCAGTGACATTGGCATTAAATGGGGTGTATGTAATTTCCTACCCCAAACGAATCCGCACCCCAAACTGCATTTAATTTTTGACACCTATGCAATAAGCAATATATTACTTTATGTAAAAAATGAAATATTTGCTTTGGTAGTTGTATGTATGTGAGGGTTTTCATGAATGTTACAGATGTTACATGGTGACTTTCAGTGTGAATGAAATTTTTTTTGATGTGTGGTGTTTTTGGTAGTGTACATTGTTTGATGATACATGTAGTTGTATGTATATTTGAATATATGTGTGGTTGCCTGTGAAAGATTGCGTGGTGATAAACTTGTTTTATGACATCTCAGCAGGGACTGTTTTGTTCTTTATCCCGTGATATGAATGGACTGCTCCACACGACATCACACGATTCGAAAGAAATCACGATGAACATGGCCATTAGAAAACGTAAGATGTTTTAAAACCTGTAAAAAACTATAATAGGACACTAATATAACCTTATAAAGGTATATTTAATAATGCTAAATAGGGTACTAAATTTCTCATTTTCAGGGGTTCCATATTTCCAGGGGTACAAATTCGTTTGGGGCATGAAGTTAACGCAGCCCATTAAATTGAGGCTCTTTCATTTGTTTCACTGTGGTACAGACTTTGATTTGCTGTTAATTCTTAAGTACTTTTGTAAATGCTGTGCAATCTGCTACCCCTCATTAACAGAATAGGTTGACCCATATTATCTGTGACAACTTTGCCTGATAATTGAGGTAACAGACTTGGTTCAGTAAGTGATCTCACAGAAATAAATACATACTTGTACACCTGAAGTTAATCAACAAATCTTACTCTTCCAGCACTTTAAACAGGATTGGCATTGATTTTTTTCCACTAAACTGGTTTACAAACTTTAGGTCAAAAGAAATAAAAAATATTTAGCTGCACATATTTAATTAATTTCTAATTTTTGTTTTCATGTACTGTAGCAAATGGGTTCATGTGGTTTTAGGATTTACAAACCACCAATTGATCCCTCTCACTGAAACCAGTGATTCGTTATAGAATGAAAAAATCAAATTTTGTGCCATCAATGACATATGGTTTTATCAGAGACCATAAAATAGATTTTATGGTCTCTGGTTTTATGTAGTGTATCGTTGTGTACTGAACATGCTGAAAATAGTTTTTGCTTAAGTCTACGTAAGGATTATTCCACATTTGTACTTAGATCTTCCTAGGGTGTATTTGTTTTACAGAAGTGTCCTGGTATAATCATATAAATATAATTTACTAAATTTAAGGTATGATACATTTTTTTTTCTTCAATGTTTTATGAAAAATGATGAACTGAAAGTATGTTTGGCTTCAAAAGTAGGGCTGGGATGATACACCAACTGTGCGATCCGATACATATCGGGATATCTTACTCACGATCCGATATGTTTCATGATACGTGCATTAGCTCTTATCTGTGGCCCGTTAAGCCATCTGTTTCAAGACAGGATGGCCAAATACCTGGCACACTGATGATTTACACAGTATCGCACAACAGATGAAAATATTTCTTTTTTCACTATTAACTTTTGCTACTGATTAGTGTTTAGTGTAACAGTTTTTGAAGCATTTAAGGTAAGGATCAATATGTGTTACTTAGTGTGCAACTGTTATCGATACTTGTATCACAAAGTAAAAAATCGCGATTCAGCAATGCATCAGTATATCGCCCCAACACTATTCAAAGGTGTGAATGACATTTACTTGATATAGCTTGAGCAAACTGAGTGAGTGAGTTGAGTTTTGTCATATGTTTATGCCACTTTTGGCGTTATTTTATGTCATCGCAGGCGATGCCAAGCAACAGCTTCTCGCACTGCACATATCTGGGTAATCAAGCACGGAGTACCACCATGACAAGGCAGCATGTTTACCTTTAGTCTTATTACCACGATAACCCCACTTTGCAAATTTAATCTAACAGCAACACCAACACTTGCTGAGATATTGTCAGTTGAACTAGAATATACTGGATATACCAGCATTACTGACTGTGTCACTGTAAGCAACAGTGTCACTAATTGAGGGCTGATGATGAACTGATGAAATATTCAGCATGATACCCAGGTCGGGAAGTGGAAGTCTAGACTGGATTAAACAATGACATCTGAACCATGTGGCTCCATTGGGATTCTGTATAGAATTGGTCTCCTGAAACCCATGCTTGTCAGACTCACTGACTTGGTTGATACATGTCATCGTATCCCAATTGTGTACATCAATGCTCATGTTGTCAATCAGGGAATTGTCTGGACACTCGATTAACTGACCGCTGTCATATAGCTGGAATATTGCAAAGTGCAACATTAAACAAGAAACAAAAAATCCAAAGGGATTCAGGTGAAGAATTGGTCCCTTGTATCTGGTGCACAATTGGTCACAATACCCTATACTTGTCTCACTGTGTGTGAATCTGGTGCACAGTTGGTCACAATACCCTATACTTGTCTCCCTGTGTGGGAATCTGGTGCACAATTGGTCACAGTACCCTATACTTGTCTCCCTGTGTGGGAATCTGGTGCACAGTTGGTCACAATACCCTATGTTTGTCTCCCAGTGGGGGGATTCTGGTGCACAATTGGTCCCAAGTTCTGCATCTAATTATGATGGACTGCGTCAATGAAGTTCAACATTATCCCCTCTGAGGTCCACACATTTTTGACACTGCTGCTGAAGTGCCTGGATCTCACTGGGGTAGAAGTCTCGCTCCTGGTTGTGTAAAAAGGCCCTCTCAACGGAAATGAAGTCATCATCATTTGTATACTGCTTGTCAGATAGTTCATTTCTCAAGTTTGGAAAGTGGTGGAAATCTTCATGGCAACCATGGCAACCATGGCAACAACAGACATGAGCATATATTTATGCATTGTCCTTGTGGAAAAACATACCATTAGTGACCTATTTACTATGTTTTGCCTTGGCATTCACATACAGTTGCCTAAGCAACTTAGTTTAACGTGGGCCTCACCTTTGCTGACTGAATAGATCTTGCCTTCTTCTTTGGAGTGGGGGGCGGTTGGGTAGCCTAGTGGTTAAAGCGTTAGCTCGTCACGCCGAAGACCCGGGTTCGATTCCCGACATGGGTAAAATGTGTGAAGCCCATTTCTGGTGTCCCCCGCCGTGATGTTGCTGGAATATTGCTAAAAGCGGCATAAAACCAAACTCACTCACTCACTCTCAACTCTCTCATGAGAGATACGTACTGTATTTGCTATGTGGTACGTGTGAGTGGTCAGTCATCCATATTCATATCATGTATTTTTCAACATTTTCGTAACTGGTGGGAGCTGAAGGTCTTCTTGGTCTTTGATCATCTTCAAGGCTCGCTCTTCCATTCTGAAACACTAGTGCCATCCTCTTAACAGTGGCAAAGGAAGGAGAATCATCCCCTAAAGTTGACACCATGTTCACATGAATGGCTGTTGGAGTTAAGTCCTTTCATTTTGAGATACAAGATGACAGTTAAAAGTTTTCAACAACGGAGAATACCTGGTCACTTTGATGCCTGCAGGAATATGCTGCCTGGTTTAGTATTTGGTTCAAATGCAGCATGTAGGCATGGAAAGTATTGTACTTAATGCATGCAAACTCTTAGGGTGTACAGTGCATACTTCATGAATAAGCTCAGAACTTTTTGGCCATCCTTAGTAAGATATATCAGCAGGCTGATTGTGTGTCAGTGTACCCCGATGGCATGCAGTGCTGATTGTGGGTTTGAATCCAATTGACCCCAAATTGTGACTTTTGGTCTGTCAGCACCATATCTGTGTCATTTGGCTGATTGTGTGTCACGGTACTCAAGTAATCCTATGGATGATTGAACCATTCATAATAGTTGTCCAAGCTGTCATAAGCCGTAAGTCTATAGCCGTATTGGAAAGTAGAATGCACATCCATTTCTGTTATTGAGTTGAGAGACAGCTGTTGTTCATTACACACAAGGAAATTGCTGGATGCCGTCAGCTATGGTCCGCTAGACAATCCAAATGGTTGTAAGTTTATGTAGGTTATGATGTAACGTATAGATCTAAACATATAAATAATAATTTCACCATGGTTTTCAGTTGTTTGTTTGAACTGCAACTGGACTAAAATCAGCAAACATTAACAGGTACTAAAAAACCATGATTCACAGTTTTTTTCATAAGTAAGATTGTGATTATGTCAAAGGAGTTAGATCCAGCAAACTGATAGATCAAGAATTTGTTTGGTATTCATCAAGATATGTTGATGATGATGATGATGATGATGATGATGATGATGAACTAAATGAATCGAAATATTTCTACAAGATTAAACATTTCAACATGTTAAATCCCATGATTCCTTCCTAAAGTGGAGCGTTATTTATTCTGGTTTGTTTGTTTGTTTTTTCATGTCATGCCAGAGTTATGAGCTGTATCACTAAGCCAGACTGGAAAAAGTAAATATAAGATGAAAAAATGCCTCCTGCCTCACATTTATATAAATCTAATCTATTCCTTGTGGCCTTGTCACTACTAATGTCATATTGATGAGTTGTTCTTTAACATTTTTAATCCTCCATCATCTGGCACCTCTGTGGTCTAGTTGATAGAATGTGTGCCTGGCGAGTGGAAGAACGCACAGGGTTCAAACCCAGATTTTGGTACTTGTTGTTACCCTACTTTGTCCTCGGCATTAAAGGGAAAACAAGGGCTGGTCGGCTCGTAGTCGGTATACTGTCTGAGTGGGGTATCCATGCTAAACTGCGGCATTGAATCTCAGAGGGATAACACTATAAGATCGGCAAGTCTGGATTAGTACAAGCAAGCACACACATGCATGTGCATGCACATCGCTATATATTAGCGCCAGAATCTTTAACGCGACGTTCAACCCCATTTCACTCACCTCCTCCATCAATATCATGTTCATAAACAACATTCTATATACTGTATTAATCTATTGTTAGGTTTGATTGCCTGTTATGAGCAACATGGATTGGATAAGACCTTGACCTAGAATCTGCTCAAATGAGTACAATAGACACTCCACAAAGTAAGGTGATCATTAGTCAATCAATGATGCCAGAAGTTGGAACAGAGATGTGTGAGTGCTTTCTGGATCTTACATGGAGAGGGCAGTTGATTATGTTAACATTTATATGTACTGACAATTCTTTCCACTGTGTCAGTGGTACCAGTATTCTGGTCATGCATTGAGAGATAAGGACTGTAGATTCCACGCTACATTGTGGCATTATGAAAGTGATGATGAATGATTGATTCCGATGACCAAGGGAAGGCTGTGCACCACTGTGGTGGGAATTAGCTCTAATCTACATTCAACCAAGCATCAAACTTCATCAGTTATAGTTGTTTGGGTGTTTTGACACCTTTTCATGTAAAGTCTTCTGTTGTCAGTCGAGCATGCCTAGAGTTGTCTTCGTTCCGTTACAAAACAAACAGTTTGATGTCATGAGTCAGTTATGATGGTTGCACAGTGCGAAACCCATCAGAAAGCCGGGAAACATAAGTCTCCAGCAACCTATGCTTGTCATAAGAGGCTACTAATTACACCATCTGGTCAGGCTCATCTGGTCCATCATCAGATTGTCTGGTCCAGATTCAGTTATGTACAGACTGCCATCATATTGCTGGGATATTGCTAAGGCTGAGATGAGTCCAAATTTACTACCAGGGTACCCACCCCCTATTACCCAACCCAACTGGGTACCTGCTGTAGGTAAATGTCCGATTGGGAATAGTTTGACCGTAGCCCTGGAAAAATGTATTTAGAGGTACATGTATGAAACGATCTGGTCATGCAAACACAGAGTTAACTGAAGTTTTATCTTTTATTCAATCATATAAATGTCAGAAGGAATGCATACATAGTCAGAAAGAAATGCGAACATGACGTGTAGTATAACCATGGATTTCTTGATCATTTTTCTCATTAAACTCACTTGGCTAACCATGGGTCCGGGTAGACCTGTGGGTATCCGGGTCATACTCTGTACCCACCCGACCCGAGAACCCGAGTTACTCGTCCCAGCCCTAAATATTGCTGAGTGTGGCGTTAAACAACAAACAAACTAATATAATGTTTTAAAAAATAAGACGTGTTTGCCTATCAAGATACCTGTGTTGCTGGGCAAAACAGAGCCTGAGGGTATGGATATAATATGATTTATGATACGACATGCAGCACCAGCATCTTCATTTAACGTCTCTAGTTGGCAAAGATGAATGTGGTTTGTCAAGATCGTCAGTTTTCCCTTTACCATAAAATAGGAAGATAGACTGATAATGATATAAACTATGGTGTTATATTATGCTGTCTTCTATCTTTTGCAATTTCCAGTATAGATCTGTACAATATTATACGTATCTTGTGTGGTGGCCTAGTTGTGGAGACCCTCAGGCATGCCAGAAACCTAGGTTGTGGGTTCAAATCCCAGATTTGCCAAATTATATTTCAAGGTCTGTCAGCACCAAACCCATGGTCATGGGTTTCACATCGCAGTAAACATCTGATTCATGCATCACTCCTGGCTTTCCTCCCACATGAAGCTGACACATCGTGATATAACTGGAATACTGTTCAGACTAATGTAACCAAAGCTCACTGAAAACTGGATTAAATGTGTAACTTCTTTGAGAAGCATTTAGAAGTTGGAGTACTAAGTAAGGATAAGATATATGGATGAACAACTTCTTTATTAAAATTGGGAGCAACGTTTCGGTGTAGGTTCTAACACCGTTATCAAGCAAGTGATGACTGAGACTTTATCATGCCATGGGCGGATACAGAGGGGGGGTGCGCACCAACCCTTTTTATTTCGAAAAAAATCTCTATTTCTGTATAAATTACCCCCAAGACAATAAATAGATCTTAATTGTGCACCCCCCCCCCCCCCCCCCCCCCCCTTTTAAAAAAAGCTGTATCCGCCCATGTCATACTCATAACCCAATAAGCATATGGGAACTGAATTTAGAGAAAACATTTCATGCTTTTCAGTGCATTTGATCATGTTGATAGTATATTACATGCTGCCATTTAAAAGTCCAAAGCCCCAGATATCTTAATTGCATTTATGAGATAGAGGACTCTCATTGCCTGGTTTCGAAGGAGGAGAGCGTGCAGGCGCAGGTGACGTGTATCCTGTTAGGTGTGCACTTGAGGAACACGAGGAGGACTTCACAATGCACCACATCCCCTGGGCCCTATTGTGACCGACCACCTGAATGCGTATCTGGTGGCCGAATGGATGCTGTTTGAAATGTTGACTAGGAGTGATGTCCTGACTATGGAATATGGACAATGGTTGGCAATCAATATGGTATAAAGTTTGTATTTTATGAGACATAAAAATATAGAAAAGGGTTGTAGTTGATGAATTTTCAAATGAGACTTTAGGGTCTCGTTCTACAAAACGATTTCAGAGATATGGCACTATGTAACTTCCAGGCTTTGACATAGACTTAAGATAGTTGTTGTTCTAAGTTGGCTTTGTGGAACGGAGCCCTGGAACAAAAGGTGTTTCGCAAAAACATAAGTCTGACTTTATATGATGATTGTATGAAACGTTTAACTAGAATAAATTAAGTTGCAAACTCAATTGACTGTAGTTGATAGGGGGTTGGTTGACCAGTCAGTTCAGACAACCAATTATTGGTGATGGTCATTTATGAAAACTCCACCTATTCCCATCAGACTATCCAGGAAGATTGATTTGAACCATGTCGGCTGTAAGCTATAGTAACATGACCCCATGTACTTCTGCTTACAGTATCAATCTGGCTTGCCTGGTCATAGCCATAGACGTGCAAGATAAGTCTCCAGGGCCCTGGATCATATTTAAGATGGGGACCCAGCACCTCATGCAAGCTTATCATTAAAGTTGACCAAAATGGGAACACTTGCAGCTCTTTTGTGAATGAACAATTAAAACTTACATTAAACATTTATATCTAATCAGACCCTTGTTGGGATCCAGAGTCAAATATGACCCAAAGTGATTGTAGCGCTATGACTTTCTTAACTCTTATACTTTAACATAGACTGATGACAATAGTAGCGCTATGATCGCTCTGTGATCTGGGCCCCATATTTAACCCATGCTTGTTGTAAACTCCCACAAACATGAAGAGTCAGTGATCATGATGTGTAGCCTGGCTGATTGTGTGTCATTGTAATCCAGCAGTGTGGATTGTCACTCATGCTCCCAACCACTGGTTTGCTGGTCCCGATGACATTCATACAGGCCCCATTGACATAGCTGGATCATTGCTGAGTGCAGCACGGCAACCATCATCCCACTCAGCCTAGCCTGTGAAGGAGGAGTACTTCTACACCGGAAACGGTGGCTAAAGGAGTAGGGGAGGTCATGTCTTTATTAAATGAAGTGGTATCTGAATTCAACATTTTCATGCCTCATTACAGCTCTCACAATTTTACTTTCCATTCAGGATATCTTCTTCAATATCTTGAGTGTATTTCTTTGATATTATACCCCACATAGATTCTGAATCATGGGAATTGCACCATGTGTGATAATTGCCATGGTATATCAAGTAATGTCGTCCGTTTTAGTCAAATTAAGCATCCTGCTATTACTGATTATACATGTCCATGTGGTAATTGGAAACATGTTTACTGTGTAGAAGACTGATTTGGATCAAATTGCTTCAATTTCCATAATAGCACAAATATCACATGTCTTCGTATTGATCTGGAACCCTGATTGTTAAAGGGTACGCAGTAGACAATTACCATACTGAACCTATTAAACACTCTGCTCATATAACTGACTCCTAAAGTTTTTCTTAACACATGCCTGTGGAGGGTTAAAAGTTGCTGTGTGAGATTAGGTAGAAATCGTGAAGTCTGTCAATCAGTAGTTATTATCAACACTGTGCTACACTGTCATTAGTATCAATAGACATAACAATATGAAAAAAATAGTGTTTATCATATACTAGTCCTAGTCTTTTGACAATTTTAATAGTCTAAAGTTAATGTCTAATGCTGCTTGAAGTGACTAGACCATGTAGACCCCTGTTCATGTTAACAAGGCAGTTCAACAGTTTTATGTCATAAATCAAACTTAATTGATCTGCAAGTTTTCAGCGGGACAAAGTCAATATTTCAAGGGATATACAGTTCACATCAATACATCTTATGCTGAAAATAAACAGCTGTTATCACCATCACAAGCAGCATGAGTTGAAATACAAGTTCTTGATCCTGCTTGGGTGTGTTGGAGTTGGTCCATGGGTTGAAACAATGGTTGTTATGGTAATATGATTTTGTGTGTTGTGCTTTTTGAAGCTGTCTTTGTTAATGTGTTCAGTCATTGCTTCAAAACCGGCAGGTATTTCCTGTGATGGGGGAGACGACCAGTTTTTGTTTCCCCATGTTCGTAACTCATTGTTGTTCAGGACATCCAGTATGTCTACCTAATGTGAAACCAGAGGACAATGAGTTTTTGCTATTTTGTACCGGAACAATTTTCACCCCATGTTAACATGCTTAGGGTTTCACTCGACCAGTAAATATCCACAGTTATAGCTAAAATGGATAGAATTATCATTAAATTGCCCGTATGTTATCAGTAATCAGCGGGCCACTGTAACTTGATAATGCCCTCATATTGTTTGACAATGGGCCATTATCACGCCAGTTGTTAGGTGATCTCATAGGATAGTGAGAGGTTACATCACGTTGAATAGTGACGTCATCTGTTCTATAATGTTTCCATATTTGTAAAAGTGTCTCGGTGGCATTTGTGTTGATTGCAATAAATGTTTCAAATCCGATATTGTTGTTTCTTTTTATTTGACAACAAATTCCATCCATTTTAGCTATAATAAGGGTTATGCTATTTTTCAGGGCATTATCATTTGCAGAAGCTCTCAGTCTTTTCAACTGCCCTCCTTCGTAGGGGTGTTATTGGAAGACTTCAGGCTTCTGCAAATAATCATGCCCTGAAAAATAGTGTTACCTTTATACTAGTGCTGGAATGATTCATCGATTACTCAGTCAATAGTTTCAATCTGACTAGTCACATTGACTATTGTTGTAGAATCATAAGTAATTGATATATATGATATACTTGTAATCTATTTTATTATTCTATAATTTCGGTAGATATGACCAGATAATTTCAATTGTTGTAGTCAATATGGTCAACTTTCTTTCATCATGTTCATCACGAAATGGACGTGTGTGTTATTTGATGCATATTCATTAGAAAAGACTGACTTGAAAGTAATGTTATGTAATGTGATTATTTCATGAGAAGAAAAGAATTATCACAATTTGATATAAATTTAGGGTGGGATGAGTCCAAATTTACTACCCTGGTATCCGAACCCCCTATTACCAAACCCTACCCAGGTACCCGCTGTAGGTCTTGAGAGTTGGGTTGAAATAATGTCCGGTTGGGAATTGTTTTACTGGAGCACTGTCAAAAACTGTACAGATACATGTATGAAACGATCGGGTCATACATACACATGCATAAGTTGACTGTAGCTTGATCTTGCCTCAAGACCCGTGAAGATCCGGGTTTGAATAGATCTTCAGCAACCCATCCTTGCCATATATGGCGACTATTCTTGTCGTAAGAGGCGACTAACAGGATCGGATGGTCAGGCTCGCTGACTTGGTTGATGCATGTCATCAATCCCAATTGCGTGGGTCGATCCTCATGATATCAATCACTTGATTGTCTGGTCCAGACTTGATTATTTACAGACCACTGTAATATAGCTGGAATATTGCTGAGTGCGGCGTGGATATTCAGATTGATAACCACCACTATTCCCAGCCTGGGTCACTTTGACTTTCCTCCCACAGTAAACTGACATGCTGTACCAGATGCAACTGAAATACTGTTCAAAGCTGCGTTAAACCCCCTCAATCATGTAAATGAATCACCTTCATTTTGTAGGAATAATGAGGCGTGTTAGACGACTAATTTGAAAAAGCAAAGTATATTCAATTATGCTGCAGTTTGAAAATCAGATTGAAAATTGCTTCTTTGACCTTTGATGTTGGCCTCTGAATGCGGTTGATGATTCTTACTTTAAAGGTTGATTATTCGCATCCTATGTTCTCCCCAATAATAACCCTTTGTGTGTCATCACCAGACCTGGGCTTGTGGGCTACACACATGTAATAAAGGTCTAACCTGTGTCACATGGACTTTTGTTCTATGTTAAAACTGATAGCTCCACTGTGACTTCCATATGACGATCTGTCCTGCTCTATCATGGTAGAGAGCAGTGTTAATCACTCACTTGTCCCTGTGGCCTGTCCAGGTCTTATACATGACCTTTGAACGTTTTGGTTGCTTTTTCGATTTTTTAGTACTTTCCTGCAGGCTCTCACTAGTCTCAGTAATGATTTTGGGGAGTTCCGGGCATGGCAACGGGGGTAGTAACCATGGTTACTGCCGTACCAACATAATACATTGTGTGCCAGAAACTTTTGAGTCAAATAGCCCAAACTTATATTTTGGCATTACTTTCAGTATATTTTAGTCTATTTAGGATTTGCAAAGCATAAGCTTATCTAACTAGACCAGAAGAGGTTTTTCTAGACTTTGGTTCGGACTAACAGCTAGGATCTGATGGTGGCAGAGAAATTAGTATGTAATCTTGCTCAAATTACGAACTGAAATTCCTTTGTTTAAAGCAAGTGTAGTGTTTGAGTGATGAAAATTTGAACATGGAGAATATAATCTTCTTTTCATGCTACTGTCATCATGAGTGACTGATTTGGGACAACCTTTGTCTGAATGAACATTTATTTCCAAAGGCTAATTATCGTGTTGCCACCACGTATATAGTTCTGGAATCATTTAATTGCCATAACGTTTAAGATGCTAATCCCAATTGTCAATCCCCATTGTATGGTACATTGGCTGTCAGTCATCCTGAACATGCTGAAGGAGCTGTGCAACGATGTCACTCATTAATTACTGTTCTTTATATTTATGATTTCACCCATATCAGGTGACTGGAGATGTGCAAGTCTTGGCCCAGAGACAAAAAATGGGAGGGTCTTTCCCTTAGCCTAGCTAATATCCAGATCACCGAAACAACCGCTACCACTATGTGCTGACCTGATGTATAGTGCTTCTTGTATATATCTACCTGTATAAAAAAAAGCAAATTTGTATATACTGCAAGCCATTGATTCCATGTCATTTCTTACCAAGAACCATACACCGATCACTTGCATATAGGCAAATGGAAATAGTCAATATCAATGTTTCATGTGTTGTCAATGGATGTGTGGAAAGCCTGTTGTTACTGCCATGGTAGTCCTGTGCCTTGACTGTCAAATTTATAAATATACATAGGCAAGTCTAGATCAAGCTGAACCAAGTATAGTTTCCTTGATGAAAACAGCAGAGGAGGAAAGGTTCTTTTGAAAAAAATAAATTACAATTATTCTAAGGAAATGTTTTCAGAGACTATGTTTTAGTCTCCTGCAGTAGCTACAACTGACTTGGTTCATATTATTCAAATAGCTATGCAGTGCAGTCCAAATGGCTGTGCTGGGAAAATTATTTGTGTCCATTCTCAATTTCTTATATATTTTGCATCCAATAAACATGATAAAGTCTGATGATCTGTTGACATGATTGTTCAGTGATTGTATAAAATAATGATATGATATGAACAGAGCTAATTTGACTGATGTGCAGCAGGAATACTGTAGAGCATATGTCACTGTTGGCATGTTGCCTGACATCCTTAGCTCCAAAATATGATACTGTATTTGCTATAATAAGCACCCCCTGCACTTAGAAAATTGATAAATTGGGGCGCTTTATAAAACCATACACAACTAGTTAAATTTGTTGTTGGTGATCAAGTGGATCGAAACCAAATGTCAACAAAATATTTTGATAATAGCTTCTATGCATTTATTTACATCTTCTCTCTGTAAAAATATCTGCAATATACACAAGAAGTTCAGAGTGTCATGCAGTGCATGAAATAGTCTCAAAATATTGCTGGCCTTAAAAGATGAAAGCCTGTTTCAAATTTATCTACCGTATATCGCTGTGTATAAGGCGAGTTTTTCGTACCTAAAATGAGGGGGCTAAGAAGGGGGGTCGTCTTATACACAGAGTCGAAGATCTCACATTTTTTTCCACTGGCGATGTCAACCGGCGTCCGATAGCCAGCCCAGCATTTGACAATAAAACTTCGCATTTCGTCCTAAATAACTGTTCAGATAACTATTTCCATACATAAACATGATTTGTATCTCTTTTCCTTGAATAAAGTTTAATAATTTCTGCAAATAAAGTTGAAATGACCCTCTCCTCGACGCAGATTGTCAAACCAGCTGACACGGTAAAACAATCAACATCCGTGAGTAGAGAGCCGGAAGTACCGGTAATCATTTGCATATTGCACATGTGACCTAACATGTGATAACCGGTGAAGCTGAAATCAATTCCCGCTGTTTTTACAGTTGTATTAACAAGTGTTGGAGACGGTGTGTACAAGTGATTGTGGAATAAACACGCTGAATGTGAAGCAAACATAAGCCTAGTTAGTTACAACATAGTTAATTGGCGATTAAATTACTCACCATTGTCTCTTATATGTTATTACTTCATAAATGAATTTTATTTTACGGGCACCAATTTGGTGTCGTACCGTGTAAACACAAAATGGCGACGTGTGCCGGAGTTACACACGCGACCTATCATTGTAGAAAAAAAACAACGCAAGATAAACATATTTTTATTGCATATATAAGGTTTGTGTGCGCACTTGTGATGTGTGCGAAATACGCATCAGTCGGAAAGCGCACATTAAATCTCCAAAGTAACTAACTAATCTGTGATGTCCGTGTGCGAAATACGCTACAGTCGGCAAGAGCACGTTAAATCTTCTACCGGTATATCAGTCAGACTTGTGATGTGTTTCATTCCAGGTCGCCTTATACACGGAGTATAGGATTTTGGGTTGATTTTTAAGGCGTGTACAGGGGGGTCGTCTTATACGTGGGGTCGCCTTATACACAGCGATATACGGTAGCTTAAAAATGTGACAGTGTATTTCATGTTCCACAATGTTTGACAAGGGCAGTCAAGGTTTGTGAAGTAACACAACTAGTGATTGGTTAAAACACATATTACAGCCAATCAAAACCCATTTGTCATACATAGTGTTACAACAGTTACTTATACAAGTTGAAAGAGGTTAAAGGCTACTTACTTATTCTTGTGTTTGTCATTTACTGCCACCTGCAAATTTCCCTTCCACTAAAAGAAGAAAAAATATTTAATGCTGAATTATCCTTTATCCATCTGTATTTGTATGCCGCCTCTTGAAAAAAGTACTAAGTTTGACAATTTAAACATGTTTTGAAAACCATGGTTGAATATATAAATGACAGTTGGTGTATGTACAATCTCATTAAAATCAGATCTCAGTTCTTGCTATTCGCATTAGCGAGAACTGAGATCTGATTTTAATGACATTGGTGTAGATAAGGTGAACGCTTGAAACTTGGAATGGAAGCAACTCTTGGCTACTTATATTTGTGTGTTCCAATACAGGATTCGCTTCCACTATAGTTCACATAGAAAGCAGGGACCTGAGTTGAGAAAGTACATTGCATGAAAACCTGCGACAATGGCAATCACACAGACGGGCCTCTCTGTTATTTGTGAAGTTGTGGTTGGTGCAACTATTTTCGTTCAGCTGTGATAACCGCAAGACAAAATGTTATCAATATTCATGTAAATATTGTAGGAATGTATTTTAGGAATGTTTTGAAATATTAAATCTGCCCCACTTAGAAAATGATATATTGCATTTTTTGTTGTTGTAAATTTGAAAGTTGACTGAATCAGGGACATCAGGGTTATCTGTTAATTTTTTCATTTAATCAATAAAAAATGTGTTTGATGACCTATCTGTATGATTTAGATCCATACCTGTGAACAATGTTTTTATGACCTGTAAAGATCTGGGGTAGAATAGGTCTTCAGCAACCCATGCTTGCTGTTAACATGGTTAAAGGCGACTATGCTTGTCATAAGAATTGACTAAATCGATTGGGTGGTCAGGCTGTCTGACTTGGTTGATGCATGTCATCGTATCCCAATTGCCATGATTGCGTTGCTTGATGCTCATGATATAAATCACTTGATTGTCTGTTCCAGAATCAATTATTTACAGACCGCTGTCATATAGCTGAAATATTGCTGAGTGTGACGTTAAACAACAAACAAACAAACAAAATGTTTTTATGAACTATCTAAATGATCTAGATCCATAACTGTGTGAATGTTTCTACCTTGTTCAGAAATTTACAATGTAGTATCCGGTTCCATTTTGCCAGAGACTACATGGCAGAGGATACCTAGCTGTTGTAAAGTTAAATTTTGTAAGTGATTTTAGAACTGATTTATGCGGCATGTATGACTTGAAAATAGGTCAATGGTAAGAAAGTTTTTTAATTACAATATGACTTTATGGTCATTGTTGCTTTTTTATCTATGTATGCCTTTCTCTTAGATCCTTGTCCACACTGCATTTAAATTTGAATTCAAATTTTCAGGTTCAACTTGCTCTTTATCATTGACCTGACATGTTTAAATTGTCAGATATTGGTCTAGACCATCAAAGCCTTGTGACTGTGTGGAAGGCCTTAAGTTTCACATTGTAAGTTTGACCATCTTTAACAGGTACTCTGCAGTGGGGGACCTTTTTCAGTTTTGTTTTTCTTTTTCTGGCGGCCTGCCCCTCTCTGGGAAAATCTTTGAAATGAGAAACACTTATAATAGGTAGGATGACCTAACTTTAATCTCGCAACATTGATTCATTACGGATATTACTTTATATATTTATATTTTTGATCAGTTGATGGTCGCATTGCCATAAATTGGAAAACATTGTATGTATTTTTAATCAGCTAAGAGGTGTCCATAGTGAAAAATCCACTGGAACATTTCAGAACCTTTAGCATTTGTTTAGTCTGACCAAAATTTTGCGAGCCATGGGCTTGCAGGCAGGTAAGGTGTCACTTTCTCACACTCCTGTCATGCAAATTTTAGAGCTTAGTATGGGATTGGTTATTAGGATTACTTACAGACTGTAGCAGAAGTTGATCAGGGGTGCATATTGGAACAGGGCACTTAAGATCGCATGTAGTTGTAAACGTGACAATTTGTCACTGTTACTGCTTCTTCCAACTGAAACAATTTACCTGTATTCATTAGGAGTTAAAAAGTATGTGCAGTGTTTTGAAATTCAGTTGTTATATTTATCTTAATCTTGGAACCCCTTGAAACTTCGCTTTTAAACATTGGGGTTTATGACGAGGATCCTATGGCTCTTTGTTTGCAAATTTGAACAGTGCGTTCTGCAGTAAGGTTATATTCTGCCAATGAAAGGATTCTTGAGGCAAAATTGAAATCAAGTAAGAAGAATACAGACACTGTTAACGATGTATCTTTCAAGGAAATTGTGACTTTTGGCTTATGGTATTCATAGTAAGTACCTGTATCCATGGTTACCACAGATAATGAAGTTAAAATTGACTCCCTCTGTCTGGAAAGACAATGCAAGCAGAGCACACAGATACACAAGTGTGGTGAATCAGAGTTGGGAATACTGCCTGCCAATTAGGCAGCGACAAGTGCCAATTCTACAAGACTTTTATTTCTTTTTGAAAATTCACAATATGCCATAATTGATATAAAACTGTTCGGTGCTGGTTGCCATGGTTACATTTTCTTTTTGTAACAACAATGTCACCACTTGCACATGTGGTCGTTGTTGGCCCCAATGGTTGGTCCCAGGTGTGGGTGTATACATCATTACAATATTCAACATACTAAGTGTTCGTGGCACATTCAAGGTGTTTGAACTGTTAAACTATTAGCATTTATGGTATAACCTAATATATCTTCTTAACAGGTGCATTTAATAATTCATTGATTTTTTTATTGCAAAGCTCAGTAAGGTCACAGACTTAGCAATGTGTGTCTTTGATATTGAAGGCGTGCAACATTTGTCAACATGCACCAGCCTCGACAACATTCGCCAATCATTAAACCATTCACCAATCATTAAATCATACCCCAGCCGCTACAACATACACCAGCCTCTACAACATACACCAGCCTCTACAACATACACCAGCCTCTACCACATTCACTAGCCTATTGGCAGAGATTGTTATTAGCATGATGTTGATGATGAGTATAATTATTGTATTTTTCTTTTGAATTTTCTGAAAGAAACAATTGCCTAGCTAATCATGTTATTGCTTTACAACAATACTTCCCTGAATTGAATTAACTGGAATGTCTTTGAGCAAAATCTTGCCGAAAACTATTTTCCTTGGAACTTTGAATCAACATGTTAATCATTCCATAGTCCAAATGATTTATACACCACTCGTGTTACCATGGATATGTTTTGTTGGTAATGGATACCCTTTAGTTTGTGCCTTAGATATTTTGTAGCCAACCTTCAACCAGACTAAAGAGGAGTCGTGGTGGTGTTGTCCATAGGCATAGGTGATAAAGGCAATATTGAGATGCTGCTGTTTGCTGCAACCAAGGCTATAATGTAATAGACACTATTGAACATGGTGAATCACAGCTGTTGTCATACATTGCCATGGGCAGTAATATTGTGCTCACTGCTGGGAGAGAGAAATGTCTTATGACACCAAATGTATTTTGATGACACTTCTTTCAGCAGCTGTTGAAAAGCAGATTTCCCTGGCATTTCTTTCATGTTATCAAAATAAGGATCATCACCAGCAGTTTCTTTCACTATTGAACCTAAACATCACGGAGATTTTTCTCAGTCAAAGATTTTTTCTTCCTGGAGTCCCTTGTAATCAGACTCTATTTGATGATAGGGCAGAACTTCCATCCTGCTGGCTGTAATGTCTATCATGAGACCCAGTCAGAGTGAAGGATTGCAGTTTTTGTTCAGCTGCCATGATTCACATTTCAGGTCTGAGAAGCCTGCTTTTTTCTGCTGCCCACTTAAATGTGAGTAGTGGAGGTCAGTGACGTTGCCCTCCCCTTTAATGTAGGCCCTTGTCACTCTCACTCCTCTATCCCTATGGCGATGCATTATCTGTTGAAATGTCTTATTTGTCGCTAGCTGTCTGAATCTAGCAGGGCTGTACATAGAGTGAAGTGAAGACTGGTAGGAGGGAGGTGGAAATATAGGGGAGGGAGGGGGGTGGAAATATGGGGAGGGAAGTGGCAATATAGGCGAGGGAGGGGTTGGAAATATGGGGAGGGAAATAGCAATATAGGGGTGGGAGGGAGGTGGAAATATTGGGGAGGGGGTTGGAAATATGGGGAGGGAAGTGGCAATATAGGGGAGGGAGGAGGTGGAAATATGGGGAGGGAAGTGGCAATATAAGGGAGGGAGGGGGTGGAAATATGGGGAGGGAAGTGGCAATATAGGGGAGGGAGGGGGTGGAAATATGGGGAGGGAAGTGGCAATATAGGGGAGGGAGGGGGTGGAAATATGGGGAGGGAAGTGGAAATATAGTCGAGGGAGGGGTTGGAAATATGGGGAGGGAAGTGGCGATATAGGCGAGGGAGGGAGTGGAAATATGGGGAGGGAAGTGGCAATATAGGGGAGGGTTTGGAAATATGGGGAGGGAAGTGGCAATATAGGGGAGGGGGTGGAAATATGGGGAGGGAAGTGGCAATATAGTTGAGGGAGGGGGTGGAAATATGGGGAGGGAAGTGGCAATATAGGCGAGGGAGGGGTTGGAAATATGGGGAGGGAAGTGGCAATATAGGGGAGGGAGGGGGTGGAAATATGGGGAGGGAAGTGGCAATATAGTTGAGGGAGGGGGTGGAAATATGGGGAGGGAAGTGGCAATATAGGCGAGGGAGGGGTTGGAAATATGGGGAGGGAAGTGGCAATATAGGCGAAGGAGGGGGTGGAAATATGGGGAGGGAAGTGGCAATATAGGCGAGGGAGGGGTTGGAAATATGGGGATGGAAGTGGCGATATAGTCGAGGGAGGGGGTGGAAATATGGGGAGGGAAGTGGAAATATGGGGAGGGAAGTGGCAATATAGGCGAGGGAGGGGGTTGAAATATAGGGGAGGGAAGTGGCAATATAGGCGAGGGAGGGGGTGGAAATATGGGGAGGGAAGTGGCGATATAGGCGAGGGAGGGGGTGGAAATATGGGGAGGGAAGTGGCGATATAGTCGAGGGAGGGGGTGGAAATATGGGGAGGGAAGTGGAAATATAGGGGAGGGAGGGGGTGGAAATATGGGGATGGAAGTGGCGATATAGGCGAGGGAGGGGGTGGAAATATGGGGAGGGAAGTGGCAATATAGGCGAGGGAGGGGGTTGAAATATAGGGGAGGGAAGTGGCAATATAGGCGAGGGAGGGGGTTGAAATATAGGGGAGGGAAGTGGCAATATAGGCAAGGAAGGGGGTGGAAATATGGGGAGGGAAGTGGCAATATAGGGGAGGGAAGTGGAAATATGGGCGAGGGAGGGGGTGGAAATATGGGGAGGGATTAAGTGGAAAGATGGTTGAGGTGAGTGGAACAATGGGGAGGGAGAGTTGAAAAAAGGTAGTGAGTGGAGTGGAGTGGAGTGGAGTGGAGTGGAGTGGAGAAGGCAGGTGGAATGGGGTAAGTAGGAGAGATAGACAGTGGTCGGGGATGGAGTTGGGTTATTTGAACAATGGGCATGATGGGGAGGTGATTTGAAAGATGGATGAGGTGGGTGGTATGATGGGGAGGTGATTTGAAAGATGGATGAGGTGGGTGGTATGATGGGGAGGTGATTTGAAAGAAGGATGAGGTGGGTGGTATGATGGGGAGGTGATTTGAAAGAAGGATGAGGTGGGTGGTATGATGGGGAGGTGATTGGCATGATGGGAAAAGGGAGTAGATAAATGGGAGAGGGAGGTAGAAAGATGATGGAGGGAGGGAAGTAGAATGATGGGGAATGAAGCAATACGCATAAGGGATCATTTTGTGATGAGGGGGGTGTAAGAAAATAATGTCACCTTTTCTTGCAAACAAGTGTCCAAAGGATACAGACATCCCTCACTCCCCTCAGAAAAAATCAAATGGTTGCTACCTAAGATGGATAGACTTTCTAAGAGATAGGGCTGTGGTTTAAAAAGGGGGATGTTGTGAGTATTTCAGTGTATATATGACAGTTGAATGATGCTAGAAGGAGAAAAGGAAGTAGGAAATGAAAGAACATCAGAGGAATGGAACAGTGAGTGGCTAAGGATACAGTGAATGTTTTCGAAGGTTGTAAGTAATGTTGCTGCACATTGCTGAAGACGGGGATAGGCAGAGTTAGGCATGGCCACTGGTCTGTTATTCTTATGATCCATACCCCGTTAAAAGTGAAAATGTCTGATTTGATTGTGTATGCCTACAGAAAATTTCTTATCTCAAGAGGTAATACATTCCAGAAAGCTTCAGACATTAAGGCCTGGATGTAGACAATCCCTGTGATTAAATGCATTGTGGAGACAGTAGAAGGTTCCTGGTTTCTTTCTGATTTCATTACTGGCAGATAACATGAATAAGGTGATGTGGAATTTGTGAACTTGAGATTTTTAGAATGGATTCACAGAAGCCCTAGATACAGTGTCTATACTGATTTTAGTAAAGTGCATACAAAGGCATTGTATTTGTGCTTTAGGAGATGAATTTCCAGTTTTGATTCTGTTCCGACAAGTTTGTAATCATAAATAGTTGATACATGCAGTAAAACCACGAAGACAAAACCCATCATGAAACAGGGTCGTGATGAATTATCTGTCGAAAATACTCTTTCATTTCGGTTTAAAATCTTGATCAAACAGTTCTGTGGAATTAAAAGGCACCGCGATCAATAAAACTGTTTTACTCTGTAACTTGTTTTATGCAGTTTGAGGATCATGCGGAGAAATGATACATGGCATAAAACTTGAAGATTTATTGCTGCATTATCTTACAGAATTTATCCAGCATGTGGTTTGATGGGCATTTTGTCATGATATTGTTGTTATTTATAGCAAGAGAGATGTTTTCACGGTTTTATTTCCTGAGCATAAAATTTATATCCATGTCTATTGTTTTTGGCTTCTCTACAACTGACCAGATTGGATTTGGGTTCTGTAAATTGTGTAAGAGGCTTATTGGACAACCATTTTGAAAAATGCTTTTATGACTGTGTAGGACCTTTTCATGTAGAATTTGATCAAAACAAGAGCATAAACTGGATTGAGATGACAGGCAGTAAAGACAAGGCTCTCGTGAGGTTGCCATGGTGAACACGATGGTTCAAGCAACTTAATCTTTCGTCACTTCAGGTTCCATATCACTGTCAAACAGAAGGGGGAGTTAGTTTTAGTTCACAAACGTCATAACCATGTCAGCCATGATTTAGTAAAAAGATACAAAAGAAGTCTACACTAAACTACATCCCCTACAGATATCCAATGGAATCAAGATGGCTGCACTGGTGTGAGTTATGTGGCTGAAATAGCACTGTTGGCCTGCTCTTTACTCAGGCCCCCTTTCTTTATTTTATGGATTATGGATTTCTGGTAAACAGGTAGCATGGGTTGGAGGAAAAAAAATAGAAATATATTTTGTAGCTCAGTGTGTTTTTATGTTTTTTGCATAAAATTGTTTGGGTCAGTGGGTTTGGTAAGTTAGTTGAATAATATATATGCTAAATTGCTTGAAGTACTTGGCGATTAGAACTTTACAGAAACATATATGTACATGAAATGGCATACAAATAACTTGACTAGTTATAAGTTAGATGAAGTCAATATAGGGTCAATATAGTCAATATATTTGAGGTTAATATTTACTTTACTTTTGTAAGATTTGAGTATATTTAGTAGCAGAATCTTTATTTCTTGGTAATCAATCAAATATGTCAAAGATGGCTGATATGGTTGGGCAAATAAAAATATATTTGAACTATTTCTATTTTTGTTTTATTATACCTTCTGTTGTGACTGGCCGAATGAATTAGCAAGTGCTATGTTAAAGAACAAACAAACAAAAAAAACAACAAAAAAAACAACAAAAAAACATGGGTAAGCCCAAGTGCTAAAGAATATTTCTAGAGCTGGCTGGTCATTGCTAATATCAGTGGTCACAATATGTAATCTGGTCACTTGTGTTTATGGTTCCCAAACAGTCCGTATAATGGTATCTCATCATGCTCAGTGGATGTGGTATCTCAGTGGATTTTATGCACTGTAAGACTGGCATAAGTCCAGACTTTTGCATGCCGGTCCAAACACACATGCATGCATGTCATAATAGAAGTGAAATAATCTTTAGCGTGATCTTTAACCCCACTTTACCTCACCACCTGCTGATAGTAACGCCTCCATCATCAGAAAAACATGAAAAATATCTATCCACATACTGATAGTAACTGAGCCACCATCAGAAAATCACTATGTATACCTCACTGTGACCCCCTGATGGTAACTGAGCCATCGTCAGAATCCACTATATATACCTCACCACCTCCTGATGGTAACTGAGCCATCATCAGAAAACCACTAGATATACTTCACCACCTAATGGTGGTAACTGAGCCATCAACAGAAAACCACAAGATATACCTCACCACCTACTGATGGTAACTGAGCCATCAACAGAAAACCACTAGATATACCGCACCACCTCCTGATGGTAACTGAGCCATCAACAGAAAACCACTAGATATACCTCACCACCTACTGATGGTAACTGAGCCATCGTCAGAAAACCACTAGATATACCTCACTGTGACCTCCTGATGGTAACTGAGCCATCAACAGAAAACCACTAGATATACCTCACCACCTCCTGATGGTGACTGAGCCATCGTCAGAAAACCACTAGATATACCTCGCCACCTCCTGATGGTAACTGAGCCATCAACAGAAAACCACTAGATATACCTCACCACCTACTGATGGTAACTGAGCCATCAACAGAAAACCACTAGATATACCTCACTGTGACCTCCTGATGGTAACTGAGCCATCAACAGAAAACCACTAGATGTACCTCACTGTGACCTCCTGATGGTAACTGAGCCATCAACAGAAAACCACTAGATATACCTCACCACCTCCTGATGGTAACTGAGCCATCGTCAGAAAACCATTACTGGGGAATTATATAAACCTCAACACCTCCTGATGGTAACTGAGCCATCGTCAGAAAACCATTACTGGGGAACTATATAAACCTCACCACCTCCTGATGGTAACTGAGCCATCGTCAGAAAACCATTACTGGGGAACTATATTAACCTCACCACCTCCTGATGGTAACTGAGCCATCATCAGAAAACCATTACTGGGGAACTATATAAACCTCACCACCTCCTGATGGTAACTGAGCCATCAACAGAAAACCATTACTGGGGAACTATATAAACCTCACCACCTCCTGATGGTAACTGAGCCATCAACAGAAAACCATTACTGGGGAACTATATAAACCTCACCACCTCCTGATGGTAACTGAGCCATCAACAGAAAACCATTACTGGGGAACTATATAAACCTCACCACCTCCTGATGGTAACTGAGCCATCAACAGAAAACCACTAGATATACCGCACCACCTCCTGATGGTAACTGAGCGATCATCAGAAACCACTAGATATACCGCACCACCTCCTGATGGTAACTGAGCCATCAACAGAAAACCACTAGATATACATGTACCTCACCACCTCCTGATGGTGACTGAGCCATCAACAGAAAACCCCTAGATATTCACTTCACATCATCTGCATCCTTGGTCCAGTGGATGGAATGTCTGCCTTGGGAGCAGAAGGTTTGTGGTTCAGTTCTGGCCATGTCATAAAAAGCCCCATTGAAAGATGGTACTTGTTGTTACCTTGGCTGGTGCTCAGCATGAAGAGGATAAAACAAGGACTGGTCGGTTCAGTATACTGTATCTGAGTGGGATATTAATGTTTGTCATGTAACTAGTAATGTTAACACGAACTTCCTGTGTGTCTCTGCACAGGCTGGGGACTGAGTGATAGATATTCTGTGGTGTCAAATTAGTGTCACTCCAGCAGGGTTTCATGCATATGTAATCATGGTAATACTTCATTTGCTTGCAGACATTTACAAAATGCATATTTTCTAAAAATAACGACACAAGAGCACCAACAATAAAGTTGTTAAGGTTATGGGGATTGTAATACAATTTAGGTGCTGATCCAGGTTGGAATGTTGATTATATGTCACTGCATACCATGGCTTAACAATGAGTAGTATACATTTGTTTTCATGCAGATGTCAGGATTTCCATGTTTTTATATAAAAGCAACTATTTTCATATATTTTACGTGGTTGAAAAAATTGAAACTCAAAATGACTGGGAGGAAAAGATTTCTCCAAGATTTGATGAAAATGTCAGTGAACATAGTGAAGCAGTCAGGGTGCAGCATCTTCTGATACAGTTGATCAGCTTGCCTTGATCTCCTTCATAGTTTGAAGAAGCAGAAGGTTGGTGATATACATGGTTCGATTATTTGTCTGTGTTGGGTACCCATTTTAAAATGTGGCATGGTATTTCATTGGGTAGCACTAAGGCTACCTTGTCAACAAATGTCCACTGACCATTTTACAATTTAACCAGCCAAGCTTTAGTTTGAAATACAGTAGTTTATTACGCATGTGTTTTTCTCCTTTGCTGTCTGCTTGAACAGCAGAATCTTCCAGCAGGTTGCTGGAAGTAAGCCACCTGATAGCTGTTCCTAATTTAGCAGGGATAGAACTTCATGTGACATTTATTTCTTATGCACTTTTTCCTGCAAGCTGAAGGATTCTGAGTACCAAATCCCCATTGGGAGTCGTAACATTTTAGAAAGTCTTGTACATGTCCTCTGAGATATTTGAAAAGGATTTCTCAGAAGAAATATATCACATGCCTTAGCTATGTTAATGTTGAGTGCGAAGATGATGGTGATGCACAAGAGAAGTTTTGTTTTGTTTTGTTTTGCTTTGTTTGTTGTTTAACGCTGCACTCAACAATATTCCACCTATATGATGGCTGTCTGTAAATAATCGAACCTGACAATCCAGTGATAGACATCATGAGCATCAATCCACACAACTGGGATACAATCACATGCATTAACCAAGTCAGCGAGCTTGACTACCTTATCCAGTTATGACAGGCATTGTCACCTTTTACGGCAAGCATGGGTTGCTGAAAACCTATTCTACTCCGGATCTTCACCATGTTCACAGGAAAAGTGATCATGATACCTGTCAAAACACAATGTTTTGCTCCAGGTGTTATGCTGTAAGGATTTGACATGTTTTCATTTATCCATCAATTCCTGTTTTTTGCTCTGCTATCACCTTTGACCATCATATGCCCCAGGGGCGGTCGGGTAGCCTAGTGGTTAAAGCGTTCGCTCGTCACGCCGAAGACCCGGGTTCGAATCCCGACATGGGTACAATGTGTGAAGCCCATTTCTGGTGTCCCCCGCCGTGATATTGCTGGAATATTGCTAAAAGCGGCGAAAACCATACTCACTCACTCACTCACTCATATGCCCCATGAATCTGGTAACACCATAGCATCTTTCTGTGTTAGCAATGATACACTGCATGGATCAAATATTAAACTCGGTGTCATCAAAACGTGTACATTGTGCTATGCCAATCATTGAGTCAAGGGATTCTCAGCTGTTGCTATGTGGCAGGTTTCATGAATAATAATTATTGCACATGCTCAGTTGCCTTGATTCGCTGTAGATGAGGGCGCCTAGTGGTTAAAGCGTTTGCTCGTCACGCCGAAGACCCGAGTTCGATTCCCGACATGGGTACAATGTGTGAAGCCCATTTCTGGTGTCCCCCGCCGTGATATTGCTGGAATATTGCTAAAAGCGGCGTAAAACCATACTCACTCACTCACTCACTCATATGCCCCATGAATCTGGTAACACCATAGCATCTTTCTGTGTTAGCAATGATACACTGCATGGATCAAATATTAAATTCGGTGTCATCAAAACGTGTACATTGTGCTATGCCAATCATTGAGTCAAGGGATTCTCAGCTGTTGCTATGTGGCAGGTTTCATGAATAATAATTATTGCACATGCTCAGTTGCCTCGATTCGCTGTAGATGAGGGCGCCTAGTGGTTAAAGCGTTTGCTCATCACGCCGAAGACCCGAGTTCGATTCCCGACATGGGTACAGTGTGTGAAGCCCATTTCTGGTGTCCCCCGCTGTGATATTGCTGGAATATTGCTAAAAGCAGCGTAAAACCATAATCACTGACTGACTGTAACATCAAATCTATAATTTTGATCAATTTAATGATACTTGGTTTCCCAATGTGTATGCATATAGGATGCACCATATCACAGGTGTGTAGCCAAATATTAGTATCCCCCACTGTTATTTGTGGCTGGAATAATCCTAAAATTGGCATAAAACCACACACATAATTTCAGTTAGTCCAAAATGAAGGTGAGCTTCAGAGCCCTATGGTTGCAGTTTAATAAATGATAGAAGACTCTTCTTGACAGACAGCTCACAATATGGTAGCCTTGAGTCAAAGCCTACTTTAAGGTCCCTCTATTAAAGTGGCTATCTGGGACACAGCCTCATGCCATACTCAACACACCAGACAAATTGAGCCCAACCTCTGCCGCCTCTGTACATCCATGTTGGACATACTCAGATCCTAATCAGAATTGCTTTATAGTGGAGTCTGTGCCTAGGTGGCCTCCATATTTTATGGCTTGAGTGGCTAATTATGTTGATATTGTGTCAGAGCTGCCATTTATGTGTCGCAGTAACAGATTATTTGCTAGTGTGTAGTGGACTATCACTATCAGGGGGACAAACTGTCTGCCATTTTCCTGAAGCCAGTAAGTGGTTATAAAACCGACCAGAAGGGGGTCAGGCTGTATTATTGGTCTCAGACATGGTAATTGCGGCCAAGTCCAGACCGATATGACTCAAGTAATAAATTGTGTTTGCTGAAAAGAAAATTGTTACATTGGATGATAGTGTATGTGCCATAACAACACCGATTTGCTCTTGGGTATAGACAAATGCGGCATTGATTAATTTGAGTATGATCATAGAACAGGCTTTGACTTGAGTTGGAGATGCAGGCTGCTCAGTGGGATGGCTGAGGCAGGAGAATGTTGAATGTTGCCATGGTTGTGTTTTTAGTGCATTTGTTTTCATGATAGCGGCATAAACAAGGGAAACTGTTTGAATTAAATGAATAGAATTCTTTCCTGTGGTATAAAATTGTGAGACATTGAAAGCTTGTCCTTCAGGAGTGCTGACTATGTTGTTCATTTGAGGCATCTGACTAAATATCTGAAGATTTGAATCACTGACTGTTTTGTTTGTGGTTAGTGAGTCTGCTGGAGACCTACTATCTCCCAGAATCCTCATGGGGAGACAAGCATGGGCTACTGGAGACCTACTCAGTCCCAGAATTCTCATTGGGAGACAAGCATGCTCCACTGGGGACCTACTGTGTCCCAGAATCCTCAGGGGGAGATAAGCATTGGCTACTGGGGACCTACTGTGCAAGGGAACATCTACAGGATTACTTTAATATGTCTTGAAATCAAGTTGAAATATAATACAAAATAATTCAACATGATTAAATGCTTGATAAAAATTGTGAAGTTGTCAGCATTTGAAAAGTCGTAGGAATTATGACAGTCAAGAAGTTAAGCCTCCCTGACTCACTGACTCACTCACTCACACAAAGTGAGCATTACGGAGAAGTGCAATGAATAGACAGTATTCTGATTCTCAATCATTGCACTGTCAATCATTTCCATGTCAATTACCATATCTAAATGTCCATGAAATGCTGAAAATTTATGTTCTATTAACTTACAAAACTGTCTCCCTCTGATGTTGCGGAATGGAAGGCCAAAGTTGAATGACGTCACGCAGCATATAGTGACATAATCAATTGTTGACATGTTTCTAGGCCAGGGTCACACTGATCTCTGTTGTTGTGTATCCATCATGTGAATAACAACTGCTGGACTGCGTGTTTTGATTGGGTTGATATAGGGATATTATCATGCTAAGGACACATTCTCTCCATTTTAGCTATAATAACAGTTATGCCATTTTTCAGGGCATTATCATTTGCAGAAGCCATCGGTCTGTTCAACTGCCTTCTTTCATCGGGCAGTTAATGGCAGACCTTGGACTTCTGATTCTGCCCTAAAAAATATTATTACCCTTATAATATCATGTTAAATAACTGTCATGATGATAATCACAGGCAACAAAGCAATAGCCATTTGAAATTGTGTTTAGCCTGAACATTATCCAAATCGTGAAATGTTGTGACAAAATCCCCTTCATGTCCAAATAAACAGAGTGTTCATATGGGATTTTGATTGCCTGTCAATTGCCTAGTGTAATCATTATGACCTAAAGCTTAGACCAATCATGGCCTAAACCCAACTGACCATGATTAATGCATAACTAATTGTCTGCAGGTGTAGCTCTGTTTGATTAGCAGGAGAGATGCTTATATGGTTGCCTTGATTAACCTGTTATGCGCAGAGAGGGGATTAAGAGCTGTTTACACTCAAATACCACCCATGTGTTATGGGCATGTTTCCGGTGACTTTTTTAACGGCAGTCACACTGTCAACTTTCCAACAGTCCGTGTTTCAAAATGCTGAATGTTAAATAAGTCTTTCCACACACACCTTTGGAAACAAACTATTCTCATCATATTTAAGGCTTTCTGTGCTTGTGCAAAATAGAAGAGAGCATTGCCTATAAATCCAAACTTCTGCACATGTATTCAGTGTAGGACAACTATAGTCGAACCTGATGTGTGTTGTCAGGAAAAGATAAGAAACATCATTATGGACATGATAATTTTACCTGGCATAATATCTTGAGAAAACTCAATTCTGTAAACATGGTAAAGGATGAAACCCTTGCCCTCGGTTTTACTAACCTGATACCTGTTACTCATGGGTTTTACTAACCTGATCCCTGTTACTCATGGGTTTTACTAGCCTGATCCCTGTTACTCACAAGTTTTACTGATCTGATCCCTACTACTCTTGGGTTTTACTGACCTGATCCCTACTACTCTTGGGTTTTACTAACCTGATCCCTGTTACTCATGGGTTTTACTAACCTGATCCCTACTACTCTTGGGTTTTACTAACCTGATCCCTACTACTCTTGAGTTTTACTAACCTGATCCCTACTACTCTCAGGTTTTACTGACTGGATCCCTACTACTCTTGGGTTTTACTGATCTGATCCCTGTTACTCATTGGTTTTACTGACCGGATCACTACTACTCTTGGGTTTTACTAACCTGATCCCTGTTACTCTTGGGTTTTACTGACCTGATCCCTGTTACTCTTGGGTATTACTGACTGGATCCCTACTACTCTTGGGTTTTACTAACCTGATCCCATCTACTCTTTGGTTTTACTGATCTGATCCCTGTTACTCATGGGTTTTACTGACCTGATCCCTACTACTCATGGGTTTTACTAACCTGATCCCTGTTACCCATGGGTTTTACTGATCTGATCCCTACTACTCATGGGTTTTACTAACCTGATCCCTGTTACTCATGGGTTTTACTGATCTGATCCCTACTACTCATGGGTTTTACTGACCTGATACCTACTACTCTTGGGTTTTACTAACCTGATCCCTGTTACTCTTGGGTTTTACTGACCTGATCCCTACTACTCTTGGGTATTACTGACCTGATCCCTGTTACTCTTGGGTTTTACTAACCTGATCCCTGTTACTCTTGGGTTTTACTGATCTGATCCCTGTTACTCATGGGTTTTACTGACCTGATCCCTACTACTCATGGGTTTTACTAACCTGATCCCTGTTACTCATGGGTTTTACTGATCTGATCCCTACTACTCATGGGTTTTGCTGATCTGATCCCTACTACTATTGGGTTTTACTGACCTGATACGTACTACTCTTGGGTTTTACTAACCTGGTCCCTGTTACTCATGGGTTTTACTAACGTGATCCCTACTACTCTTGGGTTTTACTAACCTGATCCCTACTACTCTTGGCTTTTACTAACCTGATCCCTGCTACACTTGGGTTTTTCTAACCTGATCCCTGCTACACTTGGGTTTTACGGACCTGATCCCTACTACTCTTGGGTTTTACTAACCTGATCCATGCTACTCTCAGGTTTTTCTGACCTGATCCCTGCTACTCTCATGTTTAACTGACCTGATCCCTACTGCTCTTGGGTTATACTAACCTATCCCTGTTACACTTGGGTTTTACTAACCTGATCCCTGCTACACTAGGGTCTTACTAACCTGATCCCTGCTACACTAGGGTCTTACTAACCTGATCCCTGCTACACTAGGTTCTTACTAACCTGATCCCTGCTACACTAGGGTCTTACTAACCTGATCCCTGCTACACTAGGGTCTTACTAACCTGATCCCTGCTACACTAGGGTCTTACTAGCCTGATCCCTGCTACATTTGGGTCTTACTAACCTGATCCCTGCTACACTTGGGTTTGACTAACCTGATCCCTGCTACACTAGGGTCTTACTAACCTGATCCCTGCTACATTTGGGTCTTATTAACCTGATCCCTGCTACACTTGGGTTTTACTAACCTGATCCCTGCTACACTAGGGTCTTACTAACCTGATCCCTGCTACATTTGGGTCTTACTAACCAGATACCAGTGCTGCTCACAGGGTTTACAATCCTGACAAATACTTGAGTGGTTTGTGTGACTTAGTCACTAAACAGATAGTGGACTGGATCAGCGTCTTTTCAATTGTGCATGTGTAACACAAGTTTCTCTTAACGACAACAAGAATGCAGCTGTTTCTTTAAAAGATATAGAAGGCAATTAATTTTGCTGTGAAATCATTCAGATCAAATTGCAAATTTCTGTTTATGATCAGTTTATAAGAGAAAGAATTACTGATTTTATCACATATTATATATTAATTTATTACTCCAAATAATCATTTCAGACTTTTTCAAAGCTCACTTGAGAAACTTTTCCTACCATGCCTCAGTGGCTGATTTTGTAGTGAGCTTCAGTAACGAATTGCAATCAATATGCAGGTTCAAATCCCAGGATTATGAATTATTTTACTTTTAAATATTTTACTACTATGCAACAACATGGTTTGTAAAGACCTAGCAGAATAGAAATCGGTTATGATAATGCTTGTGAAAACTTATCCACCAGCCAGAGGTACCAGTTGTTTTATAAAAGTTTAAAAAACCATAAGATTATTGATTGTACTATAAACCCATGATTATCCTGTTAATATTCACTCGCCCAATCACTGTCTTTTAAATTTCTTTGGACAGCATGCCAGTTCAGTTTTTCATATATAAATGAGTTCATTCTGATTGATTTAAATGTCAAATTAACCATGCATTTCCACATACCGGTATGGTAGAAACGAAAACTTTTAGTCCACTAGTCCTTATAACGATATACTTATAGCTAAAATGGATAGAATTATCATTAAACCGGGTCACTGTAACTTGATAATGCCCTCATATTCCTTGATGATGGGCCATTATCACGGCCGTTGTTAGGTGACGTCATAGGATAGGGATAGGTGACATCATTGTTGATTGCAGTAAATGTTTGAAAAACCGATATTGTTGTTTCTTTTTATTTGATAACAAATTTCATCTATTTTAGCTATAATATCGGTAATGCTCTTTTTCAGGGCATTATCATTTGCAGAAGCCCTCAGTCTTTTCAACTGCCCTCCTTCATCGGGCAGTCAATGGAAGACCTCAGGCTTCTGCAAATGATAATGCCCTGAAAAATAGCGTTACCCTTATAATATAGCAAAACCCTTAAAAATGGCAGATTTCTACTCACCCTTAGGATACCTTAACTAAAGGACTAGTGCCAATTACAATTTCTGTATACAGACATAATGTTTTGATTAGAAAACAAATACTGGTTACACATCCATTTAAAAAAAGGTTAATCTGATATCAAATAAAGTGTATTATGGGAGATAGATAGACCTGTTCAAATATTATTTTTGATATAATGGATTGTTTGTTCTATGGATTGAAGTATTTTCGAAAAGATTGATTGCAATTATGAATCTGTTTGTTACTCTTTACCAAAGCGATGATCAATGAACAATGCGAGTAAACACTGTGCAGACATGAAAACAAGACTCCCTGCAATGGTAGGTTGGACACATTGTTCATGTTGGTGTTTTGGGGAACATTTTGTCGAAAGTGTTCTCAAAGATAGTCAATGTTAACTGTTTCTTCATAAAAACCTATTGATTTTGCACGACTGTTATTTACTCAGGAGTAATCGGGAGAGAAATTATGTTATGGCTGGGAAATGTGTAATGTATTTTATCTGATTACATCATTGATTGGTGCTGCAACAATATTGGTTGTCCAATGACTAGGCAGGAAATTTGTGAACATTTTACACTGCTGGGTGGGGAAGAGTGTTTGTTTGAAGCCTGAATGTTCGATTGTCTTTGTTTGGATACCTACCTGTGAACAGTTAGTAATCAATATTGCTAGTTCAGAGACAACTAAACTTAAATGTGTTTCCTGTAACCTGATCATATCTGCATTTTACCTAAATGTATAATGTGTTGGAGCTATGTGATACTTAAGTGCCACAATATGTATATACCGTGCAAGTACATATCTATACGACATTTGACCGCCTCCGTGGTCTTTTGGAAGAGTGTACGCCCGGAGAGCGGAAGATCCGGTGTTCGATTCCCGGCCACGTCATACCAAAAGACGTTAAAAGATGGTACTTGTTGTTACCCTGTCTGGCGCTCAGCATTAAGGGCTTAAAGCAAGGACTGGTCGGCTCGGAGTCAGTATACTGTGTCTGAGTGGGGTATTCATGTTAATCTGCGGCATGGTACCTCAGTGTGCTAGCACTATAAATCGGCAACAGTCTGGTCTAGTACAAGCAGCCACACACACAAACACGTGCATGCACGTCGCTATGAAAGTGCAATAATCTTGGACGCGACGTTAAACCCAATTTTACCTCACCCATACAACATTTATGATAGACATGTAAAATGATATGAAAATGAATTCAAAAATAAATTTTCTGAGGCTATGCAAAACAAACAGTGTTCAAGTCTCTGTTAATTGATGATCCCAAATTAACTTCAGTTGAACAGCTACTTTTGATCATGGTGAGACAGACATTGACAGTTGAACAGCTACTTTTGATCTTGGTGAGACAAACATTGACAGTTGAACAGCTACTCTTGATCATGGTGAGACACAGATATTGACAGTTGAAAAGTTACTTTTGATCTTTGTGAGACAGACATACAGTTGAACAGCTATTTTGATCTTGGTGAGACACAGATATTGACATTTGAACAGCTACTCTTGATCATGAGACACAGACATTGACAGTTGAAAAGGTATTTTTAATCTTGGTGAGACAGACATACACATGATACAGCTGAACAGCTATTTTTTATCTTGGTGAGACACAGATATTGACATTTGAACAGCTACTTTTGATCATGGTGAAACACAGACATTGACAGTTGAACAGCTGTCAACCTCTTTACCCACCTGTTTATTTCCTATTTGCCCCAATTGACAACATGTTTGCTCTGAGTCTCCTGAATGTATGCATGTCAGCAGGATTAATAATCTGTCTGAAGCTTTACCTTCCTTACATTTTAACAATAAGTGACATCTGGTCAGAGTGTCCAGCAATATGTGATTCCGCACGCTTGTTTCATGGTTGCTTGACCTTTTGCAGAACATCAATTTGAGAGGGTAGTGCATCACATGGCTGATTTCCGTTGTGTAATATATAGGCTTTTATTCAGATTTGTGTATGATATCAAACAAAATATCTTCCCTCCTGATCAAAATTATCAAACAAGAAAAAGACATAATGATTTATTAGTGTGGGCCTAGCTTTGCTCCAAGGCTGTACTGAATGATAAGTCCATGGGTGTATAGTAATTCTATCCTTATAATAGGCAAGTCTGGATAAGCGGACAGTATGCCAGTGTCTTATAGGGACAACTTCATACCCTAGATATTATGATTTAAACAAATAATTATTGCCTTGGAGACTTGTGCAAGTGTAGTGTGGACCTAGCCAGTCTGGTGCCTGCTGGTGGAAAACCCTCCATCAGTATGCCCTAGAAGATCTTTTGGAGCAGTATGTATATGAAGAACATTACTCTAAAATAAAAAAAACCTGATTCTAAAATCCGGAAATTTAATTATACAGAAATGTTGCCATCCAAATTAACAGGGTTTTACTGTTCATGGAATACCTAACTAGCCCTAGTGCAGATGTAAAGATATCACTTAGCTGACCCAAACCATCCTCAGTACGTGACAAACATGTGGATTCTGAAGGAAATGACGAAGAACGTCTGATTGATTTCACGACTAGCGAACGGAGATCGCAGTGTTGATAGCATGTATTATCTTATTTGTTTGACGTATCAAGATGTTACACGTTCAGGTGTGGTGTTGCATCAATATTCAGTAATCCCACCGATTAAACATGTTAAGCAGAAGTTTTGTTTATATTCCAGTAATATGTCTTGTTTAGGAGCATTGATTTTCTTGAGTGTGCAAGTGAAGTACTTTATTCTGTTCCGACACATTTTCAGTAGCATCTGCTCTCTGCCTGGCATTTAAGACAGACTGACCTTATGTCAGGGGTTTGTTTGGCTCTGGCAAACTAATAAGATTTTGGGCATAGACTATGACTTGATGTATTCACAAATTATCTCTCCTGAGCATTGCTGAATGAATTTCATTCCAAAGCCTTAAAGGTGTTAGCAGTGTTCAAAACTGTCAAGGGTCCCTTGGCATTTTCCTAATTTTAAAGGTAAATATTGTCTCTGTATTAAAATACTGTCAGAAGACTGCATGTAAGGTTAGAAATTAATTATTTTCACACGTCCACAAAACAGATCTGCTACCAAGTTGCCATCTCAGTCTGTGCCAAGGACACTTGAGTCTACTTGCCCAAACTGGGGCGGTCGGGTAGCCTGGTGGTTGAAGCCTTTGCTTGTCACGCCGAAGACCCGGGTTCGATTCCCGACATGGGTACAATTTGTGAAGCCCATTTCTGGTGTCCTCAGACGTAAAACCAAACTCACTCACTCACTCACTCACTCACTCACTCACTCACTCACTCACTCACTCACTCACTCACTCACTCACTCACTTGCCCAAACATGGTGTCTTGGCATCATTTTCAGTTGAGTTTAGTGTTTTCATATTCACTATTATTAGCTGAGCTTATTACACCAAACAGAATTTCACAAGATTCACGTTCCTGACTATGGGCTAAAGTCGCAGACTGCCATCTACCTGATGGTAAAAGTGGCAGTCGACAATGAAATGTCACTTGTCCTGCTACAGAGTTGTCATCTACTTCAAGGCATCCTTACTACTTTTCGTGTTTCCTTATCTCCAAGGCTATTCCAGAGAGGGGCTGTCAGTTGGGGGTAAAAAGAGAAGAAAAAATACAGAAAGGAAAAAGGTTCTCTATTGTAGAGTACCTGTTCAAGATGGGCCAAACTTACAATGGTGAAACCATAGGGGGTACACACAGTCACAAGGCTTTGATGGTCTAGATCAAATATTTGACAATGTCAACATGTTAGGTTGACTATTAATAGCTAGTTGAACCCGAAGACCGATATGTAAATGCTTTGTTGAAAATGATCTAAACATGATAAGAGGAAAGCACATGTAGATGAAAAAGCAGCCATCACCATAAAGTCATTTTGTAATTTTAAAATATTTTTACCATTGACATTTTTCAAGTCATAATTGCTGTATAAAACACAACTTCAAATCTGTTCTAAAATCATGCCCTAATGGTAAAAGGTGAGGTGAGGTGCAACAGGATTCTATGCTGTGTTCAAGATTATTGCACTTATATAGCAACATGCATGCACTTGCATGTGTGTTTGGCTGCTCGTACTACTCAAGAATAATGCAGATTTAAATTGTGCGAGCCCACAGAGTTACTATGCCACAGTTTATTATGAATACTGACTCTGATCCGACCAATCCTTGTTTTAGCCCCTTAGCTGAGAGCCAGACAGGGTAACAACAAGTACCATCATTTAAAGTCCTTTGATAAGACGAGGCTGGGGATCGAACACACGACCTTTCTGGGCGGACTCTCTACCACTAGACCATGGAGGCGGTCTAATGGTAAAAGAGATAGTTCACAAGAAAATGTCACTAGTTCTTCATGAATTATCATTATAGTGTCAGTTGAGTGGACTTATCAGCTTATGATCATTATGAACCCTGACATGAACCAAAGTACCCATTAATTAAAAACACTGGTCATTAATTGACTTTCAACATTAATACATGAGTGACATAATTTGTTATTTTACTTGTGTGTGAGTTATATCATACATAGTCCACAGACATCATCTATGTCAGTGAATAGGTGTAACAATATGATGTAACATATGTCTGTTAATCATTTGCCATGATGCACTGATATGGTTTCATGCTTTGCAAACATTAAATCAGAGGAACGTGTGAACGAGACATAATATTTCTCCTGTATGTTCTGTTACCATGGAAACTATCATCACCCCCACCTCCTTATCGGAGTGCCTATGCTTGTAATTGTCAACAATAATGATCGTGAATTAAAGTAAGTTTTTAAAACTTTTTTTGCAGGTGTGATAGGTGTCAAGTTTTCATTGGAAAGCAAGAGTTGACAAACAAGATTTGGCAAGGTAAGTACCTGTTTTGGTTCAACTTTGTATAAAATCACAATGATTTTTGTGCCACAAATCCCAGTTGCATCCGTTCATGATCCGTACAGAATCAGTGGTTTTGAATCCTTGGCTGACATGATCTTAATGGAATGTCCTCAACACCTGTTGTAGCTCTGGACTTTGTTTTGAGCAGTAGGGTGGCCCAGTGGTTAAAGCTTTTTTACTTGTGATGTTGAAGACCCAGGTTTGATTCCAACTATGTGTAAGGCTTATTTAGTATTGCCGAAAGTGGCATAAAAAAAATTCAGCCAATCACACAACCAGACCATGCTGGTTCATCAGCCTTGTGAGGGGCGTTGAGGTAGCCTAGTGGTTAAAGTGTTTGCACATCACGCTGAAGACCCGGGTTCAATTCGACACATGGGTACAATGTATAAGTCCATTTCTGGTGTCCCCTGCTGTGATATTGCTGGAATATTGCTGGAATATTCCTCACAGCGGCATAAAAGAATACTCACTCACTCGTCAGCCTTGTATCATGTGTACCATATATTCACATAGCCTGTGTAAAGGACAGCTTTCTGACATTGTTCTAAATGTTAAAAAAACAATATGTAACTGAATTACCATGTTAGGTAGGGTAGTGTTAATGGTGAAATGGAAACATGGAGAAATAAGGCTGTTATTTATTTTACATTAAGCCTACACAATGATACAGTCAGGTGAGTAGTGTCCCCTGCTAACCTGAGCCTTGTAACATCAGTACCATGTTAAGCCCTATGGATGAGGAGCAATTTCGTTTCCCTGATACAAAACATAGTGATTACCTCAAGCAAATGTGTGCGTCACTGTACAGGGTATTGAAATATGACTTAATGCGAAAGATAAAAAAACAAAATACAGTTTCTATAAATAACTGAATAGATAAAGTCGAAATAAATGAAATCAAATAACTGGTTTTCAAGTTTCAAGACTGCACAGGCTAGTTTTTCAGGCGCTTTCATATGGTTGTTAGAATACTTGAATTACCATTGAACTCGACGACAGCTTGCAACAAGAATTCCAGGCCAGTGTATTGCAGTCCTTAATGAGCCATTTCAGATCCCTTGGTGCCTCAAACGGCCCCCTTAAGGGCCACAAATTATGGTTGCTAGAAAATCAATATCCAAAGAGAGTGGCCAATGACGCGTCAAGGTCGATTATTGCTCAGCAAATTAGGTATAGCAATTTCTATCAGTTAAAGAATTGTCCAGTAAGGATGTCAAACGTATTCTGCAGGTGTCCGATTTCATCGTCGTTTCCAATTAGGGGTCTGTATAGAAAGAGAGGTCTTGGTCAATGCTGGTGTAATTGATTGGGTTTCCTTATATTGATTATTAGGAATGTTGGTGCTTAAGTTGGTAATGATACCAATATTTGGGTCATAATGTCTGTAGTTGTCTCTGGTCTATGTTGGGGGGATTCTGGCTTGTAAATATTGTGTTAGCAGAGTTAATATCTGTTGTGGAAAGTGGACCTTGAGAATCCTTCATGTGCTCTTATCTCAGAGAAATGTACAATGATTTATCCTTCAAATATTAGTATGTAGTTGTATGAATTTGAAAGTCTGCATTATGACTGAGGAATTGTTGAATGTTGTGTAATCACATTCACACTAGATGATGTAAAATAGGCAAGTCTAGTGAGCTATCGATGTATTCCAAAATCAGCATTAGGATTTATGTTAGTTCACCTGACTGAAAGGCACTATTTGCTTAGGACATCCAGGATGTGGACCTACAGCATTTACAAGACAGTTCTCTTTCTTGTGAAGGACTATTTAAAAAATACATCTTACATCTTGTGACCCCTGGTAACCCAGACAAGGACCTTTACAGTGGAAAGAGCTTTGCCTTTTAAGCATGCTCTTAAATATTTTCTCCTCTGATACTGATAAGGCTGAAATTTGACACGCCTGTTACTTAAGATGACATCTTATATTGGGTGTGTTTTTTCAATGTGTTTTGTCATAATATTTAAAAAATCAAAATTTACAAAAAGTTTAATGATCTTTTTGTTAATAACCACACATATTCCCAAGGCAAGGAAGTTGACTGACTATAGAAGTCCAGTTTCCACTCTTGCTGAACTAGGCTGAAATTATGTGGCTGAATCGTAGTGCCATAAAAGCCTATCATGTATTGACCAATCAGATTCCACCTTTCATATCACATGATGATGATGATGATGATGATGATGATGATGATGATGGAGATTTAATGAGCGCTTCCGGATGTGCCACTTACCTTTGCTTCAAACAAAATGGTGAGACCCAGTCACGACCATCTGATCAAGTTAATGGAAGGAAAGTGTCACATTCCCTGTATCAGACACCCAGTGCATGTGAATTGTAACACAACACCTGAACACGTTGATTAAAAACATGAAAAGATCTGGGAAAATATCTGTAGACACCCATTTGATTGATGACTTGTATTGCAAATCCTGAAGTCAACCACAATCTGCACGCCAGTCGCCATGTTGTTACTAACAGGATGTTGAATCCGTTAAGCGATTTTGATTGGATGTATTATAGTAGTCTTATTATACTGTAAGGTCTTGATAGTCTTCAAGACCCAAGAGTAAAAGAGATGAAATTCTGTATCCTTATACTCCATGTTCTGAAGCAACTTCTTTCTCCTTCGTCAGGAAGTCACGGTGTTAATGATAGCTTATAAGCCCCACTTCACACACTTGCTCATGTTTGTTTGTATTAGGTAAAGTCATTATCGATGTCCTTCAAAAAACGATTTTGCTTGTGGATGTGGTGAAAGATTCTAGTTTCAAATGTCTAAATATATTGAAATAATTGATATTCATTATGATTCATTACCTTCTTGTACATTCTTGAAAAAAAATAAATTTCAGCTTCCATAGGCTAAATAAACAATTGACATGGTCATAACTATAATAATCCGTTTTGTCAAAAATATCTAATCTGAAATACTCTGGGCCTGTTTGATTATATGAAAATTGTCTGGTTTTAACATTTATTCTGTATGTATACTTTGGGTTTATATATACTAATTCAGCATGTATGATGTTGTCAGTTGGTTGAAAAGTATGGTTTGTGAAATATTTTTTTATTTGGAAAAATTTAAATAAATTTAGCCCAGCCTTTTGAAGTCACATTTCTGGTTTCAGTAATCTATGACATTCCAACATTTTCTGTTCACAATGAAATAAAAATGAATTGGTTGACAAGAAATAGTCATTAATTTGACCTTTACTTGTAAGAATATATGTCAGGTATTGGCCAAAATTATTCCCTTTCTGGACGCTGGACTTGGAGCAATTAACTCTTGGAATAGGTCAGGGAGTTTAGGACGCAGACTGGAACTACTAATAAGATTTGTGTCAGTATGACAGCTGAGCGGTTACAGTATTTACTTGTTCCACCATGGACCAGTGTTTGAGTCCCAACATGGTGTCCCCCACCTTGATATTGCTGAAACATTGCGGGAATATTGCTGAAAGCAGTGTAGAACCACATCCGCTCACTAACAGCATCAAGAGACTGCAGACTGTGTCCAACCTGTGGACCGTTGGTCATGGTATCCCAGTTTCCTTGGTCTGTCAACACCAATCCAATGCTTGAAAGTTTTACGCTTCCTTCCAACATTAAACATACCAGGTGATATGACTGGAATATTGTTTAATTGATACCCCCCCAGACACAGTCTCTTTTCCTCCAGTCAGCATAAACCGATTCATCCATGTGTTGTGATCATTGGGAATAATTACGGATAACACGTGTTGGATATAAAGTCGGTCAACCAAATATTTATTGTAGTGTTGGCATTGAACAGCTGATGCACTAAGTCATGCTGTGTTATGTGGAGTATAACACTTGCTTTCAGATCCATGATCACACATCATTCAGCATGCAAAAATGGTGTCCCGTTGGTCTGAGGGAATGCATCATCTTGCCATGCCATGTTGCATCACTCGGCCATATTAGCTCGTCAGACCAATCTGTACAACAGGAAACTAAATCACACTTGCCTTAGAACGAAACATTGAGTTGTATTGGGTCACGATAACATCATGTCTGTCACATAAATTCAGAACTCTCCTGGATAACTGCATGCATCAAAGAATGCATGCGAGTGGCAAGACAAAATATATTTCACCATACCGAAAGCGATTATTGATTTTTTGTAACAGTCTGAAAAAGAAACATGAGTACAATACCCAAAGGTCCTGTCTTAGATTGAAATTACAGTGTCACATGTCCTGTAGAGCAGACAAGGAATAAGAAAACAATTTGAATCTCCTTTCAGTTTTGGAAATGAAATATTCACTGAAAATATTGATATTAGCTAAAAGATTAGATTTAGAAAACATTCAAAATACACTTACACAATCAAACAGCCTACACCTTAAAAGAGTGAAGTTTTGTAGAGAGAAATTTCATCAGAAGTTGGTGATAATAAAAAATCAATGGCCACTGGTATTTTCCATGGAATGGTGAATTGCATCTAAAAATGCCACTGGTGCCACAACAGCCTGCTGTGGTTGTGCTGAAAGAGATTTCAGCTAGATCTGAAGGTCAAAGACGAGACTTTGGGTTGCCAACGAACAAATTATGTTGGTGTTGATATTTTGTTCACTGTGATGATTGTATCTTTCTAGAGTTGACAGACAGCGGTTGAATAAAACATGAGTCGGAAATAAACAAGGTTAAGTTCTGCTTTTGAATTAAAATTTTGTTACTATAACGACCGTATTTTAACATTTAGATTTGATAGACACAAGAATAAATCTAAATGTTAATTAGTTTGACAGAGGAATGTTACCAATGTTATTAATAAATTCTGAATATTACAAGATGTTGAATGGATTTTTCTTTCCAAATTTAACCAAATTGAAAGTAATTTAATATAGGATTTTAAGAATAATTTTTCTCCGGTCACTGTAGAACAGTCATTTACAATATGTTGTTAATTTGTTGACTAACTACAGTGCAAATATTTGCCTATTTTGAAATGGCACAATAAGATATATTATGATTTTATGTGATCAGTGTACACTTGGCACCTTGGTCAACACAGCCAACAATGAAGATGTATGCATACTTGTTGGCTGGGAGACATGTGATATTGTTTAACCTATTGATTCTGTCTGCAGCTTGTTATTTCATCAACATAGCTATTGGTTGGCACTAGCAGCGGAACCTTTAACAGCAGGATAGATAGTTTCTTGCCCAAGGAAGTGGACCACATTAAACGACAGTAATTCTTGGAATTTCTCCCCAGTTTCCAATCATCCGATTTTCTCCCATTAGATTTTCGTATCATGTTTCTCACAAGCACTGAAACGAAGAACGTGTAATTTCTATAAGGGTGATGCTTGAGCGGCGTTTTCATATTTGCTCAGATCTGAGACGTGTTGATTTTCAGGGGATTCTGGGGGTGGGATGACCACCGAGATTGCACTGATTTTATTTCAGGATCAATATGGTGGAACTTGACAGCTGATGGTTCCAAATTATTGCCAAGCTTCTGGGAAAGGAGCCATGATTCCTTAACATGTATTGCTGTAATCAAGGTAAAGGACATGGTTTGTAGCAAATGAGGTTTATGAAGTGTTCCCTGTTCCCAAACTGGGCACAGATAATCGTAAGAAGTCAAATAGTTTGGACGATATGTAGTTGGTTTCATTTGGAGTTGTGACTCAGTGTTTAAACTGTTTTCTGTGGCCATTCTTATCTGAGGTCATGATCAGAAATGATATGTGATTTTTTGTTATGGAATTTTGGAAACAATGGATGTTTCATTTACTATCGTCTAAATGTGAATGTGATGAGATGTCTTAGGTGCTTTTGTTTTTATTACTTATTGATTTGGTTACCATATTCAAGACGTCACAAAAGTGGAATGTAATACTATTTCAAAAACAGACGTTTTCATCTTCCTACTAAGGGTGCTTACATTTTATGTGTGGAAAAAGTAGATTGATGTGGGAAGTGACATACTTCTTTGAAGAAACACTAGAAAAAGCATATTTTTTTGGTTTCAATGTCTTTGCTTTTATCATGCTGACTTTTCAAAAGATTTAAAAAAAAATTTGTTTATGAAATTCTATTTTTGTTTTTTTCCTCCTGTCCCTGTGTTGTTTAAAATCTGTAAATCTTGTAGTAAGGAAAGAAGTTTAACTTTAAGTTGAAATTTATTAATGTTAATGGATCTTTTGTTGGGCTTTCAAATGGAATCATTTATGAATGGTAGCATCTGAACAATTCCACTGTCTGGTGGCAAGCCTAGATTTGTCTAATTGGTGCCCTGTGTGAAGTGGGGACTCTTATCTCTTATTAATTAAGGTTGCAAGGTATTTCCAGAATGAGCTAGATTGTCTAAATTAGTTTAGCCGATGAAACAAATTTGTTTGGATACGACCCAAGTGAGCTTTAGTCAAATTAACTGGAATGTGCTGACTGTTTATCTATTAGTTTGGACTAGTCGTCAGGGTTATTGCCTTCTACATTTCATTAGCCTTTGAACATATAAGATGTTTCTATACAATACTGAAATGTACTGATATGACCGATCTTATTCTAGGTATATATTGGTTAGTCGGGTTAGCCTCGTGGTAAAACTTTCGCTTGAAATGTTGGGACGCCTTGGGTTCAACTCCCAACATGGGTGTAGCTTGTTCATTCCCAGTGTCCCTTGTCTCGGCACTAATGGACATGTGAAGATCCGGGGTAGAATAGGTCTTCAGCTACCCATGCTTGCCGTAAAAGGCGACTATGCTTGTCGTTAAAGGCGAACTTTCGGGATTGGGTGGTCAGACTCGCTGACTTGGTTGATGCATGTCATGGATCCCAATTGCGTGGATCGATGCTCATGATATGAATCACTGGATTGTCTGGTCCAGACTCGATTATTTACAGACCGCCGTCAGATAGATGGAACGTTGCTGAATGCAGCATAAAACAACAAACCAACCAACCAACTCGACACTAATGGAATATTGCTAACAATTTTCTAAGCAGTGTAAGATCTCACTCACTCACTCACTCACTCACTCACTCACTCACTCACTCACTCACGCACTCCAGCCAGGCTTGAAAAGGCCTTGAATTACTAGGTTTGTCTTGGAAGGGCCTTGAATTCAGGTTCTGACTTGAATAGGCTTTGAAAATGGATAATGTCCCTAACCAATTCTTACCTATTCCCATCTCAAGTTCATTACATAAAATAATATATTTTTTAAAATCTGTTGAAATCTGTTTTCCAAGATACAATTTGTGTAAACACTATTTATGGTCGGTAACCGTATAATCTATCTCCCTGCCAATGGTTGTGGCATGTAGAAAGCTTTGAAATGGTCTTGATTTTTTTGTGCCTGAAATCCTGTATGAATCCTGCACTCACCCTTATAAAGTCGTTTAAGCAGGGAAACCTAGAGTGCTGACAAACTTGGTCTTCATCAATTCATGCTTTGTCTTAACCCTCTGAATGCCAGAGGGACATAATATGTCCTTCCTCCTCAACCCTCACTTTGAAGTCGAATTAACTTCAAAATACTTAAAAAACATCTGTGACGTCATTCCATTGTTTGAACGCTCCATTATTTTTCAGGAATGGAGAGTTGCTTGTCAACTGTACATTATCTTGAAGCAACATTTGAATTAATTTCCACTTGGAACAGACGGAACTATTTTTTTACATTTATTTACAAGTGAATATTTTCATTTTTTCCGAAAACATGTGTCGCCAGCGGGGTTCGAACCCGCATCGTTAGATTTGAAAACGTGTAATTGTTAACCTCAGCTACTGCGGCACATGAAGGCATAATGTGAAATTAACTATTAAATATTTTCACAATTTTTCATAAGGCTTAAAAGCTCAAAATAATATGTATATATTTTGTGTTAGAGCACGTTAGCCACAACAATGTTCATATTTATAGATAGTTAGATAAACCTTTGACGAGAAAAACCAAATAAGGTAACATAAATATCGCTTGTTCGGGGCTCTATATTTCCAATTAAACCCATCAGCATGTGTTAACAATGTGCAAGCGATTGATAAATTCTAGTTTAGGACCCAACACAATTATGAAGAGCCGTGTACCATGCATTGTAAATGTCAACTCGCCACGGAGCTTGGCGCACGTGCAACAGCGGCAGAGAACGCATTCCTCGTGCATCACGCAAGGTCGACTCATGCAGTATAAATACGGACAACAAAGAGTTCTGGTTTATTTTTCAAATATTTTCAACTACAGAATATTTTGTCAAAGTGTAAAAGTAGGGATGAGTTTTAAGTAGGGGAATATCCTCGTAACTCTCCATTCCTTAAAAATAATGGGCCTCGGCCCCTGCGGGGCCTCTGCTCCATTATTTTTAAGGAATGGAGAGTTACTCGGACATTCCCCTCTACATCACACACACAGACACACTTTGCAGTTTTGAATACTGTGGTACATTCCCTGTTCTGTGATATCATCCACTGCACGGTCATTTTAGGCAAAGCAAAATGACTGAAAATGACCTCTGAAAATTAAGTGCATCGTAAATGTCGCCATTTTTTACGCATTACTAAATTATCATTCACAGCGTTATTTACAGCATGTTTTGAAATCTAAAGTTTGGATATTTACTCAGAGAAATGAATTTCAAAATTAGCATATTAGTAATCATGGGTATCTGTCAAATAACCAGTGATCATTCAAAAACGTCGCCAATAACCTTAGAATCGTTTAGAATGTTTCAGCAAATATGCAAAAACGAACGCAAAAGCGTACTTTCCACCATATTGGGTTGAGTGTACAAAATCACGTTTCACGTATGAAGGTAATGAGATGCCTGTGGCATCATGTATATTTCAAACTCAGCTGTAATACATATATCCTTGAATTCCTCCTACATTTTAGAATCAAATCATAAATGGTCTTTGTCACCAATACAAAGTGTCTATATGAAATCAAGCAAAATAAATTAGGTATGAAAACGATCACTGTGCTTGGAAAACTGCACTTGTTTGAAATGTAAACAAAGCAAAATTCAGATTTTCCACAGTGTAGCATTTTCTCCTATTTTGAGCTGTCCATTAGTCTATTCATTGCATGCATTGGCTCAACATTTTCAAAATATGCATGGGAAAAGAATTGAAGCAAGAATTAAGGAATTAAAATTTAGATACATTGCAATGATTTGATAAATTCAACACAAATTGTCAAAGTTCCTGTCCTCGGTGTTGTCGAGACTGACACAAAATCATGCACTACGACAATGATATTTATCGGAATTTCTGACTATTTCTCTTGGTTACAATGAAAAATACAACAACAAATAACAGTAAGACAAGTTCTATGGATAAACAACTTCTTTATTACAATTGCTTGCTTGATAACACTTGCTTGATAAAGGTGTTAGGATCTACACCGAAACGTCGCGCTAATTGTAATAAAGAAGTTGTTCATCCATACACTTGCTTGATAAAGGTGTTAGGATCTACACCGAAACGTCGCGCTAATTGTAATAAAGAAGTTGTTCATCCATACACTTGCTTGATAAAGGTGTTAGGATCTACACCGAAACGTCGCACTAATTGTAATACAGAAGTTGATCATCCATAGAACTTGTCTTACTTCATCACACCGTACGTACGTCCCACCTGTTTGTTGCCGCGATATCTCAAGAACTAATCTCTAGATTGTCTTCATATTTGGAACTATGGTGTATATACAGACTCCGCAGACACCAGTCGGTTTTGGTGACCTTGACCTCATTTTCAAGGTCACAGCAGGCAAATCTGCTTTTGGAGTTGGAAAACGGTGTTGCCGCGATATCTCAAGAACTTAACACTGGATTGTCTTCATATTTGGAACTATGGTGTACATACAGACACCGCAGACACCAGTCGGTTCTGGTGACCTTGACCCCATTTTCAAGGTTACAGCAGTTGAGTCAAGATGAAGAGAAATAATCACATAATTATGAAAAAATATATGTCCAATATTGAATATAATTTTGTTTGTTTGGAAATATTCTTTTCCTTATTTTATTACGTATAATTGATGCCAAACAGGTGTGTGTCTTGTCCAGTTAAGATGCACGGTAAACTATCCAAATGTTTATCTATTCAAGACATTATTTACATGGTAAAAGCAGTCATTTGGTGTTTTGTCAAAAAACCCATCAAATTCCGTTTTATGCATCAAGATATTCCATACCATGAATGAAAATGAGGGGCGATATAAATTAATCAAAATACCAGTATCCTCTTTCTCCAACCTTGTCAATGCCATAAAACCTGTCGTGACATCAAGTCGAAAGGTGTCATTTTGTTAGTAATTCATAACATTTGATGATAAGGCTAGTGCTCCATTAATAATGATGTAACATTTGTCAAATTACACTAACATTATCAGGAAAATTTATAGGTTAGATAGGGCCATCCATTTCTCTATTACTTCCTCTTTTATGAAGTATGATTTCATCATTTCTTATGGGTATGTTTATACCTAAATGTATCCAGTTTCAATATATTTGTGTAGGAATTATAAGTTTGGTACCTCGTGAACAAATCACCACGAAAATATATTGTCCTTATCCACAGCTAATTCTCACAAAGTGACCTGAGTTACAATTTAGTAGTGCTCAGTATGGTTGAATTATGCCCCCTTTTCTTTACACGTGTGTAACCTCTCTCTTGTTTTTTGACGTCATAGAGGGAAATCAGTTTTCGTCATTTACGGCAGGTTATTCTTTGTATAATGATGTATAACGTTATACATGAGCTTCTAAATCCATTTGATATATATTTATGTTGATCAGATTTACAGCAGTATCTTGTTCGCTCACTGTTTCTGTAAAGCGTTTGGGTGTGGCCTAACTTGCAATTTGTTTAGTTGAACAAAGTCAACAAACACTGGGAATAATGACAAATATTGGATGACAGGCAAAATCTGAACTGATATACATCCTAGGTAAAACATTCAATAGCCAAATATTGCAGTTTACGAAAAATAATCAAAAGTTTAGCTATCATTTCTGAAACCGGAAGCACATATCGCATGTGACACATGGAAGCTAAATATGCAAAAGTTGGTAAGTTATCATAATTTCTTTTTCTGAAATAGATTCATATTCAAAGAAAATACGAAACCGTAATGCATTCCACGCTCAATGATTTTAAAATCATTTTCTGAAAACAGCGGCAGCGGAGAGCAATATAACATATTGATATGCCATAATGATAACAACAACATAATATATTTATAGGGCTGTCATTGCAAGAAGGACAATTTAGAATATTAAGGTTTGTTTTTAAAATGTTTACTCCTCTTCCCCAATCTTCAGAACGGATGAAAGTAGGTACACGTCGACTGGATGAATGTTGGGTACAAATGTGATTTTGTACCCAAAACAAGATTGTACCCAAAGTACTTGGTGATTTTGTACCCTAGAAAACTAAACAATATCTGTATGATTATATTTCTTTTTTCATGTTTATTGCAAACAATTAGCAGAACATTATGATAAAACATTTAATCAAGTTCTATTGACCTAAATGTATGTGATCCTTGAGTGAAGTCAGTCCACATTGGCAATTTGGCACAACTCAAACTGATTGATTGTGATCAGATAGGAAAGTAAATGAATAAATTCTTGTCACTGAGAAGAGGCCATTAAATTGGTAAACCTTAGGTTAATTGTTGTGTTTTGACAGGAAAGTGGTAATAAATTAACTTTTTCATACAAAAAGTAATGTGTATCTTTGAAATTACAAAAAGTTGTAATACTAAATTATTCTAGGTACAAAAGAACATATTGTTTTTGTTTATGTAACCAAACTCAGGATGACAGCTCATTTTTTGTCCTTAAAGTCGAAGAGTATGGACACCTCAGAAATGAGGACTTTTAAAGTTATAATTCTTTCTAACTTGTCAGATGATTTGACGTTGGTCTATCAAAAAAAATCCTTATGAAATTAAAATTATTTTTTTTATGACACTGAAAATTTCAAGCACTTAACCTAAGATAATTCAAGGAATGACAAATGAGTGTTTTTTTTATTGCCAATGCAATTTTTTTGTGCAATTCTTGTTTCATGATGGCAAGGGCACTTTTATAAACACCAACTGAGGAATGTGTGACACACCAGCTGATGAAGTTGGATACTGTGATTGTATACAAGGGAAAAACAGGTTTGCAGCAGTACATGTATGTGAAAATAAACCACATGAGATGACATAAAGTCAGTAGGTGTGGCTGACAGTATAAAATACATCTGCTTAATCATGTATACAGGGACATCAATTTCTTGTCACTCCACCCAGAAGGCTGAGACACATAGAATGTGTTAAGGACCTGTACTGACTTGACATTCAGAAACCCATCAAATTATCAAGGATGTCAGATCCAAAGCTGCTGATGATCTGCATTTATTTTGAATTTTTGTACATTACAGTGACTGATAGACAAAAACCTTTTGACCACATTTCACAATGGTTCATGTTCCTTTTGGGACATGCATGAGAGTGTCACTGTCACACACCTGAAAAGTCCTGCAACAAACCATTATTCCATAGGTGAGAACCAAGAAAAAAATGCATAAAGTAGGATATTTCCATATATTTTTCTCCAACAGAATAGAACTCAAAGAATTGTCAATGTACATCTATGTGCTCTATTCCTTTTTCAAAAGATAACATTCTCTTATGAATATATGGTTAAGTGCAATCCTTGATTAAACAAACAAAAAGCTCATGTACTGTTACAAGAAATTACTTTATTGTATTCATATTACAATTATATTTTAGAATTGTTGTTTGGAAACAAACCACTTCATACACAAGATAAATGTCCATATGAATTGTGTATGCATATGTTCATCAGGGTCTTTTCTATTTATTTAGTTGTCATGGAATAATATAATTAAATTATGACATCAAATAGTTACCTATTCATATAGTCGATGTTCAGGTGAAAGATAATAATTTTTGAATGAAATATGTTGAAACTAAAGATAATAATTGAAGTTTGCTCAGTTACACTGTGCTGATGCATTGACCTATATATAGTGTCCATACACATAATCATTGTGGACAAAAATAACTACACTAAATATAAAAATATAACTTACTATTTTTAAGCTGTGAACAGCTGTAAATTATTAAACATAAACGAATCTATCATCAATATGCAATCATGGCAGTCTTTATATTTCTTGAATAAATTTTAAATGCTCTGTGAAATTATTCTAAAATCATGCTCGAATCGATAAATGTATTATCATGATTATAAAGGAAAAATTCTTCAACTATCCCACATTTAATTAGAAACTAACACTGAAAATATGTTTATAGTATTTCATTAATATATACATCATGCTCTTGTGTATATCCTATCATATTCGGCATCTTATGAATGCTATTTTGAAACACGTTTTGTCACGCCTATTTTCGTGCACATGTTGTGGAGGGTGATCATTGCCGATCAACGATAACTGTAGACGTATTGCGTAGGACACAATTATTATGGTGAAAACAAATCATCAGTGTGTACATTGCAGATACATGAATCATATCCCTTTATATTCCATTTAACATTGAATGGTAATCCTTATATATCAACAAACGTTCAAATAAAAGATACCGAGAAACTTGCATGTGGCGTGTTGATGGGTCACGGGATCATGCAAGGTCAAACGGATGAAATAATCAGCAATTATATCATCAAAGTCACATTGTTATATCATATAAGTGATGATTACTGATACAGTATAGTGATTTGTGTTTATTGTGTATGTAATATTTCAAAATTTACTGTAATTGTTTTGCTATGAAAGCTTATCAGCAGACTACCTATGTCTGTCACATCCCATCCAGTGACCTTTACACTTACTGAAATATTGCTACCAGGATTCAAAGATTCATGAAACATTCTTCGATTGAGAAGATCGTCAACTTTTGCCAAGGCATATATATGTGAAGGCAATGTAAACTTTGTTGATATTAAAATAGCAATTAGGTTGAACAAAGAATGCCATGTTTGATTTTCATACGTCTGCTAACATCATGACACGGGATTTGTATTTTCGTATATTGTCAATATTCAACATTTGAAATTAGGATTGATGAATATTTGTAAGTCATTAATTGTTTTCTGCAAATTTTACAACATGACACAGTAGATTTACCTGAATGTTAGTATTTCTGCAACTGACATGATGACCTTGAAATGATTAATAATTTACCGACGCGTTGTAATTTGCCGATAAAAAAAATAAATTTATACTCAGTTAAAATTAAGATATCAAGATATGATTATTGGAATGAATTTGCAGAAATTTGATGATTTAAACAGATTTCTTACATGAAACCCAAACCACTTTCAATAACGTAATTCAGGTAAGTTCATGAAAATTTACAAATTTTGTGTTAGGTTTGGTCTTAACCTTGCTACAATTGAAAACATCAGGATATTTTTATATAGAAATGTGTAGTTTTCTATCAGGATTAAATGTTCAAATTATTTCTTTAATTGACTCTTGTATAATGAGGCACCAACTGTTTGAAATTGTCTACCCTGTTTACAGCGCCTTATGCTAAAATATTTCAGCAGGTGACTATGCTTGTCGTAAGAGGTGACTAACAGCATGAACAGAATCATGTGGTGAGACAGGCTGACTTGGTTGGTGCATGTCATCGTATCCCAGTTGCGTGGATCGATGCTCTTGATATCAATCACAGTTTTGTCTGGTTCAGATTCAATTATTTACAGACAGCTATCATATTGCTGAACTAAGCTGAATGCGGCATTAAACAAACAAATCTGGCATTCAAACCTATGATCAACAATTCACAGCACAGGGACACAACTCTGTGTAGCACATTGTGGCATCTTAGACATCTGGTGAAATGTTGTACACTCACACACTTGCACACTCAGCATAACAAGAGAACTGTATCAAGTAAATAATCAGAAATGTGAATAGACAGACTGAGAAAATTACATTGCAGCAGATGCTGACAGACATGTTTGTGACACATCACATGTAACATATGTCTCGCAGTTAGTTCACTGGTTCAGTGTATGTATACCTAGTGATCTGCTTGATTCCTGTACCAGGGGTTCTGGAGCAGATCTGTTGATGCTAATGCCACAGCCTCTAGATTATCCAGGTGTGGTTTCATGGTAAAACCCAACGGTAAGCCATGTTACATATCATGCCAAATCTGGTATTTTATTGTGACAGGGTGAGTGAGTATGGTTTTACGCCACTACGCAATAATCCAGCAATATCACTTCAGGGGATAGCAGAAATGGGCTTCACACATTGTACCCATGTGGGGAAATTAACGGTCTTCAGCGTGACGAGCGAACGCTTTAACCACAAGACTGCCCCTCGCCCCATGACAGGGTGAGCTATTGCAGTATTTCACATTGACCAAAATATATCAGTGGCCCAAAGGACAACCACATAGAAAACTCTACAGGTCCTGTTGGATCTCTACTGGACACAATGGTCCTGACCAAAAACAGTTTTAAAGGGTGTTACTTCGTTGTGCAATTAGGATGACAAACCAGCCAAGAAGGTAACCCCTGTACCATGCAGGGTTGTTAAGGGTGCTGGTGATGCTTAGAGTTTAGAGTCCATTTATCGCTGATTTCAAAAGTTGTTTAATCTTATATTAATTTGTTCGTTCCCAAAATAACACCAGATCACTGGACCAGTATTTGTATAATTTTACTTGTCCTTAAGAAAATATGTTAGAGTCGGAGCAATGGACCAGTGATAGTGTCAAACCAGCATTGGGAAGAGAATATATGGATGTCAACTTCTTTATTATGAGGAACATGTTTCGGAGTATATACTTACTCCTTCATCACCTGAGCATATACACCGAAATGTGTTCCTCATAATAAAGAAGTTGACATCCATATATTCTCTTCCTCATGTGTATCACTTCTAAATTCCTTTCAAAGACCCAAACCAGCATTGGTCACAGACTTTGCAGTTTGCTTTGAAGGCTTATTTCCCTTACTTGTGTCAGGATGTGTTGATCATGGGTTCAAAAGATTTGCCCATATCATTATCCAGATTTGCCAATACTGAGCACTTGCTTGTGGTTTTCACCCAAACAGATGTCTACGACATGAATCACTTTTGCCTTTCCTCCCACATGATATAACTGAAATAGTGTTGAAAGTAGCGTTAACACTAATGTCATTACAATCACATCGTAGTGCTCGTTTTTGCTACACAAAAGTCTGAAGACATGCCATTACACATAATGTCAGAATGACCTTTCATCTGACCAATCAGAGTGATGCCTAAGAGAATGCGAAAATAAAAGTGTGAATATGTTTTGTTATCATGGAACCTCGAAAAGGTAGACTTGGTGCACTATGGATGACAGTTACCGGCTGCTTACTGATTGTAACTTCTAGACATTATTAATCTCTTGCATCAGTGGGGTAAACATTTGAAACAGAAGAGACATCAAAAACTTTTCCTTTGTTCAGTTTTCAAATTTTGTGAAGACAATTTTCAAAGTGTAGTCTGGATTGGAAGTCGCCTTTTGAATTTATTGCTGTAAATCTTGAGAAAGCTGTTTCTGGTTGGCTAATGTTGATGTCAAAGTCAAAGTTTGGGAAAGGTCATTCTGACATGACCTGTTGCGGGATGTCCTCTGATGTTTGGTGTAGCAGTAGCGAGCACAAAGATCTGATTTAAAATGAGATTACGTTAATCATCACTCACTCAACTCTTTCACGGAGCTTGTACCATTTGATGTGTGTGTTAGTGATCTCATCGACCAGTTTGTTACTCACAGGGCTACCTGGACCCATGGTTAGTCATATGATATATTTTTTAATGACAAAAATTATCTAGAACTATATGGTTACACTACAATTCATTAATGTTTGCATTTCTTTGTTACTATGCGCACATTCCTTCTGACTTTCATATGTTTGAATGAAGATAAAGCTTCAGTCAACGTCAGTCTATGAGTGATGAGATCGTGTATATGTGTATCTAAATGAATATATATATATATATATGAAAATACAAATCATGATTCATGTATCTGTGAAGTACATGCTGATGATTTTGTTTTCACTATAATAATTGTGTCCTACACAATAGATATCGTTGATCGGCAATGATCACCCTCCACAGTCATCTCCCACTTGTCAGACTCCCCACTTGTCAGACTCCCCATTTGTCAGACTCCCCATTTGTCAGACAGCTTTAAACAACAACCTTTATGGTTGAGGGCACATCAGGTGTGTGATATATTCCCTTAAATCCGAATAGAATGGTCTGACAACTGGTACAAAAGAAAACAAAATGTATACAAATCAGTGTTTATTCTTGATTTATTATTGCATTATACTTTGGAATATATTGCTCAGTTTACTTTATATACATGAAGTATCATACATAACATATACATTATATATAATGATCGTCAATCTGTAGGAGGCGATGTCGATAGAGGGCACTGCTCATGCTGGGGAATGATGGTAGATACGGAATCTGATCTTCGTCTTCGGTGGCTAAGTCCTCATAGAGTGACTGCATATGGGTTGTTTCTTCTTTGGCCCTTTTTCTCAGGTTGCTGACAAACTTGAGCTTCTCAGGCTGTTCTAGGGGATGACTGGTCTGAAGTTGTCCTGACGTCATCACCAACAATGCTGCATTGGCCAGTACAAGTCTTCCGCACACCTCGCCAATGTGTACAGGTCTACCTCACAGCATTCTTGTTGTGCAAGTACCCTTCTTAAAGTACCTGTTGTGTTCCTCTGGTGGATCTGACGTACTCGACTTTGCATATTGCAGCTCCAGCCTTTGTTTGGTATCCATTCTTCTGATCACGTGTCTTGTATAATATAGCTACTACTGCATTCGATGTAATAAGCGCCCCGTGCCCATGGCGACATTTGCTGATATATTCACTGGTGAACAATCCCAATTAGCACCCCTTCCGATTGATCAATGTACACAAGATTTATTTATTTGTATAATATACACTCGTGTGTTATATGCACCCTTAATTATGGGCAATTAAATTCTGGGAAAATATATCTGTCGCACATAAACATTTCAGGCTGTCACCATAAAGCACGAAATCTATCTTTCAACGATGTGTTTTTTCCCCAAAATAATTTTCTAATAAGAGCCCCCTATTTCTAATTTGGAGAGCGCCCTGGGCGCTTATTATGTCAAATATGGTAATTTCAGTAAAAACAGCTCAGATGAATTTAGCTATGAGACTAAACAAATCTACTCAGTGAACATATCTGTGACAACAAACTGTGAAACATTATAATATGGAGACATACACTTTAAAGGGATTTCAGTTTACTTTTAATTGGCCTACTCACTTGCGAAAACAAACTGCTTATGTTGACAAAGTCGATTAAACTCACTTATGAAAACATGTAGTAAGCACTATCTCACAAACTTAAGTGAAAACAAATATATTTACATGTTAACCAAGCCGTTTAAAACTCCCAAGAGATTGCTGGTGTCTGCGTCATACCATTATGAGTAAAGGGCTGTGTAACCGGCTGTCTGACAAATGGGAGGACCCCTCCACAACATGTGCGCAAGAGTGGGTGTGAAAAAATATTTTTCAAAATAACATTCATCCATTGCTAAAAATGAAAGATATACACAACTGGGTGATGAACATAGCAATAAAATACAACATGAATATTTACAGTGTTCGTTTCACATTAAGTTTGTGATAGTTAATGGATTGTTGCTTTTATGATATATTTATAGATTCTAGCATGATTTTTAGATTAAATTCACATAGCATTTTATTCAGTCTCATTAAAATCAGATCTTAGTTCTCGCTATCACTAAACAAAGATCTGAAGACATATCCCATTACAGGTCATGTCAGACCGACCTTTCATCCGACCAATTAAACCATCGCTTACCAGATCATGAAAGTGACTTTCAGAATATGTTTTCTAATCATGCAACCTTGAAAGCGTTAACACGGTGTATTCCGAGCGACAGTTACGGTTCGTACAACTGATTCTTTCAAAACTATCGTCTATTTTTCGCTTCCTTAGGATAAACATTTGAACGGAGGAGGCATTGCACAGTACGGGGGAAGCACTGCCATACAATCACAACTATTTAGTAGACATTCCTAAATGCTTGTTTTGTTCAGTTTTCAAAATTTTAATCAAGAACCCGTGTCAACATATTTTTCAAGCGTAGTCTGAAATGGAAGTCGCCATGTTGAAACAAGTGCCGTAAAGCTCGAGAAAGCTGCTTTGTAATTGGTTGATGTCGACTTCTTCTTAGGAATTTCAATAGTCGGTCAAAGTTCGTGAAAGGTCGTTCTGACATGACCCATAATGGGATGTCCTCATATCTTTGTGTAGCAGCAGCGAGAATCTAGATCTGATTTAAATGAGATTACATTTTATGATTTACTCCATAAATAACAATATCGTCATGATTGTGTATTGGTTTTAGATTTGTTAATGTTTAATTATTTACAGCTGTTGACACCTTTTCACATGTTACGTGACTGCCTTTGTGGTGTAGTGGTAGAGCGTCTGCCTGGAGAACGGAAGGTACGGGGTTCGATCCCCAGCTGCATCATACCAAAAGACGTTAAAAGATTGTATTTGTTTTTCATGAAGTTTTTCTAAATGATAGGGGAAAAAAGAAGTTCTGTCATTGCCAAGTGGTGTTTAATTAAGAATTCAGTTGGTTAGAGCTTGGTCAAAGACAAAGGAGTCATGTTTTAAATTAGGGTCATGAGAAGGACTTCTTGACTATCATGCTTGATTATGAACACTGAATGACTGTTGTGGCAGTTTAACCATTGTAGTGTTTCTACTTGCTGTTGGTGATACCTGTGTTGCAGAATATTGTAGTAGATGTATGTGGGTGTGTTGCAGAGTCTGGTAAATTGTTTTAAGTGTTTTGCTTTTTGGTTTTTAACTACATGACAAAATGAATGCTCTTAACTTCAGTTTTTTTGTTTTTTTGGTTGTTTTTTTTGTCATTCATCATTAATTGATCATTGATTACTTTTCCAAACTAATTATTAATCTTGCAATTAATATGTAGTCTTGCAATAGTTGTAACACAATTAGTATTGGTTCAGAATTGTCAGTTCCCCTTTGGAATGTAGATTTCTTGACTTTGTTACATTTGATCTCTTGACATAACTTTTGCTCGTAATTTATAAAATCCAGGTTTTATTCCCAACATGGGTAAAATATCTGATGCCAATTTTGGATGTCTCTTCTGTCATGATTTTGCTAGAAACTGCACAAAGCTTCATTAAAACTTAAATCATTTACATTTACAGAACTGGACTCCTAAAGTGAAAAACGATGCACTGCTCTTTCTCTCTTATGATGCCTGTCAGTTAAGATACATGATGCTACTTGACTACAGAAAGGCAGAATATAAAAAAAAGTAGATAATTCATCTTTGTCACCTATGAATATGTTGATAGAGATTTATGCTGAATCTTAATTGGTTTTCATCAATCTCATCACTGTCAAAGATTTCCAATTGAGGAATTTCTCCACCCCCGGTCTGTTTTATCCAAGGATGAAATGCTTACTTCAATGAAGTATTCAGCAGCAATTTGCCATGCATTCATCACACTGGGCAAGGTTAGGTCTTCAGCATTGGAACTGACAAGGCTTCCATCAAGTAATGTTGAGCAGGCATTGCATGGCAAACCTCGTGGGAACAATTTTCAAGTCATTGCGTTGACTTTGTTTACGAACGTGCCGTGAGAGAAATGATTCAAATTTCCCTTTCTCGCCATGTAGCAAGTGATATATGAAGTTTGGAAGTGCATTAACTTTGAAAGTAAATGTTTGTTGAGAGTGCAGAAATCCGAGGTGAATCAGCTTTGAAGATGGAAAACAGGACCATTGCTTTCTCTCCGGACACTATCACAGATCATTTTCTAGGGTTTGTGTGGATGTTTGTTTTTGTAATCCGGTCTTGTCTTTCAATTGGTGTGTGTGTTTTACGCAGATTGTCATTGTAATTGTTAAGCAAATGGGAGGGCCTGCTGCAATCTGATTGGTTGAGAAGCTTGGCTAAACATGTTAAAAGGGATCAGAAGGCGGGAAAACCTATGAACTTTTCACTGCAGTTGAATGGTTTCTTTGATGAAATTTGACTACCTTTCTGTAACTGTTCAGCATGTTCAGGTTATTAAAACAACACCTTCCTCTAAAGAAGGCTCATACTGATATTTTTGTTTGTTTGTTGTTTAACGCCACACTCAGCAATATTTCAGCTATATGACGGTGGTCTGTACATAATCGAGTCTGGACCAAACAATCTAGTGATTGACTTCATGACCATCGATCCACGCAATTGGAATACGATGACATGCATCAACCAAGTCAGCGAGCCTGACCTCCCTTTCCCGATAGTCGCCTCTTATGACAAGTATAGTCGCATTTTATGGCAAGCATGGATTGCTGAGGACCTATTCTACCCCGGATCTTCACATGTCTACTGATATTCTAAGGATGTCAACAAGATCTTGCTGCAAATCAATAATGTATGTCCACGACTGGCACAGAGCATACCTCTTCCATCGATGACTCCTAACAAATATTGTGTTTTCGTGTTCATAATATGCACTTGAATATAACACGCATCCCCAGTTCTTGGATACAGGTCTTGATGGTAAAAGTGCCATCCTGTATATTGTGCAGGCAAAACCTACTTTGTTTCATTTTCGGAGAATTCTTGGCTGGTGCTAATAGGACATTACAAACTTTGTAAAGAAGCCAGTGTTAATGTGAGTGTGTTGATAAACAATTGCTGGATATAATTGTTCACAACATTAATTGTATTTCCCAGACTGATATTAGAGATATTGTTATTTTGTGAGATTGTTTCTTTAAATAACCCAACAATAGCAATCACCTGCGTAGAAATAGATTTATGGTGAAATTGAGAATAATAAAAGACAACACCAGACATGTACTGCAGGGCTCATTTTGCTATTGAAAACATGCACCAGTGCAATCTATTATTGTATTGAAAAATGCAACCTTATGTTAATGTCTGCATGCATCAAGTGCATGTCAAAATCTTTCAAATTTGTGTCCAACCTTTTACTTAGAGTGAGTGCGTGAGTGAGTTGGGTTTAACGCCGCTTTTAACAGTATTCCAGTCATATCGCGGCGTGTCAGCTTAATGTGGGAGGAAAGCCCGAAGTGATGCAGGTCTCAGACATTTACCACTTCGGTGAAACCCACGAGCACAGGTACGGTGCTGACAAACCTAGAAACATAATCGGGGCGAACCAGGATTCGAACCCACAATCATAGCCTTTACTTAGAAGCAGGGGTCCGGAAACCGTCATATGCGCCGGACATGTCCGATTGGGAATCTCAAATGTCCGGTTTAAAATATTGCTTACCGGACATTTAAATTTTTTCTGTCCGGACATTTTAAAAAGTATTGTCCGGACATTCTTAAATTTTGACCGGACATGATCAACAGTTAGGACTGAGCAATTTCTGTCTGCAGTTGTAACACAATGAAGATTATCTACACTGACAAGCTTTGTTTGTTTTGATTGCTGTAAATACATCGTACCTAGAACATGTAGAATGATAGTCCAATCGGTCAATCACTGTAATAGGCAATAAACTGAGTTGACACTGATTAATCGAGGATTTATTACTGAGAACATCTTGTTAATTTGAGTAAAATGTGTTTACAACTGTACATAAATACCTTGCATCATCGATGTACCTCATTATCCTCACAATGCTACGATACGTAACCTCAGACAAGAAGCAAAAGCGTGACGACAGCCAGTCGACCGATGCAGATCAGTCGAGCGGATCTGCCAAACCCTCAAAGTCTGAATGATCATTTTGTAAGTCGTGGCTAACGACTTTTACTTGGTTGACATACAATGAGGATTTGCAGATTTTATTGTTTTCAGTAGCTACTCGTATATTGAATCTTGATTGACCGCCATTTTGCTTTCTGTGACGATCGATATCAAATTTTTTATGGTCAATAATTACGTACAGATGAAAAAGTATTCAAATAACTATTGCTATCAACGATAGTTTAGGCTTTTGGATTATATTATCTGTCTTGTTTTTAAATAATCTTTAGTTTTAAAAAAAACCTTTTCCCGTGAGGTCACGTGATAACCAAATATGGGATAATAATCTCGATCCAAATGTTAAGACGCGTATACTTGAGCAGACTCATGAATATTAATTAGACTGTTCACAACGTTGACAGATCGTTATTATAACAGAAACAAACGTATGTTTTCCATGTATATCTAAAATGATATTATTTGTTATTAATTGTCCGGTAAATTGTAAACAATTTAAATTGAAACAATTCATAATTTATCATATTATGAATACGTAACAACTTGTAATTTGTGTGTAAAAAGTCGTACTAAAACACGCTGTTTGAAGGGGGCGTGGCATAAATGAAAATGTCCGATTGGGATTTTAAATTTTCCGGACCCCTGCTTAGAAGGGTCTTTGAACACATTCTGTACCACTGAGTTTATTAGAGCAGCTCGCTTATTATGTTAAATACGGTAAATATGTTTTTGCATTCATGGATGTCTAAACGTAAAAACCTGTGTGCACACTGTGCATAAATCCACTATGATAATATTTCAAGACTACAGCAGGTAACATCATGCGCAGCTCAGAATCTGCTTTACCAAATGTGCTCATATTTAACATGGATACTTGTTACCATAACATTACTGTGTCAAGTTTCTTTGTTCCTTTGAAAAAAATCATGTTGATACCATAGTGCCTTCAACATCAAACACACTGTACAACACAGCCAATTGATGTGAAAAGCCTTTAAATCCTCATAGCAGACAGACTGTCAGTATGTGATGGCTGACAATAGCAATGCATGTTACATGTCCAGCTCGTCGATGTACAGCAGTGTGCGGATGAGACACCAATGCTGTCATGAAATGTTCAAATGTTAAGTTAGACCAATGTATAAATGTCTTGTTTTATGTGTTTTAAAGATTTATTGATGTATTTTTAAATTGCAGTTTGATAAATATATATGTGCTCTTTTCAAGCATCTTGTTTGTATTGTTGGTGAAATCTAATTTTCAAGCATCTTGTTTGTATTGTTGGTGAAACTTGATTTTTAAGATTCTTTTGAAAATATTCTCATCAAAACAACCATGACCTACTTTTCCTCTCTCCTTGTGATGTATGTTTTGTTAAAATAGTTTTTGTGATAGATTCGATTGCAAAAATGTAACAAGAGTTCAGTTGGGCAAACTGAATCTCGTTCTATTTTCCTTGTTTGGTTATATTTGTTTCCTGACTGTTACGTGAGTATGTTTTTACGCTACTTTTAGCAATATTCCAGCAATATCTTGGCGGGGGACACCAGAAATGGGCTTCACACATTGTACCCATGTTGGGAATTGAACCCGTGTCTTCGGCGTGACAAGCGAATGCTTTAACCACTAGGCTACCCAACCGCCACTTTGACTGTTGTGAAACCATCAGGACATTTAGGGCAGAATAGAATGCCAACACCCCATATTTTATAGGCAACTAATGAGGCTTATGTGTAACCTGGCTGTATGATCAAGGCACACCGATGTGGGTCATTGGTCATACTGTCAACCACTGGTCTGCTGGCCAAGGTCAGTTATTTACATCCAGCAGTGGTAAAAATAGTGGTGACTTTGGCATAAACAACATCCTCTGTTGGATCAGTGATCTAACCTATCAGTGAACACGCCAGGTGAACTAGTTTCTGACACTACTGCTTGTTATATGATGCAACCGTTGATAAACTTTGGAGGAAATGGTTGTGTATTTGTAGGATATTATTACTGTTACCATGGTAGAATAGGTCTTCAGCAACCCATGCTTGCCATAAAAGGCAACTATGCTTGTCAATACAGGCAACTAACAGTATCTGGTAGTCAGGCTCGCTGACTTGGTTATGCATGTCATCGTATCCCAATTGAGAAGATTGATGCTCATAGTGTCAATCACTGGATTGTCTGGTCCAGACTCAATTATTTACATTCGTAGAGCTGGAATATCGCTGAGTGCAACAACAACAACAACAACAACAACAACTAGAAACTGCATTTCTGTTTGGTTTCAATTTCTTTGGTTTTATACTGACATGTCAAAAGATTTCTTAAAAAAACTGTTTATGCAATTCTATTTTTATTTTCATCCTCTATCCTTGTCTATGTTGAGAGTGTGGGAGGTATGGATATCGTAGGCCAAATATTACAAATGTATTAATCTCTCAACAGGCTTTATATTGATGGGATTTAATTTCATGGAGGCCCAACACTAAGTCTACAATTAATATCATTAATTATGATGTAAGAAATGATCTACCAGTGTATTGCAGCGTTGCATAATATGTTGGATGAATTGAGTTTCCTGACATTTATGTATATTTTTGAAACCCATTTCATATAATTTACTGCCAAAGGATGTTATGTAATATGGCCAACTCGTTTCCATGTTGAAATAGCTGCCCTGCAGACATTAAGAGTTCATTAAGTGTGTGGCTCCTATTGTCGAGTCTTTACTTGCTCAACATGAACAAGTTAAAGAGTCAACAACAGTGCAGTAGAATGTTGAACAATTTCAGAACAAGCGGATCAGTTAAAAGAGAATTAAGTTAGCAGTTTAGTGTTGATTCGGCAAAAAGAGGATAATTCAAGAATCAATAATTAATTCCTTCATTCAAGAAATGAATAAAAACTGCATCGTCAAATTTAATGGTGTTTGGGCTGAAATTTTGTGCCTCAATAAGTATGGTTCAAATAATTCAAACAACGCTAATTTCTGGCTGGTTGCTGCCACCAGTTTCATTTACCTGCTCCTTAAACAGAATAAAAAGTGTTTGGTTTTACCAAACAGCTGAATGGTTGGTTGGTTGGTTGGTTGTTGAACGCCGCACTCAGCAATATTCCAGCTATATGACGGCGGTCTGTAAATAATCGAGTCTGGACCAGACAATCCAGTGATTGATATTATGATCATCGATTTAGGCAATTGGGATCAATGACATGTAATAACCAAGTCAGCAAGCCTGACCACCCGATCCCGTTAGTTGCCTTTTACGACATGCATGAATGGATTCGCATAGAGTCAAATGAAAATTATACTTCGAATTCTGAGTCATGTCATCAGGATTAAGGATGTTGATGGTGACAAGGTGTATGATAGTATCATGGTGCTTACTTAACTGTATATATTCTTTCAAATACACTATGATATTAGTTTTTAATGTTCTTGAAAGTTTTATCATATTATAAAAACTAACCATTCAGAATGGTGTTGCACATGAAAATTGTGTAATGGGTCTAGCATCCTGGGGGATTTCGGTTAGAATTGCAGAATTGACCCTCTATGATGGTCTTAAGAGGCTACTTAATGGTGCAGATGGTCAGTCTCAGTGACTTGGTTAGTTGCATGTCGTTGTGTTGAACCCCTATGTCATGTCTAATAGTGTCAATGACAGGGTAGTACAGACTTGATTATCTACAGACTGACACAATATAGCTGGGATATTGTTAGGTGGGTTAAACAACAAACAAGCAGTAACTGTATACATAAACTAGAAGACCTACACAAGAAGACCTTGTGGAGAGGTGAGGTGAAATGGTGTTTCACGTCGCGTCCAAGGTTATTGCACTTACAGGGGCAGTCGGGTAGCCTAGTGGTTAAAGCGTTCGCTCATCACGTCGAAGACCCGGGATCGATTCCCGACATGGGTACAATGTGTGAAGCCCATTTCTGGTGTCCCCCACCGTGATATTGCTGGAATATTGCTAAAAGCGGCATAAAACCATAATCACTCACTCACTATTGCACTTATATAGCATTGTGCATGTGCATGTGCATGTGTGTGGCTCCTTGAACTAGTCCCGACTAATGCCGATTTTATAGTGCTAGCCCACTGAGACACATGCCGCAGTTTAAAATGAATACCCCACTCAGACACAGTATACTGACTCCTGTACCTTCTGCTGTCTGGGCAGACACTCTACTTCTAGACTACAGAGCAGGTATCTGCTGTGCATTGTACTATGTAACAATATGCTTCTGAAACAAAACATGTCTATATTCAAAATTGAGAAATCTTTTCTTACATCTACATCCCATGTTGACAGAGCATAATAATAAATTGAATACAAGATAGAATATTCATTTCTACTCTATAGTTGGGATGCAATGTCAAGTAATGAATTCAGAGGCAAGCGAGTGTTAGTCACATTCCCCTAGGGCTGCAGTTGGACCAAGGGAATACGTCTCCTGAGCCAGACATGATTGCTGGAATTCCAATGTGCATTTGTACAAGTGTTGACCTGTGACATTGACCTCTGAGGTCAGTGAAAAGTGACAAATTGTTTGTTGTGGAGATTGAAGGGATAATTGTGTCTGTCCCAGAAGTTTGGTTGGTTTGCTGTCAAAATTGTATTGACTGGTGAGTTAGGAAGGGAATATGGAAACTATATTCTATAATGTCTGGTGAGTTGGAAAGGGAATATGAAAACTGTATTGTCTGGTGAGTTGGAAAGGGAATATGGAAACTGTATTGACTGGTGAGTTGGAAAGGGAATATGGAAACTTCATTGTCTGGTGAGTTGGAAAAGGAATATGAAAACTGTATTGTCTGGTGAGTTGGAAAGGGAATATGAAAACTGTATTGTCTGGTGAGTTGGAAAGGGAATATGGAAACTGTATTGTCTGGTGAGTTGGAAAGGGAATATGAAAACTGTATTGTCTGGTGAGTTGGAAAGGGAATATGGAAACTGTATTGACTGGTGAGTTGGAAAGGGAATATGGAAACTTCATTGTCTGGTGAGTTGGAAAGGGAATATGAAAACTGTATTGTCTGGTGAGTTGGAAAGGGAATATGAAAACTGTATTGTCTGGTGAGTTGAAAAGGGAATGTGGAAACTGTATTGTCTGGTAAGTTGGAAAGGGAATATGGAAACTGTATTGACTTGAGGGTTGAGTTGGGAATATAAAAAACTATTGACTATTTGTTTGAGAAGGGAATATGAAAACTGTATTGACGGGTGAGTTTGGAAGGAAATATGAAAATTGTATTGATTGGTGAGTTAGGAAGGGAATACAAAAACTGGATTGACTGTGTGAGAAGGGAATATGAAAACTATATTGACTGGGTGAGTTATGGGAATGTTAAAACTATTTACTGGTGAGTTAAGAATAGAATATACAAATTGTATTCACTGGTGATTTAGTTAGGTAGGGAATATCAAAACTGTTGTGACTGACAGGATGGGAATATATATCATCTGTAGCGACTTGGGGGATTATTGAAACTGTAGTGATAGACAATAATGGAATACAAAACTAGCCAAAGACATTGAGTCAATACAGAAACTGTAGGAATAGAAAGTGAGGCAATACAGAAACTGTAGCAATAGACAATGATGCAAAATTAGTAGCTGACAGGAAGGGAATTAAACAACTGTAGTGACTGACTACTCCTTAAAAAGGGAGTGCAAAGTACTGTTTTCATTTTAGTATGGTGCTTTGTAGTAAATAAATGAGAACACTTACGAATGTTTATAAGTTGATTGCCATGGTAGAAAAATAAGTGCAGAGAGTATTAAAATAATTCTATACTGCCTCAATAGGAGCTTGGTGGACTTCAGTTGTGTACTCAAACTGCATCAGACCCGCGAAGATCCGGGTATATTAGGTATTCAGCAACCCAAGCTGGCCGTAAAAGGCGACTATGCTTGTCGTAAGAGGCAACTAACGGGATCGGGCGGTCAGGTTCACTGACTTGGTTGATGCATGTCATCGATCCCAATTGCATGGATTGATGCTCATGATATCAATCACTGGATTGTCTGGTCCAGACTTGATTTTTTGACAGACCACGGTCATATAGCTGGAATATTGCTGAGTCCAGCGTTAAACAACAAACCAACCAACAACCAACCAAACTGCATCATGTTTCTTAGAGTAATCTCACCAGTATGCCATATGTGATGTAGCTTTCGTATTGGGAAGATGGTGTTGTGCCCCTATATAATGTGTGCGTATTGTAACTCCTGTCTTTAACTTACAATGGTTGGGATTGTAGGTGGCTCAGTGGATTGAGATGATGCAACTTGCTGTAGTGAGTTGAGCCTTTAAGTTAGTGCCATGATTCATTGGTTGTGGGTTTGAATTTGGTTTGACTCATCCATGCTCAGTTGTTTACAGGTTGCCATAATATTGCTGGAATATACTGTGACATAAAACAAAAATCATCCACTGTCTTACTTCACAATATTCATCTTTTGTACATGTCAAGTAAACCCATGAAGGTCCACTTTAGCATAGATCTTCGGAAACCCATGCTTGATGTAAGAAGCGACTAACAGGATCGGGTAGTCAGGCTCGGTGACTTGGTTGATCCATGTCATCGTGTCCCAATTGCTCATTGATGCTCATGATGTCAATCACTGGATTGTCTGGTCTAGATTTGATTATTAAAGAATGTGGCGGTCAACAACAAACAAACAAATAAACATGTCAAGGATACAAGAATACCAATGTTTATTCCTGGCAAATTACTGTTTACATAATCATATGACAAAATTCAGCTCAGTACCCAGAGGTAATTGTTTGAATTATCTGCAATATTTGACTTGCCTTGTCTGACAATTGTGGCGAGCCAAATTGACCCTTTCAGGATAATATGACAGCCAAATACAGTATACATCAGTTATGGCTGAGGTATCCAATATGGTTGAGGGGCGGTCGGGTAGCCTAGTGGTTAAAGCGTTCGCTCGTCACGCCGAAGACCCGGGTTCGATTCCCGACATGGGTAAAATGTGTGAAGCCCATTTCTGGTGACCCCCGCCGTGATATTGCTGGAATATTGCTAAAAACGGCGTAAAACCATACTCACTCCCTCACTCACTCACTCACTCACTCATTATGGTTGCCGTTGTCCATCTTATACTTTTTAAACAGATGTATAGTTTGGAGTGCCCATTATGCTACATGTTCCCTCTTCAGCTCTAAACTATGTCTTCCACAAAGTAAAATACCTTTGAAGGTCCATGTTAGAATAGGTCTTCAGAAACCCATGATGCCGTAAAAGGCGACTATGTTTGTAGTAAGAGGCAACGAACGGTATCGTGTGGTCAGGCTTGGTGAATTAGTTGATGCATGTCATCATATATCCCTGTTGCGTAGATTGATGCTCATGATGTCAATCACTGGATTGTCTGGTGAAGGCACAATTATGTACAGACCGCTGTCACATAGCTGAAATATTGCTGAGCGCAGAGTTAAACAACAAACAAACACAAAGTAAAATCTAAGCAATCTCTCAAATTAATTTTTGATCATGGACCAAGAGATGACCTCACCTAATTTAGATTTATTTATTTAATTCATCTGATGTTGATTCACATAAATAAATGTACCTGTGTCTTTAGATAAATTCCTGTTACTGTGTCTATTTGATGAGAATAAAAGTTCAAACATGTGAGCTACAGACCCATTGCTCTGTTCTAACAGTTGAAAATGTCTGTCTCAAAGCTTTGTTTGTTTATCATATCTATGTTGTTTAACTAGTGAAGATTTTTTTATCTTCTAATTTTATTATAAAACCTTATGTGGATTATTGTTTTATAATCTATAATGTTTCATGATTTATAATATCCCTTTAGCAAGATACTTGATCAGGTTTTTCAATTTTTTAAACCTTGTTTAAACAGTCACAGAAACGCTTTGCTTCGAAGACGTGAATTTGTTAATCTGGTATGTTGACATCTCCCTCCTCTGTGGTGACTTGTGGTGATAACGATCCTGCATTTCATGGACAAGGACATTTTGATGGACATTCTTGTGTACCTGCTTTATTGTCTCTGTGACTAGGCATTAAGTCAGTATTTGTTTTGTCCTCAAAACATGAGAGCATGAAAGATTAATACTTGAATATTTTGATTAAAAACTGGAAATAGCCAGAATTAAGCCTGGTTACATTGGAGTGTTTGCTCAGAATTTTTGTTTCGTTTTCATAGGGAAATGAGACAGCCCTAGAGAATTCTAAATAAAGCTTTAAAAAATTCTCTTTGTTAATCTGTATTTTCAAAAATCAAAACTTTGATGTGATCCATGGAAAAATTGGTTATTTAATGAATTTATTGATTGGTGTTCAAGGGAAAAAATCATGAACTTTGACAAATATTATCGGCAAACATATTTAGCTTGCCAGCCCATGTTCCTAAGTCAAGAAAGGTGTTTTTGTTCGAGCTCATGCATGCTGTAATCGAAGAGTCCGAGAGTGGGGATTGATGATTGACGATTGCCAATATCATCACCGGACAGTCTGACCCCAATCCACATGGGCTGCGCTATGCGTCAATTTCCAGCACTTAATCAATTGCTGATCCTCTTTGATCAATGACAGTAATATCTATGTAAATGACAAATTTCCCTTAGGGTAAAATAAGCGGAACTGCAGCTAATTGTAATATATTTCACCTATCTCTAATGTGATTGCAGTAGCAAAGGTTTCATTAACTGTATGTTTTTAGCTAAGATTTGTATTTGGAGGGTTTATTTTTGTGTGTGGTCTGTGTGACTTGAATTTGGTTTGAATGGGTAGTTTTCGCAGATGCTTCGTTTCAAAGCATTGGTGAATGGCCTGTCAGCTTGATGATCAATTTATCCTGAGTTTTTGTTCTTGCAAGGCTTCTGGGAATGCTTGCTTGGCCCACCTGTCATTCTAAAATCCACATTTTCATCTTAAGCTGTTTGGGGAAATTAGATGGTCGATACTGTGCTTAGTTAGATTTCACTTATATTAGGCAGTTCGAAAGTGCAGCTTGCTTAATATTGACAAGAAATTAGTTTTGAGGCTGCAGCTGAATATTCATGAAGGAAAAATTGATCTGTCAATACAAAAAAATCTGCAATTATGCAAAACTGTCCGTTTTGGATGTGTTAATTGTAGAAAAGCAACAAAATATAAGTTGTTTTTTGTGTGAGGAAGTTTGACTGTTTTTAATAAAGGGCTAAAGAAACTAAATATTGAACATTTGAAAGTGGAAGGGGATGGAATAATTGATGGTGAATTGAGTATTCTGACGACATGGATCAATGATCATTCCATCAACCACTGGTGTGCCTGATCCAGGAGGGCTCAGTTAGTTGAGATAATTGTGATGTTGAAACCCATTCACTCACTCACTCACAACTTGTTCAGGGACAGCCTGGTGGTTGAAGTGTTCACTTGTCACACCTAAGACTCACTCACTCACATATTTCAACATAGAAGACAACTACTGATTTTTTTGTACATTATTCTGACCATGTGTTTTTTAGGAGATTAACATGTTTACAGATTTGCTGTGTTTATTCTTCAGTGTCCAGAAATATTGTTAGGTACCGATTGCTTTAGCCATGTCATCAATTACTCAATAACATCTGCAAAGTGTGTGTATAGGCGTTTTGAATCCAAAAAAGTATCATTAATTTTCCATAGAACTTTCTGGTTATATACTGTGACAGCTGATGACATCATTCTGGAATGTAGTGACGTCTTTTAACAATGGATGAAAATGAATTTTGAATGTTTCCATGGAAAGTGCTAAGCACAAAAGCAAGACAGCATAAAAAATCAAATAAGGCAAAGTCTTTCTTTAACATTTTAATCTTACCAAATTCAGTATTCATGTTTTCCAAATATAGGTACTTGAAAAAAAGAATATATTTTATCATTCATAATGTTCATATAAAATGAAAAGGATAGTATATATCCTGGCTGTTAGGCCCATTGAATTTTTTTTGCTCTCAAATTTCACACACTCATATTAGTTTTACAATCACCAATAAAATGACGAGATGAAACGTTAAGTTAGCTAAAATGTATGAAGAGTGCAGAACTTTTGTCAGTTGTGATTTATGATGTGTTTCCTGTATGTATCAGCAGGTTTTTGGCTGGTGTTCTTCTGATCTTCTTTAAGTAATATTTTGTATCTAGCAGAAGTTAAAGGACAAATAATAGATTAAGATTGGTTTTCCATGACTTCAGAATTAAAGGAACCATCTGCTGTGCATGTGAGTGTCTAGATGCAGAGCTCCAGATAACTTTTTGCGCAATTGAGTTTTTACTCTAAGGTTTCTATTTTAATTGGGTTATTACATTTTTCATTGGGTAACAGATTTTTTCACTCACCCATTCATCACTCTATTGGGTTTTTCCCAAAATGAGTAAGCATTTTGAGATTTAAAAAAACCCTGAAATAATGTTTTAGATGTATATAACGGTTCTGGATATATTTTGACTCGGAAAGAAAATTAGCTCGTTATTGTGTTTCGGAAATTAGCTCTGTTGTACGCATGCTGAAAAGGCTTCATTGGGTATTTATGCATGCTCTTTTCAAACAATTGTGTTTTTTATTTAATGCATGCGTTTCAGTACGCAAGTTAATTGAAAGTAATTGAATTTTGAATAGTTTTTTTGGGGTATTTTACACAAATACGCTTATCTGTAGCTCTGACATTGGTACATATTGTCCACACAATGCACAGTCTGAGAAGGTATATTTCTGTATTTCATTCAAAAGATATTCACATTTGATTTTCTTATTTCGTGATTATTATGTTTCCTCCAAGAAGTGGGCCCTGGATGATCAAGGCTAGCATCAGAGATGCCACACATTTTGAATGATAGAGAGTAAGACGAACATTCACATTCTGTGCCTCATCAGCTGCAGCTTACTGGGACACAGGTGGGCTAAATGATGGAATCCAGGAATATCATAAAAATGGAAGCATACAGTGATCAAAGGCTGTCATTAGCAATTACGTCAGAAGATTTAGACCCTGCTTGAAGGGGAAGTTGAAAAAACTTGCTATGATCATTAGTTTATTCTGAAAAGTACGTAGCCTTGTCGGGATAAGACGAGAATAATTGATACTAAAGTGAATAAAGTTCTACAGTAATATTGGAAGCAGAATAATGGTGAATAAATTGTTGAGTGCAGGATGGAAGTGCTCATGCCCTCCAGGGAATAAGACTTCTTCTAAATTACAGTAAGGATTGTAGTTGTGAGGCCTATCATAGTAGTGCAATACATCAATTGATTTTACTTGTAAAACATTGCTGTGGGCATTTGAAGAAGTGAGATTTAATGAAATTACAAGCTTGTGCTTTGCTTATTTATACATATATCATTGGCATACTTCTATAGATGTTGGCAGTGCATGAACGTTTTTGCAAGTTTGATGCTTTTGATATTTTTCTAGTCATTGAAATTGAAAAGGCTTTGCATCAGTGATTGAAATGCATTACAGATGCAACGTTCGGCAATACAAGAGACTGACCAGAGTTGCCCAATTACACAAACAGGGCTCCCTGGGTCATGGAACTTCAATGTCAGGGACCTGGCATGGAAAGGTGCTTTTATCAACAATTTGGTTGCATTCAAAGTCTTGAATTGTTTTAACTAAATGTTCTTAATCTGTATGATTACAGGTTTGATATTCAAATATGGCTGTGATTTTATTCTTATTTTTTATGCGCTTTTACATAATTAATTATTTCATTTTTCAAAAGTATTTCATTTAATACCTGTGTCTGAAATTCAAGGAACTATTTTTTTTTGTACCTCTTATCGGGTCTGGAAAAAATATAGAAAATCAGGAGAAATGGTATGTCAGTTATGACAGATGTGCAAGCGCTCTAGTGAAGTGATCAAGGCGCTAGGACTATTCCATGTCAAGGCACAGGAGGTACAGTAGCTGCAACACTATTTATTTCCATTGAAACAATTGTCATAGTTCGCCTCAGGGTGTTTTCTCAAAATACCTAAGCTTTGAGTGATCGTAACGCTGTAGTCAGCAATATTGCACCTATTCCACAGCTACCTGTCACTATTAAATCTGGCCAGACAAACCTTGACAACCAGGTCACACATTGCTGCCACCCAATCCCCAGTTTAATCAGCTGACCAAACATGGAATAAAGGCGGCTTATTCAGAATGCTGGCAATATTGATGTTACAATAACCAAATCCCAAAATATGACTAGTGTCCACGTTAACAACCTTGATCGACAAATACAATCGATATACGATGCCAGACATTGCTGTCTGTTAATTCAGGATCAAGTTTTGAGATTGATCTGGTGTGAGGGATGTTTGAAATTCCAATGACAAAGAACAGCATCATTACTTCACAGTTGGTTTTGTCGGCCACAGTAGACTTGCAGCTCACACGGATTGGAGGACTCAGACAAAACATGTGTCATGCACAGGAACAAACAGTTTTCTCTCTGACATTACGTTCTACAAGGTCTAGTAAACACAAAAAACAAGGGTCATTTTGGGTGGACATGGATTTGCTTTTTGTTGTACAGGCTCCCATATATATAGGTTCCAAATGAGCAATTACCTATGCCAATAGTGCAAGATTATGGTAATGCTGAGCTGAACACTTGGTGTCTACTGTGTACGTGACTTGACTTACTGCTCATTTGTAATAGCCTTCTATATATAAATATTCTAAAAATGGGTAGAATCATTTGTGAATTTTCTGTCAAATTTGGTTGGTAATTCAATTGTTTGGCTGAATGTTTAAGAGAGCGAAATGAATGTTGAGTTTGGTATAAGAAAACGAATCATGTTACTGTTTGTCTCTTACTGGACAGTTTTCCAATAGCGCCAGACCCTAATTTGAGAAGGAAGGAAAATTCTTGCGAGGTTATAAATATTTATAGTTTTCATGACAGGTGTCTTGGCTTGACAGGAAAGTGAAAGTTGAAAGTCAGTTATTTGCAATACTACGGAGCATGGGTGTCCCAGTTGGGTACCACGTTTCTGTGCCGAGTTGTGTCCCTTAGGTGTGCTAGAGACCAATGAGCGTGGGTTCAATCCCAGATTCCCCATGATAATGTTGCCACATTTGTCATCACCATGCTCATGCTCTTGGGATTTATCTGTATTATTATTGTATTTTCTGTTTCAGTTTTGGCAACATCTAACCCCTCCTTGTAACTGAACTGCAGGAATGTTAATTATTGCATACAATGTCACAGAAATACAGAGTTACATTGTCTAACTACTCCAGTTATTGACCCATGAAGATTCGAGGTAGAATAGGTCTTTAGCAACCCATAATAGGTCTTCAGCAACCCATAATCGGTCTTCAGCAACCCATAATAGGTCTTCACAACCCATGTTTGCCGTATTAGGTGACTATGGTTGTCGTAAGAGGCGAATAACCAGATCGGGTGGTCAGGCTTGCTGACTTGGTTGATGTATATCATTGTATCCCGATTGTGTGGATCGATGCTCATGATGTCAATCACTATATTTCTGGTCCAGACTTGATTATGTACGGACCGCCGTCATATAGCTGGAATATTGCTGAGTGTGGCATTAAGCAATAAACAAACAATCATCTAGTTATAGATATACTTACAAAGAGATTCATGATCCTGTTGACTGTTTACATTCTGATGAAATATATGTCCGGGAATTGTAATTAGTGTAAATAATATACCTAAAAGGATTTTTTTCCTTCTAAGTTAGCTTATTTTTTTATCCAATTTTTGACATAATTAATGTCTTCACATAGCCTTCTGTGAAACAGCATATATATATATTTCAAATAAGGTTCAATGGAGTGTCACAGAGTGACTTAACTGCACTCTGGACAACTCAATGTTAAAGAATTGTAGCTTCTGAACAACAACAACCCTTTTTGTACAGTATCGTTTAGGAAACCTGAACTATTTTAACATGATGTAATCCATGCGTAACGGTGGTCAGTTGAACCTTTGTCTAACACAGCATTTCACATTATGACATTTATAGCCTTAATCCATTTTCCTCGGGCCGTGTCTGTAATCACATCCATAAGCCCCATGTCAAGGGCAACGCTATTGTCTCTTTGACTGTCTATTGTTGTCCAATAGTGTATATATATGTTTACATCTTTACTGTTAGTTAGTCTGGTATTCCGACAGCACCTGTATGTACAGCCGCGAGTAGGATACGCCTGCTTGCTGGACTTCACTTGTACTTGTTGAGTTGGAATCTCCGCTCGACATATTTCTAATTGTATTTTGTTTTATTGCCGACTAAAAAAGTTTGGACTCAACGTATTCTTCGCCTTCAATCTGAGCTAATTTCCCCGTCAACACATGCGCGTTGACAGGAGGATTGTCTTCCCTTGCCAGGGTTTACACCATTCCTTCACTCTGAACAGATAACTTATAGTTCCTCACAGCTTGTTGGTTATTCTAAGTGTGTTGCGCTGAGAGTTCTGTGAACCCCAACTGATTTGCCCAGGGCATTTCTCCCTCAGTAAACAGATCAAGTCTATAGCCTGCAGCAGCACCATTTACATTGTTAATCTTCATCATCAGCATTTAAAGATGGGTTCTGCCTGTAGTCTGGGCCTAGCTGCTCTCAGATGATTTGGAGGGATCTGTTATTAATCAAAGTGGCACCAGTCATTTATTGTAGGGGGTAAGGTCAAGGGAAGGTCACGGACAGATATAACAGTTTTCGGAGAAGATAGTGATGAAAATATTCAGTAATGGGAATGGTGATTAAAACATGCCAATTACTTTACAGATCTATGTTGAAATTTTCATATCAAACAACTGACAGTATGTCTTAAACATTATACGCAGGGTAAGATTTCATTCAATCAGTTGCACAACCAAAATACTGACTGCAACAGTTTATCACAAATTGAAACACTGTATTTTTAGTTATTTTGAATATTAAATATATTCAAAGAGAACATAAACTTGCGATGTGGTATTTTTGGGTAATTCTGTATATGTCTTTTCAAATGATATCCAGTAAACAACCTCAAAAAAGAATTCTGTTTTCCACTTTTGTCAAACATAACTGCTGTGATGAGAAATGTTACCTGCACTGGGTGCTTCCTGGCAATAAATGTTACTGCACTAGCAATGTTTTATCTGCACTGGTGCTGCTTAGATGTAGCAAAATCAACCCTGATAAGCATATATTTTTGTAATATGGCCTCTTTTGTACGAAGCATTATGAAAAGATTCCACCCTCACTGATTGGTCCTTGTCAGTTATCATCAGATTATTCTAAATCGAGTTTGCAACAAATGTAATTATTTGGATTAACAAACCACTGTTGAAAAGTTATCTGCAGGCATCTCCTGATTCTCAGTCTTGATAAGTAAATAAAAACACCTCCAGTCTGTGTTGGTGTAGCAGTGTTTGACTGCTATTCAGAACTGAATATACCTGAACTTTGATAAAATCATTGTTTGTTCAGCAGTTACTTTTATCATCTGTCTAGACAATCACCCAAATGGGACATCATATAATGTTTTATTACACATTTCTGAGACTAAATGCAAAAGTTAGTGTGTTACCAGAAGCTGATCTGTGGAATCTCTTTGAGATTAACAGAAGTTTGTTTTTAGAGTAAGTATCATGTGGACATGGGCATGCATAGCATGTGTTATTTGGAACCAGTGTTTAAGCCTGTGGTTGGTTGGTTTGTTGTTTAACGCCGCACTCAGCAATATTCCAGCTTTATGACGGCGGTCTGTAAATAATTGAGTCTGGACCAGACAATCCAGTGATTAATATCATGAGCATCGATCCACGCAATTGGGATCGATGACATGCATCAACCAAGTCAGTGAGCCTGACCACCCGATCCTGTTAGTCACCTTTTACGACAAGCATAGTCACCTTTTACGGCAAGCATGGGTTGCTGAAGACCTATTCTACCCCAGAATCTTCATTGGTCTTAAGCCTGTGAGCTTAGGGCTGAGTGAGCGAATGTTGTTTAACTTCACAGTCAGCATTATTCCATTTATTTCATGGCAGCCCGTAAATAACACTGACAAAGCAATGGTTGGTGTTATGATTATTGGTTCAAGCTGTTGGGGTGTCATGACATTCATTCAAATAAATATAAAACATCAACGTCCATTATCTGATAAAACAGATTCCAGAGGTTGTAAAAGCAAAATAGCAATGAAAATTTTATCAATGGCCAACTGAAAATCAGTGATGTCACCAGGTGTTCATGAAAAGGGTAAGAATGTCGTGAGCCTGCACTCCGATCCAGTTTAGTCACCTCTAACAACAATGTAACAGTTCTTGGTACCTATTCTACACTTGGTTCCCATGTGGCTGTGAGTTTAAGGTATCAAACATGTTTTAAGCTATAATATTATTTTATGGATACAGGTTTCTTGCCTTGTTAATTGATCAAAATAACTGGTATGACTAACTGGTAACTCTCCAAAAGTGAAGCATGTTTATATGACACTACCAGGCAGACAACATCTGTATACTCAAAGTGTGAACAGTCAATTGTAACAAGTGACATCACAAGCAATGTTATGTCTTTTTTTTCAGTATTGCCTCAACAGTCGTCTTGAATGTATGTTTACAATACAGCATCTGGTTAGCACTAATTAGAAGCTAAATTCCATAACAACTATCAGCACAGTACCCTTGCTTTTGGGTTTAACCAAGTGGTAAACATCTGAGACCTGCAATATTGCTGGCTTTCCTCCCACATCAAGCTGGCATGAAGTCGTGTAATTAAGATTGTTTAAAGTGGTATTAAACAAATCTCGATCACTCATGTGCCAAGAAAGTGTAAGGTTAGTTGGTTGGTTTGTTGTTTAATGCCGCACTCAGCAATATTCCAGCTATATGACGGTGGTCTGTAAATAATCTGGACCAGACAATCCAGTGATTGATATCATGAGCATTGATCCAGGCAATTGAGATCGATGACATGCATCAACCAAGTCAGCCAGCCTGACCACCAGTTCCCATTAGTCGCCTCTTAAGACAAGCATAGAAAGAGTAAGGATAATGGGGTTATTCTGACCTAGATATGGGTTGCTGGAGTTACCTACATCAAACACATATAATTGCTTCAAGAAGTCATAGTTATGACCCTAACATTCAAGGTATCTTGTCTGCCCATCATACAAGCATTTGTTCCTGTTAATGACCTTGTCAGCATATCTTGGAATGTCATGCAAGAACCTGTCAGAGCTCTCAGTCGCTGGAACATCTGATGGTACGAGACAAGAATATCACAGTGACTCTACTATTTAGGTTATGCTGGAGAATAATGCACATACTTAAGAACATCCGACCTTTACAGATATTGCAAAATGAGTCCATTTGGTGTTACTGTTTATGGTGATTACTTTCTGATGTTTTGTATGATGAGGTGTTGTATGCCTGGCAGATCAATATATGCTGCATTCCTCTCGGAATAATGAAATGGAGAATACATTCCTGGCATTGAATTAAGGTTATTTTTTTAGTTAATATACATTTGTTCTGATTTAACAATACATCTCGCCTTTGTGACAAGTTTGGAAAATTCTAACTGCAGCATGATGGGAAACAAATGAACTTTCACAATCCTTCACTTTGAGTTTTATTTGTGTAAGGTAAGTTTGCAGAATGGCAGCATTGCTTGTAATGTATGGGGTTGTTTGATTGAAGAGAATAAGAAGATGCGTCCTTGAAAATAGGGCAGTTTTGTTTAGGGTAGGGTTCGACTTAACATGTGTATATTTTTTTTGGAGGGTCATCGAAAATGTGATGTTATTTGGCTGTAAAATTAGACTTGTATGTGTAAGGTTTTTATGATATGTACATTTGAGGGGAGATTCTGAAAATGTCATCTTCCCGAGGCAAGTGAGTTAACTGACTATAAAAGTCCAGTTTCCACCCTTGCCAAACTAGGCTGGTATTATGGAGTTACATGTTGGCTGGACTAACGAGTCTATGCATAGTCCAATCAAAATCGCGCATCGAAATCGAAATCTGGTTTGTTAACTGTCGTGCACATTTCGGTCGATTGCAGGATTTGCAAAACATGTGCACCGCCAACTCGTTGTCAGCAGATATTTTCCAAATCTTTTCATGTTTTTAATCAAGGTGCTCACGTGATTTGATGTATTTCGCGATGTAAGACCCGTTTTATCACAATATAGATCTTGATTATCGATCAGATCATCCTAACTGGGCGCCAACATTTTGGGTGAAACAAACGCAATTGATACGAGAGGTGGAATCTCATTGGTCCATAGAAGAGGCTTAGCGGGGACATAACTGGTAATAGCCACTGGTGGCGCTATGATCGAGCCCACTAATTCTAGCTTAGTTTGGCAAGGGTGGAAACTGGACTTTTAAAGTCAGTTTACTCTCTTGCTTTGGGAAGATGGAAAATGTTTGAAAGATAGGGTTCAGATACCAGATTGGCTGAGATTAGGATCCTTGGTTTGTAGGCAACATACCCATACATTTATTTTCACCAAAGTCATAAAAACATTTATAACCTGTGTCACTTTGGGTTTTCCATCCACTATAGCTAACATGCCATAATATAATGGAAATGTTCAAAGCAGCATTAAAGTCAGCTCACTCACAATGTGAACTCAAGGTTGAAGGAATACTGTGATATATAGATGTTTTGTGTACATTCTTAAGTATGTATTCATTTGAAAAGCAATTTGTTTGGAGACTGTTACGGTTCAAACTCATTTCCTCTTTACCATTCATACATATGTGATGCTGTTAGACTAGATAAACAAGTGAAATCTAAGTGGATTCATTATCTCATTGTCTTTGACTGATAGAATTGGTGGTTAGGGAGATATTTAGAAGAAAGTCTTCGTCGTCTGTGTAGATTCTGGCAGGTCCTGAGACTCCGATACTTGAAGGAAACGGTGACTGGAATAGGTGACTAATGTCAGTGATATATAAATGTTGCTGTAGAATGGATAGTACTAAGATGGGTGTAGACAACCTGCGAACTCACACCTGATTGTCTGTCATCTAATGTTCAGTCTTCTGTCTTGTGTCCTGTGCTACTCTCGTTCACGTATACAATGATATATGACACCCTATCTTTGACTTTGGTCTAAAGACTTGCCTTCATCGCTTCATTTTGGCGATAGATTGACTTAAAACAAGTGGCAAAGCGACTCTTGATGCACGACTGTTCGAGGTGCACAGTGAAGAGACTTCCTTAAGGTGTTGCTATTTGCCAGGTTCTGCTGGTCAAGAATCAGCCGAGCTCTGGGACACCTGATCGGTCAGCACGATGTTGGTGGGTTTCCACAAATGGGTCACATCTACATCTGCTGGCGGTCTCAGACACAGTGACTTGGTTGATTATTGTCTTCGTATCCAAATCGGGCAGCTTGATGCTCATGGTGTCAATTACTGCATTGTCTGGTCCAGATTTGATTATTGACATTATTGGCGTTAAACAACAAACAAACAAAACAATAAAACAAACTCATCCTTGGAAATAACTGTAAATAAACAAGTCAATGTTTAACATCTGCTATCTGCATCATGTTCTTTTTTCAAACTCTAGGCGGTGAGGTTAAAGTGTTTGCTCGTCACGCCACAGACCCGTGTTCGATTTTCGACATGGGTACAATATTAATGTGTGAAGCCCATTTCTGGTGTCCCCGGCCGTGATATTGCTGGAATATTGCAAAAAGCAGTGTAAAATCATACTCACTCACTTTTCAAACTCTAAAATGTTGTGAAATAACTGAAATACATTTGAAGCAGCGCAAACCTGAACTCCCTCACTCACTCCTGACTGAGATCAGGCTCCATGTCTTTTTTCAGTGGCTTGTGAAGGGGCAGAATTTCTGCACAATCTCATGAAAGTATTCTCTGTAGTTACCAATGAAAGGAACCCTATGGACAGGACCACACCATGGTATTTTTACATTTTGATATGACCTGAGCTTTGTCATGACCCAAAAATGGTCACATTCGGATCATATTCAGTCATTTAGGCCACAGTCATATGAGGTTCAGATTACATTAATGCCACAGTCATGTTCAGATCACATTAAGGTCACAATATATCATGTTCAGATCACATTAAGGTCACAATATATCATGTTCAGATCACATTAAGCTCACAATATATCATGTTCAGGTCTCATTCAGGTCTCAACCATATGTTCAGATCACATTAAGGTCACAATATATCATGTTCAGATCACATTTAGGTCACACAATCACATGTTCAAGTCACATTCAGCACTCAATCATATCATGTTCAGATCACATTAAGGTCACAATATATCATGTTCAGATCACATTTAGGTCACACAATCACATGTTCAATTCACATTCAGCATTCAATCATATCATGTTCAGATCACATTTAGGTCACAATATATCATGTTCAGATCACAGTTAGGTCACACAATCACATGTTCAAGTCACATTCAGCATTCAATCATATCATGTTCAGATCACATTTAGGTCACAATATATCATGTTCAGATCACATTTAGGTCACACAATCACATGTTCAAGTCACATTCAGCACTCAATCATATCATGTTCAGATCACATTTAGGTCACAATATATCATGTTCAGATCACATTTAGGTCACACAATCACATGTTCAAGTCACATTCAGCACTCAATCATATCATGTTCAGATCACATCTAGGTCACAATATATCATGTTCAGATCACATTTAGGTCACACAATCACATGTTCAAGTCACATTCAGCACTCAATCATATCATGTTCAGATCACATTTAGGTCACAATATATCATGTTCAGATCACATTTAGGTCCTGTAAGGATCAATGCAGTAGGCCCCCATTGCTTTATGTTAATGGTGATGTTAGGTGACTGAAGCAGGAATGAGAATTGCACTGACTGTAGGGGGGTGGAGGACAGTGCTGTGAGCTCATCTGGATTGAGGCCTCTGACCACTCATTGCTGATTGTGCTGGGTGGCGGGCTGGCTTGGCAGTAAGGCATTCACCCATCAATGTACAATGGTTCAAGCCCCTCTTGGTGTCACCAGTTGTGATATTGCTGGAAGATATTAAGGGCTGGGTAAACCCTACTCATTCATACCATACAGATCAACAAGCAACACCACAGGTCAGAACCATCTCGCTTATCCGTCTCAGGACGACGGCTCTATTCACCACATTGGAGCACATCCTTTATGTGAAGAAGTATTGATGTTTATTTGAACATAATCTCCTTCACTGAATTTTTGTATGTATTTCACAGTTTCATTGGACAAAAACATTCCAAGCAAGCCTTCAGCATGCAAACCCCTTAAGTTTTGTAAGCTTCATCCTGGCGCCTAGAGAATCAAGCAGTGGTGTATATCCATTATTATGCCAAGAAGACGAGGTAACATAAAGCATTTGCTTCCAGCGGAAATATCCAGTGGGTTGCATTGAAATATTACTTATCGATTTGATGATTAAATAGACACCTCTCCAACTCAATAAATCACAAGGCTTCTATCTCCAGCCATTTTTTTTCTTGATTACATTCTTCGCTTTTTCTGACCCCCTTTCCATCACAATGATCAATTTGTCGAAATTTCTCCAGAAATAATTGCTTACTCACAGTTTTTCTAGCAGTGCTGACCAGGCATTGTGCTTCCATGCTGTTTTTCTCTTTTGCCCGGAGGCCATATTTTTGGTCGTTCTCACCCAATAGAGACTAAGATTTAGCAGTAATTGTTTTGTCAATAGCAAACAGAGATTGCAACTCTTGGATGATCATTAATGAAGATGGAGGACTGATTTTCCCTTTCCACGGTCATTGTAAAAGAATTTCACAATCTCTTGTCCATTAACAATTTTGGGGTTAAAAATTTAGATCTATGTGAAATGTGTTGTTGAATGAAAAGGTCATTCAAGATTTAGGAGTGCTTTCTGGCTGTTAAGCAGCACAGACTCTGACAACTGAGAGCGAGTTTTACTAGGTTTCTGAAAAGAATGATCAGATCCCCCTTTTCTGTATTTGTTACAGGAGACTCATGGTCAGGTCAATGGCACTGTAGCTCTAGCTCTCACTTTTTGTCAAGCCAAATATTTCTCAAACCAAAATGTTTGCCTTTGACAGAAAAATATTTGGTCTAGACTGAATAATTTCCTTTGCAACCTCAATGCAGAGTTTCTTCATAAAAAGCATTGTTTATAGATTTTGTTAGGCCGAGGAAAACCCTACAATAAAGAAGAAATGACAGTTGGATTTGTGCTGCTGAGTATAAGTAGTCTATATTTCCATCATTATTCCTGTGAGGATCCGGGCAAAAGGGTCCTTAGAGGTTTGGATGGTTACAAGCAATCTGACTGTATGTTGTTGTTACCAACAGCCTTCTTCGATGTTCATGAATTCAGTCACTGGTTTGCCTGCAATGATGTAGTTAGAGTTGCAAGCCATTGACACTAGTTTGTGCACCCCTCCTTCTCCAGACACATGTCAACTGTCATACGACCCCCCTTTTTCTGACACCTTATATGTCAACTAAAATAATTTGGGTTTTCTTTGGACCCCCCTTTTTCTGACACCTTATATGTCAACTAAAATAATTTGGGTATTCTGTGGACACACACACACACACACACCCACCCCCCCACCCCCTTTCTCTGACACCTTATATGTCAACCAAAATAATTTGGGTATTCTGTGGACCCCCCTTTTTCTGACACCTTATATGTCAACCAAAATAATTTGGGTATTCTGTGGACCCTCCTTTTTCTGACACCTTATATGTCAACCTTCATAAGTTGGGTATTCTGTGGACCTTCCTTTTTCTGACACCTTATATGTCAACTAAAATAATTTGGGTATTCTGTGGACCTTCCTTTTTCTGACACCTTATATGTCAACCAAAATAATTTGGGTATTATGTGGACCCCCCCTTTTCTGACACCTTATATGTCAACCAAAATAATTTGGGTATTCTGTGGACCCTCCTTTTTCTGACACCTTATATGTCAACCAAAATAATTTGGGTATTCTGTGGACCCTCCTTTTTCTGACACCTTATATGTCAACCAAAATAATTGGGGTATTCTGTGGAGCCTCCTTTTTCTGACACCTTATATGTCAACCAAAATAATTGGGGTATTCTGTGGATCCCCCTTTTTCTGACACCTTATATGTCAACCAAAATAATTTTGGTATTCTGTGGACCCCCCTTCTTCAGACACCTTACATGTCAACCTTCATAATTTGGGTATTCTGTTGACCCCCCTTTTCAAAGACCTTACATGTCAACCTTTGAGATTTGGGTATTCTGTTACCCCCATTTTCAAACAGCTTACATGTCAACCTTCACGATTTGGGTATTCTGTGCAGCCCCCCTTTTTTCAACATCCTTGATCTGCCTCTGTTTCATCATAATTTGTCGAATGGCATGTATTCTCGTCCTTGACTGTCTTCAAGCAGCCCCTGTGATATGGTATCATGTTGCTGACCATTCATTCACTTCCCCCTCTGTGTCTCCCCTAACAGCAAACACTGATAGTTGGGTCAGATCGGCCATTTACTCCCGCCGACTGATTGATTACAGCTATGTATCTGTCGTTATTCTTGGAGAGATGCTACTAATTGCTCTATCTGTAGTTCAGTAGTCCGCTTAGATTAGTAAATCATCCGAGTTGTTATTGCAGAGTTGTCTCATTTGTTTGTGTTATTTCCTGCAAGCCAGACTCCATTAACTTCTTGTGTGTATATGGGAAAAAAGTACTTATTTGTTTCAATGGTAGGAAGTACAGACTTTTACGAGCTGAGCAGTCTTCGATCTCTGGGCATGCAAGAACGATGAGATCGTATGATCCCTCCAACCCTGCTTTTGACAAATGTAACAGATTAATAATTACAAGTTTACAAGTTACAAAGTAATTTGACCTGCCTTGTAGCCCCACAGTGAATTCTCAGTATAGAAACTCAAAGTGCCAACAATGAGCGTGTAAATGTCACATCATCATGACGTCAAGATGTCCAACTGATGACCAGCGGACGTGTATGGGATTTTAGAAGACACTGACTGGCAAATCAGATAGCCATGTGTCTTCACAAGTGTAGATTGGTATTCAATTGAACATTATATATTACAGAGACAACAGTGCATCTCAGTATTTCCATCGACCAATCCAATTACTGTGTAGAAGCATTGAAACCTCCAATCCAGATGGGATCTTATCTGATGGGCCTGCATAATCAACTCTGGTTCTCTATTGAACACAAACTCAGGTTGACAATCTAGTTCCATGAGACAACAGGTGGTTACCCTAATTAAACAAGAGACATCACTGAGAGCTCTAATCAGGCAATCTTGCCCAGACTGGACACTGACGACCTGTGCGTCCTACCTTCTACTTTCTCCTCTCGTTGAGATGCTGTCAGTGATTACAACACAACCTGATGCTGGGACAAACAGGGCATGTCCAATTACTTGCTATACTTGTCATTGTTGAAAAATTGTTTCCAGACTCGCTTACATTTTCCAGCTTAGACCCTTTGGGGAAAGGGTTTATATTTGTCTACAGGCTGACCTCCTGCTTATAGGTACAGTTTATTGCTAGGTAGATATTGCTCCCCTGAATTGATATAACACTGTATAAGCACTCTCTTTCTCTGGATTCATCTTGACGTGATTTAAATTAACCCTAGGGCACATATGATTGTTATGGATCCCAATATATTTGCCCTCGTAAGTAATAAATGTACTTTTGCTCCATTAAACTAGACCAACAGAAGGGAAATGATGAAGATATGGCCATGTCTTATGAACAATTAGATTTATTTATACAAGGATTCGGGAATTGAAATGAGTACTGTGAAACTAAATGACAGGAAAAAGGGCAAATTGCTTATTACCTTGGTTGGTTGATTGGTTTGTTGTTTAACGCCGCACTCAGCAATATTCCAGCTTTATGATGGCGGTCTGTAAATAATCGAGTCTAGACCAGACAATCCAGTGATTAATATCATGAACATCGATCCATGCAATTTGGATCGATGACATGCATCAACCAAGTCAGTGAGCCTGACCTCCCGATCCCGTTAGTCGCCTTTTATGACAAGCATACCGTATTTTCTTGAGTATAGTGCGCACCCATGTATAATGCGCACCCCCCTCTAGCGGGTTCAATATTTTGGAAAAAAAGAAATTTGAATATTATGCGCAGAAAAAATTTACACCGTACCCTTTCAGCGAAGTCCGGCAAACGAACGGGTGCTGAGAAACTTCGTCAGTACAAATTCGAAATTTGAGATAAAAAATCACCAGACATGTTTATTTACCGTTTAAATAGTATTTATTGTTCTGCTAGGCATTGTTTTATATCTAGGGATTAAGATTGCCTTGTGTATTTTCTCGTAAACTAAGCCGGAAACAGCAATCAGCTGTACACACGTTTTCTTGGAATCGACCGGTGATTCGGTCAAGACACACCCAGTGATATAACTTTATAGGATTTTTAATGCAAGGATCGGCAACAATTGTATCTGAAACTATTTTATTTATCAGGAATAATATATTCCATTATTTTCTTAATTATATGCAGCCTTTACTAAACATATTTAAAATAATAATAACCCTAAGCGAAGCAGCTGATCGCTATTCCCGGGTATTATTTTTTACATGGAACATGTCTGACCAGTCACCGTCAAGGCTCACGCGCACGTGAGCACGTGAGCGCGAGAATTTCATGTTGACATAGAATCGTCAAACAAAAACAAATATGACTTTTAACGAGTCAAAGTATGTCATTTATGATATATGTATCCATTCTCTGTCAACTAAAGTTCGTTTCAAGGCGTCAATAGCGGTATTCTGACCGTGGTTGCTGTTAATAACGGTGAGTTGTGCGATCTTCCGATCGCTTCACACACGATTTCGCCGAAATTAATAAAAACAATATTATAAGAAATTTTGAATAAAATTAATGAAGTAAGTTACAAACATAAGTCCAGAAATACAAAGAACACTTTTTATAGACAGACAGTGTAATTACATCATTATTTTGCCTACTTCAGTATGGATTTGTTGACATGGTATTTCCGGTGTTTCGTGCTCACGGTACGTAATGTCTTTCCATGGGAGGAAAAAACATCCAAACTCATAATTCGTGTATAATGCGCACCCCCTTCTACACAGCTGTGTTTTTCCGAAAAAAAGTGCGCACTATACTCAAGAAAATACGGTAGTCACCTTTTACAGCAAGCATGGGTTGCTTAAGACCTATTCTACCCTGGAATCTTCACGGGTACATTCATATGTATTATATGTATGTGGAGTATGTCGATGGGTCAACGAGTCTTCTTGAGGTCACCCTTAAATTTCAAAGGGCACATCTAAACATCTTTGTGCGTGCCCTGTAGCACAATTAAAGAAAAGAGAATCTTATCCAAGTGTCTTTTGATGTCCGATATATCAACACGTGTAATTGTCATATACAATAAGTCTCCAACTTTTTCAGTTTGTAATAACAAGTGTCCTGAGTGTAAAAAGTACAGCTAATCTGCTTCAGTGGCTGAGAGATTTGTGATGCCACTTGATGGTAACCGATGATGGGCTGAAAAGCATAGATGAAATCCCTGAGTTCTGACCAAGCAGTATGCAGATTAAAATTAGTCAAAATTTTGATGATCAGACATATTTCTATCACAGTCATACCTTACACTTCTAAGGTTAATTTTGCCCCAGAAATGATATGTATGAAAACTGGAACTCTGCACCAGTGCCGGAGGCAGACAGAGGTGAACTTCTGTGAACACTGGGAGTAATCTTATCACAGTGATGGAGTGATTCTTACTGTGTCAAACAGAGCAGTTCCTACATCAGAAACATAAACCCTGTGGATTTGGCGGCTGGTGAGGACCTTAGTACCTTGCAAAAGCTGACAAATGGTGGTACTGGCAATGGCTTCTGCATATGGGTATAACTTGGATGGGTGATCAAACGGTATGTGGTCTTGGTTTAAAAGGTATCAAACATGGTGTAGTTATTGACATAAAATAACCCAAACCTTTGTCTTTTATGAGTAGGATGGAAGGAAAACTAACCTTAAAATGTAGGTGAACAATTGGTTATCTTGCTTATCTTGTGACTTTCGAAGTGTGATTTGTACTGATTTCAAGTTAGTCTATAACTGTTTCTTAAGAGACGCTTGATCAATCGGCTCATTCGACTGTATTGTAACAGTGTATTGTGGTCTGAAATCTAAACGGTAGTTACACTTACGTATCCAACCAACACACATGCTTGAAGTCTAATGAGAAATTAATGACTGAACGGGGAGCTTTCATTATGTAGCACCTGAGAAGAGGTTTATTACAAGACATGTGTTATTCCGCATGTTTGATTCACATCAATTATTCAGCAGTGCAATTTTCTGTAACACTGATTTATTTCGTTAAGTCTTGTTCCCAAGTCTGGAGCCATATCAGATGTTTGGAGCAAACACGGAGTGGAGTCACATTAATTTCCGTCCAAGTGTGCTATAAAGGAAGATACGATCTTTCATGCGGTTTGATCATGCTTGAGCACAAAAATAGTCTCGATTCAGCCGTAGGTTTTATGAATTTCGTATTCTGAGTTAAGTCTGATCGCTGAGGTGATTTTGATTGCTTGGGATATGTGTCATGTGAGCTTTGGCTTGAAGCCTTTGTCGTGATCGTGGACACTCTGGCCGGATGTATTGACGCTCTGGTGCAGACTAACGACCAGGACAAATATCGCCGTGGCTGCTGCCAGAGTAGTTTCGTCTGATGATACTAGGATCGGCAACTCTCGTGAGTATCTCGGTATACATTGTTGTTGCTTGGGTACCTCTGTGGTATTGATTTTCTCAACTAGTAGTTTTTATAACGAAACGCTCATCCGACTTTCTGCCAACTTGTATCATACAATTGCTGCTGCTGTTTATGCGGGGTAAGTATGATATCTCCGTGCCAGGCTTACATGTTTCCAAAGATAATTACAATGTCTTCCCCATTTCAATCAACAGCCAAATGAAAGCTTTTTCTGCCTCCACGAGCGATATTCAGGTTTGTGTTAAATTTTCCATTGAAGGTTCCATGTGTCTTGTCTTGAAAGTTTTTATGATTCTTGTCAAGGATTTAGGGCTCGGAAACGCGGAGTTACAGATGTGATCACATTGGTATAAAGCCTGTTGCCTTGTTGATAGGGCTTGAGCCAACCATAAAATATTCATTGTTAGAGATTAGGAACACTTTCCCCCTCCTGTTACATAAATCTCCATTTTCTAATATTGATTAGAGTATCATATCTCCTTAATGCCTGATTGGGCTGCCCGCAAAGCCCAAACCACTCGTAATGCCTTTTTTATGCTTAAAAAAGTGCATTATGTATGTGCTATGCTTGCTGGGGTAATGGTATTTGTTTATCGTGTAATAGGAAGCATTCGATCCTTGGAGGAGACGTGATCAGATGGTTTTTGTTGCATAAAGAGAAGATTCTGGAAATAACAAACAAAAGACATTCAAAGGGTTTTCCAATTTGAAGACAGTAAGACCGATTTCTTTGCTTTCTGTAGTGACTCTTGCCATTCTAAATGATGCTTTTGTGTTTTCATTTTGTCAGGCTGAGATTAATTATGTCTCTTTAACTCCACAGTTGGCAAATTTTACAGTGCTACATGAAGTTCGTTTCATTATGGATGGACATGTAGGATAGTTGTTTCAGCATAAAAAATATGTTTTGCGAACAGAAGATGTTATTGAGGATAATGAAGAATTGTTCCCATTTGGCTGCTGATGGTGGGAACTCAGGATTAAATGTCTCACTGAAATATCAACTGTTTGTCCACATTGTCTGCTGCTACACTGGGGCCCAGCAAGTATTGGTTCATCTCAGTGTTTGCAATAATGTGATACTTGTATCATGAAGCAACTTTATGAATGTATATGATTGCGGACATAATGGTAAAATATGCTTTTCTAATAATGTGTACACAAGTTTTCAAGCCACTGTTAATTTGATTGAGTCACTGGTCGATGAAAATGGAATACTGGTGCTTAACAAGTGCTGACTTTTCATATGTTGTAAATCGTTATATATGTTCCGAACTAAGTATCAAAATAGTTTCTTAATGTAGCATGGTGGTAGCCTACTCTTTAAGGTATTCGTTCGTCATGACAACTCCCCCAAGTTTGATTCAAAATGTAAAACCATTCAATTTAGCTGTAAATCATTACCCATGACAGCATTCTTGATTCAAATGCACACAATCAAGTATTTCCCTTTTGGGAACAAATGGCAAACAAATTTCGTGATTCAATTGAAATAATTTCCCCAAAGATGCACAAAGATTTAGCAGCCAATTATATTTGATGATTTATCAGTTAGAACAAACCGTACCACCCATGACTGATTATAACATCCCAATCAATTTGCAAAACTAGTGATATTCCATAAGTAAAATTGAGTTTACTTATCGTAACTGTTTAGACAGCAGAATTTCTGCACTAACAGGCTCCACACTCAATAGGATCCACATGAACAAGATCTACCCTAACAAGACCCATACTAACAAAGTCGAGACTGACAGGGAACGGGGTCTACACCAATAAGGTCCATCCGTCAGGGTCAACACCGATAAGGTCCACAGTGTCAGGGTCCACACCAATAAGGGCCACAGTGGCAGGGTCAACACCAATAAGGTCCATCCGTTAGGGTCCACACCAATTAGGTCCACAGTGTCAGGGTCCATACCAATAAGGGCCACAGTGTTAGGGTCCATACCAATAAGGTCCACACTGTCAGGGTCAACACCAATAAGGTCCACAGTGTCAGGGTCAACACCAATAAGGTCCACAGTGTCAGGGTCCATACCAATAAGGGCCACAGTGGCAGGGTCAACACCAATAAGGTCCATCCGTTAGGGTCCACACCAATTAGGTCCACAGTGTCAGGGTCCACACCAATAAGGTCCACAGTGTCAGGGTCCATACCAGTAAGGTCCACACTGTCAGGGTCAACACCAATAAGGTACATCTGTCAGGGTCCACTCCAATAAGGTCCACAGTGTCAGGGTCAACACCAATAAGGTCCACAGTGTCAGGGTCCATACCAATAAGGTCCACACTGTCAGGGTCCACACCAATAAGGTACATCTGTCAGGGTCCATACCAATAAGGTCCACACTGTCAGGGTCAACACCAATAAGGTCCACACTGTCAGGGTCCATACCAATAAGGTCCACACTGTCAGGGTCAACACCAATAAGGTCCACAGTGTCAGGGTCCATACCAATAAGGTCCACACTGTCAGGGTCAACATCAATAAGGTCCATGCTGTCAGGGTCCATACCAATAAGGTCCACAGTGTCAGGGTCCACACCAATAAGGTACATCTGTCAGGGTCCACTCCAATAAGTTCCATCTGTCAAGGTTCACACCAATAAGGTCCACAGTCAGTGTCAGGGTCCACACCAGTAAGGTCCAGTGTCAGGGTCCACACCAGTAAGATCCACACTGTCAGGGTCAACAGCAATAAGGTCCACATTATCAGAGTCAACAGCAATAAGGTCCATCTGTCAGGGTCCACACTAAGAAGGTCTACACTAACAGGGTCCTGACAGACAGGTTTCACTGTAGTCCTAATTCCAAGATGAAGTTTCAGAAGCATGTTTTGTGGGGGCTTTAATCCAGTTTTAGGAGATCCAAGGATGTCAGCAGCTTCTGATCAACACTCAAGACCATCCACTTCAAAAAAGCATATGACTTAGCAGTCTGGAGTATGAAGTATCTAGATAAGATGCACTGTATAAATCCACAAAGAACACATTCCTGATAGAAGCCCCAAGGTCAGTCCGAAGAATGGTTTCGCATGAAATGGAATGTTTTCTGATAAGAACAGAAGAGATTGGCTCTGAGGTAAAGCGCGCCATTTAATGACTTGTAATCATACTCAGGTTTTATTACATTCTGCCTAGTATTATATTGTGTAGAGTATATTTGTTCTGTCTTAAGCCTGTTTGTTCTAGTTAAAACTTGTTTATGTTAGACAAAGACCTGTTTGTTTCCTTTTCATTAAATCTACTTTCTTGTGAGAGATTTTAATATTAGGTTGTATCCTTAGACTTTATCTGACATTTCCCAGACAGAATGGCAAATCAGACTCCAACTGGCATTGTAAAATCAACATTATGTTAGAGAAAATGGATGGAAATTGCAAATGTATAAATCCTTGTCTGGCACAAAGGTCTGGGTACAATTTGGTCTTTTTGTTGTACTTTTGTTGTGTAGTGATGTGGTAGTTTGCGGCTATAAAAAGTACCATTTAAAAACTTTAGAATAAAATACTGTTTATCTCTGGTGACAAGTTGGGATGAAGCATGTGGGATGAGTAGACAGGATGAAACATGTGGGATGAGTAGACAGGATGAAGCATGTGGGATGAGTAGACAGGATGAAACATGTGGGATGAGTAGACAGGATGAAGCATGTGGGATGAGTAGACAGGATGAAACATGTGGGATGAGTAGACAGGATGAAACATGTGTGATGAGTAGACAGGATGAAGTATGCGGGATGAGTAGACAGGATGAAGCATGTGGGATGAGTAGACAGGATGAAGCATGTTGGATGAGTAGACTGGATGAAGCATGTGGGATGAGTAGACAGGATGAAACATGTGGGATGAGTAGACAGGATGAAGCATGTGGGATGACTAGACAGGATGAAGCATGTGGGATGAGTAGACAGGATGAAGCATGTGGGATGAGTAGAGAGGATGAAGCATGTGGGATGATTCAGCAGGATGAAACATGTCGTAGTGTGTTCTCTTGCTCAAGACTAGGTGCGGTAAAGTCCTCCATATGGGTATCTTAATCCGATCGGCATCAAATGATCTCATTCGAGGTTAAGCAAAGGTTAAATTAATCAGTTGATGCAGGCCCCTGTGTCTCTTGCCTTGAAACTATCCCAATGGATACATTTTCCACAAACATCTTTCACATTTTTAACTGTGGTCCACGGAAAACCTCCATTCATCAATGTCACCACACAGCTGCCCATGCATTAAGCATTGATGACCCAGTCATACGCCCTTACTGGCAAGATCATAGACCTGTGCAAGTGATATTACTGTGAACTGTTGCAATTATCTGTTGACTTAAAAGACTTTTGATCAGTTCAAGATGGCCTTGTGGGGATTCTGGGGGCAGATTGGTCCTCAACACTCCATGCTTCGTGAAGAGCCATCTAATGAAGATTGGTTGGTCACAATGTCTGACTTGGCAGATCATGTGTCATTGTAGCACCAGGGCATGGCTTGTTGCTCATGCTGTCAATGAATGCTGTACCTGGCTCAGCCTCAAATGGGGGGGCACGAGTCGCTCAGTCGTCTAAGGCGCCGCGATTCGCTGTGCAGAGTTGCTGCCCTTGGGCACACCAGAAACCTATGACTGTGGGTTCGAAGCCCGGTTTCGCCACGATTATGTTTCTAGGTTTGTCAGCACCATACCTGTGCTTGTGGGTTTCACTGAAGTGGTAAACGTCTGAGACCTTCATCACTTCGGGCTTTCCTCCCACATTAAGCTGACACGCCGTGATATAACTGGAATACTGTTAAAAACGGCGTTAAACCCAACTCACTCACTCACTCACTCACTCAGCCTCAAATGGCACTCAAAGTAATTATCAGTCCGAACGATGCCCATTATGTCAATCACTGGATTGTCTTGTCCAGACTTGATTATTTACAGACCGCCATCATATAGCTGGAATATTGCCGAGTGCGGTGTTAAACAACAAACAAACAAATAAACGAACAACAATGAAAGAGGCGTTCACATGTTGCCAACAGTTTTAGTTGAACCCTTTACAAGGGTCTGTCCTTGGTGTCAGGGCATGGAGAAAATGTCTTAGCTCATTGTTATCTTTCACTACACAAATCCTGATGGTTCTGGAGAGGCTATATCCTTAAATTGTTGGCATTTATTTGATGTCATATGTGTCAATCATTGCTTATGTCTGAGGCTCTCACTTTGATGTAGCATTGATTTCAAGGCTGACACACTCCCTGGGCTCTTGCTTGATGTGAAATTGACTTCAATCAGAAACTATTGTATGTTCCCATGTGTCCTTTGATTAGATCATATTAGTGGCCGATGAAGGTGTCAAACTTTCCGGCCCCACAGACATCGTAGAGACTATTGGCCACCAAGGATCCTGAAGACGAGGTAGGAACGAGATTCTCTACTCATGAGATCAAATTTTGAACTATTGAATATTGGGGAGGAAAATTGGTTTCTAATGGCGGTATTTGCCGCCATCTTGGTCAAATGTAAGTTAACTGTTCACTGATGGGATACATTGAGATGGAAAGCCTGTGTTCATAATGTTGGAGGAATATGTTTTGGACAGTGGAAAAATATCTGATGGGAGCTTATCAAGGTAAGTAGAAACAGGCCTAGTTTTTTATATGTCGGTGTCATCTGCTCATTTACATTAGGGTCTTGTCATGTTGTAGGAAGAGGATTCCAGTTCTGTTATTTTTCCATTTACTGTTTATTATGATGATATTGGATTGATAGTAGATTGATATTGGATTGATATTGGATTGATATTGGATTCCCATGCCGTTAAACTTTTGGCTTTTATTATGTGGATGAGTTCAATGTATGAAGTCCATTCACTGCCCAAACATGATTGCACTCTATATTCCCATGTGGATTCTGTATCAGAATATGTCCCCACATCCAAGTTCTTTATAGAGACAAAATGATGTTTGATCTGACTGAAGGTATGTTATCGTACCTCAATGGTATGTGTATAACTCTTCATTCTTACAACCACTAATGTGATTTGATTATTTACTGGCCACAATGATATTGGTAGAACATTACTGATTGCATCGTAACACACACTGAGTCACACTTCATTAGATGAAGCATCAAACTTTCTACTTTTACCTTAAATCATTACCTATGTATTGGAATGTTCTCTCATTGTTGGGGGTCAATTAAATTATCCCTTACTTATGTCCCTTAGGCATGCCAAGATCCACTGACCTGGAATTTGAATCCCTGATTCTTCTTCATTAGGAGACTGCCTCCATGGTCTTGTGGTAGAGCGTCCGCCTGGAGAGCGGAAGGTCCGGGGTTTGATCCCCGGACCCGTCATACCAAAAGACGTTAAAAGATGGTACTTGTTGCTACCTTGTCTGGCGCACGGCATAAAGGGGCTAAAACAAGGACTGGTCAGCTCGGAGTCAGTATACTGTGTCTGAATGGGGTATTCGTGTTAAACTGCAGTATGGTATCTCAATGAGTTAGCACTATAAATCGGCATCAGTCCGGACAAGTACAAGCAACCGCGCACGCACGCACGCACCATGGTTTGTCAGCACCAGACCAACACACACACACACACACACACACACACACACCATGGTTTGTCAGCACCAGACCACCAAGCTCCAGGGTTTCAGCAAAGGGATAAACATAGAACACCATTACTACTTCAGGCTTTCTTTCCTAACAAAGCCGAGACTCCCTTTTCTCGTTTTGTTTCATCAGTATATATTAGGGTACAATATTTCCTCAAGCCAAAGAAATTAAACATTCATGCACTTCGTAAATGAAATAACTTGTCTTGCAAGAGCCCAGTGTGATAATATCGATAGCAAGTAATTAAGTGACGTGAGCCAAAGAACAGATCTACAGGGTAGTACATGCTTTATGTAAGGTATGCTATGAAAACAGCCTGTTCCTGAATAAGTGATAGGTATTGAGATGCTAGTCGTGACCTCCGTGGAGATACATCTACTCCAAATTTCCATACCTCTCCAAGATATTTCCCCAGGGTGATTAAGCCATACTGCAAATATGTATGCATAATTATCAATTGACTTGAGCTTGAAAACAACACCTTGTTTATTGTGCCAATGATAGCTGAAGCATGATTGGATGGTACGGTCAGCAAATGGTTGATGTGTTCATCAGGAGATCTTTTGAAAGGCTTGTGCAGCGAAGAGCTTTCCCTGTGAATATATCTTGTGATGCATGAATCAGACTATTCTGTCAGTGCAGTGCTGACAATCATTTAGATATGTTCAATAGATTGCACTATTATAATGCTATTGCAATAGTATTATGATTGTTTAAAAACTATTACACTGTTAGTGCAGTAGTATTATGATAGCTGAAACACTATTCCGATGATGTTAAGTATTAACAAAACTATGTTTTAAATCCTCTCTGACAGTATAGGGTATACCCACCAGTATACATCCTCTCTCACAGTATATTTCCCGTGAAAATCTGGGGTAGAATAGGTCTTCAGCAACCCATGCTTGAAACAAAAGGCTTGTCGAAAGAAGATTGAGTGGTCAGATTTGTTGACTTGGTTGATGCATGTCATCGTATTGTGTGGATCGATGCTCATGATATCAATCATTGTCCATCCATGAAAGAGTGAAATCTGTGGTAGAATAGGTCTTCAGCAACCCATGCTTGTGTTAAGAGGCGACTATGCTTGTTGTAAGTGGCGACTAATGGGATCAGGGGGGTCAGGCTTGCTGACTTGGTTGATGCATGTAATTGTATCCCAATTGCGTGGATCAATGCTCATGATATCAATCACTGGATTATTTACAGACTGCCATCATGTAGCTGGAATATTGCTGAGTATGGCGTTAATTAACAAACAAACAAACAAACTGACAGTATAGGGTATATCCACCAGTATTCATCCTCTCTCAAGCACACACACACGCACACGCACACACACACACACACACACACACATGTGCATGCACGCACGTCGCTATATAAGTGCAATAATCTTAGACGTGATGTTAAACCCAATTTCACTTCACCTCACAAGAAACTTGTAAATTGATCAAATTGTTTTGCATGCGACAGTAAACTACACAGGGACATGTGACCTTTGGAAAATGGAGAAACTTGAGGAATTCCATTGGTCATGTACTTGCACCCCATGCTCAACACTAAAAGCCATCCATGAATATATGAGTCCAACAGTTCTGAAAGATGGCCCTTCGTATGTCACTCTAAGGTGGTGAGGAGCAGTGTTTAATCATGACAGGGATAGCCTTGAAGACGGTCCCCATCCTGGAAGGCCTGTCTCATCATCAACATGTGAAATCATATTGAGAATCCATCATATGGTGATGACTGACTGGCGAATGATTGAGCATCATATTGCTAGTTGAGCAGGCATTTCCCAGAAACTTGGGCAATGAAGAAAGTATCAGTTCATTGGGTTCCAAAGCTTCTGACATCTGATCAAAACACAGAAGGCACAACATGTCTTGTGATAATCTAGGTCTGTTTGAAGCTGATTCAGAACAGTTCTTGCAAGGATTTGTGAACACTTTCAGCTTGAGTCCAAACAACAATCAAAACAGGGTAGGCATTTGATGTCACCACCACCAACAAAGGCAAATACTGTCCAATCAGCTGGAAAGGTTATGGCTTCCATGTTCTGGGATGCCGATGGTGTCATTGCGGTGGACACTCTTTCAAAAGGCCAGACAATAAACAGAGGCAATTACCGGATGAAATTAAAACTAAGAGACATGGAAAGCTGAGAAAAGGTGTGCTCTTCCAATAGGACCATGTGCCTGTGCACAAATCAATCATTACCATGGCTACAATCTGTGAGCGTGGCTTTGAACTCCTTCAGAACCCACCTTATTCTCCTGATTTGGCTTTGTCAGACCTCCATCTGTTCCCAAACATGAAGAAAGCTCTAACTGGAACCCTTTTTTGACTTGAATGATGATGTCATTGCAACTGTGGAGAATATTGTGATAGCCAATGTGGAAGGTGATTATGTTTAAAAATAAATCATTTTAATGTTTTTAGGTCAAGACTTTCTATGTGAGGCTCAGAACTTATCAAGCAACCCTCGTATGAATCGGATTCTTTTATGAATGATCCCACCTATGCATTCCATTTTTAAAATTAGCTCACAAATTTTCTGGTAGCCATATTGATTATGTCATTACTAAACCATTTCTTCATATATCATTATGAAAATTTGTAAGCAGCAAACATGTCATATGCGGTATAACACATAATACTTTTGTGGGCATATTTTGATTTTTGATCAATCTACGACCTTTGACCTTCATGCGTTATTTCTGGTGTTAATTCATTTTGATATCTACTATGAAATTGCAAGGCTTATGGAGGTGAACCTTTGTGTGAATGACCCCGTGGTTCTGTAAAAAATGCTTAAGGAATCCTGATGTGCTTTTAAGTTTCGCCAGAATTATTTCTTTTAAAATTCAAGTGAGCTTCAGAGCCTTGTGGCTCTTATGTTTCTTTCTATTATATGACTCGGTCATATATATGATTGAAGGTAGTCATGCTTAATATTTTTGTACAATTAATGAATTTTGGTATGTCGTATGATGTCAGATGTGAATGTTATTTAGTAATTCTTTATGATATTGACAAACTTTGAAATTCAAAATTAAGGACAAAAATTCTTTCAAATTCAGCTCAACCGGAATCCAAGTTGTCATGGCAACAGTTTTGAAAAAAAGACAGTTTAAAGTCAAAACAGACAGCTAAATATTTTCTTTAGATGAAAAAAACCCAAACTTGGGTATCTCATGCCACTCCACGCTTAAGTAACGAACAGGATATTTCTCGATCAATTTCAATCAGTTTGAGAAAAAGCAGTTCATCATGCATGCATCTGCAACAGAGAAAGATGTGTCCGTTGTGGAAGGCAGAAAATTTCATTTGGTGCTCGTGATTCAACTGCCTTGTAAGCCAACACCTCTATTGATTTTCTGTTTATTCCAGTGTTAGAATGGTTAGGTTGGCCTCCCAGACAGAAGGTACGGTGGCTATTTAGAAGTAGAGTTTTATGGTCATTAGTCACAGCATCTTTAACTTCTCTGTTAGCATACTCCCACTCTGACAACTGTTGGAGTGGGGACAATGCTGAGGGAGAAAGAACAACACTGTAGGACTAGGAACAACACTGGGAGTAGGAACAACACTGAGGGAGGAGGAACAACACTGAAGGGGGGCACTGGAATAACCCTGTGGAGGTGGGGAAAACACTGAAGAGGTTAGGACAACATTGAAGGGGTGGGGACAACACTGTTGGGGTAGGGACAACACTGTAGGGGTCAGGGACAACACTGTTGGGCTGTTTGGGTAGGGTTAACACTGTGGGGCTGGGGACAACACTGTGGGGTTGGCGACAACGCTGTTGGGCTGCGAACAACACTGGGATTGAGGGCAACACCCGGGTTGAGGACAATGCTTTGGGATTGAGGACCACACTGTGGGGTTGGGGACAACACTGTTGGGTGGAGGACAGCACTGTAGGAGTGGGGACAACACTGGTAGTGTGGGATTCAATACTGGGACTGTGGGGATGGAGACATGGTCGGAGGAATGGGGACAATACAAGGGAGATGGGGGAGAGGGTACACTGCTGGAAGAGTGGGGACATTGAAGGAGGATTGCAGCCAGGGGGATTGCTGTTTAATGAAGATCAATGACTTTAAGCTTAGACTCACTGACAACTTTATTTCATTAATGTGCCATCGCCTTCTATGAAGCACACTCCTCTTGAATTCCTGGTTCCTGGTTACATGGGTGTAATTAGTGAGGGCTGACATCTTGCCTCATACAAGGAGGGTAGCCAAATGTAGTGGGTGTTGAAGGCAACTGAATGAACGGTTTAGTTTTGTCATTATGCCAGCGGCTCATTTTCACAATATTACAAATAAAGCATGTAACTGAAAGCTTTCACAATAGTCACATGGAACAGGAACTGCGTGGTTATCAGAGTTTTTCACAAATAGAAAGAACCTTTGGATGCTTTTTAAGGCTAGAGATAAACATTTGTTAGAAAGTTGATGAGGACAACTAAACAACAAAACTCCATGTAAAATGAACAATGAAGCATAAAAAGATACTCGGATTCTTGTATAGGTATAGTGCACAGGAATAATTCTTCAGATGGAATATTTAATCTATCTCCACCCTTCGACTCATCTCCAATCCTGGCTCCATTCATCCACATCTCCACACCTAACATCTCCGCATCTACACATAGACCCTTCCATCTCCAACCCTCACTCATACATCCACATGTCCACTTCTAACCGATGCCCTGCACATAGACCCTTCCATCTTCAATCCTGGCTCCATACATCCACATGTCCACTTCTAACCGATGCTCCACACATAGACCCTTCCATCTCCAACCCTCACTCAAACATCCACATGTCCACACCTAACCAATGCTCCACACATAGACCCTTCCATCTCCAACCCTCACTCATACATCCACATGTACACTTCTAACCGATGCTCCACAAAGACACCCTCCATCTCCAACCCTCACTCAAACATCCACATGTCCACTTCTAACCGATGCTCTACACATAGATGCTCTCCATACATCCACTCATTCACCATAAGCCCTGCACCAAACACCCTTCTCCATCCACCCTAACTCTTCTCCAAACATCCATCTTCTTATGAACCTTGCTCCACCATCCATCCAGGTCCTTATATAGGAATGATCTACCTATTTACAGTTCAATCTGTTTGAAGTGAATAGACCAATTACTCTGTGGAGATTTACTTCCAAATGTCAGGTCTCTTGATAGCAGCTGCATTGTATTGTATTACGAGACATACCGCACTGGGATCCGATATACTTCGAGTCAATGATGATGATCATCTTGTAATTTGATAATGTCCACCATGATGATGAGGGAGGAGAGAGTTGTGAAGTACATTCCCTGAAGATGCATCAGATTTATCATGTTTGAAATTCATCTGAGACCATGCAAGTGCAGAAGCTCAGACAAGCCATCCCTCTATTGATTAACATTGGGTTTGCAGGCATGATACTGTACAGAAAGTGAACATCTCTGTTTAAAACAATGTTAAATTTAACCATGACTGGGTACATTTCTTTTTCATTTCAGCAAAGTTAGATTAACCAAATGGCTTCATTTTGGAGAATTATCAGTTTAATCAAGTTAAACTTTCAGGCTTGGCATGCGATTTGCCAAAATTCTAAATCCATAAGGGAGCCGTATTGATTTTTTCGTTTTCTTGAATTTCATTGATGTCTCTTAGGGAATGAAATTTGAAAAATTCATGCTGTGAAGAACTTTCCGCTGAGACCTTGATGTTTGTAGATGCAGGACCAATCCCAAATTACAAAAAGCTCTCGGTTATTTTCCTCAGGAGATAATTACTTGTAGACAGGATTTTTTTCTCGGCAAACTTTCTTGAGCACTTTTCTCCTAGCTGATGGAAGGAAGGACTTTCATTAGCTAATTAGATGATTCCCTGCGAGTCCTGAGTAACCTGAAGCAGGCAATGTTGGCATTACATAGAAAGTTAAGTCATTTTCAGGTTTATCTAGTTGGATGTTTTTTGCCTGTGGCTGCAGATGCCCCTCTTGAGACGACACTATCGTCCATCAGTTGTTTCCTGTATGCATGATGTGATCGGGAGGTCCCAGCAGTATGTGAGAGGAGAGGTCGTGTGACAGAGAAGGCATTTTGTTACATCAAATCTCATCAGGGAATACCCTGCAAGGAATTTTGAATTTTGGATGAGTTGATGTCAATTCTGAAAAATTGGTGTCGACACCTTTGAACAGTAGCAGACATAATGCAGCAATAAGGTGTGCGAAAGAATGTAGGTTAAAATCTGGTTAATATTAAATTTTCCTGCCTAAGAAATACAAGGATGTTTTGATGGATGTTTGGCCTGTATGAGAAAGAGTGGACATGAGTGGCCAAGTAACCTAGGGTGCTTGAATTCACAGTGCAGGCTTTCCAGAAACCTGTTTTGTGTTTTCATCGTAAATACTTATGATGATGTTTCTAGGTTTGTCAGCACCATGCCAGTGCTTGGGTTTCACCAAAGGGGTAAACATCTATGACCTGCATCGCTTCAAGCTTTCCTCCCACATCAGACTGATATATGATATCTATTACAGAAAAACTTACTCAATATATCCATTAAAAACATTCAAGGGAAAAGTGATGTTAGTAAGTAGGGAAGAGTGATGTTAGTAAGTAGGGAAGAGTGATGTTTGTAAGTAGGGAAGAGTGATGTTTATAAGTAGGGAAGAGTGATGTTAGTAAGTAGGGAAGAGTGATGTTAGTAAGTAGGGAAGAGTGATGTTAGTAAGTAGGGAAGAGTGATGTTAGTAAGTAGGGAAGAGTGATGTTTGTAAGTAGGGAAGAGTGATGTTTGTAAGTAGGGAAGAGTGATGTTAGTAAGTAGGGAAGAGTGATGTTAGTAAGTAGGGAAGAGTGATGTTAGTAAGTAGGGAAGAGTGATGTTAGTAAGTAGGGAAGAGTGATGTTAGTAAGTAGGGAAGAGTGATGTTAGTAAGTAGGGAAGAGTGATGTTTGTAAGTAGGGAAGAGTGATGTTAGTAAGTAGGGAAGAGTGATGTTTATAAGTAGGGAAGAGTGATGTTTGTAAGTAGGGAAGAGTGATGTTTGTAAGTAGGGAAGAGTGATGTTTGTAAGTAGGGAAGAGTGATGTTAGTAAGTAGGGAAGAGTGATGTTAGTAAGTAGGGAAGAGTGATGTTTGTAAGTAGGGAAGAGTGATGTTAGTAAGTAGGGAAGAGTGATGTTTATAAGTAGGGAAGAGTGATGTTAGTAAGTAGGGAAGAGTGATGTTTGTAAGTAGGGAAGAGTGATGTTAGTAAGTAGGGAAGAGTGATGTTTGTAAGTAGGGAAGAGTGATGTTTGTAAGTAGGGAAGAGTGATGTTAGTAAGTAGGGAAGAGTGATGTTTGTAAGTAGGGAAGAGTGATGTTAGTAAGTAGGGAAGAGTGATGTTTGTAAGTAGGGAAGAGTGATGTTTGTAAGTAGGGAAGAGTTACGTTTGTAAGTAGGGAAGAGTGATGTTAGTAAGTAGGGAAGAGTGATGTTTGTAAGTAGGGAAGAGTGATGTTAGTAAGTAGGGAAGAGTGATGTTTGTAAGTAGGGAAGAGTGATGTTTGTAAGTAGGGAAGAGTGATGTTTGAAAGTAGGGAAGAATGGCATTTGTAAGTAGGGAAGAGTGATGTTTGTAAGTAGGGAAGAGTGATGATAGTAAGTAGGGAAGAGTGATGTTTGTAAGTAGGGAAGAGTGATGTTTGTAAGTAGGGAAGAGTTACGTTTGTAAGTAGGGAAGAATGATGTTTGAAAGTAGGGAAGAATGGCGTTTGTAAGTAAGGAAGAGTGAGGTCTGTAAATAGGAAAGAGTGATGTTTGAAAGTAGGGAAGAATGGCGTTTGTAAGTAAGGAAGAGTGATGTCTGTAAATAGGAAAGAGTGATGTTTGAAAGTAGGGAAGAATGGCGTTTGTAAGTAGGGAAGAGTGATGTTTGTAAGTAGGGAAGAGTGATGTTTGTAAGTAGGGAAGAGTGATGTTTGTAAGTAGGGAAGAGTGATGTTTGTAAGTAGGGAAGAGTGATGTTTGTAAGTAGGGAAGAGTGATGTCTGTAAATAGGGAAGCATTCCATATGTTTATATCTCTTCTGGTTACACTGCACATAGGACACAAGGGCCATGTTTGCTTTCATAACTGACCTTGATATCTTTTGCTTCCTACCTGTCAGTACTACTTACAGAGGTCCTCCGTTAATGCAGACGTTCCCTGGGGGAGTTGACATTTATATCTGAAGCAGACAAAGAAACCCTCTGTCCAAGAGACACTGTCAGGTCTTAATTTGATTAAGGAAAGCACAGATGCTGCAACAGGTCCTTTGGTTCATGTATGAAGTTTGTTTATCCCTAAACACAACACAGACTCACCTCCTGACTGTTACAGATGAAAACAGGGCGCTGTGCACCTAACAGTCTTACAATCTACATGTGATTCAGGAAATTGGTTAATTAATTTTGGAGCATCTTGGTCTGCTTCCGATCAGATTTAGCAGTCAGGGTTTGCATTGTGTCTGGATTGACTGTTGTATCAGTGCATTCACCCTTGCTGATGACACAAGCACTTTTTGTGAAGACGTACAAAATATATAACATGATAATCCAATCAAGGACTGCCATGTCCACATGAATCAATCTATCTTGGGAAAGAAATGTCATAAGAGGTGCAGAGGTGCTGAGAAAAACTAGACATTGATAATGATATATCGCAGCAGTCGCCACAGGGGTGTAATCATGCAGTCTGCCAAACTCAGGACTCCCATCATGTGGAAGGTGTTGCCGGTGTTAATGAAAGAATTGACTTATTACTCAAGGGTTGTCTAACTGCGTTATACCATGGCACCAGCTGCTGACACTCACAAGTCCAGTGTCACAGCGGTCAGCCTTGGAGAGGTCGCTGGAGGAGGCTGGAGATGGAGCTTGCCTTATTTGGGTCGTTAGAGAGGATGAGATGTTCTGGTCTGTGGCACTGTGAGAAAAGATTGATGTTTAAAATTATATTTTAGTGGATGGAGCTGACAGATTGTGATGAGGCTATGGAAGTAGTGGTCATTGTGATGTCTGGACTGGTCAGTGGTGGTAGGTGGGTTATGATGAACTGGTCAGTGAAGGTTGATGGGTGATATCTGAACTGGATAGTGATAGGTGTTGGGGATATCAGAATTGGTTAGTGGTGATTGTGATGTCTGAACTTGTCAGTGATGGTGGATGGTGATGTCTGAACTTGGTAGTGATGGTGGATGGTGATGTCTGAACTTGTCAGTGATGGTGGATGGTGATATCTGAACTTGTCAGTGATGATGGATGGTGATGTCTGAACTTGTCAGTGATGGTGGATGGTGATGTCTGAACTTGTCTGTGATGGTGGATGGTGATGTCTGAACTTGTCAGTGATGGTGGATGGTGATGTCTGAACTTGGTAGTGATGGTGGATGGTGATGTCTGAACTTGTCAGTGATGGTGGATGGTGATGTCTGAACTTATCAGTGATGGTGGATGGTGATGTCTTAACTTGTCAGTGATGGTGGATGGTGATGTCTGAACTTGTCAGTGATGGTGGATGGTGATGTCTGAACGTGTCTGTGAATGTTGGCAGGTTTGGTCTGAGCTGGTCAGTGATGGTGGATGGTGATGTCTGAGCTGGTCAGAGATGGTGAATTGCTGTGTCTGAGCTGGTCAGTGAATGTTGGCAGGTTCGAGCTGAACTGGTCATTAATGATGGAGGTTTATGTCTGAATTGGTAATTAGAGGTGGCTGGATGAGTGATGTCTGAAGAATGAGACAGATTGACATTTTCAGAGCAATTTAGAAAATGTTAATGTGAAGTGAAATTATGTTAATGTTACAAAGTTTGTACTCCAAAGAGTGCCACAATGAGTCCATGACTTATCTAATTCTCTTCCTCCATATGTCCTCCATGTGTCACATGAGTACACCTCCTCATTAGGAGCCTCACACAACCAGAAAAACACTGTCTTTGTATTGATTCTGTGAGGCCCTGTCTTAGATCTTGTTATGAAAATACATTTTGCATTACAAAAAACAACATGTAATCTTCTTTGCGCCCAAGTATTTGCTGTGAGTAATAGTGCTTCATTGATTTAAGATCAAATGAAGGGATGAAAATAGAGTTTGATTTTTTTGTAATCTACAGAATTACTCTAGTGAAGATTATGATTATTGAGTCAAGGTGGTTTTTTTCGTGAGAGATCAGGTGTTTTTTAGTATGTGTGATATTGATTGACCTGGGGCAGATCTGGAATGAAAGAGTTGAGTTTCGGTCTTGTTGTTGAAGTTTTGTGATGTTGTCAAGATACTGTTCTTTGAACACTGCTAAATATCTATATGACTGTGCCTATTTCAGTATGTCATGGAAGTATCTATTTCTGTGTAGACATTATCAGCCTTCTTGGTGCCATTGAATGTGTATATGTCTGGCAGTTCATAGATGATTTTCACATTCCTGATATTTAGGAAGTTGATAGAGGATGAGGTAAATCATAAAGGCCATATTTGTCATATAAAATTGACATTGCCAGGAAAGAAGGGGCATTGTGGGTGCTTGGAAACAATTGTGCTCTGACGTCATAAAGAAACGTCCACGTCAACTTACTTCCATAAAAATCTCCTTGTGTGTGGACTGTACGCAAATATCTTGTGTTTTTTTGTGTAGTGTTTGTTTGTAATGTGAAAAAACATTTGTCTGCTTTTTCACTCTAAGACTGCACGTGATCTAACTGTACCTTCTTTCTCCATGTTGAAAGCTGAATTTCAAATACAAATAAGAGACTGAAATAGTAAAGTATTTTCTTGTAGACCAGTATCACTGTTTCGGTATTTGGTGAACGGTTTTGAGTACTTTGTATTATGAACAGTTGTCAAGCTTTCTGATTCAGTTAAACTTAAATTTCATCATGTTTATTCATGATTGACACATGTCAAAATTGTGAGCTCTTTTCATAACTACCGGTACATGTATTAGGATGCCAGTTGATCAGAATCAGGATTATCATGAAGCCTGAAAAATGGGACTTTACAGAAAATGAGTCCAAATGTTTGAATTCAAGTGTCTCTGTAATTGAAGCCTGTGAATTGTATTTTTGGGTTGCTAAGATAAAAAAAATAGTTAAAAAAAAAATAAGTAGTGATTTTTCACCCATAAGGTCCCTTACCTCTATGTTGGCCACATGTGTTACAGTTTTCCCCACATTCGTTGGGCTAGAAGTGGCCTTGTGTCATTTGACAGAAATGCTGATGGACTCCAAGTCAGGTCTCATAATTTACGGTATTGACTTGAATTATGGAAAATAGAATGGAAATTAACTGGAAGTGGTATTCCCCAAGTCTAAGCCAATCAAATGTTGCTGATTGTAACAATGGAATCTCTTAACATTATTGTATAACATCGTTTGATATGTTGAATCTGCTGTGGTCTCTCTATCATATGACAAAACAATTATGGACTTCAAATGAGTTCAATACCTGTTTCTATGGACCCAAAAGAGCAAGATAGACCGAGGACGAAAGTATAATTGTTTGGTAACTTTTGAAATTTATCACAAATGTTTAAATAACTGACAAGCAAAACTTATCTTTGATAAGTCTAATTTTTTTAGCTTCAATCAACTTTTCAATTTTCAACTTACAAAAGCATTCATGTAGAGTCATGATTAAAATGTATGAAAAAGGCTGGTTTGGGAGAAATTAACTGTGAGCAAGTCTGTGAATCCACATGAAATTACACCTGGTGTCTGATGAGTTGAAAAGAAATAGGGCAAGCATTTGTTCGGGTTGAAAAATTGAAAAGGATTTAAAAAAACATTTGAAACTGTCCCTTCTGTCCCATGCTGTCAACCACTAGGATGCCTTATTTCAAGACTTGTGGGACATAGCTTGAACATGGTTGAATGTAGTATACAGGAACATGCATGCTCATCCTTAGTGACTTGATTGTGCCATTGGCATCATTACCCATGTGAGCTAAATCAGCTGGTTCGTGATGTATGACATATGGATAATATATAGTAGATTTATTGCTTTTCAACCTTCACAAGCATGACTCCAAAGTATTTGAAAGTTGATATTTTAACATATAAATATAAATTGCAAGTGATTCCATGCCATTTCATTGTGTATCCAAGCAAAAATTTTGTATGTGTTTATGTTTCCAGAAGCTGAAAAAAAAAACATTTCCTGATTCCTGATTTGTTTATAATAGAGCAGGCGGGACTTGTGTGGCATTATTGTGCTGAGTGATGTCACTGATTTCATGTTGTTGTCTACAGTTATAAGCAGCCTGGGAATTTTCAAAGAATCGACTTCAATATGTTTTTGCATTTATGGAAGAATATATGTAAAAACTTTTAAAAGTCGTGTGCATACTTTGCAAGCTGGTATTTATGTGTATAGCTCCATAAAGGCAAAAAAATATTGAAGGCAGTTCTTAATAAGACCATGTTGCAAGTGAAACCCCATGACTTACATGCAAGACACGTAGCACCCCCTCATGGCTTGTATTGTTTATAAACATTTAATAAGTGTTTATATATTGTTGTCACAGGGGATGGTCCATTTTATAGGTGCTTGAATTGTGTATTATACCGATATACTTTTACAGACTTTGCTTGTCATGTTTTTTATGTGACTTTCATTGGCGTGCTAACTCAGTATAATGAATGATTGGTTACTAATTGTACAGGAGCCACATGGTTATTATCCCCTGCCACGGAGCGGGGAAGGGGATACAGGAACGCACTTTGTCCATCTGTCCACGCTCCCATCCATCCACTTCTGCATGGAACAAAGATTTTACAAAAATTTTAAAGTTAGAAAAATGAAATTTTAACACTGATGTTACTACTCATGATCAGAAATGAATCAGAAAATTGGTGTCTTGAATTCATTATCTTATAGAGTCATGGCCCTTGCTCCATGCTTTTCTACTTTGTGTGTACTGTGTGAAATGGGGACAAGTTTTCTCAGAAACTACTGAAGGTACATGAATGCAAGTGTGCAAACTTATCTCTGTGTGAAATGGGGACAAGTTTTCTCAGAAACTACTGAAGGTACGTGAATGCAAGTGTGCAAACTTATCTCAGGCATCTTTTGCGTTATCCTAATGAGTGAAAAATACTAAAGAGTATCTACCCTGGATGTATCTGAATGACTTCAAGGTCCCTATATTCCAACACACATCTTCCCCAATTGCTGGAATGAGCTGAATAGTTTATGTGGATATTCATCTCTTGTAATCTTGTACCTCCTCGTTATGTAATAAATACTTAGTTAAACATTCACAGCATTTTTTTTTACATTTTCACTCTTTGAACACTCAGTATGGGTACTCACGGTACAAACACCGTCATTTGTGGAGTGACATGCAAGTGATCTGACATAAAATGTCATGATGCCACAGTGCTCATGGTGGCTAGCCATTGTATTGTTTTTCACAAAGTGGCCCCAGGGCATTCAGATTGCTGGTTTTAATAACGACTGATGATAAATCAGTCATGTGTAATCTGAAGCAGTCTCTTAGCTGTGTCGAATATCCCGGGGGGAAAAGAAGCTATATGGCTTATAACTGAGGGAAATAGACAATTGGATGTTTTACTTGATGTCTTGATCCTTTTTCGAGAATTTAATAGTCCCAGGCCCCGTTCCACAAAGCGATCTTAATATTATGGTGATCGTAACTCCCATTGCCTTACGCAGGCTTTAATTACAGTCATCGTAGCGCAAAGATAGCTTTGTGGAACAGGACCCCATTCCAGAAAGGGATCGTACCGCTAAGATGATCGTAACTCCCATACTTTTACATGGACTTACGTCTGGTCTATTTTCCTTGTTAGAGGGGAGGCAGTATATACATAGTGTTCTGTGGATGATGGAGGTAATGTTGATGTGCATCCAGATGCTGACACAAGGTCTTCAGAGGAAAATGAATCTCTTGTGTTCGTGGGAAGATCTTGAATACTGAAACAGATACATGATGTCACCATTTTTTAGTTACGTCAATTATTAGGGTTTGGACAATTCAGTGATACATCAAGTTCTGATCATGTCGCAGGTTGACATATTGATACAACACAATACATTACATATTTATTAACATGTATAACTCATATTGTGACTGTGCAAAGAAAGGTCCAGTGCATCATGACATTGCTATGATATTTTCACAAATGTTGCAAAAGTAATCGTAGTGTTGGCAGGAGTAACTTTGTATGCAACAGTAAATCTGATTGGCTCATCTTTATGTGACCGTCTTTCTTCAGCATGATCCGTATTTTACTGTAGCTAATGTTCAGTAGAATCTGTATAACGAGATACTTTAGTTAATAGGGTTTGAATAAATCCTTCATTGTCTATCATTATTTGATTCACGATAAGTAGAACTGTTTATGTAGGATTTCAGATAACTAGAATTGCTGAAGTAGGAATTTCCCATACCTGAGTACATATTTAGAATTCCCTTTAAACATGCAGTTTGATTGTTTAGCAAGTTGTGAAATCTATTTTGGTTTGATGATCTCTATCCAAAGTTTTGTTTCGAAGGAAACCACATTGAAAATGATCTCTTATTAATTTGTCGCCAGGTCAACTAACCATGTAGCTGTACACATTTAGCCTCCTGTCTTTTGAGTAACCTTCAAAGCCAGCTGTCCAGTTCAATAGGACTCTCTACCCGTCCCAAACTAGGACACCCCACACACACACATACCCTCATTCACACCCGCGCACGCACGCGCGCACACACGCATGCACTCATGCACGCACTCATGCACACACTCACTCAATTAAGTAAATGTGGCTTAAGAATGTCCTGCATTCAATCAAATGCAGACACCACTGTGGCTTTCAGATACTCCGAGTTACATAAATATTCCGTTGAAATCCTCCAGTTAACACTTCACATTTTCAACTTGTTTGTTAAATGTCCTGTAGTCTTCCATACAGACCCGGAAACGAATATATCCAGTACAGCCCATGCAAGTCTATAATATTTGACAAGTCTATATTACTACAAAGTCTCTTCGCTCCTTTTATTATGTTTTATAACTATATTTTAACAACTATTTTTAGGTAAAATATGTTCATTTGAGAGACTAGATGTTAGTTTAACTGTCCAGTGTCCCCTGCGTATAAAGACAGCCAACCATATGTTTGACACATAGGGTATATAGGAAGTGTGTCAAGTGACCGGCCTCTTGCATGTGTAGTAACCTTGTAGGTGTGAGACTGAGCTTCCAAATGCCGATAAACACTTAGATTACCAGTACCTTTATGCTATTTCTGATAAGTATGGTACATGCCTTTGTTGGTCTTATACTCTGATACAGATGACATTTTCACACACGGCTGTGCCACTCATAAAAATATGAACTCTTTCAGATCACTTGATGAGATGATTTGACAATTTGGGTCAAAAATCTTTTTATGTGCACAACTGGTGTAGGTAGTTGTTTGCTTGTTTTTGCTAATAAGTATGTTTATTACCCATAGGGTTAGAAATTACCAAGTTCATAAAAACTGTATTTGCACAAGTGCAATATTTCATCTAGCTCAACAGTGTATTGTTTCCGTCATCTGTCATCAACAGCATTGTTGACGTCATTTGAATCTTATTGTGACGAAAGGTCGGAATGGTGTCACACTAGAAATGACATCATAGCTAAACATTGTTGACATCATTCGACAAATTGTGGGTTTCTAGGATAGCGATGGTGATCAGTGCATTTTTCTGAAGGGGTGCTCTAAAGGATTATGAAATAATGGGTAATAAAAAACTTATTACACTCACATGTGTGTAATACTGATTTTACAATCTCATGTAAGAATTCATATATTACCCTCGCTCTCCCTCAGGAAATACAAGAATTCTGACACTCGTTTCGTCAAATCAGTATGAAACACATGCTTGTTTAGTAATCTCTATTAATGCTATTGCTGGTGAAAACCTAGTCCTGCACTATGACCGTGGAATATATTTATTTTATGAAAAAATAATAATCTAGAAATGCATACAAAAGCAAGTCTAGTCAGCTCAAGCTAGCTCTATTCCACACTCTGAAATCAGCATAGGGAATTTTTTTATTTTTAGAGTCAAGAAGGATATTGTGTGATATAAGATTTCGGAGACTAACTAGTGAAAACCATTTGTGTGCTGTTCCTGAGATATAAGATGGTAGACATTCACTGAATGCTTATCTGAAGAAAAAATATCTATGCTTCGGCATTTAATATATCATTGTTGGGAAACCATAGATAGTTAATTACCATTCACAGATGTGCGGCCCCGCAATGTTGAGCCTCAGCCGACTCTGTTGGCCTTTGTTTAAGACAGCAGCAGATAGTTTTATGGGAATGTCTTCATTAGTGACTAGATAAAGTGGGTGTAGATTGTTGTGATAGTTCCCAGATACCTTAAGGCACCTCTCTCTGTTCCTTGGAGTTTGATTTTACTGATGGGCTGGCAAATGTAGAATGAGGATTGAATTGTCTATGCTGACATGGAGAGCCCCATGTTGGGTGCCTCAGCTTCCATAATAGACATGGCTGTACTTCGATTAGCTGAACACATATGCTGTATATGGGAAGGTTATTGCTTTCTTCAGGATAAATTGATTATCGCCACTTCATGTTATGTCTATTTCTACCTTGGAGTGATTGTTAGTTTCTTAGGCCAATAAAGTTTTAATACTGAAAGGTCACTTGAAGTGTTTATTGATTGCATGCATGGTAACAGGGATAGTTATAGTCCTGCACTATGATCATGGAATATATTTATTTTATGAAAAATAATAATCTAGAAATGCAAACAAAAGCAAATCTAGCCAGCTCAAGCTAGCTCTATTCTGAAATCAGCATAGGGAATTTTTTTATTTTTTAGAGTCAAGAAAGAAATTGTGTAATATAAGATTTCAGAGACTAAATGTTAGTCTAGGATAGCTAGAATGTCAGAAACTAGTAATTACAAATGATGATACATTTAGTCAAGATGGAATATAAAAACCGAATATTTTGTTAATTATAGGTTTCTGTGTGATTGAAATAAGCTGCACTTGCCAGCATTAAACTGTTCATGAACTGATGAACTGATTCATTAGCCTAACCTATACTGACACGTTTCCTGGATGGCCTGCTGACTGAATGTAATAACTATCATGAAGCACCAATGGACACTGATGTCCGTTGTTACAGGAAGCAGCTGCCTGGACTAGAGCAGCATCACACTGTCAGTATGTATATTGTCACTAGGCTAATCCTTGTTCACTCCAAATCTTGACACTGTGACTTGATGCAGTAATACTCAATTGTCAGGCAAACTGCAGGGAAGTCTTGGCTGTATTTTTTAATTTATGCTGGTGTATTTTGGTGAAAAAGATACATTCCATGAAGGCAGTGACTGTGAACCACATGAGACCTGTCAAGATCCTGGTTAGAATATGTCAGCAAGCCATGCTTGCCGTAAAAGGTGACTTTGCTTTGTAAGAGACGAGTAACGGGATCAGGTGGTCAGGCTCACTGACTAGGTTGATGCATGTCATCGATCCCAATTGCATAAATTGATACTCCTGATGTCAGCCACTGGATTATCTGGTCCAGACTTGATTATTTACATCATATAGCAAGAATATTGCTGAGTGGCACGTTTAACAAACCAACAAACCAACAAACAACCACATTACTCCACTTTTGGTGGAGACTTATGTGAATATGGAGAGGGGTTTGTTGTTTTTAATTAGATATGTCCGCAGCTTATTTCACTTGAAATGTAGTATGTTAATCTTTAGTTATTTTTGTAACTAAACTGCCAGTTACTACCAGAAGAACTTCATACCCACTCCCTTATGTTGGCGATTATAAGCTAGGTGGGTGAAATTGGTGTCTGAAAGAGTGGAGTCAGTTCCCAACAAAATGATAGACCTTAATATGTTTGCTACCCAGTAATTTCTTACCCAAATCATGGAAGATTCACAGACAGACAGAATTTATTTCAGTAACAGGCCACTGGCCCATAATACATTAATATAGCCTGATAAATCTGTCTTTCTTGTTATTCAGATATATGATCTTAGAAACTATACATGGCAAAGCAAACAAACTCTGGATCTAAGATGCAACAATTGTCTGTGCAGAGTTGTGTCCCTTACTCTTACCAGGATTCAAATTTAGATCATCGGCTGCCATGACCTGTTAATCTGAGATTACACTGTTGTCTCTGGCACCAGAGTGGCGAGTTGGGAGTTCCCAGCTTTGTAATTGATAAAGGTCCTTGGTCTGTCAGCACCATACCCATGCTGATGGATTTCACCATAGTGGTAACCAGTCTATGACCTTTGTCACTGTAGTTTCCTCCCACAATTATCCGACAGGCCGTGATAGCTGAAATTATTTTCATAGTGATGCTGAACCCAACTCCGGCTCTCATCTGGCCAGAAGCATTACAAGGAAGTGATGGGTATGTTTGTGTCCTTTAGTCGTGGAAATGCAAGATCCCGTTCCTTGATGTGGTCTTGGTGGTAGGAATGTCATAACGCCTGTACTTTAACCTACGTTTATGGTAGTGCCAGCAGTGTCTCCACTTTGGGGATTGAAGTCCTGGAGTTTATTGGTGTGCAGACTCTCTTCTCTCATCACATCACATTGGGCGCAGTAATAACTACCAATCAGTGTAAACCTTAGCCAGCATTTGCTTAACTTTTACACATGTCTGGTAACATTTGACAAGATTTTACGACGGAAATGTAAATCTGCTGTTTAATGATACAGGCTTAGTGATGTGCTCTGTATAAAACACAAACATTTAAATAAAAATAACATTTTTACCTTATCCAGTTACCAGCCACTGTGTATGGTTTAGAAGCTGAGTCTTCATCTGGAGTTCATGGCCGTAATACTGAAGGTCATATCTGCACTGTCTATGTAACCTACAGACTATTTGTCTCATATGTTTCATCTGTTGGTAAATTAAGCGGCAAATGACAGACACCACTCTCGTAAAGTAATGATTTGCTTTATAGAGATATCACTTCATTGACTGATCATGAACTTTGTGTGAACAGGTGTATAAAGTCTTGTTTAGGAACTTGCTAGGATTGCGAAACTTGTTTTTGTAATATTCTTTTGATCTGGAGGGAAACAAGAAATGAATGTGAATTGATTATTTAGAAATCTATCAAAAGGTAAATTATATTCAGCCTTTTTGTGGTATTAAAGTATAGCTTGGACCATTCCATGTTCATCTCGGTATAGTTGTATTTGCTTATTGTATTGTGAGTTAGAAAATAGAGGATATGATATTCATGTTCATATCATACTATGTTTACGACACGAGTGTCTAAATATCGGAATTTAGGCACAAATGTCATAAACATAGTATGACATGAACACGAATATAATGTTCTATGTATAACTGGAGAAGATGTCTACATACAGAGACAAATTTTAGTGTTTGCCTACAAGGACAGCAAGTCGAAACACCAGTGGAACCACATTTGTCGAATGATGTCAACAATCTTCAGTTATGACGTCGTTTCTAGTGTGTTGTCATTCCGACCTCACATCAGGATAATATTCCAATGACATCAACAATGCCGTCCGGATGACAGAAACAATACCCTGTTGTCTCGTGACGTGATGTGACCTTGGGGTACATATGATTCTTATGAACCCCGATATGTTTGCCCTCACAGATAATAAATGTTGATTCACACTGCATTCAGAAATATCACAGCAACATCAAACCTAATACAATATCAAGGTCAGCCAGGCAGACAAGTGGTTGAGAGCCTGAGCAATGGTCAATGTCATTATGAAAAGGCCCACAATCAGCCAGTTCACCCATGCATGTCGTAAGAGGCGACTAACGGGATCGGAAGGTCAGGCTTGCTGACTTGGTTGATGCATGTCATCATATCTCAACTGTGTTGATTGATGCTCCTGATGTCAATCACTGGATTGTGTGGTCCAGACTCGATCATTTACAGACCGCCATTATATAGCTGGAATATTGCCTAGTGCGGCGTTAAACAACAAACAATCAATTTGGGACAAGCAGGGTTACTTGGGACCTATTTTCTCCCTGCAGGCTTACTTGACTGGGACTCAATTATTTACAGACTGCTGTCTTATAGCTGGAAGATTGCTGAGAGCGGTGTTAAACAACAAACAAACACACAAACAAACAAAACTTGACTGGGAGTAAAAATAAAACTGTGCATTGTAGTCCCTGGTATGGAGCCTCATTTCCCCGCACAGGCCTCTAAGATAGTGAAGGTCCCCTGAGATGAATCGGGATAGCTTTATTGGGGTTGCTAATGTGGCTTGTCATACAAGCTGACACAGGACAGTTTGGGAAGCTGCCACTTTGGACAGATTGAAGGCATGAAATTTCCAAAGATGTAGTAATGTATATGGAATATCAGGAGCGGGATTCTGAACAGAGATGTGATGGTAGGTTTGTATTTTCTTTAGACTTTCAAACAAGACTCAATGTCTGTATATAAATTAATGTTTACCAAACGTTCGGAATGTTTAGTTGAGCAGATGTGAAATGTAGGATAGTTGTATGATAACTAACTGTAGAGATGGAAATAACTGGTTTAAGATGACAGGTGACAGTTTGTGGTTTGATATTTGTTGATATTTATGTATTTCCTATTGGGGTCTGTTCCACAAAGTGAGATCACCATACATGCTGGTGTAAGGAAGGGCGTTCTGTAGTGTAGTGGCACATAACCTGTAAGAGAAAAATGCATTTTCATCATTTTAAAAATATATCATATCAAGTTCCAGGAATGTTCTTTTCCTAGCTCATTGACTGATTGTAATGTAAACTATCCCAAAGATTATTTTGCAAATTTGATAACATAGAATAATGTCCTCCCATCTCAAGGTGATATACCATGATCACTCACTCACTCACTCACTCACTCACTCACTCACTGGGGGCATGAGTGGTCCAGTCGTCTAAGGTGCCACGATTCGCTGTGCAGAGTTGCGTCCCTTGGGCACGCCAGAATCCTATGATTGTGGGTTCGAATCCTGGTTCGCCCAAATTATGTTTCTAGGTTTGTCAGCACCATACTCGTGCTTATGGGTTTCACCGAAGTGGTAAACGTCTGAGATATTCATCACTTTGGGCTTTCCTCCAACATTAAACTGACACGTCGTGATCTAACTGGAATACTGTTAAAAGCGGCATTAAACCCAACTCACTCACTCACTCACTCACTCACTCCAGAAATCTCTATGTGGTGGTGGCAGAACCTTGTGCTATGTGGATGGGGTTTGTGTGCTGGTGTAATTTATCATGGAGGTGTTCAAGTGTGCCCTGTCATCATAATGAAAATGCCAGCCTTGGAATTCAAACTGCAGTTTATATTAATTATGAACAACTCATGCCCTTACTATGATGAATGGAGAAATTATTCCTCTCTGTTTCCTTACAGTGAAGCATGAACAAATCTTCCCTAACATACTCATTTGTTTTCTGTGGGAAGAAGGTGTTAACAGCTTAATTTGGAACTTTGCTTATGAGGAACTTGACACTGAGTGTGTTTGGCATTCTACTGTAATACAAAGTGACAAAGTCTGGACATTTTCATATCATTTTGGTATTTTCTTTGATGTATCGCTTAATTATCCCCCGCCCCAACGAAGTTTGTGGGGAATATAGAAATGGGTTCCGTGCTTCCATGCGTGTGTGCGTCCTGAAATCGTTTCCGGAGCATAACTCAGAAACCGCTAAATATTTCTCTACGAAACTTTGCATGTCTATCAGACTCATGCTGAACTGGTGCCTTTTGCTATTTAGGAATTTTAGAAATTTTTATTTTTTACATTTCCATGGCATAAGGGTTCTATTAGGGTGGTATTCATTTCCGGAGCGTAACACAAAATCTGTTAAATACTTTCTTACAAAATTTTGCATGTCTACCAGGCACATACTGAACTGGTGCCTTTTGCTATTTAAGCACTTTAGAAATTTTTATTTTTTACGTTTCCATGGCAACTAGTGGGATTTAAGTTTTAATTTAAATAGGGTGCGTTCACTTATGGAGTATAACAAATAAACTGTTATATACTATATATAAAACGCATACTGAACTTGTGCCTTTGATATTAAGGAGTTTTAGAAATGTTTATTTTAGAATTTCCATTGCAGCTTTTTTGACATGGGCTAAGAGAAATGTTGAGAAATGTTATTAAGATTTCATAAATAATCCTTTTGGAAAATTGATAATGAATAAAAATATGAATCAATCATCAGTACTTGTATCTATATTATATTGGCAGTTGTAAATTTGCAATGCATCAATAGAACAATACATCAAGACCCCTAATCTGAACCATGTGTGTATCACAATGTAAGCCCTGTTCTATTAATCTTTTGGTAAATATGGTTGCTTGTAGGTATTCACTAAGATATAAGGTAATGACATTCATTTGTCATCCAAAACATTAATAATTTATGAATAATTTAATCAGAGCATGGAATCTGCTCATTTTTATCAAAGGCATACCATTATATATTAGATGTAGAGCTTAATGAAAAAAGCTTGTCTGAACAAGGAGCCATATTGTGAGTTGACGAAGATGAAAGAGAGATGTCATTGTGAACACACTCTGGTCTAAGTAATTAGTATATCAAACAGGTATAAATACAAATGTTGGCTTTGCTCAAGCAGTAAGTCCACACTCATGAAATATTCATGAATTGTCTTTTTTTGTGAATGAAGAAATGTTTTACAAAGGTCCATATGTTAATTCAGTGTGTTATTAGAAAAATGCTTGTGTATTGATCACACGATTTAGTGTTGTATTATAACAGACACCATGCATGTCCATTTCAGTATTAAATGATGGCATTCCTCAGGGCTGTTCTTCGATGAATATGTTCAGGAAGGATTGTAGGACAAGAACATATAGGGAAAGTCCAGGTACAATTCAAGATATCAGGATATTGTTTTGAAAATGTTGATTGTAACGTTAGTTTTTTTTGTTTTTTTAGTTATTAAACCATTAATATAAGAATAAGTAGAAAAGAATTTTCATTTTGGCATATTTTTCTTCAAAATCACTGTCATGAGTCATTTTCCATGTGTTTGGCTTGCTGGACATTTACGGAAGCAGACGTAATGGTCTAGCATTATTGAAATTCCTTCCCTAATATGGTAAAGCAATAGAAAGGTTCTGTCAGTATTTTGTATTGGTCTGACACCTTTATTCATTAAGTACAAAGCGAAGGTGACAGGCACATGTTCTCCCCGGCCCCTGTGTCATGGAAAGTCATGTCTTCCATTACTGAAGCAAGATGGCTGACCCAGGTCAAGTCGAGGCAGCCGAGATGTTTCTGGACATGTCTGAAGGTGACCCCACACCACTCAGCACAAGTAATTGATGGATTGAGGGGGACATCTCTCAATTTGCTGCAGTGTTTATCATGTAGTTGTCTGATTTTGCTTGTCCTAAAGTTGTGATGCGGCAACCAGAAGTTAAAAAAGCAGATGAAGCCGTTTGTAAAGATTAAACCTGTATTTGTGCCATCAGGACCAGTGGCTTCGTTGATTTTAGAGGGGATCTTATTTGGGCTGCCATGGTACATTTTATTGCAATACTATACATTTCTGGATAGAAAGGTGACCATTTGAAACTCAACATGTGACTTTTTTTCCTATCTAAATTAAGTGAGTGAGTGGGTTGGGTTTATCACTGCTTTTCACATCTTTAAAAAATTTAATAGTAGCATCACTAAAAAATGTTTGGCAGAATTGAGTACTGGATGAAACAGTGGCTGTACGAGCAGAGAATAGTGTTTTACAGTTTTTGTTCCCATCATTTTGGAGTACACCCTTATATATACTGAACAAAAACTGTTAGGGATGTACTGAACAAAAAAGTTAGGGATCATGAATATTTTTTGTAGTGAAGACAGAGCACACGTCATAAAAATATTTTTCCAAAATATTGATCCCTAACATTTATTGTTCAGTATAAATGTTTGTATTGTTTTGTATCTATACATGACGTACAAATACAATTATCATATCATGTAACAAAGTAATGCGATCCACGTTGTGATTCATATTTTAATATCACTTTGGTGACCTTGTGAAAGTCCCACTGGGATTCAAGGGCAGATGAAGTGCCCATTAACTGATGCTGGTTGTGTCATCGTCCCCAGTGACATGGCTTTTTGGTCCTGCTACCATTCACAAGTTGCCTGGCCCAGAGTTGACTATCTTCAGGGCACAATGATATATCTAGTTTGCTAACTTGGGTGTTAAACAAACCATTCACTTAACTGTATTGATGTGTGATACATACTGTATTCACCATATTGTGTGACCAGGACCAGGACTCTGTATTAAGTTCTGTAAAAGTCTGCCCATGATGTGGCAAAGTGCTAGATGTTTGACTGTCACAGGCCCTTCTCTTATGTTGTATATGTTGTAGCGAGACTGATGGTTGCTCAGTATTTGACTATTGTGTACTGTTTTAATGAACACTCCCCCTTTGTAAATTTTCTAAGTACCCATTACAGTGAATATGGTAACTTATTACTGACATTTCATAACAATGAGGCCCCTCTTTTCAAATCATATCTTCTGCGGAGATTCCAGGTTAGAATAGGTCCCCGGCTACTGGTCACAAGCGGTGACTCAATGGATTGGGTGGTCAGGCTTTTTGGTTGATAACATGTCATATTACTCTGACAGTGTGGATTGTTCCACGCCACTATATGTAGCTGGAGTATTGGCATTTTGGGCAAACAACAACAACAAACCAACATGATGATTACTGAATTGATTTGTGATATATGGATACATTGTAACTTAGTCAATCGGAAAAAGTCTTGATTGCTGACATTCAAATGTAGATTGATTGATGACATTATTGCAGAACCATGTCTGAGTCAGATTCTGTCGCCATGTGTAATCATAAAAACTTGGATTTGGTAGGTGTAGATGTGGGTCAGAAGCTGACCACAGATTGAGATGTCTGGGATTCCTCCTAGGCTGTGTCTGCTGACTGATGCTCATTGGTTGTTCTCTGTCAAGACCCAGCGTTTCATTCAGGTTACTGCTGTACAGCTAGATAGAGCTGCTTAATGCATTAAATCCCATTCACTGATTGAGCCACTCCATCTAATATCAGGAAGAACACAATGGAATTGCATCAGTACAAGTAAAAGGTTTTCCGTTTCAAACAGGCTGCTCTTTAAGAATGTATGCCGGTTTGTGAGACACACTTTCGAGCAGTAATTCTATCATCAGGAGGAGACAATGTGTCGATGTTTTGATCAGTACATACCGACATGGTATGTGTGTAGTCATGATTGAGGCATGGTATGTGTTTAGTCATGATTGAGTTGGTTGGTTTGTTGTTTAACGCCGCACTCAGAAATATTCCACTTATATGATGGTGTTCTGTAAATAATTGAGCCTGGACCAGACAATCAAGTGATTGACATCATGAGCATCGATCCACGCAATCGGGATACGATAACATGCATCAACCAAGTCAGCGAGTCTGACCACCTGATCCCGTTAGTCGCCTCTTATGACAAGCAGAGTCGCCTATTACAGCAAGCATGGGTTGCTGAAGACCTATTCTGTGGGTCTTGAGGCATAGTATGTGTGTAGTCATGGTTGAGGCATGGTATGTGTGTAGTCATGATTGAGACATGGTATGTGTGTAGTCATGATTGAGGCTTTTAGAGAATGCATTAGAAGTTGGTATTTGAGTCAATGTGAGTAGATGAACATCTACCGGTACATTCTGATGAGAATATTTTTGTGAATAGTGGTAAGATAATTGCCAGCTTTAAGATATGGTGAGTATTACATGTGTATTGATTGAAGGACATCTGTAGGGAAGGAGTCATTAATCTCCAGATGTCTACAGTGCATTGTCTCAAGGATGGTCTCCTTCATCAGCTCTCCACAAAATGATCTTAGCCCTAAGACTGTTGTAACTTCCATACCTTATCACGGTCATGGCCAGAGTGCTATCTTCACTTAGTTGAACAGGGCTGGTATTCCAGAGCAGAAAAATATCCTCGGTAACCCATCTTTGTCAAATAGGTAACATTAATGGGGATTAAATGTCCACAATGGAGATACCGGTACTTCGAGAGTTGAAGTGAGTGAGTAATTTTAGAAGTATTTCAGTTATGTCATTGTGTCAGGTTAATGTTGTAGGAATGCCTTAAAAGATGGAAGATTTAGACATTTAACACTTGGTGAAACCCATGGGCATGGGAGTCTATCTGGAAAGGAAAATCTCTTTCATTTAGGGAAGCGAGGAAATAGCACACAACGCCCCATTCACTTCCTGACTAAATCAGTTTATTGATAAGGAGTGCTGCATTGATCTCATCTCTGATGTGTTCAAGGGTGTGGTGTGGATGTTTATAATTCATCTTGGGACTGATATTGACCACTCCTTGAGTGGTGGACAATATACATTCAGTCAGCAGGCTGTACAGTAATTACAGATACCTGTTGGACTTAGACCAGGACTCGGTATGATTTAAGTTCTATAATAGTCTTCCATGAGGTAATAGGGAAAGAATAGGCACCAATGCCCTATGATGTTGCAGAATGCCAGATGTTTCACTGTCACAGACACTTCTCTTATGTTATGTATTTTGTAGCGAGACTGAGGAATGCACTGTAGACATGTGATTGCGGACCAATACCATCCTTAATGTTGAAGGGTTATGTGAGATGCAACCATCTGTGTTGTGTCTGTATAGAGAAAAGTAACCACGGACCATTACCGTCCATTGTGTTTCAGGGCTGTGTGAGATGCAACCATCTGTGTTGTGTCTGTATCGAGATATGTAACCACGGACCATTACCGTCCATTGTGTTTCAGGGCTGTGTGAGATGCAACCATCAGTGTTGTGTCTGTATCGAGATATGTAACCACGGACCAATACTGATACAATGTCCATTGTGTTTCAGGGCTGTGTGAGATGCAACCATCAGTTTTATGTCTGTACCTGAGACATGTAACCACGGACCAATACTGATACAATGTCCATTGTGTTGCAGGGCTATGTGAGAGATGCTGAAGAGCTGGAAGGTGATAGGTGGCCTCCTGGCCTTCTGGCTGGTCATCATGATCTACATGAGCAACTCCCTGATGCAGGGCGGGGAAATCAACCAGCGGGCGGAGCAGCAGCTCAGGAGAGCTCTAGATGAACTCGACAAGGTCAAGGCCCAGAACTTGGAGCTACAGCAGTTAGCAGCTGACTTAAAGTAAGTACTAGAGTGTGAGTGGATCAGTGAGTGGGTGGTATGTCAGTGAGTGGGTGGTGGTGGATCAGTGAATGGGTGGTGGATCAGTGAGTGGGTGGTGGATCAGTGAGTGGGTGGTGGATCAGTGAGTGGGTGCTGGATCAGTGAGTAGGTGGTGGATTGGTGAATGGTAGGTGGATCAGTGAGTAAGAATTTGGTTGGGTGGATTTGTGTGCGAGGGAGTGAGTAGGCGAGTGAGTAGGTGAGTGGTAGGGTGGTGCATGGCTGAATGAGTGAGTTGGGTTTTCTGTTGGTGGGTGCCTGAGTGAGTGAGTGAGTGAGTGGATAGAGGAAATGTGCGAGGGAGTGTGTGAGTGAATGAGTGTGTTGGTGACTGAGTGAGTAAAAGCATATATAAGTGAGTGGGTGAGTAAAAGCATATGTGAGTGAGTGGGTGGATGGATAGGTGAGTGAGTGGTTGGGTTGATAGCATTTGACACCTTTTAGCAAGACCATGTGGGTCACAAGGAATAGGCTTCACATGTTGAATCGAACATGGTTCTTTAGTATGAACAGCAAATGATGTATCCACCAGCTATCTTATCCTAAAGTAAGAGGGGGTTAGTATCTTTTTACATGTTGTAATGTTATAGCATCAATACAACAGGGTCAACTAAATGGTCTTGTACACATTGCATCCATGGGAATCCAACACATATTTATAACACTATAACCACTAGGCTAACCCTAATAATTAAGACAAACGTGATTTCTGTGTATTTCTTGATATTGTGGACATGCTTAATTTTAAGATGTAGAGGTATAACAAATATTCTGTTATTTCTAGTATCTTTAAGAAAATGCAGTGTAGTTACTTTTTCTTTACCAAAAAGAGACCTTTCATATTTAAATGGCCAGATGTTATAAATTCCTTCCTGATGACTTTCACGAGGCAGATGTTCATTTATTCATCTCAGTATTGTATTTAAAGAATGTTTGTAATGATACTACATGTTCTCAACATTAGTTTTCATTGTGATGCATGTCATCCCATATACATTATGGAATACTGTGTGGGTTGTGTGAATACTGGTTCACAAATGGTATTTTTGTGTTCTTGTTTAATTATTTTCTCAGCTGAAGATAGATATGACTGGGGTGCTTTTTGTCCACATGATCTGAATAATTTCAGAAAAGAGCAAAAACTTTTAGAAAATGTTCTGAAGGTTATCAGATGTGATTAAGAATTAGATTTATCTTTTCCACCCTTGTACAACACTTAAGGTAGAGGTAAAACTGAAATGTATCAAAATTGCTGATTCCACTTTTTGCTCACCAGATGAAAAGTCAATGAGCTGATGTCGTGCGTGAGTGTCAGGCATCCGGTTTGCACCATGTCTCAACTTTTGTGTATGGTAAACATCTCCTCAGAAACCACTGGACCTATGAAGCTAAAACTTCCCATGCGTGTTCCCACCAATGATGACATCCAGATTTCAAAAGATTCAAATCAAATTCTCAATATGGTTGCCTTGGCAGCCATATTGATAAACCTATGTATGGCTATTACTCAGCCATTTTCCTTTTCAAATTGGAACAAAATATGCTACATGTGAGTTAGTAGTAGGACTCAAAATATATCTTCTGCTTTTTGATCTCAATTTGACCTTGCAGTATGACCACACTGAAAGGTGAAGCTTCATTTAACCATTACTCAGCTTCTTCAGTTCAAAATGTAGTGAAATGTGGTATCTATTTAGTACGTCTCAACACGTATGTTACGTTTTTCACAATAATATCTGAAATTTTTACCTTTACTTGACCTTGGACCATTACTCAGCCTCTTCAATTCCAAATGTTGTGTAATTTGGTATATATATATACATGTACCGGTAGTGGGTTTCAACACGTACATATGTTTTGCCCTTTGCCCTTTGACCATGCTCGAATGTGAATTTCTTCATGGACACCTCACCAGCCATTTTGAGCAAGTTAATTGTGGCCATTCCTTAGTCATACTGGTTACAAATGGAATGACGTACACATGTAGTAAGCAAACAAACATGGTGAAAAATGACATGCTCATATTTAGATTTTCTGGTAGATTTTAGGTAGGAGGTGGTCGGGTAGCCTAGTGGATAAAGTGTTCGCTCGTCACACCGAAGACCCGGGTTCGATTCCCAACATGGGTACAATGTGTGAAGCCCATTTCGTGTGTCCCCTGTTGTGATATTGCTGGAATATTGCTAAAAGCGGCGTAAAACCATACTCACTCACACTCACTCTTCAAGGTAGATAATCGGCCCTTTCGTCTCATTTTAGACATAATTATGTAATTGAACATACATGTATCAAGAGATCTGTACTTGTAGGAGTAAGAAAGAGCAGTACAAGTCAGATAAGTTTCTTAAAAATATTTCAAAATTTAAAAAAAATTGGACTTGTATTCAAAATGCCCAGATACACTGCAGTCCATCTTATTTTTCCTCTACCATGTATTCCTTGTAAAATCTAAACATTTTTTATATCTTTATATTTAGAGTCATCTTTGTCATTTACCTTATTAAGACACCGTAAAATACAATCACAATGTCATTTGCTCTTCATTAAGAGTATTAAACCATGTGGATAGAATGTTCATTTTTAGAAATACACCATTATTTCCATATGTTACTGTGCATACTTTCTGCTAATGGATAAAAACATGTGCACTTACAAATGTTCCTCAATTTGTAACGTGCTGCGGTGTTCCATCGATGGTTTCCTTCTATGGTTATTACATCAGGCCTCCAGTTTAAGCTGTATTGACGTCATGTTTAAAGAAAACTGTAGCGCTACTCACATTCACTCTTGCCACAAGTAAAGACAGCACTGTGAAAAAATGTTTCTCTTGTGTTTGATAGACAATGCTGAATGCTGGATGATATGACATAAACAGACAACCTTGAAACTAGCGGCTATATGACATCATTATAAGTAGCATTTAGGAGCTGTAGTATCAATGAAGAAAAGGTTGACTAATGGATTTCAACCATTTCATTGTTTCAGTGCATTGAAAGTCAATCCTTTCTTCATAGCATATCTGTATGTGATACTCTTTGATTTAGAGTGGATGATCACTCACATTACATTGTGGGCACAAGTCTTTTCCCGGTAGTATGATCAAAACAGTTTAAGACCATTTACATGTGGGGTTTGTTAAGGGGATATGATTATGGTATCGCCTGATAGATTGGCAGTGTTTAGCCTATAAAACTGTAATCTACTTCTCACAAGCTGAAATGATGGTTTACTCACATCAGGACCTAATGACCAATATGCTGAGATGTCATCCTCCCAGTGGGACTGTTGTACTGTCCTGTGTTTCTGGAGGCTGTATTGCCGATTTTTATGGGTAGATTGTAGTCATTACAGTCTGTAAATTGATCTACAAGCTGTTTCAATATGAACAGCAATTAACCTGTCGACTCTTGCTCTAAACAGTCTCAGCTTACAACAATAACCGTCATTGTGTTACCCTAAGATTGTTTTGTGTGGGGATCTCGGGTCTGTTACGTGAGGTAAACTTAGCGCTAAGTACTTAGTCGAACGGTGAGAGTACTAGCACTGGGATGGCAATACGGGAGAGAGCCTTGCAGAGTGCATTGTTCAAGTCATGGCTTTTGTATCCAGTCATTGGTGTTGTTTTGAAATCATGCATTATTCAAAGGAAATTGCCTGCTCTAGTCAGAGGCCATGAATTGAAGAGGAAGCTAATATGGTCGAACTGTATCATTTGCTTGTTATGAATTATTGATCATAAATAAACCTTACAATTACACCGATAGAGAGTCTGCCATTTGATCAGTTTGTAATTCGATAATCAATGTATGTGGTGTAAGAGCCATTCAGAGGTGTTTTGTGAATAGAATACTCAGTGGTGGGGACATTTGTACAGTTAGTGTTGATGTACAATAGGTTGGGAGTGTTTTATTGATTAACACCCAACTAACCTCTGTTGCAGTTGGAAAGCATTCAGCTTTGACTTCTCTCATTGGAAACCAGTTTCATAACTAGGCTGACCATAATTTGGGGGCTGGCAAGTACTGGTAGCATTTTTAACTATTGCAAGTCTGTTTCAGTGGGTGAAAATACTATTGAAGTTGTTGTATCATTATTGCATTATTTGCATGACGAGTATCTTGATCTTCTAAACTGCTTTGGCTTCATTTTACTTGATGCCAAATTTAAGGCATCTGCAACAGCACAATCTCATTGAAATCAGATCCTAGTTTTTGCTACCGCTAAACAAAGATCTGAAGACATCCCATTAGGGGTCACGTCAAAACGACCTTTCATCCGACCAATCAGTGCGTCGCTTACCAGATTATGAAAGTGACAGTCGGAATGTGATTTCTAATCATGCAATCTCGAAAACTTTAACACGGGGTATTCCAAACAATAGTTACGGGTTTAACGACTGAATCCTTACATTCTAGACCATCTATTAGTCATTCTAGAATGTTTTTTTGTTCAGGTTTCAAATTTGTAATCAAGAATTTTTCAAAATATGTTTCGAAGCGAAGTCGCCAATTTGAAATTCGTGCCGTAAAGCACGAGAAAGCTGGTTTCTGATTGGTCATTCCATTGGTCGATCAAAGTTCGCGCAAGGTCGGTCTGACGTGACCCGTAATGGGATGTCCTCAGATCTTTGTTTAGCGGTAGCGAGAACTAAGATCTGATTTTAATGAGATTGGCAACTGCATAGATTCAGTAAATTGTAGAGAAAGTTGTCAAGGTGTCAAGGGTAGTAGCTTCAGTGAAAGGTTATGAATATTTTCAGATTGACAAAAATCTCAAATGGTGTATGTACTGAATATCGCCGGGTATAAGATGAATTTTTCGGACCCGAAATAGGGGTGTTTGAAGGGTTGCAGTGCATCAATAGTTGGATCAATCAATCAGACTCTGGAGATGTTGGTATGTGGTGTTGTCTGTCTTTCCGATATGAAGGAAAAATATGTGTCTTATATTTTCTTCATGGCTGCGAAATGAAACTTTGTTTCTTTTGTCTTAGTTCATTCATTCAATTTTATTTCCTCGGATTCGGACAAGACAACATAAGGCAACTGATAAAATAAAATATTTATTGTTTTTGGGTTGATTGGGGATTCTTGTAGAGCCGGTAGCACACTGTTTATTGACAAAATAGAACGGTACTGCTTTACCCCGATGGGTTAGCTAACTAAGGCTGTGCTACGTGACAGAATTGAGATACGCCTTCAGTCGGCTGTAGTCTGACGCCAGACAACCGATACTCCGACGGGTATAACTTGCTACAGATGACAGTGTAGCTGGCCAACGATACCCCAACGGGTATAAACTAGCTACATAAAACTGTGTAGCCAACAGACAATACCCCGGCGGGTGTAGCCGACTGAAGGTGTATGCCCCACCAAAGCAACTGTGAATTGTTGAAGATAATTTTGGGGTGATACATGCCCGTTGTGATGCCGCCGGCTCCACTAGAATCCCATTATGTACATGGCATGGTGGTACAAAACAAAAGACCTACAAAAGCATGAGCTAGACCAGAACATGATATAAACATATTTGAGCAAGTTGAAATAAATGTGTTAATAAGTGTCGGAGGACATCACCTAAACGGATGAGAAGAAGATCAACATGCTGGGGGCGATCGATGACCTGAAAATAAAGGTGGTGGTGTGGGTGGAGGTGGGATAACGTTTGCACTTAAAATTACACGAGACACAATTAATGGCTGACTGCGTAGAACAAAGGGAAAAGTTGTGCATGCGCGCGATGTTTACCTGGCTAATACCAAAATATGAATTGATAAACGAACAGTGGTTGAACTGCATACGCATATTTACATAGTTAAAAACTACCAAATACGGACTGATACACAGACTTTGATTATAATAGGGCATTAGGATAATTAAGTTCTGTCATAGAAATAGGACTAATATTTTATAAACAGTGATTGCAGCCGCTGTGTATTCCCATGGTTTTAACAAAAATAGGAATATATGAAACGGAAAGTGATCGTACCGTTGTGATGCGATGTAAGGTTATCAAACCCAGGTTAGAGATACGTGCATGAGATATAAATGGTGTGCTATGTACATGAAGGGACCTTGTCAGACCAGAGGATGCCATAAACTATTTTCTAAAATATTTAAGTACTAAATCATTCAAAGTGTTACATGTATATTATGTGTTGTTTTATAAGAAACCCAAAGAAACCCAGAGTCCTATATACAGGTATATATGGTATATAGGGAAACATGCTTAGAATTAAGATACAAAGAAATCAAATTTTATGAAATATTTTAGAAGATCCACATGGATGTTCATCTAAAGGAAAACATAATAATGTCTAGGTTAGCGTGCACTGTTTTCATTAAATGAATAAATGTGTCCACATTGACATATTTCTCTCAATTTCTTGGTTGTAGTGACAATGATGTCACAATGAGTCATAGCACCACTCTTGCACTGTAGGCAATAAACATCCTTGGAGACGCTTGAAGATCCAGGTTAAAATTGATCTTCCTCAATCCATGTAAGACGTGACTAACAGGATCGGGTGGTCAGGCTTGGTGATTTGGTTGATGCATGTCATCGTATCCCAATTGTGCAGATGGATGCTCATGGTGTCAGTCACTGGACTGTCTGGTCCATACTCGATTATTTACAGACCACTTTCAAACAGATGGAATATTATTAAGTGTGGCATTAAACAACAAAACAAACAAGCTCAACCTTGGAAATAATTGTAAATAAACAAACAATTTGCATCAAACTCTGGAATGTTGCGAAATAACTAAAATACATTTGGAGCAGTGTAAACTGTGGTGGTGAGGTGAAATTGGGTTTACATCGCGTCCAAGATTATTGCACTTATATAGCGACGTGCATGGAAGTGTGTGTTTGTTTGTGTGGCTGCATGTACTAGTCCGGACTGATGCCGATTTATAGTGCTAGCTCACTGAGATACCATGCTGCAGTTTAACATGAATACCCCACTCAGACACAGTATACTGACTCCGAGCCGACCGGTCCTTGTTTTAGCCCCTTAATACCCAGCGCCAGACAGGGTAACAACAAGTACCATCTTTTAACATCCTTTGGTATGGCACGGCCGGGGATTGAACCCCAGACTTTACGCTCTCCGTTTGGACGCTCTACCACTAGACCATGGAGGCAGTCTTTACAACTGTGACTTTGATGATGTGACTTATAGTCTGTGCTTCCCAACTGCAGCACTTCATCTCAGCAATAGACAGACTTATAATAGGTCACAATGCACCTCCTTGATGACAGTTAGCATTGCACAATGAACGCAAAAACATACCAGACATCCTGAAGTGTTTCTTTATGGTTTAATTAAATGGCATCAAACACATCACTTAAAACAGACACCATTCAATACCCTAGTGTCAGCCACACTACATTTAATATCCATTTGTTTGCTACTAAAAGGTTATGTATTGTGTTGGTGATACAGTGTCAGATAGCAATGTGAAGAATGTGAAGACAGTTATATACTGCTACCTAAGACATATCAGATGCGATCAAAGACCCAGGAGCGGCAATAAAATGTATTTGATATTGTATCACCTCATATCTGTCACTGCCCCCTTTTTTAACAACACATGTAATGCTTTTTGTTTATTTGTTGTTTAAAACCACCTTCGCCAGTATTCCAGCTATTTGATGGAGATCTGTAAATAACTCCAGTGATTGACATCATGCGCATCGATCTACCCTATTGGGATATGATGACATGTATAAAACAAGTCAGCAAGCCTGACCACCTGATCCGGTTAGATGCCTCTTATGGAAAGCATGGGTTGCTGAGGATCTCTTCTATCCCGGATCTTCACGGGGATTAAACTGACGCAGTTAGATTTTGACTGTAGAGTAGTGCTAGTATCAGTGTTTCAGCAGTTAAGTGAACATACACTCTCATGAAATTGTGACCTTTCGACATGAGGCTTAACATGTGACCTTGTAGTGTGGGCAGTGATTTATAGTTTTGTCCATGTTATGATGATGTGTGGGTAAATGCTTTTAAACATTAAATAATTTGGTTACTCTTATGAAATTGTGATAACGTTTTGACATGAGGTTTGACACAAGACCTTCTGACCGGTTTATGATTAATAATCTTGTTTTTGTTGTGATATGTGGGTAAAGGCCTGTAACCTTTAAATGTTTTAGACATTCAACATAAAGGGCAAGTAAACTGAAACAAATGATTGCAATTTTATTGCCAATATCAATTTTCCAAGATACATTTAGTCAATTTCCAAGAGAGAAAAAATTCTACTATTCGTAGAAAGTATCTAAATGATCAAGTGAAAGTGCTGAAATCACATTCTCTGTAATCGGCTTCCAAAACAACCCATGCTTGCCTCTTACGACTATGCTTTTCGTAAGAGGCGACTAACAGGATTGGGTGGTCAGGCTCGCTGACTTGGTTGATGCATGTCATCGTATCCCAATTGCATTGATTGATGCTCATGCTCAATCACTGGATTGTCTGGTCCAGATTCAATTTTTTTCAGACTGCCGTCATATAGCTGGAATATTGCTGAGTTGCTGAGTGCGGCGTTAAACAACAAACAAACATGGACATTTCTCTATTTCTAGAGTATCAATGTCTCACGACTTAACTGTATAAGGCAAGCTATCTGCTGTGCAGAGTTGTGTCCCTTACTTTGATCTCTACAAGGATTGACTGGTTGTGGGTTCAAATACTGATCATGGTCCTTGGTCCTTGGTCTGGGTTGGTGTTTAAAGTTGACCTCAGTCTCTCACACTTGCTGTAGAACAATACAGCTAGATCTACACTGTGTTTTGTGTTTGTCCTCATATTTTGTCCATCTCTGTTGCAGACAGATTCAGGAGGAAGGGGGAGGTAACCAGGATGGCACTCTGTCCCGTCTTCAGCAGAGACTGCATAAAGCCAACCAAGAAATCCAGAGACTTGTCAATAGCCAACAAGGATCACCAGGTAGACCCTTGTCATACTTGTAGTAATACCACCTCTATGTGCAGATCACTAGTTTGTTTGTTTGTTGTTTTAACACTGCACACAGCAATATTCCAGCTATATAACAGTGGCCTGTGAATAATAGACCAGACAATCCAGTGAAAGATATTATGGGCAACGATCCACACTATCAGGATTCAAAGGCACACAATTTTTTTCATAGACAAGATGGCCAAATACCAGAATTTCGAATTACAGTTGGCAGTGACAAGTTTGGCACAATGGATGAAATACTTGTGTTTTCACTACTAATTTTCACTCCAAATGTTGTGTAACAGTTATCAAAGCAAGCACTGAAGGTAGGAATCAGTATTTATTACTTATTGTGCGAGTGTGATCAATACTAGGGCTGGGACGAGTCCAAAATTACTACCCGGGTTCCCACCCCCCTATTACCTGACCCTACCTGTGTACCCACTGTAGGTCTCAAGAGATAGGTAAAAACATGTTCGATTCGGAATAGTTTGACCATACTCCTGCCAAAATAAATTTAGACACACATGTAAACAGATCTGGTCATGCATACACTGAAGTTGACTGATGTTTTATCATTATGCAAACATAAAAAGTTGGAAGGAATGTGTGCAAAGTCAGAAAAAATTGTGAACATTTATCACTTATAGTGTAACCATAGAGTTCTAGATAACCGTCCCAGCCCTAATCAATACTTGAATGGGAAGTGTTGCATCGGTGTATCATCCCACCACTACTGGGCACATATCAAATATACTACAGAGTTGTTTCTTCTGATCTGTTCACTGAGAGGAATAGAAGGATGAATTCAAGCATAGATTTCAGGATACATCAGTTCAAGTTTCTTTACAGGTAAATCCAATGAACCAACTGCAGATCACGAAAAATCTTTCCGAAAAGTAGAAAATACAGCGGTCGAGTTTTGGTATTTCATGCGGTCTCAGTTAAAGAAGATCAAGGACAGTGCAGGGGGAAACACAGAGATTACAGCCAAGGTTGACCAGATTCTGGGGGATGGTGCTAACTATCAAAGGTATGTACATAACTTTGACTGCCTCCATAGTCTAGGGTAGAGCGGAAGGTCTGGGGTTCGATCCCCAGCCGCGTCATACCAAAAGACGTTAAAAGATGGTACTTGTTGTTACCCTGTCTGGCACTTGGCATTAAGTGGCTAAAACAAGGACTGGTTGGCTTGGAGTCAGTATACTGTGACTAAGTGGGGTATTAATGTTAAACTGCAGAATGGTATTTTAGTGAGCTAGCACTATATATCGGCATCTGTCCGGATTAGTACTAGCAGCCACACAAACACACAGGTTCAAGCAAGTCGCTATATAAGCAATCTCATTAAAATCTTAGTTCCCGCTATCGCTAAACAAAGATCTGAGGACATCCCATTACGGGTCACGTCAGAACGACCTTTCATCCGACCAATAAAAGCGTCGCTTACCAGATCGTGAAAGTGACAGTCGGAATGTGTTTTTCTGATCATGCAACCTCGAAAACGTTAACGACAGTTTCGACCCGTACGACTAATTCCGTCAAAATTATCGTCATTTGAATGTAGGAGGCGTTGTACAGTTCGTGGGAAGCACTGCCATACAATCTCAACCATATATTAGACATTCCGTAATGTTCGTTTGCTCAGTTTTCAGAATCTCAATCAAGAACTGTGTAAACATATTTTTCAAGCCTAGTCTGAAATGGAAGTCGCCAGGTTGAAACAAGTGCGGTGAAGCTCAAGAAAGCTGCCTTCTTATTGGCTGATGTCGACTTCTAGTTAGTCATTTCAGTAGTCGGTCAAAGTTCGCGAAATGTCGTTCAGATGTGACCCGTAATAGGATGTCCTCAGATCTTTGTTTAGCGGCAGCGAGAACCTTGATCTGATTTTAATGAGATTGCTATATAAGTGCAATAATGATGGACACGACTTTAAGTCTTATTTCACCTCACCCGACTTTGTAGATAACGTTAAAGAGTCAGGAAAGTTTGTTACAACCTTTTGTTCTGATATGTTGCTGGCATTTAATTTGGTATGGTATCAGTGTCATCTTTTGGTGTTCATTGTCATGAATATACTGCTTAGTGCAATACATGTCCATGATATTTATCATTTCCACTGATATCGGTCTTCATGCACATAATTTTTAACCTGATGCTCACTCTCTGGATATTTCTACGTATACACATAAGATGATAATGTCATACTCACTGTTTTCAGTGAGACTTGCTTGAAGGTCTTGTGAAAAACTAAAGCCATAGAGGGGATTTAAAGGAGATTGTGTTCGTTGGTGATATTTCTACTGTATTCACTAGTCACAAAAATCTGGAGAGTGTGGAGCTCATTAAACTGTGACAGTAGTAAAATTAACTTTGTCTGCTCAGCAGTCGTACCAAGCACAGACCACTAGAAAATATATATTGACACTATATGTGTGGTAAAGAAGCAATCTCATTAAAATCAGATCTTAGTTCTCTCTACCCCTAAACAAAGATCTGAGGACATCCCATTTGGGGTCACGTCAGAACGACCTTTCATCCGACCAATCAGAGCATCGCTTACCAGATCATGAAAGTGTCTTTAACACGGGTTGTTCCGAACGATAGTTATGGGTTTAACGACTGAATCCATACAATCTAGACCATATATTTGCCATTCCAGAATGTTCTTTGGTTCAGGTTTCAAATTTGTAATCGAGAATTTGTCAAAATATGTTTCGAAGCTGAGTGGCCAATTTGAAATTCGTGCTGTAAAGCACAAGAAAGCTGCCTTCTGATTGGCTAATGTCGACTTCTTGTCAGTCCTTCCATTGGTCGGTCAAAATTCGCGCAAGGTCGGTCTGACGTGACCCGTAATGGGATGTCCTCAGATCTTTGTTTAGCGATAGCAAGAACTAAGATCTGATTTTAATGAGATTGGGTAAAGAAGATACAAATGTTGAAACTTCTCTTTAAATTAGATGTTTTATTTCAGGACTCTGAGAAATGACTTTGATGGTCTACGTAACGTGGATGGCATGAAGGAGTGGAGGGACCGAGAGTCGATGGAGCTGGGAGACATTGTACAGAGGAGACTTCACTATTTACAAGTAGGTTGTCACGGTGATTCTGTTGCTGTTCAAAGCAGCTTTACAACTGAAGCCCACATATTTTTACATGTTTTCTTTCAAAGCAAATGTTCAAGCTTGTACGTTAGAATTCAACTTTAGGCTCACTGAAATGCGTTTGAAGAATTCATTTTCTCTTGTGTTATCTACGGGTCATATAATTTTGTTCATATTTCAATGGTCAAGTTCATACCTTGGCTTATCTACGGGGTCGGCTTATCTTCGGTCAAATATGGTATACCATAATCCATGTTGATTAGAAATATCAAATACCATGTTATAAGTTGTTCCAGAAACTGCCAACATTCAGTATGGTCATGTTAAAAAAATGTTCAGTTCTTCTTCTTCATTTTATCACTGCCACAGTATACATGCATCGGGCCTAAGTGAATAAAAAAATCCTTATATTTATCTAATATGATATTTTGTTTACAAATTTTGACACAAACAAAACACCCCTGACCCTACTGTGCATGGGGACTACCGTAATCAGAGGTAACTTAAATGGAATTTACTTTCTATGCTAGGCAGTTTTATGAATGCAGTAATTCGTATTTTTGTGTGTGATCTAAAAAATATGTAGAAAACATAAGTTGACAAAACATAAATCCTGATCTACCTGACCTATTTTCAGAACCCCAAAGACTGTGGCTCAGCCAAGAAGATCGTATGCAACCTGCACAAGGGTTGTGGCTATGGATGTCAGCTCCACCATGTTGTGTACTGCCTGATCGTAGCATACGCCACGGAGCGCACCCTGGTGCTTGAGTCCAAGAGCTGGAGATACGCCCCCAAAGGGTGGGAGACGGTGTTCCAGCCCCTCAGCAACACCTGCAACACACGCTCAGGGGAGCAGGCTCATCACTGGGGACGTGAGTAGCAAACCACCTTGAAACCACCCCAGACATATATCTTACCAGTCATAACAGCTCCCCATGGGGATTCTGGGGTAGGATAGGTCCGCAGCAAGCTATGCTTCTTGTAAGAGGTGTCCAAATCGATCGGGTGGTCTGGCTCCCTGAGTTGGGTGACGGCATGTTTTCTTGCCCGTATGGCATGGATCGTTGCTCATACTATCAATCACTGGACTGTCTGGTCCACACTTGATTATTGACAGGTCACAGTCCTCAAAGTTGCTACTAAAACTGTCGCCAATGCCACCTAAATTTTAATTTGTCAACTGTGTAAAATTCATAGGTAGCCAAATGACTACCTGGAAAAATATCTTGTGACAACTAAATTCTATTGCTACACATATGTAGCCACAAAAATAAACATGTCTGCTACTAATTGTACTCAAATCTCCTAAAGTCAACAATGAACTGAAATACATAAATTTTAATGTAATTAGTATTCTATTTTAGTTGATAGTTTATTGGATAAGCAAGGATATACCTTTATAATCTAGTGATATAAATTGCATCATTGTTCGAGTCACAAATAACAAAACTCAAGTACAGTTTCCACTAATATACAATTCCAAGACTAGTGCTATGACATGTACATATCATAGTTATTTGATTAAAGATCATTTCAAATGCTTTTGGCTACCTACACTATTGGCTTGACTTCTTAATTTTACCACTGGCTACCCAGGAAAAAAATACTTGTAGCCATATGGCTAATAAAAAGTAAGCTTTGAGCCCTGGGTCATCAGCATATATAGCTGGAATATTGCGGAGTGCGTTGTTAAACCTGAACGAACAGAATAGCCAACTGATGAGAGTCATACGATCAAAGTGAGTGACTTGTCCGAATCTTTGTCACCTTATCCAATTAACCCCAGAGGTATGAATTCTTGTTGTTCATCAGGGTTAGAAATTGGCACTAGTCCTGTAGTCCTGGCCAAACTGCCCAATAGTAAAGGTATCACAAGGACTAATAGAAATTTGCCATTTTTAAGGGTTTTGCTATATGTTATCATTATAAGGACTAGTGGACTGAAACTGTTAGTTTCTTCCGCTGTAGAAAAATCATGCTATCAACCACTGGTTTGCCATCATAGAGTTGAACATTTCTAGGATCTGTGTCACATTCCAACCACAAAAGCGAACAAATATGATATAACAGAAATATGAGAAGTTTAAACTTGCTTAATCTCTATGGATAATAATCTCAATAATCCACGACATGTGTATGACCATCTTCTTGCATTACAGCTGCAACTCAGATACAGAAGGCCAAAATAGTTGAGCTTCCTATTGTCGACAGTATGCATCCACGACCTGACTTCATGCCTCTTGCTATCCCACAAGACCTTGCACCAAGACTCCTCCGTCTGCATGGTGACCCACCCGTCTGGTGGATCGGGCAGTTTGTGAAATACCTCACTCGTCCTCAGCCACATCTGAAAGAAGACATGGAGAGAACAAAGAAGGCCTTGAATTTTAAGAGCCCTATTGTTGGGTACGTATATGGAGAATTCATCACAAATGTTTTTAGTCTTAGATTGCTGTGAATTCTCATGGGCCAGGCCACCTATTACCTGTGATACTGATTGGTAGGTAAGATAAAGAGGGCCATGGGATCCAGATTAATAAAAAATGCAAGAACATCAAGTTTTCCCAAGCAGTCTGAAGCATTTTATTTTTATGGGTAATATGGACAGTGTCTTTGTAAAATACTAATTAAGAGGTTGATGAATGAGTAATCATGTTGAAAAACTGTGTGAATGAAAGAACACCGGAATTGAAACACCCATTTTTCAAAGTTGCTCTTAACATCAAGAGTTGTCTCCCTTCCCTGAGCTTTCTTCTCAGCATGATAGATTATGTCCCCTGTTACAGGGTGCATGTACGGAGGACAGACAAAGTGGGTGTAGAGGCAGCCTTCCATGGCATTGATGAGTACATGGAATTTGTCAATGAATATTTTGACCGTCTGGAGGCAAAGAGTCCTGTTGAGCAACGAAGGATATACCTTGCCACGGATGATGCAAATCTACTTCGAGAGGCAAGAGAAAAGTATGACAACACTTTGGATTTCTTTTTCTTATCTCTGCATGTGTTGATGATTATTTGTGGAAAGATCCTCGTGCATAGCTTGTCTTAAAGATATGAAAAACTTAAAGGGCTTAACAAATTAAAATATGAGATTGCTCAAAATAAGTGATTTTGATTTAAAGTTTTTCCAATGCAAGGTATGTACATTATCATATGATGGTATATCATAGTTCTTTCTATTGTACATGGCTGACTGACCCCAGGGTAGAACTGGTATCCTGGACACTAGCTTGTTGTAAACGGTGACCTAATTGGATGAGATGGTCAGGCTCCGTGACAGACAAATACCAATTTTTATGATGCTATTACACTAAGATACCATGCCACTGTTTAACATGAATACCCCCGCAGACCCAGTACATTGACTCTTTGCCAACCAGTCTTTGTTTTAGGCCCTTAATGCCAAGTACCAGGCAAGGTAATAACAGGTACAATCTTTTAGTGTCTTTGGGTATGACACGGCCGGGATCGAACCCATGACCTTAGTCTTTCCGGGCAGACACTCTACCTATAGACTACGAAGGCGGTGATTGTTTATAGGCTGTAAGGATATAGCTGGACTTGTGCTGACTGCAGCATCAACAACAAACAAACATGGAGCACTGGCTTGTTTCAGGTACCCCACCTACCAGTTCATCAGTGACAACGACATTTCCAAGACTGCAAGTCTCGGCACACGCTACTCCGACAGCTCTCTACGTGGCGTCATCCTTGATATTCACTTCCTGTCAATGTGTGACTACCTGGTCTGCACATTCTCATCACAGGTAAGCAGAACACTATCTCATCTCAGGTGAACAGAGCACTATCTCATCTCACGTAAGCAGAACACTATCTCATCTCAGGTAAGCAGAACACTACCTCATCACAGGTAAGCAGAACACTATCTCATCACAGGTAAGCAGAACACTATCTCATCACGGGTAAGCAGAACACTATCTCATCTCAGGTAAGCAGAACACTATCTCATCACAGGTAAGCAGAACACTATCTCATCCTAGGTGAGAAGGTAAGCAGAACACTATCTCATCAAGGGTAAGCAGAACACTATTTCATCCTAGGTGAGCAGAACACTATCTCATTACAGGTAAGCAGAGCACTCTCATCAAGTAATCTGGCTTCCCATCTATCATCCTGTAAACAGAACACTGGCACCGGCCGGGTCGTCTGGTCTTGACTCAAGTTTTTACAGGCAGCTGAAATAAAGCTTGAATATTGCTACCTAAAACAATGTGACTCACTCACTAACTCACTAATGCAGAAATAAAATTCTTTCATAGAAATGTTTATAAAGATGCATAGTGACTCTGAACAGGAGGGCAGTTTTTGAAAAATATCAATACCTACCTTTTTAATAAGCTAAATGTTATTTCCACAGGTGTGTCGTGTGGCGTATGAAGTGATGCAGACGATGCACGGCGATGCCTCAGCATGGTTCAAGTCTCTTGACGATGTCTACTACTTTGGAGGACAGAATGCACATAACATGCGAGCACTGGAAACCCATGAACCAAAGAATAAACACGAGATCAAGATGGAGGTGGATGATCTGATGGGCATTGCTGGCAACCACTGGGATGGGTTTTCTAAAGGTGTAAACCGGCGCTCAGGACAATCGGGCCTTTACCCATCATACAAAGTGAAGAATGAAATCGCTGTAGTAAAATTCCCCACATATCCAGAGGCAGAGGAAGTCAGGTGACATTAGCCCCTTGTAGATTGGCAGATTTTAAATAATTATTTTTATACATATGTTGAGTCCCAGTCATTATTTGACAATAACTTTGCCATGAGAACTGAAACGGTATGGATATTTTATTGTAAGAATGAGACTGCTCGGTCACTTGTGGTCAGTTGTAGGTGAATATTATTGACTGTTTTGAGCCTGTTATGTACCTAAATTCTTGACATAATTATTATTAGCCTGATAGAAATGATACTTATGTGCTCAATGCCTACTGTAGTCATACACAATATGTTAAAAGAAAAACTTCAAATAGGTAAATCTCAAATATTAAGACATATTGCAGTATTTAATGAGCTCATAGTAATGTTCAGCCTCCAGCTCTTAAGTTAGCTTGTAGTAAAGCTGTAGACTATCTGTTGCCTGGGTGCTGCCATTACACTCATGAATCTACATCAGTTTGAAGTTGACGAGGTGGGACAAACAGTATTTTACTACTGCATATAAGAAACATATTTTAAACGTTATTCAAAATCAAATCTTCCACTACAGAATGGGAGATGAACATGGATGTTTTCAGTTTCAAAATGGAAGTGTTAAGTTTGAAGAGTGCTCATCAAGCAGATTTAGGACCTCAGAAAATAAATCAAAGGTGTGTAAACCAGTTTAGACAGGTATGTACAGGTTGGTGCTGGTTCCGTTGTCATGGTTCAGTCTGTTATTTTTCAATGATGCATGTCAGCTGCCAGTGTTTTTTATAAATTTTACTCTGATGGATGTGGTGGGTCTATGCTTTTGCTCGCTCGTTTCTATTTGTCACTATTTTCAGCAGGTACTTCTGATCATTGAGTAAACCACATTCACATGTCATATGTAGTCATCAGTTCAGTATTGTTGTGGGTTCTGAAAATGACCCAACTGTCAATGTATCTTGATGTTTGTCAAACGATAACATGTGTTCGGCAGGATTGCAGGTCCATGGCAGAGAAGTAAAAGGTCCCCAATATGTATTCAGGCTATCATAGTTTGTTATAAGGGCATTGTTCTGTAAAGAAGACATGATTTTAATGGTAACAGGACCAATAAGGACAAAAATGTGAAGTAGTTAGTTTTTCATTGAATGCAATGCTAAACTAGCTACGAAATTAAACTTTGAAATAAAACATTCAAGGATTTTTCAAATATGTTTCTCTCCCCTATTCCAGTTAACCTGGATACATGTGTTATGTTGTATCAGTACAATTTAGTGTTGATGTAATGACATGCTTCCTCTCTGGGAGAATATTCTCACAAAGATTCCAAAACAGGTTGGTCAATTTCAGGAAGTGTACTAATTCTGAAATGATTTTTAAGGCTGATGCACTCAATTATTTGTCAACCATTGTGGAGATATAGATATAATTTTTTCATATTACTAAGTTCTCTTACTCTAAATGTAATTACAATGTCATCTGTAATTATTTAGTTTTATGTTGGAAAATCTTCCAAGTTATCAAGGTCTCAATGTAAATCAATCCGACATTACCATGATATCTAAAGTTCATCGCTAAACCCTTAGAATTTGTTTAGCTTCTCTTTGTCTCAAAATCTTTTTTTATCTGACGTAGGCAGGTTTAAGTTCATTTCTTGCTGATGTCCTTGGCAAAATACGGAGTCAGGAGGAAAAATACAATAGAATACAAAGAAAATATGTCGGCATGGTTGTTTTGAAATTCACTTACTAAAGTCCCCCCTCCCCCCAAAAAACCAAAACCAAAAAACCTTCCTGTAATAACAGGAAATAAACTGTCAATTCCTTTAAGGTGTGAATGTTCAGCATGACTAGCATAGTTCAGGGAGATTGGATCAACTAGGAATCATTACTCATCCTCAGCATTTTTCTTGTACTACTGAATTTTAAACAGAATTTAATGTTGATGAATATATACTATATCCTGATTGTATGGTTGGATCATGCTCATTTTGTTATATAAGGAGGTTTTTATGAAAATATTTTAATATTTGATGGAATGATGCCTTACAGCACAAGCCTCATTAAGAATTAGACCCTTTAAGGAAGAGGTGATAAATAATATATTGGCTGACAATGTTTAACAGTCCTCCTATGAACAGGGTGAAGTGTACATTGTAGTGTGTGTTATGATTACTAGGTGTATTTATATTCATGTAAACATCATTGACTCTTTGAACTACATTAGTTCACAGAAACATATTGTGTAGATATGGCTGAAGAAATAACTTCATTTTGATGGAATAAAACCAAGATATTGATTGATATTAATGAGTTCAGTTTTAAACCTTTTTTTAAAATTATTTGGATAAGAGAAAGTTGATAATGCTGGAGGTCAAAATGCAAATTAAAATTGTATCAATTTTCTTTTGAAGTTTTCTCTTGGGCAAGGTAGGTTGAAATATTTTTTAAAGTCCTTTTGAGAAATTTTAGCAGATGTCAACTAATATTTTGATAAAGGAAAAACACTTTGGTTGCTTAATGACAGTGCCTAGCTAAATAAATATGTCCATTTTGTAATAACTTTTATTCTTTAACGTTTATGATTGCTGGTTTTTATTGAAACATAATCCAGGCATATGTATTTCAAGGTTTTTCATTTGGAACACTGTATTAAGATTATTTGCATTTCATGGAAACACAATGATGTAGGTTACAACATATGGGAGAATGCATGTGTCTGTTATTATTGTAAAACTCAGCTGATATGAAAACATGCTCTTGTCTATATTTAGTCAGCCTTGTAAGGGAGGTAAGGCACAAATATGAAACAAGTGTAAATAATTGTAAATTGTTGACTTTTCCTCAACTATCCAGCATAGGTTATTGTCCTATATGAAACATGTGTTAATTCCAAAATGATTTCAATTTAGCAGGATAGTAAAATATGTGTATTACCAGTTCAACATGTGGATTATTTTTGGATAAATAACTATTTTTTGTATACAAGAAATTTTTCCAATAAATGAAAGCTTTAATTTTGAATAGAGTGATAGTTTGGAAATAGCAAGGAAAAGATGCTGTTTTACTTGAATATAGTTTTAACATGATATGTGACATTTGTTGCCAGTTTAGATATCACGCTTTTCAAATATTTTGTATATGTAACTATTGATGAATTAATACAAGGTATTACGTCAAATGATGGCTGAACTAAACACTTGTTGCATCTCATTTAGAAATCATCACACTGAAATTACCCAGAGGCCATGTTTCTTTGGTCTTTTGTCCAACTGTTTTTTCATGTTTTCTTGTTTGTTTTTCTGAACTGCTTCAGGAAGAATATGTTTGGTTACGAAGTGCACAAGAAATGACACCATTGGTATGAAGTTTACAGTCGTATCAATAACTAAAGAGGTAGGCACTGCCAGTAATGTGAGGAGTTGTAATGAAGGACATGACGAGAAGATTGAGTTATCTCCCTTTTGCAAAAGATACACAAGCTCCTTCACAGCTTGTGATACCTTCATTACACTCTCTGTAACATTGCTGCCACCAGTGTGGGTGCAGCCATTACAAGATTCTTGAAATTTGCCCTCAAACCCGAAACGTAGTAACATTTATAACTTTTTATGTCTTTGTGAATGCCATCTGTAAAATTAGAAAAGGTTTATGACTGACATTTGAAAGGGGAATTTATCTTTTCGTTTGCATAATCAGATTGGTTTGAGATTGCAGACTAACGAAAAATCACCCAACTTTTCCATTACATTCATACTATACCAAGTACATGCTCGTTGAAATTAAATAGAAATTCAAACTGAGAAACAAATAAAGGCATTTAGCTGGAGCAAGAATTCTCGGCGTCAGACAGTCATCACTTGTTTGTAAACATTACGGTCAGTCCGTTGCGAGTTCAACTCCAAGCATGGTTGTGGTCACCTATCACAGTGAGGAGCTTTGACTTGTGGCAGCGATAGTGTAGAGAGCTCTGTGAATGGGCTATCGCTGTGAGGAGCTTGACAGATACACATAAAACTAATTCAAGTTGGGTTAATGGTCTTGGCACTCTATTTGTTGCAGATATTTTACTTATGACATGATAAATACTCAAAATTGAAGTCTGTGTAATTTTTATGCAGGTCATATAATTGCATGGAGTTAAAACTGGAAAACTTTGTGGTACTGAATTTCGTTTCTTTGAGGAAATACTTCAGCAAATGAAGGATTTATTCCCAGCTGTGTTCTGCTTATTTGATGAGTGCTGGTTTGATAATTACTTATAATTATTGTTGTCTACCGGTAATTCACACTAGCAGGATATTACAGGGTGTCTGTCAGGGTTAAGGCTGTGCTAACAGCCAGTTCTCTTGCAATATTATTAATTTATGAAGCAGTTTTCATAATTTAATTATTCTTGAATGAGAGGAACTTGATAAATAGATATCTGTACAATCATTTTTTAAGGTGTAAAATATAAGGTCCAACCAATGTAATGTTTTTGTTTCGTCAATATATGCAGAGGCTGGGGCAGAATTAAGAAAGTCACCGTGGATTTAAAGCACACTTTCAAAGAAAAATATATATTTTGTTTTACATTTGCAAAGTGAAGTGTAGCCTTGTCAAAAGATTTCTTAAAAAATTAAAAACTGAACTAGCAAAACTGAAAGTTAGAACCATGGCCAGTTCTTGACTTGTCTCCTAAAGAGGACATAGTGGGCCTTGTTTTTATATCACTTGGTTTACAGATCTAACCCAAACCCAGGTTCGGTGAAGGCCATAAAAAATAAAGAGAAAAAAGGATTTTATTTAGAAAGCTGGCTTTTTAATGAAAAATGAAAAGATTGCTTCCTTGCTATATTGACTTGGGTACTTTGAAAATATTTGTGTTACAGGCATTTGTTAATCAACTGAGGGGAAAAAAAGAACCCATACTCCCATGTGAAATTTTGAGTTGGCAGATAGGTAAACCAAGTAAATAAGATCAAATGCCTAAACATGGACATGTTATGCAAACCATCAGTGTGGGTTGGTGTTGTCTGTACATAGGCTGTGGCAGCAGAACTGTTGTACAATGTCTTCCACAGAATTGTTAACTCAAAGTATCTTTGACATACATTACACATTGTATTGTGCCTGAGATATGTTGTATCATGAATGTAACAAAGCTTACAATGGAGATCTAAGTATTACAATTGGGAATATACAGTTTCACCATTGAGATGTATTGTCAGAAGTTTGGGTTTGAAAGGGATCTCATATAGAGGTAAAAGAACACAAAACCTCTGGAAGTGCTTTTCCTCCTATATAGGTACACAAGTTTGACAACCACAGTGTTTACTGGTATTGAGGGCAGATTATTGGTCTACCACTTTCATGGATCTCAATCTCTCAGCAACTCAACATCCATGCATAGGTGAAATTTAAGTAATTGAATAGAAATAACCAATGAGGATGTAACATTCTTTTCCAAATGTTGGGGAATCACTGTACTGCAGAAAGAATTTAGATAAAGCGTTAAATTTTAACTTGCTCACACAAAACGTGAAGATGCTTAATATTTCGAATACAGCTCTGTGAACAATGGTGAAGCCTTTACCAGTCTACTTTATTCCCGTCTGACATTCGAATGTTATCCATTCAGTAATGTACCCCATGTGGCAGTGTACAGGAGGAATGATACATCGCCCTCCTCCCTGGGATACACCTAATTTTGTAACCTACGGAGGTTCCCCCAGTCCCAAGTACCTCATGCGTGTTGAACAGCCAATTAACATGGGGATCAGTGTGCGACTTTGTATGTCATTGTTTGCGTGGGACCTTGTTCATGCTATACTTACAGGATGCAGCGAGTGAGTTGGGATTAAAGCTGCTTTAACAGTATTTCAGTTTGATCACAGCTCTCCGCTATTATGTGGGAGGAAAGCTGATGCGAAGCAGGTCCTAGGTGTACGACATTTACAAATTTTGTAAAACCCACAAGCATGGGTATGGTGCTGACAAACATAGGCTTCAGCCATGTAGCTAGAATAGCACTCCCAACTTTATTGGGATGTGACTTTGTATGACCAATTTGAGGATCCTACAAATCCATTAATTTTTCACTTGTATTTGCTATGTTCAAGAGGTAGCTAGATGTATATATAATGATGTGCAATGGAAATACCTCCTGGACGATCAGCAATCTTAGACTACAACATTCAGATCATGACCAGGCCAACTGTAAAACCATTTCATAGAACATAGGAGAAATTTGAGATCCTTTTAAAGACCTTTATTGGGATATTGATTGAAAATGCCCAGGACAAATGTAAGATCACTTTATGAAGCTTGTCGAAATGTCAGATGGCACTATGGAGCAGCAGTGCATGATAAATGTCAGTATGTATAATGTGTAGATGACAGATGATGTGGGACATCTATTCCTCAATGTATGTTTGATGATGCTCCATGCTTGCATTGTGGCAGGTCACCTGGACTCCAATCCACTGAGCTGTCTTGGAGCTCGGCATGGTCTTGTGATGAATGTAGGACTAAGGTTGCTTTGTTGAACAAGGTCTAGGTGATTATTGTCTTGTTGAGAATACATATTCATTCCTTCGTAATCTGTTTGTCCAGTTTTAGTTTATGCAAAAGCTGTTTTAAGACCATCTATAGCATACACATCATATTCTTTTCTTGTGCTAGTTGCAGCTTCAGTGAAACTTTCACAATAGGTGAGGAATTTCTCTCCCTAGTTTATTGATACTAATCTTTTAGTTTTCTAGATTATTCTTAAAGAAAAAAGTAATATTCAAATAAACTTCAACAAAAAATGACAATGGTCAAAGTGATTAAATTACTTCATAAGTTGTGTCCAAGGTCCACCCTTGCACAATAGAATTGTGCGCTTCGACTATATCATAGGTCAAAGTTTAGTTGTTACAATAGATGCAGCTACCATCACTTTGTGCAAGTGTGCCCATCAAGGGAGACAACTCTGGCATGTGACAAGACTGCATAGTTTTTGTATCAGTAGATAAAATGGTGTGATATGTCAGGAGTGGAAGACCAAGTTTAGAAATGAAATCCATGGTAAGCTACATTAGCCTAGTTGGAAGTCCCTAGTGGGAGTATACTCAACTTGGGGTGGACATTATTACACAATAGTGTTTCCAGAGAGGAAACTGATGGCAGAAGAAACTAGAGCCTTGCCTTGATTTCTTGCTAATATTAAGCTGTATTGTTTGGTTGTTTTTTCAAAATTTACTTGGTCAACCAATCAAATGTTGAAAACAATTTACATGAGGAAGAAAGGTAACTTTTGATTTTGTCATACCACCTTTTTCTTTCATTTCCTTTTCATATCATTATTTTCAACCCTACCCCCTATTGTTTTGGGAGAGAAATCTAAAACCAGGTGTAGTACAAAAGTGTCTTTGTATGTTTGCTGTAGCCTGATCAGTTGATGTGATGTGATGCAATATTGTTTAGGGTATCATTCTTATTTTATATGTTGCTGACCCCAGAGAAGAGCCGCCTCCTCTACTTTCCAGTATATATGAACATATCCCCACTTTCAAAACATGGTAACCAGGGGTAAATGCCCAGGTTTTTTCTGTTACAATCACTTCTACATTTGCATCCACAATATAAGACGCTAACTTTCTCTATGTATATATCCTGGATTTGCATATTTTGGTGTGGTCAATTGTTTAGTTTAAAGTATCAAATGTACAAATTTGATAAGCAACACCCTTAATGGAAACATAATTTTTGTAACAAGCTGGTTGGTGTTTTGGCCACTTTTACTCAATCTTGTTGAAGTCTAGACTGAGGTTGGAATTTTCTGTACATAATAAAACTATCGGAGCCTTCCATGCTTCTTTTTGTTTCTCAGCCTGCTCCCTCATCATACAGGTCTTAATTCTTCTCACAGGTATCTGCTTCAGACAAATTTTATTCTTGTTTCACCTGTTATATACATACATAAATATAAGAATGACATAAAATGAATAAACTGATCATTTGTAAATTTGTATTACGTTGTCTTTAAATTTGAATTTACCACTTCATTGGAACCCAGGAGCATAAACCAAGTACTATAACCAGGGATAATCCCTGATTTGAACAGATCGTGGGCCTTGGGCACAAGCAAGGGACAGAACTCTGCAAGTACCTTTGATGACTGGCCACAAGCAAAGGGCAAAGCATAATGCTGCTAGTCAGAAATATCACAACTAAATCATTGCGGTCTGTAAAAACACAAACCAGTGGTTGATGGCGTGTGTGTAAAACGCTTGGTGCATTGAACAGTACTTCAGTCATAATGTATGCCACAACATGTCAACCTAATGTTGGAAGAAAGCCCAACAGTGAGTGGGCGAGTTTGGTTGAACAGTACTTCAGTGACTTATCAGCCTGGCAGCTTAATTGGGTGAGTGAGTGAGGTGGGGCGAGGTGAAATGAGGTATAGCGTCGCGTTCAAGATGATTATGACGTACATACCCGAATGTCGGTTTTACAATGCAAGCCAACTGAGAAACCATGCTGCAAGCCGACACCAAGCTGACCAGTCCCGGTTTTATCCCCTTAATGCTGAATTCCAGACAGCGTTACAAGTAAGGGTGTGAAGTATTACCGGTATATCGGTAAATTGAGGTTCATTCTTTCCAGGATAAGTGTCACAATTTCATTTTTTCATGTTTCATATATTGGGTGATTTAAAATTGGGATTTTTATCTTGTGTTTAATGTTATGTACTTGCCAAATGCACTCTCTGCCCAGGAGCGAGCATCCTGGAGGACCAAGATGGCTGCATATATTTTGAATGAGTAAAACATCATGTTGTACCAGCATCTTGCTTTGTTTCATTAATGACTTCAGTTCACACCTTAATGTATCAGATTGCTTCCAATTTGAAAATTTAGAATTATACAACATATCGTCATATGTATCGCAATACGTACTTGTGCATTGCAAAATATTGTGATACACTTTAAACCTTGAATACCCATCCCTAGTAACTAGTAACATCTCTTTTGGTATGACACGACCTGGACAGACCAGTGTCTGTGACATTCCACTCTCCAGATGCTCTATCCATTAGTTGTGTTGGATGCATAGCTTTGAATAATATTCAGTTATATCATGACATGACACCAAATAATGCAGGCCTGTGACATATTTGGTAAACCCTTGAGATCAGGACAAAATGGTGCTTTTCTCCTACATTAAGAAAAACAGAAGCAGTCCTTTCATAGCCATTTCCTCCAAGCTGCTAAAGTGATTAATATCACCATGTACTTCTAGTACCAAAACCGTGTATATCTTGAACATGATCAGGTCAACTTCTGAAGAACCAGCAGTTTCCAAGTCTCAGGGTTGTACAAGTAACAGTGCAACAGTAACTGACAATTACAGATCATGCCGATACAACCATGTCAAAGATGACACACACCATTTATAGATGTATCACTAACACTACGTTTGGTCAGATTTGTAAAGGTACCATCTTGTTCCCTAGGCAAGGGCATTAACTTGACTATAACTAACTAATTCCCTAACTTGACTATAGAAGTCAAGTTTGCACTGTTGCCGAACTAGGCTGGAATGTCATGGCCCGAACATTGCGCAATCAGTGGCCATTACATGTTTATGTCATCTTAAATTAGAAGAAAAGCACCAAATATCGTATATTTGGTAAACCCTTGAAATCAGGACTAAATGGGGTTTCTAATCCATGACCATAGGATTCTGGCATGCAAATTGCAGCACTGGGTGACTGAGCTAACTGTGCCACACAATCATTTTAGTGACATTGAAATAGAGGAATAATAGTGGTACACATTCTCACACCTCTCAGATGTTGGTGAGGATTGTCACAGAAGCAGCAGATGTAATAAAGCTGGCAGAGTGCTTGAGTGAGTTCCCATGTTCATAAACAGAACTACACCCCCTCACAATGCCTTCATTAACTTCTTCTTCCTCTTCCTCTTCCTCCCCCATGAATCTCAAAGGATGCTTCCAGGCATGGCCAAATGAAAAAACAAAAGGCAAAGTAAGTTTGAGATTACTCCCTGTTTAAATAAAATTAATAAACTAACATTTGATCCTCGATTGGACATTAATATTTTGTCAAATTGTTCAGCCAATGAACAGTAGTGTAAATCGTTTCATAATTTAACCTGAGTTACCTCCCTTGCCTTTGCTATGTGGACTACACATGTACAACCATCATTATGTATCACAATAATCTTAAAGATGACAGACCATTTATAGATGTAGCATCAACATGACATTTGGTCAGATTTGGTACCATCTTCCCCAGACAAAGGCCATTACCTGTCTAAGGAGACCAGTATGCACCACTGCCAAACTAGATTGGAATTTCATGGCTCAAACATTGCGCAATCAGTAGCCATTACAAGTTTAAGTCCCTCCCATTGAACAATCAGATTCCACATCACATATCCCATGCATTTTCTTCGAACAAAATGGTGGTGCCTTGTAAAGACGATCTGATCAATAATCAAGGTCTATATTGTAATAAGATGGGTTTTATCTCGCAAAATGCATTACTCAGACACTTGAGCTTGTCGATTAAAAACACAACCCAAAATTGACCAAAATCTGCATGACAATTGTCATGTTGTTTACAAAAACAGATTATGATTTCCTTATGAGATTTTGATTTGACTAAGCATGGACTTACTAGGCCAGACAAAATCTAACTCAGAAATTCCGGCGCAGTTCAGCAAGGGTGGAAACTGGACTTCTATAGTCAGTTAACTACCTTGCCTCAGGAAGATGTAAAAGTACATGCAAACATAACTGTGTGTGTGTGTTCGTTGTTTAAAAAGGTAATTCAGCAACATTCCACATATCTGATGGTGGTCTGTAAACAATAGAATCTGGACCAGCCAATTCAGTAATTGATATGTGTAATGATCCACGACATCATGGTACGTTGACACGCCATACATACATGAATTCCACAGCCATGAATAATGCATAAAGAGGATGATGTCTTCCTTCAGAGCCCTTGATACACTGCATAATTGCATAAAATAAACAGTTTAATAAACTGAAATTTGCAGAGTTAGTGAGTGACTATGGTTTTACGACACTTTTAGCAATATTCCAGCAACATCAAAGCAGGGGAACACCAGAAATGGGCTTTACACATTTTACCCATGTCGGGAATCGAACCTGGGTCTTCAGCATTACGAGTGAAGGTTTTAACCACGAGGCTACCCGTCCACCCCCTGAAATATGCAGACAATTCAAATCCTAGTGTATACACAACAAACACTATAAATATCCTATGGAACTAAAATTAATGCATCTATTACAACAGTTAGATTGTGTATCAATATATTGGAAAAATATATTGGACACCGAAAGACAATTCTCACTACGCAATGGGATTGATAACATGACATTGACAGTAAATACCAAATGACTCGAGAGAGTATCTAGAGCCCTGTGGGCTTGAGCACAAACTTAGTGAACTAGCTGAACAAGCTACTGCAGGCAACTGCCCACAAGAGTTGGGAGTGCTTTACGTGCATAAAATGGTTCAACATTATTGCACTTATATAGCATGTGCATCTCTGTGTGCTTTTCTCCCCAAGTCCGTACCTAAGCCATAGTGCTCGGCCACTGACATACCACAGTGCAGTTTAACAAACATGGATACCCCACTATACTGACTCTGAACCAACCAGTCAGTGTTTTATGCCCTATGCCGAGCGCCAGGCAGGGTAATAAAAAATACCATCTTTAAACAAACATGTTTTGGTATGATCACACTGCCGACTTGCCGCTCTCCACGCAGATGCCCTATCCACTAGACCAAGGGGCAGTCTTATGCAATGAGTATCAATATCTGAGGAGTGAGTGAATGTTTGTACACAATGCCTGGAAGAAATCAAGTATAACATATCTTTGCATCAAACAAAAATGTAGCTTTGTGGAAGACATCTTAGGCAATCAAAAAGACTGCAAGCAGGACTGAACTTCTTATTCTTATCTAAACACCTTCTGGTCAAGACTGCCGACACAACATCATCGTAAATCTCAACAAACATCTTCTGGTAAAGATTGAATACTGTATATGACTGAGTATAAGCCGAATTTTGAGGACCAGAGAAAAGATTCTGTAGAAAGGGGTCAGCTTATCCACGGGATACACTTTCATGATAGTATTTTTCAGATCGTGATCCGTCAGAAACATCGCGTTGAATGACGGTCTGATAGATTACAACTTCCCGAAAGTTTGGAAGTTGCCACGACTAGAGCCATTATTGTTATAAATTATCAATAAAGTTATTATTATACACCAATGTTATCATTATTAAAAAAATGTTATGCATGTTACTACTTCCGATAATAAGTTTTCAATTGAATGTTCAAAGTTTATCGTTCTTCGTAAACTCCACAATCTTTACATGTAACAATATATGTAATTCACAGCTATAATATATAATCCCCAAATAAAATCGCCAATAGCTATTACGTACGTTTTGCAAAGTTCATAAATTGATAGTGAACAAGTGTCTACCTTTATTGAAAGAGGCAAATAAACAACTGAATCGGCGAGTTATTCCGTTTGCCATTAGCAAAAACATGTGATCAGCTGTTTCCTGTGACCACTGTGATTGCTTCCTGTTGTTTAAAAAGCAACACTGTACACAAGGAAATGAGCATTGATAATAACGGGCTGATTGGTATCGTCATGTTGTTTACACAAACATTTTCAAGTTGTGGGTGCTTAGCGATCGTGTTGTGAGTAGGGGCTTAATTCCTTTGTTTTCGAGAGATTAGTTTAATAAACTGGAGAAGCCTGTGAGTAATTGATGGTCATTCAATGTGTTCATAGTATGATAGTTTATTTAATTCAATTGGATTAACATACAATAGTGGTGTAAAGGGGGTTATAAAAGTTGGTACATTTTTACTGACTGACCCCTTTTTGGAAACACATTAAAAGGCCTGGCCGGGCCTGTGTGCGACATACGCTTGCAGTCGGAAAGCGCATGTTAAATCTCCAATTTAAGTAACTAAGTACTGACTGACATTCTCATCATGAGTTTGAAACGGAAACGCCATGTTTAAGATGCTGAATTCAAACTGCAAGTCTTCGCTCCAGCTGATATATTTTCGGAATCATAATTCTATATACACCGTTTCACAAAATGGCGCTTGGTTGTTGATGGCAACATATAACGATCATTATGAGATTAAAAAACCCCACGAGAAACAGCTCCCACATTATGAAAGTGGATCACTGGTTTGTTAAATCTTTATTAGAAATAATAATGACTTTTTCAATATAATTAAAACGTTTTTCATCTTATATTTTTGAATACCTGTGAGTACCGGCACATGTCTTGCAGTCCGACTTCGCAGTGTTTTTTGCCTTTCAATTCCTGCGGGTCATATTATTTTCTTTCGTATTTCAATGGTCAAGTTAACACCTCGGCTTATCTACGGGGTCGGCTTATCCGCGGTCACATACGGTACACAATATTGTCCTGTTAACCAAACATATTCTGGTCAAAATTGAACACACAACATCATCGTAAATCTCAACAAACATATTCTGGTAAAAATTGAATACACAACATTGTCCAGTTAACCAAACATATTCTGGTCAAAATTGAACACACAATAATATTGTAAATCTCACCAAACATCTTCTGGTAAAGACTGCCTACACAACATTTGTGTACATCTCACCAAACATATTCTGGTCAAGATTGAATACACAAAAATATAGTACTACATTTCACCAAATAGTTTCTGTTTCTCCATGTCCATATTGGACAGATCCAATCTAAAATTAGGTAAAATGTCTCTTTTGTTTGCTAAAAGTTATGTAATTGTACATTCCTAATTATAACAATCCATATCACCACAGCATATGGCTACAAATACATTTTTCCAGGTAGCCACTGGCAATATCAAGAAGTCAGGCCTATGTAGCTAAAAACAATTAAAATTACGTTTAAAAGCATTTTAATCAAATTCCCATGTTAATATGTACAAGTCATAGCATTAATCTTGGAATTGTATATTGCACACACATACTTCATTTGCCATCCTTTGTTTAATTTTGTTTTAACAGCAACCAATTATGATTTAATTTTGAATGTCACCGACACGAACGGTTTCTCTGCGTCTTTATTTGCATTCATTGGCTCAGAATCATGTCAACTATCACTATTACATGTATAAGTTTCTGTCATCATTTCCACTCACAACTTTCGGTATGATCATCTTTTGCTGTTTGAAGACCGCTGCCATAAAGCTGGAATATTAAGTACAAACAAACATTATGAGCATTTATCGATGCAATTGGTACTGATGATACGATGACATGCATCAACCAAGATGGCGAGTCTGAACACCCAATCCTGTCAGTCACTTCTTACAACACACATGGGTTGCTGCACACTATGGAATGATGGAATCAAGCAAAGGTATCACAAGTCCACAACTTGACTTTAGTGTGCCTGTTCAAATACGATGAGCACCTTGCTATGCTTCTAGCATGATTTCCTTTCTGTCTTGATCAACAAAACTATTGTGATGATGTGACCATACTCACTTCCACCATGGTCTTCATATATGGCACCAACTGCATGTGTACAATGTCTGCATGAAGACGAGAAGCGGCGACCTTTCCAGGGATCTATCTAGACTGCTCAGAGAAAGATATTTGGCTCCAAGTCTGCAGAAAATATCAGTAAAAATCAGAAAATAGAATTACAAATTTCTTATTCCTTTCATCATGTTCATGTAGTATTAACCAATGTTATGACTTTTTACAAATGACTTGTATTTCACAGACCAATCTGAACAAAATAGACAATGTTTTAGCCAAATCGCCTGCCAAGAACACATAGCTAGGATTTCTGCCATTCTCTTGTGCATAGTTTTCCAGTAAGTAACTTCCAGGTCACATGAGATGGAGTTTTACGTCACATATATCGCGATGTGCATGCACAAGTGTGTATTGCTGTTTGTACAAGTCTTAAGACTGTTTTTACAGAGCTAACCCAATGAGATACCATGCCGCAGCATAACATGAACACCCCAATCAGACAAAGTATACTGACTCAGAGCCAACCCATCTTTGTTTTAGCCCCTCAAAGACAAGTGTCAGGTGCCTTTTTTTTTAGGTATGAAGAGGATTGGCCATACGCAGTGCATGGATTATTTAATGCTCTGGGACCAGTTCCACAAAGAGACGGCAGCGCTAATGAAGGTGTTCGTATACTTGAACAAAGACATGAGATAGTTATAACAAAAAGATCGCTTTGTTGAGCAGGGTTCTGGTAATTAGGAGCATACACAATGTGTTAAAGGCACAGGACATCAACTGTTCTGAGGCTTTGTCTGTATAATAGCTAACAATAGCTGATAACCCCAAGCTTACTCTGCCCTGCGTGCCTTATTCCACGAGAGAATTTGCCTGCTCCAGTGACCACACTGTGTCAGCTTATCCTGTGACAGTACTTTTCTCTTGTCTGAAAACAAACACACTTTTTCTGAAACAAGAACAGATGGGCGTGATGCAAGCTTTTCAATGCACTTTACACACTGATTTTCATAATTACATAGATATACTACAACTGCGACAGTGAGGTGAATGACAATTTACCTTTACACATCAATATGACTATTTTGCTAGCTCTCCGTAGGTCGTTGTAGACCAAAAGTCTTTGATGACAGCATGTGGAGGATAAGTATGCAAATGAAAATATTTTTCCACGTTTTAGGATATTTTCTCATTGAAAGTTATGTTTATCTAAGTTTGTAGACTTGTTCAAAAGGCAACAGATAAAAAACACATGAATGGACTGCGCAAGATTTGACGATGTGACAAAGGACGCTGGCCCCAAGGAACTCTGCTTGGTTGGTTGTGTTTTTTAATGCCGCACTCGGCAATATTCCAGCTATATGACAGTTGTCTGTACATAATCAAGTCTGGACCAGAACATCCAGTGATTATAAATATCATGATCACCGTTCAATTGGGATCGATGACATGCATCTACCAAGTCAGCAAGTCTGACCACCCAATCCCGTTAGTCGCCTTTTACGACTAGCAGTCACATTTTACATCTGGCATGGGTTGCTGAAGACCTATTCTACCCCAGAATCTTCATGGGTCGAATTCTGTTTGAAGGGAGATTGGTTTCACATGACCAAGGCATATTCATATTGTAATCTAGGCTCTAATAAACACTGGCTTCTAGATCTAATCAAGCTGGCCATTAGTATATTTTGTAACTCACCCATAAGAAAAACACATGAGCTTACTCTTCAGTTTGCCTCAAATAGAAAAGATGACTGAAGCCAGTTTACTCTGCACAGGGCTTATGTTGTTGGCTTCGCTGTGCTGATCTCTATGATTTTGGTTTGAGAATATTGAATCAGGCATTTGATGTCTCACTCAGAAATTGTTTCATGCCTGAAATAAAAACAAAGACCATATAATAGATATTACATGGTCTCTGATAAAACACAGAACCATTGAGTGAGTGAGTATGGTTTTACACCGTTTTAGCAATATTCCAGCAATATCACCACGGGGGACACCACGAATGGGCTTCACACATTGTACCCATGTTGGGAATCGAACACGAGTCTTCGGCGTGACGAGCGAACGCTTTTACCACTAGGCTTCCCGACCGTCCCCAGAACCATTTAGACGTATCATTAACTATTATGACTATATTGTTGCAAAATCTAGTCATTGCAATCATCATGCAATGCAACAATACACTACATCCACTCTGTGGAGTACAATAATGTTACCACATCAACCTTTAACAGAAAGATGTGCTTACATTACAGGCCTCAATTTGATTATTCCACACCCACCCAAATAAAAAATGATTGACTTCCATATAGGCCTATATACATTTAGGAGGAGCAACATACATGATGTGATTTCTTTCAAAAATTGTGTTGAATCTTCAGACTTGATTGTGACAAGTTAATGTATACAATTATATAATCAACAACATTCTGTTCTGTTAAATTTCATACCCTTTCGCAGTGTCAGCTGGAGAAAATCACGTGGGCTCCCGGCACATGGTGCAGAGCGCCACCTGTCAACATGACCTCGGGGTCACACAGTACCCGGATGGAAATTGGCATTCTCAACCCACACGTACTACATTATAATACAAAATACTACACTCACATATATCTAGCATGTGTTTTGACCACAGATGAACATACTTTAAACCCTCTCCTATGAATGTTCGTGGTTATTCCAGTGGCAAAATCCTGATTTAAGACATAATGGATAAAATAACCAGTGACTTCCCATTTTCTCAAATCACCAAAGGCTGCCATTTTCATTTCTAGTGCGCAGGCGCAACGCGCAATCTCGAGACACATTCCGCATTCACGGACCGGTTAACCAATCAGCATCGAGGACTTTCCATGACAAGTTGTTGTTCTCATCGTGGTTCTCTGTCGACCGTCCCGAACTTGTTGATCAAATATTTCATGTTTTCAACGATCATCACCTGAGTTTTATCCAAAAATTGTCTCCGATTGCTGTCAAGTTTCATCGGTGACAATCTGACAATGGTACGTAGTGTGATAATTTTGCATTTCATTCTCTAACGAACGCCTTGATTCTGCTGATCATGTTTTGGAGTCATTCAATGCCAGTATCAGTCAGATTTCGTTGAATGTGTTTCTTAATTCCAACAAAACTAAATTGTACACACATGTAAAATAACCAACGGATGCTTAGAAGAGTATTAACTTACAGTATTATTTGGTCTAAATTTAATTTGATGTTAAGGGGAGACTTGAAATCAGATTGACAAACCGCTAGGTCATTTTTTCTGACGTTAAATGCAACATAAGCAATGACATCTAAGCATGATTTGAGGTTGATGAAGGTGATGTTACGTTCAAATTTCCTTCTTTCGCATTCTGTACTACCTTTAAGAAGTACATTTGGCATCTACGGGCACATTTCTTTAACCAAGTGCATTTGTCAAGCAACACTTTCAGAATATTGATTTGGCTGAAAGCCAGCTGTTTTCGACTCGTGTTGGAATGGCAGCCATCATGACGCATCCAAACATGGCCTCACTTGTTTTGACAGCTCTCCCATACCCGAATGTAGTATATGTCACAACTATTTATTTATGCTATTCCAGAAACGACTTGTTTCTGTTCCCCACTAACATGTTACATACGGAAATCATAGACACCCTCTTCGAAAAAAATATGATTGAAAGCTGATAGATGAACTATTCATCATAAGATGAAGATTATAGTGACCCCCTATTTTGTGTTTTACAGTGTGACGAAGTAAACAACATCTAATCACCATGGTGCCTTTTTTGAAAATCCTAACATGAACAACCACATAAACTTATGTTATGTTCATTGGCTTTATTCTTTTCTCTTCTAAACATACAAGATGCCATATCAGAAATTCCTTTCTCTTTCAGGCGGGGAATGAACCCCCCTACCTCCCTGTTGGGACTGATGTCAGTGCAAAATATCGAGGTGCTTTCTGTGAAGCCAAAGTGAAGAAAATTGTTCGCACAGTGAAATGCAAGGTAAAAATGTAGACATTACATTGTCATATGTCAAAGTATATGTAGTTATGTGTAGCTCAAATGTGTGTTTATGATATGATGTCACCAAGAAGAAGTGAGACGGTAGTTATCTCATCCCTCTGATTTTGTAATATAAGCTTATGAGATGCATGCATCATGAAGCCAATTAGAGGTATTGGTACTGTCATTTGTACTAATTCAAGAATTTTCTATCTTCAACATCTCTCTCTACAGGTGATTCTGAAAGAGACCCAGACATCGGTGCTTGTTACAGATGACAATGTCAAAGGCACGCTGAAGGTATAGTACTTATTTAATGTAACATACTACATACCTTAAACCCAGTCCTTCATACAGTTTTAAGATATTACATGCCACCATGCTAGGGTTGGAATATTACTGACTGTAGTGGAAAATCATTCACCCGGTCATAACTAATAATTAGCCTTTGAGTTCTACAAAAGGCGTCCACCTCCAAAGTGTCACATATGCACATCTGCAGTCATTTCATTTCATCATGATCAAAAATTGAATTAGTTGATGTCATTGCCTGATACTTGTACAATGGCATTTCTTTATTTGAAAATAACATTTTGCCTTTGGTGAGTGTGGAAGCATTATGTTTCATGGTACTGACGTGGCTGGTATATATCCTAAAGTCCAGGAGAACTTGGTTTCTTTGTTTACAACTGTTAAAGTAATTAATGATAATCTCATAACGTGTTTGAAATATAAAAAAAATGACATACTGCCATCAAAACCCACAGATTTAAGGAGCTCTAGGCCCTGACTAAATTCTTCAGGACTCATTTACAAAAAGCTGCAGCTTATTGTGACAAATAAATCAACACATAGATGTTTTTGCAGGCCATAAGGACCCATACAGACGCTTATTTCAAACACTGATCAAATATTTTGATATTTGAATTGTTGTCCTCCTTCAAATGGTCATTAGTTGTTTTGCCATTTCAGGTTGGAGTCAGTGTAGAGATTAAACACCCAGAAACCAGCCAGGTGATGGAGGGTGTTATCAGTAAGCTAACAGACCAGAGCATGTACACAGTGGGTAAGTAAAGCTTTCTTTGGCTAATTGCTGGTCACAATTATTTGAATGTCATGCTTGTTTGAAAAGCTTAACTAAACTTTATACTTACCTTCAAACCTTGCATTTCAGTGTTTGATGATGGAGATGAAAAGACATTACGAAGAACACAGTTGTGTTTGAAAGGCGAGAAACACTTCATTGAGAGTGAGGTGAGTTAAGAAATTTAATTTTGAATGATGTTTGATGCATTCTATTAAGTCATGAAGAGAAGAAGTCTGAGATATCACTGTTTATCCTGTTGTTCAGTTGACATACACTTGACAGGCCACCAGTTCTTCTGTGTTTTAATAAAAAGAAGGAATGTGGGCTGTTGGAGGAGGGATATGACCAAAACATGTACACATTTTGGTGTCTGATGATTCTACAAACATGACTCGAACCCTCGAGGACCTCATGACATTCCTTATTTTCTGACACTGCTGTTGCGTATTTGCAGACCTTGGACAACCTACCGCTATCGCATCCGGAACACTTTGGTACTCCTGTACTCCAGACAAAGAGTAGGAAGAGAACAGTGAAGATGGGGTCACCGGGGTAAGTTCAACAGAACAAATACTATATCTCGTCTGCATGTTGCAATTATGTAGAATCCCAAGAGCAGATTTTAAGAGGGACACATTTTTATCCCTTTGTGGTATCAGCGGTTTGACTCTCATGTGCAAGACACAGTTATAAAACTTGGGGCTTTTACAATCAAACTCATTGATGTGGATTCACAAAAGTGGTAAATGTCTACACTCGTCAACTCTACCATGTTGTCTACATGCTGTAGGCGTTTATCCCCTATTGTGATTATGCAGTGTGATACTTTTCACCCTGCTCACTCACTGGCCATCATGTTGCCTTTGTTTTGTTTACGATATGAAGTCCTACATTGAGAGACCACCTCCGTGGTAGAGCGGAAGGTCCGAGGCTCTATCCCAGGTCACGTCATAACATAAGACGTTAAAAGATTGTACTTTTTGGCACCCTACCTGGCGTTGGCATTAAGGAGCTAAAACAAGAACTGGTCAGCTCGGAGTCAGTATACTTTGTCTGAGTTTGGTGTTTGTGTTGAACTGTGGCATGGTAGCTCAGTGGGTAAGCACTCTGAAATCAACATTAGTCCGGACTAGTATAGACACATGCGCACACATCGCTATATAAATGCAACAATCTTGGACACAACATTAATCCACATTCCACCTAACCTCACCTAGATTGGGTCGAAACAATGGTCTGTTGATTAACACTGAGATTTCATAATTTAATGCTTTGATAGAAAGTATTAGCTTTGATCATCTTGAAATGATCATGAATTTCACACTGACAGTAACTTCTGGAAATAGAAAGTATGGCTTTGATCATCTTGAAATATACTCGGCTTCATTCAACATTCTTACAGGCTTGAAAAGGCCTTGAATTTTAACATCCTTATAGAAAAGTGTTGATTGTTTAGTGTCAACCTTAAAAAACCTTGAACAATCCCCAAAATACAGTAAACTACATTATAATCAACTGATGGATATATAGAACTGTTCTTTTGTCCCGCCCTATGCTGTGTATATATATATATGCTTAAAACAAACTTTGCCAGCGGGAACATTGCTGCACCCAAAGAACGTTCAGTTCAAGTCTTACATCGACGACTGTCACTGAATCATCAGGACCAGGAAATGCTCCTCCACAACGATTTCATGCATCATTTACTCACACAACTGGGATGGATTGTCAACGAGCTCAAGTCGGAACTCACTCCGTCCTTCAAGCTCCAATTCACAGGCAGCCTATTTCGCATGGATCAGGATTTCCTCCTGGTACCAAACGACAGGTGGCACATAATACAGCACCATCTCCTTCCTGCCCTTCACCAAGCTTGTTATCCCGAGTACAGTTCAGACGCAGAGGGTGCTGTGCTGGGATTTCATTACTAAGAATCAACTCCCAGGACAGATCCTTCACCGTTCCTCCCTTATCATCGATAGTGGGTTCTGAGGACAATAATTAATTAATTCTGTGCCCAGTTCTAGCCTTAAGGGTTTTCCTCCGTTGACCAAAGACACAACATGGATCTCGGAAACGATTGTTCAGTCGGGTCTCGTCTACATCCCAGGCGGAAGTTAGTCATAACACTATCTCACTGGCTGTACCCGCCTAGAGCCAACAACCCCCATCAAGCTGTCACTTTGACCATGGCTCTTTACAGCAATTGTTCCATCAAATCCATCATGGAGGGTTGTTTTTTGAGCTTGGATACTGTCTTTGCTAGTCATTATCACCGAGACGTGGCTCTTGAGAATGTGCAAGATGTTCATGGTTTTGGTCACATACCCCAGCTGTTCTTGACTTTTACTCCTTGGAACTGACCCTGCGACCTCTGGTAGAAATTATCCCACACTAAAAGATTTCTAGTGTCCGTTTATTCCAGCTTCCTTAATCTGAATTTAGAATTTTTCAGGTTTTATAAAAGCTTCCATTCAGTATGCGATAGACATAAACAACATGTTCTTCATGTTCTTCCTCTTTGGTAGAACATCTGTCTGAAGAGCGCATCATACCAAAAGTCGTAATAAGGTTGTATTTGTTGTTACCCTGTCTCGTGCAGCATTAAAGGACTGAAACAAGGACTCTTCGGCTTGGAGTCGGTAAACTGTGTCTGAGTGGCGTATTCATGTTGAACTGCAGCATGGTATCTCAGTGTGCTAGCCCTATAAAATTGGCATTAGTCCAAACAGCCACACATGTGCATGCACATATCTATATAAGGGCAATAATCTTGAACAAGGCATTAAACACGGTTTCACCTCACCACCTCACATTGTCAACATTCTCAGGCATATTGAAGTTTGTTGGCGTATGTTCATGTTTGACACCCTACATACCTAGGTGACTCTTCAATAATGATGTTGAGTGTATAAGGATTTACACACTGTCAGTAACATTTCTGTATAGAAAGAATCAACTTTGATCGTGTTTAGCTTTTCAAAATGATGTCTCCTATACCACTACTATCAACATGATCAGTATTTGTGAACAGTGCATCCAGAGGTACACTTCTAACGTGTCATTAGCCTGCAAACCCTTGAAGTTCCCGGGATAGAATAGGTCTTCAGCAACCCATGCTTACCGTGAAGGCAACTATGCTTGTCGTAAGAGGCGACTAATGGAATCGGGTGGTCAGACTCGCTGACTTGGTTGATGATGCATGTCATCGATGCTCATGATGTCAGTGACCGGATTGTCTGGTCCAGACTTGATTATTTACAGACTGTCGTCATATAGCTGGAATATTGCTGAGTGCGGCATTAAACAGTAAACAAACAGTGTTTACAAACAAAAATGGCATCACCCTTGTCATTCGGGGAGCGAGTCAGAATTAACAACAAACAAACAAAGCATTTGTTTAACATGTGCCTTTCTATCTTTATATGTTACAGTTGTTCCTGACTGCAAAATTTCCATTTCATTTATGATAGAATTATTTTGACTCCAGATTCAACACCCTTTATCTTGCCCAAGAGGACACTGAGTCTGATGAAAGTAGTTCTGAGGACAATTCGCCCAAAAGAGCTTCCTACAGGGGTCGTCAGCAGGAGCTGGTTGGCAAAGTCATGGTCATTGAGGCTGGAGACAAACGAAAAGGAGGTCCCAACCCTGTTCTAGTCGTACTTCCTGATGCTGCATCGATGGATCTCAAGACTAAGGATCACGTTCTAGTGAAGTCTTTCAAAGATGGAAAATTGTAAGTGTCAAATGGATATTTGTTATGTCTCTTTTGTCATCATGGTCATGTCCAGGGATTTACCCTGAGGACACGGAATGAGCTGAAGTCTTTTAACATGCCTACTGCCTTGCATGCATTTGATGATTAAAATCTGTTGGTAAAGAAACAATTTTTGAGGCAGTTATCACGGTTCCTTAATCAATTCAAATTGGCAACCCATTTCAAACTTAACACTCATCCCAGGCCACTTTACTCGCTTTCTTGCCAACACCAAACATGCCAAAGAGTTAACATTTTGTCATGGTAGACATGGTAGAATGGAGATAAGCATGCTGTTTTCAATGTAGAACTAAGACGATGATCAATTAAGCTTTTTACCTGTTTCAATATACAATTGACTGCTGTCAAATTGACAGCTTAACATTTCCTTATATTGAGAAACAGTATTAGAGCCTACAGGTTTATGCCTTATAGTTCAATGCTACTCATAATCTTATGATAGAAACTACAAAAATTGTTTTCTCTATATTCAGCTTGTCTGTATTGAAGAAAGAATTAAAGGATTTCACACGTGAAATTGCCATCAAGAATGAGGATAAAAATCTCAAAACTGGTGAGTTTTATGTGCTATATGATCTACTTGTGAGAATATACAGTCGTACAAGATGACTAAACCGAGCGGGGTAGAATAGGTCTTCAGCAACCCATGCTTGCGGTAACATGTGACTATGCTTGTCGTAAGGGGCGTCTAATGGGATCAGGTGGTCAGACTTGGTTGATGCATGTCATCGATCCCAATTTGGTGGATCGATGCTCATTGTCTGGTCCAGCATTGATTATTGAATACTGAATAGAATATTGCTGAGTGCTGCCAATCCAGTGATTGACATTATGACTATCCCCGTAATTGGGATACAATGACATGCATCAACCAAGTCTGCGAGTATGACCATCTGATCCCATTAGTTGTCTCTTTTGACAAGCATAGTCGCCTTTTAAGGCAAGCAAGGGTTGCTGAAGACCTATTCTACACCTGGATCTTCACGGGGCCACACACAAGTAAACATGGTAAACTTCGTCCTGTAGTTGGTATCAATGTCATAACGTTTTGTCATGGTGATTTGCAGTGATTCATATACAGTAATTGAAATAGTACAATAATAGTGTAATCTCTACTCCATCTCCCACAGTCCAACTTTTAATGGACAAACACTTTTACTATGATTGTAGCTCAGCTTTAGACTAATAAGAGAAAGCGCTGCTGCATTTTGACAATGCTCTGAACCTGCATTTGTTGTTCTAGAGAAAGCGCTGCTGTATTTTGACCTGTATTTGTTGTTCAGCTGTAGAGAAAGCGCTGCTGTATTTTGACCTGTATTTGTTATTCAGCTGTAGAGAAAGCGCTGCTGTATTTTGACCTGTATTTGTTGTTCAGCTGTAGAGAAAGCGCTGCTGTATTTGTACCTGTATTTGTTGTTCTAGAGAAAGCGCTGCTGTATTTTTACCTGTATTTGTTGTTCAGCTTTAGAGAAAGCGCTCCTGTATTTTGACAATCATGAGCTGCCTGGTCCATGGAAGAGAGAAGAGTTGCTGGGTTCTGATGAGGAAGAAGACATGGGTGATGAAGATGTAGGTGTTATGATTATTGTCTGAAATAAGAGCCCCATTACCAATCAAAGCATGTAAAGTAAGCTTGAAACAATTGTGAAACTCATCATGAAGGGAGAAGCTGGTGCATTGTCATGATGCACTGATACTTCTATAATAATTGGTTTGGGCACAGCGTATCACATTTAACCCAAAATCCTGGCTCGCTGAGCATGAAAACACATTTCATTCAACATGTTCAACAACTGAAAGTAAAATGTTTTCAGATAAATTTTAGATTGTTGCCTTAATGTATTTGTACCTCTGTTGGTCAGTGTCCATTGTACTTGGTTTGACCATGTTGACAGATGTATTGTTTCTTTGCTGTTAAATGCCACGCTTGGCAATATTCTAGCTATATGCTGGTGGTCTGTAAATAATCGAGCCTGGACCAGACAATCCAGTGATTGATATCCGAAGCGTCAATCTACACAATTGGGATACGATGACATGCATCAACCAAGTCAGCGAGCCTGACCCCCTGATCCTGTTCGTCACCTCTTACATCAAGCATGGGTTGCTAAAGACCTATTCTAACCCGTATCGTCACAAACCAATTTGACAAATGTGGCAATGGTCTATGTCCCTTTATACTCCCACATTATACATGTCATGAACTGGAATGCTAGTTTCAGAAGCAGTGGACCCAAGTCATTCAATCAAAAAGCTTCTAAGGTGTCCCCCTTCACTCTCTCCTCGGCTTTGTTGTTCATTTCCAATATTTTTGTTTTAATCCTATTTCAGTCCTCTGATGATGAGCCCAGTGAAGAGAAGGACCGATTTGTAGCCCAGCTGTATAAGTTTATGGATGATAGAGGTTAGTTCTGGACTTCTGTTGCCTTATTAAACAAACGGTTAGAAATTTACTCAAATTGGATTCGGGAGTGTGTGATATGTTTGACCTGAACAGCAATGTTGCTACTGTTTTGTATATATTTAGGCCAGACCAATTTGTTTTCTTGTGGTTAGGATTCTTAGGACCAGATTGGCTGGATGGAGGATTGAAAAGAAAAATGTCTGTCTTGTTCAATAAAAAAATGTTTTTATTAAGGATTTAAGGGGCCATGTGCTTGTGTATAGTGTGCACTTGTATCCCCATGCACTGTGTTTTCCCGCGCCTAAGAAGTATTTCTCATTATGTTTCCAATAACAATCGCAATACGCTAAAATTAAGTCTTGCCTTGAGAATATTTATTTTTGTATACAGTTGGATAGTCAATGACCACATCTTGTCAATTTGATCGTGATTATACCAAGTCAATTGGGTGCCATCTTGTTACCATCACCTGATTTCGAGCCACTCCATTAAAAGTCAAGTTAAAAATAGATACACATGATCACATGACATTACAGACAAAAAGTTTACAAACAGCAGCCGAAACATCATCGGTGCATACGATTGTTCTGATGTAAAATCACAATCCCATCAAGTTTGCTTAAAAATGTGCAGAAGTGAAAAAGTAAGTTTTTAGATATGTTTACTTTTTGACTATCTTACCTCGTTAAGCTTAATTACGGCAAATTAACTAGCGCAAGTGGCAAACATTTGATGTTTTCAATGAGCTTTGAAGTGTCTACCTTGATTATATCATTAAGCTCGTGGTTACATATTGTTTAGGGGCTCGAAAAGAGGTGAAGCTCGAAAACATGTTTGGAGGGGATCTAATATACACTGCTCATTCTTTGGTACAATTTTCATGAAAATTTACAATTCCATATATAGAGTGAGCAGTCAAAAGCTACATTGTATTGCTTCAGGTGAACGAACAGGAGATAAAAAAAATTGTGATTTGCAAAAGAAATAATAATTGGTCTGGCCTTCTGATGCTAGTTTTGTGAGTGTTTATTAGTGGTAGGAGGGTAGTATGTCCTTGTTTCATCGGTTTGGCTGTGTTTTTCAGGAACTCCTATCAACAAAGGGCCCAGTATTGGAACACGAGACCTCAATCTGTACAAGTTATTCAGGGTTGTACAGAACCTAGGTGGTTATAACCGGGTAGGTTTTTTTTGGAGAGTTTTGGGCAAACTTTGCTTAAACTTCAAATTTTGTTAGACGAGAATTTTCATTTCTTGATTAATTAACCTTTTTCTGAAAGTTTTTGTTTATAGGTGTTAACGTTTGAGATTTCCTTTTTTGCTCTTAAACATGTCCAGATGTTATCTGAATATGTGAACATGGCTGTAGTAGTGTTGGTTGAGCAGGTGTTGACAGTTTGGCTATTTAGAATATAGCATGGACAATTATTTTGTTGTTAACGCATAAGTGTGCATTAGGTGGAATAAAAACGATAGTGTTTTTCAGATTTTGTTTACAAATTTTCAGATTTTTGCCATCGACCTGTTAACCACTTGTATTTACAATCCTACTCATAAGCAGTGTTTCACATTCTATAATTAATTATTGCTGCTATATTCAGGTAACTAACCAGATGAAGTGGAGACTGGTTTACTCCAAGATGGCTCTACCACAATCAAACACTGCCTCACATCAAATCAAGAATGCCTATAAGAAGTGAGTACTGCTTTCCTTCATTGACTTTGCTCATCAGTGAAATAGCCAGGGTGGATAATGTGTTAAAAGTCTGTATTAAAATATTAAGTGAGAATGGTTTTACGTTGCTTTGAGCAGCAGCCCAACAATATAATCAATGAAAGTGTAGCAGATATGGCCTTCACACATTATACCCTTGTGAGGTATCCGACCTGGTCCTTCTGTGTGGCAGTCCAACACATTAACCATTAGACTTCTCCACTTTTATGGTTTATGGCAGACCATGTGTATTCATGTGCATGAGCCACATATGGCAAGACTGTCACTCAGTGGAGGTAACTAAAAGTTGGTGGTGGCTGCACTGTTCCTGCTGCTTGAGATCCAACTCCTACATGCTACTGGTTATATGTTCGCTGTTCGAAAAACTTTCAGGATTTGTTCCACGGTTTAGCATCAATCCCATCTTCTGTTTTAGGTTCCTCCATGCATTTGAAGACTTTTACCGTAAGCTTGGCAGTACCATGGGGACCATCAGCCGACCTGGCCGCAGTCGGCACAGTTCAGGAAGAAGCATTCTGGCCTTCAGGGGGAGAGAGAAAGATTCTAAGTCTCCCAAACCTGTCAAACCCAAAGAAAGTGATAAGGTGAGCTTAACATATCAAGACTTCTGTCTGAGTAAAATATGATATAATTACCCCAAAAACAAACAAGCCCCATGGTTTAGTGGGATCTGTTTTTTTCTGCTAGCCCAGCAAAGGGTTACTAGACCTTATAAAATAAGAAGACTATATGTTACTTTGTAAAGTTTTAATAAATGCTCATGTGAACTCAATTAAGGAGGACAGCGACAAGGGCAAGTCGAAGTCAGATGAGAGTCAGTCCGAAGATGGAAAGGAAGTGGAAGAGGATGCTGGGACTAAAGACGAGGTGTCAACTAGAAAGGAGGAGTCGGACTCAGAACCAGTGCGCAAAGAGCGGACAACTCCACGCAGGATGCTGCGGGATGATCTGAAGGAGGCCAAGGAGAAGGAGAAAGAAAAGAAGGAAGAAGCCAGGAGGAAGAAGGAAGAGAAAGAAGAGGTAAGCTGTCGTTTGTCAAGTTTATTGTTTTGGAAAAGTGTCTGATGTTGTGATGTACTTCAGCAACATTCAAGCTATGTCATGTCTGATGGTAAATTGGGGCACGGGTGGCCCAGTTGTCTATTTCGCCGCGATTCGCTGTGTTGAGTTGCGTCCCTTGGGCAGGCCAGAAACCTATAATTGTGGGTTCGAATCCCGGTTCGCCCTGATTATGTTTCTAGGTTTGTCAGCACCATACCTGTGTTCGTGGGTTTCACCGAAGTGGTAAACGTCTGCATCACTTCGGGCGTTCCTCTCACATTAAGCTGACATGCCGCGATATAACTGGAATGCTGTCAAAAGTGGCGTTAAACCCAACTCACTCACTCAGTCACTCTGATGGTAAATTGATATGAGTTGAGATAGATACCCATCTATGTGTATACAATGTCACACTGTCAGACAGGTCACACATTGTAGCTGCCCGATCCTCATTTTATTTTGCTCTTGTGACATGCCTAGAGTACATAGGACCTGTTTGATCTGGGGGGAGCAAAACATCGAGGATATTTTGAGTAATAATAATGACATTCTATATGAGTAGATCCTGCCATTTAGTGACCATTACCATTTGTTAATATGGGTAGCTAGAGTCCTACACTACATATTGATAATATTGGTTAGTAAAAATATTAATTGTTGTTGGCTTTAATTTTGGAAAGAGTAATAACTAATGCTTTTAATCACACAGCAAGCCAAATCAAAAAAGGAAGAACGAGAAGAAGCAAAAAGTAAAAAAGAAGAGAAAGAAGAAGCTAAGAGCAAGAAGGAAGAGAAGGATGATCACAAGGGAAAGAAGGATGACAAGAAGGCTTCTGAAGACGATCGTAAATCTTCCAGGAGAGACAAGCAGGAGGATAAGTCCGATAGTAAAAAGGATGAAGTGAAGTCTGATAGGGAGACACGAGGCCAGAGGGATAGACAGAAGGAAGACGTGAAGGTAGAAAAGGAGAAACCAAAACGGAAAGAAAAGGAAAAAGAGGAGGAAAAGGACAAGGAAGAAGAGACTAAAGCAGAAGAGGAAGAAAAATCTGTTAAGAAACAAAGGGTGAGGATTCTCATTCACGTAGATTGTTTCTTGATATGTTAAGTCATATTAAGATTATAATAGAAATGATTGTTTTACGTAAGATTTAAACACAAATTCTGTATTTTGAGTAAGGATGTTTTAAATTTGGCCAGCCCTGACATTGTGTTAAGACTGTGACGTAGTCTCTTCTGTAAGAAAAGGCACTGACAGAGGGTTTTAGTTATTGTCAAATTACCATTGTGCAATGAAGCTTTTGATTTGAAGAAGAGCAGAGAGTATTTATATTTGCTTATTGACCAAGCAGCCAGCTGGTCCAGTAAACCTTTCAGCAAAAGCAGAGTATTTGCTATGAATGTATGAAAATGGTAGGCAGAGCTTTTAGACTAGTTTCAAACCCTGCTGTTATGAAAGGACTTTAGATCTTGTATATTGATATAGATCCTTCCACAACAAGCAGCTCCATGTGTTATTCATTGGCCACTTTATGTCCTGTTCATACATTTGTTTTGCGGGAAAAGTCCCCATTAAAATGGTGTCTATTAACTGTTGAGACATGATCCTTGTGTGGATTGCGTGAGTATTTCCAGGCCGCCATGATATGACTGACTAGAAGAAAATGATAGTCACTCATCCTGTTATCATTGATTCTTTCCTCTTTTATGATGATATGTACTGTATCCCAGGTAACGAGGAGGAAATCTGGGAGAGGGGATGAGGGGAAGAAAGAACCTGAGGAGAAGACGGAGGAAGTACTTGAAGAGAAGAAGGTCGAAGAGAAGAAAGTCGAGGAGATGGAAGTCGAGGAAAAGAAGGTTGAAGAGAAAAAAATCGTGGAGAAAAAGGCCGAAGAGAAAAAAGTCGAGGAGAAAAAAACAGAAGAGAAAAAGATGAAAAAGGAGGATGGAGGTGGCAAGGTTAAGAAGGAAGACAAGAAAGAAAGTAAGAAGGAAGACAAGAAGGAACAGAAGAAGGAGGAGAAAAAGGAAGACAAGAAGAAAGAACCCAAAGAAAGCCCCAAACCAAAGGAGGACATGAAGTCTAAGCTACAGGAGGAAGAGGAATCTGATGAGTAAGTACATAAATAAGGAAAAGGCCAGGTCAATTTCATTTTTGTTTCTTTGTTAATATTCTTTCATGTCCATAGCTGCCAAATGCCCCATGTCTTTTGTATTGTTACAAATATGCAACTAAAATACCATATTCGACGTAATAAGGGTGCTCTCAAAATTAGAAATAGCGGGCCTTTATTAGAATATAATTTCCGTGAAAGAGTTGAAAGATCGTAAATTTCGTGGTTTATGCTGTCAGCCTGAAATGATATAACAGAAAAGTATTATACATGACAGAAATATTTTTCCAGAACTTAATGGCGTTTAATTAAGGGTACATATAACACATGAGTGCGTATTATACACAAATAAATGACTTGTGTAAATTGATCACTCGGAAGGGTGCTAATTCGGATTGTTCACTAGCCAATATATTAGGAAATGTTGCCGTGGGCGCTTATTAGAGAATGTAGAGCGGGGTGCTTATTACGTTGAATACGGTATATATTTCTTCCTAAATTTATTATATGCATAATAAGCCAGTCTCTAAGAAAACAAATCACGAGGACTAAATGTTCATGGACACCGTTAAAGAGAAGGTCATAATTAAACCTTAAACCATGGGCTATGAATGCATCTTGTTTTTACTGACTGGTATGAAGTCTATTTATAGAGTTCCATCTTTCCAATCTTGACATTCTACTCTTATTATCGGAAGTAACAATACAAATTGTCAACTATCTTAGCAGTTTAGAGGGTTTTACCAGTAAAAGTAGGCTTGGACCGTTAATTTGTCACTGTGTTTTTTGTCACTGCCAGTCCATGTGGACCGGCAAATAAATTAGCTTATGAATCTTTGTTGTTGAGCAAAACATCAGCCATATTCATATACGGTAAGTATAGTTTTGGAACAAAGTCAACTTGTCTGTTACCATCAGGGTTTCCCCTTGTCATGTAGTGCAAGGAAATAACATTTTTCTTTTCTTCGGAGGTTAAAAACGTAGTCACTAAAAAAAGCTAAAATTGTGACTAAGCTTCGTGTGAATAACATGTAGATCTTAGTTACTTCAGTTATGATGTCATGGCATTGAACATGATATTGAAAGAATTATAACCAGGTAATTTCATACATATTTTGATTTGTTCAAGTTGGGACTGACAAAAATTAAGGTTGACTGGTAACTTTTAGAGTTGCCAGTCCACCAGGACTGGCAGTTTCAAAAGCCAGTGGGAACACTGATTGATCATGGCAATATTTCGGAAATGATTTATGTTTTTTGAGAGAAATCTGAACGCCGGTGTAGTTATCATGTTAAATTCTTTCTGTTGTGTTGTACAGCGATGCTGAGGAGGAACAAGAGGAAATCTCCCTACGGCCACGGGAGGAGTTCCCCACCGGCACCAAACTGAAGGTCCGGTACGGTCGGGGGCGGAACCAGAAGGTGTATGAAGCAAAGGTGAGCAGAACCAGGAAGTGGAAGCATCAGTGAACCTTTCATGTTTTATTTTTCCCTATGATGTGTCATTTCTGAAGCAGCGTTACTATTATCAGGCCTTCTCAAACACAGCCTTTTTAGTTAGATGGTTGGTATTACAGTTGTAAATGATCATGGTTTCATATCACACTCACCTTGATAATGATCTCAGGTTGGTCAGCACCACACAAGTTTGTATGTTTCATCAAACCCTGTCTGTGGCTGAAGTTTTATTTCCGTAAAGGGGCCACCAGCCCATTATCCAGTACGTATGACAGTATCTTCAAACGATGCGCCATACAATCACATAAGCATCATATAAATAACAAAATAGATCACCCATTTTTTAAGAGCTAGAAATATCTTTACAGAAATAGTCATGAACAGGTGATACAAGAGTTGCCTGTGGCTGCTCTGTTGGGATATGAGGGGAATAGAGGTCAAAGTAGCAGTAACTGTTTCTCAATGTTAAATGTTATATTTGTTGAAATTGCAGGTGGTTGAAGCAAATAAGGATGGATCTCACAAGACCTACCTGGTGCATTATGCAGGGTGGAACAACAGGTAAAGAAGGAATTAGAATCTTGGCTTTGGATATGTAAATGAACGTTGATCAGTATCTCTTGTTCAGTCAGTGATCTCAACAGTTTTCGACCTTCTTTGTTAAGGTCTCCAGATGTTTGCAAGATAAAGCCTGTATCATTGAAATTAAAACTTCATGCCATCCTATTGTGTTTCCTTTAAGAGAAAAACTTTATCCCCCACTTCTGCCAAAAGACGTTAAAATAGGTACTTGTTACTCTGACAGACACTCGGCATTAAGGAAATAAAATAATGGCCTAGCCGACTTAGAGTCTGTGTATGTCTCAGTAGAGTATCCGCTGAGACATGGCATGGTATATCAGTAAGCAAGCACAATAATGCAAGGAGCCACACACACATGCACATCCCAACTAACAATCAGAGTGAAATAATCTTGGATGCGGCATGAAACCCTATTTCACCACACTACCCAACTTTGGTATTGTTTGTGTTCTTGTCAAATCCTGCGACAGAATGTTAATGTTTCTTTATGCAACTTCCAGGTATGATGAATGGGTGAAGGCGGACAGGATCATCTCCATTGTCAACAGGCCAGATTCAGGAAAACACTCGCAGAAGAAAATTGTTTCACCAAAAGCACCATCTCCAAAGGTACAGAATCCTGTTACCAATATTAATGAAAGTTACACAAAGATTATTATTTCATCCTAGTGAAGATTGGATTAGGTATATTTTAGAATGAGTACCTGAATTAGACCATAAGACCACATTTCGAGATATCAGGCAAGATCTTATAGTGTAAATGAACAGTTATGTCATGTCCGGTGCTCATGTTGTCAGTTACTGGATAGTCTGGTCCACACTCGATTATTTACAAACTGACGTCATATAGCTGGAATATTGCTGAGTGTGGCGTTAAATGAAAAACAAACAAACAAACAAACAAACAAACAAACAAACAGACAATTTGACAGTTTGTGGATCAATCTGAGCATGTGATAAATAATAGTCACCTAACTGAATGTGCTTGCATTCTCACAACAGCTGCAACAACAGCAACATCAACAAACTCAACAGCAGCAGGTGAGCAATCTGCTGAAGAAGCGAGGTCGACCGCCATCTAGCGGCACCCCAAGTCCTGGAGGCAGCACTAGTGCCGAGTTCCGTACCCCTACTCCCAAGAGCAAGTCCCCAGCACCTGGCAGTGGCCAGAGTTCCAAGACCCGACCCACACGCTCCAACAGTATGGAGGGACAGGTCATGGAGGGACTGCCCCGTAAGTTGACATGGGAATAATTAATGTGTGTTGCTTGACAGTTAGTTCGCCCATAGGTTTACGCTATTGTGGCTGAAACTTAGCATCTGAATTTGTTAGCATATAACTTGATGACAATATACCTGTTGACTTAAACTTCTGTTTGTCTGTTTCAAAACTCGGTCATCAGTATTCTAGCTATATCATAACCTGTAAATAATTATGTCTTGTCCAAGCTCAATGAGTTGGTTCATAGTGTGTCATTGTACCCTGAGGTTGTGGGATGTCACTCAATATTATTCACTGGTTTGCTTGGTCCAGACTTGATTATTTACAGGCTGCTGTCACATATTGCTTAGTGCATAATTAAACAACAAAACTGTTTTGTGCGTGATACCTTTGGTAAGTATTCATGACAAGAGTTGAAGCAGTATTAACCATGTCACTTGTTTCTTGCCTCATGACTTGGATATGATTAATACGTAGGTACTTTAAAGGGAATTGTAAAGTTAATCATTGCTTTTTCAGCAAAGAGACTTACACGAAGAAGTTCTGGCATTACAGAAACCTCAGATACAGTTTCACATGGTAGGCAAATCTCTGATCATCTTTATAGAGGTTAGAAGAGGTCCCCAGCAACATATGCTAGTCGTAAGAGGCAGCAAATGGACTGGGTATGCAGATCCAGTGACTTAGTTGATTGAGTATCATCGTACCCTGATAGTGTTGATTGTTGCTCACAATAATAATCACTGGATTGTGTGGTCCAGACTGAATTATGTACAGTCTGCTGTCATATATGCAACTAGAATATTGCCGAGTTCAATACTGTTAAATATCTTGATAACACCAGAAAGCTTGGTCTTCATGTTGAAACCTGAATCTGTATGTATGGAGTAATGAACTGATGTTCTGAAAGTTATCATGTTATTTTCAGCGAGTGATGAAAGCAGTGACTCTGACAGTGATGAAACCGAACAGAAGATTGTTGTGGTGGTTGAGGAGCATAAGCTGGAAAAAGATAGCGATGAGTTTGATGTGAAGGAATCTGAACATGACACTAGCATGGAGGAGGAACCTCATCAGGAAGAGCATGACACAAGTGTGGAGGAAAAGGACACCGATGTCAGTCGGGACGGAGAACTTGATCTGGTTACAGCAGAGGATGATTCATTGTTACAGTGCACAGAGGAGATGTTGAAGTCAGAGGAAGAAGACATGGACCATGGAGAGCAACAGATCAGTCCGTCCATGGAACCAGAGCCTGAGAAGGTTGTGGAGGAGGAGGTAGAGAAAGTTTCTGAGGTCATTGAGGTGAAGGAAGATCCTGTTGTGATTGAGGAGCCAAGGAAAATTGAACCAATTGAGAAGAAGGAGGAGATTGAGAAAGCTTTGGAGAAGGATTCTGCTCCAGAACTTGTGGCTGAGAAACCATTCAAGGAATTAGTGACGAAATGTGTTGATGGGAAAACAGATACCGCTGCTGATGAGGCTAGGTACGAGGCTTCAGAAGCTTTGCTGCAGATGCCAGTTCTTCATGAAGCTTTCAAGAAGATGCCCGAAGAGCCTAAAGAGATTGTGTCAGAGGTGAAGAAACAGGAACCTTTGCCAATGCCAGAGATTAAGAAGATTGAACCTGAAGTGCCAAAGAAGGAGAAAGAAGTAGAGAAGAAGGAACGGGGAAGGAAACAAAAAAAAGATACGAAGGAGGGAAAGAAACAGAAGGTTGTTGAGCCGGTTGCAGTGGAACCAAAGCCTGCAGAACCTCATGTGATGACACCTCAGGAAGCCAGGATGAAGGCTGCGATGGACTTGTATGACTTTCAGGGATTTGAAGAACCAGAAGAGTTGGTATTGAGACGGGATAAGAAGTCTGATCTCCTGGGCAGGAGGTTCCTGACCATTGATAAGGAGGTCAAGCCTGATGTTGTGGAAGGTGGAGAAACAGAAAAGAAGAAGGTTAAGAAAAAAGTCAAGAAGAAAACCGTCTTGGAAGAAGATGTAAAAAAGGAGAGTGATTCAAAAGACGTTGTTAGTGAATGTAAAAAGGAGAGTGAAAAGAAAGAATGTAAGAAGGAGAGTGAAAAGAAAGAGACTGAAGTGAAGAAGGATTCTGTAAAGGAGAGTGCTAAGGTGAAGGGAGTGAAGGGGGAAAGGTGTGCTAAAAAGGACTCTAAAAAGATTAAAGATGTGAAAGTTAGTGACATTGAGCCAGCTGAGAGTGGTGTTAAAGAGAAAAAAGAAAAACGTCCCCGATCAAGGTCACCAAGTCCAGTAAATACTTGCTCAAAAGTTCTTAAATTTGAACCTGTGTGTCCCTCGCCAAAACCAAGTACAAGTGCCGAAACTGTCTCCACTGTCAAAGATCTACCTAGAGAAGCTGAGCCCATCACTGAGTTAAGTGTGAACACCATGCTGGACAATACTCCACCCACCACCCCTGAGCATGAGCTGAACGAGGCTGAGCCAGCAGCTCCGATCAGGACAAACGAAGCTCGGCCCGAAATGAAAGACAGTGTTTCTGTAGAACGGACAGCTAAGCTCCGCAGTGAGTCACCGTCAGCTGGGGAGTGCAGTGCAAGCTCCTTGGAGGTTAATGAAAACAACAGTGCTCTGCCATGTTCTGAAAGTAGTAACGATGTGGAAGTAGCATCTGTGGCTATTGGCAAGAGGAAAAGAGAGACAGTAGACACCACGCCATCCAAGAAGAAGAAGCGAATTAGTAAAGGTGGAAAAGCATCAGAAAAGAAGATAAAAACAGTTCAAAGTGAGTTTCGTTGTTACTATGTGAACCTGATTTTCTAACTTGGGAGTAATCATGGTAATAAGCAATATTTGTTAATCACTGTCCAATCAGAAGTACATCTTGTTGTTAAGGTGATTACCAATGCTTAGTATGGTTTTATGTGAGTGTTTTGATCATGAGGCATGTATGGGCAGGTTAGTACACACAAGAATGAACCCATGGATATTACCATTATTAAAGGCCACACTGTTTTGTTTTAGGATAAAATATTTCTGTTGAACATGGTACTTAGAATATGTTTGTGTAGCTCGCTCCATCATCTTGTTTTGACATAAAGCATGCCAATTGTTAGGGTTCGTCAGTTTAAGAGGAAAACAATAATGCTGAATCTCACCAGGATGTTCACTGTTTAGCTGTTTAATGGTCCATATTTTACATATATTTACTTACATCTGCGACCCATGAACATCCGGGGTAGAATAGGTTTTCAGCAACCCATGCTTGCCGTAAAAGGTGACTATGCTTGTCGTAAAAGGTGAGTAACAGGATCGGGTGGTCAGGCTCGCTGACTTGGTTGATGCATCTCGTCAATCCCAATTGCTTGGATCGATGCTCATGATGTCAATCATTGGACTGTCTTGCCCAGACTCAATGATTTACCGCCCCCTGGAATATTGCTGAGTGTGGCGTTAAACAAAAAACAAACAAACTTACATCTGAGAAAGTTTGGTTGTTGTTCTACTTGTTATAAGGTGTTTGTATTGCCCACAGACTATTTTATGTATATAAAATGCATTTGATTAAATATTTGTCATAAACACATGATGAACATGATGAAGTTAACATCATATTAGATATTTGTACTGCACATATTTTTTGTTTGGCATTGGGATAGCCTAGTGGTTAATGTGTTTGCTCATCAAGCTGAAGATGAGGGTTCGATTCCATGCATGGGTACAACATGTACAATGTGTGAACCCCATTTCTTGTAAAACCATACTCACATACTCATTTTTTCTTCATTGTTAAACTGAAACTGTTTCTATTGTCATATTTTCTGATTGTGGCTTAGTACTTGGTACGTTTCTCCATTAAGGAGTTACCTCCCATTGATGAATTCTGCTGAGTTGGAACATGTAGATCCGAACAATGCCCAAAGGTATCATTCATTATACTCTTAGATTCTGTTTATATGCTGCTTTCATGTGATAACAGTGAGGCTAGGTGGCCTATTGTTTAAGGCAGTCCCACTTCCCAGGGTTGGATGAGAAGGGCACAATGCGTGAAGTCCATTTTGGGGGTCCATCGTTACAGTGATGTGTCAGACTACCTCATGTATTGTCTTCGGTGCATTACAGGCAGTGACAGTGATGAAACCAACACAGTGAAGCTGCCGAGTCCGGTTCATGTCCCTGGACCAAGCTCCCCAATGAAGATGCCAGAATCTGCTCAAACCAGGTCACCCCGACCTCCCAAATATAACTTCAATATAGGTGAGTTGTACTTCATTATGAACACATGGTGTTGGGAAGAAGCAGTGCACCATGTTTGTTAAGGGTGAAACCATACACTGATACTCTGATGCAATGGGATGTGTGGCTTGTGATACGATACAGAATAAATAAAAACCTTTATTGTGATACATGACTATACACAATGCATATTTTTAAATTTCTTAACGAAAGGATAAATAACCCTCTCTAAATATAGAGATAAATGTGAGGTTAAAATGCTTCACAAGTCCTGCAAATGTGCTGTTTGGGATCATTTTGGCTTCCCCGTTGCTCATTTGAAATACATGTTATTCTGGCATATCAAGATGTATCAGATTGTGACCAGTGTCTCGAGATATTGTGGCTTTCCATATCGCTACACCTTAATGGTGTAATATAATATTTATATTTGTATCCGTTACCCTCTATTCGTGATACAAATCATATTTGCCTCATAGTGTATCCGTTGCAACCCTACACAACAGTAAAACTTTTTCTTCAGTATTGCTGTGTGCCATCATAATGTTTGTTCTTTTCAATAATATTTCAACACCTCAGTGTTTTCAGCGTCACTGTAGTTTTCTCTCCAAAAATAGTAATGTTACACAAACTAGTTGAAATGAATTGTGTACTTGGCTCCCTTTGAGAGGCATGTTGTATGTACATTTACTTGTTATTCCAGAAGAAGGCAAGTACTTAGAGGGCGATAAAAGGATAGAGTTCCTGATAGACAAGATGCAAGAAATTCGCAAAATCTATATGAATCTCAAACAGGAGGTGGCATGTATAGATAGAAGGAGGAAACGTGCAAAGCGGAAAGAGAGAGAAAGTAAGTCCACTTATCATTTCCAGGTTCAAAGTCATCAGCTTTGCCTTGATACTTAGATTGTGTTCTTGTTTGGTAATCAAGAGGAGTATTAGACCTTATTGAACGTATATTTTAATTATGAAGGCTTTACTACGAAAATTCCATACAAAATGTGTGGTTATTTGATTGAGTATTTTTGTGTATTAGGTACATCATTCCAGGAATCTTTAGGGATTTTGACCATAAATTACTGGATAGATAAATTGAACAAAATCACCCCAGAAAGTCGTTCTCAGTGAGCAGATAGAATATAGTTTCCCGCAACATTGAGCTTGGCCTTTCCTTTTCACTTCTACTTCCACTGTAGTAGCCATGATCTAGCAATAATTTCACCCGGGTGAAGTGACAAAAAATTGTTGATGTTTTGGGAAAATAATCAAGTAATTATGTATAGACAGGATATGTCAATTGATGCCCAAAAGATAAAAAAAAGAATGACCATTGTTCTTTGTCAACTTTAATGATAATGATGTTTGTGTTTCAGATTCCCAGTCATCACAAATGGACTGCGACAGTTCATGAAACAAGTTTGTGTGCCACCAATGGCAAACACATGGTCAGGTGTCACCAGTAACTTGCATTTCATCCACGACCTAGATTTTTAACATTCATCCATATTATTTCATTGTCATCATCATGTCATCTCTTTCGGTAAATCATCCTCATCATCATCTTCAGCATCAGCATCAGCATCCTCATCATCCTCAGTGCATCAGAAGCCCCAGTCACTGCTTGCGCTGAGCCCTGTGTGAAGACATTGATACTCATTCATGATTCCAGTAGTCTCATTCAGTTGTTAATTGTTTATCATCAGTAACCGTGGTAACATTTGTGCAATTTTCTCTCATTTCAATTTTGAAATTGATTGAGGTGAAATAGTTGATAATGAAATAGATATTACCAGTAAATGTGGAAGGATTCTATCCCTGAGTTGACTTATGGATTCCTACTTTTTTGTTCTTTCAATGCAACATTTCGGTACACATGCTAGTACCTTGGTACCATGTTTATTTGACTGCCAGGGCCATGTAATATATTGTAGTTGGGTTTACAGTCATGGAACATCTTGTGATACAATCATAGTTCTGAACAAATATGGAAAAGTATGCAAATTATCAGCGACACCAGATTTGACAACACAGTAGCCAGTGCTATCTAGAATGATATTTTAAGAATGGAAATTTGTTATTTATAAACCCCATTAGTGAACATGCTGCAAATTCAGGAACCAATGTTTATATGTCCTATGACCACAGGATCATACAACTTGACTCAGGCCAGCTTGAATAGTGATAACAGAAGGATGCTGAAAAAGCCTGAAATTCTACAAGTCCTTGGGATACCATTAATATTAGACACACTGATTCAGGTTAGCAGGCTAGAGCCGAGTTGCATCCTGGGTCATTATGGAGTAAACTGATTTGGTGTGCCAAACCTATGTTGGTCTTGTTTAAAATGGATTTTGTGAAAACCCTGCAATGTAGTTGTTTTGTGTGAAGAATTGAACTGTTAAGTCGTATCGCAATGATTATAAGAGTCTTGTGAGTAGCTAATCTGGAGTATTGTAACCATGGTAACATATCTTGATATTACTATGACTACAAAATGATGATGAAAGGTATGTTATCTTAGTAAAATCATCTCAAAGTGCTTTCAGAGTATTCCAAAACAGAGGAAACTGTTTTCTTGAACAGCAATACCATGGATCCATTGCCGTGACTTCTTCCACACTGAGAACCAATTCTATTTTGTATATTTTTACATGATGGTTATTGTACATGTTGTGAGATATCTACATGTGCATGTTGACTGTAGGAGGGGGACATGGTCCTTGTGGCTGACAGCCTAATGTGCTGGTTGATATTGTGTATGAAATACGCAGGAATTGTTCTTTGATGATGTGTACATGATGTATCTTGCCCTGATAAAAGTGCTCTTGAAAGGCCATACATGTTATACAATGTTACAGTGATATGTACCACATTGCTTCATTTTCATTCAGTGTTTCACCTTATGAAATCATATTTACTGTGAACAACATGTTGAAGTCCTGGGTCTTCAAATATTCAAACATGGACTTGGCTTGATGATGATGAGACCGTGTCATCCAGTAAGTGCCCAGTCTGAACTGAGGGCTGGTAGTGTGACATGGCAGTCCAACTGGTCTTTCAACATGTGCACGTCAACAGTATCTTGAAGAAACATAAACACTAAGAAAGAGGGCAGTCAACTGCCAGTCCTTGAATACAAGTACTTCCGGTGACAAATTGTTACTATAGATATATGACTGAATCAATGCCACAATACTTTTTAATTCATTCACTCACTCAATCCAAATTGCAGAGACTACCTGGCGACCCAAACGAGACCTTTTTTAAGAAATCTTTTGAGGAAATGTCTGGCCATTGTATGCTATAAGATGGTATAGGTAGACCAAAAAAAACTATCTAAATATGCTGAATACACTTTTGTGGTTGTCATGGTTTCAAGTGCTATGAAGTAATGTTTTTGTATATATAAGAGTATTATCACATACCACCGTGACTGCCAAGTTGAGATACTGATTCTTCAAGGTCAAGCTTCTTATGAGTGAAAAGGACAATGTTGGCTGTGTATATTTCTGCTACATTTGTAAATCCATGGTTATAAAATAGCGGTCTGTGATGTGTATGTATACAATCGGCTATTTCTTGTTTAGTTCTTCTGCTTACCATTCAGCTCAAAGATGAAGATTTTATCAAAACCAAAGAATATGAAGATTGTATCAGAACCATATTTTATTTCTTTGCATTTATTGGTTCAGCATTTCAGTTGTGCCATGTACTCAACTTAGTCCACAAATGACATAGGTCACTGGGCTTGGTATTGTTCAAAAAATATGCAGTCTCCATCACACCACCCAGTCAGATGTGATCTTGGTTTTACGATCAATGTTTTGTTTGTTATGTCACTGTTGATTGGTTGAAAAAAGTGCTATGATTTACCCAGAGTTCAGTCCTAGTCTTGCAGTGGTTACAGACGTTTTTGATAGAACCAAGGCCAGTTTGTGTGTCACAACTTGTAAGGCTGTGTGTGATCTTCAGTCATGTGTACAACATACAGCTATTTTTGCATATTGTCAGGTCATGTTTGATAGAGGCAGAGCATTGGATTAAGCCTTTTTACAAATGAAATCTCATCAAACGTGCGCAAAATATATTGTCAAACATTCCAATCTTGAGTTCAAGAGATTGCATGTTTTGAAAATATGGTGTTTATTTGTCCTGATGGTTATTTTCAAAGCAGTAACATTTGGCAAGAAATAGCCACCATTTAACTGAAACGAAACTACTAAGTTAAAGCAAATAAGTATTATGATAATCATGGTTTGTCATCAGTGTAACTAACCTATTAAGTCAGTTCAACTGTAAAACATAAGTGGTGGTTGTTTTTGTATTTGTTTTCTAAAAGCAGTTTACCTTTAGAGTAATCCACGAAATTTTTAAGATAAAATATATGAGTAAAGTTATCATGATTGTACATGAGTGTAAAGTATTTTGTTCATTTACAGTTAAACAATAAAACAAAAGTCATACAACCGTCATGGTATATGTTAGTGTACTGCCACACCCACCTTTGTGGACACAGTGTGGAGAAGATTCAGTGTATGGATTAAGTTACCACTTTCATGTGCCTATTCACATCACCTGGTGGCTTACGAATGAGCTTGTGTAAAATATTTGTTAGGCTTATGGTTAATGCTTCGTTACATTTATTGTATGCTATTGAAATTTGAAATGCTATTGAAAAGACTACAATGACACATGTTCAATTGAACACTTTTCCCAATTTTTGGTACCGGTAAGCTATGTGCAATTGTTTATTCTAGTATTTGTAGGACTGTTACAAAAGCGTTATCTTTTTGTCTTCCTGATGTAGAAAGACGTTAAGAGATTATTTTTTAGTGAAAGGACGTGTATGTAGTGAGACTTGTGTAGATCTGGGTAGAGCATATGTATGGTGTGCAGCTACTGAGTTTGGCCTACACTTTCAAAATCCTGTAGAACATTGTGTATTCTGGAGCTGCATGGGATGCCAGCAAATTGTGCTAGAATAGGACTTGCCAATTTCCACAAAAGGCAAACTTAGGTCAGTGTTAGATTGTTGATGGTCTTTATGCTCGGATTATTTTGTGCTAGTCCAACTGATTTCTAGAAAGTCAGTCCTGGGTGATTTGTTTTTGAATATATTTGTGACATGATTGTTGAAAATACCTGGAGTATATTGTTGAAAGTGTGGTGAGCTTTTGCCTTTTGTTCCAAAGGTCAATGTGATGTGCCATGGTGTGGCTGGAATTTTGCTAAAAGCAGCTCTCTATGTAATTAAAAATGTTATTACATTATATAGTTTTTGACAACCACGTTTGATTTAATCATCACTCATTAGACACTATAGATTATGCAGGAAACTAATAGTATAGTTCAAACACTTCACCACTAGCTGTACACCCATTGTTGCCTTTGTTACAATCAATGGTTCCTTCATGGTTGGACCAACTGATTGCAAGTTGTAGGTCAAAGGTGTTTCTTGCCACTTTCATAATAGTGCCTGCGTTACATGATGTAAGGTAGAAGATCTTTCCTTCCCTCCCCCTCCCTATGTTAAGCCTGTTGAGTGGTAAGACTCGGCAATATGTGATTTCAAACACTTCTGTGAATTGTGAACAAGTACTTGAAATGAACAAAGTATAACTATTTTAACTGGATGTATTTCTTGTATAGATATGGTTATATTTCAGTGTTCAGTATGAAATTGTGATGTTGAAATACTTCCATGGCAGTATTTTGAGAAAATGTCTGTATCATAACACACATGATATGTAAAGAGATATTTTCTCGGTGTTTTATATACCCACTATTGCTTACAAAGCAACAATAATTACACACTTATGCACAAGTTCTAGGCAAAGCATTGTTCTACAAACTGGATTGAAATGTACTGTTCATTATGCACTTTTAGTACTACCTAGAATGTCATTGTTTTAGCCCATGTTTTATTTGTATAAAATTAAAATGACCCTGTTTAGCAGATTTTTGTCTGTGAATGCCACCCTTGTTAGAATATGTTTTAGTGAGGATCTTGGATGTTTTAAAATGAATTTATAACAGTATTGATTCTGCCAAATGAGCCATACTTAGAATTTGTCTGTGACCTCATGTCTCAACACTGAACACCAAGAGCTTCATTAGATATGTACTTTATGTACACAGAGAGCATCAATAGAGACGGACTGTATAGGATGTGTTCCCAGCTGCAGTGGCCTCCCAACATACGCCTGCCCAACCAATCATCTCACATCCAACAAAGTATTCTTGGATTACAACCATAATCCTTCAACGGGTCACTGTGAATCTAGTAGTCTCGGATGCTGCTCCCTGTTCATAGTTACATCCCTTAGCCATGCCAGGATACACTTGTCGTTGGTTTGACTATCTGATTCACCTGATTGTCAGTGTTTGTGGGTTTGGCCAAAGTCGTAGACAACTATGACCAGCATCACTTTTGGCTTTCTTCCCACTTTTAAGTGATTACCTGTGTTATGACAGAAGTACTGAATGAAAATTGATGAAAAGCTCTGACTCAGATTTGTTTCTGGAGCTAGATTAATTGATGAACACCAATCTAGTCATAGAGAAACTACTGGGAGGGAAGCAGCTGTCATCAAGTGAACATTCTCAGTCTTAACAACTGTATTTCAGATTTGTGCTCTTGTATTTGGTGTGAGTAGCTTGTATCATGTTAAATCAGTAGGATGTTCAATGTTCATCACAAATGTTTTACAACCACTGAACCAAAGACTTAAGAATGTCATTGCTTTGAACATTTTTATGTCCTCATTAACCATTAGATCTGATATGCCCAGTAAATCTAACCCTACAGTAATGAAATAGTAGCAGGTCTGCTAATCCACATGAAAGTCAGCCAAGTTGTTTCTGTGACCTCTTAAAGTTTGCATGGACCCCAAACTGATGAAATATTTTCCATGCCCCTTATTGAGTATGTTCAGCTTCCTTTATGTATGAATGTCATTAACTGAGAAGAATGATGGGGACGTTGAGGGGTAGTAGAGAGACAGAACTATGACATCATCTGGAACGACTTGCTGCTCAGATTCTCAATCAATGTCAGTATTTGGTAGTTCATGAAGTCAGACTGGTGCAATATGGGATGGTGCTTGAAAAGTGGGGGTGCCATTCAATGACAATTCTCACCTTGATGTAGACATCTGAATGTAGGGTTTTTTGTGTGAGAAGGATGGGTTCTTGGTAGCTTATAAAATTTGTTTGCTCTTTGTCAGGGAGTTCATTGTTAATGTGTTCAAAAAGTCAAGGATCAGTGGAATAAAACAAAATGTATTAAGTGACGGGGGGAAATCAAATATTTTTATTGTTTGATTGAGATTTTTGCTGTGACTTGAATAGATAGGAACCAATCTTTCACATGCTGCAAGGGTATTGTGATATACCATGTAACTATGAAAGGAAACAAAGCAACAGATGCACACTTAATGGCTGTATACAATACTTGTGGAAGCCTTTTCTCGGAAACAAGGTCCGAAAGCCAGACAAATGAGCTTCGCTGCGAAAATGGATGATGTATATGGAAATGTCATAAGAAGTTTGTTAGGTCATGGGAGATGGAACTTCCAAACCAGCTTGATACAGAGCCAGACTATATCATGACTTGATCATGGCAGGGGTCCGAGTCCAGTTTGAATGTATTATTTGGAATCCTGAGGTGTCCATCAAGGCATGATCAAACTAGACCTCCCTCTGTTTGATAATGAGTATTGTTATGAATGGTGCCCAATTTCAAATAGCTTATCTGTTAGGGAAGACCCCCTTTTTACATCAGAAAAATAGAATTATGAAAGTGATAATTCAGTGTTAATCAAGGGAAAGTCGACTTGGTTATTCTTACACCAATGTTCCTGGATTGTGAGTTGAGTTCATTGGAATGCAAGAAGTCTTGTGTTTGTTTCCAGTGATTTTCAGTGACATGTTTCTTTTTATGTAATATCATGCAAACGTTGTGTTGAGCCTACTCATAGGTCCTTGTGAGGACTTGTTTCATATGGATTGTCATTCTCCCAAATGTTTTGTACAAAATGTCCAAATTGATGATCTGCAATGCTACTATGTATGTGTTGAACCATACAATGCACTATTACATAATTTATTCTTAGTCAATAAATCAAAATCCCTCATAAACATGTTGTTTGTTGGTGACTTGAATGGTTGTGCCACAGCATTGAATGACATGGTACCCCCCACTTGCATACTTTGGCTACCTCACTTGCATAGTTATCAGATCGTGATACCAAGCTCAGCGGATTGGGTTATCATAATACTTTCATAACACGATAAACCCTATTATCAACGCTCCTGAAAGAACCTACAGGGACTGCACGGTTTTTTTAGCCCCCATTGACCTAATAAAGGGAAACAAATATGTTACAGGAAACTCTGCTGATGCCAGGGCGTCAAGGACATCATCTTACGTTATGTCATTGAGACATATTTTTCAATTTGAAAGAAAAAATCCTTTCTTATGTTAAATCGTGGTTCTCATTCTATTTATGAGTATTGTTTCCTTACATTGTGACTTGGGATATTCATTCTTGGCATCTGTTGCGAGTTGCGTGGCGTGTCATAAACCTATAATCGTGGGTTCGAAACTGAGCGTGGACCAACTTATTTTTCTAGGTTTGTAAGCACCATGCCCGAGCTCGTGGGTTTCACCAAAGTGGTAAACGTCAAAACAGATCACTTTGGACTTTCTTCCCACATCAAGCAGACTGTTAGACTATACACGATAGAACTCACCATGTAACAACAGGGTAAGTATGGGTATAACCAACTTATACACACACCATGTGAAACGGACATAAAATATTAACAACCCGAACATAAATCGTATCCAAATACATTTGTTTCCACAGTCCTTGTGGCAGAGAGTTGATGTGAGAAGGTTCTTGAATTATTCCTAGTACCCATTGGTTGAACTTACAGGAGGTGAGGTTCATGTAAAGCATGCTCGAAATCCTCACTGGTGTGAGATATACACATTAGCACAGCAGAATGGGATAATTACAGAACGCACAGAGGTACATGATCTTTACCCGAAAGTATAATGGAACACGATCTTCACCCAAAGCACAGAGATAAATGATCTTCATCCAAAGACTAATGGAACACGATCTTTACCCAAAGTACAGAGGTACATGATCTTTACCCGAAAGCATCATGGAACACGATCTTCACCCAAAGTACAGAGGTACATGATCTTTACCCGAAAGCATCATGGAACACGATCTTCACCCAAAGCACAGAGGTACATGATCTTTACCCGAAAGCATCATGGAACACGATCTTCACCCAAAGTACAGAGGTACATGATCTTTACCCGAAAGCATCATGGAACACGATCTTCACCCAAAGTACAGAGGTACATGATCTTTACCCGAAAGCATCATGGAACACGATCTTCACCCAAGGCACAGAGGTAAATGATCTTCATCCAAAGACTAACGGCTGATGATATTCATATTAAGCATATCGGCATGTAAAAGCCATCTTCAGCAGAGCAGTACGTTATATTTGCAATAGTTTGAAATCACAAAACACCTGCCTTGCATTGATGGTGTAAAATATGAATCAAAGCCCAAAGCAAAGCAGGCATGCGCAATTCTCAATATCCACTTGCTGGATATCAATACGCTTCAGCACGCTTTTGAGGAAAGCAGAAAAGATAAAATGATATTTACAGTCACAGTTTTAGAAAGCCTGAAAATATTCTAACCCACTATGCTCATAAGCTACAATTCACTTGAGCTCAAATCAAGTGGTTATTTTCAAGTATGCATCTACCACAGCAAACTGTCAGCGCCAAACTTGATGCTTGGAATTAACTGGACGTTACCCGCCATCGTTCTGCGCGGGTCGGCTCACTGATACTAAAGGCTTGTAAAACTCGTGGATTCTAATTTCCTTTCCTTTACATTAAATCATATATTACATTATATTTTTGTTGTCTTGCAGAATCGTGTTCTGAAGTGGTCATGGAATAATAGAAATGCTTGTTTCAAAGAATAATGTACTGTTGTCGCAGTTGGGCATCAGCTGTCTGTGATTATGTGAAACCGCATAGTGTCAGAAAGGCTGCAGTCGGCCATCCGTTGTCTGCTATACATATTAGATTAAAAAGGGTCATTACTGCCGCAGTTGAACATCAGTTTTCTGCAATAATTATGAAATTGAATTAGCTCATTATTGTTGAATTAGCTCATTATTGAGTTGTGTGGAATATATTTGAAATTGAACGGGGTCATTATTGCTGCAGTTGGACATGAGTTGTGTGGAATACATGTGAAATCGAATGGGGTCATTTTTGCTGCAGTTGGACATTAGTTGTGTGGAATACATGTTAAATTAAATTGGATCATTTTACCTGCAGCTGGACATTAGTTGTCTAGAATATATGTGAAATTGAATGGGGTCATTATTGCTGCAGTTGGACATGAGTTGTGTGGAATACATGTTAAATTGAATGGGGTCATTATTGCTGCAGTTGGACATGAGTTGTTAGGAATATATGTGAAATCGAATGGGGTCATTATTGCTGCAGTTGGACATGAGTTGTCTGGAATATATGTGAAATTAGATAGGGTCATTATTGCTGCAGTTGGACATGAGTTGTGTAGAATATATGTGAAATTGAATGGGGTCATTATTGCCACAGTTGGACATGAGTTGTGTGGAATACATGTTAAATTGAAAAGGGTCATTATTGCCACAGTTGGACATGAGTTGTGTGGAATACATGTTAAATTGAAAAGGGTCATTATTGCTGCAGTTGGACATGTGTTGTGTGGAATATATGTGAAATTGAATGGGGTCATTATTGCTGCAGTTGGACATGAGTTGTGTGGAATATATGTGAAATTGAATGGGGTCATTATTGCTGCAGTTGGACATGAGTTGTGTGGAATACATGTTAAATTGAATGGGGTCATTATTGCTGCAGTTGGACATGAGTTGTGTGGAATATATGTGAAATTGAATGGGGTCATTATTACTGCAGTTGGACATGAGTTGTGAGGAATAATTTAAATCAATATCTGTTATTTCGTACTCCAAGTACATTTGTAAGTGTGTTTGTTTCTTTGTTGCTTAACGCCGCACTCAGCAATATTCCAGCTCCAGCATATGACGGCGGTCTGTAAGTAATCGACATTTGTAAGTATGAAGAGTTATCGGTTGTATTAAATGTAAACGTATGACACTCCTATGAGTAACTCATTGATGTCATGTTCAGACTAACATATATCACATACCAAATCATCAAATGCTTCTGGGATTGCTTGTCATCTCGCAGTTGTGTTGAATATTTGTTTTACACAATGCACCCTTTCAAAATGTTGTACCCCTCTGTCGGGAAAACCACTGGTTGAACATTTCTATGGCAAATATTTTGAAATTACAGTCGAACCCTGTCGCTTCGAACTCATGTATCTGGGATTCGTCACATGCGTTTTACACATCTTGGTAAGTAAAACTTGAATTCGAGACGATACATCCGGGTTAGTGATAAACAGAGAGGGAGTTTGCGGGGTACGGACTACATGTGCTTTCGGCATAACTGGATATTCGACACAACTGGGGAATCGACACATCCGAGTTCGAGACTGTGGGGTTCGACTGTAGTTCATGTATATTACGCGTGGCCCAGTCGTTTAAGGTGCTGTGAAGAATATCGTCCATTGGGCTTGCCAGAAACCTCTGATCATTTGTTCGAATCCCGGTTCGCACCTAATATTTATACGATTTTCAGTACCATACCCGTGCTCGTGGGTTACGCCAAAGTGGTAAACGTCCGAGACCTGAATATATATTGGGTTCTCGTCCCTCACCACGCTAACACCACCAGAGATAAGGGATATCAAATGACATATAGTCACAGAAAGTTTGACTTAACAGTACGTCGGTATGAATAAGTGCCGGTTCAACTACGTGTTATGATAACATGTATTGTATAGAGTTTCTTTTTCATTTATGTCAAAGCACTCAAGTTTCAATGCTGGAGCAAAAGCCGTTGTGACCAATGGATCATATGGTTTTATGCCACTTTTAGCAATAATCCAGCATTACCACGGCGGGGGACACCAGAAATGAGCTTCACACATTGTACTCATGTGGGGAACTTAACTCGGGTCTTCGTTGAAAGCTTTAACCACTAGGCTACCCCACTTCCCTGGATCATTGTAATGGTCGCAACAAAGGTTTAAAGGCAACAAGGATCTATTTGTGGTCAGCGCATCAAATAAACACCTGTGAAAAAGTTTTATAATAATTGTATACATATTGCGTGTAAATCTGTTACGTTAAACGTATATAATATTACTTCCGTGAGTATGTAGCAAATGATGTTCATTTCCACCCACCTCAATAAAAAGGTAGATGACCAATATTTCAAAATTTATTGACCTTTTCAAAAAATCCAACATTTACAAACATTTCTAACGTTATTCTGAAAAACACACTCTAGGTCAATAGCTGGTGTCAGCACCACGTGATCTGATGCCAATCGGCCTTTACCAACTAGTCATAACATCAACAAACACATCCCAAAACGATGTTGTCGTTGTGGCAGGTCTACGGGTTGTTGTTGTGGTGGTAGTTGAGGAGGTTGTTTTCGACGTGGTGGGGCTCGTGGTCGTCGTTGACGAGGTTGTCTTCGACGTGGTGGGGCTCGTGGTGGTAGTTGAGGAGGTTGTTTTCGACGTGGTGGGGCTCGTGGTGGTAGTTGAGGAGGTTGTTTTCGACGTGGTGGGGCTCGTGGTCGTCGTTGAGGAGGTTGTTTTCGACGTGGTGGGGCTCGTGGTGGTCGTTGAGGAGGTTGTCTTCGACGTGGTGGGGCTCGTGGTGGTAGTTGAGGAGGTTGTCTTCGACGTGGTGGGACTCGTGGTGGTAGTTGAGGAGGTTGTTTTCGACGTGGTGGGGCTCGTGGTCGTCGTTGAGGAGGTTGTTTTCGACGTGGTGGGGCTCGTGGTCGTCGTTGAGGAGGTTGTCTTCGACGTGGTTGGGCTCGTGGTGGTAGTTGAGGAGGTTGTCTTCGACGTGGTGGGACTCGTGGTGGTAGTTGAGGAGGTTGTTTTCGACGTGGTGGGGCTCGTGGTCGTCGTTGAGGAGGTTGTTTTCGACGTGGTGGGGCTCGTGGTCGTCGTTGAGGAGGTTGTCTTCGACGTGGTTGGGCTCGTGGTCGTCGTTGAGGAGGTTGTCTTCGACGTGGTGGGGCTCGTGGTGGTAGTTGAGGAGGTTGTTTTCGACGTGGTGGGGCTCGTGGTGGTAGTTGAGGAGGTTGTCTTCGACGTGGTGGGGCTCGTGGTCGTCGTTGAGGAGGTTGTCTTCGACGTGGTGGGTCTCGTGGTCGTCGTTGAGGAGGTTGTCTTCGACGTGGTGGGGCTCGTGGTGGTAGTTGAGGAGGTTGTCTTCGACGTGGTGGGGCTCGTGGTCGTCGTTGAGGAGGTTGTTTTCGACGTGGTGGGGCTCGTGGTCGTCGTTGAGGAGGTTGTCTTCGACGTGGTGGGGCTCGTGGTCGTCGTTGAGGAGGTTGTCTTCGACGTGGTGGGGCTCGTGGTCGTCGTTGAGGAGGTTGTTTTCGACGTTGTGGGGCTCGTGGTGGTAGTTGAGGAGGTTGTCTTCGACGTGGTGGGGCTCGTGGTGGTAGTTGAGGAGGTTGTTTTCGACGTGGTGGGGCTTGTGGTCGTCGTTGAAGAGGTTGTTTTCGACGTGGTGGGGCTCGTGGTCGTCGTTGAAGAGGTTGTCTTCGACGTGGTGGGGCTCGTGGTGGTAGTTGAGGAGGTTGTCTTCGACGTGGTGGGGCTCGTGGTCGTCGTTGAGGAGGTTGTCTTCGACGTGGTGGGGCTCGTGGTGGTAGTTGAGGAGGTTGTCTTCGACGTGGTGGGGCTCGTGGTGGTAGTTGAGGAGGTTGTCTTCGACGTGGTGGGGCTCGTGGTGGTAGTTGAGGAGGTTGTCTTCGACGTGGTGGGGCTCGTGGTGGTAGTTGAGGAGGTTGTCTTCGACGTGGTGGGACTCGTGGTGGTAGTTGAGGAGGTAGTCTTGAACGTAGGTGGGTTAGTGGTCGTAGTTGTTGTTGTGATCGAAGAAGTTCGAGGGGTAGGTGTAGTTGTAGTGGTAGTTGTAGTGGTAGTCGTGGCTGGTTTAGGCTTACTGCCAAACACAGATGATTGACCTACCGGCAGGATTAAAGACGGAAGGACAGGAGCTACGACACCAGGATTTGGAGTAACATTCACAAGCGTGCCAAAATTTGGTGCAGGGGTAAACAATGCAGCCGGCTTGGCTGCAGGGATTGATGGCAAGGCAAACCCAGTAAACTCTTTCAAAGATGCTGAAAAAGGACCAAATCGCCAAAATGATCTGATGAAATACGAACCAAAGTGAACTTATAGCTGTGTTATCTTATTGATGGGATATATTATCAAACGCTTGCTTAAAATATATGCCATGATTGTATTGGTGATAAAATCAATATTCCTGTCCTGGTTATTAGGTTCGATTAGAAATTCTCCGGATAAAGGAGAGGCTGTACTTTAACTGCTAAGACTGATTCAAGTAACACAAGAATCAAGTGACAGCCTTCGTTTGTCTGGACGTGGAGCATATTCTCTCTGTATAGCTAAAAAAGTGTGCCCAGATTCATACCAGTACAATTTGTGTGGTATTATTCGGGTTGACTAAAGTCATGTCAGATTAAGTACCTTGTCACTAGGTACTGTAATGGAGAAGGCCAAACCTATATCCAGCCTTACTGTATCACTTTCGTTTGTTTTTTTTGTTTTTTGTTTAACGCCGCACTCAGCAATATTCCATCTATATGACGGCGGTCTGTAAACAATCGAGTCTGGACCAGACAATCCAGTGATTGACATTATCAGGATCGATTTGGATACGATGACCTGCATGAACCAAGTCAGCGAGCCTGACAATCCGATCTCGTTAGTCGCCTTTTATGACAAGCATGAGTTGCTGAAAGTCAGTTCTAACCCGGATCTTCACGGGTGTATCACCTTCAGTCAAATGACGTTGTTTCCGGTTATAGAAGCACAGGTTCCAATTTACACAGTACAACTTTAAACATGGCTTATTCCTCAAGTACTAAAAGACAGCTATACACATGCCTTTCCCTTTAAGATGGGTCACCCATCACACAGGCCCCACTCTCAGGTTGCTATTAACCAAACCTCACCTTACCATAGTCAACACTTCATGAATTTAATTTATAACTTTATGTATTACCTTTATAAATACACAAGAAAATGATACTCCGAGGTGTCAAAATTTAGACAAAGCCGTAAAACACCACCATTGTAGTAATGGCTGTAAACAAAGAGAATATTAGCAATGTGGAGCCCCTACGTCATATGGGGGGCACGGGTGGCCCAGTCGTCTGAGGCGCCGCGTTTCGCTGTGAAGAGTTGCGCCCCTTGGGCACGCCAGAAACCTATGATTGGGAGTTCGAATCCCGGTTTGCCCCGATTATGTTTCTAGGTTTGTCAGCACCATACCCGTGCTCGTGGGTTTCACCGAAGTGGTAAACGTCCGAGACCTGCATCACTTCGGGCTTTCCTCCCACATTAAGCTGACACGCTGTGATACAATTGGAATAATGCTAAAAGCGGCGTTAAACCCAACTCACTCACTCACTCACCCTACGTTATATGTCACTACGACTTGGCTGTCAGCATACCTCCTGTATCGCAGACAAATGAAAGTCCCAGGATGTCATCAATGGCCTTGTAGACAATCTACGTGAATAGCCATCTATCAATATCTCGTTGTATTCAGGTAAAGAGATTGAAATAACTGGATAATAACGTTATTGGAGTGAGTGAGTATGGTTTTACGCCGCTTTTAGCAATATTCCAGCAATATTACTGCGGGGGACATCAGAAATTGGCTTCACACAATGTACCCATATCGGGAATCGAACCCGGGTCTTCGGCGTGACAAACGCTTCAACCACTAGGCTACCCGACCGCCCCTACGTTATTGGAAGTTTGGCGCTGATTATTGGGACACACATCCTGCAAAGCACGTTACAGGTATATAATATCGCTGGCGGTAACGATGTTGATCGTTTCTGAACAATGTCAAGCATAACGATTTTGTTCAAGAAGTTTTTGGGACAATATAATTTCCAGTCCCACTACCCCTCTCCCCAAATAGTTCCTTTATATTCTTCCCATCTGCTGGAAGACATCGTTTGTTGTGAATTCCCCACTCCTGTCTCCAGTACATATTAATATTATTGTCCGAGGTATGTTTACCAGTAGCTTCATAACCTACAGACCCGTGAACATCCGGGGTAGAATAGGTCTTCAGCAACCCATGCTTGCCGTAAAAGACGACTAACGGGATAGGGTGGTCAGGCTCGCTGACTTGGTTGATTCATGTCATCGATCCCCATTGGGTGGATCGATGCTCATGATATTAATCACTGGATTGTCTGGTCCAGACTCAATTATTTACAGACCGCCGTCATATAGCTGGAATATTGCTGAGTGCGGCGTTAAACAACAACCCAACCAACCAATCATAACCTACTTGCTTGGGCCCCGCACACCACGGTGGGCTTAGTCCACGTTCCCTGCTTGCTGCAGACAGCTAACGTTGTTCCTGAGTTTAGGTTTTCGTAGCCATTTATACAGTTGTACTTGTATTCAACATCGCCCCCGGTCTTCAGAGTTGGATTTCTAGCGGACAGACTGTTCGCAACCTCAGGCTTATCCCGACAGTCGGGATCTGTAATGAATGTGTTCTATGGTTACATCGGAAGGTGGCCTAGGCCTGCATCATAGACACTGTGTATTCAGCTGAACATACATAGTAATGGCTGTGTTGTAGGGTCACATTGTAAGGTGGCTAGTATCGTGAAATACCTAAAAGTACGTGAAGTATATATATTGTCAATCATTAAAAATCGTTTGAGTTTGTCAATAATTATACAACGTATTGCTAGAGCTCAGCGCCACGCGATCTCCACTGACTTTTTCTGTGGCTGGATGCTTTGCTGATTAAATTCCACCTTTGATCACACCCAAGTCATCTATTTAACAGATTGGTCAATATTCGTAGCGAATACTCAAGCTAACATGGGTGGAGTACGTTCTTTACCCTCAAATCTCCACCAGTCACATGCATGAACATTCCTAGGTGGTGTTACAAGTATTAGGTCTAACTAAAGTTAGTTCTGAATTGATGTTATAAGCAAATGGCAACGACAGCGACCTTACCATTTGAAACAAACTTCACAAATGATTGTTGTTGCTTCAGTTACTTATATTTTATCTTCACCAATTATTTCCCTATTGACCCCTGGTGGTTTTATACGGTGGATACCCCCTGAGATCCTTTCACAATTCTGTATTATAATAGATGGTTTCATATCCGAGTGCTGGAGGGAGGATGATCCTTCCCTAGAGATCGTTTCTACTAAGTTTAGACAAATTCCAATCATATATCTTCCACAACCTGTACATTTCTAGTCGAAATCTCTTAATAAAGATTTAAGAACGAAAACCTAGATTTGGCATTCGTCGTCAGGTCTCATGGATCCATAACATTGACAAGAAAATATAACTCACTCACTCTCTCTTAAAGGAAATGTACTTACGTATAGTCAGATACTTGCAAGAACTTGCAGGAGATGTGGAGGGGAGAAACTCTTCTGATTCCGCTTCCATGTAAATGTGACAGGAGTCCCCTTTTTTAATATTCAGTGTCATTTTGCACAGCATAGGGTTCAAACATAGAGGAGCATCCTCTTTCTCCTCCACACAATACAGTGCCACGACACACGTTTCATCTCGAGTGCATGTCGACTTACAGCTGGTTTTCGTAGTCTGGTGGGTCTCCGAGTACTGCAGCTTGATGTTGCTGAACCCGAATCTGTTATTCATCACGTCGTCTTCGGAGATGTCAACAAAAACATCACTCGATCCTGCGCTAGGTGTCCCTGAAGCTGTTGTTGGTGCTGGTGCTGGTGCTGGTGCTGGTGCTGGTGCTGAACCGCTGACTAGGTTCGAGAATGCTGCACTTAAAGTCTTTGGGATATTTGTCGGAGGCAACAGCATAGTGGGACCCGTGAAAGAAAAGACATGCGGAATCGCCCAGGCAACACACACTCCTACCAGGGAAATACATGCTGGATTCAACATGGTCTGAAAGTGGACGATAATGAATGATCGTGTGATCTGAGTCCAGAGAAGAGCGCGGCTGGCTTTTCTTATAGGTACAGTGCATGGTTTGAGATTTCAGATAATATTCAATTCCAAATCAAATATGGTGTTACGTAGTTCGGTTTCTTCGAACACTCTGGAGTACGGTGATTGGATCTAAGGCATATTTTCCTTATCCTGCAAGAAGACTTGCGTGTTGGACGAAAGCCAATCAAAATGCGCACATGACTATTGGTACATTTACTTCAATCAAAGAATCCCTCAATAATTACAGTTTTGAGTTATATATACTTTACCCAAATGACACTTTCAAGTGTTTAAGAATTTATATGTTTCAACAGCTTCCAACTGGATGTAACTAGCGACATTGCTGTCGAGAATTGCTGTTGTAATTTGATGCAGACAAGGTTCAAGTAGTTGGACTGAACTACACATTTCGCTATGTCCACTTGCGCAAAGACAGAACATTGTCAATACAATGTGGTTTGTCTGGTACCGAATGTGTCCGGTGTGTCTGGTACTGTGTTATGTGTGTCTTGTACTGACTATGTCATGTCCGGTACTCTGTCTGCTGTGTCTGGTACTATGTTATGTGTGTCTTGTACTGACAATGTCATGTCCGGTACTCTGTCTGCTGTGTCTGGTACTATGTTATGTGTGTCTTGTACTGACTATGTCATGTCAGGTACTCTGTCTGCTGTGTCTGGTACTGACCATCTTTTGTCAGTCTGGTTCTGACTGTGTCTGGTGTGTCTGGTACTATGTCTGGTGTGTCTGGTACTGACTTTGTCTGGTGTGTCTGCTACTGACTGTATCTGGTGTGTCTGGTACTGACTGTATCTGGTGTGTCTGGTACTGACTGTATCTGGTACTATGTCTGGTGTGTCTGGTACTGACTGTGTCTGGTGTGTCTGGTACTGACTGTATCTGGTGTGTCTTGTACTGACTGTATCTGGTACTATGTCTGGTGTGTCTGGTACTGACTGTATCTGGTGTGTCTGGTACTGACTGTGTCTGGTACTGACTTTATCTGGTGTGTCTGGTACTTTGTCTGGTGTGTCTGGAACTGACTGTATCTTGTGTGTCTGGTACTATGTCTGGTGTGTCTGGTACTGACTGTATCTGGTGTGTCTGGTACTTTGTCTAATGTGGCTGGTACTGACTATCTGGTACTGACTGTATCTGGGGTGTCTGGTACTATGTCTGGTACTGACTGTATCTGGGGTGTCTGGCATTATGACTGGGGTGTCTGATACTGACTGTATCTGGTACTATGTCTGGTGTGTCTGGTACTGACTGTATCTGGTGTGTCTGGTACCAAGTCTGGTACTGACTTTATCTGGGGTGTCTGGTACTATGTCTGGTACTGACTGTATCTGGTACTATGTCTGGTGTGTCTGGTACTGACTGTATCTGGTGTGTCTAGTTCTCACTATGTCTGGTACTGACTGTATCTGTATCGCGTGTATCTGGTACTGACTGTGTCTGGTACTGACCATGTCTGGCACAAAGTCATGTGTGTCTGATACTGACTCTGCCTGGTGTGCCTGGTACTGACTGTATCTGGTGTGTCTTGTACTGTGTCTGGTACTGGCCATGTCTGGTGTGTCTGATACTGACTATGTCTGGTGTGTCTGGTACTGACTGTATCCGGTGTGTCTGTGTCGCGTGTGTCTGGTACCGACTATGTCTGGTGTGTCTAGTACGATGTCTGGTACTGACTGTGTCTGGTACTGTGTATGATATGTCTGGCACTGTGCCTGACTGATTGCCGAGTTTAATAGGTGAAATAAATACTTTATCAAATCTTAAGGGGAGCACCGTTGTCTTTTAAACGAAAATGCTGAAGAAAGATATGTTCAAAGCACTGGCAATCATACCCGTTGAAGTACTTGCATTGTTTATTAATACTCTCTTCAGAATTCAGAGATAGAGATCCCTGAGTCTTACTTTAAAAGTTAGGCACCACGGAAGATTCATCGCGATAAACTGGAATAGTGTCACATTACATTACGATTATACTTAATTGATTTCTAGTTAAAGTCATTATTGCCATTTTAAGCGAATGCTCTTCAGATCGAACGAATCACTGACGGGCTTAGACTTGTATCTCGTTTGTAGTGGTTGTCAGTGTCAGCAAATTATTGAAATGCCGTAGCATTTTACAGCAACCGCTTGTTGTACTTTCCATAAGGGCCGTGTACTCTAATAAGAGTTATCTCCCAGATGTTTTGCAGATGAAACATGGCAGGCTTGAGCAATTTCGCGACTGGAAAATTTCCAAAAGACTGTCTGTCAGTGAGTGAGTGAGTTGGGTTTAACGCCGCTGTTAACAGTTTTCCAGTTATATCGCGGCGTGTCAGCATAATGAGGGAGGAAAGCCCGAAGTGATACAGGTCTCGGACGTTTACCAACTCGGTGAAACCCACGAGCACAGGTATGGTGCTGACAAACCTAGAAACATAATCGGGGCGAACCCGGTAATCGAACCCACAATCATAGGTTTCTGGCGTGCCCCAACTCTTCACAGCGAAACGCGGCGCCTCAGACGACTGGGCCACCCGTGCCCCGAAGACTGTCTGTACCATGATAAGAGCAACAAGAAAGTGATTCGAGACCTTTATGGCCTGATTTGTTTTTACTCTCTACTTGCCGTGTGCAGTTTGGGTACCTGTTTATATAACGAATTTCTGACAACTTCCCGTTAGACCTGTTTCTAGCCATTCAACAGGGACAATATTCTGAGCAATCGTGAGTGCAATAACATTAATTTTAGGGTCTTTTACTTTTTGCTCCTGCCAATTATTTGACCCATTATATTGTCCTACTGTGTCACAATTTAGTTGGGGCTGTCGGGTAACTTAGTGGTTAAAGCGTTCGCTCGTCACGCCGAAGACCCGGGTTCGATTCCCGACATGGGTACAATGTGTAAAGCCCATTTCTGGTGTCCCCGCCGTGATATTGCTGGAATATTGCTAAAAGCGGCCTAAAACCAATCTCACTCACTCACTTACAATTCAGTTATATACCGATTTGTGAGTTAACCGTTGCGTTCCAATTTTGAAATCATCTCGTAGCAATGTACGTATGTTTGACATTTCACGTGTTTTAAGTCATATCGTTGTTGCAACTGAAATTATGTGTTCACTGGATAAATGTATAGTATTGAAACACACCCCACCGAAACGGCCTGAAAGGACATGTTGCCCAGACAGGCCAAATAAATAAGAGAAGAATATATTTGGTTTAAGCTCTAGGCGAGGCAGTACTTGTGGGTAGTTAAGCAAATGTAGTTAAATGGGCAACTTGAGTTGCCAGCAGCAACAGCGATGGACAATCAGTTTCGCCAGCAGCAATAGCGGTAAGAAAATAATACATATCCCGTTGAAAAGCGGGCAGAAATTGAATAGGCCAAAAAGTTGGAATCCCAACCGCTGATGAGCAGAGGGATGGAAGGTTCCCGCTGAAGATCAGGAGCCTATAAATTTCGTGATGTAAATGAAATGTAAACTATAGCATACATTATTTGAGTCCAAAAGTACTATGCCAAGCACGAACGTGCTTAGCCAACCAAAAACGCCCACCACCTAAAATCAAACTGGATGTAAGGACCTGTAATGCCAAAAGCGTAAGTTATTTACGAAAGTAACTCTACAGCTGCCAAGAGGTTGTTGACAAAGAGTCACTGGCCTTTATTGGAGAGATGGACGCCATCCCAAATGTACATATCACTATATATGGCCCGGATGGCCGGGTGGCGAAACTGAATACCTCCGAGTTCCCTAACTCGGTTGAGGGTTGATCTGGCCTTGTCGATGGCGGAGTAAGAATGTGCCCCCATCCAGTGCCTCCTCGGCAGTATGTTTGACCAGATGATTTTGGTTGATGGCAACAGTAGCTGTATCCGGAGAAGGGACGCATAAATTTCGAGGTACAGAGCGCTTGATTTCGTCGCGACATGGTCGTTGGACCCGAGGTGGATAATTAGGGCTTTAGGATGTTTAAGTGAGGGCATCTCTGCCTCCACATCCTTGTTAAGATCCTCCCATCGGCCATCTCTTCCCAGCCACAAACAATCATATGATGCCGGCAAACAAACTGGTCGGCCCTCGCAATGTAGCTTGATCCTACTACCCATAATTAACATAAAATAGTTAAGGGGTAGGAATAGAAAACATGGTTATGTTCTGAAATAATACTAATGCGGAAGACGAATATAAGATTCAAAGCAATCTGAACCACATCTACCCAGCTGTTGGATTACTTCCTGGCTCACGCCATTTACTGCTGCCGATGTAGCGGCGCCTATCCGAAAACAGTGTGACGAGAACTCTGAAGTATCGACGCCAATATGAGCGAGAGCTTTTTTCAAGTCTGCCTGAAATTGATGTCTGGTAACAGGTGTATGGTTAAAATGAACAAAAGCCTGTGTAGGACCGTGAGGACGTATCTGCAGATATTCCGACATGGCCTTGACTGGACAGAGAGGGTGGGAGGGTAGCGCGGCAATGGAGACAGAGACGTCCTTTCCGGATCTGTCGGCCTTTGAAAGGAGTTTGAATATTACGTCAGCAACTCGCAGAGAGATATCTTGAATGGCGATTCCCGGCTTTCCAAACCTGCCCTGTACCAGCTCACCTACACTGAAAAATCCGAAGAAAGCGGCGCAAGACAACATTCAAAGGTGGAAGTTCATACAAAACGAAAATTAGAGATAATTAAGTGAAGAAGATCAGATGTGATCGGTTTACGAGTATCTTGGTGGGAACGCCTCTTGGACATGCCAGAGATTACTTTGTTGATAAGAAAATTGTCGCAACAGTGTACAAGGCCATTTAATTTATGATATGTTGCTATTGAAGACATATAGGTTCTGACGGTATTGATAGAGCATTGTCTCACGGATATTAAACCAATGAAATGAACAATGTGACTTATGGGATCTGGCCATTCATCCCTCAGATCATTGGTAGACCGGAAGTGCTGAAATGCTGATAGACCCGTTTGGTAAGTTGACCAAGTATTGCTTGTAAAAGCAGTCTCCTGGTTTCAGCTTCTAAATCCCCCAAATATTGTCTGGCAGCGGTGTCTGGTGGTGGTCATCAGTTGGAGCTACTTGTCGGAAGCGGTCCCACTGAAATCTCGATAATGCGTCAGCAATGTTATCGTGCGTACTCAGGTACTTAGCTTTGAAAAGAATGCTAAACTTGTGGGAAAGCAGAACAAGCTGTCTGACCAATGACATCGTCTTAGGACCTTTACTGGATTGTTTGTTGAGCATGTACACTACCGCTGTGTTATCACAGTTGAATAAGACCTTTTTGTTAGCTAGAGACATACCCCACAATCGCATAGACAACGCATTTGGAAATAACACCAGGAATGTCATATCTCTAATGGTACCGTCCTCAACCCAATGCCGGGGCCACTTGCCTGAGACCCAGTGTCCTTGAAAATATGCACGAATGCCTACAGGGTTTCATTGTCATCCCACTCACTTTCCTGAAACACTGATATACCATTGAAACCCGACAAGAATGTTAGCCACATAGATAGGTCCTGTTGTACCCACCGTGTAAGCCGGATTCGATGATGTGGCGATTTTACAGTGCATATCTGGTCAATAAATCTGCGGCAGAATGCACCACCAATCGGTATAGCGTGGCATATGAAGTTCAGTTAACCCACCAGTGACTGCAACTGGTGTTTTGTGATCTTATTTTTACCTGTTTCAATCAAGCCCATGATGTCCATGGTAACGTCGCGGATTTTGTCTTGTGGTATACATAGCCACTGTGTCGATCTCGAGACCCAGAAACGTAATGCAGGTAGTAGGTGCCACTGTTTTCTCGGCAGCTACCGGAACACCAAATTGATTCAAACGGTTGAGACAAATATGCAGGTTTTGGTTACATTCAGCTCTGCCTGACACACCCCATGTGAGAAACTCGTCCAAATAATGCATAAGCTGGCCGTTTGGGAGGTCCAGCTGCATACACCACTGTAGAAAGGACCTAAACTTTTCAAAGATTGAACATGAACTTGCACAACCAAAGGGCAAACATTTGTCCAAATAATTCAAGCCTTGGAAATTGATGCCCAGTAGTTCAGTCCGCCGGATGTACGGGAATTGTCCTGAAAGCTGACTTAATGTCAAATTTTGCTAACTGAGCTGCTTGGCCAAGCTGTTGTACCATGGTCACGACTTCGTCAAAGGGTGCGTAGGTAACAGAGCACTCTTATTGTGGGATTTTATCATTAATTGAAGTACCCTGTGGGAAGGAAAGATGATTAATTAATCTGTAGTTATCCTCAACAGGCCCGTCGGGGGATGTGGTGTCTTGATTCTTTGGGACCAAGCCAATAGGCGAAACTTGCAAACTTTGGAATGGTGGGTCGTAGTAGGGCTGAGCTATCCTGCACAACATGACTTCTTCATTCAGCTTGGCCTTGACTGTGAATTGTGTCTGACCGACGACAAGTTACCAGCAGATCTGAACAGGCAGGGTCCCTGATAACCTAGGCGAAAACCCGATTGGAAACCATCAAACAAAATTAATGCATGAAATGCATTCACGCTGGAATAGGGTAGCAGATACGGGAGTAAATGTCAAAGCTTGACTGGAGATGGTGCTAGGAAATGGTGCTAGTGACGTTAGGCCTCTGACGCTGGTTACCTGTACTTCCGGGATGGGAGTTAATTGTTGAAGACTGTGTCTGACGCTCCCGAGGCCCTGTGCCTCGATCACCATCGCAACTTGCCTGTACGGCCCGTGAAGATCCGGGGTAGAATAGGTCTTCAGCAACCCATGCTTGCCGTAAAAAGCGACTATACTTGTCGTGAGGGACGACTAACGGGATCGGGTGGTCAGGCTCGCTGACTTGGTTGATGCGTGTCATGGTATCCCAATTGCGTGGATCGATGCTCATGATATTAATCACTGGATTGTCTGGTCCAGACTCGATTATTTACAGACCGCCGTCATATAGCTGAAATATTGCTGAGTGCGGCGTTAAACAACAACAACAACAACAAAAATCTGATTCTTTACATGAAATTAGGCCAAATGGACATAATCTTTTATTTAAAACAATGTTCAATGTTCTTCCCTCTTCCATCCTGAGATTGTGATATCAGAAGCGAAATTACGCCATGTCTTAAATAATATAATTTTGGACTTTATTAACAACCGAGGTGAGGTGAAAAGGGGGTTTAACGTCGCGTTTAATATGATTCAACTGATATAGATACGTGCATGCAGGTGTGTGTACGCGCGTGGCTGGTTGCACTAGTCAAGATCTGTGCCAGTTTCATGGTACTAGCCAACCATGGTACCGTGTTGCAAATGTAACATGAATACACCACTCACACACATTATTGTGACTCGCGTAGAGTATTGATTAAACCTGGTAACACATTAATATATGTAAGGCCTCAAGCCCTTTAGCCCTGAGTCACCTTCTGTCGACATACCATATGCATTAAGACATTCGTCGCTGATGACGTCAGAGACAGAAATCAATTCCGGAGATGCAAGTACGCAAGTACCGGTCTTCATTGGGTGTAGTTACCATGTGTCTACCCTTTCTTGGCCTGCCTGATGTCTGCCCGGACTGTCTGTAACGTTGTATCAGGTTAGTTACAGCAACACGGGAGTAACCAAAGGTCCTAGCGATGTGGGCATAGGTTGGTCACACCTGTATCATAGCCAGGGCCCGCTCGTGTTGTTAGGGTGTCAGTCGTGGCATTTCTGTGGTGTGCTTTTTTATTATCAATGTGAGTGTCTGCCAGGCCGTCGGTATCATTTATATACCCTTATTGCGCTTGTAGTTTCGGCTGCCCAAGCGGAACATGTTTTTCACATTTTCACTTTTTCGACACAATAAAAACGTGCACTTTCTGCTAAGAGCATTGTTGTGTTTTGATGATGTGTTTTCCATTGATATGGTTTGAACTTGTGTTTTTATTATTTTTAAAATTATCATCTTAACTGTCTTCAGCCTTCCTAACACCAGAACACAATAACTCTTCTACGAACCATAAATGAGTCTTGTTATATGTGCTTAATAAACACAATATCATAAATATATAATTAAATTTTCGTTGTGTTCATTGAAATTCCTGTATTCTGATTAGCTGAATTGGTCACGTGTTATTGCATTCATTTCCCAATGAATTTAAAATATTAAGCCACGCCCACCGAGGCGCACTACATTTATTACTGCGGAATGTCGGGGAATCCCAATATTACAGTCGGTGTAATTCCCTTTCTGATCACGTGTATCGTCATGCTCAGGACATTTAGCGAGTTTCGTGCATATTCATTGTCCAAACTACCCTTTGAAACCGAAAGCTTTAAGAAGGAATGAAACAGCAAACGTGCAGGCTCGCTCGCCTGTTTTTTTCCCACTCGCCTCGGTTCGACTTTCATGTCTTCGGGTTTCATTTCTAACTAGCATTTTTCCAACTGTTTTTTTATCATGACAGGGAAGTAATGTTTAAATCTGGTGGTAACTGACCATGCAATTTGAAACAGCCGCTTTCTCCCGGACATATTTCTTCCGGTTTGTTACAGTCTGACTGTTGCAGTTCTTTTTGCCTCTTTCCTTAATTGACAGGTCCAATGAACATTGTTTGATCCTACTCTCCGTTGATTGGCTACTGACTGTGTAGGCGTGTAAAGTTATGTGCATAAATTAAACGATCACCTGATTCATGTCACGCCACACTATGTATTCCTACACCTGGGATGTTTTTCAATGTCGTCATTTGTGTCTGTTTTAATAGATACAACTGTTTTTGGTTAAACTATTGTAGATAAAACATGTTTTACGTTGTCGAATTTAATTATAAGCATTGACTTAATAATATGATCACATACACACTTATACAGAGAAGATGGTAGCCTTGTTGGTAAAGCGAACGCTGGGGTTCGGTTTCTCCCATATTTAGTACCCCTCGCGGTGAATACTACAAACATCGGCGTAAAACCTGACACATTCACCCACACACCCACACACCCACACACTCACAGATTTTGGTAATGCGAAGTTATGACATTGCAACAAACTATGTATGCGTAGGCCCATGTTTATATACTATGCTATTTTGCGTAGAAACTAATTTTTTAGCTAAACCATTTGTACTATGAGCCTGTGTCATTACTGTTTTACATGCTTATTTATAAACTTTGTAATTTGTTTGGTAAGCCCATCCATATTAATATTAGTTGTATTTGGTATCGTGCAGAAAGTGCGAAAACATAAACGATAGACTATTTTCAATACCAAACATCACTCAGCTTCGAGTTTAAAAGAAATTAGATATTCGTATATCTATATGCGTATTGATTTACTAAAGCTGGGTTAGAATGCACCGAAAATGTTTGTGCTATAAAGTGATCACGTCATTACGTAGTTCTATTACCCACTGCCGTGATATCCCCCAAATCACCAAAAGACATTACAGACAGATCTTGTAACTGATGTCTCATAGACATGTCATTGATATTAGAATCATGTCTTTATGATCTGATTAATGTGTTCACTACCCATAGTGTCAGTCCCCTATGGAGGGATCAATAACACGACAGAAGTCGCGGGGTTAGAAATTGGCACTAGTCCTTTAGTCCTTGCCAAACTGCCCAATGGTTAAGGTATCATAAGGACTAGGTTTTGCTATATATTATCATTATAAGGACTAGTGGACCTAAAACGTCAGTTTCTACCGCTGGGTCATATCACTTAGGCGGTATGGTAAGAACAACCCCACGGCCCCACCATTTTTGCCATACTTTTACATGAAAATCATTAGTCAACTTAAAAGCTCTAACTGTATAAAGAAGGAGATATATAAAGCAAGGTCATCAATACATACAGACTGTAATTACCAACAGAAAAATCCGAAACCTCGTTGTTAAACTATTACCCAACAGAAGTAACCATTTTAAGCATCAGGCGATGTTTCTACAATTACGTTAGAAGTAGGTACTAGAAAACTGTGTTAATTCAAATCAATTCAGTTGATATGAACGACGCATGATAAAATGTTAATATAATGTCAAACTATCAAATCCAACAATGAGTAAAGTCAAACTGTCCAAGAAAGCAGTAAAATCTTCCTTACAGTTGTAGAGCATAATTTTGAAAGACAGCATGTAAACATATTCTGCTTGAAAGTTACTCTTTATATTGGTGTGAACAGACCTGTACCGTTTTACCGGTGGTTGTTACATGAATGGATTTCCATGTCGTAAGCATAGGGTGGCCCAGGCGTCCAAGGCCCTGTGCAGAGTTGCCAGAAACATATGTTTGTGGCCAATTGTGGGTTCGAATCCCAGAATCGCCCTGATTATGTTTCAGGGTTTTTCAGCACCATGCCCATGCTTGTGGGTTTCACTAAAGTGGTAAAGCTCTAAGATCTCTTCACTTTAGGCTTTCAAGATTACACGCGGTGATATAAATCAAATGGTTTGTGTGCCGCTTTAACTCTGATTGGGCTGTTCCAACCTTTCGTGTTACCGAGACAGGAGTGTGAACATTCCTTATGCACTGACGTTTTATCATTATTAATCGCAATGATTCGTATGAGGTTCTTGTCACGCAATGATTCGTGAGATGTTCTTGTCATACAATGATTCGTGAGAGGTTCTCGTCACGCAATGATTCGTGAGAGGTTCCTGTCATACAATGATTCGTGAGATGTACTTGTCAGTTGTCACACAATGATTCGTGGAAGGTTCTTGTCTCGCAATGATTCGTGAATTAACTACTTCAAAACTGTACACTCTGCAACTGTTCCTGTTCGTTCCAGAGCAGCTTGTATGTATCTAGATTGGTTTATTTTTGAAACCGTGATATTTATCCTCATTGCTTTTTTCCCGCTATACGGTTGAAATATTATCGATGCAAACTTAAATATTTAATCACTCAAACACGCAAAACTCACTGGGACGGAGAGATACAGGTGGACATCATTATTATGATATAAAGGATGACATCACCTCATCACTCCACAAACAAGTTGTGACCTGTGTCATTATCTACTCGTGCCCACATATCCACGTATAACGGTAGCGCAGTGGTCCAAACCAGGCATAAATCCCACGAACACCTGCACTGAAATCACTGTGGGCATACCACTTGTGAAGGCATATGTGTTTAGTCGCGCAATGATTCGTGAGATATTCTTGTCATGCAATGATTCGTGAGATGTTCTTGTCTCGCAATGATTCGTGAGATGTTCTTGTCACGCAATGATTCGTGAGAGGTTCTTGTCATACAATGATTCGTGAGATGTTCTTGTCTCGCAATGATTCGTGAGATGTTCTTGTAACGCAGCGATTCGTGAGATGTTCTTGTCATACAATAATTCGTTTGATGTTCTTGTCTCGCAATGATTCGTGAGATGTTCTTGTAACGCAATGATTCGTGAGATATTCTTGTCACACATTGATTCGTGAGATGTTCTTGTCACACAATGATTTGTGATATGTTCTTGTCATACGATGATTCGTGAGGTGTTCTTGTAACGCAATGATTCGTGAGATGTTCTTGTCGCGCAATGATTTGTGAGATGTTCTTGTCATGCAATGATTCGTGAGATGTTCTTGTCTCGCAATGATTCGTGAGATGTTCTTGTCATGCAATGATTCGTGAGATGTTCCTGTCATGCAATGATTCGTGAGAGGTTCTTGTCACGCAAGGATTCGTGAGAATTTCTTGCCATACAATGATTTGTGATATGTCCTTTTCATGCAGTGGTTTGTGTGCCGCTTTAACTCTGATTGGGCTGTTCCAACCTTTCGTGTGACTGAGACAGGAGTGGGAACATTCCTTATGCACTGACGTTTTATTAGTATTATTATTTGCATTATTGTACTTTTTTCACGGCTTTTGTTATGGTTTATAACGTGTACCTACATATAGTCACGAGTATGCTATAGTTTAAATGGCCACAATCTTGACATTCTAAGGTGTAATATCAAAATCACGGATCACCAAACATTTTGATCACACGGACAAAAAATAGCCAACATCATTCATATGATATGTTTGTTTTAGATGACCTGCCTGATTATCATAAACATTTTGAAAGCTCGTCATCGCCTCGGGAGAACTTAAACCAACCAGCCTTTAATATTTTATGCTTAGAACAAATAAGGTGCTAACAATGGTCTTGAACAAAGCTTAAAGTTCCCGTGAAGATCAGGGTTAGAAATGGTCGTCAGCAGCCCAGGCTTGTCGTAAGAAGCGACTAACGGAATCGGGTGATCAGACTCGCTGATATCGGTTCATGTGATCATGTCAATCGCTGGATTGTCTGGGCCAGAGTCGATTATTCACAGGCCGACGTCATATAGCTGGAATGATGCCGAGAGCGGCGTTAAACAACGCACCATGCGCAGAGGACTAGAACAAAACATTTAGCCCGCATTGTTTAATTGTATTGCCCCGGGCAAGAACAACTGAGACAAAAGCATACATTCGCTATGAAATATTTTATTACGCATACAACTGCCCAACAAAGAAATCATGGGTCAGTCCAGCTGTGTTGATATAACCGATGGTCCAGCTTTACGTACCATTCATAATTTGCGATTTGATATGCTCGGCAGCTTGTTCTAACGCCGACATGGAATTCGGAGCATCTGTTGGAGGCTGAGGCGTGGCTGCAGCCGGCGATTTACCAAACAACTCCAACACCTTTGACGGAAGTAACGGAACCTCAACTGGACGTTGCTGATCCGGTTTCCCTTCAACTGCTGTGACCTTCTGGACGAGACTGTTCATTGAGGATGGGACTCCATTCGCTGCAATTGGGAACATCGTGACATAGAACAGTCGAAGTTGAATCCTTTCATGATATACAGACAGGCATACAAAGTGGATTCAGTTTTCAAGGCCTCCGGCCCATTAGACAAGAGCATACAACATAAATTTCATGCATGCAAAGCCTGATCATTATTATCTAGGAACATCTGCATTAAACACATTTAGTTTTGTTTGTTTAACGCCGCACTCAGCAATATTACAGCTCTATGACGGCGGTCTGAAAACAATCGAGTCTGGGCCAGGCAGTTCAGTGATTGACATCATGAGCATCGATCCACGCAATTGGGATACGATGACATGTATCAACCAAATCAGCGAGCCTGACCACCCGATCCCGTTAGCCGCTTGGTAGGGACAGTCGAGTAATCTTTGTTCAAAATACAAACAATTTGATATCACCGATCTCTTGACTTAACCTTGCGAAACCAAAGCCATATCGGAAGAGAAAGCTCCAGTATGTTGCCCACGTTGTTTTACCACAATCATCCAGTGATTTGAGCATTGTTTCAATTCGTTTGTCGTTGCACGCCGAACGGGCCTTTAAATAGTCGAGTCGTGGTGATCAATCCAGTGATTGTTATTATATACGCCGTCGGGGGATGAGGACGCGTAGGTCATTACGGCAAACACATTTTTTCTCTTAATTATCTTTTAAATTTCAACAGGAACACTAATGTCAAGATTGTAAATGAATTAAAGCCTTCATCCCCATGGAGTTTAAGCTTCGTAGCTGCACACAGACCAAAGAGTAAGAGAGTGAGTTTGGTTTCAAGCCGTTTTTGAACATATTTTCTGTAATGTCCCGCAACGGCTATGAGGGAGGGAAGCCGGAATCAATGCCGAAATATGGTGCTGACAAACCAAGATTTCACCCTCATGGCGAATCCAAAGACAAACAAAGTCTCCAGTGGGCGAATTTAACCATACTTCAGAGATATGATATAATTTAATCTATATGATTCGTACCCGGTAACACAAGTTCACTTAAACATGTATTTGAGGGTTTTGACAGCTACTGCATGTGACCCACTGATCGGAGGACCGCCTCCGTGGTCTAGTGGTAGAGCGTCCGCCCGGAGAGCGGAAGGTCCGGCGTTCGATCCCCGGCCGCTCGTCATACCAAAAGACGTTAAAATATGGTACTTGTTGTTACCCTGTCTGGCGCCCGGCTAAAACAAGGACTGGTCGGCTCGGAGTCAGTATACTGTGTCTGAGTGGGGTATTCATGTTAAACTGCGGCATGGTATCTCGGTGAGCTAGCACTATAAATCGGCATCAATCCGGACTAGTACAAGCGACCACACAAACACACACACACGTACATGCATGTCGCTATATAAGTGCAATAATCTTGGACGCGACGTTAAACCCCATTCACCTCAATTCACCTCACTGGTCAGACCATACACGTCACCTGTAGTTCCCGAAGAGAAGTGACAAACACACCAAGGGACGTTTGAGAGTTAACGATATAATCCTAACCCCTGCGAGTACAATCAATCAGTGGGCGTAGATTATTTGAAATAATTGAAACATTAAATGTCATTCAAATATACTGATTGAACGTATATTTATATAATATCCCAGGGATTTCACCTCACCCCTTTTCACCTCACCTCACCGCCCCCTGTCGACTTCCCTGCACAAAGATGCGTGGCGCTCTGCCAAGAAAGCCGTCAGATCGCTACTTGATCAATCTCATTAAAATCAGTATAGTTCTCGCTACCGCCCTGTTAGTGTACCAGTAGGCTAGAGGCGAGCTGATCAATCGAAATGCTTTCAAGAATGTCTATTTCAAGTACCGTCCGCCAGCAACAGATATTTTACACCCGTTTCCTAAGGTTCATGGAAAGTATGTTTTAAACAAAATGTTGATAAATGTTGTTTAGATTTTCTTTTTCGGTTTATAAGTTAGATAAAATATATATACTCTCACGTTTTATGAGATTTTGAACCCTCATTCTCGGTTTTATCCCTCGGGTTTAAAATGTCATAAAAAAACCCACATTAAACCAAATATAGAATTCCTGCAAACGTTCATGTTTCAACATAGAGTGCATATTTTGTTCACTATTACGGTTGAACTAATAACATTTCTAGTTATAAAGATGACACAGGTAGCCAAGTCGACGTGGAGAGTTGCGTCCCTTAGATACCAGAATCCGATGTTCGTGGTTTCCTATCCCATAGTTGCCCTAGTTCTTTCTAAATCACTTTTTCCAAATCCAGATTCGCCCTGTGTATAAATGTTCTACGTTTGTTGACACCATGTCGGTGCTCGTGGTTTTAACCATAGTGGTAAACAAGAAATTGCATCACGTCGGACTTCGGCTCCTATATTTACGCTGAGATGACTTGAGGTAAATTAAATACTGTTCGAAGCGGCGATAAACTTAGCTCATTTACTGACTGACTCTGGGCGAAAATAAAAAAGTGGACCTACACGTGGATGGTTTGCAGCTTAGAGAGGGTACGATCCAGCCGCCTTGCTTGTCGCACACACCGAATACCGAGCCTTTGTTTACGTTTTCGTAGGCTGACAGACATGTGTACCGGTATCGGACGACCCCATCTTCCGGTGTTGGGTGTTGATCAACATGGGTGTTGGAGACCTGTGGTGGATTGCGACAGTTTGGGTCTGAAAACAACGCAATGGAGTAAACGCAAACGCAATGGAGTACTGATATTCGTTTTTCGGTCACAAGAACTAACTTCAACAAACATTTGAACAATACATGGTAAGCTCGCCACAAAGAAACCGATCATATCTGTTGCCATACATTCTTAATACACCTATTCCACTAAGCGGCGCTCTGTGGCGCTCTTACAAATCGCCATAGATCGCCATATAGAGCGCTAAGATCTCCAAAAGCGTTTAAGGATCGCTAACTGATCTCCATGATCGTCAAGTTCGCCCCCTGTCGACTTCCCTGCACAAAGATGCGTGGCGCTCTGCCAAGAAAGCCGTCAGATCGCTACTTGATCAATCTCATTAAAATCAGTATAGTTTTCGCTACCGCTAAACAAAGATCTGAGGACATCCCATTACGGGTCACGTCAGACCGACCTTGCGCGATCTTTGACCGACCAATGGAATGACCAATCAGAAGGCAGCTTTCTCGTTCTTTAGGACACTATTTTCAAATTGGCGACAACGCTTCGAAACATATTTTGACAAATTCTCGATTACATATTTGAAACCTGAACAAAAGACATTCTGGAATGGCTAATAGATGGTCTAGATTGTATGGATTCAGTCGTTAAACCCGTAACTATCGTTCGGAATACCCCGTGTTAAAGTTTTCAAGGGTCTTCAAGTTGCTATCGGATCGCATAGAACGTTATTGGATCGCAACAGGAACGCTATCTGATCGTAATCAGATCGTAAGTGCCCCCAGATAGCCGAAAAATGAGGAGACCTATGGCGCCCCCTTAGAGCGCAGAAGAACGTCGCCTTGTGGAATGGGGTTTAACATTCAAAACTAAATCCTAGATAGGGGGCACACGTGGCGCAGTCGTCTAATTAGCTTCAATTCGCTGTGCAGAGTTGCGTCCCTTGGGTACGCCAGAAACCTATGATTGTGGGTTCGTATCCCGTTCGCCCCGATTATGTTTTTAGGTTTGCCAACCCTATACACGTTCTCGTGGGTTTCATCGAAGTGGTAAACATCTGAGACCCCTGAGAAGCTGACACGCCGCGAAATAACTGTTATACTGTTAAAAGCGGCATTAAATCCAACTGACTTTTATTTCCTGGATAGCTCTATTATGGCTGTCTGATTGACTAACATGATCATAAACTCGTTTGGAGACATGTTTTCAACAAACATTATTAGTTATCTTATCTATGAGTAATTTCAATTCGTTTATTTTATTTTAAGACATAAGACATTTCGCTGCTACACGATAAGCCCTTTATACGAAAGAAACGTTTAAATACTTACGTATACTTAGGAACTGACATGAACTGGCAGAGTTGCTGTCTGGAAGGTAGCTTGGACTGTCAGCTTGGACGTAGATATGGCACAGTCCTCCCTTCTCTATCTTCGTAATGGTGCACGACGTGGGATTTGCACAGATTTCCTGGACTGGAGTTTCATGGCAGTACATCGCAACTACGCAAGACTCATCCGTCCTACAACGTTCCTTGCATTTTTCTTTGCTCATCCTCTCACCGTCACTGTATGCAAGCTGAATACCTCCCATCCCAAAGGTGTTGCTGAGTACATCTTGTTCCGGTATGGCGCTGTAAGGATCAGGGCTGTTGGATGGCAGTCTATTGGAGGACTGCATCGCAGCAGAGCCCTGGCTTGAGAGTGTGTTCAATGTACCTATGGCACTACTCTTTGGTTTCTGTAATAGGATTCCTAGGCGTATACCCGAAGGTTCCAACTGCTGGCTCTCTGGCACAGATGCCATGACAAGCAGACACACGAGAAGAACGAGACGCATTGGAAATGGCTTGCAACAATGTACGTGCGATGAGTGTACCCTCAATAAATGGTAAACCAAAACGAATGATGTTATGGCTCGAGGCGAACATGTATTGCCAATAAATACGTTACATGTTATCTGATTGACCTGTATATCCAGGTGGCATCGCGGCCACTTAGCAACAGTAAACTAACTCATTATCTACACCTCCATAGGGCGCTCATGCTTGGCTGGTTCTATATAGCTTGAGCCTTTTGCTATTTGCATTTTTATCTGATTGAAGGCGACGTCAAACCCCATATTTCACCTTCAATACCCGAGGTAAACCAGGCCTGGAGATGTCTCATACGTTTTCTCACTTGCTTGTAAAACTTCTCGTTGTTTTCTACCTGACTATCAAGATCCTTATGATTATTAAAACATTATACAAAAGATATGAATAGTCCGCCCACCGGGATAGAACGAAAGTATAGGTCTTCAGCAACCCATGCTTGTCGTAAAAGGCGACTATGCTTGTTGTAAGGGGCGACTAACGGGATCGGGTGGTCAGACTCGCTGACTTGGCTGGTGCATGTCATCGTATTCCAATTGCGTGGATCGATGCTCATGATGTCAGTCACTGGATCTGTATGGTCCTGTCTCGATTATTTACAGACCGCCGTCATATAGCTGTAACATTGCTGAGTGCGGCGTTAAACAAACAAACAAACAAACTACACGTACAATACAAAGAGGACATAACGCATATAATACTGTCAGGAATAGTTCATCGATGTCCCAGAGGAATGTAATACATCAAACAGGTACATCATAACCCATCATGTTGTCTGCAGGATAGCCGTGAACACTCTTCGGTGTGGGTCTATTTTCATGATAAATGTATTTTCAAACGTGACCCATACCGACGGCATCAAAATGCGTTATCATCAGAGCAAACACATCAAGGTAAATATTCCATTTCATCAATCATAACTTAAATAACTTGCCTTACCTTTATCCACCAATGGCACAAAGAGTTTTTAACCGAGATTCAGATCTCCGATTTGGAACACCTGTGTCATATTCAATTCAACATACACCAGAAATCATGACAGCTTTATCTGATACTTGGCATCGACGACAACAACAAAATCATAAAGGTAGAACGGTTGTAACATAATCTCGATCCGCCGCGCCGCGGCAGCCAGACTGGTAATCTAGTTGTGGCGAGTGTGAACATAACCATACACGGCACAGCAATGATGTGAAATAGACGCAAGGTGCAAGACGAAGATAATATCACTACCATATGCAACTTGCCTGTACGGCCCGTGAAGATCCGGGGTAGAATAGGTCTTCAGCAACCCTTGCTTGCCGTAAAAGGCGACTATGCTTGTCGTAAGAGGCGACTAACGGGAACGGGTGGTCAGGCTCGCTGACTTGGTTGATGCATGTCATCGTATCCCAATTGCGTGGATCGATGCTCATGATGTCAATCACTGGATTGTCTGGTCCAGACTCGATTATTTACAAACCGCCGCCATACAGCTGAAATATTGCTGTGCGGCGTTAAACAACAAAACCACGAACAAACAAAACTTCCAGTAGGTCTTGTCTTCTCTGTCATGTTCATGCTCTTCATGTAAACATCAAAATACATGTTTTCATCACTGGATCTTCACTATATAGTGCCTATCTTATGGCAGTATACAACTTTCACAGAGTTGAAAACCAGTATGATGGACATACAATATACAACTTCTTTATTGCAATGACTGCAACGTTACGGTGTAGATATTAACACGTATCAAACAAGTGATGTACACAAAAGCTGATCAATTACCCCCCAAAAATACATAAACATAGGGACAGTCAAAGTAAATGACACCCCAAAATATAGTTTTAGAAACTGATATTCTTTCGGCATTGTTCAAGTTATATCTGTTTAATTTCCTAAATTTGACCCGAGCAATTGTTTTTGTTTTTAAACATATTTAATTGACATTAAAAGGTAAAATGGATCAGATAAAACGCTTTTTTAAAGATCATTTATACAATAGTGTACATATTAAAAGATTGGGGTAAATAAATACGAAGTGTCATAATACCATGGGAATAGTAACATTGGTAATGACATTTGTCAGTCAATTTTTATAGTAAAGAAAACAAAGTATAATACCATGAAATTCTTTATCACTTAAAAACATTAAATCTATATGGTATTAACAAGTATTGACTACCAATTTCCTCTAATAATAAACTGTTACGTTTGGTATCCTCAAGCACCAATACTCAGTATGATCATTGGGCAATTGTAAAAATCACATACCTTGAGTGGATCCTGTGAGCAATAGATAAATAGAGATTATCACGTAAGTGTGTTTGGGAATGGTAAATATCCTTAATTAGGAATAAACATATAACGTTTGTTCCCAATACAGGTTATTTACCATCCCAAAATACACAAGCGTGGGATTCACACAAATTACCTATGTTGGGAATCATCTCTGCGTTCTTTGGCGTGACGAGCGAACGCTTTAGCCACTAACCCCAAGTAATGAGTGAGTGAGTATGGTTTTACGCCGCTTTTAGCAATATTCCAGCAATATCACGGCGGGGGACACATATTGTCCCCATGTTGGGAATTGAACCCTCGTCTTCGACGTGACGAGAGGTTGCTTTATCTACTAAGCTACCCGATCGCCGCCCCCACCATTTGAAAGCTCACGTTACGGGTTATGTTCCAAGTAGCACCGTCAAGCCGACAGATAATAAGTCCAACGTTGGGAAAAAAGTGCGTTTATTGACTAAATCAATTGTACATGTATGTATAAAAATGTCAGATTTAGGACTTAGAATGTGAAACAGCAACTAAGGTGTAGCAATGCACTATAACATTCATCAAGGTAAAATCTGTCCCCGACTCGCCGCTGTTGCTATTTTTAGTGTGGGAAAGGAAACAAACGACGTTTTCAATCGATGAATTCAATGGTTAACGGTTTAGGACTTCAGCTATATTCCAGCATTACGATGACAGTGGACACCCGATGGGCTTCTTCTTTACAAAAAGCGAACAATAGAGGACCGGCAGTAAAACAAAAGCACAAAGCTAACCATAACCATGTTTATAAACTAGAATAATATTTTTTTTATAGTTGTTAAGTTTACAATAATGTACAGAAACATGTGTGAGGATTTTCTGTCGGCAACACTAGTTTACCAACCACCCCAGATAGAAGTTGTAGTAGTAGTTGGGAAGGTAGTAGTGGTAGTAGTAGTAGTGGTAGTAGTAGTAGTAGTAGTAGTAGTAGTAGTGTCCGAAGTCGTTGCGGAAGTGGTGTCTGAAGTTGTTGCGGAAGTGGTGTCTGAAGTCGTTGCGGAAGTGGTGTCTGAAGTTGTTGGGGAAGTGGTGTCTGTAGTAGTTGGGAAGGTAGTAGTGGTAGTAGTAGTAGTAGTGGTAGTGGTAGTTGTAGTAGTAGTGTCCGAAGTCGTTGCGGAAGTCGTGTCTGAAGTCGTTACGGAAGTCGTGTCTGAGGTCGTTGCGGAAGTAGTGTCTGAAGTCGTTGCGGAAGTGGTGTCTGAAGTCGTTACGGAAGTCGTGTCTGAGGTCGTTGCGGAAGTAGTGTCCGAAGTTGTTGCGGAAGTAGTGTCTGAAGTGGTTGCGGAAGTAGTGTCCGAAGTCGTCGCGGAAGTAGTGTCCGAAGTTGTTGCGGAAGTGGTGTCTGAAGTCGTTGCGGAAGTAGTGTCTGAAGTCGTCACGGAAGTAGTGTCCGAAGTTGTTGCGGAAGTGGTGTCTGAAGTCGTTACCGAAGTCGTGTCTGAGGTCGTTGCGGAAGTAGTGTCTGAAGTCGTTGCGGAAGTAGTGTCCGAAGTCGTTGCGGAAGTGGTGTCTGAAGTCGTTGCGGAAGTGGTGTCTGAAGTCGTTACGGAAGTAGTGTCTGAGGTTGTTGCAGACGTTGTTGCAGAAGTCGTTAATCGTGCCTTGAAACCGGTAGGACTGAGGCGGATCTGTGGAATGAGACCGCCTGATGACAGCGTTGGTTGATTGTCAACATTCTGATTGTCGGTGTTCCCCATCTGATTGCGCATAATGTCATCTACCGCCTGGAGCTTAATATTCATTGCCGGGCCTGTCACGCTTCCTGTGCCTGCAAAGCATTTATTCATACAGTGGAATACAAACATTACGAAAGGTGTTGGTTGAATAAAATAGCTTATGGTGAGTCAATATCGTGACACATATCGTGTGGTGGGGCAATGTGATACATTTCGTTTGGTGGGGCAATATCGTGATTCATACCGTATCGTGGTCAATATCGTGACACATATCGTGTGGTGGGGCAATGTGAAACATTTCGTTTGGTGGGGAAATATCGTGTATGGTGGTCAATATCGTGACACATATCGTGTGGTGGGGCAATGTGATACATTTCGTTTGGTGGGGCAATATCGTGATTCTACCGTATAGTGGTCAATATCGTGACACATATCGTGTGGTGGGGCAATGTGATACATTTCGTTTGGTGGGGCAATATCGTGATTCATACCGTATGGTGGTCAATGTCGTGATGCATACCGCATAATAGCATTATTATGCCTCGAAGTGAGATTGACCAATCTGAGAGCAGAACTACAAAGCCCATATGAGCCCGTTTACCGTCAGTAAAAATCCAAGATGGTTGTTATTGACCGTGCACCCAACTCACATATTTCACACCAAAATTCTGGTACAGAAATTTGTTTTTCAACACTTTTTTAATATCATTAATCGTGATGTGCAGAGCCATTAATTTGTAAAGAAACCACGTTCGTGACTTTATACATACAAATAATAGAGAAAACACGGAGTTTCCGATGTACGGATTTTCCATTGAACGAGAGGTCGGTCAAGTGACGTTCTTAAGTGTATATTTTTGAATAAATATAAATTTGAAGTTTACACGATATACGGCTTTTCCCAAGGACGAGTGGTAGGTCACATGGCCGCGAAATTGACATTTTCACGAGACTGTGTTCTTGAAATGTCGTAAACACTGACGGACTTCTTCCACATTCTTGGGGAAACCCCTGGGAATTTCCTTGCACGAATACATACAGAAGCGTTATTTCTGATTATTTAGACCCTTTAATCTTAAACTCAGCATTTCAGTATACATTGCGCAACGTCAGAGAGTTTAACTGCATGATCACTACGACAGAACCTAGAGTGAACAAAAGGAAGAAAAGCACATCCAAACTATCGTAGTATCGACGCGAACCGTGTCGGGCTGACAGTGACACCTTAAAGGCACCTTAACTAATATTGTACGATAAGCATTGTGCAGTGTGAAATATCTTGATGAGCACCTCTTACGTTGGGGCAATATTGTGATGAATATCGTGTGGTGGGGCAATATCGCGATAACTATCGTATGGGGGCAATATCTTAAAAAAAATATCGTAAGGTGGGTCAATATCGTAAAACTATTGTATGGAGAGGTAATATCGTGACACATATTGTATGTTGGGGCAATATCGTGAAACATATCGTGTTGCTGGGACAATATCGTCAAACATATCATGTGGTGAGGCAATATCGCAAAACATTGTATGGCAGGGACAATATCTTATAAAAAATATCGTAAGGTGGGACAATATCGTAAAACTATTGTATGGAGGGGTTATATCGTGACACATATTGTATGGTGGGGCAATATCGTGAAACATATCGTGTGGCTGGGAAAATATCGCCAAACATATCATGTGGTGGGGCAATATCGCGAAACATTGTATGGCAGGGACAATACCGTGAAACATATCGTGTGGCAGGGACAATATCGCCAAACATATCATGTGGCTGGGACAGTATCGTGAAACATATCGTGTGGCTGGGACAATATCGTCAAACATATCATGTGGTGGGGCAATATCGCGAAACATTGTATGGCAGGGACAATATCGTGAAACATATCGTGTGACAGGGACAATATCGTGAAACATATCATGTGGCTGGGACAATATCGCGAAACATTGTATGGCAGGGACAATATCGTGAAACATATCGTGTGGTGAGGCAATATCGCGAAACATTGCATGGCAGGGACTATATCGTGAAACATATTGTGTGGCTGGGACAATATCGTGAAACATTGTATGGCAGGGACAATATCGTGAAACATATCGTGTGGCTGGGACAATATCGTGAAACATATTGTTATTGTGATAGCATCCTAGAGTTTGGGTCACATAATGCCTAAACCTCTCATACATATGTGCCTAATACTGGATAAAAAACAGTTTGTCGTCGGAGAGAACTATTAAAGAAATTATTTCTTAAATCGTCGTCACAACCTGCAATATATACATATGAACGCAATGTGAGCACCAACCCGTGCTTTCGCAGGTCATGTTGGCCTGAACCCAGTTGCCCTGTCTGTCGCACGTGGACGTCGTCGTGCCGCTGTTGGCGTTGATGAAGGAGAATCGACAACTTCTTTTGTATACAACTACCCCATCGGCTTTCAGTTCGGGATTCCTTGATCCAACTGTGTTAGCAATCTCTGGCTCAATGCGACAGTTGGGATCTGGAAGAACGATGTAAAAAGACATGGAGGTGATGTTATTGTCTAAGGCGTCGCAATTCGCTATGCGTCCATTAACCTGATGGATCTGATGGTCGTAGTTTAGAGCGCGAGTGAGTTGGGTTTAACGCCGCTTTTAACAGTTTTCCAGTTATAACACCGCGTGCCAGCTTAATGTGGGAGGAAAGCTCGAAGTGATGTAGGTCTCAGACGTTTACCACTTCGGTGAAACCCACGAGCACGGGTATGGTGCTGACAAACCTAGAAACATATTCGGGGCAAACCGGAATTCGAACTCACAATTATAGGTTTCTGGCGTGTCCAAGGGACGCAACTCTGCACAGCGAATCGCGGCGCCTTAGACGACTGGGCCACCCGTGCCCCCTCGTGGTTTAGAAAAAAAGAAGAAGTTTTGTCCTGATTTGTCAGTACCATACAAGTGCTTTTAAGTTTCACAAAAGGGAAAACCGTTCAAGGCGGCTTTAAACTGCACGCAGCGTGTGTGGCTGTTCTAAGGGATCAAATATGATGTTTGTCGGATTAATTGTCTGTGCAACAACGGGTTCCTGGTCAAGACGGGATGTGATGCTTGTCACAAGAGACAACTGAAATGCATCGGTGACGTCAATCGTTGCACAGGAACCCCAGTTTTTCGTTACTATACTGAACAACAAAAGTTCCTGTGACATTGAATAAGATTTAATGCAAAGTTAAGTTTTTACCAAATCTGAAACAATTTCGGTTTGCAGCAGATAAAAGACTCCTTTAAGTGTTCAAATGGTTTAATTTGCCATACTGACTTCAGAAAATGCGTGATTTCATTAAAAAAAACATGACCATGCCAAAACAAGTCGAGCAATATGAGGCCGGGCGTTGTCATGTTGAAAGGTAATGCCTGGGCCATGACGACGCAAAAACGGTAGAACAACAGGGCCGATGATCTCGTCGCGGTAGCGCTGTCCATTGAGATTTCCCTCCACCACTATCAAACGGGCCCTCTGTCTTGCTGTAATCCCACCCCATACCATAACGCTGCCGCCCCCGAACCGATCTTCTTCCATGACACAATGATTGACGTAACGTTCACTGCCACGTCGGTACACTCGAATCCGTCCATAGCTGTGGCTGAGGTGGAAACGAGACTCGTCAGTGAATAGAACTTGTCCCCACTGCATGGCCATCCAGCGCAGACGCTCTCTGCACCACTGTAGACGTGCTTGACGGTGGTTTCCTGTCAAAATGGGGACGTCTGGCGGAATTTCTGGCGACAATCCCTGCACATCTGAGGCGGCGACGTACGGTTTGTGAAGATATTCGTCGAAGGCCAGGCATGCTTCTTGCAGTCACTGTTGCTGGATGGAATCGATTTCGTAGGTGTGTTGTTCGAATCCAGTTGTCTTGTCGATTATTGGTTAGGCGTGGCCTGCCACTCCGAGGATGGTCTCTGACTGCTTTCATCTGTTGCCAACGTTGCCATAAACACCACATTATGTTTCTGTGGACGTTAAATTGTCTTGCAACATCACGTTGACTCGATCCTGCTTCAAGCATACCAATGGCTCGAAGACACTCATTTTCGGACAGGCGTGGCATTTCGTAATGTTCTATAATTGCGTAATTTTGTTGTCTTTCTGAGTGGTTGTTGTCAGCACGATGCTAAACAAATGCATATGGAATCCCGTTAACGCACATGTTTTTATACCCATTCTTTGGTAGTGAAATGCATGGGGCTTGCCTAAAAGTCAACTTTTGCATGGAATACATGCTTTTCTGCAGCAGTTGCGTTTTTGTGACTTGATTCCATACATGTACTACAATACTGAAAACCTAACTTTACTTGTTTGAAAAATACACTAAAATATTGGTGTCACTGGAACTTTTGTTGTTGAGTATATGTCTGGTCCAGATTTTTGAGAGGCTGACGTGGTATAGTGACATATTGCTGAGTGCGGGGTTAAATAACATTCACTAACTTAGTAATGGAGGATCGGGGAATTAGGATCAAGCAAAGCGTTTGTTTATAACTTTTTTGACGAATATGGGACCCCAGATTTTCATAAATCAAGAACAGTACTGTTTCTTTTCGTCGTATGTGTTAAGCAAGTTCAGTAATGGAAACAAAACCAACCACTTCAAAGATAACAAGTATGAGAAGGAACAGTATTGCTGGTACGCGCTATTTACAAAAAGTTGAGCATCTGAACAATGCAGCATACATTACAATACAGTACAGTGATATAACGAGCGGAAAGATTATTTAATTCTGATCCTTGGTAAGAAAACAACAACATTGTCCTCGGGATATATATAAAAATTGTATGTTTTGAAGCATTGACAAAAATATATCCTGTCATAGCCCCCGTTTATCCGACGATATTTGTAATGGCTTGTAGCTTTGAAATGTTTTCAACATTATGACATAACAGAACAGAGGGTTGTAGTTTATAATATTGAGTTATGCGTGGGGTTGAAACCTCTCGAGTTGAGAACAGTCCCGGGAGCAGGGCCAGAAGCCCCTTTCCCACTGGTTAAATAATCACAACCACACCCTCCATTCCCTTTACTAAATTGTTACCGACAGACCATCCATGATGTGGAAGCGGGGATGCACATTTACCCATGTCCGACTTACCGAGGCTGCACATAATACCCAAGTCAGACTTACCGAGGCTGCACATAATACCCAAGTCAGACTTACCGAGGCTGCACATAATACCCAAGTCAGACTTACCGAGGCTGCACATAATACCCAAGTCAGACTTACCGAGGCTGCACATAATACCCAAGTCAGACTTACCGAGGCTGCACATAATACCCAAGTCAGACTTACCGAGATTGCACATAATACCCAAGCTCGACTTAACGAGGCTGCACATAATACCCAAGTCAGACTTACCGAGGCTGCACATAATACCCAAGTCAGACTTACCGAGGCTGCACATAATCCCCATGTCAGATTTACCGAGGCTGCACATAATACCCAAGTCAGACTTACCGAGATTGCACATAATACCCAAGCTCGACTTAACGAGGCTGCACATTATACCCAAGTCCGATTTACCGAGGCTGCACATAATACCCAAGTCCGACTTACCGTGGCTGCACATAATACCCAAGTCAGACTTACCGAGGCTGCACATAATACCCAAGTCCGACTTACCGAGGCTGCACATAATATTCAAGCCCGACTTAAGGAGGCTTCACATAATACCCAAGTCAGATTTACCGAGGCTGCACATAATACCCAAGTCAGACTTACCGAGGCTGCACATAATACCCAAGCCAGACAGTTAGATGTCTGAAAAATGGATGTTCCTGTGAATTTAAAGAATCTCTGTAAAAAATACACCTTATCCCAGGTTAATATTGAATTTTATAAGGATCACCATTTATTAAAAATAAATCCGTATACAAAGAAGCCCATTTCATTTATTGTCAGTGGTATGATATGCGTAATATACTTACGGGCACTTAGGTATTTACATGGACTAGCAGAGTAAGAGCTAGGCAGATATCCAGCTCCATCAGCCTTGATATAAGTATGGCAGTGACCTCCTTTTTTCTGTAATGGCCCGGTGAGGAGGCACGCGAAGCTAGGGACAATACACAGCGGTCCCCGTGACTCCTTCGCTTCACAGTACACAGCAACGACGCATGAGGTATTTCTGGTACAAGAATTCTTGCAATGATCTTCCGTCATCTGTTCCTCGTCAGAATGGGCGACTTGAAGATTATTGATTCCAAAAATATTTTGTTTTAAGTCGTCTTCCGTGATATCTTCGAAAGGACTGCTCTTGCCTGTATTCTTGGTGGATATTGAAGATGGTCCTGTGGTAAGGGGGTCGTTGGAGTTGGAACTGATTACAAGTCCCGTTTGTTGAGGGAGGTTCGAGGCTGGTTTTAAAATGTTCGGCGGTAGCGCCAGTCCCGACGAAACAAACGAAATCCCCATGAGGGCAACCACAATCCGCATCAACATTGCCATGGGTTAGAAGATTTCAACTGAATGATGCGATGCGATTATTCGTGACGCTCCTAGGTGACTGGTTGCTATATAAGTGCAATAATCTTGGGTGCGACGTTAAACCCCATTCCACCAGTACATTTATACCGAACAGTGCGTGTTTTCCGATAATAGTCAGTGGCATTTTGTTTCCTATCTGTAATATCAGATTTATCCTCGATTATCTGGGGAATCAGATCGAGAAGATAGAGTAAACCGAAACCCGACCTGTATGACCCTCGGAGCTTGGCCAAAATTTCGATTTAACAAACGAAAACCCACAGAGAACACAGATATTCCATTGATATCACATGTGAGGGCAGATGCAATGGCGCCTTGAAACCACATTGTTTGTGAAGATGCAAACAATATAATAACTTTATTATTTATATGCGTAAATGGCCGTTTGAATTCATTTTCGAGACAGTGATAACACTTGCTCTGAAAACCTGAAGCTTCTCTCTCGTTCAGAGAGTTTAGAACAATCTACACTTATTGGCTAAATAAAAGTTTAACGGACGCCACATCCTATGAAGAGGTTGTCTCATCACACATCGGTATCACGTCCGAGTAAACATAAGATTAACAAATAGATTAATAAATTTCATAGCGCAAAGAAATCAATCCCCCAGTTTATGTTAAGGAATGAAAGGGGCATTTTGCGCGACCAAATTGTCGATCCCCAAAATTGTTTGAAGTCCTTCAAACACAATTGTACGATGAATACTTATATAACAGTTCGTGAATTACACACAACAGTTCGTGTGTGTGTGTGTGTGTGTGTGTGTGTGTGTGTGTGTGTGTGTGTGTGTGTGTGTGTGTGTGTGTGTGTGTGTGTGTGTGTGTGTGTGTGTGTGGATGCTTGTGTTAGCCCACTGAGATACCATGCGCAGTTTAACACGGATACCCCACTCAGACACAGTATACTGGCTCCGAGTCGATCAGTCCATGTTTTGGTCCCTTTATGCTGAGCGCAAGACAGGGTAACAACAAGTACCCTCTTTTAACGTCTTTTGGTATGACGGGCGGACGCCATTGATAAGTTCTGAGCCTAACCCAAAAGGATTTGCGTAATACTGAAATTGTTTTGTGGATTACATGATGTGATCGAGGTATATCCACAAACAATTGAGTTGATTAAGCAAAGTGCTTTGTTGTGAAAAGTCAGTAAAATAAGCAGGAGTCTGCTGTGACCTTTGGAAAATGGACTAACTAGAGAAACGTGCAGTCATGAAGTACAAAAGGGCTTAACACTAAATCCGATCCTTAAAGATATGGGCACGACAGTAGGGAAGGGTGTCCCTTCATGTGCCACAGTAAAGGATTGGCAGCAGAGTTTAAGCGTGGCAGAAAGGAGCGCTTTGAAAACGACCTCCGTCCTGGGGGGCCTGTGACTTCAGCAAATCAGAAACGATCCCGAGAATCCACGATATGGGAAAGGTTATCGTCCTCATGTCCTGGAATGCCGAGAGTGTCATTCTGGTCTTTCTTCCAAAAGGACAGAAAACAAACGTATTATATTATGTTGCACTTTTGAGGCAACTGTGGTATGAAATCAGGACAATGCACCAATGCACAAATCAGGCATTGCCACAACCCATGACTGTATTTATGAACGACTTTAGCACCCACACTCACTGGAACCCGGTCATAGCAGTGGTGGAGAAGTTTTTGGATAGAAGTGAAGGACTTCTGCGAAACTGGGATGAAATCCCTCCCCAATGAAGGACTTTCTTTATTGTATACTTCAGTGTGAAAGACTTGGTTTTCTGAATTTGAGAAAAGTGATATGTTCATTGCAGTGAACATAACATTGTCATACAAGAGTTGCCTCCCCTTAAATTGAACTTTCCTTTTAATGTCGAGTAAAACTCCAGCAGCTCCAGCCTTTGGTGTCTACATTACATAACTTTTGAGGGACAATCGCGCATGGTCTTTCTTCGAAGGCTTCAAAGAACGTTATATGACCCTTGCTCACAATTGTTTGATCAGTGTTACACCATTGTCACTTACACCATATACGAGGGTGGGGCAAAAATGTTCTAAGCCTAACAAACAAAAACAACAATTGTCAAGGTGTTTTTAATTTTTATTTTTCAACATACTCTCCCTACTTTTCAATACACTTCTCATATCGACAGTGAAGCTTTTCAATTCCGGTCAGAAAAAAAGATTTTTGGAAGCTTCCCTGAAAAACCCATTCACGGCAGCTTTGGGGTCATCGTTGTGGTCATAGCGCTTTCCACGAAGGTGTGTTCTTACAGTTAAGTAAACAGGTGGACATCACTTGGTGCCAGGTCTGGCGAGTATGGAGAGTGAGGAAGCTCTTCGAACCCACATTGTCACACAGCAGCCTTTGAAAGTCGAGAGGTGTCAGAAGATGCATTGTCGTGAAGGAGTAGAACTCCAGCAGTCAGCATTCCTCGCCGCTTTGATAGAATCTCTCAGGCAATGAAGCAAATCAGCATAGTTGGCTCCAATAATCGTCTTTTGACTTTCCAAGTAAGCAGCAAGGATAACACCCTTTGCATCCCAGAATACAGTGGCCATAACTTTCTTCACTGATCTTGAAGACTTGAATTTCTTTGGTGCCGAAGAAGTGGAATGGTGCCATTCCATGGATTGACGTGTTGACTCGGGATCATAGTGGTAGACCCATGTTTCATCACCATGATACTAAGTTCTTTTTTCTTTAAGATCAGAATTTAGAACCTTTGGCAGATATCTTATTCATCTGTAAATGGTAATGAATGCTTTCAATGGATCCATGGCTTAGACCTGTGTCTTCCTCAAGTTGGTAATGGTAATACGTCTATCTGACAGTATGGTATTTTCTATTTCCTTGATTGAATCTTCATTCTCACTAATAAATAGACGACCTAAACAGACCAAATACACTTGCAAGAACTACTCAAACAATGTACTACATTGACTAGTTCATTTTGATATGGCCCCACGGTAAGTCAGGCTTAGAACGTTTTGACCAGGCCTCGTATTCCCTTTTTTTTGTTTTTCAGGTGACCTGTCTTTGCATGTGTTTGTGACAGGTGCCACCGTGAGGCAGGATACGCTTACGAACAGCCGGTATCATCACTGTTTCATAGTGACTCACAAAAACATGCTTAAAACATACTCGGAATCGTACACCGGACTCTGCTTTAAACAGAAATGCCTTATGATTATGGAAAGGACTTTGTAGCTTTTATTTATGAAAAGAAGCCAATGCTCGGATGAAAACAAAAACAAAGACCATCTGCTTGCCAGACTTTGAAGGAAATACAGTGGAAAGTAAAAAAATATTTTTCATTCAATACGTCAATGACAATTTCTTGTTAGAAATTGTTATAGTATTTGCCGAGGGTAGTGAGTGTTGACGAAGACTGCTCCTGAAGATTACTGGCCTGGGTCTCAAAGCTATTCCCTGTCCATCTGCTAGCAAACCGGGCGTACCTTAAACACCTGAATTATGTTTTTAACGGATGAAAATCGCAAGATACATATACATCTATATGTCCCACTTATTTGTTGATCAAAGTCATGTTTGTTGTGAAGATAGGTCTCCAGTCATCATCTCCCCATGTGGAGATTTCCTCGGGAGAATACGTCTCTTAGCACGCTTGGCTTAAAGGGCAAGTTCACACGAAAATAAACCTATTTTTCTTGTACTTTTTCATCATGAAAATTATTTACCTAGTAGTTTCGGAGGCAAAACAATTAAAATATCACACGTATCAAATTTATTTTGTTCATAAAATCGGTTCATATTTTTGACATTTACAGAGAGTTCTATTTCCATAATAAACACACCATGGCTTATGCCCCTTGCAATATGACGTCATTGGTGCCAATTGATAAAGGAATGACGTCATAAGACTTTATTAGACGCGTTTCACGTGGTGTATGTAGGTGTGTGGTTCTATCTTCTCAGATGCGCAGCCTAGCTATTGTTTTGTTCGGTGCCGAGCGGTCCAAGATACAACGCTAAGCACAATTACTCTAAAATTATTTCGTTTTCCAAAATCGCGACTGAGAAGACAACAATGCACTGATAACATACTGTAAGATTCGCGATTATGGTTGGAAGGGTCCGTTGTATGAATTGCGCTTATTCGTTCATTTGTGTTGTGCATATTGGCTCTTCCTGAGTTGCGGTCGTCTTCCGTGAGAGTTTAGATACCTGCTGGTTCTGAAACCACAGGACCATATGTAACTAATAATAACAATTAAAAGAACTATAGTTGAGTCCGAAGGCCGTTTTTGTTACTATTATTAGTTACATATGGTCTTGTGCTGAAACTGATCGGAAGCGGATGGTGTACGATCCTTATATGGAAACGGGCTAAAGGGACAGCACTCTCATCAAGACCCTGGCTGGGATGTTTTTGTAATCAAACGCCGTAAAGTTGAAGTAACCTATAGGTGGTGGGAATAGTTACACCTAATACAGACAAAGTCAGACTGACGACAATGCCGATACCGGCGATAGGGTCGTAACAGGGTGGGACAGGATGAATAGGCCTGCTGACGAAGCATGCGGGTCACCAGGCGTGACAAAAGTCTCTTAGAATATTACGTTTCCGCTTCTGAAAACGTAATAATGAGCATATAGGTAATTTAGGTATACACACATCAAAGTGTTATTCTTACCACGTTGTGTCACTGGTAGGCCTAATTGTGTAGATGTCGAGTCGGGGTCAGGTGACAAATTAGGTGATGTGGGCCTTCTCTTGTTTCCACTTGATTTTCATCGTTTCCATACCGCGAAGCTTGCTCGTTTTGGTTTAAAATCGTATGGTTTTGCGATTTCTTGAACTGTCAAGGGAACTTCTTCGGACCAGGCAAGGTATCGGATGCCATGTTGTCTCACCATAAACTGGTACTTGATATCTTTTGCGTTGTGACAAGACAGGGACCCAGTTAAATTGGCACCAATTACGTCATAATCTAAGGGGGATAACTCAGGCCAGTTTAGCTCGGAAAACGAAGGCCTCATAACGGCATGACATTTTCACACTTATTGTGAGCTCGCTACATTGACTGTGAGAAAAATGAGTGTATATTTTCAAACACTGATACTAACTAATTCTAAAATTCCGTTTTGTTTAAAACAAGAAAGAAAGTGATTTTTGCGTGTACACTTCCCCTTTAAGGGAAGACTACTGAGGATCAGTTGGCTATTTCAGGCAGACAAGCGACTATTCTTTTCCCGTTGGCCTAGGTATATATTTCTAATTTGTAAACCATCTTTATTTTCAAGATCATTCAATGAGTGAGTGAGTTGGGTTTAACGCCGTTTTTAACAGTATTACAGTTATATCGCGGCGTGTCAGATTAATGTGGGCGGAAAGCCCGAAGTGATGCAGGCCTCAGACGTTTACCACTTCGGTGAAACCAGCGAGCACGGGTATGGTGCTGACAAACCTAGAAACATAATCGGGGCGACCCGGGATTCGAACCCACAATCATAGGTTTCTGGTATGCCCAAGGGACGCAACTCTGCACAGCGAATCGCGGCGCCTTAGACGTCTGGGCCACCCGTGCCCCCAGATCATTCAAAATCCTTTGAAAGGTCCATATGTAATTTAATGCCAAGGTTGTGGATGGTCAGCTTCTTTGATACCTACCCATGAAGATCCGGGGAAGATATACTAGAATAGGTCTTCAGCAACTCATGCTTGTCGTAAGAGGCGACTAACGGGATCGGATGGCCAGGCTCGCAGACTTTGTTGATGCATGTCATGTTTCTCAGTTGCTTGGACCGATGCTCATGACATCAATCACTGGTTTGTCTGGTCCAGACTCGATTATTTACAGACCGCCGTCATATAGCTGTAAAATTGCGGCGTTAAACAACAAACAAACTTCTTTGATAACACTGTTCAATGTTCTCTTAGAAAGTGGCAATGTGCCTGACAAGGAATCACTTGTCCAATTAATAAATACATAAACTTTTTGAGGATTTTTTTTATTTTACAATACATAGTCTCATGAAAATTCTTAAGTGTAAAACAAAAAGTATTTTGTGCATTTATAGATTTTGAAAAATCAAAATGGGTTGGTCTGTGAACAAAAATATTGAATGCTGGAGTAAAATGAAATTTCTTCAGGACTATATTCAATCTTTAAAAAGGCATACAATCAACTGTGAGACATAATGGTTTCCTGTCAACATATTTTCAATGTAAAATATGAGTAGGATGAAGCACTTTCCCCGTTACTCTTTAGCTTATTTATTAATGACCTAGAAATGTGCCTTGAAAGACACAGTTGCTAAGGAATCTATATCCTCTGTGTTGCCTGATGGAAATATAGATATAGCTATTCAAAAGATTTTCATGTTATTTGTTGATGATACAATACTTTTTAGTAAAATAAGAACGATTTACAAGTCACTCTTGACAATGTTGCCTCTTTCCGTAGGATATGGAAATTAAGAGTTAATGCAGTCGAACCTCGTTGTGAAGAACTCGTTGGGACCTGGAAAAAAGTTCGAGTTAACCGAGGTTCGAGACATCAGGAACATTTTAGGCTTAGGTTGGATACTTGGGACTCCCAATAACTTCGAGACAACCGTGAATTCGACACATCCAAGTTCGACACAACGAGGTTGGACTGTATATCAAAGATAAAAGTATTGATATTTGGTGGAAGTGAAAAATATATGAAATGTAAACTTAAAACCCATGAGTGTTAATTAGATTTTGTTGATGTTTATAAGTACCACGGTATAATATTTCATAGATTAATCAAAGTTAAATATGCAACGAAACGCAGTGCAGATCAAGCGAATAAGAATGTATTGCAAGAAAGCAGACTGTTATTTATCAATACCCTACAATTATCTTATGCTATAGTTGTACCCATTCTAACTGTTGTATGTAACCTTAAGGAAATTATAAGAATTGAAAGCGTACAACTTTTCTATGCGGAAAGGTCAGTACACCAACATTTATGTAATATGGAGAACCAGGAAAAAACACCTTTCGTGTTGCTATTTAAACACCCTGTTTGGATTTTGGCTTCTATTTCTTTATTCATGTACATGTGTAGGCCAGCGGCCAGTGGTACAATATTTGGTCCATCGTTAACATTTATAGGCTTAGTGTTTGGAGTCTAACATTCATAGCATGGTATAAAAAAGTTGCAACATTTCTAATAACAGTTTCATTGTTTACCGCCATAAACATATTGAATTTAGCAAGAGCAGGATGTACAAAATACTTCTGTGGTAAATACTGAAGACGAAGTTCATCATAAGCGTTACAAATTAATAAAATATGATATTCATTCTCGACATAGCTTTGATTGCAACTATTGCACAATGTTTGGCTTCTAGTAACTGGCAAAGGTGCGAAAGTGTCTAATATTATGTATAGATCACTAAACCATGATCATGTTAATATGTATAACCATAAATGGATAAATTGATGTGTAGAAACTATTTGTATACCACTGGTTACATGTTTTGTGACATGAATGAATAAGGTAATGCAAAGATTAGATCATCAGTTTTTCAGTCATAGGTGTCTGACACGGATTCATCATAAAAGGGTACCCAGAAATAGATGGATACATGTGTTACATGTTCTTTTAACTTATTCAATCATGATGCACGCCATATACCGTTATAGTCGGCCTGAAACGCAATAAGGTCCGGTTCTGATGAACATCATATACCGTTATACTCGGCCTGAAACGCAATAAGGTTTGGTTCGGATCTGACATGGGTTGAGTCCCAGTGTTTTGAGTGGGTTGTCGATCTGATCAAGGAAACACCCATTATTAGTCCGTTATGTTCAAAATTGAATTTGTGTATATCATTATACTTTAACGGCATATGTGAAAGAGTGCAGCACCAGCCATTTATTGATACAGTAAACTACGTTTATAACGAACTCGCTTACAACGAACTGACGGATATAACGAACAATTTCCTGGTCCTTTACATTTGATGTATATATGTCGTGCATATGCTTATAACGAATTAAAATGAGTGGTCCCTTTGCGTTCGTCATAACCGTAGTTTATTGTAATTGGATCTAGATCACGGATAACTCGATACAGTCTCGATGGTCTTCACGAGTTAATGAGATTCCACTGTATATAACCAACAAGGTGAAAAAAACGGTTTATGAAGCTCGCCGCATATGATGCTGCCTCCAAACGAGGCAAGATGCCTTTCAAGTAATTGAGCTGATCCGGGACAGAGTTGTGGGATGGACAGGCAAATTCGGTTAACCAAATCTTCTTGTGGAACTTGTTATACAGCACATGCATGTATTTCATCGTGGTGTCTGCGTTACACCAATACGCATGCGTTGCTATGTAGTCAATCTTACATCCGGCACAATTGCGGAAGAACTCTTTAAACCATTGGACACCGTAATAGTTTCAGATGGGGTTACCCGAGCACGGGACGGCAGCGGGGCTGACCAGTAGTTTCCCCTGCCCCGCCCTCTCAATGAGCCGCCAGTGTTCTGCTGCCAGTTGCGGGGCCAAGTTGGCCTGGATGCTGAAACACAGGCAAAACGTACAGGGGAAGGTTGGGCATAGTCCTTGGTGACGTTGTACAAAACAACCTTAAGGTATTAAGGAATCAACCAAGTCAGCGATCCTGACACCCGATCACATTACTCGCCTCTAACGACCAGCTCACTCGTTGGGCCAGTTGACTGGCTTGGATTGAGAATAAACGCGACTGGTACATTTAAGCGATGAAGGTTTCGTTCTCAGAACTACCTGAAGTTCGGCTCGTTGAATCCCAGGATATACTGAGCATTGTTTGGTATATGAAATGGGAAGTCGACATTTTGTTTCCATCCTCAGATCATTGGAACCCGTCCTGACTCGTACTGGTAGCAGTTGTGTTGATATGAGGGCTGTATCATACCTGTCGTACCTGTAATATAGGGATGGACGTGATATATCTTTGGCCAAACGTTTGATCACAAATCACAGCTCTCCATACCATGCTTGAAGCTGCCCTCTTCTAGGGGGAACGGGAGATAATTTAGAGGGTGTTGGGGACCCTGCAGTGTCGTACGTGGGGCGTGACTGAAACTTCGTAATACAACCTTTTACGACCAATGAAGGTAGGATGTGTGTTTGTGTGTGTGTGTGTGTGTGTGTGTGTGTGTGTGTGTGTGTGTGTGTGTGTGTGTGTGTGTGTGTGTGTGTGTGTGTGAGGGTGTGTGTGTTCTACCCTCATGCTTCTGTTTTAAGACATTCATGACTCAAGCTTTAAGTTGATCCTACCTTGTGGATGTAACTTGGCTCTATGGATAATTTCGATTGGACCTTCCGCTCTCCGGGCAGACATTCTCCCACTAGACCACGAAGTCGGTCTTGGTCTATGGAAGAGTCACCAAATCAATCAGTGTAGAGCCCTCGTTATTAGATATTTTGCAGTTTGGAGACACCAATACGTAATCTTGATGACAGGTGTAGTTTTTGTTATATAACTAAAGTGAAGTGATCAGAGAATGCACGAATATAGCATCCACGTACACTCAACTGCAATTATCTCGGCAGATACTTTATGGGTAAATCCGTCACAAACACATGCAAAGGCAAGTCAATTGTCGCCTGTAAAACACTCCTGGAACATATGGTACAAGGCCAAAAAAGGAACTGCATTGGACACTTTTTTTTTTACTGATGCGTCAAATTTGGACCACATGTCTTCCATAAAACTTTGCGAAAGCTTTACTGATGCTTTGAATGCTGTAACCTTGATAAAACAACTTCTGAGAAAGAGTGATATTATGATCTTTGAAATCTTGAGTAGAAAGAATACGCTCGATTGTACCTCAAAAGTTGTGAAGTTTCTCCTGTCATACAGATTTGAACCCAGGATCATAGGTCTCTGGCTTGCCAAAGGGACACAACTCGGCACATCGAATCGCGGCTTCTCGGGCGACTGGGCCACCCGTGACCCGATTTCATATGTTAAAGGAATTATGACATGGATACAATAGTTAATGGTAACTATCCTGTTTCTTAATATGAAAACTTCTAACTTCTAACTGCAATATTCCAGCGATATCACCGCCGCACGTTAAGACCAGGAAAACCAGCCGTTGATATATACTGCCCTTGGTGCGATAACATGAAGGTTACCTAATCTGAAAATGCGATCTATTGTAGTCGACAATCGTCGGTTACTATGGTTAGTGAGGACCAATAGGAATGGCACTCAATGTTTCCTGCAAAAATACTAAAAATAGTACCATGGCACTGTAGCTCACCTGGTCAACGGTATATAATGTCAAATACGACAGACACTTAACAAAGGTATGGATATGTCTGCATAAATACAGGATCAGTTTGCACTCATTTTTCATTCTCAACTCCCTGGGGAGTATACAACCCAATCTGCCAGGCGCTAGAAGGTTGATCGTCACATTTCAATCTCATCCTACTAGGTACCCGTTTCTACTGCCCTCAGAGTCACATTTCGAACACTTGTCTTAGGCGACACCACATGTGCTTCAGTGTGGGGCAGGAACGAGGCCCTTGAAACTCTCAAGAGTCACGCTGCTGAACACGTTCACCCATCCAACTACTCTCCGAGACCGACGTTGCTTAACTTCACCTGATTTGTGACCTGTGCTCTGTGCACAGGACCACCAATCTAATGCTCATGAATAGCATGATGTCATCATAAGGAATAACATACATGCGAAAGTTGAACTGAACGTCCACAGACGAAAGTTTAAGTGCATTATTAAAAATATGGCAAATAATCTAAATATAAGTGACGAAACTGCATTACATTCTGGCCGAGTAATGGTCATATACAGTTTATACAATATGACCGACAAGGCGGCCATATTGCAAAATCGGATTTAAACCTCTGGAACAAATTGAGATTTGTCACTGGTGGCAACAAGCCTGTCAAATTTGACTTACATCGGTATTCTGATTTCCATGGTCATTTTGTTTACACTGTGAGGAAATGTATTTTGAGGGTATTAAAGAGCATGGTTAAAGTACAAAGGTCGAAATTTAAAATATCGTGAATAACGAAACATACGTGTTAACCCTTACAACTATCTACATATATACCAACTTGCATTATATTTTGAAAATAGAATGGCTGCGTAATTGCCGAAAATAGTTTTTCAATATGGATGCCGTCCGTAGCTAGTGGAGGGAAGCATGTAATATTCAGTTTCACTGGTCCAGTGGTTTCTGAGTCGGACCCCGGGCGCCTGCCAAACCAGCTACGACACAAGCTCACTAGACGTTCAGTCAGATGAGCTAGTAATAATAAATCTTGATAGCATAGCTCCGACCCAATTTGGACAATTCCGTGACAGCTGCCAAAGTCACAGATATGCATTTACATTTCTCAAAGAAATCAGAAACGAATCTGACAAGAAGCACGTTCTATTGTCATTGGTAGCCACTAGATTACCAGATAAAATTTTATGACATACGAAGCTACTTTAACAGCCCTGGGATATATAAATAAACAATCCAATATCTCTTATCTTCATTTACAAAACGTCAAGCCGGTTCCTGTGTTTCATAGTCTGCGAGTAAAGTGTTCGACTCGAAGGCTATCTGACACATGTCAGATAAAAAAGAACATACACGCGTGCTGTGAATCGGCATAAACGCCGTACTGTGGAAGATTCAGATCTGCCATAACCACGATTCCGGTGTTATGATGCCTGGAGTGTCTTCAACCTGACGAACCGAATTCCATGACATTCAACTAAACCGTCCAATAAAAAGTACGAAAAATATGTTGTTGTATAGTCAACTAACAACAGACTTGCCACCGTTGCCAAACTACATGTCAATTACAACGAACATTTCTTTCAAGTTGTCATGCATACTTTGCAAGTATTTAAATGTGGCTGCAATGAAGACCATCATTATTTGTTTTTGACAAATGTCTTCACAGATCCCATTATTTTTAATTTCGCCCTCTCGTACTCCAGGTTTAATTTTGAAGGATTATAGCAGTACGAATATTCTTAAGTTTGATCCAAATATTAATTTTGTGAACATTTTTTTATATCAAATTGCAATATAGCAACAGTTTATGTGTGTTGAATGTACAAACACTGCTACACGGTCCTCGGCTATCCAGTGTAATATTGCTCTACTTTGTTACATAGTAGAACGGCGACTGAGTGTAGTTGATGTCAGAAGTTGGCACCTCAGGGTTTGTCATGTATAATCGAAATGATATGATAACATTATAATGTCATCTTCTTTCGCAGCAGCACCGCCATGGTTATTCTGGGTTAAATAGGTCCCTAGTTACGAGAGGTAGTTGAAAAGTTCTTAGTCTAAATATGACAACATTTGCACAATCTGCATAACTTCTTTCTTCAAGTTTGAGAAGAAGTGGTAATCTGACGGAGCCAAATCTGATCTGTTGAGGATGTTGAGTTCAAAGCCAGAGGCATGCATTGCAGCCATGGCGACAACAGACTTGTGCATAGGTGCATTGACCTGATGGAAGGGGGTAGTCCACCAGTAGGATTCCTTTGGAAGCCTAGAAAACTGAATCCACCCCCTTGTCACCTGATGGAACAGACTCTGCCTTCGTCTTCAGAGGATGTGATGTTTCAACTGCTTTGACTGTTGGTTCGTCTTTGATTGATATTGGTGAACCCAAACCTCATCCATGGTTACATATATAGCTCAACAAAATCAGCTGATTCTGCTTGAAAACGTCCTACATTCTCACGAGTGGTGATAAAGCTGGAGCGAGTCAGACGCGTTGGACGTGCTGAAGCCTTCATCAGGTCCAGTTCATTCCTGAGAATGTTTTCAACCCCCTCATGAGAGATGATTACTGTATCGGCTGTTTGACGTGGAGAGTTGTCGATCATCCATAACCACATCATGTAGTGTATCGACAATGTCCAAAGTGCTAGCAGTTGAAGGACTTTGTGTTCAGAGATGTTCCCCTCTCTCTCCCCCTCCACAACCCACCCTGTAACAGTGGCAAAGGAAGGAACATCATCCCCTAAAGTTGACACCATGTCCGCATGGATGACTGATGGGGATAACCCTTTCTGTTGGAAGCTTGATGACAACACGTTAGCAAATTTTGCCCATCTTCACCAACAGAGAATAAGTAGTCATTTTGATGCCTGCAGAAATATGTTGGCTGGTTGTGTATTTGGTTAAAAGGCAGCCTGTAAGCATGGAAAATATAGTACCTAATGCATGCAAACTGTTAACGGTGGACAGAGAATCATTGACACTAATGTGAAACTGAATATCAAAACACATTAAGCACAGCGGTCAAATTAGTAAATATACTCTCCAAAAAAGGCAGTGGATTATGAAAAATACATGTTATGATCAGTCGTCATAAGAAAGCATTGAAAACTGACTTCCAGAGGTAGAAAGTTACGCGTCCAATACCGAAAGCTTTAGGGGTTTCAGCAACCTGTCAACCTTATCACAGATTAACATTTAAATTTAGTTTGTATACGTAAAAAAGGGCTTTAAGAAATCGTGTCCAAACAGCAAATCAAATCGCTGTTCACCTGCGCCAGGCCATCGGAGTTCAAATTAGCAGCTACGATACGTGCTCGGCGACCGCGTGTTGTAGTTGGTTGATTGGTTTGTTGTTTAACGCCGCACTCAGCAATGTTCCAGCTATATGACCAGACAATCCAGTGATTGATATCATGAGTATCGATCCACGCAATTGGGATCGATGACATGCATCAACCAAGTCAGCGAGCCTGACCACCCGATCCCGTTAGTCGCCTTTGACGACAAGCATGGTCACCTTTTACGGCAAGCATGGGTTGCTGAAGACCTATTCTACCCCGGAATCGACCGCGTGTTGTACCACGGACAGCAAGCCGACACATTCGCCAGACGCCAAAGCTGTTTAAAGCGTACGTATAACCTGGGGTGAGGTGAGATGAAATTGGGTTTAACGTCGCGTCCAAGATGATTGTACTTATATAGCGACGTGCATGCACGTGTGTGTGTGTGTGGCTGCTTGTACTAGTCCGGACTGATGCCAATTTATAGTGCTAGCCCACTGAGATACCATGCCGCAGTTTAACACGAATACCCCACTCAGACACAGTATACTGACTCCGAGCCGACCAGTTCTTGTTTTACCCCCTTAATGCCGAGCGCGAGACAGGGTAACAATAAGTTCCCTCGTTTAACGTCTTTTGGCATGACGCGGCCGGGAATCGAACCCCGGACCTTTCGCTCTCCGGGCGGACGCTCTACCACTAGATCACAGAGGCGGTCTATAACCTGGGGAATCGCCGATGGCCTCGTGTAATGTTTTCAAGACCAGATTCAATCTTAACTTTCTGGATAGGCGTGGAAGTGTCTGGAGGCGTCCTCACGACCGTCATGCGAACATCGGTGTAATGCAACATGCCAGGTTTCGGGGCGGGTCTGTATGATATGGGTCGGGATGACTATGACTGCCAGAACGCCACATATTATCCATAGACGAGGTCACTGGACAGTACTACCAAGACAACATACTGCCGCCAACAGTTGTGCTATTTGCGCGCCTTGCTGGTCCACGTTTGGTCTTCCAAGACGATAACACTTGTGCTTACCATACACGTTTCGTAACAGACTACCTTCCGCAGCAAAACATCACCAGAGTGCAATGACCAGCATGAGTACTGACCTTTCCCCATAGACTATTAGAGGACCATGCGCTAGAAGAACACAAGATAAGACTCTCTCAAATTGCCTAAAGGAGATTGACTACGCCGTATAAACGAACGTGTGACCAATCGTCTTTCTTGGTTGTTTGCACCCTTACGATACACTGCCAACATGATCTTCTGATTGCCATGTTACCTATAGTCCTTCCTAGTTCATGTCCATCCGTTACTATCACGTGATGCCTCTTTGTATTTCTGTAATCATCTCTTATTTGGGAATATCACCTACTTTGTTTTGGAGAATATAGATATAAATAAAAGCCCTTAAACCGTTTTTAATAATCATAATATCTCTGCTTAAAGCAGTGTCCATTGTACGATTCCTACTATATCATAAGCGTGTGGGGCGATCGGGTAGCCTAGTGATTAAAGCGTTCGCTCGTCACGCCGAAGGCCCAGGTTCGATTCCCCACATGGGTACAAAGAATGAAGCCCTTTTCCGGTGTCTTCGGCCGTGATATTGCTGGAATATTGCTAAAAGCGGCGTAAAACCATACTCACTCACTCACACACTTGTAAACGGCACAACTTCTGTTTCCATGTTTACTTAATATAAAAATAGTAAAAGCTTAATAGTAAGCGCTAGACGACTGATCTAACCATCCATGAATGGGCGATCTTTTTAGTTCCATAAGGCAACAACTCTCCTTTTGAAATGGTACCGACGGTCCAACCTGTCGCTTCCGGTCTTGTTCCCGGATCAATGTGAGCTGTGTCATGTAGAGAGTGAGCCAAGCTACAGTTCTTGTTATACAGCATTGTAAATCAAAAATAAGTGAGCTCTACAGTCTGACTGGTCGAAAAATGAGATCGAATAATATTTTTATTGAATTCTGATACCTGATATTATCACCATCTAATCATCGCGTATAAATCGCTAGTCAGTGCTACCAGCAGTCCAACAAACAATGTTTGGGGATGGTAAATCTCATTCCCAAACACACAAGCGTGATAACCTCTTTATCATATAATGTCATTCTTCAGTTCTGTGCTCGAAAAATCTCTTCCCATGTCTCACAAACATTACCTGAACATTGCAAGTTTTCCTGGAATGTGCGCATTTATATATTATTACGTTAGACTGTAAGTGATGTGTCAGTCGGACAGTGACAACAGTCAATACAGTTCCTACTGAATCCTGTTTCTTATACAGTGGCGTAACTACATATAGGCAAAACAACAATCGCCCACAAAAATTGATTCTGCTTTCCTTCCGCAGCAATCCCTCGGTCTGTCTGCTGGAGTAACTGCCCTTTATCAAAGGCAAGCTGCTCTAACCCTAGTCTATGAGACCTCACGTTTGTTTGGAGTCTGCCTGTCCTGTCACAACGTTACGAAGTGCAAGCAGATGTACACACAGTCACAAAATGAAACAAGGTAACAATTCGGACATATTTCGACCAAATCCAACTGTTTAAATTTGGAGAAAAGGTTCCAAGCCACAGAGGTCTACAAGCATAGATATGGAAACTGAAGCCGCTAAGCTAGTGTCCTCGCTAAATTGTTTCGCAATTTATGTCTCCAAAGTTGCCAAAGCTTGCAAAATGCCTTAGCTACGTCACAGTTAGACACTGATTGTCAGTATATTAGACTATTCTTTTAATAATGATAGCAATTATCCCTTAGGTTTCTCCTGATTCCCGATGGTAAATTCTGACTCGATCCTCGAATGGCAAGGGTGACGCCATTTTTGTTTGTAAACCCTGTTAGTCTGTTTGTGGCCGCCCTCAGCAATATCCCAGCTGTATGACGGCGGTCTGTAAATAATCGAGTCTGTACCAGACATTTCATTGATTGATCTCATGAGCATCGATCACGGATACAATGACGTGCATCAACTAAGACCGCGAGCCTGACCGTCCGATCCCGTTGGTCGCCAAAGCATAGTCGCTTTTTACGTCAAGCATGGATTGCTGAAGACCGATATCCATTAAGGGTCATATGCAGATAGAGCTGAAACTATCAAAGGTAAAATAGGGACTGTAAACACTGAAAGTAGTCCCTACTTGACATTTGATATTTGCAGCTTTAACCGCGTATGACCCCTAAGGATATCGTTTTTATCCATTGGCTTTATCCTACCGAGAAACCTACCCATTATGTGATAATACTTCATATCAGACCGTCAGAGTTACCACCCTGATCTATTCAGCATGGCTCCAGTCATTCTACAGAACCTCGAAACAGAATGGAGCTTAACAGACTAGATAATCGATGATGTCATGCGTTGTTACTTACGCCACGGATATGCTTGTTCCAAGCTGATACAATAGTATCGCAATAGTGTTATGAACAATCCTATCTCAATCGTGCATGCACCCCTTCTTAAAGGTTAGGTAATCGAAGGCATCTGAGATTGTGTGTGCACTGTGCGCACTGTGTGTATGCGTGCGTGTTTGCGTGCGTGTGTACGTGCGTGCGCGGAATCTGCGGTAGGAACTACCGCACTCTCGGTGGGCGGAGCTTATACGATTGATCTGACAGGTCAATATGACGTCATGATAAAACAAATTTAATTGGTTAATGCGTAAGCGGGTGACGCCATGTAAACAACCACCCACGTGGACCGTTTGACAGCAAAGATGTAAGTTTTAATGGTAATAAATATCCATCAAACAATTCCAAGACTTTTCAACTAATACGTAGGTCTTTGGTTTCAAAATCTACCTGCCTTTGAAACTTTGCGAGTCCCCGTGACCCCGTGACCCCGTGACCCAGAGTTGATGTTGATGCCTTTTGTGCCAAGTATCATTTGCATAAGGCCATCCATATTTATAAAGTTGTTCTCATTTCCAATCTCAACCAACAAGAAAGCGGGTGGACGAAATAAAATATATCATTTTTAAAATTATTAAATGTCTTACAATATTGTGTAAGTTATTTTATGACATTTTTTAAAAGGTTTAAAACACGTTGTACTAGTCTACACATTGATTTATGACGTAGATCAAGTCGCATTGCTTCTGCAACGAATTTTTGAGAACTTGTGGGGCACCTTTCTGGGACAAGACATACTCAACTTTCGTAAGTCGGTCCACAGCTTAATTGGACGAGGTTGAAGCGTTGTTGTTGTTGCATTAGGTGTTTAAGAGGTCGCCTTCTGCCTAGGCAATTTCGGCTGACCTGTCCCTCTTTGGGACTCCTGTGTGTGAGAAGGGTTCACATATCTATTGTGAGTTCGTTGTTCACATAATTTCTGTTTTTGCATTGATATGATTTCTATTTTCTTATATTGATATGATTTCATTTTTATCTTTAGCTGCTCTGTTTATATACGTTCGAGCAGCTGTCCATCTCTCTGAAATAGAGTTAGTTTGGCCTTCGCTATTGCATCTCTTGGCTTTAGGAGATCTATGACAGATAGCGGATCTAACTGCAATTCTTGTTTTAACCTAGCCCAGGCTGGGGCATGGTCTTGACATTCTAGTAACACGTGGTCAATGGTTTCAGCCTGATTGCAAGATGAACAAACCTTGTCATGGTGCTTTTTGTGACCAAGTGAGGTTGAAGCTCACGTTCAAATATAATTATATGTTATACCATACACAAGAGAAGGAAGTATTAGTGATTGAGAACATTTGGTATATTCTTACACAAATCCCACAACTTGTTTAAAGGTAATGTTTGAATAAGATTTGTGATGTACCGGGAGGGAGCAGATTAAAGAAAGGAGGAGTTTTTTTAAGACAATGTTGTTGTTGTCCACTACTGCTCATTGTCTCAACATATTGATAATCCCTCATGGCAGGGAGTGGACCAGTCCATTCATTAATTAGGTGTGACCAGCATGGCCCAATTAATTAGTGAGCTAATTTTAACTGCTTTTTAGGAGGTCTACGTTATGGGAGGGAACCATTCCAGGTGACATCATTCCGGCTGTTCCGAATCAACAAGATGGCTCCTCGCTTCCCGCCCTTTCAAGTGCAATAGCAACTTTGACCAATTCAGTGCCGTTTCTTGGGTTTGTGGATCAGTGTCACAGCCAGATTTCACTGTGGAACTAGATGAAGGCGAAGATGTCTGTTCACGCTGCTTTTGTCAACCATGCGTGACAGCACAGGCAATCGTGGTTAGGGAATGGTGCCCCACCAAGTTGCAAAAATTCGTCGATCCGAAAACAGCGCTACAAATACTTCTGGACTGAGCTGAATAGACGAAGTGTTTGAAGAGATCCTAGATACTTGATGAAGGATTGGTGTGGACAAAACGGGAAGTGAACTTGTGCACGAATTGTATCAAAATCCAACGAACAAAAATTGCATGGGACACATGTGGATCTAATGATCAAACTAAGTTTTGTGTGTGAAAATTAAGTGAAAGAAGAGGAAATCCGTAATTAAAAATTGTCTTGGAATATGTGTGTTGCATTTTCGCTTATCATAAGTACACTGTTAACTGGAGAGGCCTAATGAAGGTCAAAACATCTAATTCTATTTCGTTACTTACTTCTCAGTTGGTTACGCAAACGAAAGACATCATATGTAAAGAAAGAACACTGCGTACAGAAGAACGTCAGTGCGCAAAAAGGACAAAAAGCTATGCTTGGAATAAAGAACGTCAGATGCCGCTGCGCGCGTTTGTGTGTGTGTGTGGAGGGGGGGGGGGGGGGGGGGGGGGGGGATGTATCGTTACTGTTCCATTTATCGAAAACCTCGTGAAGAACCGGGGTAGAATAGGTCTTCAGCAACCCACGCTTGCTGTAGAAAGCGACTATGCTTGTCGTAAGAGGCGACAAACGGGATCGGGTGGTCAGACTCGCTGACTTGGTTGATACATGTCATTGATCCCAATTGCGCGGATCGATGCTAATGATGTCAACAAACAAACAAACAAACAAACACCATTTACGAAACTGTTGCTGTTCTTCTGTTCTGCCATACATGTATGCATGCACCACAATACTCTGTAGTTGGCTACTCTTCTTGTTCTACTAAACGTAACGTCTAAAGTCGATGTGAACTCAAGAGGAAGTAGCAACATTCATGTATATTTGTTCTTACCACCAGTGGACACTTGGGAAAGCATTCAGGTCCTCACATCGGAAGCCCTGGGACGGGATCCCCACTCCCTTCTTGGCAGATCCCGAGGCCCCCACGACGAGATTCAGCAAAATGAACGCCCTTGAACGCATAGTCACACCATGCACTGCAGCTGTTGGCATGTGGCCAAATGCTTATCTTGGTCACGACCACAAGAACATGAGCAGTGCGATAGTTTAGAACACACGCCATGTGTTATTGGCCTTAGGTAGTTAGGCAGTCATTCAGTCATTTTGTTGACCTAAATTATTTACTCATTCGGTTGTTTTACTGAGTACATTGTGTGAAACCCATTTCTTGTGTCCTCCGTGATATGGTTGACATATTGCTAAATCCCAACTCACTACTTACTGTTAGACCCGTGAAGATTCCGGGGTAGAATAGATCTTCAGCAACCCACGCTTGCCGTAAAATGCGACTATGCTTGTCGTAGGAGGCGACTAAAGGGATCGGGTGGTCAGGCTTGCTGACTTGGTTGATGCATTTCATTGATCCCAATTGCGCGGATCGATGCTCATGATGTCAATCACTGGATTGTCTGGTCCAGACTCGATTATTTACAGACCGCCGTCATATAGCTGGAATATTGCTGAGTGCGGCGTTAAACAACAAATAAACATAAACAAACTTACTATTAAGCCAGGATAAGTTTAGGTGTGACCTGACAATAAACCCCGTATGACAACGTATGAGGTCCGCCCACTGGCGCGTACCATTGTGAAGAAAGGGGTAGCGGGTGGTCCGCTACAAATAGTACGGTAGATATGTGCATGTCAAGTCTCGGCTAACAACGAGTTCTATAGGCGAGTTCAATTGCACATAATGGTACGTGCTGAGTTATACCCGATGGCTGAAAACGGTGACTGCAAAATTGCACAGATGACATGTATTTGTTTGTAATTAACTTCTATCAAACGTCTTTTAGACAATTCTGGCATCGACTTGTCACTACGACCTCTTAATAGTCATGAGCAACACGTGTGTTCACGGGAGCGTAGTCAATTTCATCTTCATGACCTGCACGTGCGCAAGATGCGTACACCATCTCTACCTGTAACAAACCAAATATGTTTGCCGACATTCTGTACACCGCCTACATTTCTCAAACGTATCCTGGATTACCAAGGCCTCATAGTGTTGCTCTTTAAGTTGTTTTACTGATAATATGCTGTATTTCTAACCAAAAGACTATTAGGCGTTTTAACAAGCAAATGAAAACATGTCTACATTATTTGATGCTTATGTCTTCAAAATCGTTTAATTTATACGGAGGATCGTCCTTATTTAAATATATACAAAACCGTTTTCGAAGATGTTTTGGATATTTTATCCATTCGTTATCCTCTTCTGGTAAGATTCTCATTTTTCAATGCTAAGTTTATATTTTCTACACATGGACCTTGAACATTTTCGCTCGATTGGTTTAGTGCTTAACAGCCCAATATAGTAATCGTGTATAAAGGGTATTTCAGTTATATCGTGGCGTGTTATTTTAGTGGAAGTCAAGGTAACGCCGGCCGTGACGTTAATCAGACGTTTCAATCTCATAAAAATCAGATCTAAGTTCTCGGTACCGCTAAACGAAGATGACGTTTACACTTTTTGTTGTGACGGACAAGCCAAGGACCATCTAGGCTTCACACCAATGATCAGTGGATCCTGCACAGACAAGGGACGCAACGCTGCACATAACACCTGTGCCCGATTCGGTCAAATTTCGCACTCCTAAATGCAGTGTACGACAAGCAGTAATAATACAAAAAGATAATGATGAATTGAGCAGACGATCGTTGACTGTTTGGTTATTTATTGTAAATGAAATATTATTACTCGCGCAAATCAACAGAAGCCTTCGTAAAATATATCCTAATATTCATAAACGTACGCACTCCGCAATATTCCAGCAATATGACGGCGGTCAGTAAATAATCGAATTCAGTGATTGACATCATGCGCATCGATCTTCGCAATTGGGACCAATGACATGCATCAACCAAGTCAGCGAGCCTGACAACCCGATCTGGTTAGTCGCCTCTTACGACAAACATGGTTTGCTGAAGACCAATTCTAACCCGGAGTCTTTACGGGACACACGAAGTAGGTATGCAATGTTTACTATTTCTTTCACATGATTTAAAGTAAATATTTACTGTATACTGTAAAGACATCTGTAAACTCACTGTAATTCAAAGGTCAAGTTACCAGTACAGTTGATGAAAATGTACACTGAAATTCAACATCTTCATTTTGAAACAGAAAATGAGAATGATTTGCTCATTGTACCATATATTTTCTAAAAACAACCCATCCTCATTCAAAACTGAAAGACAAGTTGAAGTAAGAAAAACTCAATTCGTTGTCAGCTATAGCGACTGTGCTTGTCGTAAGAGGCGTCTAGCGGGATCCGGTGGTCAGGCTTGCTGACTTGGTTGATGCGTGTCATCGTATCCCAATTGCGTGGGTCGATGCTCATGATCACTGGATTGTCTCGTCCAGACTCTATTATTTACAGACCGCCGTCATATAGCTGTAATATTGCTGAGTGCGGCGTTAAACAACAAACAAACAAATAGCTATGGAAACAGAAAGATTTAAATCATTTACATTCTATGCGAACGACTTATATACATTGAACGAGTTGGATTACATTTTCACGAATAATTTACAAACTACGATTTCTTCTAATTTTAGAGTAATATGGAACCATTATAGCCAGTTTTCAAATGGTACTACTGTCATCTTAGCATGGATATACCTTTCAAATGGGAAATACACTACTGTATAGAGACCCACAGTTGTGAACCACTCAAGTTTGGTAGACTTTCTCTTGATCCTGATACAGGAAAGAAACTGTACCGAGTTCACAGTTGCATCTATTTTACATATGCTATACACAACTCTAGGCAAATTATTTGTAAAGTTGGAATTTGTCTTGTGGTAAAGCGTACGCCCGGAGAGCCGAAGGTCAGGGGGTTCGATCACCGCACGCGTCATACTTAAAAAACGTTAAAAGATGGTACTTGTTACTGGGCCTGGCGCTCGGCATTAAGGGGCATTAAGAGTCAGTATACTGTGTCTGAGTGGGGTATTCAAGTTAATGGTATTTCAATGGGCTTGTACTATAGAATCGGCATAAGTCCGGGTGATAAATAAGGCAAAAGGAAGGACTAGATGTAACATGACAATCAACAGATACTGTTGGCGGTGTACTAAAAGGGTACAGACAACCAAGACAAGCGACATGGGTGTGTAGTTAAAAACATGAATGTTTGAGACGACTTGATTAGTAAAGGATCTTGCGCGCACGATTGGTCAAACATTCGTTTATACGGCGTGGCACGATCCCAATCAATCTCCAAATGACAATCTGAGGAAGACTTGTATAGCCACGTTCGTGTGGTCTTTGAGGTAGACGAACACGTCTCCCGATCATGGGATACAAAGGGCACCATGATTGGAGCCAGTATGTTATCTCGGTAGTACTGTACATTTACCCTTCGATGGGCAATATGCAGTGGCGTTCTGGCAGTCATAGTGATCCCGCCCCATATCTTAACAGACCCACCCCCAAATCTGTCACGTTGTCATACGTTGACGTTCTCATGACGTTCGTTGGGACGCCTTTTGACACAACCACGCCTATATCCAGAAAGTCAAGAGTGAATCGGGACTCATCTGAATGAATGAATGGAATTCATCACCAATGTCAGATGGTTAACAAAGAGGACATTTTCTTTCGGTTAGGCAGTTTCAATAGGCAGATTATGGTTACAAGTTTTAAACTTAAGTAATACTCGCCAAACGTTTTCCTTCTTAGTAATATTCATAATTTAGGCGACCATTTTTTATGATACTATACATTGTGCCTTTTGAAGACTTATCTCTTGCACTGACATAAGTGCCATTTAATATTCAAGAACTAAATGTTTTAGATAAGTAGGTTTTTAAAAACTTTGTGAAAACCAGATGTAGCTTAGCCGATCTCTACATTAGCTGCAGGCAGACGGTTCCTAATGGTTTGGTCAGTAACTTGAACTCCGGGGGCCCAGCTCTACCGAAAAGCGATTTGATTGGCTGTTGAGGATCGATTCTTTTTAGCCTGGTTTTTAATTAATCGATCTGCGAGACACATCGAACATATTGGATATATTCTCACAGTTGCAGCAGGCCAATAACCCTTAGGCTTTCATCCCGCATTCCAAATCTGAATCACTAATACGTCATAAAAGCAGCAGGAGGTACCTTGCGTGGTACTGTAGATAATGAAAGTTAATTATATTAATGGCCCAGAGGGGTTAGGCGTTCTTTCATTGAAGTATCAAGTTATGCACGTGCCATGTTTCGGGGGTATTTAGGGTGTCAGCTTTTGGTTCCAAAGACGTTCTATCTCCTGCAGTCATTTTTCAAATGGGGCAGTCGGGTAGCACAGTGGTTAAAGCGTTCGCTCGTCACGCCGAAGACCCGGGTTCGATTCCTGACATGGGTAGCCCATCTCTGTAAAACCATACTAACTCACCCACTCACTCACTCATTTTTCAAGATAATCTTTCTTCTGACCCCCTACTGTTTGGAGAGTCAACACAGTGGGACCCCGCCGCTTATCCATACCCTCAAGATATCCGTACTCAAGCAGAGACATGATAACTACACTCTCAAGAACGCAGATTGATGAATTCGATTATATTATGTACCAAAAATATATATAAAGCAATTACTCAAGAGTGTAATACGTCCACACAGGTATTTTGACAAATGTGTGTTTTGTCCAGTGCTTTGAGCCCAATCTGTCAAACAGGGTAACAGAGTTGCAGACTTTCGGTGTCCCTCCTTTCAACGTCTAGAATAATCAAGATAAAAGAATTAGTTAAATCAATGCAGTGAACAAAATAGAAACTCTCTAAATAAAGAATATTGTTCAAATGGGTAATTTGACTGTCATATTATCAAAACAACAGCATTGTTGAATTGATCGCATTAAACAACATAGTAATTATCGGTATTGCCAGTCGTATGTGTACAGTGAGTGAGTATGGTTTTACGCCGCTTTTAGCAATATTCCAGCAATATGACGGCGGGGGACACCAGAAATGGGCTTCACACATTGTACCCATGTCGGGAAGCAAACCCGGGTCTTCGGCGTGACGAGCGAACGCTTTAACCACTAGGCTACCCGACCGCCCCCGTATGTGTACAGATTTGGTGTGGTGGTGCATTTATGCATTTAGTGTGCACATTTTAGTTGGTATATTCTGCCATTTTCATACTAAAACGGAAAAAATATTCTTTTAACATGCGCACGTGTATGGTTCTTTTTTGGTGTAATCCGTTCAAAATGGAGGGTTTTATTCACACCTGCCGTTCAGCTATTCCTTTCCGTGGTTTTCTCTCCAAGTATTCGGTTAGGGTTTTTGCAGTATATCTGGATACCAGTTATCATCTATATATGTAACATGAGATACATATGTCCATACATTTAAATAAGAAATAAACGACACGTGGTCGTTGTTTATCTTACAATAAGAACACTGTATTGTACGATAAACAACGACCACGAGTCGTTTATTTCTTATATGAGATATTAACATTATATATAGCCTCTTAAAGGACGACTATAAATTGTACAAGCTTTAAAAATATTTTACCGGTACTTAAATAATGACCCTCAATAGAATCCGACTTTTGTAATCTCAGACAAGTCCACTTTACGCACTGGTGGGTATTTCCCGCATATTCTCACAATCCTCACTTCGATTACCTGTATCTTTTCTCCCAATACCTATATCTCTCCCGCTTTTGGATGCGATCGATCGGCCATCGCGTTTATCTGCGTTGCCCAGCTATATCTGTGGGGAACAACTCACCAGACACTCCACTCTCCTCACTCCAAGTCGTCCAATATATGACGTCATCAAGTTGCGACCTCATAATAGAATCTCGAGAAATGTTTTACCGTGAAATAAAACACGTTTCGTTCTTCATTGATCTTTGCGATTTATCGCATAGCTATCTTACATCATGAGATACGTATGTCCGCACATGTAACATCAGATACATATGTCCATACATGTAATTTATGATAACTTTGTCCACACATGTAACATCAGATACGTATGTCCATACATGTAATTTCCGATAACTTTGTCCACACATGTAACATCAGATGCGCATGTTAATACATATGCAACATCAGATACGCATGCCCATACATGTAGCATCAGACATGATGCTGGATTTGTTTGTCTGTTTGTTTGTTTGCTGTTTAACGCCGCACTCAGCAATATTCCAGCTATATGACGGCGGTCTGCAAATAATTTAGTCTGGACCAGACAATCCTGTGACTGTCATCATGAGCATCGATTTACGCAATTAGGATACGATGACATGCATCATGAGCATCGATCCGCGCAATTGGGATCGATGACATGCATCAACCAAGTCAGCGATCCTGACCACCCGATCCCGTTAGTTGCCTCTTATAGTCTATTACGACAAGCAAAGGTTGCTGAAGAACTATTCTCCACCCGGATCTTCACGGGTCACGGACGTTGGAAAATAGATTTGTGCGTGCGTGGGAGGGTTTATAAAGTTTGTTTTTCATGAAAATGTTGATGTTTCAGGAATCAGCAGTTTATACATGAGAAGATTGCACGATTCCGACCATATCATTTAACGTGTGTTATAGAAGTGCTATCAAATAGTGAAGATACCAGTTGTTTGCAAAAAGGCGAGCGTGCCCTGCCCCACCGTTGGTACCCGTCACAAACGCATGGAAAGGCAAGTCAACTGTTCACCTATAAACAACACGGGAATATATGGTACAAGTTAATTCATGGAATGCTCGCCCCCTATCTACCATAAAAAAATTTAAAGCTTTACTAAGGACCTGTATACTCAGATCAAACAACTTTTGAGAAAGTGTCGTATGGCACGTTTTGAAATCTTCGTCGAAAGAGCAAGATCGATTGTACTTCAAAAGTTGTGAAATGGCGACACCAAAGGCTAGGGCAGACTATTTCTCCTCATAAAGGAAAGTGATACAGGTGACCCGTTTTGTGAGCATGTGTTACCATAATAGTAACTGAGGGGCATCATCGGAGGCATCCCCAGGCTCGAACCAACGACCAGTGGATACGGCTAACTAAGGGACACAACTCTGTACAACCAGTTTCCTTATAATGTGTACTACATTACAACAAGCTGTATATGTTTCCAGTTTGGGTATATAAGACGAAATCCAAACATCAGGGGCCGTATTTGTCAAATAACTTAAGTCATAAATAAAACTTAAGTCAGTTTTCTTGTTTTATTGACTTAAGTTTAGTGGAAAAACATGTCATATTTAACCAAAGACTTAGACTTAAGTTTTGTCATTTTTTTACTTAACTATTAAGGCTCACCTTGCTAGACTTAAATCATATATGTTTGACTTAAGTCATGTAAAACAAAATGGCTGCCAGACGTAATCCAAGAATATTTAAAGAGAGAAGAGATGTACTACATTCATTAGATGACAATGAACTGATACAGCGCTACAGATTTGACAGGAACAGTATTGTTTAGATCTGTGATATCCTTGAGCAGGAGTTGAGTCCCATAACACAGCGGAGTTGTGCCGTGTCCTGCGTTTCCAAGGTGTTAGTAGAAACTATTCTTCTTTGGTAAAGTTTGACTGTCTCTTTTTTCGCGTCTTCGGTCATGGTGTAGGCCTTTCTTGGAGCTCGCCGCGATGTTTATTATCGTCTGCGCTGTCCGGGAATTCCTCGGTGACGTTTTTCCGTCTCTTAATTAGTGAAAAGAGTTCCACTGGTAGGCTAAAAATACACTCTCTCAAAAAAGAAACGCAACCCCTATATTTTCAAGATGTTTATCTCAATATTCAAGTTATTATAACACATTTATTATTGAAGACAACAACATGAAATTTGGCATGGTGGCAGTACAGTTATGCAAGTTTAAGTCCAGGCTTCGACAGTTCTCTCACTAAGATTGACTTGACGCAAGGGGGGCGTCTTTCTCAGTACCTCGTATGAGCGCCACGAGCTGCGATCACAGCATTGCACCTCCTTGGAACAGAACGGATTAGACGCCGGATTCTTTCCTGAGGGATTGCTCTCCACTCCTCCTGCAGTGAACGGCTAGTGCATCCAACGTCTCGGGCGGCGGTGTACGTGCACGTACTCGTCAATCCAGATAATCCCAAAGATGTTCGATTGGGTTGATGTCTGGTGATCGGGAGGGCCATGGTAACACGTTGACGTTAGAATTCTGGAGAAAATTCACTGTTGCATGAACAGTGTGCGGCTGGGCGTTGTCGTGTTGATAGAGCTCCCTCTGTTGGTCGATAATCGGCAGAAGATGAGGCTGTAAAACGTCATTGATATAGCGCTGGGCTGTCAAATTGCCACAAATGATGACCAAGTCTGATCTTTGGTTGTAAGACATGGCTCCCCACACCATGACGCTCCCTCCACCAAATCTGTCGACCTGCCGAACACATTTCGGGGCAAAACGTTAGTTTCCTCTTCTATAGACACGCTGTCTTCCGTCACGGCGTTGTAAGCGAAAACGTGATTCGTTAATAAACCAGACGCGCCTCCAGTTTCTGAGGGTCCATATCCGAACGTTGGTGCACAACCTGAGTCGTTGGCGTCGATGTTCGTGGCGTAAAACAGGTCCAATAAGTGGTCTTCTTGCACGTAGACCGGCCTCTCGTAGACGGTTCCTAATTGTTTGTGCGGACACTCTTCTCAGACCTGGCATCTGTGTTGCAGTGACGGTAGGTGTGGCTAGCCGATTACGTAGGTGGGTGACCCGGATGAATCGATCCTGAGGTGGTGTGGTAACACTTGGCCTACCACTTCTGGGGCGATCTTCAGTTGCATGACACTGGGTGTATTGGCTCCAAAGTAGGGAATCGTTGTTTTATGAATATTGAAGTGCCAGGCAACGTTTCCAAATCTTTGTCCAGCCTCAATACGACAAATTGCGATATTTCGATCTGCAGCACTCAAACATGGCATATTCGACCTTGTCTTTCGGTGAAAATGATAGAGTGAATTGCTAATCAACACGTGCTTTTATAAACCCATACTTCTACTGCTCTTTCCATGAATTGCACGTGCATGAGGCTTTTGGCATGGGCCACGTGAAAATTTTGCTCACTATAATAAAAGTAACAATAAAATGCCCTTGTGCACGAAAATTAATGTGTTTGGGCGCTTACGTTAATAAACAGTGTACATGGTATCCGTGCATATCAGAAAAACTGTATTTACAATGAACATTTTTCTGTTTGGGGCTTTCTAACATTTTCAGACTTGGGTTGCGTTTCCTTTTTGAGAGAGTGTACCTGGGATAGTCCTTAGTGATCATGTGTTTGCATTCGGCGAAATCGACTTAGTTTCTCACGGCAGACTTAGCTAAGTTTTTGACGAACCTCAACCAACGCATTACCTAATCTAATTGACCTAATCTTCCCCGAAATCAACACGGAGTCAATTAGAAGAGAGACCAAAGGCAATTAAAAACACTGCCAAGTTTCAGCACAATGGTTACAGTGATGTTAGAGAAGAATGCACAGATTTATGCACGATGGACAACACAACACACGACACCACACATCAAGACATAAGGGGTCGTATTGTATGTAAACAATGGCTACCCAGAGACAATGACGTCAAGGCATATGATCCCATACTATGAATGTAAATGGACAGTTGACAAATGTAAGGTTAATACAACGTAACATTGGACAGTACTTTAAAACAACTAAAATACAAACATGATTTCCATGGTGGTTTTTTTTGCATTCGGAACACACGAATGGCGAAAACAATTATTAGATCATACGTCCGGACACTTATGGGACAACCCGAAAATGAAGGTTGCGGAAAAGTGGCAAATAGTAGGGTTCCTAATCTCTAGGGTTAGTGACCACTCGTGATACTCGTGCTTCGTGACCACTCGTGTCATTCCGGTATTTTACGGCAAGGAATGAGTGGTAACGAATGCCACAGGAACCTTATCTGTAAAACGACGTCATTGTCTCTGGGTAGCCATTGTTTACATACACTACGACCCCTCCGTAGTCTAGTGGAGAGAAATGTACGTCTTCCCCATGATCGTAAGGTCGTTGGCTGGTCGCGTCATACAAAAAGTGCGGACTGGTGCAAGTAGCCACACACTCATGCATGCAGGTCAATATATAAGTGCAATAATCGTGAACGCGACGTTCAACCCCATTTCACCTCACATACATACAATACGCAGCAGTGTGCCTATGTTATTTGTATCCCTTTTTGTGTTGAAATAATTAAATATGCTTCAGTAAAGTGAAAAAAAGCACATCCGTGTCAACCACTCCGTGCTGTACATGCCACTGTAACTACGAGTAAGAACAACCTACGTTTGAAGCTTGAGGTATAATCGGGTCAGGAGCACCCCCTGGTCTATCTTATCTGGTTTGGGGTGGGGTTGTGGAATGTGATTTACTGGCTGTTTTCATTGGGGTAACCGTAAGTAAGTCACTCTACCTAGCACCCGATCTCTCCCCTCGCTCTACATTTCCCGGGACTGAGGGCAACAGTCACGCCGCTGGAGAATCAAGGTGAGTGTCAGCCATCTTACGTTTGCTTGAAAGACGCACTTTGACATATTTATTTCGCCTTGAGTGAGTGAGTAACATCACAGCAAGAACTAAACTGTACTATTTCGCCTTGGGTAAGCGAGTAACATCACAGCAAGAAGTAAACGGTACTATTTCGCCTTGAGTGAGTGAGTAACATCACAGCAAGAAGTAAACGGTACTATTTCGCCTTGAGTAAGTGAGTAACATCATAGCAAGAACTAAACGGTACTATTTCGCCTTGGGTAAGCGAGTAACATCACAGCAAGAAGTAAACGGTACTATTTCGCCTTGAGTGAGTGAGGGACATCAGAGCAAGAACTAAACGGTATATTTCGCCTTGAGTGAGTGAGTAACATCACAGCAAGAAGTAAACGGTATATTTCGCCTTGAGTGAGTGAGTAACATCACAGCAAGAAGTAAATGGTACTATTTCGCCTTGAGTGAGTGAGTAACATCACAGCAAGAAGTAAACGGTACTATTTCGCCTTGAGTGAGTGAGTAACATCACAGCAAGAACTAAACGGTACTATTTCGCCTTGAGTGAGTGAGGGACATCAGAGCAAGAACTAAACGGTACTATTTCGCCTTGAGTGAGTGAGTAACATCACAGCAAGAAGTAAACGGTACTATTTCGCCTAGGGTAAGCGAGTAACATCACAGCAAGAACCAAACGGTACTATTTCGCCTTGAGTTAGCGAGTAACATCATAGCAAGAACTAAACGGTACTATTTTGCCTTGAGTGAGTGAGTGACATCAGAGCAAGAACTAAACAATATTATGCTGCTAAATAGTCGTGCACTGTAGAGCTGATCGTTTTGTGCCTGTGTGTGTGTGAGTGCATCTGGTCAGTATGTCAATCATGTCAGCTTTATGTGAGAGGAAAGCCCAATGTAATACAGATCCAAGACGTGTATCTATTTCATGCAACCCATGGACGTGGTGCCGATAGATCAGGGATCCTAATCGGGACGAGTATTGGATTCGAGCTCATGACGGGCAAGCTCCGGCGCCTAGACTACTTGGTCTCCCATGCTTGTTAGTGAACATGTTTCATCAGAACACGGGTAACTTAAACTCCATTGTGTCGACAAACTTCTACATGGTAACTCCGATGAGGACCTATAATTTCATGTAAGGTACCAGGATTTAACATGGCCTTTCTGTATAAATTACACGAAAGAGAATATTTGAAATCATTTGACAAACATTATTTTGATTCCAAAAAACAGAAGATCTCTAGAGATTTTATAAATGAATAGTTGGACAGACATATGCCCAAAATGAATAGTTAGTGGGTAAAAAGATATATGTTTTGTTTTGTTGAAAATACCCGTACGAACACCTTTATTTGATTGTTTGATGTTGCTCAGTGTATATATAGTTTGTGTGATACATCTGAGAACAAACTTTATTGTTCACACCCCACCCCACCCCACCCCAACTATACACATCAAATGCCTCGGATGCTTCCTAAATATACTCCTAATCATTTCTTGAACTCCCGCAACAGAGAAAAATTAAATGAACAATAGACACTGTTTCAAAATTATACCAAGAACACGTTTCCAGACATGATATGATATTAGGAAGCGAGATAGATTTGTTTTCCCTGTATGTATGTTTGCAATTGATAAGAACGACTTCCCTGCAGATTGTCACGTAAGAAAACCTCGGCCTTAGGTTAGGTGACTCTCGTGCCACGTGGTCCGGTGGGTGAGTGAGGAGAGTCATGGAGGGGGCGGGTGTGGGCGGGTATTAGGTTGGTGTAGGTTTAATAAACCCATTTCACCGAACCTATTACTAACTTCAAACACTTTCTTTCGCATATCATCAATTGTCTTTGATATAATTTGACGTCTATTGTTAAAACCGACTCAAAAGAAGCTGTGATAACTCACCCTCTATTGCTGATGAATTTCACTATTTATTTCGTTGTCAAGCCTTTTACAAGAAAGATTGTCATATGTCCCATCCAAATACTTATCTTGATCCAACGTAAACAGTCTGAAATGTCTTCTTAATGTTTGTCATTGATAGCATTCATGACCCGTGAAGATCCGGGGTAGAATAGGTCTTCAGCAACCCATGCTTGCTGTAAAAGGCGACAATGTTTGTCGTAAGAGGCGACTAAAGGGATCGGGTGGTCAGGCTCGCTGACTTGGTTGATGCATGTCATCAATCCCAATTGCGCGGATCGATGCTCATGATATTAATCACTGGATTGTCTGGTTCAGACTCGATTATTTACAGACCGCCGTCATATAGCTGGAATATTGCTGAGTGCGGCAACCAACCAAGCAACCAACCAACCATGAATTCGTACGTGAATACTAACCGCATCTTGCTATACATATCTGTATATATGTAATAATTAGTGTGAGCTCCTGTACCACCGTTGGTGGTTTATTGCTTGATTGATGTCAATCTAAAAACAATACACACCAACAGTGTTCTTATTACGCTTAGGAGGAATAAACTCAAGTCAACATGAGATAATACTGTTGGTTGGGTTAAAGAGATTGTGGTCTCATATTATTTTCAAAAACGTTGTAATTTGACCCTTAATTCAACGCATACCCCAGTTGTGAACCTTGATCTGTTTTGTTTGTTTGTTGTTTAACGCCGCACGAAGCCTTGACCTGACAGACGCATTCGTTGATTTCACCAAAGTGGTAAATGTCCACGACCCGCGCTTCTGACACAACGTGACATGTCTGCAATACATTTCAAAGCATTAAACCAAAACTATTATATGCTTGTATCGGCGTTTAACCCGAGTTTACCAGTCAACGACGAAGAGCAGTATCAGTGATGGGTCCAGGTGAGTGTGGGTGGGATAGTGACGTGATACGTTGCGTGATACCTTCAATATCACCATTTATCACGTGGCAATCTCGTAACGCCCTCGTTATCAAGACATACTCCCACATGACCGCTGTTTGACACATACCGGACAACATGTAGTCATACTGAGTCATACTGGTTTCTTGTCATACTGTCATGTAGTGTTACAAATTAACTCCTAGACGTTATGCCGCATATCAATATGTCAGGCTTCAGGCGCAACCAGTTGGTGTGTTATACAACGTAACATCCGCCTTAACCATTATTTATGCGTTAATGTCATATAATGTATGTCATGTAAATATGTACTAGTATTCAGAGTTGGGCCCCATGAAGATCCGGATTACAGTTGGTCTTTAGCAACACATGTATGTCGTAAGAGGCGACCAACGTGATCGGGTGGTCTTGGGTGAAGCATGTCATCGTTTTCTAGTTTCGTAGATCGATGCTCATGACGTCAATGACGTCATTGTCTGGACCAGACTCGATTATTTACAGCCCGCCGTCATATAGCTGGAATACTTCTGCGACGTTAAACAACAAACAACAAACATATTCAACACTTCACGTGATAGATAAACACTTACTCGATGCAACCCTTTCCATAATCATAAGAAATATCAGCTAAATCAGAGTCCATAGTTCGAATCCGATTATATGATACCCATGTGTTTTCAACCACTATAAAACGAGATGATACCAGGTGTTCGCAAAACGGTGAGCGTATCCTGCTCCACCGGTCGCATCTATCACAAACACATGGAAAGGCAAGTTAACTGTTCACCTGAAAGAAAACGGGGACATATGGAATACGACCGGAGTCAAAATGGGGAATTCATAGGACAGCATGTTTGTCACTTACGCATCACATTTGTAATGTCCTACACATGTCTAACATAATACTTTTTGAAAGCTTAACTGAGGACTTGAATGTTGTAACTGAGGAAGACACGTTTGAGCAATAGTCACATGACGCTCTTTGACACCTTTGTAAAATGAGCATGCTATATTTTGCCACAAATGTGAAATTGTTTTAAACAGTACCTACTAGTAACATGTTTTATAAACGTGTTGTCAAGAGCTTCCTAAATTTACTCCAAGGCTGTACTGAAAGATATCGGGGTTAGAATAGGTCTTCTGCAACCCATGCTTGTTGTAAGAGGCGACTATGCTTGTCGGTGGAGACGACTAACGGAATTGGGCGGTCAGGCTCGCTGCTTGGTTGACGCATTTTATCGTATCACAATTGCGTAGATCGATGCTCATGACATCAATCACTGGATTGTCAGGTCCAGAATCGAGTATTTACATACAGACGTCATATCGCCGGGATATTGCTGAGTGCGGCGTTAAACAACAAGCAAACAAACAAAAACTGAAAGCTAAGTCCATCAATGTGTAGTAATGCTATCCTTATAATAGGCAAGTCGAGATAAGCGGACAGTAAGGACGCCAGTATTTTATGAGGACATCTTGTTATTTATATAATCGAGAAATTATGATGTAAAATAATAATCATACACACCCCACACACCCAATAAAAAAAATAATCATTTCCCTAATTGCCTCAGTCGACAAGCATCAGCTGCTTTACAGACCAATTCTAACCTGGATCATCACGGGTTTGTCTTAATTTCATGTAAAAATGACACGGATATTTGCTGTTGGAAAATAGATTCATCACATCGGACAGCAGTAGCTTGCCTTAGGGGGGACTGTCGAAAAACTAAGAATTCGCGATATAGAGAGGATGGGTATCAAGTCTTATATCCGGGTTCGCACGTGGCGAAATGAAATATGGACCCAGTTTGACCCCACCCAATAAGCACAGACCCGACATATTGCGGGGGTTGACCCAGGCAAGTTTTTGTTATAAGATAGGACGATTAATTCTGGCTTTTGTCTTTGACATTCCACGAGCAGACGACAACATCCCGTGAATCATTTGGTCACATGACCACATATCGTCTGCGTGTACGCTACCGGTGCAACTCGCGAAAGGCCACTCGAAGCTTTGACGTTCAGTCGATGTTGAACAGGTAAGTTGATATACGTGTATCGAAGTGATGGGCGAAGGTCAGCTGTTCATCTGGACGAGCTGATGACTTGATTATATCTACTTGTATGATATGTGTGGTGTGTAATTTTCACTGACGACGCAGAACCGAGTGAGTACTCAGGCGGTGCATCCTTGGGCTAAAAATAAGTTTGTCCGCTGAAGATATGTTGGGCAAAGGTGTGTTGTCTCAGCGTGCCTCTTCTTGTGCAATTGTGTTATGCGATACTCGTATCGAGTGAATCTGGGAGTTTCGTGTATGTTATGTTTAAAATGTGAAGTGAAAGATCACGTGTATTACAAGCCAGTCTGTACCGGATCTGTGGATCATTTATATGTTTATCATTTCGTTTTTGGGGAGGGAGTATAGACACATATCCGAATTATCTTTGTATCATTTATACGACAATAGATAACCCAGGAATAAAGGAAGTGTTAGCAACGATTCCCAATTTAAACATTTCCTAATTCTTGTTAAGATGTCAGCTTCAAAGATCATTACATAGAAGTGTTTTTAATATTTTGTTTAACATAATTTGAATGGTAGCTTAAACTACCTATGAATTTATATTCCTAAATTGTCGCCATGGGTACTTAGATAAAAATCTCAGATAACACGTACCCTGACGTGGCTTTCATATTGCCGATTCGGTCTTTGTATGGATTTTGTCACAGAAATACACGCACCTGCATCCATCACAGCAGATAGTCTGTATATAAGTCAGTGTTAATCACTGTAGACCCACCGGCTGCTGACGATGGGGCAGTGTCCACATCCATTGAAATACGTGCCCCTCATTTACTTATTTACTTATCTGCCGACCCACATTCTTCAAGCCTCCCTGACACCTCGCTGACTCTCAACAGAAAAGGACATGGTTCAGGAGCTCAGGATTGATAACCTGATCTTGGGTCGAGTTAACGTATTGTGGAGCCCTGGATAAGGATTATCATCGTTTCAGGTTAACAAATATTGAGGGTGCTACGGCACTCATAATCAATGCCTGAATCGCGGAAAACAAACAATAAAAACAAAGCAAATCTGCTGTGTTAGTGTGATGAGACCTGGGTAGTTTTTTTCCTTCGTTTCACCAAAATGGTTAATGTCTACGATCTGCGTCACACACCACATAAGAATTACACCCCATTATTTGTTACTAAAATGTCAAAGTTGAGGTTAAATCCAGCTCTCGCATTTTGTGTGGGAGTCGTTGACCTCCCAAGTCTGATCTTGATCACATCAATAGAGGGTGTGATGGACACACCGGGGCAGAATAGGTACCCAGTTAAACCCTCGATCTTGATTGTCGTAATCGTGTGGATTGGTTGGTTACAATGTTTGACATGGCTTGTTCATCGAACCTCGTGTTGTCAACCAATGGTTTGCCTGGTCCAGACTCATATTTACCAGCCGTCGTGATATTGCTTGATTATTCTGGCAGTGCCGTAAAATAGCATTCACTGACTCGAATGAGGTTGAAATGAAATGAAAGGTGTGAAACGGAAATGCCAACATAGAGGTATCCTCGATATTTACTGCAAAATTGACCGTAGCGAGCCGTGGATGTTCACACAAAAGCTTCGTACGAACATTCAACTTGACGCATCCTCGATTACACAGTGTCTTGTATCTCCATTCTGTTATGTGAAATACCCTGGCTATAGACCCAGTCGCTACCGTTGCTTCGTTTTTTCAATCGGTTCAAATGGCAATGACGTTAAAATAGCCGTCCATTCAAATTACTGTCATATTTTAGAAATGGGAACGAAAAGAGGCTATTTATTTAAAAAATAATGGCGGTAGGATACCCTGAATAGCTGAGGGTTCATATAACGATGAACTAGGTTTTCACCGATCTGTTAATGTGTGTAGAGGATGACCAAGAAGGAAAACCTGGTTAGGGGAGTGTGTGATAGAAATTTTCAGTCAGAAATTTACTCAGTTTAGAGTCAGTTAGCTGTTTGGAGAATGAGTGCCCGATAAGGCCGAATGTCCAACGCCGATAGTTACAGGGTGCCGGACCGGAGACAGTGGACCTCTCTGATAAGTTGAAAAATCTCTTGTGAAATTGTTGAAAAGTGTTCACATGGCTAGCATGTTGCCGTTAATTCCTTAATGTTTAAATTTGGACTCACGGCAACATCAAATATACTGGTGTGACAACATGAGTGAAAAGGGACGCTAAGAGGCATCAATAAATAGAACTATCCGATTACATAGGCATATTATTTGATGGGTGTATTGACTTTTAACTTGGATATTATGTATTATTCGTGTCAATAATCGGTTGCACTTGGTATGTAAGCTAAACAAAAAGACATGTTCTGCAGGCGTGAAAACTAAAACGTTAAAATAAATACTGAAAACTAAATAATCTTGACGGTAAATGACAGGTAAACAGAAGGGTGTAGTTGCAGAATGAATCACCTGTCTGGAATGCACTGTGACTATCGACTGTTTTAGGTAAGAGGACGCTCAAGTACATGTACCTGTATTTCAAATATAAGGATACATTTCAGGACGGGGGATTTCAAGGAATTCAACCCGTGTCGGAAAAGAATACATCGAAACAATTGTTACTCGAACCTCTGTGTACCATCGATGGTAGGTCGAATTAACCGTTGTACGATACAAGCAGAGTCAATAATAGACCAATAGTGAATACATGACACTTATTTATGGATAGCAACTTCTTTTGTTCTTTATACGGCGTATCAGAGCTACTTCTTGCCCCTTATTGCGTAGATCGATGATAGATGCTCATGTTGTCAATCACTGGATTGTCTGGTCCAGACTCGATTATTTACAGACCGCCGTCATAAAGCTGGAATATTGTTTTGTGCGGCGTTAAACAACAACCAACCAACCAAACTCTTGCTCACCTATGAAATGTCACTATTGTGAGTGTACAACATACCCACGAGGCAACAGATGAATCCCGAGCCTCCATTTTACAATGGTGCTGACACAAAGATTTGTCCACTTTCACCAAATATCAGTCCATTCTGTTATCTAAGTAACGAATGCGGTTGGTCGAATCAAGAAACGTCTATGACTTACACCTAACTCACCCTGATAGATAAGACAACCATTTCGATTTATGCAGACGGTGAAACAGACGCGTTCATTTGAGGAGTCTTTGTTATAGAATGCTGTGTCGATTTTTCACAATACACCACAAAGGATAAGCTTCACAAATTTTGGTAATATGGGCAATCGAACCCTTAGTCTGAGTGCGACAAGCAAAGGCGTGATCAGTAAAATATATGCTACTGGTATACAAACTAGTGTCCACTTGGGCTCAAATAATCAAACGTGGCTGCGGGTCAGCCTCATCTTGTAACTGGTCACATCGCCCTCGTGTCAACTTGACTTCTCACCGGACATGAGTTGGCGAGTCAACTTATCTTGTGACAGCAGTGTTAAACATCACATTGCGTCGTTACCATGGAGTCACGATTTGCTTTTTTATCAGTTCATCGCTGGAGATTCTTGTTTTGTTTGTTTGTTTGTTGTTTAACGCCAAATTCAGGAATATTCCAGCTGTATGACGGCGGTCTGTAAATAATCGAGTATGGACCAGACAATCCAGTGATTGACATCATGAGCATCGATCTACGCAATTGAGATACGACATGCATCAACCAAGTCAGCGAGCCTGACCACCCGATCCGGCTTATTGTTAGACCGCCTCTAACTATAAGCATAGTATTGGAGCAGTAATATTTACAATATTTTGTTAACACTTTTGACGTTATATTGCATAAGGATAATAAACTAATTGAAATGCAATCGACTTAGGGTTGTATAACAACGTAATGTGACTATCAGATATACGTAACTACAAATTCTTAGTCAGGGTGGTCTAATACAGAATAACTATTGTGATTGTCATAATCATTCCTCCAAGTAACTTCAATACAATCGCTTTTAGTGGTCATGGAACTACTTTGCATGAAGTACCCCTCCATCTCTATTCAGAATATTCTCCAGAAAGGCTCTTATCTCTCCACGGTTGATCTGCTGACGATCCTTTGCCTTTGTAATGCATGGGTATAACACTCTACATCACCTAGTTCGGTATGTACACCACGGTGTACGAGAATTAGTGAAGTAAGACGTACTCGTACCACCTAACTCAGTCCTTATACACTGAATAGGCGCTACATGTTAGCACCATACGTCATGTGAATGTGGATCATCTTACGAAGTTAGCATAATAGGTGGCCATGTTGGTTAATGAGCTTATGGCTGATGTGAAGCATGGATCACATGATCCAGTACCTGTGAAAATGATGGTCAAGGATATGACATAGAAGATCAGGGTTCACAAAAATGTTTATTTGTTTAACACCACACACAACAATACTCCAGCTATATGACGTCGGTCTATAAATAATTTAGTCTGGACCAGACAATTCAGCGATTGACATCATGAGCATCGATCCACGCAATTGGGGTACGATGACATGCATCAACCAAGTCAGGGTGCCTCACCTCCCGATCCCGTCAGTCGCCTCTTACGACAATGATATAATCCCTTCTTACGGCAAGCATGGGTTGCTGAAGACCTATTTTAACCCGGATGTTCACGGGTCTCACATAAATGATACTGGGTTTTTCAGGGGCATAGTTGAAGAACCAGGGACATTTTGCTATCCGAGGCAGTAGAAGAGAACAACAGGGCAATCTCATGACTCGGATATAGCTGCGAGTGACTCATTTTATTGAGGGTAAATGTTGCATCAGGATTGTTATTCGTGAACTCAATTAATCAATTTTTAATTCTGCACTGAAGAGTATCGTTCACAAATATTATTTCACTCAAAAAAAAGAGTTGTTTTACCTTACATCTCGGCATGAGAAAGCACCTATTTCTGCTGGGGGAAATTATCAAGAGATTCAAATTTGGGATGGACGAAGTAACATTCTGATATATACTTCCTTTCTTAATGATTAACATCTTGGACACACAAGAAGAATGTTATGCTATTCCCCCACTACAGTACACAACAAGCAATAAACTTCAACATGATTAAAGCAATAACAATCCAAAATCAAAATAAAAAAAGGTGTCCTTGGCACAGCTTTAAAATTTGAAACACTTTCATTCACAGTTTCCATTCCCATTCGTGTGTAGTAGTGAGAGAAAATGTCTGCCTGATAAGGCCATATGTGGGACTATGTACGGAGACAATCTCTTAGATAAGCACGTCTAATCATTGTTACAGCTTTGTCAGCAAACACCCACATACCCTCCAATCTGCTCGCACATACCAGGCTAGGTAAATGTTTGACTATCCATACTGACAATCAAATTCTATTTAGAGAAGGGCAGATTTGTGTATCTAGCGGGACCGGGCTTTATTGAATACATGTTCCGACAGCATTTCGTCTTTGAGACCTCATTTTGTAAGTCCAAATAATTGACACGTATCATGCAAGTGATATTCACTAGTGTGGTCAAATAAAAAACCCAACTGACCAACCCAGTGTGTTGGAGGCTTAACGCCGCACTGGCAGCGATCTGTAAATAATCAAGTCGGGATAAGACAATCATTGACTGACATGCTGAACATCCATATCCTTACACTTATTGGCAAGAGAAGGAAGATAACGGTATATGTCCACAAATATTGTTTATAACTGTTCAGCATTCATTCTTTGTTTTACTCGCCTTTATGGTGATTAGCCTTCAAGACACTACACTTTTGTGTTAGCTTTGATGCATGTGAAAATGAGTTGACAGTATCGTATTTTGTTTTTTTATCAAAACTCGCCGACCTTTTTCTAATCATCAAAACCAGAACGGAAAGGTTATCCCCAGTTTTAAATATTTCATTTTTAGCCCAACCTGATAAATGATAATAATGCCGATTTGACGTTAAATTTTAAATCGCTGACTAAAAAAAGGTTCCTTTTAGTTTCTTGTCTTTTTAGGGTGTGAAAGAATGACTTTACATTTTTATTTTGCAGTGTATGCATAGACATCATTCTAGAATTTAAACAATGATCGCACGAGCGCATGAATCAAGGTATATGTCATTGTCCCCATCACGTTTGTACTTCTATTGCGACACTTGTGTGTAGGTTCTGAATGTATCTGGATAGGCTGACCTTTACTTTGCCGCCCACTCGCCTTCATCATAAATCGGCACGGCCAGACTGTTTCTTGCAGTCTCATCACGATACGACTCGTAATTGTATAGTAATTGCTATTCTAATGTATGTTGACGTGTAGCCGTTCTACTGTTGCAAGGTATATTAGTACCTGCATTTAGCCAACACTACGATTAATGTGAAGAATTGCCCTGTTCTTGTGCGCGTTGCGTCACTGGACAATCCCTCATGTACTTTCTTAAAAATAGAGCTGGAGTCACGTGACTGACCAGGTAACTCCTATCATCTGTGACACATGTTAACACTAATTGTGACCTTAGATACACGTTTCCTTTTCCCTTTAAGTAGGCTGAGTATTTGTAAAAATATTTTCAACGTGGGTTTGTAATTTAATCCTTTAACATAAGGAAATAATTGCCCAATATAACGTATAGTACGTACATGAACGGATGTATACATTTTGTTACGGGTCACCTGATCCCGGATATGTCATTGAGCTGAAAACAAAACATTACACTTAACGCGTGCCGTCGGTGTTAATTCGATAATTAGAATCATCTTCTTTCAAAAGAAATTAGGATAATCTCACTGTTTCACCATTAATTATTTCTAAATATTACGGTTTCTTATCACACATGCATATTAAGGTAAATATCACACAATATATTCACAATAAAGCAATAATGGGAAAAGTAACAACTTGTCACGTTTTTCGGAGGATCGTGTTGTCTTTCGGGGACGTTGTACAGACAGTACTCGTCACGTATGTCGTAGGATCGTGTTGTCTTTCGGGGATGTTGTGCAGACAGTACTCTTCACGTATATCGTAGGATCGTGTTGTCTTTCGGGGACGTTGTGCAGACAGTACTCGTCACGTATGTCGTAGGATCGTGTTGTCTTTCGGGAACGTTGTGTATGCAGTGATTGTGTCTTTTCTGTATTTCAGAGTTTGGTTGTAATTCACAGTCAAGATGGCCTTCATGTCCAGCAGAATCGTAAGTATTCTACAGAACACACACCGTAGATTCACAGTAGAATATATCATTGAAGGTAATGACAGTGGCAGTTTGATATAAGGAAATTGCTAAAGGAAGTTTTTGTTAAAATCGTCTTTGCATTGCACCAACATAGGCAAATAGGTCCCCAATACTGAGGCACTAAATGCTGGCTGGTGGATTACCTGTGATCGGATATCTCCGGGAAGCGTCTTGAGGCAATGAAGAGGCTCACTTTGTGTGTCGCACTACCAACCACTGCACCCGTGAAGATCCCGGGTAGAATAGGTCTTCAGCATCCCCTGCTTGCTGTAAAAGGCGACTATGCTTGGTGAGGCGACTCACGGGATCGGGTGGTCAGGCTCGCTGACTTGGTTTATGCATGTCATCGTGTCCCAATTGCATGGATCGATGCTCACGATGTCAATCACTGGATTGTCTGATCCAGATTCGATTATTTACAGACCACCGTCATAAAACTGGAATATTGCTGAGTGCGGCGTTAAGCAACATATAAGCAAAAAACAACCACTGGTGTGTAACCATGGAACTGTGTTGAAAGATTCTTAGTATCTTTAAAATTTGCGAATATATGTTTGATTTGCAGTAGACTTGTTAAGGTCGTCTCATCTGCTCCCTGTGGTACAAGATTTACCCTGAATATTATCCTCTGTCTAAAGACGAAATTATGCATACACGAATTAGAAATATATATTTTGATCTGTTTGCAAAATCATCATCGAAAATTGATATTTTATGGAGTTATGGACCTTGTTTTATATTTTTGATATGATGCCAATGGGGACAAGTTTCTCGGGAAAAGACATTATTATGTGATGAACATGATATCAATTTGAAACCGACATCGGTAGTAGTAGTAGCAGCAGCAGCAGCAGTAGTAGTAGCAGTAGCAGCAGCAGCAGTAGTAGCAGTAGCAGCAGCAGCAGTAGCAGTAGTAGCAGTAGCACCAGCAGCAGCAGTAGTAGTAGTAGTAGTAGTAGTATATGTAGTAGTAGTAGTAATGAATATGTTATTGGCTCTTTTTTTCTTGCGATAGTGGAAGGCCATGTTACAGCAGATGAGGACTAACTGTACATGGGCTTAAATGATAAAATGTTACTGAAATACAAGCAAAGCGAAATTCATGGAAAGCACATAAGTGCACGCGACCGTTTTCAAATTTGCAGTATCGGTTCCTTCCCTGTTTAATCAGAACGTTTCTCACGTCAAGCTGACGCGCTATGATAAAACTGTGGTCAAATTATGATTATGTTTATCCATGCTACATGCTCCTCTACTATCACATAATCACCATTATTGTACTGAGTATTCTGTTGTGTCCTCAGATATAACGTCACCAATGATGTGCTTGTATGTCAGTGGTGATGTTTGAGTCCCCCACAAATCACTGTAACCAACGTTATTAAATGCGTAGGGGCCTTGAAAAATGTCCCCGAAAATGCTTGAAAACACAATTATGCCCCATACTGTTGAAAAAATGACTGCCACAAAAATTGCATTCCAGTTTTTAAAGAAAATATATTTAGGCTCATTGTTGTGATTAAAAAATATATCAGCTGAAACAAAATCTTGTCATTATCAAGTCCTATTATTAGTTAATCCAAGGGTACTTGTAAGGGTACACTTTTCATGAGGTGCCTGGTCTTGGAGGCGGAGATTTCCACACTGCACACTTTAAACTCATTTTTTCATATTTAAGAAGCTTTTTTGTCAGTAGATTAAGTAAGATATTAATACATCTGTCAAGACAATTCTATGAATATTGTTTTGATCATTTGGATAAATGTATTGTGGTATGCCTACACATTAACGGCATGGGGTATCTTGAGTCATATGTTCATGTAGGGCCAGATTTCCTATAAAATGTTACACCACTGATCTATCCAAATACCTACCCTTCGCATTGGGAAGTGGACGCCCTCACACGGCGAATGTGTAGCGTGTGGTGAAAAGTGACAATATAGGAGACATCTCATGAGACAGTTGAGAACATTCTGAGAAATGAACTAGGCATTTCCAAGATTTCAGTACGCTAGGCTCCAAATCTTCTGACGTCTGGTCAGAAACGCTCCAATTTTTCACCTCTTGTGATAATTCACGTCATTTTCAAGCAGATCCAGCTGTAGTTTGTTGAGCGATTTGTAACCATGGATGAGTCTTGGGTTCACCACTATCAGCCAGTCAAAGCTGTGGAAACGTCTCCTCTGAAAAAGACAAAGTCTGTTCCACCAGCTGGCAAGGTGATGGCTACAAGTTTTCGGGGATTCCAAAAGAATCCTATTGTGAACTACCCCTTGAAAGGTCGAACCATTTTATGACAAATAGTTATCTATTCTGCGTAGACAACTGCATATGTGAGAATATCAAGGCTAAACGCCGTGGAAAACGGCACAGGTCTGTTGTATGTAAGGCATGACTATCTCTTTGAACTCATCAAACATCACTGTTTGATTGGCTTTCTAGAAGTTGGTGAGTTAATAATAAGAACGTACACCTTCATGGATAACAACTTCTGGTTTAATGCATGTAGCGACGTTTCGATGCAGAATCTTACACCGTTCTCCAGCTTGATTTTGGTATAAAAATCTACATCGCTACATACCAGAAGTTGTTATCTATATAGTTTACGTCCTTATTCTTATCACGGAACATCCTCCGTATTCACCAGATTTGTCACCGTGAGATTTCAACTCTTCCCATCCTGGCAAATGATTACGTCATTTCTTCTGTGGAGAACCTTTTACGCCATCGGGGGAAAGCCTTCTACGTCAGTGGGATCCAGGCACTCCATCATGTTTGGCCGAAGGATCTGGACCTTGGAATGAATTATAAAGATAATTAGCAACAACTCCATCAACACAGCCCATAATCGTTAGGCTCAGAACATTTAAACCACCCCTCGTAACTCTCGAATACATGGTCAGGTGGATGTATGTATACACGATGTCTGCAGCTGACACTGCTCGGCGCGGCAGATGGCGGCCACTGTAACCTGGCAACATGTAGAGGGATGACTGTTCATCACATGCTGACCATGCGTTTGTATGGGAAAACCGTGATGTCATGTTGGGGCACATGCAATTAACAACAGCTAAGTGGATGTCGACTGGACTGACTTAATAAGGCTTTTTGAATGGGGGACTTTGTGAATGGATAATTATGTAACACGTGATCCCTACTGAAAAGTAGCCGACAGTCAGAAAGTTGAGAATCATAAAACCTTTTATCGTTATTCACAGTTCACTGTAAATCAGTAAATATCATGGCCACAGCACATTTATACATCTGCTTGTGTTGGGTGCTTAGTCATAACGCAATTCGAGTTAATCAACGATGTACAAGGAAGAACGGGTTATATTTTTTCAGGGACTGAATGATGTTAGTTCTTACATCATGCATTGACCAAAACGTGCAGTACACTGTATATTGCATATTGCTTCAACTGACTAATCAGGTCTTAGAATCGCTATGGTGTGCAAATATCCGAAAGTTATTAAACACGATCGTTCAACCGTTTATAGGTAGACTCACCCGATATATGGAGTGTTTGTTTTGTTTTAAGGTGCGTGGTCGCATGTCCCTTATCTATTCGTGTCTCTCCCAACGTCCTTGTTGATTAACGTTTGGCGATATAAGGGCTTGTCAATCACGCCGTATTTACCGAAGCAAGATATGAAAATATTGTTCAAATGAAAAAAAGGTGTTTCAAAGTTTTTGTCAAAGGTTATGCATTACAATCCCCTTGAATTTCCGGGGCCTGATATCAGCACAATATGAAGACTTGTAAGAGCCGTCTGAACGAGGATAGGTCATGTAACATTTTACGACTTCAAGTACGTATGACCTTTCTGATAGGTCCAGACTCGATTATTTACAGACCGCCGTCATATAGCTGGAATATTGCTGAGTGCGGCGTTAAACAACAAACCAACCAAAAGTGTCGGCGTGGATCGTTCTTTTTTATTTCAGTGGCAGGTTTGCTTTGAAGATTCGATTATTGGCAGTTAGGACTAAGCCTAAATATTACTAACTGCCGCATGGAACAACATTCATTTACTCAGGAGACTTCTCAACATCGTTAGTATTGTTTGTAGAAAACAACTGCCAGTCCTGTACTTATAAGAGTAGAACGAATATGATTTGTTACAAGCATGATCTTTCATTTGCATTCTATATTTTCTACTGAGCAGTGTCCTTCCGTGATACATCCTCGATTATCCAGGGTACTATATATCCATTCTGTTATGATAAATTCCCTGGACCTATGTCCTACCAAATCTACGTTTTGAACCGTATTCGAAAGACATGTCGTTTAAAATTGGCGTCCAGTTAAATTACAGCAGAATTCCTGTGCAGTGAGTGACAAGAGAGGTGGATATGTTTCTGTTTCTGCAGAAACGTAGCTTTCGTGACGAATAGAATGGATCAAGCATATTTCTTTAAATAAAATTGATAATCGATTATGCCCATTATATAGCTGAGATATTGCTTAAACAACAAACTAGTGTCTGTATGTATGTGTCAAGGAAATATTAGATACAGATAAACAGTTTGGGAACTATGGAGCATATAAAAACATATCTACGATAATCTGTGATTTGTACTAAGACGAAGCTTGTCAAGGCCGGTGCGAAATCCGCATTGGACTTAAAACGATATGGAGTTGTGAACCGTAGCTGCGTATTATAGCAACCAGTGGATGTGAGGCAGTTAAAAAAGCACTATTAGCTACGGTATGCACAGTAATACGTGTGCAACGCTACTATGTGTATACAGGCGTGGGGAAGTAAGGACGGTCTATCATATTAGGTGTTTAATACACTCGCTAACCGATGTTCGTATAACTTCATCAACACTAAATCATGTCAGGGACCATGTAACATATGGTAGACGCTCCTGTTAATTAGCACTCATTTGAACAAAATCGATCGCTATGTCGCGTATAGCATTGTAAACAGCGACTCGTTGCTGCAGATTAATTTCGAAATGATTCGGATGTATAATATTACTTGTTGGGTTGATATTTTACGAGCGCTTCGAATGCATTGCGCCATTCTTACTCGGTCGAGACCCCACATTAGATATTTTCTAACTTTATTTGTCTTAATTAAGTAAGCTACAGTCGTGAAGATTATGGTTGATATTTGCGTATTTCCGGATTAATTCACAATTTAACTTTGAGTGTCAAGCACTCTAGACATACTAAGGATCCGCAAACAACTTCAGTTTCGTAATTTGGTGTAGAACGTGTGTCGTTTTCCGAAATTTTCACTACATGTTTACACGAATTAATATAAGTATCTTGACGTCACTTTCTTACGAAAATAGTCAGTTAAAAACCGTATGATACTCCGATATTCATGTACATGAGTGAGAGGGTGAATTTACCGCACTTTTCATAAAATCCCGTCACAACACGACAGGGGACACCCAAGAATGCTCGTGGGTTTCACCATAGAGGAAAACACTAAAGGATCTACCCTGCGCCACTTCGGGCTTTCCTCCCACGTCGAGATGACACGCGGTTTCATAACTGACATGCTTTCAAAACGACGTTAAACCAAACTCACTCTCTGTTTTGCCAAGAATATTTGCATCTTTCAAAATGCGACAGAGCTTTCATACCTCTTACACTCTATTAGTCTGTGCGATTGAAACAGTAAATATATGATATTTCTATATGAATTCCGCCTATTGGTTTTTGTTGATGTATAATTAAAAAATACAGCTTTATGATATCTGCATCGATCGTTTTTTAAGGGAATTGCAACCACGGAAGCCGAAACATTCTGCATTTTATTAGAACAGATAAAAATCTTCGTACATATTGACCAAAGAACCACTTTATTAACATTTTACAATACTAAATAAATATATCGGTACACATACGTGGTGGTTTCTCCGCACTCCGGTTGCAGTACATTATTAAACGTAACTTGATCCTGGTCGTCCTGGAATTTCTCAATTGGCACGTGCGTAAGGGAGGGCTCGTTTCGTAAGAAGTATCAGTGCTTTTGGTGATCATACACACTAAGTGCGAATCGAAGTTTCCGTAAATTGTAAATGGTTGTTGAGCGTTATTGAATATGTAGTGGCATCCTGCTTTTAGACACTGGCAGCGTCATTCAATGTGAACAGTTTCTGTAATAAGATATTTCACACTTCGATCCCTTGTTGGGTGGGGTTGAAAGGGGGCGTGTTCGTGGTCGCATGTGCTGCTTGGCTATGACAAGGAGTATCAAGGAAGAAGGAACATAACAGTCGGTAACGTGACATAGTGAGATATGAAGTTCAATGGTAAGCACGATACGTCTACCACACCGCTCGTGTAACAAACATGAAGATTTGGAACAGTCTAAATTAAAATTGCTCAGTGCTTTCCTCCGATCCGCTATTTCTTGTGTGGAGATCTGACAAAATCTCCACTCAGCAATATAGTCCCTGAGTCTGAATGTTGAATTGGTGGACAGTAGGGCTGGGACGAGTCCGAATTTACTACCCGGGTACCCACCACCCTATTACCCGACCCAATCCGGGTACGCACTGTAGGTCACAAGAGAGAGGTACAAAATGTCCGATTGGGCATTCTGTTACCATAGCACTGGCAAAACGAATTTGGATACATGTATTAAACAATCTGGTCATGCATACACTGACGTTGATTCAATTTATATCTTTATTCAAAGATATGAAAAGTCGGAAGGAGTGGGTGCATAGTCAGAAAGAAATGCGAACATTTGTGACTTGTAGTGTAGACACTTTAGACACTTTTTGTCATTTAACAATATATCAGAGGTCCGGGTAGTCCTGTGGGTACCCGGGTCCTACTCAGTACCCACCCGACCCGGGTACCCGAGTGGACACAGATAGGTCCAGGGTGTGAGGCTGAATCTAGGTGCCCAAGGGTCTTCTTTCCACTAATACTGGCTCCCGACATTCATTGTCTAGTTTCAGGCATGTTTCAGCAAAAACTTGTTTACTTGTTTATTATCATATGTTTTGGGGCTAATGGCTACGGAGGTAGACACCTTGTTTACTATTATCATGCCATTTTAAGCAAGAACTTCAAATTCTATATTTAGCTAAAACAAAACCCTGTAAACAATGATCAAGTAAAGTGTAACTTTTAGAACTGCTAAATTCTGTTAATGATTCATCCCATATCAGTGCTCATGCTCTCAGTCACAGGTTCAAGGGGGTAGTGGGGTAGCCCAGTGGTTAAAGCGTTCACCCATAGCTGGTGTCCCCCACAGTGATGTTGCTGGAATATTGCTAAAAGCGCCATAAAATCCAACTCACTCATTCACACAGGTTCAAGTATTTACAGGCTGCAGTATTATATATAGCTGGAACATTACTGACTGTGGTCTTAAGCAACATTGGCTCACTTGCAAACTCACAAACTATTCATAACATAAACAATAAGGCAAAAGTAGAGCAGAGAAAGTAAACGAGTGACCATCTACTCTGCCCCCCCTGGGATTCCAAGTTCATAAGAGTCCCAGCAAGCTAGGCTTGCGGAACCAACTAAATGGATCAGGTAGTCAAGATTTGGCTTTGTTGATTGTGTGTTGGCCTTCTATGACAAGGTGGGACTTGGTTTGTTATATTTGTCTGGTCCAGACTTGATTGTGAGCAGGCTGCTGTCATAGTGCTGGAATATTGCTGTGTGCAGGTACAAGATGCCCAGCTTGCCCAACCCTGAGAATATGTCACTGTAGGTCTGGCATATGGTATCGACCAATGAATACGAGAACCCTAACTCATCACCCAGCCAGGCAATATTGTACAATATTGAATGACTGTACCCTGCTTATATTACACAGCACATCCGCCATAGCTCTCACACAAGTAACATTGTTTAACATTGACATCATGACCCCAGGAAGTATGTAGGATTGATAAAGCCTGTGTATGTTATTGAATTAATTCACCGTTAATTGTCGTCTCCCTCTAGAACCTCACAGTTTGTCTATCTGGTTTTCTATTTAATTTCACACTCAATTAACTTGCCTATATATTTAGAACAGTTATATACATATAAAACATGTTATTTTATTTTTTTAAATCTTAAAATGTTCACTACTTTTGGGAAAAACCCAATAGAGTGATGAATAGATGAGTGAAAAAATATTGGTTACCCAATGAAAAATGTAATAACCAAATTAAAAAAGAAACCCTAGAGTAAAAACAAAATTGCTCAAAAAGTTTTCTGGAGCTCTGGACAGTACTGTGTTCCTGGGTTGCAGATGTGCCCTGTCTTGGACTCAGCCAAGGCTTTGTGTATACCTGCTTGCCTATGAAACCTCAGGTTGTATTAAACTTTACCATGCTTAAGAAGTGTAGGGGGTGTGCACCCCATACTCCACACACCCCCAACACTCACAAAGCCTACACTTCAACATGCCCACCCATTTATTGACCAATACATACAAGTAACCCTATCTCAGTGTCAACATCAACTAGCCTGAATATTGAATGTTGTCTGTCCACCGCCAGTCACAAAGTGTATTGGGACCTATAACGTCCTATCATATGTCCACATACAATCAATGTACAGCCAACCCACACTTGAACATCTTCCCTGTTCAAGGTTGAAAGTCGAAAGATAACTCCCATAACACTTATCAAGTTCCTGCCGGCCCATACCTCAGTGAGTGTCCACTTGCTGCATTACAAGGGTCGTAGTCGACACCGACACATCTAGCTGTGTGTCTGAACAGAAAGTGTAGGGCACTACGTTCACGAGACAAACAGTTTGTCTGAAACGAGCTTAGCCAGCAGTCATATATCTCTGAGTGCAATATTACATTGGTCTGCATTAGCATCTTCTGAGGTTAAAGATGAGTTTCTCGTATTCTCAGGATCCTCCTGAACACATCTACATTCCTGGGGGACTCCGAGTTGGTGCGTCCATCATCATCAGAGGGAAGACACAGTATGGATGTGATGCGTAAGTGAAAGTTATTTATTTTGATATTCATTGAGACAATGGTTTTAATAATGGGCTTGGACCTGAGTGTGTGATATAGATATATTATCTATTGAATGAAGCCTTTTTATAATAATGTTTTTTAGCTTTAACTTTTCAAAAACAGTTGTGATATGCTTATGTTATAAATAAGTAACTGTATTCAATGTCGATACTGTTGCCAGAGTTAAAATGTCCTTGATAGCACACCTAGTTATGGCATTGACTTTGTACCAGCTCTAACCTCTTCCTTGGGGTTTGTCCACGTGTCATTGTCGGAGCGACAATGCATAGAAGTAATGCCACAGATCTGATAATTCTTCCTAGTCCAGTATATAGTTCTTATACACTAAAATAAAGTTTCTCTTCATGCTCTATATTTTCTAAGGGTCATTGTTATGTTTTAAGAAGAGCTGTCAATGTTATTTGATTAGGCAATCTCAGAGGTCCCAGGTCTAAGGCAAAAGTTCCCATGTGTGAAATCAATCTTTCTCCAGTTAATGTTATTATCAACCCCCTAGGGAGTGCAGAAATCCAGATAAGCTGTGTATTTGTGTAAAATACTCACAATAGATCACAAGAATTCAATTAATATTGATTTGCCTACATACAAAATTAAAATCCCAATGGTATAAAGCCAATATTTATAATTACCCAATGTAGCCTTTTCATCTGTATGTCTTTTCAGATCTTTGTTTACTGATTAAATGCAGGCTCGAACTCTACTGCAGTGAATAATGCACAAAAGTGCTTTGGATATATGTGTCGATGTTACCATGTGTTACACACTTGGGTTATAACATGGACACCTGCAAATTAGAAGTCACCTGAAACTTTAAGTAGAACTATGTTTGAAGACCTGTTTAGATCCCGGCTAGCATAGGTCTTCAGCAACCAATGCTTGCTGTAAAAGGCGACTATGCTTGTTTGTAAGAGGGGGCTAACAGTATCATATGCCAACCATAGTCAGGCTCGCTGACTTGATTGATGCATGTCATCGTATCCCAATTGTGCTGATCGATGCTCATGATGTCAATCACTGGATTGGCTGGTCCAGTCTCAATTATTTACAGACCGCCGTAATGTAGCTAGAATATTGCTATGTGCAGTGTTAAACAACAAACAAACAATGTTTGAAAAAGGATCACTTATTGCTTTAAAATTATCCAACAGATGGGACCCAAGGGACCCTGTATTTTAGTTTTGCACTCAGAAACATGTGTTTCATTGATAAGACCAGTAAAGAGAAAAGGCTTTTATACTTTTATATTATTACTCTGAATGCAATGACAGATATCCCAGAGTCTGAGAAATCATTAATATTTTTTTCTCTCATTTAAATCCCTGTGTTATTTTTAGAAGTTGCTCTGAAGGTGTCAAGATTAGTAATTTGTATTGTTGTGGCTTGTGGGTAGATGAGGTAGGTAGGTGAGATTGCTACCTGTGCTCTGGGCACAGCTGTCAGGTGATTGATTATGTTCAGGTGTACAGTTACGGGAAAGTCTGGGCATGTCACGACAACCTTCTACAGGAGATAAATCTGGTCAAGTGTTTCCTTGCGACAGATATTGCCCCTTTTCAGGGTGTAAAATGTAACAAAGCAATAATAGTCACACTGAGGACGGTTCTTGTTTCATTTTGTTCCTTTGTGTTAAATAAAAATATATAATCTTATGTCAGAATATTGATATGCACATACCCCTGTTGATACTGCTACAACTTACAATGTATCCAAAGACAAATATTCCATATTCTGATAAGGATTGTTGATAGTGTGAGTGGGTGAGTGAGTTGGATTTTATGCCACTTTTAGTAATGTTCCAGCCATATCACAGCAGGGGACACTAGAAATTGGCTTCACGCATTGTACCCTTATGGGGAATGGAACCTGGGCCTTTAGTGTGACCAGCAAACGCTTTAACCACTAGGCTACCCTGCTGCCCTGAATGTTGCGATAAATGTTCTTGTTTCTCATCACCTGCTCACCCCAAAAGTTGGTTGAAATATATATATATATATATTTTATCGCTGTACATAGGCCTACAAGAGATTTCAGTGTAATGGGACAAAGAATAAATCAAGCCATTCTCAGAGGCTGATATTTGGTCTCAATTCCACAGCAAATGTTGGTACAAAGGGGACTGAAAAAGAGAAAAATGTTTTAATAATCAGTTTACACTATTGCATTAAATGCCTCGGAATTAAGATTTCTAAAGGACCCTTTTTGGGGGTACATTTCTTATCAAAAGATGAATGAAATATCAGTTCAACTCCCAACCCATTTAACTATGTTTTAAGAAATGATAGGCAGTTTTGCTCAGTAAGTCATTATTATTTTGACCCGTGAATATCAGGGTTGGAATTGGTCTTCAGCAACCCATGCTTTCCGTAACAGGCAACTATGCTTGTCGTAAGAGACAACTAACGGGATTGGGTGTCCAACAGTATTTACCATTTACTAGAATCAGGAAAGTGAAGGTGTCACATTGTGATTGATGTATTGCTCTTCTTTTTTCAGATTTTCCATTAACTTAAAGTGCGGTGACGGGGATGACTGCAACATCCCCTTCCACTTCAACCCTCGTCCCTCGTCAAATGAGGTGATCCGCAACTCCTTCATGGGCGACTGGCAGGACGAAGAGAAGGATCAGCCTTACTTCCCCTTCCTGGAGGGACGGTCCTTCCAGGTCCGCATTCATGCCTCTCAGGACGAGTTCCGAGTCACCGTCAACGGCAAGGACTTCATCACCTATGGCTACCGTACAGATCTTAGTGAAATCCGCTATCTTCAGCTTGGATCTGGAGCTGAATATTCTGATGTCACAATACAGAACAGCATGGTATGTGCCTAGTGGGAGCCATCTTTTACCCATGTTTTGATGCATTGTTTGTGAGACCCATGAAGATCCAGGGTAGAATAGGTCTTCAGCAACCCATGCTCGCCATAAAAGGCGACTATCCTTGTCGTAAGAGGCGACCAACGGGATCGTGTGGTCAGACTCGCTGATTTGGTTGATGCATGTCATCGTGTCCCAATTGCATGGATCGATGCTCATGATGTCAATCACTGGACTGTCTGGTCCAGACTCGATTATTTACAGGCCGCCATCATAAAACTTGAATATTGCTGAGTGCAGCGATAAAACAACAAGCAAACAAACATTGCCAACTGCCAGCTTAATTTTGGATGTCAGTACACCAACTGAAAATATGACTTTGTTGTTATTAGCTGATTGGCAATATACCTTGTTCTATTGTTTGTTGGGGCATGGGTTACCCTGTTTTCTTAGGCACAGAAAGTCAAGATACAGAGTTGCGTACCTTAGCTGTGCCAGGATCTGTATTTATGGGTTTGACACTGATTATGATCCTTGTTTCATCACCACCATGTCATTACTCTTGGGGCATGGTGGGATAGGCTAGTGGTTGAAGCCTTTGCTCATCTCAGTGAAGGCCCTGGTTCGATTTCCCACATGGGTATAATGTATGAAGCTCATTTCTGGTGTCCCCTGCCATGACATTGCTGGAATAATGCCAAAAGTGGCATAAAACCCAACTCACTCCCTCATTACCCATGGGTTATACACCAAACAGGGACCATCTACAATCTCCACAAGCTCACATTGTGATGTAACTAAAGTACTGAAAACAATACACATACTCCCTCACCCAAAACAATTGATCTTATTTGCCATGAAAACTTGGCCATTTCAGCAAAGTGTACTTTGTTTGTGGAAATTGTATTTTAAGCCAGGTCAGATCTGCCTAATATATTGATGATCATCAGGAAAGCATGTAGTTGTAGCTGTACATTTCAGACCAACCCCTACTTCGAGGAGTTCAAGCGAGGGTTTGGTGTAGGGCAGGCTGTGAGGATCAGAGGAGCAGTGAAGGACGATGCTGAATCGTGAGTACAGTCCTTTGCCAGGGTTGCATACACTGGAATCCACAATGATAATCCCAGAGAATATAGTCTCAAACATCTGCCGAAAATGATATGCATGATTCAGTGATGACACCAGGTGTTCACGAGAGTAAGCATGTCCTGCTTTACCAGTAGCAAAACAATGTTCATTAAAAATGTAAGTGTCGGTGGAAAAGGGGTCAAGGTCATAGGGTCTTGCATAGCTTCGCGCTTTGTTAATCTGGGCTATGAAATTTCCGTATTAACAAGTTTCTAGATTAACGAATCCTAGGCAAGAGGTAATGTTCTGTAAGACATATATGGTTACTCCGAACAGCATCGTGCGGAAGGAGAGGTTTCCATAGTTACAGGACCGAAGTATCTTTGTCTCACTGTGTAATGCAGTAGTAACCAAAACATAAGGAAATAGCTCTAATACGTATCTTTGTCAAATCAGATACAACAAACATTTTACTCCTTGTTTCAGAGAAAATAGATTGTATGTCTTAAAGCACTGACTGAAAATATATTCTGCCTGACACAACTCCCAGACCCCCAGAATACCACACACCCACACCCCATACCCAGCCATCAGCCTCCATTTCATGGCCTCCCTGGCCCCAAAACACCAGGCACATGCCCTGCGCCCCCAGCGTGAACATTTCTCCACAGTGTATGAAATAGCTATAAAGCAGCTTTGTTTGCTTTGCACTAAAAATACTCTTTCATATTTCATGTCTTATAATGTGTTGTCAGTCAGTCAATTCATAAAATATTTGAAACCTTTTCTTTAGGTTTGAGGTCGATAATCGCAGGTTATGTAAAGATTTATAAAGGTTATTGGAACTGGGCCATGTGGTACAAGAACGTATTACTTCACTTATACACTGTGGTGTACATACCGAACTAGGTGATGCACAGTGTTATACACATGTATGACAAAGGCATAGGATCATCAACAGATCAACCGTGGAGAGATACAAACCTGTCTGGAGAATTGTCTGAAAAGATAGGAATGCAGTGATATATTTATTCAAAGTAGTTCAACTGGTAATAACGTTAAAAACGATTGCATTGAAGTTAGTGTGACAATAGTACTCGTGTACTGGGTTATTAAATATGAAACTCACAATTGTTCTTCAGTTTTACAGTATTGCTAGTGCTGTAATTTGTGGTATAATTCACAAAGTGCAGAAAACTTACTTTATTGATAATTTATAACAATAATGGCTCTAGTCGTGGCAACTTCCAAACTTTCGGGAAGTTGTGATCTATTGGACCGTCATTCAGGCGATGTTTCTGACAGATCACGATCTGAAAAATACTATCATGAAAGTGTATCCCGTGGATAAGCCGACCGCTTTCTACAGAATCTTTTTTCTGGTCCTCAAAATTTGGCTTATAAACGGTCATTTACGGTAGGTAATATTCTCAAATAATATTCATTACAATGCAATTTCTACTATGGGCTGCCATTCTGTCAAAAAATATATACACAGAAATGAAGGTAAAAAGAATGCAATTTAAGTCAAATGTTATGAATAAACTACTGGTATCAAATATTACTAAGAAGTATAAACAAATAGACGCCAAATGAGAAAAAGAACAGAACATACTACACAACGTCAGTGTGCACTAAAGAACAATGTTGACAATAAAGAATGCCAGAAGGTGCTGCAATTTGTACAACATTCCTATTTCTATGTTATTGTTCTGCTATGTATGTGATAAATGCATGCAAAAAGCAATGTGACTCAAAATACTGCTATAACCGTCTCTGTTGGTTTGTTGCTTTGATCTCACAAGTCAGTGATCCCCTGGGGATTCCGTGTTAGAACAGGTCCCAACCAGCCTGTACTGGTCACAAGAGGCAACTCAGTCAATTGGGTGGTTGTAAGCCTGATGACTTGGTTGATTGTGTCAACTGGCCCGACTAGCGTTGATCGTTGCAATTAATATCAAGGATTGTCTTGTTCAGGGTTAATTATTTACAAGCTACCATCATATAGCTGGAATATTGCTGAGTGTAGCTTTTAACAAAAATTCCCACAACACTGATTGTTCAGGAAGGATGCTATGCCCAAATGGAGCAAGGAAGAACAAGTCAGTGCAGAGTTGTGTCCCTTAGCTTCCAAACCCAACATGGGTAACACTTGTTTATCTCCCACCCTAAGCTGACACGCATAACACAACTGAAATACTTGATACCACACAAAGCAGTGTTAAACCAACACCGCTCGCATTTGAAACTTAATGAGCAAGAAAGGCTTTGAAATGTTGGTATCCCTATAACATGCAGGGTGGTTGTATAGCCTCGTGGTTAAGGCGTTCGCTCGTCACGCCGAAGACCTAGGTATTATTCCCCACTTGGGTAAAAAGTGTGAAGTCCATTTCTGATGTCCCCCGCAGTGATATTGCTGGAATATTGCTAAAAGCGACGTAAAATCATACTCACTCACTCACTCTATCACATGCTCATCAAGTTGAGCAGTACAAGAAAGATCTAGTGTTTGATCTGTAGCATGGTTTCTCTCTCAACAGCTTTTCTGTAAACTTCAACTGTGACTGTGACGGTGAAACTACAGGTTTCCATTTCAACCCTCGTTTTGAAGAAGACGAAGTGGTTCGGAACTCCAACCTCGGAGGCTGGGGGGAAGAGGAGAAGGGACAAGATTACTTCCCTTTTTCTAGAGGGGCAATGTTTGATGCACTGTTCATTGCCCAGGAGGACAGATTCAATGTAAGTGTGGGGGGGAATTATCGTCAATAGACATAATGATATCAATAGAGGACAATGGTTGATACCATTTCATATCTGAAAAGAAAAACGAATCTTCTGATGATAATGTATTTAATTACTGATCTGAAAACAATAGTGTCATTTGGGCAGACTGAAAGTAGTTCTGGCATAAAGTGTTATTTTATGTCATATCATGAGTGAAATGTCCTCTATATTCCAAGGTAAATCCAGTATTTCATCACAAAAGAGATCAAGAATTGTATTTTGATATGAACAAGGATTTCTATGAATTAACCCTGGCGGTCGGCTAGCCTAGTGGTTAAAGTGTTCTCTCGTCACACCGAAGACCCAGGTTCTGGTGTCCCCCGTCGTGCTGGAATATTGCTTTAAGTAAAGCTTAAAACAATACTCACTCACTCACTCACTCGATTACTCACTTACTATTAATGGACCTAAAAAGATCCCAAAAGAATCATGTTCACGTACAAAGGATTGTGTAACCAAAACACAGCGTAAATCTCCAATTACTGACGTCTTACTGACTATTGAATGCAACTGGATCCTACCATGTGCAAAGTAGGTAGTAGAATGTGTAAGCAGGGTATATCTGTCATTGTAATTGTTATTCAGTGAAGTAGCCATTGTTTCAGGTTTACGTCAACGAGAAGTATTACACCCTGTTCAACTACCGCTGTGACGTCAACGACATCCGCTACCTTACCATCAATGGAGATATCTCCATCTGTGATGTGGAGTTTTGTGAGCCACTTGTAAGTTTATTGAAACATTTACCTCAGGCCATCCTAAAACTGTATGAAGTGTGATAGTTATTATTCGCAACAATTATTTGACATTCAAGTTGTGTTTTGTTTCTACAGCCAGATGACTTCATGAAAGAGATCCCCTCAGGTCTTGAAAAAAGCGACATGATAGTTGTCAAAGGATTCTTCTACCCAGAGGGAGAAAGGTATCAAACAGCATACTTAGAAAGAAGCAAATTGCATGAATCGTCTTGTACTTCTTAGGACCTTTGGGCGGCAGTTGGGTAGCCTTGTGGTTAAAGTGTTCGCTCATCACACCGGGTACCCGGGTTTGATTCCCGACATGGGTACAATGTGTGAAGCCCATTTCTGGTGTTCCCCCACCCTGATGTTGCTGGAATATTGTTAAAAGCGGTGTAAAACCATACTCACTCACTCTAGGACCTTTGTTCAGGACATTGATTGTCTCTGAAAGGTAAAGCTGAATGATTTTGTCTTCATTCACATTAATTTCAGGACCTTCAATGATTTAATATGTCCAGCAAAAATTGTTATTGTATTCCTGTAAAACTTGAAGCCTACTTGTATCTAGTATCTTCTGGAACAAGTCATGTAAAACAAATAATTCCTATCTCAATATTGGTGGCCAAGAGATGAAAGATTATCAACTACAATGGCTGAAAGGGAGATTTTATATCACTTATAACCTGGACACCGAACCATGTCCTGAGTGCTGTCATTAATTTCTCTTCCACCTTTCATTTAGGTTTGCAATCAACCTCATGAACGGCAACAGCCTTGAGGATGACGTGGGTCTTCACTTCAACCCCCGACGTGGGGAGGGGGAGGTGGTCCTGAATAACCGTGTGGATGGGGAGTGGTTAGAGGAGGAGCGAGAAGCTATACCCAGTGCATTCCAAGAGTTACTTCCCTTTGAGGTCAAAATTGTCGTCAAGAAGAACAAGTTCAAGGTCAGAAAAGACTTTGCGTGAAAAGAGCTCAGCCTCAGAGTTACTTTAGTACATGCACATATTTTTTAGTGCCTTGAAAAATGCAACCTAATATTTATGTCCACATAAAAAAAGTGTTCAAATTTGTGTCCGACATTCCTCCCACATTCAGCTGACATGCCAGGATGACACTGATATATTCCAGACTCGTGTCCGACTCTCTCATGTTTCCCCTTTGTGTTCTGTTGTTACTGATGTGGACAGTCTCTTCCATTGCTCTTCTCAGATCTATGTGAACGGCAAGAAGCTGACCAGCTTCCGCTCACGATGCGATGTGGAGGCCATGCGGAGAATTAACGTCAATGGCGATGCCTACTTCTACCAAGCCAAACTTCTCAGGAGACTGGTGAGTTTACAAGCCCTTTACAAGAAACTTGGGCTGTATGGTTTTCTAAGGTTTGCTCAGACTTTTAAAGGCCATTGAATTTGGCAGTCAAGCCTTGAAAAGCCCATTACATTTTTAAGTACCTTTTTAAGGGCTTGAATTTGGCAACTCTGTATATCTCTGCTGCTAGATTAACATTTCAAAGTAGTTCAGGTGTCAGTTTATAACTGATAAGGAGCATAGCATAATCTCTTCCCCTGGCCAACATCTGATAAAAAAAAGAAGAAATAGACTGAAAAATAAGTACATGTTGCTAAAAAAAAAAATCATATCGTGCCCACGTTTAACTTTTATTTTTATCCATTGAACTGTAATATATTAAGATTCACAAATTCATGTTCAGCTCACCTGACTGTAAGTTAAGTGCACATCACCTCTGCATGAAACTTCTTTTCTTTAACATAAAAATTTAGGGCAATAATGATGACTTTGTGAATCCAAAGTTCTAGTGCACTGAAGTTTAATTTTGAGTGCCTAATGGCAGCAAGACTTGTTTTTCATCAGGAATTGCCATCAGTTGAAAGAATCCCGAGTAACTTGCAGCCGGGTGGCTGGGTCGTTGTCAATGGAACTGCCAAGAAGGAAGCCCAGAGGTAAGGGTCACATGATCAACAAAGATGGTATTCATCTGATTGCCCAAGCCTGTGGAGATTTCGGTGAAGAATTGGTCCCTAGCAACCCATGGTTGTTGTAAGAGGCGATTTTATGGATCGGTTGGTCGGACTCATGACTTGGTTGAAGGCACGGACAGTTGCTCTTAATATCAATCACAGGATTGTCTGGTCAAGACTCCATTATTTACCGGTTGCGTCATTTTGATGGAATGTTCCTGAGTGTGGTGTTCAACAGGAATCAAACACACAGATTACCTGAATGGCCAAATCATGTAAACATGATGTAATAGTTTTGGTGTGTAATGTTCATGGATTTGAACATTTACTTGAAAGCTGTGGTGGCGATGAGACATAAATGCTAAGTTAATTAATGCGAGCAAAAAACACTGGCATTTTTTACATTTAATTCAAGCTCGCGTTGATTTCAAGATTTACAATCATCTCCACTCTATTATAATGAAAAATAAATAACTTTGGTTTTGAAGTGATGTCACCATCTCGATCTCTTGTATCACGAGGGGCGGTCAGGTAGCCTAATAGTTTAAGCGTTCGCAATGTGTGAAGCCTATTTCTGGTGTCCCCCGGCGTGATATTGCTAAAAGCAGCGTAAGACCATACTCACTCACTCTTAAAATGAACTAAACACAGAACAGGATGACGACGGTATAATTTGAATTTGGCTCGTAACGAAGCTATGGTGGTGAATGTGTCCAGGGTATTTAGTGTAACAGAATGGACAAACTACAATTGATAACAAGGATAACAGTCTTTTGGCTCTGTTTATTCTCAGGTCACTGTAATCAATGATAACAGAAGTATCATATAGCAGTTGTAAGAATGAGGTTACTGAAACAACTTAACCTTGTCTTTCTTTGCAAGTTTCGCCATCAACCTGCAGGGCGGTGACAGTGAGGATTACAACACAGACGTTGCCCTCCACTTTAACCCCCGCTTCAGTGGAGAGGACTCTGTCCGCAACACCCACGAGGATGGTAGCTGGGGAGATGAAGAACTGGAACAACCAAACTTCCCCTTCGAATCCAAGGATGCATTTGAAGTAGCCATCAACTGCCTCGAGGACAGGTACAGGGTGAGTGGTTAACTGCACTTGTTGTCAGTCTGGTATCCAAAGTGACTGGTGATAGCTTTCCTATCCTATATGCGAGCAATCCTGCTGGGAATCTGGGTTAGAGTAAGTTCCCTGTGCTAGACTAACTGAATGAGGTGGCCAGGTTTGGTAACTTTGTCAAGTGCATGTCATCATACCCTGAAGGTCCAGACTTGATTATTTAGAGGCTGCATTCGTACAGCTGGAATAGTGCTGAGCGCGGCATTAATTAACATTGTGTCCAGTATGTGTCCACTCTGTGTCCACTCTGTGTCCACTCTGCTCAACCCCAAAATGATTACCTGGCAATCAGTGGTGTTCAAGTTAATCAATTTCATTGATTTACTGGCTCTCATGCGGATGAAAGAAAAAGAAGGAACACTAGACAGATTTATCTTTCCCAATCCTGGGCTGGATATGCTTTTCAAGAGTTTTATCCCTTTGCTATGCCAGGATTTGCCCCGATTCAGATCCTTGGTTGTCGGTGCCATCCTGGTTCATGGGCTTTAGTGATAAACATCTTTATGCTTCCTTCTGCTATGGAACTGTCACGCTGCAATATATATAAAATAATATTCAATACGACCTTGTTCCCAACTTACTTCCCAACTTACTTCCCATGCACATTTTTGTTTTGAGATATTCATCCGAGACCTGCCTAGGATTATTACAACTGAATAGGGAGTTCTGAAGCTTTCTCAAAGACTGTTAAGGAGTATGAGGTTACTTTTAAAATGTCTGATCATGAGACTTTTGTTGCAGATCTATGTGAATGGGTATCACTATGTGGACTATAACCATCGTATCGACTACCACCGAGTGTGCCATCTCATGTTGATTGGTGATGCCAACTTCTTCGAGCCCGAGTTTTTCTAAGCTTTCCACCTGCAGGTATAACAGATCTATACTAAAATATGTTCATTTAGTGGGATTAGTTTTATTTGAGTAATAATTTGAGCAATCGGTTGTCAATCGTCTTTGTCAAATCGGTTGACATATTTAATGATTACTTGTGCAGAAAGCCACTTTTTGGCTATGTAGTGTTACAACTCATGGTGTTATTTCACCATGTGACAATTGTGTTCATGAACTTGAAAGTGGATGAATGCAAACTGAACAAGATAATGGCAATACCATTTATATTAGCTTTCATGCATTCACTCCAAAAACTAAATACGATCAATGCTCTCATCCTAAAAAAGTATTTCTCAACCTTCAAGTTCAAAAGGACCAATACATTTGTCCCTTAATTCATGTATTCAAGCCATACTTTTTCTTGTCTTCAGAAGAGCCTGGTGTGTCTTCCCATGTTCAGCTCAAGATCAACTCCACTGTGATATAGCAAACTGCTGAACTCTTGTCAAATCATTAGTCAATCTATTATCATTCAGCATTAGCTTTGATTGAACAACCAGGAATACCACTTGCATTATTTTTCATTTGAAACCGTATCCCCAATATTTCTAGATGCAAACTTGGCATATTGTTATATTTATTTTAAGGCTGTGTTTGTCCATTTTAATGGCAAAGTTCTTCTTTCTTCAGTTCTCATTTGCAAACTGTTGGTACTGTTAAAAATGATTATATTTGGTTTGTTGGTTAGTATGTTTTTGTTTAGTAACATAGCCAGATGAAAAACCACCAGCATGACAATTTTAACTGTCAAACAAATCGGCTATCAAGTAACTGTGGGAATAATGGTTTTGAGGTTGTTATGAGTTGACAATTTCTCGTTTCAAAAAAATGAGATGTTTATAGTTGATCAAATTGGTTACCGTGTACCAGCTTGGTGCTATCATCCATGAGGTTCTTTTGGCATATGCAAAGATAATCTTAATGTTGCTAACTTGTATCATTTTTCTATAATTTTGGCGGAATACTGGAATATCAAAATGAATGTATGACTAGCTGACCATGTGATGCAGATTTATATGTAAATGTATACCTGGTCGGCTTTTCTAATAAAACTTGCATACATTATTGTTTCCTTTTTTCCCAAGAACATATATGGTGGTTTGCTTCTTTTGACAACACATTCCGGCTCTATGACAGCAGTCTGTAAATAATCGAGCCTGGACCAGACAATCCAGTGATTAACAGCGCGAGATCAACCGATCTTAAGACGGATGCATATTATGAAAAGTCATGTGAATATTATTAAGTCTTTCAGCTGCTTTACATCAAAAGGAAAAGAATATAAATGTTTACTTTCCAAAAGATTTGTTGACAAAACTGGGTGTGCAAATGCTGGTATTACTTACTCGGCAACAAAGATGACTATCTAATCCCAAACTTCAGAATGTCAACAAACAACAAACACTCATTTAACAAATATTCTGTAATTATAAATGATATAAATAATACATAAAATTACAACACACGGGCTACAGTGATTCCCGCATGGCTCTTACCACAAGACTCCTACTGAAAATGTATTGTGATCTAGTGGCATGCAACAGCACTGCACCATCGAGATCCGAAGTCCGATCTTCAATAACGTGCAGGACGTGACGCCACTGATCTGATGTTTTCATCAGTGTTACCATGGTTACTAGCTGTCTGAAAGCTTGTCGAATACCCTAACAGGATATAATTTAGAATACATACATGTTGAACTTGGAATTTGGGCTGGTCTCCATGGTAGAAACGTACAATTATATTTCTGTCATACCTGGATGCTACAGAATTTTATTCTTGCAAAAGCTTGTTTTACTTGCAAACATGAAAATAACATTAATGCAAAATCTAAATTCAATCTTTAAAACTTCTGTGGCCATGCTATTAATCTACCAGAAAAAAAGAACGTGCCATGGATCCAAGTCTTCGATAGACAACAGTAAACAATTAGTGTATCGTATCGCACATACAAGGATCGCATTACAGTACTCAATGATGCTGTGCTGATACCAATGGAACTGCATCCCTGCATGTTGGGGAATAACAGCTAATACTGTATGAGGAGCATGCATGATTCTATAGAATCTGGAGAAGCACAACCAACAGACTTGTCAGATTCTGGTCGGTATTTGATACACTTTGAAGGTGACGGACACCTCACATGTATAATGTAACATCAATCTAAGAGATCTAATATAGCAATATACGTGTAATTCTCTGAAAAACACAAAACAAAAATATTTCTTCCTTGAACTGTACAATTATTTTTGATCAGTCTTGTATACAGAATATTTCATAATGAGGCCAGACCAAATTATTTCATGTTTTACAGATTGTCTTGTCCAAAAGCCAAGGAGGAAAAAGAAAGAAACCTGAAAAGATGGATGTTTTTTTCAATTCTCTGGGAAACTAAAGAATCAAATTGGTCTGGCCTAGCATACAAAAATAGCTTAGTAAGAATTATCAAATGACAACACTTTGTAAAGCTGGACAACACATATTTGAAGAGAAGATATGTATCTGCTGCATTTTAACAATTCTGCTAATGTCAGCCAAAGATATCTCATCAAATCGTCAACTGTTCAACCTCGGTGGTGAAGGTAAATAGTCCAGCTCCCACACTGATTGTGCAAGTAAGCTCGACAGTAGGTGTCCTTTGTACGTAAATATAATGTACACTTCAAAAATGTTAACATCAATGTTCCTGAATTGTTGGACAAGTTGGATGAAGTAATGGTGGCTGCTACTAGGACTGACGTGATACACTGGAATAAAGGATATAATGCACTATTTTGGAGCAGAACTCAATTTGGAAACAACTGATGAAAAGAAAAGTTGATATATTTTTTTTACACATCTTCGTAAAGAGTCATGTTTTTGTAAGACAGCAGAGTGCAACAAGGGACTTGTATGATATATCCATGCAGTTGATTAGTACCAGACAATTTAATGTACAGAAATACTGAAATAATTGGTGAAACAATACCCCAGTATATACTGATACAAATTTAAGTGTATCACAGAGTTAAATAATGCAGGGTATCGTACCAACCTATATTATTACAGAGAATGTCATGCTGTTTGATGAATACTTGTGCAATACAAGAACCATATGGACACTATACATGTAAAATAATGTTTATGTGTTGTTAGAAGATTGATCGGCCTTAAAAATACACTTAGTTCTCAGCCACGTAGTCAAATTATAACATATATCTGCTTAACACAAAACTGAAACTTACAATCCTTGAGTACATTATGTTTTCACAAATAAAATGAACAGGTTTCCAAACAAAATTGAGAGAGTGACTTTCAACATTTCAGTTACATTATGGCGTGTCTGATGTGTGAGGAGCCTGAAGCAGGTCCTGGTGAAACCAACGAGCCAAAGTATGGTCCTGAGAAACCAAGAAACATCATCAGGGCATCAATGAAACCACGATTCCGGCATGTTCGCACAACAAATTGCGGCACCTTCGATGATGGGGCCATCAATGCTCCATACACCCATCAATGTCTGAGAACAAGTTATTTATGTAACCTTATACTAATGCATTCCATGTACTGTCAGAATAAATATTTGTTATCTTACTCTTACCCAACCCACTTCAGCTGATCAACCACATGCCAACTTACAAGTACAATAGTATAGCTGTTTTGAAGATAGGTGTCATGTTATCATTGTCTCAGGGTTGTCTCTATATAGGGTCACATGACCAATACAAACTATATTCAATTTCAAAAATTCAAAATCCAAAAACAAAATCACTTGTTAGCAAGATTGGTTTTTCATTATTTTTAGCTTTGCCCATCTTTCTGATGTCACAAATTTGGCAAATCTGGAATTCGAACCCAATCTTAGAGTTGATGTAACCCTACACCATCTACAAATGATGGAGTGAGTGAGTGAGTTTTCGTTGGGTTATATGCCACTTTTAGCTTTATCCAGCAATATTATGGTGGGGGAACCACCAGAAATGGGCTTCACACATTGTACCCATGTCGGGAATCGAACCCAGGTCTTCGGCGTTACAAGCAAACCCTTTAACCACTAGGCTACCCCACGCCCTGCAGTCAACTAGTACAGATGAAGTATGTGTGTATTGTTTCAGTGTATAGGATTGTTATGGTCCAATACATTTGCTCTGCAAGTACAAGCAGATAGCACAGTCCCAGGTGACACTGTAGGTAATGAACAATGACTGTAGGAGCAGGGCACACACATACTAGTCTCACTGATGTACGGTCACAAACACGCCAACAGCACAACATTTACACCTTTAAGTTTTATTAGTTGGCTTACAAAAATTGACTAATGCAAAGGAAAAAAAATAGAAAAAGAAGAAGGCTTTGAGGGGAGGCTGAAAGAGACTTGACAAGTAGGCGTGGTCCCAGGAACATGCCCGTGATGCAGTTTGTAGCAGGAGGATTCCCTTACTGTGCACAAATTGATAACTTCAGAACTTGTTTTCATCCTTCAAAATCCTGATGAACACACTTGTGTTCTCCTTAACTTTTGGGTGTATACATAGATCATGGAACCTACTAAAACACAATCAAACTATCGACCACCAATACTAACCTTCATGTCATCCAAAGTGGAAACTTAATTCTTTTTCATTATTTAATTGTTAGGTAATTTAGGAGCTGAAATGTTCTGTATTCTTTTGCCTTACCTTCAACATTGGTTTGGGGGGCAAAAGTTTTATAAACCAACAAATAAAAAATAAAAGATCCAACGAAAAAAACATCTCATGCTTTAACATGGTCTAAAAGCAGCTGCAAACAAAATATATATGTTCTGTTACTAAACAAATCACAACTTTTTAATGATACATAACATGTTCATTCTGTTGACAACAATCTGTTTCTACTAATATTCTAGGATTGAGATTCTTACTTACCCAAAATTTACCTCTCCTTCAGTTTTGAAATGTTTTCAAACCAAATTAGACCACACATTTTGCAGTCTACATGTTTTATACTACGGATAGTCAATGAAGAGCTTAGTGTGTCAAGATATCATACTTCACGCAACATAGTTCAAGACTATATTTACACTCTGTACAGTCGGACAGGAGTAAGTTCCCTTTGATAAGAGAGACCATTCCAGATCCTACATGACTAAATACTGACATATTTAATTTGTCTCTTAATGCCCTATGGCTGTTGTCCTAATCTGATCCATTCAAAATAGCATGGGCTGGCACTTCAATTTAAAGTGATAGCAAATTATTCTTTGGTCATTGGCTTTTACAAGGTTTAAACAAAGCATGTTGCCATACCTTGTTGTCCCTAGTCACTAACCTCAATAACCCATAAAGGGAGATAACCCAACAACCAGTTCAAAATATAAAAACACTTGAAAAGGAGATAAAGTAAGGAAAAATAGCCCACAGGAAAGAAAGAAAATCAGTGTAGAAGTAAGTATGGCTTTATGGTCATCACAATTCATGTGGATGCTCAATTACTGAAATAATTGTACTGAACCAGTGTTTGAAATTAAGCATGAAAGTGAAGAGGTTCTTGTCATAACCCTAGTGTTAAAAGTTAAAGATTTAGGGGGTCCCTGGTTCAAAGACCTCAAGGTTCCCTTAATTTTATGACATTTTATGCTTAAAGGAACTTACTACGATCTAACGCCCCTTCTCAGTTTGGGTCTAATTAGTTGCATGTGGGAAACTTGGACATTGTCTGTGTATGTAGTGTAATTATTGTCTGCTAGCCTGATACGAAACATTACAGCATACTAACAATTAATGTGAAGCTTTGGGCTGAAAATTGGCCCTAGCTTCATCTTACTTAAGTGTATATTTCAAAACTTCAATAATGTTCAACACATCATAAAGCTACAAACAAACAAGTACTTGTTTGACAGATTGTATGTGTTAATTTAGAAAAAAAGAGAGAAAAATTTCAGTTTAAATAATGATGATTTTAATTATTTCATGTTGGTGACATCCAAACAATGGCAGAGATGTCCATAAGAGTTGATATTAAATGTGTTAGAGTTATTTGCCCTTGTCATGAAAATACAGATCAAAACTGGTCGCACAGGTAGGGAAATAAATCTAGTGGAGACAAAAACAAAACACTTGGAATTGAAAACATTCCCACAAACAAGTAAAATAACAGAAAATGTATGTGGCAATTCTGAGTAATTAATTAATTTGTGACCTTGCCTACAACACAGAATATATAGGCTGCAATTCACTACACTTCTTAAACAATAATATAATGCATGTCTGACAACCAGAAACAAACAAGTCAGGCATTAAGGGGGAAGGCACTAAATGGTATATATAATCAGAGCTATTTTACAAATATAACAAAGAACATAAGACACTGGTAAGGAACCATCAGAAAAAGAATATCCCATGTTCTATACCTCAACGAAAGTGTAGAGCAACAATCTTAAAACTATAGCTTACACTTGAATGCATTGCACAAGATCACTGACACGACATCAAATATTATACAGTAGCATAGAACAAACTTGAAGGAAAGAAAATATTTCTTATAACAATATAGGCATGATTAAGCTATATGTTAAATAATAAGCAAACGTTTACACGCAAATTGTTGCATTGTGCATGGTTTATTGTTAACAAATATACTTTCAAGACATGCCAAGTGAAGAAATAGCAATGCCATTCAAAAAACAACCTTCAGTGTGTAAAACAAGTGTTGTAGATACAAAATTTGTTCAGGCAAAGCAAGTTGGACAAACCAAGGTTAATATGCATTATTCATCAAGTAAAACAGTGATGCATTTTCTGCAGTACACGTCACTGCAACATGGTCATGACATACAAAATCCCCCATCTACTCTCCTATTTTGTCCCCATCTTGCAACAATATCGTGTATATTAAGTATTATTATAATTATTATCAGTTCTATTAATTGTCAACAGTTCACTCCTGTATCAAATCCATCAAGAATATTTGCCATGTGTACTAAAATAAGATTTACAGACTTTTATCACAGTAACTATCAGCGATTAATCAAATCACAGGGGAACTAATTGTCACTGCTACAACATGTGGATACTTATCAGGCTGGTTATTTCACAGAGTTAATTCCAGTAACAAAAGATCTTCACTCTTGTCAATCCTAACTGATCATACCGCTAACAAACTCAAGTAAACCTTTATAGTGCGAATGAGTGAGTACATTTCTACGTCACTTTCCACAATACTCCAGGCAGATCTTCAGCATGACGCTGAACCACTTGGTTATCCCACGTCCCTATAAGTTACACACAATAGAGAAGCACCATGCATATTAACTTTCTGACACAGGTCACAGCATTTTTGTCAGTCAAAAATCGCAAAATGTGTTGCAAACAAGTTCACTGCTAAAAGAGCCACAACAGATAAGTGTCTACCATGTCTACAGCTGGCTTTTCCTTTTGAACCTTTGTATCGTGATATGCATCGTATCGAGACCTTCCTGTATCGCTTTCACCCCTAGTGATAATATGGGAGGTTTTTTGGTGAGGGTGATAATTACATTGATAACAGTCATTAAACAAAATCCACACTTCCCTCCCTAACTTTAAGAGCCATGCAACCATTGCTTCATGAGCCTAATCAATGTATTGTGTCCCAAAACTAGTGCAGATTTACTATTACCTACAAAATTAAAACTTGTGGTACATCAGTTAATATACACTGACCACAAATGTCTTGATGTCCAACATTATCTTTACCGTCTTTAAATACAGGGGTAACAAAAACATTTAACAGAACGAAGGAAAAGAAGTTGTGCGACTGTTATGACAGCAAATAGGTCTGTGAAACTACACCTCATACATCTTTGGTCATATATTTCAGTGCAGGATATGTGCTGGACAGCAAGAAAGTCCAAACTTTGAGAAGTGTTTGGAACCAGTTCAACAAGTCTAATAAAAACAAATGTACTGTCCATATACATTTTAACCAAATTACATTTTCAAATATCTGTACAACCTCATAAATTCAATTTGCATCAACTCAGCAGATATTCATATACACACAAACAACATTCTTAGTAGTCTTGATTTCTTGCCTGTCGTTTGTTGCCTATCAGATGTAAGATCAACACTGATTGGTTGGTTGCCTGTCAGATGTAAGATCAACCCTGATTGGTTTGTTGCCTGTCAGATTTAAGATCAATCCTGATTGGTTTGTTGCCTGTCAGATGTAAGATCAATCCTGATTGGTTTGTTGCCTGTCAGATGTAAGATCAACCCTGATTGGTTTGTTGCCTGTCAGCGGTACAAATATAGTGATGGGTGTGTGATGAAGATGATATTGATCCAGGGGTCTCATTTCAGTTTTTTTTCTTCTGGGGCCCCCGAGGGGGAGTAATTGGTCGACCCGAGTTTAATCCTCCATACTGGTACTTGGCTTTCTTCTCAGATGGTTTCAAAATCTGATAACAAAAAACAATTTCTGTACAAACATATTTTGAAAATAATGAGTGAGTGAGTGAGAGAATAGTTTTATGCAGTTATTAGCAATATTTCAGCAATATCACCAGGGAATCTGGTGGTTAAGGTAACACACAATCAGTCAGGTAACACACAATCAGTCAGGTAACACACAGGTCACAAACACACTTTTCCAGTTCAGGGCTTTGCCCCAAGGATGACATATACCAAGTTTCATTGATCTAAAGCATTATACAGTAAATGATTCTCTTGTTGCCAAAACTATGAACATTTCTCCTAGCTATGACCTCAAGGATGGCTAAGACCCTTGACATGACTAATCAATGTGTCAACATAATATTCTATGAAGGACATCTACTTGACATATATCTGAGTACTGCAAGGTTACTTAAACAAGATTCTGACAAAGCCTTAAAGTATCCCCTGTGACAATAAGGCAGCTTCATAATCACTGTCTGTACCCAACAATTTGGAGTGAAATAGTCCCAACGTGGTGACATGATCCAGACTGGACCAGACAAACCAGTAATATGCAATAATAAGCAACAATCCACACCATCAGTTCCCAATCAGCATGATCAGCCAGTCAGACCAGCTAACTGTGCAGAATATGATTATGTCTATTAACCGAACTTGTCTTTCGCAGATTGTTTCAGAAGACTTTAGTCGTATAGTTCATATTCAGCTGAGCTTACAACACTGAAAAATGTTTTACTAGACCTTTGCTTCGGACAAGTGGCTAATGTCATAGATCCCTATTTTAAGGCTTGTTACGGTCATAAAATGGTCTTCACTTGATGTGGGAGGGAGGTGACGCAGGCTGTACATATTTACCACCTGTGGAGTACCGCAATATCACGGTAGGGGACACCAGAAAAGGGCTTCACACACTGTACCTATGACCACCTCTGGAAATACCACAAGCACAGGTAAGCATGGTAAGGTGCTAACATGAATGATCATCAGGGGAACCTGGCTTTCAAACCAAAGGCAAGAAAAACAATGGCCCAGCTAATTGCAGCACTATAAAGTAAATTGTGTGTGTGTTTTGCTGCTTGTACTAGTCCAGATTTATAGTGCTAGCCCACAGAGTGAGCGAGTGAGTGAGTATGGTTTTACGCGCTTTTAGCAATATTCCCGCAATATCATGGCGGGGGTCGCCAGAAATGGGGTTCACACATTGTACCCATGTCGGGCGTGACGGGCGACCGCTTTAACCACTAGACTACCCGACTGCCCCTACTAGCCCACTGAGATACCATGCCGCACTTTAACATGAATACCCCACTCAGACACAGTACACTGACTCCGAGCTGACCTGTCCCTGTTTTAGCCCCTTAATGCCAAGCTCCAGGCAGGGTAATACTTTTGGTAAGACGCGACTGGGGATTGAGCTCAGGACCTTCCGCTCTCCGAGCAGATGCTCTACCACTAGACCATGAGGCGGTCTGACATATACTGTAAAAATGTCTTGAAATCATTGCCTCAATAGCCATTCCCCCTACTAACATGACTAAGGAAGCAACCCTGCATAGTAATTTGTGGTGTCCTAGGCCCCTGGAACCCAATGTCACTATAATTATTTAATGATAAATACAAAGAATGCATGGTACATTTAAACATAGCTCACCTGAAATGAACACATGAGTGTGTCGTCTACAGACATCATTCCTCCAGCATTGTCAAACTCTCCACAGTAGTTTGGTGCAGAGAAAAGTGTAACCAGCTGGCGTTTAGCGAAGAACTCATACCCATCTTCCACCACCTACAACACCAAGCATCAGTGTTGACAACTAATGGGACACATGTCAGCTGTTCTGCCTTGAACATGCCAATGAATATAAATGACAAACAGCTTCTTTCCTGATTTTTTGCAACTGGGAAAACAAGTCGTTGTTCTTGTTGTTTAACGCCGCACACAGCAATATTCTAGCTAGATGACAGTGGTCTGTAAATAATCGAGTCTGGACCAAACAATCCAGTGATTGGGATACGATGACATGCATTAACCAAGTCGGCAAGCCTGACCACCTGATCCCGTTACTCGCCTCTTACGACAAGCATAGTCGTCTTTTACTGCAAGCATGGCTTGCTGAAGACCTATTCTACCCCGGATTTCACGGGTCAGGAGTGAAAACAAGCGGGTGAGTATGTATTTACGCTGCTTTTAGCAATAGTCCAGCAATATCGAGGCAGGGAACACAGAGAAATGGGCTTCACACATTGAACCCGTGTTGGGAATGGAACACCGTCTTTGGCGTGACGAACCAACGGTTTAACCACTAGGCTACCCAACCACCCCTGGGAAAACAAAAACTTAACACATACAAGAATTTGGATACTTATGATTATAGTATACTTATCTTGGATACTTATAATAGAGGTATACTTATCTTGGATATTCATGATATTAGGATACTTATACTAACACAATATGTAAAATATTTCTCATCCTAACACAACACAATGCCAACATCTACATCCGGGGCGCCCCTTGCCCGTGGTTATCAATTTGGGAGTTATCTGTCCTTGACCCCCACTGCCTTCTCATCAGAATGCAGATTGATATCCAGACGGGCACGGATGGGTCCGAGTCTTGTAGTCAGGATAATTATACTAATATCATGGATATCCTAATTCATGTAAATTATTTCTTATCCTGACAATACATTGCACTGCTTATCCCACAGATGGCGGTTTGGGGTCTAAGCTTGCAGTATTGTAACCACTGGATTACGTGTAGATGAGACTATGCTCAATGGGAAAATCTTCCTCTCTCCAACACGTGGAACAAAACACAAAAAATGGGAGTGAGTTGGGTTTAACGCCGCGCTTTTTAACAGTATTCCAGTTACATCACGGCGTGTCAGCTTAATGAGGGAGGAGAGGCCGAAGGTCTCAGAAGTTTACTACTTCGGTGAAACCCAGGACGACAGGTATTGTGCTGACAAACCTAGAAACAAAATCAGGGCAAACCGGGATTCAAACCCACAATCATAGGATTCTGGCGTGCCCAAGGGATGCAACTCCCCCACATTTAATGTTAAAGGATATAATTCCTGAAACGCAAGCACATGTGTATCCTCATGACATGAGAAGGAAAGTGAGAGTTTAAGGACAGATAACTCTGATTGGTAACCAAGGGGAGGGGGTGTCTCGGCGGTAGAAGACGCACGTTTTGGGCTCTGTGTCATATGATCGAAGTGAAAAAGGAAATTGTGTTGTGTCAGGATAAGAAATAATTAATTAACTAGAATTATTGCACTTTCTGAATAAAACAGCTAGATTTTTCTCTACATCTCCAATTCCTGATCAAGGAAAGCAGGTAGGTACTACTTTCCCCCCGTAGCAAAGTGTTGTGTGGTAGATTCATCTATGGAGACGTAACATGTCTACCCAAATTGAAGGCATGATTATGAACCAAAGCAGACAATAAAACATGTCACACTCCCCTTCATACATAAGTGTAGGTCTCAGCCCTAACACATCGTGTTGAAAGTAAACCTTTCCCTAAAATACTCACTGAATACCCCAAATCTAATTTGGTACCACTGTTAAAAGGAAGACAACAAACATCTATGCACCTGATGTGCCCTGCAGATGAGATCCAGATCATGTCGACTTAGGAACTTGCAGACAACGTCTGCTCCGAAGGTGAAGGATACACCTCGGTCATTCTCCCCCCAACCCTGAACCTCCTTGTCCGGGTCTGACCACAGCAAGTCACAGAGCAATCCTGGAACACAAGCAAGATAGTGTCAATACACATGCAGTCTAGGCCAAAATATGTTCAGCCCAAACAGGACATGGGATTCTTTTCAGTAGATTTCCATCTTGGGGAGCAGAGATTCAATATTCTGTGTTGGCCCTGGGATATTATTTTCTTTGATGGAATGAAGGAGGGGTTGACCATTATTTTTCTTTTTACCAAGCATGCATATCCAAGGAACAATTTCTTTGTTTGTACAAAGCTTGAAGGATGTATGTGAGTGTATTTCTACAGGATGAGTGTCCAAGTGTGTGTCTACAAGTGCAGGATGTGTCTGAGTGTGTGTCTACAAGTGCAGAACATATGTATGAGTGTGTGTCTACATGTGCAGGATGTGGGTCTAAGTATGTCTAAATGTGCAGGATATGTGTCTCAGTGTGTGTCTACATGTGCAGGATGTGTGTATGAATATGTCTACATGTGCAGGATGTGTGTCTGAGTGTGTGTCTACATGTGCAGGATGTGTGTCTGAGTATGTCTACATGTGCAGGATGTGTCTGTGTGTGTGTCTACATGTGCAGGATGTGTCTGAGTGTATATCTACATGTGCAGGATGTGTCTGAGTGTGTGTCTTAATGAGCAGGATATGTGTCTGAGTGTGTGTCTACATGTGCAGGATGTGTGTCTGAGTGTATGTCTACATGTGCAGGATATGTGTCTGAGTGTGTGTCTACATGTGCAGGATGTGTCTGAGTGTGTGTCTAAATGAGCAGGATATGTGTCTGAGTGTGTGTCTACATGTGCAGGATGTGTGTCTGAGTGTATGTCTACATGTGCAGGATATGGGTCTACATATGTCTAAATGTGCAGGATATGTGTCTGAGTGTATATCTACATGTGCAGGATGTGTCTGAGTGTGTGTCTAAATGAGCAGGATGTGTGTCTGAGTGTGTGTCTACATGTGCAGGATGTATCTGAGTGTATATCTACATGTGTGTATGAGGTTGTCTACATGTGTGTCTGGGTGTGTCTAAATGTGCTGGATGGGTGCCTGAGTGTATGTCTACATGTGCAGGATGTGTCTGAGTGTGTGTCTAAATGAGCAGGATGTGTGTCTGAGTGTGTGTCTACATATGCAGGATGTGTCTGTGAGTCTACATGTGCAGGATGTATCTGAGTGTATGTCTACATGTGTGTCTGAGTGTGTGTCTACATGTGTGTCTGAGGTTGTCTACATGTGTGTCTGAGTGTGTGTCTAAATGTGCTGGATGGGTGCCTGAGTGTATGTCTAAATGCGTGCCTGAGTGTATGTCTACACATGTGTCTGAGTGTGTCTACATGTGTGTCTGAGGTTGTCTACATGTGTGTCTGAGTGTGTGTCTAAATGTGCTGGATGGGTGACTGAGTGTATGTCTACACATGTGTCTGAGTGTGTCTACATGTGTGTCTGAATGTGAGTCTACATGTGCTGGATGTGTGTCTGAGTGTGTCTACATGTGTGTCTGAGTGTATGTCTACACGTGTGTCTGAGTGTGTGTCTACATGTGCAGGATGTGTGCCTGAGTGTATGTCTACATGTGTGTATGAGTGTGTGTCTACATGTGTGTCTGAGTGTGTGTCTACATGTGCTGGATGTGTGCCAGTCCACCTGTGGTTACCTACCTGTGTCAGGGACATCTGTTGGTCTCATTATACGCCGGATCTGTTCCATAGACTGCAGATCAGGTGACAAACCTAGCAACGCAATAGTTGTCATGGTTACATCTCAATACATTGTGATAGAGTTCTCAAAATCTGTTTACATTTTCATCTACATGTATATTTCCACCATATTCCAAAACATTGTGTTAGATTCAGTGTATATCCAAATCTTGTTCACATGTGTCATACAATGGTCATTATTAAGGTTGGTACCAGTTTCATTGCCCAAACTATCTGAATAATATAATACAATTTTCACAATGTTTCCAATCTTAAAGAATTAAAGTACTATTGTATAAAAAGTATTGCAAAAGACAACAGATAATTTACTTTACACAAACACAAAATTTTAACTCTGAGCCTTGTAATATGGCATTTTCTCAAGCCATGCCATTTTTTCAATTGTTTGACAAAAAACACAGCATCTTCCCAAAGCTAGGGACATCTGGAACCTATACATAAATACAAGAAAAGAAATTCAGTAACTTTACCACTACACATTTTATTATGGGATATAGGTTATGATTATTAACAATAAGAAGCTCAAGTACCTCCATGGCAACAGAAGATCTTCTCGTCAATAATGGCTGCAATAGGTAGACAGTTGAAGCAGTCCGTAAATGTTTTCCACAGTTTCACATTGAATCGCCTTTTACCTGCAAGTCACATAAAAAAAATCAAAATCCATACATTCCTTTCACATCCATTGCAATAAAATAACAAGCTGATCATTGCCAATCATGATTCTCACTTTTGTATTGCTTCTTCCCTGGTTCAAAATTACCATTTCCAGTCATCTGCCCTGATTCTATCAGCCTTCAACCATATTTTGGTACAAAAATCTACAGTAGTCAGCTCTTAGTCGACTGTTACGGCAAGCATGGGCTGCTGAAAACTTATTCTAACCAGGGTTAAATATTGGCACTAGTCCCATAGTCCTTGACAAACTGCCCAGTAGTAAAAGTATCCTAAGGACTAGTAGAGTTTTTTGCCATTTTTAAAGGTTTTGCTATATGTTATCATTATAAGGACTAGTGGACTGAAACTGTTAGTTTCTACCACTGCTAACCCAGATTTTCATGGGTTATATTGTGTATTATAATGTACACATAAACAATATTATTATGATCATGAATATGGATCATGGAAATATTTGATACATAAATACTTACATTCATCATAGAAGCCATAAATACGGTTGATACTGGCGCATTCATGATTCCCTCGGAGAAGGAAAAAGTTCTCAGGATATTTGATTTTGTATGCTAACAAGAGACATATGGTTTCTAAAGATTGTTTGCCACGGTCAACATAGTCTCCAAGAAATAAGTAGTTAGATTCTGGTGGAAAACCTCCGTATTCAAACAACCGAAGCAGATCTGTGTACTGGCCATGGATGTCACCTGGAACACAGCAACAAATCCACAACTCAACAACTCCTTCATACTGTCAACAAAATGATCACACATCAATAAAATTGCATCACCTTTAATATACAGTACCACAACCTCTCATGAGGACGATCTCTGCCGTAGGTCACATGTCTCAAAGACAAGCAGCCAGCTTTTTGTGAGAATCCATCGGACGCGAACTTGCGACCTTCGGATTATTAGCGTGACAGATATCCGACTAGGCTACGTCCACACTGTGAACTAAGTTCAATTTACCTAGTCCTGCCTACAACTTTACGGAACTGAATGAAAAGAGTCGAAAAGGTGACGGACACTTACAAAGGTTACGAGTAGGCATGGTGTCTCGTGACACAAATGTCACAAATGATCCTGATGCCATTTTGCATACTTGTCCCATTCCGTAATCTACAAGATACCGAGTGGTGAGGAATGAGCCGATATATACGAAAACGGCTCCAGGCGTCAGACGTCGAACTCGCGAGTACGCATGAATGACATGGTATTTAATATTTTGTCAAGTGATTTTTGTGACAGAAAAGCGTGGTAGGGATGATGTGGATAATAGTAAGGAGCGAGGGAGGCATGAGCATAGCTAGTGACGACATAACGGTGAGTTCGCTTTTGAATCAGTACTGAAAAAATGTAGCCATTGAAAGTGGCTTGTGTGAATGTTCCAGGACAGTTTCCAGTAGCCAGAATATTTTACACAAAACCATTTCATCCTTTTTACTTGCTGTTTTTGTGTGAAGAAAATTAGGAGCCGCTATAGAATCTATAATAGCCACTAAATGAATACCAAACCCTAATGACCGTAGAGGGGTGATTGATCGTAAAGGGATCCAAGGGCTAAGGATTGAGTTCGGGGTAACCTACCTATACACTAGTGACATTTGGATGTGCTCAGCGCCAATATAATATCCCTAATAAACTGCATTATTGTACATAATAATGACAATTAATAAACCGAAAAAATAACATATGTATATTAGTTCCCATTTATAACCATCTTAGCCACATGAATTAAGAGGAAAACGAAATAAAAAATATATATAAAATAAAAGTGCTTTCTTAAACTAGCGCCTACTATCAAATGCGCCGCGGCAGGCTATATTTAGTAAACAAATATTCAAAACTCTCAATCCCGCTGGGTGTATTCAATGACATTGCGAGTAGAGATGATAGATCACTGGGAGGAGCTTATGTACACTCGATCCCTGATGTCATAGGGCATTGTTTTGTCGGTGTGACTGGCAACAAAATAGTACAAATTACGTCTTAGGGTATTGTCACGTGTTTGAAAAGTTTGTGGTACTGTTTTCTAAAGTTAGGCCATAAAATCAATTAACCAAAGTATACTGGAGCTGTAACGATTCAAAATTTATATTAGCATTTACTTTTCTCACAAACTTGTCCTGATTGTCTGATTAAATTAAAACTATGAGACAAAATATTTTTTGTCTAAAAACACATTGCGATAAATTATTGCAATATTTTGCAATAAACTACCAGCCCCTACTTGATTATCAAATAGTCGGACCCATTAGTATGATCTTTTGAACATAAACATGCTGGTTATCTACTAATTAGGCATAGCCATGTCTGCTGTTATCATGGTGACTGCAACAGGCAATAGGCGAAATCATTATTTGGATTAACAGTTAAATTGTCCACAAACATCAAGATAGACAAGTAGGCCTTGCTTGTGCAGCTTAGATTAAACACCAGCTTTATCATGTTTATGGTGTTCATGGTGGGGCAGAGGTAAGATATGGTCACTAGTGTGTTAATCCAAGAGGAAAATTTAGATGGAACAGTTGTTTTCTTACAAAATTTAGTAATGATACATCAATCACAAGTCCGAAATGAGCTGCTGATTAGTAGCAGTAGTTGGAAATAACATCCAGTGTCTAGCCCTGTAGGCTTGGCTCCCAGGCAGATTATTTAGCTAGTACCCTGTGTTTGGGATATCTGTCTCTTCAAACACAGGAGTCCATCTTTGGCTCCACAACACATTTATTTGTGATTTAACAAATACAGCTATATAACAGTAAATGGACAGCAACGGCCAGATGGCATCTTGGAGGCATCAGTGAGCCAACCTGCCTAGCCCTTGTCTAAGAGTGGAGTCCAGGCTCATCTAAAGCATCTGACTTTAACTCCTGGCGGAATGACTGACAATCTGCCACATATTGTGTTACGATACCTTTATGGTCTATGGTATTCCTCACCTCATCCCCATTGTCATGCTTCAGTAGCCAACCAGCCGTTCTCCACCTTTAATGTCAGGCAGCTGACCCCAACATGACTCAGTCATGCTGGCCATGGTAATTAACCCAGAAGCTGTTACCTAATATGTGTTCATAGCACTGTGATTTTAGAGATAGATATAATCAACTTACTTAACTCAGGGAATATATATAACACACATAAACTCCCAATAATCCTCATATCCCACAAATGTGCTCATGATACTTGTGATTTCAAGGGTCAAATTTAGGATAGGGGTCAGCCTATATCCCAGATTGGCCAATACCCCATAACATAATGGTGTCATTTTATTCTAGCCAGCAGCATTGTTTATGTCACTCTTTAGTTTTGAAATGGCACAGTCTGTCCCTGGCATTTCTTAAATAATCCCTCAATGATCAGACAACACAGTTTTCTACAAAGAAAATGCGAGTTGAAAGCTCGAAATTACACAATACATTTACTGGGGAAGGTTTTTTTTATCATTAAAGATTCTCAGACTCTTATAAAGCTGTAGGATAAGGCACAATAAGTTAAATCCAATTACCGGTAGTTCACATTTCACTTTGTAAGATTTTGGGGACATTACCACATTCAGAGAAGAAAGTACCAAGGAAGTCACGGAAATATAAAGAAACAAATTTTGTTCTCCATTGCCAAATGGGAGCTCAATCTTTATTATGTTCCCCAAATATCAGTTAAATAATAATAGCCCCAACAGGGGAATCATTGTTCTGACCTGCAAATTAGGGAAGAAAATACTTTATAGGCCTACACCAGATATAAACGATTCCAATACTCCAAAAAGTACTAAAATGAAACACACTATACATGCTATAATATATGCAATAGCCTCATGTCACCACGGTCAATGGAAAATCACACAATACACAAGCTGGCAATTGACACCATGACACAGCACATTGATGTTTCATACAACATGACTCTACACACAGAATATATCTGTATAAGATGTTTCACATTAAGAAAATCATTACATACTCTCTACACAATTGAACTGAATGGTTACATAGATAAGTCTGTGACAGCATGGTTCTCAAATCTGACATTTGTGCTATTACATGCATGCAATGAATACAAGTATTTTGTCAAAGAAAGGGACAAAGCTGAACCCCTTTTATAGTTATGAGACATTATATCTGATAACTTGGCACTTGGTCTGCCATATAAACAGATGTTTGACATTGTCAACAAAGGAAAAAGGTATAGGGACCATCACAAAGCAGAAAAGTGTGAGAAAATTATTTCTATACAGTTCTGATAAAGGAACGTCGATAGAAAGCCTTAAGGGCTGCGTATAGACCATACAAATGTAAAATTCATCCAACTTAGGAAACAACTCAGGCTGAAATTAAAGGTTTTATCTCCAATACTACATTTGTACTTGCTGTGATAGAACTGGGGTTTAAACCCACTACATCCAGCAAGCATAGTGACCACTGGACAACATTTAAAATAGGGAAATGCATTCCATCCTCACTCTTCATCCACACTGAACTAGAATTTAGAAACTTAAGTTTTCAATTGGTGTGACTTGATTAAATGTGGGTAAACAAAAATCATACCTTTTCCTGTACTGATACGAGACAGTACACTTGCTAAAATAAATTACTTGTTTGAAGACCCCCAGTGTTTTTGTCAGTCAAATATCACAAAGTTTGTCAAAGTGCAGAAGACCATTATGTGTGTATAGACTATAGAGCAGGAATACCATTGAGAGGACAGAACCCTCGTATTGTTCACTTATCTGACAGTTCCGACTTAAGTTCCAAGGGCTCGATTTAAGAAACGTGTTTTAACTTGAACCAGGAGCATGTTGAAATGAAAAGCTAGTTGCACCAGACCAAACCAGGTAGCACCCTGGTCCCATAAGTTTATCAAAGATGAAACATAGATGCATAAACTACTCCAAATAAGTACAATCTCAGATCTTGGATGATTACACATTACACAGCAGTTAGTGTTGCAGTATCTAGTATTGATTGTATTCAAGGATCATGGGAGAAACAAGGGTAAATCACACACAATTTTGAATTGAAATGTTTTACATGCACTCTTTTCGTGTAGACATATCTATTAGGTTCTACCATGGAGATCTATTAGGTTCTACATATGAAATACTGTGGCGTTGCATCTGAAAACAACACAAGGAAATTTCACACCATGCATGAACAGCATGTAGACACAAGCCAAAGGGTGTGTGCCCATAGGGGACTTCCTAAAAATACCTCCAACACAGTATCTCAATGAAGTCAAAATGGTGTGGACGGGTGTAAATGTCAAAGTCCAAAGTTGCTCAAAAGTTTGGAAAATCAAAACATGTAGTTTCTTGACAGTGGGACAAGTGCCGTCAAGGCCTAAACAAAAGACACCCAGACAAGACCGTCTCATTACATTAATTGCACCACATCGTGCTCAGGTTGTCACCGATTATCTCAGACAAGAAGGCATACAGACATTGGACTGGCCCCCTAAGTCCCCTGACATATCCCCAATAGAGCACCTGCAAGATCAGGTGTTACACGACACACAAATGTGCCTCCAGTACTCACAAATGTTGAGATTGATTGCAGAAAAAGAATATACTGCTTCCAAAGGGACGCATAATAATATTCATTGTACCTACAGCGCATCAAGAGCAGTTATGGGTGTCTCATTTCATCCATCATGTCCACCACTGTCCACATGAACACTGACTTATTCCAGGCTCAAAGGTAATTATCAAAATGTACTGTACACTACACCATTTCACTACTTTACAGGACCTCCATACTGCCAGCAAGGACTCTGAAAATTATTATTGTGGTCTCACTTTTGTAAGTCAAGGTAAAAGCCTGTGTACCTGGTGTAGGATGTCCTCAGACAGAGAGTGTAAGCCATAGACCCAGTACTCGCCAACATGGGCCAGCTTGGGGAAGCTCTTTAGGCAGGTTGGCAAGCAATATCAAGGGCAACCATACAAAAGTTAATCAACAGTATGCCATTAAGGCATCGTGCATGTATCGCCAAACACAGTGGACACACCTGATATTAATCTAGACACCAAAGCGTAAGTTTACAGACACTGTTCCCTTAGTTTTTGTCGGTAGTATATTAAATGTTACTTTCCAGTATTCACACATATTAACTGAATAAGGCTCAAAATTCAACTCCTTTGTAGTTCTGTGACTACTTAGTCCTCACAACCTGTTACTAGTCCCTGACTTAAAGATTTGTGATCATGTCAAACCCTACAAGGGCACATCATAAAATGTCTCGAATGAACCCTGCACTATCCTGATAAAATTGTGTTGATGTGAGGTGCTCATTTAGGTGCAACTACAGTAAGAACTGCATATAAAAACATTATGCAGAATGTGACAACTCAACTAACTCACCGCATATTTTAAGAGGAGCCTCCAATTCTAATAAGATGGGCTGACTGAGAAATATCTCTCGCGACTTGAGACATAGGCCGCGCACTTCCGCCTCTGTCATCTGAACAGTCTTGCCTGGCCGACATCCTCGAACTGTACACAAAAATTAACACCAGATGAAAAAGGTAAAAGTGGCCTACATGATGAAGGTATTCTCAGAATTCCAGCTGAGAATGATGTAAATGACCCAAGCATGCTAAAAGCAAAATCTGTAAACAAATTTACTGATAATTCATAAGATCCAAGAAATGGATTTCATTTTTTAAGGGACCAATCAAGACAAATGAAACACTAAGGCAAACATGAAAAATCAAATGGTTCTATGCAAGAGTTTGAGTGAGTGAGAATGGTTTTATGCAGCTTATAGCAAAATTACGGCAATACTATGTTTGGGGACACCAGAAATGGGCTTCACACATTGTACCCATGCATGTGGGAAAATCGAACCCAGGTCTTTGGCGTGACCAGCAAACGATTTCACCACTTTTGCTACCCCACCGCCTCTTCTATGCAAGAGGGTGTGTCTCATCATACAATAGTTTGCACAGTAAAACACTCTGCACACATGACCAGGATGACATTCTGAGCCACTTCTCTAATCTTGCATAACCATAGCAACTGTTCAAGCTGACCTATCAGATCTTGTTCCAGACCAATATATCAGGATTCAGAGAACATCCTCTCATGCATGTATCACCAATACACTAGAATAAGACTGCATCGTACCGAACTTGTGTGAGTGCTGCATTGATAGATGTATCATGGCTATACTAGTCTACTGACACTGTGAAGTATTGCAATCTCATTTTCATCACTTACGAATGTAGCTCTAACATTTAACCCTAAAATTGAGTAACTTTGAGTTAACAGACCCGGGGTGATACCATAGCAATATTTGACATTGACGTGCCTGTTCCAAGTTTTGAACAAGCATGTTGGAAACACTCTGCATAGCACTAGTTGAACAACAGGTGCACGCTAAATATTAGATAGCCGCTATACACGTGCATGCCTCGACTCAGAATAACGAACGGACATGGCAAACTATCGCGAGTAAGGAATGTTTTTCCTTCCGAATCTTAGCTTAGTTCCGGAACTCAAAAGTTGAACCAAAACACAAGATGTCAAAACAAATCGTAATTTGCTGACTCAGAAAAGTTACAAAACCAACATAAATTTCTACTCTGGATGGAAATAATATACAGGCTACGTACAAACTACCACAGTCATATATTAAATTGCATATTCATGTACTCACCTTCCAGTAGTCGAGCTATCAAACTATCGACATTTAGATCCCCGTCCGCCATTTTCAGTCGCTGATGACGTCAGAGACTGGTCCCGAAAGGAAACCTGAAAAAGACACAGAAAAACGTAAAACATGCAGCAATGTAACTATCAATCAAAGGGGGGTAATTTCACAAACACGTATGTATATTGTATGCCGGTATTGTGTAGCCCTACTTCAGTTATGTCCCTTTGTATATCACAAAAGCATTATGGGATTATTGAAATTAATGTGGCGTTTTCAGGTTTATGAATACCTTGTGTGTATATTTCGTATGTAGGCTAATCGCTATTGGATTTAATGGGTGTAACATTTGGGGGTTGAGAAAGTTACACGCAAAAGTATATATGTTCACTTTTGTGTCCGAGTTATTTTGAATATATGTGGTGTGTGTGTGTGTTATTAAGCGCTTGCTATTTTGATACTGGAGATTATGGGTTGCTGTAGGGGGTTTTGGTAGGGTACGTGGGTCTTGGGTTTTCAGCAGTTGGTGTGTTTTCGCTAGTTGGGTCTTCCGACGTCGTAGATTAACAATGTGAAGCCATTGAACTGGTGGACGCAGAAACATGTAAGCAACAACCAAAACATGTCTACCGCGAATAAAAATACCAACATAGATCACAATAATCGTAACTTTTCTCTTAAAATGATCTAAAATATATCGCAAAATACTACATAAAAAAATAATTCACCCCATCGAAAGATAACGTTTTGACACAACAAGCACACAGAATCGCAACGTACTTAAACAAAATAAATGTCACACGAATTGGTCGAAAACCAGTAAAAATGATTTTCCAAATCAGAATCAAGCCCCGATTTCAGTATACGTCTTGCTAGCACGACAGTCGCCCCACGAATGAGCGGTGCGTTACCACAATCCTCTACGGTTGCTATGTCTCATAGTGTATATACAGTAACTGACGTAGCTCTTCCGCCGCAAGCAGTCTGAGTCAGTTTCCATTTTTGACCACCCGTCATACATCACGCGGGTACACTTACGTAGCCGTATCACCAACTGCCTTTTGAAATATGTGTTACTATACAGCCACCACACAATATGTTTAATGCAATATGTATATTTGTATATGCGTAAATAAAACCACATATCATTTACTTCCTGTAAGTATTCTTCACCAATAACTGCAATATGTATATATGGCCGTATTTTCTATTGATGCGCCCCCTCAACGTCCGAACTGCGCAGCAGATTTACAGCTTCAAACCACAAATACCGATAATAATAATGTGTAATTTGTTTAGCGGTAGCGAGAACTAAGATCTGATTTTAATGAGATTGATTCAATCGATAGAAAACATTACAATCACGATAGTATTACCCATAGGGTTTACCCTCACTTTGCCAGCAGCTTGATGTTTACAGAAGGGATTAGTGGTTACACCTGACTGAGCATGCAGGTCCAATTTATTCCCCGTGTAATTCTATCCGGGGTGTACAACCATGAACTATATCAAGCCTATCAAAATGTCAGGTTCAAGTATTATTTGCAACACATTCAACAGTCAATAAATATGTTATATTAACTAAAAAAGGAAACCAAAAAAACAAAGTTTTACATTCATCTTTTATTTCACACAGATATTTGCAACATTTTACGTTCATATTTTATTTCACACAGCTTCCAAAGTAAAAACATATATTAAACGTATCATCCAATTTATAGTCCGACAAGATGTGAGACATTGTCTCCATAGATCAGGGGGGTTGTGACACCTGTCACAAGTAGTCTCTTTTGCTGCTCTAACCTTTCCTCTAGCTGGCGGTACACCTTCTTCTTGGGTCTAACACTTCCACCTGCATTCAGCTGCATCACCGTCAACTCTGCAAAGTTCTGTTCGGACTTGATCAGGTTGACAAACTTAAATATGTTGGGGTGACAAGCAGCAAGTTTGGACAACTTCGAAAGCCATCCTTCTACATGGTTTGTTGTCCTTGGACCTACAGTGTCGAAATGATTCCACATGAATCTCTCTCAACCCTCCACCCACTGCTCAGTCACATAGTCATCAAAGTTCTTACACCAGGGATGTCCATATCAACCGATTCCAAAGCATAGAGCCAGAAGTCTTCAATGTCACAAAGTCGGAGAAGTGGAAGTGCTGCTGCATGACGGATAAACCGATTCACAGATGGATTGTTCTGAAATGCTACCTGAAGTCCACAGCGTTGCACATTCTTCCATACTGCTTGTCTGAAGTGAAACATACACCCCTTAATCTGGCATGGGAACTCTATCTTGGCGGCATTTTGGGCTGCGGTTTCAAAGTCAGTGAAGACGAAGCTGGGCTGTAGCTTGAGGTTCATCTGGTTGGCCTTCTGTTTCAGGATGGTAAACAGACGTAGATAAGTGGATTGTTTCTTGTCTGGTAGCAGGGCAAACACCAGAAGGGCCATCTTGTTGTGGACAAAGACATGGATGGTGTATATCTGGTAGAATTAAATGAACACTATTCATATTTATCTGTGATTACTGGTCAACATGTATGTCTAATACCGGTGAACATGGTTCATGATCGGGGGCAACTAATCTGGAATCTGTAACAATAGGAACTGGCAAAATGAGAACATCCCACCCATAGACACACTATTATTATCGGTATTTGTAAACATACACTGTGTAGTCAACCGTTTGACTGACGTAAATCAAACTCAGATACATGTTTACTGATAGTATGACTATAAGTAGATCTATACATCTGGGACAGTCGGGTATAGCCTAGTGGTTAAAGCGTTCGCTCGTCACGCCGAAGACCCGGGTTCGATTCGCGACATGGGTACTATGTGTGATGCCCATTTCTGGTGTCCCCCGTCGTGATATTGCTGGAATATTGCTAAAAGCGGAGTAAAGCCATACTCACTCACTTTATACATCTGAAGCAAGTATTGCTTTATCGTGATCGTGTACGCTGTATAGCTGCCTTGTGTGCCCTGGATAACCTGGCTGAGTAGCCTTGAGATAACAATACATTGAAAAGTGACCGTTCCCAGAACATTACAGGATGAAATAAAGACAACACCTACAATGGGTAATGAGTGTGCTACTGATTATATACCCAATTGATTTTGTTGTAATATCCTTATTATCACATGAACACTTCACACGGACACACACACTCATTGACACGCCGTTGTCAATTTTTATAACAGCAAACACGGCAGTGTAGAAAGGGTTCCTATTAACTTCCAAATAATACACACACATCACCCCCCCCCCCCCCCCCCCCCCCCGCACCCCCACACGCACGCACACCCCATATGTGTACATATGATATATTTGTAGGTTAGATATCATAGTAACCTATTTATCTTTAAGTGTTAGTGATAGTGAGTGTTATATATACAAGACATAGCAGTATTACAACGATACAACGGCTTGGGTCTTGCATCAGTTTATTGCCCTCTTGACATTGAACGTAAGAGGGTTGATTGACAAGCTCTGAGCCTCACAAAAAAGGAATTGCGTAGTAGTGAATTTGTTTCTTGTAAACATTACGTGTTACACGTTACAAATTACACGTTACATAGAGGTATATACACTATAACTTGTGTCAATTGAGCCAACTGTTTCGCTGTGACAAGTCTGTAAATTAGGCAGGGTCTGTGACCTTTGGAAAATGGACGAGCTCGTGGAGCGTGCAGTGATCAATTGTACTCGCAGGAAGGGGCCTACACCAAGATCCATACGCGAAGATACGGGGTACAGCAAGGATCCCCATTTCTCCACCGCTGTAAGCATAAAGAGGTGGGCAGAAGAGTTTAAACGTGTCAGGGATAGCCTTGAACACAAGACGTAAGACGTCCTGACCGCCTCCTTGGTCTAGCGGTAGAGCGTCCTCCCGGAGAGCGGAAGGTCGGGGATTCGATCCTCGGCCGTTGTTACCCTGCCTGGCGCTAGTTTCTGGACTAGTACAAGCAGCCACACACATACACACACACACACACACACACACACACACGTGCATGCACGTCGCTATATGAATGCAATAATCATGGACGCGACGTTACACCATGTCACCTCACCTCACCGTGAAGACGACCCCCGTCCCGTAAGCCCTGTCAAGTAAGAAACACCAGACATGATCCAGAGAATCTACGATATGGTGATGACCGACTGGCGAATGACGCTAATTCAGTAGCTTATAGGCATGTCTCAGGAGAGCCTTGCATTGCATTATCAGAGAAACTTTGGCAATGGAGAAAATATATATCAGCTAGTTGGGTTCCATAGGTTCTGACATGGCATAAAAATACGCACCAGGCACACATCTCACTGATCCAAAAAGGTTCTTGCAACGATTTGTGACCATGGATGCAAACTAGTTTACCACTTCCAGTCATGCTCTTTTATGATATACCACATGACCATGTAACCAAGAATAATAACAAACTCGCAGACGAGGCCGAAGGCAAATACCTACCAATGATGTGAGGCATTTTGCATGTGTGATAGAGCAAAGACAGAGACCGTCAAATCACAGGGGATGCAATAACTATAGACACGTATTACACCCCCTACTGGGCTGTTATGGACGATCGATGGTAGCCCGCCTGGTAAGAAATTAGAGTTGCCTCCCTTAGTGCGTCGACTGCTCGTCTGCTCGGTCAGTTTTCCCGTGACATTGTCTTCCGAACAAGGTGAAAATGTTTTGGATTTACTTGCCGATAGATACATTGTACAATCTGATATTTGATAAAAAGGTTATTATATGTCCGTTTTCATATGAAACCTCATATCATCACTCGATTACATAACCTCTAAATATCGATATAAGTGTGAATAAGAGATGATTAAGGACTGCTTGTGACAATTACTATAATGTTTGAAATGAATTATCAGAGTTTTTATTCTGTTTACAATCCACCGAAAGTTAAAATATTTAGCAAACAAAAGCATGTTTCAAATAGCATCATAGCAATAATATAACGTTAAAAGTTTTGGTTTTTTTTTTCACTTTGTAGGTAAATATAACAATATTAGTAACAATGTGGGTGAAACAGGATTTTTTGCCATCACAGTTTCATATTTACTAATCAAACAATCATGGAACTAGAAATTTATTATATCATTCAGGCACATTAACAAAATAAGTTATACATGTATATTGCTATGTTGATCATTGTATGACTTCTATGATTATCTCAGAAGTCACAGGGTGCACGGGTGGCCTAGTCGCCTAAGGCGCCGCAATTCGTTGTCCAGAGTTGCGTCCCTGTCACTTGTAACCTATGATTCTGGGTTCGAATTCCGGTCTACCTCGATTATGTTTCTAGGTTTGTCAGCACCACACCCGTGCTCGTGGGTTTCACCAAAGTGGTAAACGTCAACGTAAGGCAATATGAAATACCTGGGGTGGGTCTGTAATGTGCTGTATATTGTCCTTGGAAGGGTCACTGAACAGTACTACCGAGACAACATACTGTCGCCACCAGTTGTGCCGTTTGCGCGCCATGCTGTTCCACGCAAGGCCGCAACTGCATAGGCATGTGCCTACACTTGCATTTTCTGAACAAAATAAATTATTTTTGTATGTTTTTGTGGCTGGATATCAGTATACTAATGAATGATCGACCCTATGTATGTACAGGTACATTCCTGTGAGCATTTTGAGTGTCATCGAAGAGTTTACTTGTTTGAAAACGATATGCCATGATTTCATTGGAGATAAATATAGACCGTGGAGTATTGTCATATCATGAAATGATATTGATCTTTAGTCTCGAATGAAGACTCGTCAAGTTGTGACTTTGCCAAATAGGAATCTCTTCCATGACCCTCCTATCATATACCAGGAACAATATTTATGGGAATCCACAAATGTATTCAGATATGATATGTAAAAAGTGAAATTCAGTCCTCTAAGTGAAGTCAATATCTGGTCCTTTCTCCGTGAGCATCTATGCAGGCACGACATATTCTGGGCATATTGGATATCAAACGCCGGATTGTCTCCCTTGGTATTCTTTGCAATTCGTGTAAGGCCTGTCCAAGCAGTTGCAAATTCTGGGAACGCTGAGGTCGGATGCGAACCCTGCGGCCTTGAATATTCGAAGGGTGTTCAATCGGTAATATGTCTGGAGATTTGGCTGGCCAGAGCAATGATGTGAAGCCTAGCTGACTAAGACACTCGACTGCAACACCAGCTCTGTGTGGACGTGAGTTGTCATCCTGGAACTCAAAGTTCTGACTCACACACTGAGCAAATGGGATTACCACAGGACGTAACATTTGGTCCACAAAACATTGACAGTCATGTTCCCTTGCACGATCACCAGATGCGTCCTGTTGTCTACCGTGATGCCAGCCGAGACTGACGCTGCCACTAACGTCCCTGTCGTGGTCTTGGACCGCTGCTAGATAGTACCTCTCTCCATGCTGTCTCCAAACACGTTGTCTACCATCTGTAAAGCGTAAATAGAACTTCGATTCATCAGGAAGCGTTGTGTATTTCCAATGCCGTTGTTGACGACCTCCAAACTGCTGTGCCCACTGTCTGAAGCTCTTGTGTGCAACAGTCAGACTCGAAGGACGTCTTGATTTCAGACTTGCAATTGCCAACCTGTTTCGTATAGTTGACGCCGAAAGTCGGATTCCTGTGGCAAATCTAAAGTTGTCCCTTAGTTCTGGTACAGAAATGAATATGTTCGTCAACACAGTAGTGCATGCATATCGATCCTGCCTAGGAGTAGTCTTCCAAGGCCTTCCTCTACCCACCCTAATTTTTAACTCCACCCATTAGCCTATATCTTTCCATCAGTCGGGATATCACACTTTTAGATTCACTAAAGTGACTGCATTCTGTGATTGGCCAGCTTCAATCATGCCTATTGTATATTTTCTCTCATGTACATTTTTTAAGGCATTTTCCTTCGCTGTACCCGATCAGTGAACCATGTGGTTGTGACGTTTATTGGCATACATTCTGTCACCGTGGTCTGCATGTTGTACAGAATTTGTGCAATGTGCAAAGTTTGAGTAGTTTGCTATCCGAGTTCAGTAACTGTGTCTTGTAAAACAAAGATGGTCATTTCATTCTTTTAGCTGAAATGACAGGAGTTCCCTTATTTATTCTTCCTCGTATATCTTCCATCTAGCCAGATAATGAAGTACCAAATGTACCTGTAATAATACATAAAAGTTTCAGAATTTCTCTTTCTGTCTGAACATCTGAATTACCGCTATTGAAACAGATGCAGAAAACAGCCATTATGGTGACGCAGTGATTGAACGTTATTACATGATATGTAAACATATTGCCAACCACAAGAAATATGTATTATGAAAATGAATTTTACAGCATGTATGTTTGGTTATATTTGTCACAAGATGTGTCCATAAATAGCAGTAAATTGCATATCCTGCAATGTGTAAAAGCAAGATTATCTGTCGCTTTGTGGCCTCACATTTACGGTGTTCAATTTGGTGACTATACACTTGTATTTAGTCTTAGCTACGCCCTAGCAACGTGTTGTCTTTCAAGAGCATAACGCCCGTGCCCAACATGCATGTATCATAACTGACCACCCCAGCAGCAGGAACATCACCAGAACAATGACCAGCTATGAATCCTGACCTTTCCGCCAATAGAGCACGTCTGGGACATGATGGGAAGACGTGTATGCTGGCGTACCCGTTTCGTTAGCCGAACTGCAATAGGGGTGGACAAAGACTCCCACAAATTGATTCGGACCATGCTACCCGTATAAAAGAATGTTTGTCCATTCGTGAGTTCAGGGCCCATTGATCAAGTCTCTCAAACGTTAATTTCTTTTATTATATACACAACCCTGTCGTCAGTTTTGGTTGTTTTCGTCCTTACAATACACCGCCAACATTATCTGTTGTTTGCCATGTCACACATACTCCTTCATTTTTCTTATCCATCGATTACTCGATTCCTCTTTGTATTTCTGTAATCATATTATTTTTTAATAGCCCTTCTTTTGAGAGTAGTGTGAAGCCCATTTCTGGTGTCCCCCGCCGTGATATTGCTGGAACATTTCTAAAAGCGGCGTAAAACCAAACTCACTCACTCTTTTGAGAGTAAAGTTAAAAAAACCACCTATCCTCTGGGGGCCTGGGGAAGAATATGTTCTTAGCCCCCAACTGATCCGGGTCGTAAGCATCAGTGACTTGACTGATGTATGTCATCGTATACACGTTTCGTAGATCGATACTTATGTCAATTACTGGGTTTTCTGGTCCAGACTCATTTTTTACAGACCACCGTCATATAACTGGAGTATTGTGGAGTGCGGCGGCGTTAAATAACAACGTATATAGAGAGACAAATAGGAAAACCATGTTCGATTAGGTAATCGATGTGAAGATTGTGAGAATATGCGGGAAATACCTCACTTGTGCATAAAATTGGACTTGTCCGACATTGCCGAGGTCGGATACTATTGGGGGAGTCATCAATATTTAAAATACAAGTAAATATTTTTAAAGCTTGTACATTTTATTATCACCCTATAAAGTCATGTTGATATCTCAAATAAGAAATAAACGACTCGTGGTCTTTGTTTAACGTACAATAAAACACTACAGGGAGAATAAACCACTTTTGGCTTGCGCCCCTCATGTCCACTGACAGTTTATTTTTTTAAATATATGTAAACTATAGTCATGGTGGTATCTTATTGGATTGGCATCAGGAGAGTCTGTGACGTTACTGCTTGCATATTTGCATATATCGTAAATACTTCCTACTGTCTGAACCTATTTCTCAGGAACATCAGCCTGATACCTAATGTGGGTTTGGTTCAAGGCTACACATATTTCTTGTGTGAAAAACTTGCAGGAGTATGGTGCTGATAAAGCAGGAGTCATAATTACGCAGACTCTGGGAATCCTGAGGAAGGTAACTTTGCACAATGGATTGAGGCAACTCAGGTGACTGTGCCAAACATGCATCCTTGGTAATAGAGGCCAACTTAAAAGAGGATTGGTAGGATACAATGTGTCACTTGGCTGACTGTGTGTGGAATGGCCACTGACCCGGAGTCTCCCTTCGCGTTACGCCACATACTGTTCTCCAGCAGTTGGTATTTACATCTTATAATTAATGAGGTAACCAAGGGCAACTTCTTTATGTTCTGACTACAAACTATTGTAGGGAAAACGTCTGAGGCATTCTGGAGATGTGGTAGGTTTGTGGCAAACAAATGGTTGACGCCATACCGAATATTGCCCTCTAGAAAACATGTTCTCCAATGTTATTTTAGTTTGTAAATTGTTTAGCTGTTTCGCTTTCAAGGTACCATTCATCTCATGAGAACATGATATACTCTTCCATATACTGTTGACTTTAGAAGAGGTGGGGTGAAATTGGGTTTAATGTCACCTTCAAGATTGCCTCACTTATATAGCCAGGTGCATGCATGTCTGTGTGGCTACTTGAACTAGTCCAGATTAATGCTGGATTAATTATCGTTCGCAATACTCCATGTTAAAGTTTTCGAGGTGCATGATTAGAAATCACATTCCGACTGTCACTTTCATAATCTGGTAAGCGACGCTCTGATTAGTTGGATGAAAGGTCGTTCTGGCGTGACCCCTAACGGGATGTCCTCAAATCTTTGTTAAGAGGTAGCGAAAACTAAGGTCTGATTTTAATGAGATTGCTGTACAATCATACACATGACACAAGAATAACACAAGGAATTCAGATAGGTATTAAAATTTTACTCTGGATATGAAGTACTGAGACAATGAAGCGAACATCTTGCTTTGGTTGGGGGTGGGGGAGGGGTGGGATTGAGGGTCAGAAAGGGGGACAAGGGGAGATCACTCAGACTGTACCATTAATGTGCCATTGGTCTTAAGGTGAAAGAAAGACTCCTTTGGATGTACAAATAAAACATTTCAACAGGGAATAACATCAACAACATATATGATGACTTGAAGCAGAAAGACAACATGGCAAAAGGCAGAAGTTTTCTCATGCCCAACAAAACAGTTCCTTTCAGTCATACATAATATAGCTTTCATTGCGTAGCAGCTCAACACTCCGGGAGACATTTTGGTTGACATTTCTAAGCTAAGAAACATATTTCACACCGATCAACAAATGATTATGATTTAAATATACACAGAAACATTTTCACTAAGGACATATATGACACATTTTGAGGAAATGTACATCAGTTTTGAGGAGAATATTATACAAACAAAAATATACAAAAAGTGAAAATATAGGACATTTGTATATGCATATATGGGGCATATTTACGAAAAATATTTGCAAATATCACAAGATGGGAACCACTAAACAGAATATTGACCAGCATCGACATGGTTAAAACTGGTTTTGCTAAAAAATCAACTAAAATTTGATGTATGTTTATTTGACCAAGTGCTCTAAACCAGTGACTAAATACTTGGTGTATATAATAAGTTACTTGACTGTTACCCTATGTGAGCGTGCCTCTTCCACTATCCACAAAATCCTGGAAAAATGAGCAAATTGACTAGCACACATGTAGACATGTGACTACCAAGAGCTGACAGTGTCTACACATTGTATACAGCTGTATAATATTTTATACATAATAATTATCTATGCATGTGGGATATATAACATATCAGTTGCCCATAGCTTAATTTTGGACATGCTTATTCGACAAATATCTCTGATATATGACCCGTGATTTTTGCAACAATGCTCATAGTGTAAAACTGGTTCAAGTTCAAATCTACCCCCAATCTTTGTCTTTTCTTCAGTGTTTAGTAACTTAATATTGATGAGTGATTACAGCAATCATTACATATTAGACATGGAACATTTTTAACATTATATTTTCTGATTGTCCCAATGTATATCTTAGTGAGTGAGTGAGCTGGGTTTAACACCGCTTTTAACAATATTCCAGTTATATCACAGCGTGTCAGCTAAATGTGGGAGGAAAGCCCGAAGTGATGCAGGTCTCAGACGTTTACCACTTTGGTGAAACCCACGAGCACGGGTATGGTGCTGACAAACCTAGAAACATAATTGGGGCGAACCGGGATTCAAACCCACAATCATAGGTTTCTGGCGTGCCCAAGGGACGCAACTCTGCACAGGGAATCGCGGCGCCTTAGATGACATATGTATATCTTGAGTCATTATGATAGTTGGTAATCACAATGAAGACCAGTGTCTCCTGGCACCTTAGACCATTGGGTGCTCTTTCTATGATAATATCCACATGAACTAAATTAGAATCAGGCATAAATCACAAGTATTGAGTTGGGTCAAACCTACACACTCCGCTACTTAAACATATCAATAAACATAATCATTTACATATAACCTTTGCACTCTCTTTAATGTTTTCTGTAGAGGATTTCTTTTCAACTAACTTTCATCATGTTTATGAAGAACATGTTGTGTGTTTTTCAAATTGTTGTAAACACTATTTGCAATTCAAAGAAAATCTTTTATTTGTAAAACATGCCCAAAAAGATTATTTTGTATTTTAACATATTTTTTCCCAAAATTTGTCAAAAGTTCAAATACAATCGGAACAACTAAGTATAGGACCATGTCCTCTAAAATATTATCATGTATGCAAATAGACTGAAATATCAACAAACTGATTTCGTTCTTATGAACCACTTCTGAAAAACATATAAACTAAAATTACAAACAAGTTGTTGTTTTGACACAGCGAACATGATAGCACATTATGCGTGTTGCATATAGAAATATAACAATAAGACAGGGTCATTACACACAGATAGGCTAGCAGATATTATTTCAATAGAATACATTTTATCATAGGGTATCTAAATCTGAAAGATTCATGAATATCTATCCCTTGATTGAATGATAAAAACAGATCACAAAGATGAGATCATACTGGTACTTGTAGCATTTCGAAAAGAAAAAGAAAACTTATAAGGGCTCTCTGACAGGTCATAAAAGACTTCCCGGGTTGATAAGTTGTGACTCCTACCCTCCATGGATGTACTGTCATTGGACACAAAGGAATAATGAATTAGGACCTTCCTTCAATCACTACACAGGGCTCCATGAAGACTCGGTGCAAACAATGTAAGTATGTCACACATCTTACTTTTGTGTCGTGAAAATGCTTTCAGAGAAAAAGAAAATCATGTAAATGTCTTCATATCAGACAAAGTTTGAATGAACAAATCGAAGTAATGAAAATAATTTTGCCACATTGCCTTAACTCGGAACACAATGGTGAACAAAGATATTGAACAAGTGAGTGTAGGTATGTTGTATCCTCTGTGGTATGGGCTGTGACATTTTAAACCAACAAGTCCATCACTGAACGTCCCACATCCAGATCTACTGGTTGACGACTACCAACCAAACAGTAAATTCATTTACACCATGTAAAAGTAAAAATATAAACATCTCAAAGATATGACTATGTTCCGTGAAATCTATAGAGTAGTCTGCCTTAGTTTTCAATGTACATGTATATTGCATGGCCGTGGTCAGACCTGACTAGTCCTACATGACAGACAACCATCCCAACTAAGACCTGACTTCTTTGGTGTACAGATGTTTGGCCAAAACACTCAGGTCTGGAGGTCAATGAAAAACTAGTTAAAAAATAATCCAATTTCAAATATATTTTTTGATTTCCTAACAATGATAAGTTGACTCTAATTATAGTATATATGATAAATAATATATTTATAGCGATAGAACATTAGTTTGGTTAAAACATTTTACTTATTTCTGGTTGGCTTTCCCTCCCCAAACTACTGCTTTTCATTTTTTCCCCTTCACATTTCAACATTTGTAATTCGGCAGATTCATAAACAAAGTTTTTAAAAAAGTCTGGCTTAAGGCATAAACATAAGGACCTCACAAACATGGTTCTAATGCATAATATGATTGCCTAAATTGTTTACATTGGTTAACTTTAATAGATATATATTTGGTAAATGTCATATTTTGGTGATATTATTTGGAATGTCAAGGTCATCCTAACAATGTAATGAGGGTTGATATTCAAGTCTGAATGCTACAGAGAGACTATGACAATGTTACTACCCAGTGTACACTTCAAAGGATGGCAGTTAACGTTTTTATTGCAAAAGCATTATATGGATAAAAAGAAAAGTAACAATACTAAGAAATACTGAATGGCGCATATATAATGATATCATTATCACTTGTTTTCTTAACCTTTTTTAAGTGGCTTTGATAATGTGATAATGTTTGAAACAAGCAAAACAACTTTAGTGTCTTCATAAGATTAATCACTATATGATTAAATAAAATATCCCTAAAACCAATCCATACCAAACTAAATCTTTGTCTGTCGATACAAATACATCAAACAGCAAGTTTTAGTCTAGAAACTTCTGCAGACACAACATCTGTGACTTGGTGATAGCCATGAAAAACATACAGATAATATTTGGACAAAAGTCAAACTGATTATAGAACAGCACCATCGGTGACCCCAAAGTGACACAGGTCGTACAACGTTTACCACTTTGGAAAAAACCAAAAGCAAGGCTATGGTGCCGACAAACCAATGACCAGAATCAGCATGGCATGCCTAAGGGATGCAACTCTGCACCGCGTAATGAGGCATCTAAGACTGGACCAACTGTGCCCCTTTCTATTCATACGAAGCATTGATACAGAATGCAGCAATTAACCTGATTAATCCACTCCTATTGTAAACCTTTTTTTCATGAATATTTTGAATCCTGGCATGCCTAAGGGATGCAACTCTGCACCGCGTAATGAGGCATCTAAGACTGGACCAACTGTGCCCCTTTCTATTCATACGAAGCATTGATACAGAATGCAGCAATTAACCTGATTAATCCACTCCTATTGTAAACCTTTTTTTCATGAATATTTTGAATCCTGGCATGCCTAAGGGATGCAACTCTGCACCGCGTAATGAGGCATCTAAGACTGGACCAACTGTGCCCCTTTCTATTCATACGAAGCATTGATACAGAATGCAGCAATTAACCTGATTAATCCACTCCTATTGTAAACCTTTTTTTCATGAATATTTTGAATCCTGGCATGCCTAAGGGATGCAACTCTGCACCGCGTAATGAGGCATCTAAGACTGGACCAACTGTGCCCCTTTCTATTCATACGAAGCATTGATACAGAATGCAGCAATTAACCTGATTAATCCACTCCTATTGCAAACCTTTTTTTCATGAATATTTTGAATGCTATCACTTAATGCTCTAATTATCCATATATGCTTATAAGCACCCTAAGCTTATGACTTAGATAATAATGCAGATACATTCATGTATGATATATGTAATGGGTATGAAATAGTCTACGGATGGGAATTTAATAGAGTTGTCTGAATGAATAAGATAATGCTGAAATAATATGATAGAGTGGAAACATGTTTCATCTACCCTGTGTATATAATCAGACTACTTTGTATTGACATCATGAACTAGACCAGCTTCATGTGAGACTTAAACAAAACTTGATAAGGATGACATTATTTTCTATAAGCAGATCGTTTTCAAATAGGTTTCTAATTGCAAATCAAGTTGTAGTGAAAGAGTGAGTGAGTATGGTGTTAAGCCGCTTGTAGCAATATTCCAGCAATATCACGGCAGGGGACACCAGAAATGGGCTTCACACATTTTACCCATGTCGGGAATCGACCCCGGGTCTTCAGTGTGACGAGTGAACGCTTTAACCACTAGGCTACTGGACCGCCCCCGTAGTGAAAGAGAAAAGAAAGAAAACTGAATTCTACTGACCAGGAAAGACATATATGATCAACATGCGTGGCCTGTTGTGCAGTGAAAGGAGAGAGCAAATCATTCACACTTGTTATCTAGTCATTGCAATCTGTACTGGATCACAGAAATCTACTTTCCATTGATATTGATACATCTAACTTCAATATTTCAATACAAAAAGCAAGACACCATTAACGGGACAATATACATACATCAGTAAATGCACAAAATGTTATTCACACAAAAATCAAGAAAATGAGATTCAATAAAATTTGCTATGTTTAAAAGGAATAAACCTCATCAACGATATACCAAATAAGACATTTTTCAAAATTTCAACACATCACTATTGATGACTACTATCTACTTTGTATAAAATCTATAAATAGCACAACTATGTTTAGTGAGCTCACAAAGTGTGATAGAAATTTGCATATTATTTCTGAGTATCTGAACATATGCAAATCATATTCAGAAAATTGAATTTCTCTGAATTTTACAGGTCACCAAACATTTGACTTGCATGCACAGTGTGAATTGCAGAAATATTCCAGATAAATCTAGAAAAAGATATTAATAAAGTCAGATCTTTCTGATTTCAATATACTCTTAGAAACATCATAGCATTTTTCTTTTCTCATCATGTTTGATCACCTATCAATGTAAATGCAGGGTCATTAGTGTGTACACATGGAAAAGTTTTAATTCATGATCACAAACAATAACAAGGTTAATTGATAAAATTATAATATCCCATTCTGTCTTTGAAAAATATATATAACTATGCTCTCTTGGTATTCCCCCAAAACAAAGATGTAATAGTTGTTTTTTTCATTCTTAAAAAAACAAAACACTGACAAAAGGTTATTAGTTCAAAAGAGAATATTGACAGTCTTGATAAAAGTTGGAATATCATGTATATTACTAAAATACCAGTATAAACAAGGCTACACAGTATATATGAGAAATAACATAAAATTTCATTTCATTTTTTTTAAAAATGATGAATTCATAAAAAATATTTCCCAAAGAAAATTAGCATTTTAATAAAATGAAGTTGTCTCTTTTTTTCATTAATGCCATTTGTGATACTAAACAACAAACACTCTTGACAGTTTGTTGATCTCCAAACCAGGATTCCAACTGTTTGACATGTATATCACATATATATAAAAGCAAGATCGATATAATTATTTTATCGCCTGAATAATTTGTCCTTGTGTTACATCTGTTTGGACACAATTTGTCAGGGGGTTCATAGCATACAGCAACAGCTCAATAGCTTCAGTATTACACAGTTCTCTCCCTTTCAACCTAAAAGCAACTTATCTTCATTCTGCTTTGAAAGCAGACCCGTGAAGATCCGGGGTAGAATAGGTCTTCAACAACCCATGCTTGCCGTAAAAAGCGACTATGCTTGTCGTAAGAGGCGACTATGCTTGTCGTAAGAGGCGACTAATGGGATCGGGTGGTCAGGCTCGCTGACTTGGTTGATGCATGTCATCAATCCCAATTGCGTGGATCAATGCCCATGATATCAATCACTGGATTGTCTGGACTTAATTATTTACAGACCACCGTCCCAAAGCTGGAATATTGCTGAGTGCGGCGTTAAACAACAAACCAGCCAACCAGAAAGCGTGATACACAGAGAGGGAGGGACACACGAATCAGAAAAAGTATTTTAGTCAAGTCATGTCAGCTTAGTTAAAGTAAAAAACAATAAAGTGATGTACATTGCTGAGCAAAAGAAAATATAAACTTTTAGATTGGATTTGATAAAAAAAAATTAAAAATTTTAAAAGGCTGAAAACAGTCACCTATTATAAGAAATATGAATATGATGCATGTAATATCGCCTATGATACCTGTATCAAATACATCACCATAGGATAACCATTTCTTGTTTGTTTGTCTTTTTTAGCCACTGTCAAAGAAACACGGTTGCATACTTTCTTTTGCCCAGCAGTTTAGGTCATATTTGATTACCACTAGCATAGGTATGTGGTGCTAAGGAAAAATAATCCAGAATCTAAAATCCATGAATAGGAATTCCTGGAACTGCTAAGGAACACAACTCTGAAATTTTTTCGCCTACGACCAATCCTTGAGCACCTGGTCTAAATCTATTAAAATATATTTTAATTATCATTAGTGTGTTTACTTGGGGGTATCAGTGCATCACATTTGGTCAAATCTGTGCAAGAAATCAGAATCTATAATTAGAAAAGCTTGTGACTGATTGCATGAAAGTCCCACCAACAAGCTTGATTACCAAACCTTGGGAAAATGTTCTAAAGCCATTTTGCTTTCTGTGATGATTGATATCAATTTTTTTAATGGTCAATAATAAGTACAGATGAAAAAAATATTCAAATAACTATTGCTATCAAGGATATTTTATTATTTGTGATTATATTATCTGTCTTGTTTTTAATTAATCTTTAGTTTAAAAAAACCTTTTTCCCGTGAGGTCACGTGATAACCAAATATGGGATAATAGTCTCAATCCAAATGTTACAACGTGTACACTTGAGCAGATATAACTCATGAATATTAATTAGACCGTTCACTACGTTAACAGATCGTTATTATAACAGAAACAAACGTATGTTTTCCATGTATATCTAAAATTATATTATTTGTTATTAATTGTCCGGTGAATTAAACAATTTAGATTGAAATAATTCATCATATTATGAATACGTAACAACTTGTAATGTGTGTGAAAAGTTGTACTAAAGTACGCTATATGTAGGGGGCGTGGCCTAAATGCAAATGTCCGATTGGGATTTTAAATTTTCCGGACCCCTGGTTGTAACACAAGGAGAACTTTGTGACTCCTAAGGTTTTTCAGAGAGTCAACAGAATGTGAAAAGTGTGATATTTCACAGAATAATAGTTGTAACATTTGTTGTCCAAACAGATGTAAGACTCTTCAACTTCATGATCTGACTTCAAAACAGGGCACCTAAATCCTCCTAAATATAAACATAAATTAAGTTTTCCCGATGACAGGTAATAAGTTTTATAACAACACTCCTTATCCATAGTACAATGGTTGTGATGATACTGGATCAACAAGCTCTATTCCAGCAAGGTAAAGTACTCTGAAAGTCCACTAATAAGCCAAATTTGCAATGTTTATCCAATTGATTTAAAGTTGTATATATCGTAAACAAACAAATTTTCACAATTCATTTCATTACCATATACAGTCTTCATAATAAATAAATGTATTGTTTTGTATATATACATAATATTGAAATTCATAGATATTTTGATGAATTGCAATAACCAAAACGTGGAGTGTGTGTTTTCCCCATTAAACTGTAACCTATTTTCATTAATTAGACGAAAACCAGTCCATCCACCTAATGAAACACATTTGAAATCTTACATATAAAATGGTCAGATTTGGTAATTGGAAATGATATATAAGTTTACAAATCATTCATGGTGATGTTATGATGATTTGGTGTATTGGTGTTCATACAAAGTAACACCATCTCGATGAATTTCTTGGCCTATCATATGAAATCATGCTTGGTATACAGAATATATACTGTTCACCAAGATATAATACCAATTAGGTATAAATCTTCAAAGATGGACTATGCTCGAACAAATTGGCAAGCTTGCAGGTTTGATCTTTCAAAATCAGCTTTAGCTGCGAAAATAACTTTCATGATGGAGATCAAGGTATCAGTAAATTATTACCCTGTTTACAAAGAGACAAGGATAACTGTCAGGTGTAGGCCTGGACTAGTCCTTCTTTAATTTACTTCAGTATGTCAATATTTATAACAATCCTATAAATTTCCTTTTGTATAATCTATTTCTCGTAAATATATTGATCAAAATCTCTTGTTTATACCTTTGAGGATTATACATGTCCTTGATTCTTTGCTATGCAGATTGTCTACGATCTATGACAACGAGCATAAAATACATGCTACACACCAGTAGTGTCAGCCATTTTGGCATAGTTAAAAAACCCGAGGGTAAAATTGTTCTACACTAAATATTTACAGGGTGCAGTAGTTTTCATTTCAAACCTCATTTGTCTTACAAAATTCCAACTTTCTTGATCATGAAATATGATACCTTTCATAAAAAAGTCCCTCTTAAAATGTAGCATTATTTACACATAGAAATACATTCAAAATACATACACGGTGAAACTTGGCTTCACTTTAAAACATTGTGTCTGTATACACATCTAAACAAATGTGAGCAAACAGGTTTGTCAAAGATTACACATTTAATTGCTCTAAAATAAGGAGAATAAATTAAAGAATATTTTACATCAACATTTGATTATGCTAGTCAACGGGCTTAAAATCTACATAACTGTCATCTCCTCACAACTGTTAACTTTTGACCCGCCATTTAAATGTGACCCTGACTTCTCTTCTACTGGAACTGGAGAAGAGGGTTTTGAGGGAATGGAATGAGCTGACGATCGGGAGGGGGAGGAGGTATCGGAGGGGGTTTTGAGAGGTGACACTTTGTTGTCTGCTTGAAATCCTGATCCGTCTGCTCCTGGAGCTGGGACTTTGTCCTTGTATTGGTCCATGATGCTGTCACATTTCTGTACAAACTCCTCCTGATACTTTTTCATTGCCTGAAACAGATGACCGTAATCATTGTGAGTTCGGCAGCTTCTCTACATCCTCCAAATGTTCTTTAGAGTTTATCATCACTGTGAGTATGACCTCAAACACATTAATTGGAAAGCATTCACCTTCCTCCATCCACTGAACCAACATGACCTCCCTCCACCCACTGAACCAACATGACCTCCCTCTACCCACTAAACCAAAATGACCTCCCTCCAGCCACTAAACCAACATGACCTCCCTCCATCCACTAAACCAACATGACCTCCCTCCAGCCACTGAACCAACATGACCTCCCTCCAGCCACTAAACAAACATGACCTCCCTCCAGCCACTGAACCAACATGACCTCCCTCCACCCACTGAACCAACATGACCTCCCTCCAGCCACTAAACCAACATGACCTCCCTCCACCCACTGAACCAACATGACCTCCCTCCACCCACCGAACCAACATGACCTCCCTCCAGCCACTGAACCAACATGACCTCCCTCCAGCCACTAAACCAACATGACCTCCCTCCACCCACTGAACCAACATGACCTCCCTCCACCCACTGAACCAACATGACCTCCCTCCACCCACTGAACCAACATGACCTCCCTCAATCCACTAAACCAACATGACCTCCCTCCACCCACTGAACCAACATGACCTCCCTCAATCCACTAAACCAACATGACCTCCCTCCACCCACTGAACCAACATGACCTCCCTCAATCCACTAAACCAACATGACCTCCCTCCACCCACTGAACCAACATGACCTCCCTCCAGCACTGAACCAACATGACCTCCCTCCACCACCTGAACCAAGTAGTCAGTGTGACCTACCTCCTCCTTCTCCTGCTCAAACTCCACCTGTACTTCCTCGAGGTTCTTCTTCAGCTCCTCCTTCTTCTTCTCCAGAATGTCCTTCAACTGCACACAAAATTCACAGTTTGAACACTATCTCATGAATAAAACGAGGTCAACCTTGTACGACACACGTGTGACGTACAGATTTAGTATCTTACCACTTGTATCTTCACCATGTGAGTAATAATACAACTCAAACAGAGCCCTTGTTGGGAATCACCCCAGGTGTTGTCTACCATGAGTACAGCACTAACCAGTGGGGACACCAGAAATGGGCTTCAAACATGTGAGTAATCAAACCAGGACTACCCCTCCGCCCCTACACATTTTAAGAAGAAATTAAAAAACATACCCTCTGTCTTTCTTGGACCACAACCTGGATATGTTTTGTTTGTGCTTCTCTCTTTATTCTGAAACAAATGATTATTGAATTTTTAAAAATTGTATACATCCTCTTCTCAACCTTGAACACTAACTGAGGCTTTTTACACAAAGTCAGTAAATTAATGTCAAAACCATATGACGTACATTACTATGGCCACCAAGAGCATTATATGGTGGTGAGGTGAAATGGGGTTTAACGTCGCTTCCAAGATTATTGCACTTATATAGCGACGTGCATGTACATGTGTGTGTTTGTGTGGCTGCTTGTACTAGTCTGGACTGATGCCGATTTATAGTGCTAGCTCACTGAGATACCATGCCACAGTTTAACATGAATACCCCACTCAGACACAGTATACTGACTCCGAGTCGACCAGTTCTTGTTTTAGCCCCTTAATGCCAAGCGCCAGACAGGGTAACAACAAGTACCATCTTTTGACGTCTTTTGGTATGACGTGGTCGGGGATCGAACGCCGAACCTTCCGCTCTCCGGGCGGACGCTCTACCACTAGACCATGGAGGCGGTCTCATCATATGGAGTGAGTTGTGAGAGTGAGAGAGTGAGCAAGTGAATAGATCTCCACAAAGTAGTTCACCGAACTCTGTGAGATAACCCTTACAAGTGATGCAGAAGTTAATCTGCCCAACCCACAAGCATGAAATCTCGAACTTCAACCCATAGCAGTGGATCATTGCACAATTATAAGGTATAGCTAAGGGCCTTCCAGGCCTCCCATACACATTGTCTGGTTCTGTTTTTCCTTGCTACTTGTGCACCTAAAAATCAGCTACTCCTGCTACAACCTTTACTTGTGTCTCCATATCCTGGTTTTATTACACAGGCTGTTCTGGCTTATTGTCTGACATCTGGGCAAAACCTTTACATGTTCTTACCTACATTGTTATGACTTACGCTCTAAAATTGAACAAACTTGTGCACATACATACTAACCATCACACATTCTTATTTACAAAAGAGAGAGAGAGAGAGTTTAGTTTTATATTCCAGCAATATCACAGTGGGGGACAGGGGCACGGGTGGCCCAGTCGTCTAAGGCGCCGCGATTCGCTGTGCAGAGTTGCGTCCCTTGGGCACGCCAGAAACCTATGATTGTGGGTTCGAATCCCGGTTCGCCCCGATTATGTTTCTAGGTTTGTCAGCACCATACCCGTGCTCGTGGGTTTCACCGAAGTGGTAAACGTCTGAGACCTGCATCACTTCGGGCTTTCCTCCCACATTAAGCTGACACGCCGCGATATAACTGGAATACTGTTAAAAGCGGCGTTAAACCCAACTCACTCACTCACTCACAGTGGGGGACACCAGAAATGGGCTTCACACATTGTACCCATGTCAGGAATCTAACCCGGGTCTTCGACGTGATGAGCGAACGTTTTAACCACTAGGGTACCCGACGGCCCCTTACAAAGGATATGTATGCCTTGTGCCTCTTGGCTACAACATTCACAGGTGTTCTTGGTTTAAAAGCTCCTGTTTGTCCTTGTGTATTTTTTACTAGAACCTTCACAAGTGTTCTTACCTAGAAAGTTCCTCACTGTTCTTACCTAGAAAGCTCCTGTTTGTCCTTATGTTTCTTGGCTAGAACCTTCATATGCTCCCTGTTCTGTTGGTCCATCTTCTTCTTGAGCTCCCCTACCTCTCGGTCATGGAGTTCCTCTAGCCTCTTGCTGTGACTGGCCTGGCTGGTGTCTAGGAGTTGGTGTAGTGAGCTGTATATCGCATCATGATGACGTAAATAAATGTTCATTTCCGCTTGGTAGTGGTCTTTGCATAGCGCCACATAGATCTGAGTCTGGTTCTGTTTCATGTCACGGATCTGGGAAGGTCAAGGTTATTGTATCTTGTAAGAGAAAAGCTTCAAGAATGTGGCTGCACAGCAACAAGTCAGTGGGAAAGAACTGTCACACTTATATGTTCTGGAACTATTCTATTAGGTTCATATACATATATTTTTTTAACAATCATTATTAGCTATAGTCTAATACTATAAGGTGCAGTAGATTATATATTTCAAATTTAAGGTAAAAAATGGCAAGATTTCTAATTGTGCCCCACAGTCTAATGACCATTTCTGATCTAGGTCAAGACTTTGTTAACGCCTTGTTTGAAATATTGTCTCCATGTAGTGTTAGAATCTGAAAGATGTTTTAGAAATTCTTGAGTCATACTTTCTAGGAATGTCAATTTGACAGCGTCATCCCTATATAATAAAAGAAAATAAAGAAATATTAATTAAACTCTGAAGACAACAATATACTAGTACTAATTTAGTCTTGACCAGACAAACTAGTGATTTATAAAATGTGCAATGTCCTATGTCCCAAGTCTTACCTGATAGTCGACTTATGTCAAGGTTAAATTATTAGGGACAGATTCCAACCCGGAATCCCCACAGACGAACTTGCTAAAGCCTAGTTTTTATGCCATTTAAACAACTGCCTGAGATTAAAGCACTCAGTAGTCATACTAGAATGTTGGGAGGTGACCCACCTGTTGTTCTCTGTCCTTATCAAACTGAGTCTTCTCCTCAAAGCACTTGGCCTGGACCTCCCCGAGACCCTGTCCCATCTTCCCGGCTTTCTTGAGCAGCTTACAGTGTGTCTTGTCCAGTGCCCGGGCAGCCTTCTCCTGACTGGAGGCCACCTTTTCTATCTGCTGGGCCTGCTGGTCGATCATGTTCTCCTGGGCCTGCAAAAAATAGGCAAGGAAGTTCAGGAGTGAGTGTGTATGTATGGTTTTACGCCCCCTTTAATAGCAATATTCCAGCTAAATCACTGAAGGGGACACCACTTTCTACATTGTACTCATGTGCTGAATTGAACATGTGCCTTTGGCGTGATGAGTGAATGCTACAACCACTTGGCTACCCAACCCCACCAGGGAGTTCAGATGCTTCTCATATTGGACTGCATGCAAAGGAATCAGTGAGAGTGTGTGAGTGAGTTGAAAGCATCTTTGAAAAATATTTCCGTTTGATCAAAAGTATTGCATTACATGTATTTGATGAAACAGCTAAATTGTAATGTTATCAACAAAGCTACTGTAAAATGTAATTTTACATGAATTTGAAATCCTACCTTTTCATGTTTTTTCCGCAATGATTCAAGTTCCTTGTCCCGCTTCCCTGCAACCTTTAGATACGGTTTCTGCTGCTTCAGGGCAGACAAAGGGGTGGGCGTCAGAATTTCAGGATCTGAAATCAAGCCATGATTCATGGTGGATCAGTTAGGTTAAAGACAGTCAGTGAGTTAAGGTTGCTTTGAACATAACTGGCTGGCCAGTCCTGGCAGCTAGGGGTAGCAGCTCTGCCAGGTAATTATGTCACCTCAGACCAACTAAATCCACCAACAGTTGACATCCCATCTGCCCCACAAAATGGTTGATGGAATGATGAACTGTTAAAGCTGTAGGGGCATGTGATGACATACTGGTCACAACAGACATGTTAACACCCAACCCCAAACGTGGTAATGACAAGCATGAGATACTGAGGTTCTCTTCTGAAAGATGAGGAGGACTGTCTCTTTGTTGACACTCGGCACTAATACATGCGCTAAGATCCCTGCTGTTGGGGAATGACCACATCAGACAGGCTAAGGCTGAGTCTAGACAGTCCTACTCTAGACAGTCCTTCTCCATACACTTATACCCACTCGTATTTCAGGAGCCTCTGACAAGTCCGCAGGGATCTGATTCTGTAGGAATTTCCTTCTCCCCACATACTGTAAACATTTTGACATACATAGAGGATATTATATGAGTGTTCATGTCATAGTATGTTTACAAAATGAGTGTCAAAATTTTGGTATTTCCCGAGCAAGAGTGATATTTATTACCGAAGATGTCTACATACAGAGAGGAATTTAGAAACTTTTTTTTCACGGATCACCGCCGCTGTCCTAGAAAACCACAATTTGTCAAATGACATCATCAATTTTCAGCTATGATGTCATTCCTAGTGTTACGTCATTCCGACCTCACATCCCAATAAGATTCGAATGATGTCAGCAATGCCGTCCGGATGATGGAAACAATACACTCTTGTCTCGTGAAGTGATATGACCCTACGGCACATGTGGTTGCCCTTGTAGGTAATAAATGTTTTTACTTACCATTGAGTTTTGTTGTCTGGGCCACCGAGACGGAGGATGTCCCGTTCTCGACTCCCGGGTGAGAGGAGGGAATGCGGGTCAGGCCACTGGGCGCTGGAACACATCAACATGGGACTTAATGCTGAGGGGTCACTTGACTATGGAATGAATACTTGTAGTCTAAAAACTGAAGAGTGAGTGAGTGAATACTGTTTTGCACTACATTCAACACTATTCCTCAAGCAAATGTAACACATGTGGTGTCTCCTTGGGCAAGGGACTTTGTTTGAAATGTGCGTCTGTGTATTCCGCAGTGAATGGGTACCTCGTATGATGTGATGGCAATGTAGTTCACTTTCTAACAGGCAGCTTGGGTTGTATACTCCCCAGGGAGCTGAGAATGATAGTTCAGTGCACACTGATCCAGTGACCGGGGTAATAATAGCGCTTTGATCATGCCATTGAGTGGTGTGGAGAGATGCACAATATAAATGGCTTATTATTATATGATAATGGTGTGTGAAGGTTGACTCTGCACCTTGCAAACCATCTGTCAGGGTATGACCCACAATCAGCCATGGCACACACTGGAACCACCCCACCCTCATTCTGCCACAGAATTCATACAACTCTCCTACCCAAGAGCAATGAGAGTGTAAATATGGTTTTCTGCCATCAAGATCACATCAGAGTACACAAAGAATGGTCTTCACACAATGTAAAGCACAAAACCCAGATCTTTATCATGACCAGCAAACACTTGAACTCCTTGGCTACCCAACATCCCCTTTCACACAGTTGTCACTAGAGGATCCCTTAAAACACACTCAACCACGAATATCACAACCGAATTATGTAGATGACGAAACAGTTCAAAATGGCATAGCTATACCTCAATATGATATGATATGACAAAAGAAATTTACATTATTTGAGTGGAGGTCGGATAGCCTAGTGGTTAAAGTGTTCGTTCGTCACTCCAAAGAACAAGGGTCGATTCCCAACATGGGTACAATGTGTGAAGCTCATTACTGGTGTCCCCTGCCGTGATATTACTTAAATATTGCTAAAGGCGGCGTAAGACCATACTCACTCACTCACTCACTCACTCACTCACATTATTTCACATGATAATGTAAGGGACTGAAGCTCACCTGGACTTCCACTGCTCTGGCTTGCTCCAGACTGTGTACTCTCCTGCTTGACCAACGTCCTTTCTGGTACTGTCTGAGGAATCTGTTTACCGATCTGTGATGCTGAAGTGCCCGTCTTTACACTTGAATTGGTCACACTTTTCCTACTCAGTACTGAGTCTACGCGTTGTGGTCCTTTCTCGGGAACATCTTGTGTTCCTTCCTAAAAGTAGAGAGGTTTTCTTTATATATTGGTAAGTACAATAAAAATAACCATAAGTGCAATTAAAAAATGTTATGAGATAAGCTTTCTAACAATGAGTACGGATTATATTTCATAGAAAACAATGACTTTGGAAAAAAATGAAGATTATGGTTATCCATTCACAATGTCAGTAAATATTGATGTATCATAACAAATGGTACTTTCCATACATCAAACAACTTAAGTGCATCATATCTATTCTTTTCAGGCTTGAAAAAAGATAAATTCAAATCTTTGTTTTCCTCACATGAAAAAAACATTATTCAGAATTTGGTTCTAGGCTAGAGTTAACATTCATGCTTAACCAGGTAGCTATTTCATGCTAACAAAACTACCTAGGATTAAATAGTGTTATATTATAATAAACATAGGGGAGAGGACAGAGGGTATTACGACAGTTGTATATATCATGTGGCAATTTAATAGTTGTTTAGGAGGATTGGGGTTGAGGGTGTGCGTTTGTGAAAGATGTTGGACAGTGCTGCAGGTATTCCTGGGGGAGGGCTGTAGTTTTACAGATAGTTACAGATATATCAGAGGAAGAGAGGCAGGGCAGTATTACATCCATATCAGGGTAGGTAAAGCATGTTTGGGTAGTATAATAGATACATCTGGGCAGAGGTGTAGGGCAGTTTTACAGATATATCTGGGCAGGGGTGTAGGGCAGTATTACAGATATAACTTGGCAGGGGTGTAGGGCAGTATTACAGATATAACTTGGCAGGGGTGTAGGGCAGTATTACAGATATAACTTGGCAGGGGTGTAGGGCAGTATTATAGATATATCTGGGCAGGGGTGTAGGGCAGTATTACAGATATAACTTGGCAGGGGTATAGGGCAGTATTACAGATATAACTTGGCAGGGGTGTAGGGCAGTATTATAGATATATCTGGGCAGGGGTGTAGGGCAGTATTACAGATATATCTGGGCAGGGGTGTAGGGTAGTATCACAGATATAACTTGGCAGGGGTGTAGGGCAGTATTATAGATATATCTGGGCAGGGGTGTAGGGCAGTATTACAGATATATCTGGGCAGGGGTGTAGGGTAGTATCACAGATATAACTTGGCAGGGGTGTAGGGCAGTATTATAGATATAACTTGGCAGGGGTGTAGGGCAGTATTACAGATATATCTGGGGAGGGGTGTAGGGCAGTATTACAGATATATCTGGCCAGGGGTGTAGGGCAGTATCACAGATATATCTGGCCAGGGGTGTAGGGCAATGCCACTGCAGGATAGAGGCTATATCAGGCTGTGAAATATCAACATTATGAGCAACACGCCAAGCCATTAGGGCATATATATTCAACTAGGCATCTTTCCATATAGCAATCTGAGGCTACACCTCCTGAATGTAATTTAAAAATACTAAAAATTTGGACAGTGAAATTCCTCAGACAATCTTTGTCCTACAGGCTTTGTGGCCATTTCCAAATCTGTTACTTCTGCATTGGTTATTGGGGATCCACCCCTCATAAATATGTGTTTGAAGACCAAAACTTAAACAATTGCCTACTGCCTTAGTTTTATTACTTGGTCAAAGAGAATGTGGTTAAATTAGAATAAAACTGAAAAAAGAAAAGAATTCTCAGCAGGATGAATGATCAAGAGGAAGAAAGTCTTTTGAATGTTATGCTATTTCAGCTTGAAATCTAATTTATGTAAGAAATAGTGCTTCGATTATTTCTTATACTGACAAGTAAAAGAGTTACTCTCACGCTAATATCAATCTACTATGGACCATTTCATATAAGAGAAATATGGAACCAAACCCACTTGGACCCATTTCCCCAATATCAAACACCAAGTAATACAGACTTCGCAAAGGGAAGCAAGTCACCTACTTATCATGGTTGACTAACAGTTTAATAAATTAATACCAATGCTATAGACAGTCAAATGTATGTGTGTACATTCAAATGACCTTGAATCTGGAACAGATGATGTCACAAGGACTATTTGTAATAACAAATCTCAATGTTGAAACAACACTTGAACAACAGTTTTAGGATTAACCATTACAAAAAACTTCCAAATATAACATGCATACACTTATCGAAAAAACACAACAAAGTTTGACACACATTTGGCATCTATAACATGTATATTTCAACAGGTGACACAGATTGAATCCACACTGTTAAAATATTTGTAACAGACAACATATGAGTTATTTGACTCCAGTAACTCTTGACTTTAAGAGTAATATATATATCTGTATATGAAAAACATATCAAACACACTACAGAAACATTGAATTTCACCTCAAAGGATCTTTCAACAGTAAAATACTTCTCTACACTAATCTAACTTCTAGTATATTGTCTACACTCTGTCTAACATATCTAATCTGTGATATTTATATATAAGTACATAAATATCAATGTGCAACCAGAGAACGAGGCCATAGTCATTATATAAAGGGTAACAGCTCATTACACAGAAAACAAAACTTGACTCAGTGTACCAGGATTCAAACTCAGCTCTTGGGTATGGCAGACATTGGCACTAACAGCTAGACCGTTATAGTCCCCTCTTTGCCACAAAGATGTAATCTAGAGCTGATGTATTGATGTGAATGGACTTTTAACAGTTTCTTCAGCTTGTTAGCTTAATTTGAGGGTAGGTCCAAAGGGAAGCAGGTCCTAGATCATTTCCTCTGACAAAAACCATCAAGTAAGGATATGGTTCTGGCAAACCAAGAATCAAAATGAGGTATGTGGGATTCAAACCCACAATCATCAGATCTAGCACGACTAAGGGATGCAACTCTGCACAGTTACATGCGGTATCATCCATGGTGTGTATGCCATATACTCCATAAGTCAGTTAACAGGCCTCAAAGTTGCAACTAAAATGGTCGCCAATGCAACCTAAATTTGAGTTTGTTGACTGTCTAAAATTCAGAGGTAGCCAAATGACTACCTTGAAAATTATCTTGTGGCGACTACCTACATTTTATTGCTACACATCTGTAGACACAAAACTCAATAACAGCTGATCTTGGAAAACATGTCTACTAATAATTGAACAAATAATTCCTCCTAAAGTTGACAATGAACCAAAATACATAAATACAATGCTCAATGGATAAGCAAGGATATACCTATATTATCTAGTAAAATTGTATCATTGCTTGAGTCAATAGTAACAAAAATCAAGTACAGTTTCAACTAATATACAATTTCAAAGGCAATTGCTATAACTTATACATATTATAATAGTTATTTGATAAACATAATTTCAAATGCTTTTGGCTACCTACAATATTGGCTTAACTTCTTGATTTTAACATTGGCTACCTGGAAAAAAATACTTGTGGCATATGGCTACTTGGTAAAAATTCAAACTTTGAGGCCTGGTTAATAAGCATAATTCAGGGGGTAAATACTATAAATCATCTGGTACATGTAGTACTCTCTTGTCATTTTACTTGAGAACTCTTTGGTAAGAATGCAAATTGTTCACATTAATGTTAAGGAATGTCTTAATTCACTTGTCCACGCACATAACATGAGATTATAGGATGATATTCATCATGCACAACATGGTAAGTAACGGGCCAGTGTGTAGACAACATAAGACGATGTATGTGTCTCGCATACACATCATCATGTGGGTCAAGTGGACAGATGAGGGTTAATATGCTGGGCTGGGGTAAAGGGTTGCATATACCTCAGGGTATGTCATTCCTTGTGTTTAGACAAGACTCTGTAATCGCACATGCATACAATGAAAACATCACTTTATAATGATCGGTCAAATGGACAAACAGAAGGCTTTGAAAGAATTTATAGAATTACCCCTTCGTATAAAATTATATTCCTTGTACATCATTTGATAAATTTACCAAATGGCATGAAGAACCTTAAGAATGAGAGCAATCCCTGGTTCAAATGATATATGAATCGATAGTATTCACAGAACTATGACAGTTAACTTTATATTAAATCAAATGTAAAGCTTTGCCTTAATATTTTCAATACTTGGTTTACAGATGTTGTTTGAACCGATGAGGCGGAAAATGTATAAAGATGAAATGAAAAGTAAATCATATAGAACACTGAAATGTAAGATCAGTAGGAGGAAACAAAAATAACCCAAAAGTGAAAAACATTCTGTTTGTGGGGTGCTTATTTTTATGACAGAGTTATTTCCCTTCTCATATCTATCTCATTATTTTTTTTATTATTGAACAGATGAGTAGGAAAGAATTTTGATAATATTTTGGAATATTAATTCCATATTTGTAGCATTTATTGTTTGTCGATCCATAAACCAAGTCACATGATATAAACTGCTAAAAAATTTGACAGTTTTGTTATAGTTATCAATTTTCAAATTCTATAAAATATTTCAATCCTTCCTTTGTGTCCACTTCCAACAATCCGCATGACAAAAAAAACATGACACACATGTCCAGGCCAACTAGCACTTACGTCCAACGGCTCATCCTAATAGACAAGAGGATAAACGGGAATTAATTAAAAGAACCTGATTAACGAAATCTCTCTCAACTCATAAACAATTTGAAAATAAGTGTTGAAAGAGCAAATTAACTTTGCTGTGCAAATATTTTCAAACATAGTAGTGAGGCAACTGTATGCAAAAAATAAGTGCAAATTTATTCATCTTCTCACAGATTTATTCATGCCGTATTTGAGCTAGGTGGCCATGTTGTGGGGAGATTCCAATATTTTATATAACAGGTAATGGCAGCCATATTCCAAAATTTAATACTACAGGGAGTGGCGTCCATGTTTCAGTGTTTTATACCACAGGTAATGGCACCCATATTCTAATGTTTAATACTACAGGTAGTGGCGTCAATGTTTCAATGTTTTAAACTACAGGTGGCGGCGTCCATGTTTCAATGTTTCATACTACAGGTAGTGGCAGCCATGTTTCAATGTTTCATACCACAGGTAGTGGCGGCCATGTTTCAATATTTTAAACTACAGGTAGTGCATGCGTCCATGTTTCAATGTTTTAAACTACAGTAGCGACGGCCATTTTTCAATGTTTCATACTACAGGTAGTGGCGGCCATGTTTCAATGTTTAATACTACAGGTAGTGGCGGCCATGTTTCAATGTTTTAAACTACATGTAGCGACGTCCATGTTTCAATGTTTTAAACTACAGTAGCGGCGGCCATGTTTCAATGTTTAATACTACAGGTAGTGGCGTCCATGTTTCAATGTTTTAAACTACAGGTAGTGGCGGCCATGTTTCAATGTTTCATACTACAGGTAGTGGCGGCCATGTTTCAATGTTTTAAACTACAGGCAGCGGCGTCCATGTTTCAATGTTTCATACTACAGGTAGTGGCGGCCATGTTTCAGTGTTTTAAACTACAGGTAGTGGCGGCCATGTTTCAATGTTTTAAACTACAGGTAGTGGCAGCCATGTTTCAATGTTTAATACTACAGGTAGTGGCGTCCATGTTTCAATGTTTTATACTACAAGTAGTGGCGGCCATGTTTCAATGTTTTAAACTACAGGTAGTGGCGGTCATGTTTCAATGTTTCATACTACAGGTAGTGGCAGCCATGTTTCAATGTTTTATACTACAGGTAGTGGCGTCCATGTTTCAATGTTTTAAACTACAGGTAGCGGCGTCCATGTTTCAATGTTTCATACTACAGGTAGTGGCGTCCATGTTTCAATGTTTCATACGACAGGTAGTGGCAGCCATGTTTCAATGTTTTATACTACAGGTAGTGGCGTCCATGTTTCAATGTTTTAAACTACAGGTAGCGGCGTCCATGTTTCAATGTTTCATACTACAGGTAGTGGCGTCCATGTTTCAATGTTTCATACTACAGGTAGCGGCGGCCATGTTTCAATGTTTTATACCACAGGTAGTGGCGGCCATGTTTCAATGTTTCATACTACAGGTAGTGGCAGCCATGTTTCAGTGTTTTAAACTACAGGTAGTGGCGGCCATGTTTCAATGTTTTAAACTACAGGTAGTGGCGTCCATGTTTCAATGTTTAATACTACAGGTAGTGGCGTCCATGTTTCAATGTTTTATACTACAAGTAGTGGCGGCCATGTTTCAGTGTTTTAAACTACAGGTAGTGGGGGTCATGTTTCAATGTTTCATACTACAGGTAGTGGCAGCCATGTTTCAATGTTTTATACTACAGGTAGAGGCGGCCATGTTTCAATGTTTTAAACTACAGGTAGCGGCGTCCATGTTTCAATGTTTCATACTACAAGTAGTGGCGGTCATGTTTCAATGTTTCATACTACAGGTAGTGGCAGCCATGTTTCAATGTTTTATACTACAGGTAGTGGCGTCCATGTTTCAATGTTTTAAACTACAGGTAGCGGCGTCCATGTTTCAATGTTTCATACTACAGGTAGTGGTGTCCATGTTTCAATGTTTTCTACTACAGGTAGTGGCGTCCATTTTCAATGTTTTAAACTACAGGTAGTGGCGTCCATTTTCAATGTTTTAAACTACAGGTAGCGGCGGCCATGTTTCAATGCTTTTTTTTACGTCTTGTAACATGAATGTGTGCTGCAATCTGACAGATTGAGGAACATAATTAAATGGAACTGATAGCCTGCGAGTCTCCTGGACTATACTTGGCGCATAAATGCTTTCTTTTAAAAAAACGAGCCATTCTACTTGGAGAAATGGATACCACGTTAATTAATATTAAACAGATTTGATTTAGTTTGTTTTTGTATACATTTTGCTCATCAGGCAGGCTCAGTTATCATGGAAGCATGTGACGTCATCCATCCATTCATTGCGGTCACCTTGCTAGGACAGCCAACCGGCCTGTGTGCGTCTCACTGTCTGGGGCAATATCCAGGCTCCACACTAGCTCAAACACTGATCATGCAAAACCAGTGTGCAAAATGAAATAGTTCGAATACATTTTTTAGATCAAGATGTGTTTTTTTGCAAACAAGAGACTATTCTAAAGGTCTAGTCAGGCATTAAAAATAGTTGATAGTCATAAAAAGATGCAGCAAGTCTTATCAAAATATACAGAACGCTGAAAGAAGGTTAATGATAGACCGACCACGTGATACTCCCACTATATACTGGGGGCTGAGTACACGAGTACACTTGTGATTTACATGTGACCAGGACATCACAAACCCTGTCATAAACGTCATCACCAAAATACACCTTTTTCAAAGGAAAGTGATTTTTGCAAATGCATGAAATTGTCTCTGACAAGCAAAATTTGTAAAACTGTTTTGACTTACCCCGTCATCGTCAAACAGAACTGCCATCTGCTGGGCGTGTTTCTCTGCCATGAGTTGTTTTGACAAGTACTCGCGTGGGTTGGACAACGCATCGGCAAAGCCTGAAAGGAAGTGAGTTGGAATCAAAGGGTATGAACAGGCTGTTTAGTTATATCACGGCATGCAGCCGAAAGGTGGGTGGAGAGTCCAAAGTGACGAATATTATGAAGGCCTGGGAACATGTGTGTAGTGCTGAAAAATCAGGGATCATAATCATATCCTGGATGCCAAGTTGAGCTGATCCTGTTACAGCTAAGGGATGAAACTCTCTTGTGACCCAACAATTGATCCCAAAGTCTGGATAAGACTCACTCTTTCATGTACATAATAATAATGTAGGAGAACAATGATTGACTTTGAAATTACCCATCAAAGCACAATCCATACCTGGAGGCCATTTTGGCCATCAAATACGCATCATGTTGCAGATCTAAAACATTCTACCCAGTTATCCTCACTGAGCAGCCAAGTTAAAAACTTTAAGATGTTGACATACCAGCAAATGCATCAGGAACGTAGTCATTGACGCTGAGGTGAACAAACAGAGTCTGCAACGGCAGTGGCTGGTTACATTCATTACGGAGCGGAATATGGCGGTAACCTGAAATTTAGAATAATATGAGTGAGTGAGGGTGAGTGAGTGAGTGAGTGAGTGAGTTTAGAATAATATGAGTGAGTGAGTGAGTGAGTGAGTGAGTGTAGCAACATTCCACCAAATATTAAAGGGTGTCAGAAATGGATTTCAATGCTTCAACCACTAGGTTACCCTATCAACAGTTTTCTGGTGACGATGACGATACGCTTGATGTAATTTGAACATGTATATACATGTTGAATGATGTTATACATTGTGCACCTCACTGTTGTGTTTCTCACTGCATGTATTAATCATATACACCACAGAACAAGCCAATAAAATCGAAATGTTGTAAAACTTGAAGTACCATCTGGAGTTTATTGTCAACACTGTCCTTTATTTGTACATCCTGATGTTCTGTAGTACATATGGTTCTTTCTTCCATATGGCATGGATTTGTTTTGTAGTGTGACCTTTATTAGTAACATTTCATACTTTATTTGTAACATTTGACTTTTATTGCATACTTTTGACCTATATTTCAACAGTTGTAATTTTTTACCGATAGTTTTTGCTTGTTCTGTGGTGTATATGATAAATGCATGGAGTCAACAACACAACAGTGAGTCAAACTACAAAAAATATGACTATTAACAATTTAAAATGTCATTTATGATATATGTATCCATTCTCTGTCAAAAAATGTTACTTTCGAAGCACCAATAGTGGTAATCTGATCACTGTTGTTGTAAATAACAGTGTGTTGGAGCGATCTGCTAATCAGTTAATGTTAACAGTAATGAATGAAGTTTTGAATACAATTAATAAATCAGATAAACGTCCAGATAAATATTGAACACTCTTTATAACTTTTTCTAAAAAGTTGGATGAGAATCTGGTAATTGATTTATTATTGAATGGTGTACAACAACAAAAATTAAAAGAAACGGCAAAAAAAATCATCATCATTCACAACAAATATATTATGGTAAAGTTGATAAAGACATTATTTTTGTATTTAAATTAAAACAATTCTGTTCATTGATATCCTATTTAGTTCTGATTAATTTTTTTTTATTATTATTTTGAAAATAAAAATCATTTGTTAAAATTTATCTCTCGTTTAGCATAGAAAGCAATCCAAACATTACATCTTTAAAATGCAAGTTGTACTGAAAAATGGATAAATTGTGAATTTCTCGCAGGCCGCCATTTTATTTTTAGATGATAGAACAATGGGATATGTGGTACAATGTTTCCGTTCGTTAAATCGCAAGAATGTCAACGTATACATATAGTTACTTATATGTTATAAATGTCCTCTCACAAATCAAGAAAACTAACGTAAGTCAACATTTATAAATATGGAAAGGGTTGGACACCGGTAGTGTTCAGTCTCCAACTAGCCCCGAAGCCTGTCGCTCGGTATATGGTCTCTGGTTTAAACAGTGCAACTATAAAACATCAAGTGACCAATATCACACACACTGGAACATGCTTACTAGGAAATACTAAGGAGTAAATATACTGACCTGGTCGTAGTCCTTCAACAGGTAATACTCTATGTCCAATCAATTTCCCTGTTTCTTCAAACACACCAATACGTATAGTTGCCAAGTTGGGCAATACAACCTGAAATCATCATGACACCCAGGGTTACACACACAAGAGTGCCCTGTTTAGAGTGAGTCGGCTTTCACGCTGATCGAGCAACACATGTACTCCAGCAATATCACGGCTGGGATCTAAAAATGGGCTTCACACAACATAGCTACATAGGGAATCAAACCTGGGCTAGGTCAGGACAAGCAAATGCTTCAACCACAAGGCCACCCGAATACTCATCCCTGATTTAGAAATAGACAAGCAAGTTTGTTGCTGTAAACCCCAAAATACTATTGATGGCAATTGTTACATTTAAAAAGAAGAATTCATATACACCCACTGTCACCCTACCTACCCCATATTTCATGTAAAACATCGGTGATGCATAATATATTATTCCACCTACAAAAAATTAGATCACCTCTAAATAAAAGTAAATGCAGCAGTTAAGCTCTGTTTTACGATGTCAAAATCTCAGAAAGAAATATTCAGAAGTTTTGGAAATGAATGAAAATAGGATAGATGGAGTTCTTTTCTGTCAAAAAAAGAAAGAAGCTGTAAAAAGTAATGGCATTGACAACAAATTTACCTTTTTGAAAACAAATGCCTCTTCACCATAGACAGGGTTAATGCCGTTAGCTGGAATGGTTTTTGTTCGGAACTTCTTTCGGACAGTGTCTGTCGGCAACCCATACATGTCCACTTCAACATACGTTCCCACTTTTTTGTCCGACAGGAACTGTCCAGATATTACCTGGCAACAAACGTATGAGTGGATGAGGTTACCTGGCAACAAACGTATGAGTGGATGAGGTTACCTGGCAACAAACGTATGAGTGGATGAGGTTGCCTGGTAACAACTGTATGAGTGGATGAGGTTACCTAGCAAAAAATGTGTGAGTGGATGAGGTTACCTGGTAACAACTGTATGAGTGGATGAGGTTACCTAGCAACAAATGTGTGAGTGGATGAGGTTGCCTGGTAACAACTGTATGAGTGGATGAGGTTGCCTGGCAACAAATGTGTGAGTGGATGAGGTTACCTGGCAACATATGAGAGTGGATGAGGTTACCTGGCAACAACTGTATGGGTGGATGAGGTTACCTGGTAACAACTGTATGAGTGGATGAGGTTACCGGGCAACAAATGTGTTTGTGGATGAGGTGCCTTGCAACAAACATATCAGTGGATGAGGTGCCTGGCAACAACTGTAAGAGTGGATGAAGTTACCTAGCAACAAGTGTATGAGTAGATGAGGTTGCCTGGCAACAACTGTATGAGTGGATGAGGTGACCTGGCAACAACTGTGTGAGCGTACAGCAATGAAACACATGAGGGTACAAAATGGACTTGCTGAAGCACCTAGCACAGTTTCCATGTGTTACCTTCATGCTGACAGTGCCTGCAACAATCCCGTCTACTGTAGACTCTGCAAAGGGGTCAAAGTGGCGATCTTTCCGACGCATGAAGTCTGGTTTGAGTATGTATCCTGATCTACCATTATATTCAAATGTTCCCATGTTCAACTGCATTGGAAGATCTGCAATAACAACCAGAATACCAAAAGTGCCTTAGACAAAATCCTCAATAGGTCACCTCAGGAAAAACTATTTTAAATTGATTACTGGATCCATAAACCTCTACTAATACAAAGTAGAGAAAAAAGTCTGAAGAATACTTTCTAAATTCTGACCAACACAAACTTGTATTGATCAACAAATATGTTCAAAATAATATAATATACAAATAATATAATGGTCAATGGTCCTTGAATTAAAGGGAGACGACTCTCACTCCACACTCTGTTATGCATACAATATGTTCAAAGTGAGAGTGTCTCAAGACAAAAAATTCAGATGTTATAAAGAACAAAAGAACAATCAGAAATGGCTTCATTTGTTCACTTACCAAGCAAGAAAGAACAAAAGTCTGGATCTTGACTCAAACCGGAATTGTTATCCTGTTACTCTTTCATTGAAATATGTCCATCGACATCACACTAACTACACAAGATTGCGGTTCAACAAAACCTTACCCAGAGTTTGAAAGTTCAGTGCCACAAGCTGACAGCCCGCATTCCAGAAAATCTGAAAGTAAACATTATCAGTATGATACAACTCTGATGTGTGTCCTCGAGGAGGGATAAATCCTCCCACATTCTATCTATGCCTAACAGGCATTGTGACCATGTGATCCACATTACATTAAGCATGGAGTTCTCGTTGAGTTGGTGCTTTTTGTGAGACATAGAGTGAGTGAATGTTATGATTATGATATTATACTTTTATATACCACAGGTATCCAGGTACTAGTATCTGCGAAATTTGTATTTGTTCCCTTACCACTGGATCTGTTTGCATTCCAGTTATCATTCTCAACTCCCTGGGGAGTATACAATCCATGCTGCCTATGGGCGCTAGAGGCTTGTTTCATCTACTTCACATATCGGGTACCCATTCTCTGCTTGGTGAGACAGAGGCACATTTAAACATGTACAGAGTACAGAGTACCATGGTTTATACCCCTGGGAAGGGTGTGACTGTACAGAGTGCAAGGTTTATACCCCTGGCAAGGATGTGACAGTACAGAGTACCATGGTTTATACCCCTGGCAAGGGTGTGACAGTACAGAATACCATGGTTTATACCCCTGGCAAGGGGACTGTACAGAGTGCAAGGTTAATTATACCTGTGGCATGAAGTTGCTGGAGTCCACTCGAGTTCCTTTCGGGTAGATTCGACTTAACTGACGTTTGTTGTAGCTTTATTGAGTTAAAGAAAGTCAAACCAAACTTTAACAGCTTGATATTACACCAACAACCTAAGTATATAAAAATCATTCATTATGATGGCATAACCCTGCTTTGAATTGTATTTTACCATTTTCACATTATTCACCCAGAAGAAAATGACAAAAGTTATTTTTATAATTGTCAGCGCTCTATTTATAGACATAACCCCTTTTTCAAAACCTCTCAGACTCAGACCCAAACAAAATATAAGTCCGTTTAAATATATCTTTTTTTCCTACCTTTCTGACAGAAGTTTCCTGAAAAAATCTAAAACCAAGAAATAAGGCCTTTCTGGGCTATGGTAGCCAGGCTGTACCATTAGGAATGCCTTTTAACATTACTTCAGTGTCACTGTTTGCAACAGCATGGTTGACTGTAGGTAAGGATACTTGACAAATTCCACTGGGTACTGATTCAGTAAACTAGCAGCCTGTGTCTCCACAAAGGATGAGATTTCGTAACTTCTATCACGCTCTGAAACAAACATAAAATATGTCAAGCAAGTAAATAGGTGCATGCATTTTTTTCAACATCATCAGCATCATCATATAGCTATGACATTTTGGCCTGTACAATAATTACCCGTCTTAAGACAACCACACAGTGCTCTCTCACTGCAAATTCTTACAGGGTGTTAATTGGGTTATCCATATTGAATAATGTTAATCAAGTAAACGTATTGTAAACAAATAGATGGGAAAAGCATGGCTTACACAATTCTCAGTGGTAAGATCTTAACACTATTTCAGCCCTACAAGGACTGGGGGGACTCACTATCTGATACATCGAAGGCGTGGAAATGCACTGGCTGTATATAGTTGACGAGGAGTGACATTTCCATGGCAGCTTCTGCTTCCTTCCCAGCCGTGCCCTGGTAAACATCAAACAAAATAACATCAAATGAGTGAGTGAGTGAGTTGGGTTTAACGTCGCTTTTAACAGTATTCCAGTTATATCACAGCGTGTCAGCTTAATGTGGGAGGAAAGCCTGAAGTGATGCAGGTCTGAGACGTTTACCATTCGGTGAAACCCACGAGCACGGGTATGGTGCTGACAAATCTAGAAACATAATCGGGAGCGAACTGGGATTCGAGCCCACAATCATAGGTTTCTGGCATGCCCAAGGGATGCGACTCTAAACATGCCGGATATATGCCGTTTTATAGTGCTAGTCCACTAGCACACCATGCTGCAGGTTCACACAGATACCCCACTCAAGACATAGTACACTCCGGTACAACCAGTACCATGTTTTAGCCATTTGGTGCAAAATGCCAGTCAGGGTCACAACAAGTACCATATTTTAATGTCTGTTGGTATGACACAGCCTGGGGATTGAACCACAGACCTTCTCTGTCCACGAGACCATGTCACTTGCAGTAAGAAGGGAACAATCCCTTGTCTTTGGTGTGATGAGCAAACACATTTACCACTGAGAACTTGTGAAATTGAAACTGAATGTCCAATTTACTGTATGCCTTGTTATCCATATTACTAACATCCCTAGGCAGTTATTTGGCAATAAACTTGTAATTAGTTTATGGATCAACTGATCCACAAATACTTATTAATATGTTTTAAAATTTGAACAGTTTTTCATATTTACTATGAAGTTTGTGAATTAATTTCAGCATTGAAAAAAAAATTGATTTGCATCAATAGAGGAAATAACCCACAAATCTTTCTTTTATGAATTAATTTTAACCACTGATCCAAAGGATTGGGGTAAATATACATAATTAGCCATTAGCTGCTAGAAATCGATCATAACCAATATCCTGTTTGCAGTGTTGCTGGAGCAAAAAGTTCGAAACAAAAAAATCCAGACTTCTTCTCTCTTACCCTGTCCTTCTTCACCCGCTGTCGTCTCTTCTTCTCTTCCTCCGATATCATATCTGATGGAATTTCATCTTCCTCTTCGCTGTCCTCCGATTCAGATTCACTGTTGAAAATCTCCTCCTCCCCACCCCCTTCAGTCTTTGCCCCACCCTCATGAGCCTCTGCCTTCTCCCCACCCCCCTCACTAGAAACTGACAGAGTCTTTGTGATGGTCTTTGTCTCTGAATCTTCTTGTGGTTTCTCTACAGAGGGTACCTCTTCTGCAACCTCCTCAGCAACTTTAGGCTTTGGCTCGGAGGTTTTTGATGATCCTTTGGTTGGTGTGGATTTTTCTTCTTCTGGTGCTGGTAAGTACAAAACTAAACATTTATGTAAAGACTCTACAAACAGGACAATTTGTTTGTGTTCTCACTTCTCTTATTTTATCGGTACTTGGACCTTAAGCACCCTGGTCCAATACACGCCCCCGGCCTACTTCTAGACCAATCTGTAAGTAATCTTTACAAGCAACCCCTACTAAGATAAAAAAAACATTGTCAGTCTATATTATCTTGTGTATATTACAGATTTCTTTTACAGCAGCAGACACATAGAAAGGTTATGTAAGATAGCTCTAGCATCTTTGATTGGTGTATTATTTAAAAGTGATAAATCGTAAGTGTCTAGAAAGTAGTTTTGAAAAGGTTTCAATACTTCTCCAAATAACTTGTTTATAGATTTATTATGGCAAATACATTTTTTAATTGAAGATAACTCTATGATTTAGAAAGTGATAAATCAACATACAGAGTCAGGTTTAGATATAAACCTTTTTGACAAGACATCTTAATCCTCTTGCTTTGAAATCCAACCAGCTTTAAAAAGTAATGTTGCTTTTTTATGGATCATAATTCATTCATTTTTAAAAATACACTTTTCCTTTGGATTCTTCACCTAAAGATTGTGTTATCAGACAAATTTACTTTGTTATGTCTGTACAATGAGACAACTATAAACTTGCCTTTATGGAAATGTTTCTTTTTGTTTTTGACAAGTATCTTCCTCTTCATTAGTTCTGGTGATGGGAGGTGAACGCCTGGATCCAGCTGAAACAGGAATAAGACTTCAAAAATCCTTTAAAAACAAAGTGGGTAAGGGACTTAATATTGAACACAACATAGAACAGAATTTCAATCAAGTCAGCTTAATTTGTCAAGCAAAAAGTGAGTCTTGTCATCAACGATAACACATGTGGTGACACCCATAAGCTGGCGTATGATGCTGACACACCAAGGTTAAATTTTTTTATTTTTTTATTTTCCCTCTTTATTCATCTCAGCAGGTACAGCATATATATATATACATGTCATGTCAATACAATTGTGGTACATGGTTTTCAAGAAATGTACATCTTTTCATACGTATAAATTGCATGGTTAAAAATTCGAAGGAATGTGGAATAGAAACACATGGTAAGCCCATCCTAGAATGGCTAAGGGATGCTGCAAGTTCAGTGACAAATTCAATTTAGCACAGTTATTTAACGGGTTACTACATTGAAAACACAGAATGTTTATCTCCTAATTGTAAGGATCAATCCACCCAACCAGGACATTTGACACAGACTTCCAGGTTACAGGGGACTGTAGGTACATGTAGCAGTTGTACTTCCAAGTGTACTGGTCACATAGAATGCTTTTGTTTGTTTGTTTCTTGTTCAACACCACACTCATGATGGCAGTCTGTAAATAATGGAGTCTGGACCATACAATCCAGTCATTGACATCATGAGCATCGATCCACACAATTGGGTTACGATGACATGCATCAACCAAGTCAGCAAGGCTGACGATCATGACTATCGCCTGTCCTGGAGTTAGCAGTGAATTGAGTAGCAGAAACCTGAGCTGCTGAATGAGGGGGAGGTAACTCTAAGTCCAACTTCCACTGACATTTCTCATGACAAGAAGTGGTCAAGGAAAATAGGGCTGGGACAAGTCCAAATTTACTACCCTGGTACCCGACCCCCTCTTACCCGACCCCCTATTACCCGACCCTACCCATGTACCCGCTGTAGGTCTCAAGAGTAGGGAACAAAATGTCTGATTGGTGATTGTTTTACCGCAGCCCTGCATGGCTAAAACTATTTAGAAACATATATATCAAACAATCAGATCATGTGTTCACTGAAGTTGACTGAAGCTTTATCTTTACTCAAACATATACAAGTCAAAATGAATGTGTGCATTGTCAGAAAGAAATGCAAACATTAGCGACTTGTAGTGAAACCACTGAGCTTTTGTGAATTTTTTTCATTAAACAATATATCACATGACCAGCCACAGGTCCAGGTAGTCCTGTGGGTACCGGGATTCTACTCGGGACCCACCCAAACCAAGTACCCGCGTTACCCGTCTCAGGAAAACATAACTTACAGGATATTCCTCCAATATATCAGTCAACAGCATCTCTCCAAATATACTCCGACAATACTGGGCCATTTTGGCTTGCTGGCGAGGACTGAAAAATACAGAAACAGTGAAGGAGCACTACTCTCTCAAGAGTCGATAATAACAAAATGCAAGAGTAGAATACTGGCTATATTAAAATCCACACAATTGCTTTTCTGCTATTGATTTGTAACTTTACATTTCATGTCACTTCCATGTCACTTCATGTTATTTAAATTCTTGTGTAAATTACTAAGCTTTGCATCATTTTATCACCAATGGAAACTGTAAAGAGAGGGAGTGAGTATGGTTTTACGCCACTTTTAACAATATTCCAGCAACATTCACACATTGTACCCATGTCAGGAATCGAACACTTTAACCACTAAGCTACCGGACCGTCCCAGAAATGGTAAAGATAAAAACAGTTATCAGTACTTACGTGCAATGGTTTTCAAAGGAGAGAATTACTGGATAGTCCGAGGTTTTGAAGGCACTCTCTGCGATAGCCTCTATCACATCCTGTAAGCATCAATCAGCATATGTCATGAATTTCACGGGACTCCACCTTGGTCTACACTGTGTCGCAGGCAATCTGACTGGTGCTCACTCTCATGGATACTTTAAACATGCTTATAAGATGTCATTTGATTGGTGATTACTTAGAATGCCACTTCTGTCCAGGTTTAATATTTGACATTGGCACCTACTTAAACGCTGCTTCTGTTTGTAACTATTGAACCATTTGATTAGTTCTTACTCAGAAAGCTTCTTTTACACATTTGCAACAAGCCATTTGACTGGTTCTTACTATTGTTACATGTCTGTAACAAGCCATTTGATTGGTGCTTACTTTGAATGGTACTTCTGTACACATGGTAAAGCCATGAGTGATGACTGGTTCTTCATCTTGTCCACGGCCATCCCAACAGTCCAGTTCAATACACCGACACCCACTGAGCAGGACCTGGCGATATATTTCCACCGACGACTTGCCAGTGAATTGGTGACCTACAACCGCAAAAGACAAGGTATGTGAATTAATGCATAAATTTTCCAGTTGTTAGATTCTTCTTGAGACAAATCCTGTATGCCATATCTTTAAGACATGGGTGTTGAGACATATCCTGAACGGCCTACCAGTGAGATAATGGTCATGAGGCCATGACCTACTGGTGTGATTCTGTGTGACCTACTGGTGAGCTATTGGTGTTGAACAACCCTAACTAACCTAGACGTGAGATATTGGTGTCGAGGCAAATCCTGTAGGACCAACCCATGAGATTTTGGTCATAAGGCAAATCTTGTATGACCTATTCGTGAGATCCTGGTGTTGAATAAATCCTGTATGAGATATTGGTGTTGAACAAACCCTTTATGACCTACCCATGAGACATTGGTGTTGAGAGAAAGCATGTATGACCTACCCATAAGACATTGGTTTTGAGAGAAAGCATGTATGACCTACCAATGAGATATTGATAGTGGGATAAATCCTGTATGACCTACCTGTGAGATACTGGTGTTAAACAAACCCTGTATGACCTATCCATGAGATATTAGTGTTGAGACAAATCCTGTATGACCTACCTGTGAAATATTGGTAGTGGGATAAATCCTGTATGACCTACCTGTGAGATACTGGTGTCTAACAAACCCTGTATGACCTACCCATGAGATATTAGTGTTGAGACAAATCCTGTATGACCTACCTGTGAAATATTGGTAGGTAGTGGGATAAATCCTGTATGACCTACCTGTGAGATAAGTGTTATGTGAGGAATTGATGAAGTAGTGAGACAGAGGTTGGTCCATATCCTCACTGAGATCCAGCTTCTCGGGGGGAACAAGGTTGTTGTCATCGCTCATCAGGAACTTGAGGAACCCTTCCTGTGACAGGTGCCCTGGAACCATGTGAGATAAATACCATATATCGTCACGGTTATTTTACCATTAATATGATAACAAACATATTCCAGCCACTGGCATTCACATAATGACAACAAAAATTCATCTGGTTATGAGTTGCAGGACACCTACAGTAACTGACATATTCAGAACGTCTAACAGTTCCGTTTCTATGTCAACCTCTAATGATTATGATTGAAAAAATATTAAAAAAGGGCTGTTATTTTCTCTGAGCAAATAAATATTAACATTATTTCATAAAGGAGTACATTCTGTAAATATGTTTACAGAGGTATGTTATTTTCATGGTTGCGTATTCTATCACCTGAGTGGCCTACATCAATACTGATTTGTTATGTTAGGTTCATGTGTTCTACTGTGAAGCAATCCGTGCTATAGTTGTGTCTTGTCTAGGGGGACATTAACACAGTCATCACAACATCAAATGACTTACCAGTCCAGATACTAACAAAACAATTCAAGTATTTGTTCAATCCAAATCAAAACAACACAAAAAAACAGAACACACATTTGCCATGCATATTTGCAAGAGTGCAATATATACAGTAACAGAAATCCACTTTTAATTGTGATAATGACACACAGATAGCTTATGAAAGTAGTTTTATGACCGATCAATCATCCAGTTCTTTCATTTAATCTTTAAAATCCTTGCTCAGTCATCTTTGTGTAAATTCTGTCCTTGAAAACACCTATGCAAATAAATGTCTCCGCAAGGATAATAAAACATTGGCAATGGTCAAACTGATGGAATGTGATGTTTCTTCTTCCTTCTACATATCCTGTTCAAATTGTGAAATCATGTTCTTCCAAGGGAGGTAATACAGAGGTAAAGAACCTCTGTAAAGTTAGTTCACTGCAATATGTTTTGTTTGTTTGTTATTTAATGCCGCACTCAGCAATAATCCAGCAATATTCCAGCTGAACCAGACAATCCAGTGATTGATTTCCATGCAATTGGACTAAGTCAGCGAGCCTGACCACCCAATCCTGTTAGTCGCCTCTAAGGACAAGCACTGTCGCCTTTAATGGCAAGCATGGGGTGCTGAAGACCTATTCTACCCCGTATCTTCACGGGTCTCCTGCAATATGTAACCAGAGATCCACTTTCAGGTATTATTAATGTTCAGACATAGAAGTATCTACAGTTATATATATTTTACTGTCCATGGTAATGATGCAGAGCTTAGGTATTTACCGCTTTTGTGAAACAAATGGGTATAGAAACTAGGGTAAATCTGTGATTCGAGCCAAAGACCAGCATATCATGGCATTGCTAAGGGACACAACTCTGCACTGCGAATGATGACACATTACACGACAAAGCACTCCATGCCACCAATGCTTATATCAACATGGTATTCTCTTTTGGAGGAGTGGGTGAATGTTAGCAATATTACAGGGTTATGATGTAAGACTGTGATGAATTGTGTCTGGGCCAGACAGACCAGTGGTTAACGGCATGAGCATGGTGGGACACAATCAATCAGTCAGGCCCTTCCTGGTAACCACTGGATCCTCAGACTGGTTGACTCTTTGACATGCAATTTGTCCCCAAACTCCAATTGTGAGACTGGGTACAGGGGCCCTAATCTGCCCCAGAATCCCTCAGGGGGATAGCACTGGTACATCAGTGAATCATCCAAGCCTTAGTGTTATATCCTACTTCATCAGTGAATCATTCAAACCTTAGTGTTATATCCTACTTCATCAGTGAATCATCCAAGCCTTACTGTTATATCCTAGTTCATCAGTGAATCATCCAAGCCTTACTGTTATATCCTACTTCATCAGTGAATCATTCAAGCCTTACTGTTATATCCTACTTCATCAGTGAATCATTCAAGCCTTACTGTTATATCCTACTTCATCAGTGAATCATTCAAGCCTTACTGTTATATCCTACTTCATCAGTGAATCATTCAAGCCTTAGTGTTATATCCTACTTCATCAGTGAATCATCCAAGCCTTAATTTTATATCCTACTTCATCAGTGAATCACTCAAGCCTTACTGTTATATCCTACTTCATCAGTGAATCATTCAAGCCTTAGTGTTATATCCTACTTCATCAGTGAATCATCCAAGCCTTAATTTTATATCCTACTTCATCAGTGAATCACTCAAGCCTTACTGTTATATCCTACTTCATCAGTGAATCATCTAAGCCTTAGTGTTATATCCTACTTCATCAGTGAATCATTCAAGCCTAAGTGTTATATCCTAGTTCATCAGTGAATCATTCAAGCCTAAGTGTTATATCCTACTTCATCAGTGAATCATCTAAGCCTTAGTGTAAGGTACATGGAGACAACAGTGTAGTTGTTCCATCACATACCAAAACTGCCTGAATACATATGTGATTTGTGTGTAGAATAAAAGTAAAATAATCACATTTGAGGCGATTTATAGAAACGAATAAAAAAAAAGTGAAGAAGGACCAAGTATCTGTGCTAGTCCTAAATGCACTAAAATGCAAGATTGGGAGGAGGACTATATAAATTCACAGGACCACTCAAAAACAAAGTACAAGTAAATTATATATTCTGTCTACAAGCTAATGAGGTGTTGTGTTCAAAACACCATGCAACACAAGCTAGGAAAAAATGGTAAAACCAGCCCAATAGTTGTTTTTTCAAATCACAAAAATACCAGAACATGTTCATGACAATTGTTCTTATGTAATTTTAACAATAATTTCACATTTAACTCACAAGCCGTGTAATATTTTCTCTCACTTTTTATTTAGTACTTGTTAATTTTTTCCCTCATTGAACTGGTTTTGAAATTATTTATTAACCGCTTTTGTGAAACTAATGGGTATAGTAACTATGGTAAATCTGTGATTCGAGCCAAAGACCAGCATATCATGGCATTGCTAAGGGACACAACTCTGCACTGCGAATGATGACACATTACACGACAAAGCACTCCATGCCACCAATGCTTATATCAACATGGTATTCTCTTTTGGAGGAGTGGGTGAATGTTAGCAATATTACAGGGTTATGATGTAAGACTGTGATGTATTGTGTCTGGGCCAGGCAGACCAGTGGTTAACGGAATGAGCATGGTGGGACACAATCAATCAGTCAGGCCCTTCCTGGTAACCACTGGATCCTCAGACTGGTTGACTCTTTGACATGCAATTTGTCCCCAAACTCCAATTGTGAGACTGGGTACTGGGGCCCTAATCTGCCCCAGAATCCCTCAGGGGGATAGCACTGGTACATCAGTGAAACATCCAAGCCTTAGTGTTATATCCTACTTCATCAGTGAATCATTCAAGCCTTAGTGTTATATCCTAGTTCATCAGTGAATCATCCAAGCCTTACTGTTATATCCTAGTTCATCAGTGAATCATCCAAGCCTTACTGTTATATCCTACTTCATCAGTGAATCATTCAAGCCTTACTGTTATATCCTAATTCATCAGTGAATCATTCAAGCCTTACTGTTATATCCTACTTCATCAGTGAATCATTCAAGCCTTACTGTTATATCCTACTTCATCAGTGAATCATTCAAGCCTTAGTGTTATATCCTACTTCATCAGTGAATCATCCAAGCCTTAATTTTATATCCTACTTCATCAGTGAATCACTCAAGCCTTACTGTTATATCCTACTTCATCAGTGAATCATCTAAACCTTAGTGTTATATCCTACTTCATCAGTGAATCATTCAAGCCTAAGTGTTATATCCTAGTTCATCAGTGAATCATTCAAGCCTAAGTGTTATATCCTACTTCATCAGTGAATCATCCAAGCCTAAGTGTTATATCCTACTTCATCAGTGAATCATCTAAGCCTTAGTGTAAGGTACATGGAGACAACAGTGTAGTTGTTCCATCACATACCAAAACTGCCTGAATACATATGTGATTTGTGTGTAGAATAAAAGTAAAATAATCACATTTGAGGCGATTTATAGAAACGAATAAAAAAAAAGTGAAGAAGGACCAAGTATCTGTGCTAGTCCTAAATGCACTAAAATGCAAGATTGGGAGGAGGACTATATAAATTCACAGGACCACTCAAAAACAAAGTACAAGTAAATTATATATTCTGTCTACAAGCTAATGAGGTGTTGTGTTCAAAATACCATGCAACACAAGCTAGGAAAAAATGGTAAAACCAGCCCAATAGTTGTTTTTTCAAATCACAAAAATACCAGAACATGTTCATGACAATTGTTCTTATGTAATTTAAACAATAATTTCACATTTAACTCACAAGCCGTGTAATATTTTCTCTCACTTTTTATTTAGTACTTGTTAATTTTTTCCCTCATTGAACTGGTTTTGAAATTATTTATTAATCTCTGAAATCAAACTTAAAAGTCTACATTCTCAAGTATATATGGTTGCCATTCTTACCTTCCTCTGTAAACACAAGTAAAAGTTGAAATAATTAAATAAATATTCTTCTAAATCAAATTCTATGTCATAATTTTCTTGAAAGGTGAGAAAATGTATTCCTTTCATGTAATAAGAGAAAGGATGATTATTAAAAAAAATACACATATAAGAATACATCCTCTTGAATATTGAGTAAAAACATTTTATTACAGAGATGACACTGATGCATTGTCATGGCAACAGTCTTCACATTTGAAATGTATAACATTTATAAACATAGTGATCTTAGCCTCACAACATCCAGCTGACGAAGAACACAGGATGGGTAAGTTACATCTAAATGCTGACAGATTTCAATTTTCATCATACATGCAGCATTTATTCAAGACAGTTGGACATAGATTTAGACTGAAAGCTTGTCACAAACAGTCACTGAGATAGAGACATCGAGAAATTTTGATCATTAATCACATAGTACAAACACATATTAATGTCATAACTACACAGATCAAATAGTACTCATATTGTGAAAAACATTAGGTGACCATTGCCATTTGACAGGAGTTACTTCCCTTTGTACAGACATCTCAACCATTTCTGTGACAACACCCAGATAGGAGAATTAAAGAGAGTGAGTAAGTATGGTTTTACACCGTTTCAGCAATATTCCAGCAATATCACGACGGGAGATACCAGAAATGGGCTTCACACATTGTACCCATGTCGAGAATCGAGCCCAGGTCTTTGGCTTGACGAGCGAACGCTTTAACCACTAGGCTACCCGACTGCCCCTTCTAAAAGAAGATGCAAAAGTAGGGAACAACCTTTTGTCCACTTCAGTTATCATACGTGGATGTAGTATTAACATATAGTATGCCTTTGTCACTCTTTAGCAATCAGGACAACAGGTCCAAGCAGTACAAAACCTAACCATGTTAAAAATCCTGCCTGTATCATCGGTTTCAAAAGGACTACATCACATTGTATGAATTTGTTCTTATCCATAAAATAGCCTGTTGATAAATCAATTACAAAGACATTCTTATCCAAATTTCAAAAGCCAAGATTTAATTTTCAGTTATTTGTTAATTCTTTGACTAAAGAGGGGTAGGTTTTACACAGAGAACATAGAGTCCAACCTTTCTGGGCCATCCCGGTTTTGGTTTCATACTGATCTATGAGTTCCTGAGCACGTGCTACTGTGTAGAATGGGTAGAGGATCTCGTTGAGCCGTGGATCTCGCTGGTGTTTGTTGAGGAACTCCGTAAACTGTTCCACTGTCATGTAGGGCTTCTTTTTGGCCCCCCTACATCACAAGTACACTAATAATATAAGGTAGGTATCACATCTACTGCAATGATATAACATAGGTATCACATCTACTGCAATGATATAACGTAGGTATCACATCTACTGCAATGATATAACGTAGGTATCACATCTACTGCAATGATATAATGTAGGTATCACATCTACTGCAATGATATAACGTAGGTATCACATCTACTGCAATGATATAACGTAGGTATCACATCTACTGCAATGATGTAACGTAGGTATCACATCTACTGCAATGATATAACGTAGGTATCACATCTACTGCAATGATATAACGTAGGTATCACATCTACTGCAATGATATAACGTAGGTATCACATCTACTGCAATGATATAAGGTAGGTATCACATCTACTGCAATGATATAACGTAGGTATCACATCTACTGCAATGATATAACGTAGGTATCACATCTACTGCAATGATATAACGTAGGTATCACATCTACTGCAATGATATAACGTAGGTATCACATCTACTGCAATGATATAACGTAGGTATCACATCTACTGCAATGATATAACGTAGGTATCACATCTACTGCAATGATATAACGTAGGTATCACATCTACTGCAATGATATAACGTAGGTATCACATCTACTGCAATGATATAACGTAGGTATCACATCTACTGCAATAGTATAACAAAGGTATCACAAGTGAGTGGGTGAGATCAAGAGATATCTACACTGTAGATATCGCTGCAATGAAATTGCATCACAATTTTTTGCAGACCATTGTGACGTCATTGGTTACCTTGACGTCACAATCAAATGGCATCACTAATGGCTCATCCTTAAAATCACAAAACAATCAATAAATCACTTCATAATGTGCTGATCAACAAGTCCATGAACTGTGAACTACTAGCCTATACTCATTAATCAATCAAGAAGTATGCAAGTATCTACTGTACATAGCTAGGGTTTAGTCTGTACATAACTTGACAAGGATGTTGATGAACATATTCACTGCCATAGCATGACGAATGTACAAAGGTTTGTTATTTAGTGTGTGGGCTGGTTTCATTGTCACTTTGAACAGTCTTTCAGTCACATCACAGAGTGACATTTAGGTTAAGAGACGGAAAGCTCAAAGTGATGAAGTTTGTAGATGTTTACCACAGAATAATAATCCAGATTCCAATCCATGATCATCAGATCCTGAATTCAGACAAGGGACACAACTCTGCACAGTGAATTGCTGTGGCTTTGACAACTTGGTTACTGCACCCTACATGATAACAATTAATAGTCACCAATACTGACTTCCTATACTTTTAGAGAGTTCAGTATTGACTTAACATATACCACAGATATTGAAAAGAAATTTGAAACTAACATTTCTTCAAAGACCTTGACAACTTCCGTCCTTCCCACAAGCTGGTGATGGAAATTGAAGAAATTGTCAAATGAGAATTTGTTGGGGTCGACTGTGCCATTCTGAAAAGAAGAAGCAGTTTCATGTAGTTAACAGAGAAACAGACGATGAAAGTAGATCAGGACTTAGAATCCGGTTATAAACAGCTGTTTGGAAAATAGGATTTGGAAGATTTTAAGGAGTTTTCAATAACTGGTAGTATATCTGCTTGGCTTTGAAAACTACCTCAGGAACACCAAAAACACTTATGAAATTATTTCATATATCTATCACATTTTATCAATATCTCAGGCATATCAAGGCTTAGGCCAGTGATGAATGTTTAGAAAGAATCAGACAGGCAGTATGACCACTCACAAAAGTTACCTGCCCAGCTAGAAAGTTGCCAGTTTGTATTTCGTAAACTGAACGGAACAACGCTTTGCTTTTGTTTGTTTGTTTAACTCCACAATCAGCAATATTCCAGCCATATGACGACGGTTTGTAAATAAACCAGACTGGACCAGACAATCCAGTGATTGATATCATGAGCATCAATCTTCGCAATTGGGATATGATGACATGCATCAACCAAGTCAGCGAGCCTGATCATTCGATCAGTAGCTACAGTAAGATTTCATGCAGTCGCAAATGAGCCGCCTAGCTGTATTCATAAATCATGTCAGCTAATAAGCAATTTAATAATCTTTATCGATATACTTTACATATAAGGTTTTAAAAACCAACACGACCATTGACCATGCATTTTTTAAACGTTAACTCCCCGTGATGAAAACATCCCCTATTCCAGAAAAGTGATGTAAATACATAATACACAGCTATTCTAAGTTGCACCATTTTCCAGATAATAGTGGTCATTGTCACTTCTTCCTACCCCAACATTAAATGTCATTCAAAATGCATTCTTTAATATCTATTCATTGCATTATATATTTTCCCAGATTGATAATGAAAACCTGTTTTGGGAAGTCATATATTCTTCTATTCACTGTCCACCTACCCGATGGTAAATCTGTAAATTATTCAAAAATAGGGGCCTTAATATTTCTCCAGCTGTGCAAGCAACCTATTGATCCACAGATTCCGCTAGACACAATCCCTGCACTGTTATCATATCCCACATATCTTCAATCTCCTCAGCTATCAACTCTGACCCAACCCCTCCCCATGCAATGCTTCAAACAAGTTTCAAGTGACCTTTATTCGGATAACCCATGGAGATTTTTTTCCCAAATTTTAGTTTTCATCATTTTATCAATTTGATGTTGTAAGAGTGAGTGAGTGAGTTTGGTTTTACGCCGCTTTTAGCAATATTCCAGCAATATCACGGTGGGGGACACCAGAAATGTGATGTTGTAAGAAGCTTAACCTAGTTAAAGCTCCATGGAAAAGAGTCTTTACTAAATGCTCAACCTTGGAAACTCGGTTTTGAATACATCAACTACAGTAACATTTGTTCAAATACAGTCAAACTTGTAGTGTCGAATACCCAGTTGCCTTGAACTCATTTGGAAATCCCATATAGCGAAATTAATCATGGAATTCCCCTGTATTCGAACCCTGTATAACTCGAACTTTTTCCCAGGTCCCCGGGAGTCCGACGCAAGGTTTGCTGGAGCTGATACATTACACTACAGTAACACGAATCTATACGGGATGGTGAGATATTGATCCTTTAAAACTCTACCACAAACCCATTTCCTTATTACTTCTTGTTCAGAAGATTGCCTTCAATAACTACTGCCTTCATGCACCATTTGCGCAAACGAAATAACTGCATACATCCGACGACCATAATATCAATTGACCAAGTATTTGTGGACTTTCGTAAAGGTACAAATATGATATTGTTTTCACATATTCTTGCCACATGAACAATCTTGACACAGCATTCCACTCTAGTCAAATCACCATGGTTAAATCATCTTCAAGATTTAATGATGCATTCAAGCCTTTGTGTTGGATATAAATCTATGTTTTTCTAATAACTACAGCAACCCAACGCAACCTAGAAACACCATACTCCAATTCCACGTTATATCTTCAGTAGGGACGTCGTAAAACAAGAAATGGTAAATTTATGCCACAAAAGCTAACGACATCCTGACCATTGAGCCCTGCTCGTTATTGACAGGCAAATCAATATCACGTACACAAGACAACTAATTACATCTGACACACATGGCACCTTTGAAGCCTGTGTTTTGGTTATCAGTTGCCAGGGAAGTAGTTTCTAGTTTCCTGAAAGCCCTTCGCTAAATGCTAGCTGCATAAACTGCACAATATCCTGTACATTATGGAAAGCACTGGCCGTTCTGGCCTACGTCCCTTACTTTCAACCGCCTTTGTTGCTAAATGTAGTTTTTTGAGCCATTTATGGCCTCACTGAAATATTTTCCTCTCAACTGCTCATGTTTACTCCAGAATGTGCACAGCGAGGTTGCAAGGAAGGTAAATATATCTTGAGTAACTCATATTGATCTAATTAACTCCTTTAAGACAGTGTAAATGTTCCTTATAGTTCCTACCCCTTATTTAGAACAAAACATGTCTGTTCCTACGGATAAATCAGTTTCATAACAAACATGTATTACAAAGTAGGCAGTGAAAGACTGGCTTTATGTGCAAAAATATTAAACCTATTATTCTTTTACATTTTTTTCACTGAATTCAATCAATAATTTGGAAAAAAAACATCTTTCGTGAATATACAGTAAATTGTTTTTCTGTTAAAACTTTATTGAAGATCTTTTTCAACATTACAGACTTGAATGACTCCAAGATTTACCTTTCAACCCTTGGAGATTGATAGGTTCATATTTAACAGTTCTCAAGTTAGTTGGTTTCTGCTTTGAGCTCTGTTTTGAGCAACAGAACAGCATGTCAGCATCATGGCGGAGCCCAGCCCAGAGTGATGCAGGTCATGGATGTCCTGCACTTCAGAGAAACCATCAGGAATATTGCCGGGGGCAGCGTTAGGCAACAAACACACACTGTTTAATGAAACTCGTGTGAGTGGAGGGTGATACTGGTAATGTAGGACATGGTCACCCTTTTTATGAACTCTTGGTGTCATCATTGTGTGTAATTGTCATCACTATTTTGCTTTTTGCGCCCATTGGAATCTCTTGGCAGATAATAAGAGATAATCTGCCATTTATTTATTTATTTATTTATTTATTTATTTATTTCTTTCTTTCTTTCTTTCTTTCTTTCTTTCTTTCTTTCTTTATTTAGTGTGTGTGTGTGTGTTGTTTTGCGCTGCACTTAACAATATTCCAGCTATATGACGGCCATCTGTAAATAATCGAGTCTGGACCAGACAATCCAGTCATTGACATCATGAGCATCGATCCATGCAATTGGGATACGATGACATGTATCAACCAAGTCAGCGAGCCCGACCACCTGATCCCGTTAGTTGCCTCTTACGACAAGCATGGGTTGGTGAAGACCTATTCTACCCCAGATCTTCACGGGTCAAATCCCGTTAGTTGCCTCTTACGACAAGCATAGTTGCGTTTTACAGCAAGCATGAGTTGCTGAAGGCCTATTCTACCCCCGATTTTCATGGGTCTACTGCCGTTTTGAACTTATGGTGATGACAGACAAAGGTTGTTGCCTGGAACATGGACATGTAAATTCTGGCATGGACACAAGTACTAGTGAGTGAGTGAGTATGGTTTTACGCCGCTTTTAGCAATATTCCAGCAATATCACGGCGGGGGACACCAGAAATGAGCTTCACACATTGTACCCATGTTGGGACTCGAACCCGGGTCTTCGGCGTGACGAGCGAACGCTTTAACCACTAGGCTACCCGACCGCCCCGACACAAGTACTAAGTAGCCAGTGTTCAAAAGCAGATAAGTCAGTTACGTACCCTGTGATGTAGGTGGTAGACCTTAAGACCCAGTGATACCAAAGCACTTGAACTGTTTGCAGATCTATATGCATAATCATGGCAAATTGTGGCAAATCATGGATTTCAGTCTACCACTACCAGTTCCTGGCATGGCTAGGGGACACAACTCCACATTTGTAAACCGACGTTAAAGGATTTACAGTAGTTGTAGGCCTTCCACTTTGGGCTAACCAAACCAATCTCAGACCACAAGGCAGTACTCCCCTAAACATAACATACTATTAGCATAAATAATGATTGAAACAATGACCAACTGGATATCATTCTGTATTGTAACTCTTATCTATTTTGCTATCAAATGCAGGTTTATTTGGATCCAATTAAACCTAATTAAAATCCACTTCTATTTCCGAAATGTATCAACTCTTTGGTCCCATTCAACCAACAATGCAGCACATCTTGTTCGGGGTACTGTGTGGCCTAATTAGTGCTGGGGTGAAATTGTCTGCTTATGTCTTGAACAATAACATATATCTGATGGTGTAACACAAAAACATTTTGTTAAAAAAACATATTTTCTGAAGGCATCACTTATCAACCCCCTACAAAAATGAATGGGTTTTGTTTCATCTATTTTCTCTAAATGAATGCATGGAAGTCCCAATCACTGTCACGTAGCAGCGATAAAATAACTTTACGGAACTGGAAATACTACTGTTCGAGGGCACAGAACAAAGGTAACTTTGTCAGAATACGAACTGTACACCAGGATCCAAACTAGTTGAACTCAGCCCAAAGTTTGTCTGGAGATTAATCAGGGTGAACTGTACGCCAAAATCACATCTGACTCATTTGGACCATTCTACTTCAAATTTTGAACTAATCAATCTGAACACAGTGTATTTTAGAATCCCAACCACTTGATCTCAATTAACCCAATTCCTTGGCCCACTTGCACAAAGCGATCTTAGCACTACTACTATTGTAAGCCTATGTTAAAATATGAGAGTGCTAACATTGCTTTGAGCAAGTGGGCCCTGAATCCCTATAATTCATGCATTTGGACCATTCCAGCACAAAATCCTAAGTTGGTCATCTGGCCGAAGTGCACCTGATATTTTAATGAGCTTATCTAAACTAGTTTCACCAGAAAATCCAATTTGGTGATCCTGGCCGATTTGTCCCCAGGATCCCAACTGGGCATTCCAGAGTCACAGAGTAGATGCTGTATCGCCGATGTGGTAATACTGGGTAATATGACATGGCTCCTGGCCACGACTTGTTTTCCTCTGCTACACATAGCTTCTTACGGCCAAATCATGGGGCTGGTTCGATTAATATAACAAGTCCTGCCACACCCATAAGAAGTTAACAAGGTCCTATCTGGTGGCACTTGTGGTTGACATTGATTTTGTATGAGGGTATTTCTGTGTTGAGGCTTGTGACCTGCCTTCCATATGATGTGACATAATTTTAGAATCTATATATGGAATACATTGATTTAGATTTCATTATAACGCCATGGTCAACTTGTTTACATTAATTGGCTTTTTCACAGACATATTGACCTCGGGTACTTTATTAAGGGACTAGGGCCAAAGTCAACTCAAGAAGATCCCATACCAGCAGTGGACTGGTTATGTGTAGACCAAGGCTAATTTGTACAAAGCGATTATAGCATTACTACTATTGTAGATTTATGCCTGCTAGAATTGCAGCTACAATACTCATTTGCTTTGTGCATGTGGGCTAAGGTCAATCTAATTTGTTGTTTAAGGTGAGGTGAAATGGGGTTTAATGTCGCATCCAAACCTGGTCCTAAAAGTATGAACAGATGTGTTTGTGAGGGGAAACTTTGGCTGTGACGAGTCCAAATTAACGACCTGGGTACCCGACTTCCTGGGAACCCATTGTAGGTCTCAATAATTGGGAACTGTCCGATTGGGAATTGTCTTACCGGAACCTGGTAAAAACTATTTAGATTGTATAAAATGATCTGGTCATGCATACATTGAAGTTGACTGAAGCGTTATTTGAAATAAAACATATAAAAGTCAGAAGGAATGCGTGCATAGTGAGAAAGAAATGCGAACATTAGTGACTTGTAGTGTAACCATGGAGTTTGAAATAGTTTCGTCATTAAATAATATATCATGTGAATAACCACGGATCCACATAGTCCTGTTGGTACCCAGGTCCTACTCACAACCTACCCGACCTGGTTGGAGACATCAAGTTCCAAATCAATTTATTCTCGATCTTTGGTCTTAAATGTGCATCTTTATGTTTGTATATAATATATTAGTTCAATTGGACATGGTAAGACAAACTCCTTAGCATCCTTCCCAATACATCAGTTGTCACAGTCGACTGACTGGTCAGTTGGTGAGGGGCACAGTTATATAAGTGTCCTGTATTTCATCACAGGCTACACAACATTTCTCCATTGAATAACAAGAGCTGTATATCCTGACATACAACCACAGCATTACAGAAGCACACAAAAAATTCATCTCTCTATATCCATGATCTCATAAAATATTGTGGAGCCATGTCAAAACCATTCAACAATTCCAGCTGCCATCTTTATAATGTGTTTCCATTTTCACACAATGGTTGCAAATTTCTCAAGATCCGTATGGGATGTTGCACAGTCGTTAGCATATTTGTGAAATCTTCATTTTTTTAAAAATTCAAAGCAGATCCTTCAAGGAAGCCTAGACTGACACTATTACTTGAGGAGTGGCTGTTCGCCACATGGTGGCCCAATCTTCCAGGGGTCCCCCTTCCACATGCACTCAACATTAGATTCCTTGACAAAGCATACAGCTTGTTGCAGCAGTATCAACTCCATAGAAAGTTGGCACTTTTAGGCCTTTGAGATAATTTGATTTCCATGTCAATTTTTAATGATAAATTTGTCTGTGAAACCATGCATCCAAAAATTCCAAGCACTAAATAACCTCCATCAGCTTCTACTGGGAAAACATGTGCTGTAATTTGACACCCAATTTGAAATTGAATTTAAATTTGAAACTGCATCACTTCAATTTGCATGTCTTTTAACGACATAAAGGACACAAGTCCTGCAAGTAAGTTCAGTCCGTTGTTTGTTACACCTGTCACTGTGCTCTGTCCGTAATTAACCCTGACAGGGTTAACAGTGCTTAATCTGACAACAATGACACACAACCCGCCACATCACAGCTGTCTACCCACTTCCACCCTGCACAACCCACTTTCGCCGTTCTCTACCCACTTCCACCCAGCACTACCCACTTCCACCCAGCACTACCCACCACCCAGCACTACCCACTTCCACCCAGCACTACCACTTCCACCCTGCACTACCCACTTCCACCCTGCACTACCCACTTCCACCCTGCACTACCCACTCCCATCCTGTACTACCCACTTCCACCCGGCACTACCCACTCCCATCCTGCATTACCTACTTCCACCCTGCACAACCCACTTCCGTCCTGCACTACCCACTTCCACCCAGCACCACCCACTTCCACCCTGCACTACCCACTCCCACCCTGCACTACCCACTTCCACCCAGCACCACCTACTTCCACCCTGCACTACCCACTCCCACCCTGCACTACCCACTCCCACCCAGCACTACCCACTCCCACCCTGCACTACCCACTTCCACCCAGCACTACCCACTTCCACCCGGCACTACCCACTTCCACCCTGCACTACCCACTCCCACCCTGCACTACCCACTTCCACCCTGCACTACCCACCTCCACTTCCACCCTGCACTACCCACTCCCACCCTGCACTACCCACTCCCACCCAGCACTACCCACTTCCACCCTGCACTACCCACTCCCACCCTGCACTACCCACTCCCACCCAGCACTACCCACTTCCACCCTGCACTACCCACTTCCACCCTGCACTACCCACTCCCACCCTGCACTACCCACTTCCACCCAGCACCACCCACTTCCACTCTGCACTACCCACTTCCACCCTGCACTACCCACTCCCACCCAGCACTACCCACTTCCACCCTGCACTACCCACTCCCACCCTGCACTACCCACTTCCACCCAGCACCACCCACTTCCACTCTGCACTACCCACTTCCACTTCCACCCTGCACTACCCACTCCCATCCTGCACTACCCACTTCCACCCTGCACTACCCACTCCCACCCTGCACTACCCACTTCCACCCAGCACCACCCACTTCCACCCTGCACTACCCACTTCCACTTCCACCCTGCACTACCCACTCCCATCCTGCACTACCCACTTCCACCCTACACTACCCACTCCCATCCTGCACTACCCACTTCCACCCAGCACCACCCACTTCCACCCAGCACTACCCACTTCCACCCTGCACTACCCACTCCCACCCTGCACTACCCACTTCCACCCAGCACTACCCACTCCCACCCTGCACTACCCACTTCCACCCGGCACTACCCACTTCCACTTCCACCCTGCACTACCCACTCCCACCCTGCACTACCCACTTCCACCCAGCACCACCCACTTCCACTCTGCACTACCCACTTCCACTTCCACCCTGCACTACCCACTCCCACCCAGCACTACCCACTTCCACCCTGCACTACCCACTCCCACCCTGCACTACCCACTTCCACCCAGCACCACCTACTTCCACCCTGCACTACCCACTCCCACCCTGCACTACCCACTCCCACCCAGCACTACCCACTCCCACCCTGCACTACCCACTTCCACCCAGCACTACCCACTTCCACCCGGCACTACCCACTTCCACTTCCACCCTGCACTACCCACTCCCACCCTGCACTACCCACTTCCACCCAGCACCACCCACTTCCACTCTGCACTACCCACTTCCACTTCCACCCTGCACTACCCACTCCCACCCAGCACTACCCACTTCCACCCTGCACTACCCACTCCCACCCTGCACTACCCACTTCCACCCAGCACCACCCACTTCCACTCTGCACTACCCACTTCCACTTCCACCCTGCACTACCCACTCCCACCCTGCACTACCCACTTCCACCCAGCACCACCCACTTCCACTCTGCACTACCCACTTCCACTTCCACCCTGCACTACCCACTCCCACCCTGCACTACCCACTTCCACCCAGCACCACCCACTTCCACTCTGCACTACCCACTTCCACTTCCACCCTGCACTACCCACTCCCACCCAGCACTACCCACTTCCACCCTGCACTACCCACTCCCACCCAGCACTACCCACTCCCACCCTGCACTACCCACTTCCATCCTGCACTACCCACTCCCACCCTGCACTACCCACTCCCACCCAGCACTACCCACTCCCACCCTGCACTACCCACTCCCACCCAGCACTACCCACTCCCATCCTGCACTACCCACTCCCACCCTGCACTACCCACTCCCACCCTGCACTACCCACTCCCACCCAGCACTACCCACTCCCACCCAGCACTACCCACTTCCACCCTGCACTACCCACTCCCACCCAGCACTACCCACTCCCACCCTGCACTACCCACTTCCATCCTGCACTACCCACTCCCACCCTGCACTACCCACTCCCACCCAGCACTACCCACTCCCACCCTGCACTACCCACTCCCACCCAGCACTACCCACTCCCACCCTGCACTACCCACTTCCACCCTGCACTACCCACTTCCACTCTGCACTACCCACTTCCACTCTGCATTACCCACTTCCACCCTGCACTACCCACTCCCACCCTGCACTACCCACTTCCACCCTGCACTACCCACTTCCACCCTGCACTACCCACTTCCACCCTGCACTACCCACTTCCATCCTGCACTACCCACTCCCACCCTGCACTACCCACTTCCACCCTGCACTACCCACTCCCACCCTGCACTACCCACTTCCACCCAGCACTACCCACTTCCACCCTGCACTACCCACTTCCACCCTGCACTACCCACTTCCACCCTGCACTACCCACTTCCACTTCCACCCTGCACTACCCACTCCCACCCTGCACTACCCACTTCCACCCTGCACTACCCACTCCCACCCTGCACTACCCACTCCCACCCTGCACTACCCACTTCCACCCAGCACTACCCACTTCCACCCGGCACTACCCACTTCCACTCCCACCCTGCACTACCCACTTCCACCCTGCACTACCCACTTCCACTTCCACCCTGCACTACCCACTCCCACCCTGCACTACCCACTTCCACCCAGCACCACCCACTTCCACCCTGCACTACCCACTTCCACTTCCACCCTGCACTACCCACTCCCACCCAGCACTACCCACTTCCACCCTGCACTACCCACTTCCACCCGGCACTACCCACTTCCACTCCCACCCTGCACTACCCACTCCCACCCTGCACTACCCACTTCCACCCTGCACTACCCACTTCCACCCTGCACTACCTACTCCCATCCTGCACTACCCACTTCCACCCTGCACTACCCACTCCCACCCTGCACTACCCACTTCCACCCAGCACTACCCACTTCCACCCGGCACTACCCACTTCCACTCCCACCCTGCACTACCCACTTCCACCCTGCACTACCCACTTCCACTTCCACCCTGCACTACCCACTCCCACCCTGCACTACCCACTTCCACCCAGCACCACCCACTTCCACCCTGCACTACCCACTTCCACTTCCACCCTGCACTACCCACTCCCACCCAGCACTACCCACTTCCACCCTGCACTACCCACTTCCACTCCCACCCTGCACTACCCACTCCCACCCTGCACTACCCACTTCCACCCTGCACTACCCACTTCCACCCTGCACTACCTACTCCCATCCTGCACTACCCACTTCCACCCTGCACTACCCACTCCCACCCTGCACTACCCACTTCCACCCAGCACTACCCACTTCCACCCAGCACTACCCACTTCCACCCAGCACTACCCACTTCCACCCTGCACTACCCACTTCCACCCAGCACTACCCACTTCCACCCAGCACTACCCACTTCCACCCTGCACTACCCACTCCCACCCTGCACTACCCACTTCCACCCTGCACTACCCACTTCCACCCAGCACTACCCACTTCCACCCTGCACTACCCACTTCCACCCTGCACTACCCACTCCCACCCTGCACTACCCACTTCCACCCTGCACTACCCACTTCCACCCAGCACTACCCACTTCCACCCTGCACTACCCACTTCCACCCTGCACTACCCACTTCCACCCAGCACTACCCACTTCCACCCTGCACTACCCACTTCCACCCTGCACTACCCACTCCCACCCTGCACTACCCACTCCCACCCTGCACTACCCACTTCCACTTCCACCCGGCACTACCCACTCCCACCCTGCACTACCCACTCCCACCCTGCACTACCCACTTCCACCCGGCACTACCCACCTCCACTTCCACCCTGCACTACCCACTCCCACCCTGCACTACCCGCTTCCACCCAGCACTACCCACCTTCTCTGTGGGGAATCCTGCTGCCTCCAAGGCCTTCTCCACGCGACGCCGGTCATCTCGGTTCTGTGCCATCATCTTGAGGATACTAAGACATAGAGGAAGTAGGCGATATACATATTGTGTACCTGCCCAAGGGAGGGAATGAACTGGTCATGGTGCAAGATCAGCAGTACAGAAGCCATGCATTTCTCAGTAGCCTTCAGCTTGCATGTAATGAAGCCTTGAGCAGCCAGTGGCTGAGAGTGTGAGTACACATACACATTTCAGAAGTACTTATTCCGCATGAAGCAAAATATTACCGTATTCAACGTAATAAGCACCCCGCACTAATAAGCACCCACGGCGATATTTGCTTATATATATGCCAGTGAACAATCCCAATTAGCACCCCTTCCTATTGATCAATGTACACAAGACTTATTTATTCGTGTATAATACGCACTCGTGTATGGGCAAATAAATTTTGGAAAATATATCTGTCGTACATAATACGCACAGACTTTTCTTTTGTATCTTTTCAGACTGTCAGTGAAAAACCACAAAATTTATGATCTTTCAACTCTATATTTTTGTTCTTACCAAAATTACAGTCTAATAAGAGCCCCCATTTTTCATTTTGAGAGCGCCATGGGCGCTTATTACGTCGAATACGGCATTTTTTTTTCAACAAAATCCTTGCTCCTTCCAAGAAGATAAGGGAGTAAGGGTTTAGCAAGTCACATTAAAACTAAAATTTTAAAATAAGATATGATTGTGTATGTGTCCAATTGTACAACTATATTTATCACTTCTTTCATGATAGGTAAAATGACATTTACATTGAAACAGATAAACACAGTGTTCCTCTAGTGCAAAGATGACCATTGCAGTACAATTGTCAGTGTCATGAAGACCTACTTCAGCTTAAACCTAATCTTCCTATGCGGGCAGGAGTAGTGATCAACAACTCACTGATATTTATGCAGTTTTCTCCAATGCATAGAGATGTTTGTCTTACTTTTTTGTGGGAATCTTTCCATCGGGGCTCTGGATGAAGCTGATGCGAGTGTATGCCTTTTCCAGGAATGACAAGGAGCTGCCATTGATTGCCAGTAGATTGGTTGAGTATTGTAACAGCTCATCTGCCCATTCCTGTAATCAACAAAGTAAATTGAGTAAGCGAGTGAGTGAGTGAGTTGTGTTTAACCAGTTTCTCTCGTCATTCAGTGATATCACCAATGTCTGCTTAATAGGGAAGTGGCACACCTTGGTGAGGCCCTCTAGCATGGGCATGCTGCTGACACAACAATGGTCTTTATAGCGGTAAATCACGGATTCAATCACACCAATTGGGGATCATGGCATAGTTAACAAGGCAACAAAATAAGAGCAAAATACAATGAAAAAAAAACAATGAAAAAAACCCAAGCAAAGTGACAAGAAGCAAGATGTCACATTTTGGCAACATGTACTGGGCAGAGAGGGAAATAAATGGGATTTTGCTATATAGTGAATAAACTGATAATGTTTTCCTTATTTGGGAATAAACAGAAACATTTTCCTCATTATGGAAAAAAAGGAAAATGTTGAGACCAATACGATTTTTTATGACAAAACTACAGAACACTATCAGCCTATCATGAAACAACAGTTCATTTGTGGGCGTGACTTAATGTTTTTTATTGTTTGTTTCCAAAAGAAATACCCTTGGTCAGCCATTCGATGCCACAGAATAACTTGCAATTTATTATGTCACAATAGCTGACACCTTTCATGAAGAAACAAATATTTTTAAAATTCAATTATGGGCTACGGTCAGTGATATTGCTTAACACATCATCATCAGTCTTGCAGCCATCCAAGGCAAAGTAATATGAAGAGACTATCCAATCAATTTATTAATTAAGCTAAAACAGGTGAGTGAATGTTTTTTTACACTGCAGTACACAATATTCCAGCTGTCACCACAGTCTTTCAATAATGAAGTCAGGGAGAGGCAAATCAGTGTTTGGAGCAATAATTCCCATCAAAGTGGCACAGTGACATACAACGAGCCAGGTCACACACTGTGATCATCCAGTCCCCTCATCGGACCAAGAATGCCCACAAACACTTTTACCTATTTTGATTAATTCCCATCCACAATTCATCTAACATACATTCCTTGCTTTGTGCCATCTCTACTTCAACCGTCTGCTCTATTTTGACCGTCTAGTCACTTCCATCTGCCAATACATACCATTCACTGCTAAAAAATTGGGTTTCCAGACATTTGAGATGACACACCAAGCTGATAGCCAGTGGTTTGCATCAAATGAAACAAACTTTTTCTTGGGTGAATAATTAAAACTGTCTTTCATGTCTGATCACACTGAATAGATTTCTTCCAGATGAATTTGCTACAGAACCAGTATGCAAGCTGCTACAGGCTTGAGCTGTAGGAAATATGACTAGGTTGAGAATTTTAAAGGTCGAGGTCATTAATCTTTTCTTACAACCTTTCCTCAATACATTCCCATCAGTCAATAAAAACATTTTGTTAAAATATCCTCCTAATACATAAAGCTCGAAAAAGGCACACAAGCACTTTTTCCTGTTAATTGACCACCTAAAAAATTTACATAATTTAAAACTTCAGCTATTATGTTTAATCCTTCAAAGCACTTTCCATTTTAAGCCCTCCTTGACCAACTTCTATACCAATCAGCAAGTTAGCCTTATAAGTGCCCATGTAATAAGTTTGAAAAATGTAAAGTATATTTCTTAGTACATTACAATTTGTTTGATTAAAAAAATGCTGTAGTGTAGAAGGCGAATATAATTGCCTAGAAACTATTACCAAAAATGTTTGAGTTTTCATCAACATTCAAATTTGTTCTGTCCTGCTCGATCTCCGACACCCGACATCTAACTTGTTATATATGGCTTTAATAACCAACCCCCCTCCATTCCTATTACCCAACGCGTTGCAAATATCCTCTCGCGAAGTCAGTACCTCAAATACAATTGTTTTACTCTTTTTAGGCAAAGATATCTGACTGTCAGGGAGTTGGTTTAGAACCATATTTCAGTTATGTCAGAGTTCGTCAATATAATGTTGGAGGAAAGCCGAATGTGGCATGGGATAAAGATATTGGCAAAACACAGGTGCATGGTGCTGACACACCAAGAATCCTTTTGAGGGTGAATGTTGGAATTGAAACCCTGTCCAGCGAGGGAAGACAAATATACCCCAATGCCTGCCATGTTCCCAAGGCAAGCGTGTCCACTAGTCTATCATCTTCCCGAGGCAAGTAAGTTAACTGACTACAAAAGTCCAGTTTCCACCCTTGCCGAACTAGGCTGGTATTATGGAGTTACATTTTGGCTGGGCTAACGAGTCTATGCATAGTCCAATCAAAATCGCGCACCGAAATCGAAATCCGGTTCGTAAAGTGTCATGCAGATTTCGGTCAACTGCAGGATTTGCAAAGCATGTGCATCGCTAACTCGTTGTCAACAGATATTTTCTAAATCTTTTCATGTTTTTAATCAAGGTGCTCACATGATTTGACGAACTTCGCGATGTAAGACTCGTTTTATGTTGATTATCGATCAGATCGTCTTGACTGGGCGCCACCGTTTTGTTTGAAGCAAATGCAAGTGATACGAGAGGTTGAATCTGATTGGTCAATAGGAGAGGCATAGAAAGCACATAACTCGTAATAGCCACTGGTGGCGCTACGATCGAGCCTAGGAATTCCAGCCTAGTTCGGCAAGTGTGGAAACTGGACTTTTAAAGTCAGTTAACTCTCTTGCCTTGGGAAGATGCTAGTCTATATCAAAGACTAGTTTCTACCCTTGCCACATCAAGGCCACTTTTCTTGGCTCGACCCTGGCGCTACCTCGCGTAGATCATGAGTTGCATCCCTTGTAATGAAAACTTGATATCCAATCAGATCACTGTTCTTATCTCGTATAGTTTCACAAAAGATGGCGACTACCATAGGTGACGACCAAGTCGATCAGACAACAAAAACATTGGCGATTTCATCTCTAACACAAAAACATTTGCAATCGATGGGGGTTTAAAAGATCAAAAAGACGTATTCCAGCAGTAAATCACTTTCATACGAAGGTGTACCAGTCATGGATGTTGATTTTGTGAAACGTTCTCTGATTAAACTCTTGATATGTGCGACAGTCCAATCATATTTAACACAGGAAAGTGGGCTTGATGTGGCAAGGGTCGAACAAAAGGCTGGTGGACGCTCTTGCCTCGGGAAGATGAATGCCTGGAGACACTATTATGTATGAACTGCACAGAAACATTAATTCATGACACATATAGGCAGATACGCAGTTGACACACCAACACCAAGTGTATGTTTCCCCAACTGTTTCGGTACGGTTCATATATATTTCTGAATGAGTGTGAGTGTTGGGTTTAACACCGCTTTTAACAGTATTCCAGTTATATCACGGCGTGTCAGCTTATTGTGGGAGGAAAGCCCGAAGTGATGCAGGTCTCAGACGTTTACCACTTCGGTGAAACCCATGAGCACGGGTATGGTGCTGACAAACCTAGAAACATAATCGGGGCGAACCCGGATTGGAACCCACAATCACAGGTTTCTGGCGTGCCAAGAGGACGCAACTCTGCACAGTGAATCGCGGCGCCTTAGACGACTGGGCCACCCGTGCCCCCTTATATATTTCTGATGGTGATTGGGTAAATTGATCCACTTACCACTACAACTAACACCTTCTTCAATAATTTGCCTTATCAGATAAGTCAATGACCTTTACAGAGACAGCAGCAAGACATCCTTACACCTAACCTACATTACACCAGTTGGAGGCAAGGTTCTGACAGACACATAGGGAATATGTCTTTAACCATGAACCTAAACCAGACACCAGGGGAGCACTAAACTATCAAATCCTTAAAATGAAGATTACGAATGAGCTGAGCTGAGAATCGAACCAGGAAGAGCAATCAATCAAACGGCAGACTCATTGAAATCATGTGATGCTTCAGCAGTCTGGCCTCCCACAGAAGGTGGCGATTTAGATGCAGCAACAGCTTCGTCAACTCCTACAAAAGCCTCTAGTGTGTACTCTGACGTCCCTTCATGATATGGGTTTTCCCCTCGATTAATCTCCTCCTGTCGCGACAGACATGACAAACATCGATGCAGGAAGTACCCCATGATGCATCGGGAGTCACATCCGCAGTATTGATAATGGAAGCTAAACAGTTGATACATCATGGTGATCATCTAATCCCTAATCAGTACTGTATCTGTTTATCTACTGATGTAAGGCTCATGACAAGTATATTTTTTACACATCTATCATTTACAATGGATGCATTTACAAATGAAAGCATAAATGGTACTACATCTGCCTTATGGGTCAAAAGCATAATTATCAGAAGCAATGTTATTGATTTATAAACGTGGTTGTTGTCGGTGGTTAATGTGCAGTTTAGGACTGGGACCAAAATTTACTGCCTGGGTACCCAGCACCCTATTACCCAACCCTACCCGGGTATCCACTGTAGGCCTTAAGAGTTGGGTACATAATGTCCAATTGGGAATTGTTTTACTGTAGCACTGGCAAAAACTATTTAGATACACATGTAAAATGATCTAATCACACATACACTGAAGTTGACTGAAGTTTTATCTTTACTCAAACGTATAAAGGACATAAAGAACGTGTGCTTAGTCAGAAAGTAATGCAAACATTAGTGACTTTCGTTGTTATTTTAATTAAACGATACATCATGTGACTAACCGGGTCCGGGTAGTCCTGTGGGTACCCGGGCCCAACTCAGGACCCACCCGACCCGAGTACTTGAGTTCTCCATCTAAGCTCTATTACACATCCTCAAAATCATGAGTGAGTGAGGGTGTGAATTGGTCTTTTTCTAAACTTTGCCAAGGACACCCAGTCTTGCCCAGGGAAAACAGGAACAGGTTGAGGAAGAATTGGAGCTGTTAATTCTCCACCATCCCGTGTTCATTATTCACACACCAGTCAGTGCGAAGACATAATGATGGGGGGTCGATTGGTTCGAAGAACCGAAGAACCACATCCAAACTAAACATGCCTCAACAGCGAAGACAAACTTTTTTAACATTGCAGTGTATAACAGTCCCTTAACAGCTATATGCAAAAAAAAATAGAGACCATATTTGCAGCGAAACACTGGTTTCCAGGTCTTGAAAAGGAGGAACAGGCCTATCATTATCACAACTCATGGCTGATGTTTCTCAGTTTAGACCCAACTAGTCAAGGACGAACCTGTAGGTCCCGTGACCAAATCATGGAAACAAAGGTTTGAAAGTGTTTTTGGGTTTCCTGATGTATACTGAACAATTTCGATTTTCAAGGCCAAGGTAACCCTTTTTACTTTTAAAAGTTGCTTGGTTGAATTTGTCATGTCAGAAAACATATTATTAGACACTAAAATCATGACTATCGGACAACATTGACTGTGTTTGTGAATTTCACCGACTGCCAAAAGTGCGTTGACCTTTCAACATTTTTGGCCATAGCTACCCCATTTAAGGTCGGAAGTATAACAAACTATATATTTCTAGGTTTCTTATGACTGGACGAGTAATTTGATATGCATATCAACACAATTTTGAATTTTGACCCCTGTTTGACCTTTGTTGACCCTTTCCCAAAATGCCCGGGATTTTCAACCGCGCAGCCCAAGTCAAAATTGTTCAGTATACATCAGGAAACTCAAAAACACTTTCAAACCTTTGTTTCCATGATTTGATCACGGGACCTACAAGTTGGTCTTCTAGTAAACAGACACATCTGATCAAACATCTTTGATAGTGCCAAAACAAGCAGGATGGAATTGATAAGCTTCATGACTGGCCAGTCAGCTATGGTAAACTCAGCTGATGAACTCATCTACTGTGGCAGATGAAGTAATTAAACATTTAGTTTTGTCAACTGCTGCAGTGTTGCAATGTAAACTGTTGAAGACAGTATGGGTGGTGGGAGGACATAAGCACTGAGAGACAAAGTTGCCGGTACTGTTTGTAACTATTATTTAAAGCTTTTTGTTTGTTTGTTGTTTGATGCCGAACTCAGCATAATTCCAGCTACATGACAGTGATCCTTAAATAATCCAGTCTAGACCAGACAATCCTGTGATTGATATCATGAACATCAATCCAATCAATTGGGATACAATGACATGCATCAACCAAGTTAGCGAGCCTGACCCTCTGATCCCATTAGTCGCCTCTTATGGCAGGCATAGTCGCCTGTTACGGCAAGCACAAGTTGGTGAAGACCTATTCTACCCAGGATCTTCACAAGCAAGGGTGCAAGAATCTTATTCAGTGAGGGGGCATGGGTGGCCCAGTAGTCTAAGGTGCCGCGATTCGCTGTGCAGAGTTGCGTCCCTTGGGCACGCCAGAATCCTATGATTGTGGGTTCGAATCCCTCTTCGCCCCGATTATGTTTCTAGGTTTGTACCCGTGCTAGTGGGTTTCACCGAAGTGGTAAATGTCTGAGACCTGCGTCACTTCGGGCTTTCCTCCCACAATAAGCTGACACACCGTGATATAACTGGAATACTGTTAAAAGCGGCGTTAAACCCAACTCACTCATTCACTTATTCAATGAGTCTAGGATGTAAGTAGCAGATCTTGGCAGCGACATTAGACCACTGTGACGCCTTCTTTGGCACTCAACGTGACATGTAATCTAACTTAGGGACTGACCACTAAATATTGGGAGGCTGGTAGGGACTGTGGGTTGCTGGTACTTTGTTTGAGACAGCCTATTTTTTCAGTCAACACTACAAAACACAAAATTGTTTCTCTTTATCTCTGAAAGATAAGTCAAAACAATTTTAGACAGCATATTATTTATCATAATTATCAGATCATCTAGCATAGCAATTGAAAGATATTTTGTAAAACAAGGACAAATTATGTTTATGTTGTATTTAAAACATCAAAGAAGGGAATAAATAAAAATATAAATCATATATAAATATATATAATGCTGACCCACATTGGATCATAATCAGGATGTATCTGGGATTTGAACCCACAAGATCCAGAGGCATGAAAGGGACACAACTCTTTGACCACTGGGAGACTAGTGTCCCCTGGCAACAACACACTATTGTTGACCAAATACAAGTTCTACAAAGACAATTCACACATGGCTTCATCAAGTACAATACAAGGTCTTCCTTCGACAGCGTGCTTCCCTTGCAGTCATTATCCTGACTCATGGCAAACATCATGGTGGACAAACAACAGCTGCCCCTACTGATTATTCAATAACATACACCTTAGAGTGATTGAGCCAGTGTGAATCATAATTAGTGAGATTAAGGCTTACAAGAATGATCTAGCATACTGTATCAGTTAGACTGGGAAGGACTGGACACTGAAGAATATCATTTGGAGCTAGGGTCCCTGTTGGTTGACATATTTGCAGCAATTGCTGAACTGTTCTTTGCCCTGTTCCACAAAGTGATCTTAGCACTGAAACTAATTTAAGATGTTAAAGTATAGGGATTGGGATGGCCGTAGGACTAAAATCACTTTGTTGAGCTTAGCCCTGGTCATTGCATCCATAGATTACTCTGTGGGGACCCATTGTTAAATAAGAATGATCTCTGAACTGGGGGAGCAAGTCTGCCTCACTTCTGGTATTGATTGACAAAATATGCCTTGCAGATGATTCAATTTAGACTGTTACGAGACTATTATTCTAAATAACAATAAAGGCTTTTCAATACATTACAGCAGCTTGCAATCAAATCAAACCAGCTACTGAGGTCCAGCTACTGATGTCAGCTACTGAAGTCTAGCTACTGATGTCAGCTACTGATGTCCATCTACTGAGGTCAGCTATTGATGTCCAGTTACTGATGTCCAGTTACTGAAGTCAGCTTCTGATGTCAGCTACCTTAGTCTAGCTACTGAGGTCCAGCTACTGAGGTCCAGTTACGGAAGTCCAGCTACTGAGGTCCAGCTACTGAGGTCCATCTACTGATGTCAGCTACTGAGGTCCATCTACTGATGTCCAGCTACTGATGTCAGCTACTGAAGTCTAGCTAATGAGGTCCATCTACTGATGTCAGCTACTGAGGTCCAGCTACTGAGGTCCATCTACTGATGTCAGCTACTGAGGTCCAGCTACTGATGTCTAGCTTCTGATGTCAGCTACTGAGGTCCAGCTACTGATGTCCAGCTACTGATGTCAGCTACTGAGGCCAAGCTACTGCTGTCCAGCTACTGAGGTTGGCTACTGAGGTCCAGCTACTGATGTCAGCTACTGATGTCCAGCTACTGATGTCAGCTACTGAGGACAAGTTACTGCTGTTCAGCTACCGAGGTCAGCTACTGATGTCCAGCTACTGAGAAGTTACTGCTGTTCAGATACCGAGGTCAGCTACTGAGGGCCAGCTACTGATGTCAGTTACTGATGTCCAGCTACTGACCTCCAGATACTGATGTCAGCTACTGAGGTCCAGCTACTGATGTCAGCTACTGATGTCCATCTACTGAGGTCAGCTACTGATGTCCAGTTACTGATGTCCAGTTACTGAAGTCAGCTTCTGATGTCAGCTACCTTAGTCTAGCTACTGAGGTCCAGCTACTGAGGTCCAGTTACGGAAGTCCAGCTACTGAGGTCCAGCTACTGAGGTCCATCTACTGATGTCAGCTACTGAGGTCCATCTACTGATGTCCAGCTACTGATGTCAGCTACTGAAGTCTAGCTAATGAGGTCCATCTACTGATGTCAGCTACTGAGGTCCAGCTACTGAGGTCCATCTACTGATGTCAGCTACTGAGGTCCAGCTACTGATGTCTAGCTTCTGATGTCAGCTACTGAGGTCCAGCTACTGATGTCCAGCTACTGATGTCAGCTACTGAGGCCAAGCTACTGCTGTCCAGCTACTGAGGTTGGCTACTGAGGTCCAGCTACTGATGTCAGCTACTGATGTCCAGCTACTGATGTCAGCTACTGAGGACAAGTTACTGCTGTTCAGCTACCGAGGTCAGCTACTGATGTCCAGCTACTGAGAAGTTACTGCTGTTCAGATACCGAGGTCAGCTACTGAGGGCCAGCTACTGATGTCAGTTACTGATGTCTAGCTACTGACCTCCAGATACTGATGTCAGCTACTGAGGTCCAGCTACTGATGGCAGCTACTGATGTCTACCTTCTGATGTCAGTTACTGATGTCCAGCTACTGACCTCCAGCTACTGATGTCAGCTACTGAGGTCCAGCTACTGATGGTAGCTACTGATGTCCAGCTACTGATGGCAGTTACTGATGTCCAGCTACTGATGTCAGCTACTGATGTCCAGCTACTGATGTCCAGCTACTGAGGACAAGTTACTGCTGTTCAGCTACCGAGGTCAGCTACTGAGGTCCAGCTACTGATGTCAGTTACTGATGCCCAGCTAATGACCTCAAGCTACTGATGTCAGCTACTAAGGCCCAGCTACTGATGTCAGCTACTGAGGACAGCTACTGATGTCCAGCTACTGATGTCCAGCTACTGATGTCAGCTACTGAGGTCCAGCTACTGATGTCAGCTACTGAAGCCAAGTTACTGATGTCCAGCTACTGATAAACCTAGTCAATATGTTTGTTCTGTCTCCTATACCACCATTACAAATGTCAACCACTTTAGTCAGTGAGAATGCTGTCTCATATGGTTCAAGACTGTACCCTGTTCTTAACAGTGACACAATACACCCTGAGTTTACACAGATCATATGGTCCTACTAATAACATAACATAAGGCCCACACAAGAGCTGACAATTTCATAAAATATCCCGAGACAGTCACAGTCCACTGTCTGGGTCAATGAAATATCTCAGTTTATCAAATGACGATCGTTAACCTATAATTAGGTCGTGGTAGTCCCTATACGTTTAGGAAACACCAGTGAGGGACAGTGTATGGCGATAGAGATTGTATCCGCACACTAGACAAATGAGATTGGTCTCCCAAACGCTCAGTTGCACGAATTGAATAATCAATAGACGTCAGCTGTCTCCGTTTTATTCATAAATTATTCTCATCAAAACAAGTAAGGCATCGTTCCTGACGCACAGTGACTTTCTAAATGGGTTAAAATGAAACACAGTGACGAAGATGCTTGCACTGTTTCAGTTCTAATCAAAATGAATTCATTCTTATTGAATTATTCTCATGATAGCAAGTTAGAGATCGGTGTTACATGAAGCTTTGAGAATTCATAACTTGCTTTAAGTGAAGGAAACAGCCATCACGTGCAGTGAGTGAGTGAGTGAGTGAGTGAGTGAGTGAGTGCAGTTGCATGTTGTTTTAAGTAACATTGCAGTATTATCTTAACACAAACATAATAATGAGTGGAGGTGAAATGAGGTTTAACATTGCATCCAAGATTATTGCACTTATACAGAGATGTGCAGGCACAAGTGTTTGTGTGGCTGCTTGTACTAGCCCAAACTCATGCCGATTTTATAGTGCTAGCCCACTGAGATACCATGCTGTAGTTTAACATGAATACCCAACTCAGACACAGTATACTGACTCAGGGTTGACCAGTCCTTGCTTTATCCCTTTAATGCAGAGCGCAAGGCAGGGTAACAACTAATACCATCTTTTAACATCTTCTTTGTGGAGGGGCCGTCCGGTAGCCTAGTGGTTAAAGTGTTCGCTCGAAACTTGACTTTTACAGTTAGTTGACTTCCTTGCCTCGGTAAGATGAGTGGTAATACATTGTATATGACATTCTCACAAAACCCATTATTGCTCCATGACTCTTGTCTGACATTTTTGTCAACACCTCGATGTGAAAAGGGTGGTCGGGTAACCTAGTAGTTAAAGCGTTTGCTTGTCACGCCGAAGACCCGGGTTCGATGCCCGACATGGGTACAATATGTGAAGCCCATTTCTGGTGTCCCTCACCGTGATATTGCTGGAATATTGCTAAAAACGGCTTAAAACCTCATTCACTCTCACTCTTCTTTGTGGCCGGGGTTCGAACCCGGACCTCCAACACTCTGGGCAGATGCTCTACCACTGGGCAACTGAGGCGGTCCCTTCGTTATGAGAATCACAAGAAGCATGTTTGTACAACAACCTTCATCTCGAACAAAAATCAAGATAGCCTACTGCAGTACACATTCCTCACAGAGGTCAGTTAAATTTGAACAGTATTTCTGACAAACCGCAAAACATAATCATTGTTCCACTACAAGGCAGGGAACATCAAGAATGGATATGGCAAATTAGATCAAACCTGGGATCAAAACCAGACAAGCAACCACCTTAATCTCTAATAGAATAAACTGTCTTCAAAAGCATCTTTGTCATACACTGTTTACACTGAATGTATGCAATACCCCTCGCCACTGTTTCCAAGGTATTATATAGGAACAGAATATGCCAAGGGCGACAAGTGTGATATGCAATTTCACAAAGTTATCACATATTATCACAAACTGAACATTGGCTCCATGGTGATTAAGAACACATTAACAACTACCCACTGCTCCTATATGAAGGGGTCAGTCAGGTAGCCTGGTGGTTAAACTTGATCTTGTCATGCCGAAGACCTGGGTTAGATTCCCAGCATGCGTACAGTGTGTGAAGCCCATTTCTGGTGTCCCCTGCTGTGATATTGCTGGAATATGTCTAAAAGCGGCATAAAACCATACTCACTCCCTCCTATATGCAGGAAATGGGTTCATATAGCAATAGTGAGCTAGTTGAGCCTGAAAGAATTTCAGCTACATGACAGCATTGCAGCTTATTGTGGAAGGAATACCAATGTGACATTGTAGGGACATCTCCAGAATTCCAAATTAAGCACCTTTGGCAGGCAAATTGTGAAACAAATTGTGCTATTATTCAACGTTTAAATTTTTTAATGTCATTTTTGTAAATTCTTAAAAAATAATTAAATTGGACTTTTTTTGCCATCATTTACTGCAGCAGGTCTAGAAGAATCCCTGCATTAGTCATAAGTATTTAAGAGTTTCATGAAATCCAGAGCACTGTTTGGGTATGTCAGACAGACCAAAGGCCATAATTAGCTAGAATCTGGAACTGATGGCCAGTGGGCCCAGGATTGGGTGATGAATGCAACACTTCACAGAGAGTTGACTGTGCCACCTGCGCCAGTGGGCCATTTCCTCATGCAGCAGTATGTATACATACATACATACCTTTGCTACTTCTTTCGTTGTTGACACAAAGTTGGTTAGTTCCATGTTGTACATGTCGCTGCCCGTCACGACGGAAAGTGTTCGATCTTCCAGGGACCCATCCCCTCCTCCGCTCTGCAATGATTCTCGCAGTTTGGAATCCTGCAACAAAAGTATATTATTACATTCAAGAAGACAACTGATAAATTGTAATAGTATATGCTGTTTTTGGTATTAAGAATATTAAACACATACACTTGTAACTGTGCCTTGTGTCACACTACCACATCTTCAGAACATTAACTAAAAACAGGCATCATGTTGTAGTGTCACGCCTTAACAACATTCAACACCAAAAACAGGCACCATGTCAGAGTTTCACGCCTTAACAAAACCCAACACCAAACACAGGCACAATGTCGGAGTGCTACACCTTCACAACATCCAACACCAAACACAGGCACCATGTCGTAGTGTCACGCCTTAACAACATCCAATGCCAAAAACAGGCACCATGTCGGAGAGCTACACCTTCACAACATCCAACACCAAAAACAGGCACCATGTCGTAGTGTCATGCCTTAACAACATCCAACACCAAAAACAGACACCATTTCAGAGAGCTACACCTTCACAACATCCAACACCAAAAACAGGCACCATGTCGGAGTGTCACGCCTTAACAACATCCAACACCAAACACAGGCACCATGTTGGAGTGCTACACCTTAACAACATCCAACACCAAAAACAGGCACCACATATGAGTACAAATAGTACCACACTACGAGCAATCTAACAACAACACTATAGAGTTAGCATTTATATAAACATGAAATGTATTTTGGCAGAAATTCTGTAGATATTTGCAGGTGTCAGCAAAATCATTGTGTAAAAAGAAGACAAACGTAAAACAAAAGATTTTTCGGAGACCTCGGATCCAGTGCAATGCTTTGAATACTATGTTGCTTCCAAAAATGAACCTCTGGAAGATGTGTAGGTTTGTGTGAGCTAGCTTTACAAAGTTGCATCAAGTGAGCCTGCAGAATGTTCAGCACGAGTCGCTAGGTCTATGTACCATTATGCAGACACCATATGCAAGACATTCACGCCCCAGAGGGGCTGCATGACCTTCAGGCTACATGAGGCATCGATCAGTTACAGGGTTAGCTTACATCAGTGAACAATGAAAGCTGCAGAACACAATCTCTCAATTCTAATGAGGCCACTTTAGTCTTAAATGTAGATGTATAGGTTTTAATGCACATTACCAACGCAGCGATTACGCTGAATAATAATGGCATTACCGTACCTTACAATTTCACTATTCAATGTGATGTTCATCCTGATAAATATCTCAATATGCTGATTGGGACTATTGATAGTCGCCATAAATATATTATCATTGGGAAATGTGATTACAGGAAGCTTACATCAATTCAGATTGACTCTGGTTCACTTAAAAACTCCAAGCTTACTTGCACTTTCAGCAAACACTTTTCCCATTGATGTTACATAAAGAGTGGGCTGACCATTGTATATTTGGGTCTTATTTTTTTAAAAGATAGTTTGTTTTCACTGGACACACATGTCCTGATAATAAAACTGTCATTGTGAAAGAAATTGATTTGTTCCAGATCCTGTGTGTCTCAGAACAGTGCGTCTCTAACAAACATCCCCCCTTCCTTTCCAGATGATGATCTGTAGATTATGAAATCTCACCAATCACACCAGGGACAGAAAACATAAGCAATGATCCAGGATCAGGGCACAATGACACTAAATGGAACCAGTCACAGAGCATGACCACCCGGTCCAATTTAGCAGCATCTTATAGGGACTGGGTACCCATAAGGCACCTTGAAACACACCTAGGGATGTAGAAAATCTTTCAGCAGGTAAAAGAAAAAGGTAAAAACACCTAGAGACTAAAGACGAAGAGATCCCAGGACCTTTCAGCAGGTAAAAGAAAAAGGTAAAAACACCTAGAGACTAAAGACGAAGAGATCCCAGGACCTTTCAGCAGGTAAAAGAGAAAGGTAAAAAAAACCTAGAGACTAAAGACGAAGAGATCCGAGGATCTTTCAGCAGATAAAAGAGAAATGTGTACACCTTGGACCAAAGACAAAGAGATCCCAGGATTCAGCAGGTAAAAGAGAAAGGTGAACACTAGAGACCAAAGATGAAGAGATCCGAGGTGAACAAACACCTTGACCAAAGACAAAGATATCCCAGGATCTTTCAGCAGGTAAAAGAGAAAGGTGAACACCTTGGACAAAAGACGAAGAGATCCCAGGATCTTTCAGCAGGTAAAAGAGAAAGGTGAACACCTTGGGCAAAAGACAAAGATATGCCAGGATCTTTCAGCAGGTAAAAGAGAAAGGTGAACACCTTGGACAAAAGACGAAGAGATCCCAGGATCTTTCAGCAGGTAAAAGAGAAAGGTGAACACCTTGGACAAAAGACAAAGATATCCCAGGATCTTTCAGCAGGTAAAAGAGAAAGGTGAACACCTTGAGAGAGCATTTTTAGCATGAATAAAACATAAATACAATTTCACAAGTAACTAACACCACAGTAAGGGATTTTACAGGACAGCAACAGGTTCATCAGACATCTAATGTGTGTGTGTGTGTTTCGTGGGTTTTATCTTTGGATGTGCTTTTACATACGCCTAATTTCAGAGGATCAAAAGAAAGAGAAAACAAACCATTTTCTCTTTTGTCTTGCCTTGAAAATTGAAACTATTCATCTCAATTAACTAGAAAATAAAGTAACAGCTGCCAAATCCTTTATTCCCATTTTACATTCACGCCACCTGTGAATCATGAATGTAAATCTTGAATATCTTTCAAACCATAATCCTTCCAACCATAACATGGCAGCAGAGGATCTCCTGATATAATTCCGAAACACCATATTACACTGTTTTTCCACACGCTCCCCATGGTTTGCTCAATAAGGCTGAACACCCTGTCAAATGCTCCACAGGCCGTCATCAAATACATCAGCTAGATTTAAATTGCAACACCATTAGAATAGCTACAAAATGTCAAGTTGGTATGACAGTTGTTAGGGATGCGTAACCAACTGATTCTTGTTCATATATGTCCGGGCTACCAACATTGGTCTGAGCACCCATTTATATGGAAATTAAGGTGAATATCAAATGGTGGAATTGACGCAGCTATTCTGTTAATGGGTCAGTAATCACGTCTTATGAACACCTTAGCCTGCTATACATATGCACAATATGAGGGAATCGCCTAATAAAACAAGAAATTAGTCGCACCAAAATTGCTCCCCCTCGTAACATACAGGGATCCATTACGCCCGCGGAAAAACCTATTTTCATGGAAATCAAATTGAATTTTGTTTGGCCTAAGTCTTAGCTGTGTCAAAACTTTTCCTGGGTCCTAGGTGACCTAATTTACACTGTGCGATAAAGCTGCACAAAACACAGTCAAACCAATAGTCAAGAGCATGGCTTGCATTGTTACAAAGCAGTCTTCATCTCGGGCTGCCATTTACATCACTATCAGCGCCAGGTTTGGGAGAAATGGGAACATTATTCCCTTTTACCAGACACCTAGTTCTAGCTTATCTGCTGTGTTGACATGTTGATATTTTGTATATACAAAGTCACTACAGCCTAATATGATTCTATAATTCTAAAATTGCAGTATTATAGGTCATTTTGGAGCAAATCCAGAAAAAAATATGGTTGGATGATAGCAATCATTATAGAGATATCATAACAACAGGTGAGACAGTGGGGTAAAATTCAGTTTGATTACTTTTCACAATCATATCACGGCAAGTCAGACAAACTGAAGCAAGAAGAAAGACAAAAGTGACACAGATCTTTCAAGTTAACCAATTTGGTTAAACCCAGGAGCACACAATTAAACACAAACTTCATTTGGTTGTAGCAGCCATTTACAAGGTTTGTGATGGGACTCCTTTCACTTCTGATCCGAGGTCTGCCACCTTGTCCACATGACCAAATCATGCTGACAAGGCAGGGATGTCATCCATGGTATGACTCCATGCCATGCATTCAATCTAAGAACTGTATTGATAGTGCTCAATGAAACATTTCAGGATTATAACAAGTAAAAATAATTTGCAATAATTTTCTACCCTGTACCGTCAAGTTAACCTTGACTGACAAATCACAAATCATCATCAGGCCCTTTGAAGCGCCGATTTGCCGCCATCTTTGTTTACACTACTGGGTACCAACCAGTTATCGCCAAACGTTTTCCACAGACAGAATGAGTGCATAAGCTAAAAATTTCACAAAAACTAAAGTAATTTGTACGGTCAACTTAACACACGGAATATTTCAGAAATAACATGGAAAAAAATGCCAGTAACTGGTTGATGGCCAGTACTCATCCACATGAAATCATTCATTTTTTTTAATTCTTCCCAAAACGTTTCTATTATGTATGATTTGAACTGGTTACATCATTCATTTTCTCAGTCCTATATAAGTGACTAGCTAAACATTTACCTTCTGCTTTGTGACTGAGGTGACAGTTTGGAACCAGCAGAATGGCAGTAGTTTTGCTTGTAAGTTGTCACAGGGATATTTATTGATGAAATGCAAAAAGAATACTGTTTTCTTCTGCTGCAATCATTTTTAAGTTAAGTAGAATCTGTGGCCCTTTGCAATCAACAGTGGCTCCGAGAGTGAAACGTATGGCCATACTTGCCAAAAATGGCCCATAAATTTTGTAAACATGGGGCCAAAGGCCCATGAAGAAACTTCCTTACCAATCACTGGATTGTAGCTCAAAATCTTGCTGACTACTACAGTGTACAAGATCCATGTTTTAGACTAACATGAACCTTGTGCCAGGATAGGTTTGTTTGTTTGTTGTTTAATGCTGCACTCAGCATTATTTAACTATATGACGGTGTCCTTATATAATGAAGTCTGGACCAGACAATCCAGTGATTGATATCATGAGCATCGATTCACATAATTGGGATATGCTGACATGCATCAACCAAGTCAGCAGGCCTGACCCCCCGATCCCGTAGTCACCTCTAACAACAAGCATGGGTTTCTGAGACCAATTCAAACCTGGATCTTCACAGGTTGAGTGTGATTATATAGATTATAATGTGATTATATATCCACTGGTTTAAATGTCACCCCCAGACTGGATGTTTACAGGCTGCTTGGAAATGGTTCAAACATTCCTGACTGTAGTGTAATCCTCATCATGCACTCGCTGTAACATTTGAAACTCAGGATTCAATTTTCTATTTGACAAAATACTTAAAATGTAACCATTAATCTTTGATGATGGACAATCATAAGCCATCCTCTCTAACCAAGATCACAAGAAATGGTACATCCAATTTCAAAATGGCCGTCGGAGATCCAGGTCGTCAGCGCTTACCATTATCAATAAGCAATCAGCACCAGCTAACCAGGCTGCCCCTGTATTCATAAACTAGTCAAAACCCAAACTATTTACATCACATGTTATTACCAGTGGAGGAAATACTATTTTGCTTTGCATTGCCAAATTATCGTAGTGCTCATCAACGGCCAGCACTACAGGATTAGGGGATTCAGTTTTATTTGTCTCCGTCTAATCAATACAGTAAATGAACATTCTGCAAGGATGAAGGGAAAATGTACAGAATGGACTATTTCAAATACATTATAAGACCCTGGGGAGGAATAATTTAAACAAAAATCGAAAGAAATTTATTAGCTCCGTTATCTTTAACGTCAAGCATTCTTGAGGGGGTACATTTCACTTTATCTTAATGATTGGCTGAAATTGTTTTGATCAAAACAGAATCAATAATTAAACAAGCTGTATCTGAATCTAAGAAGACATGTAAATGTTAATTAGGAGCGAACTTTTTGATAGTCTGATGGGGGCCTGGGTTTTGAAAAAAATTGTCCCATAAAATGCCACTATATTGACATGCTTGATGTCCTCAAAATATATATATTGTGGGATACATCTTTTCCTTTAGCTTACCCTTTCAGAAGAAGGTATTGTATGTCTTGAAGAAGTGACAGATCACACACTGTGTCTAACAAAGATCCGTGGCACTGCCCCGAAATTTATGAATTTTTATATCTTTACAAACACACAAAATATAGTTTGCTTAGTCTTAAATGTGCTGCAAATCTAATCAACCTGATTGTATTGTTGTCAGTGATGTAAAGGTGGTTGGGTAGCCTGGTGGTTAAAACGCTCGCTCATCACGCCGAAGACCTAGGTTCGATTCTCCACATGGGTAGAATGTGTGAAGCCCATTTCTGGTGTCCCCGCTGTGATATTTTTGGAATATTGCTAAAAGCAGCGTAAAACCATACTCAATGACTCTATGATGTAAACCTTGCTTTTGAGAACAGTGGGTGGAACAGAAATGCTGAAAATCTCATTTCCAGTTTTTACGTAAATCCAAATTCATTTAAGTTATTGTTAACATCCAATCCAATATGACCTTCAACTGATGTTTCCATTAACAAAGGAATACAATCCGCCTTGACTCAGCCTCCAAGGTAAAATTGCATCAGAGATAAACATTGATTGATCGGAATAAATGATAAAGTATTCTACCAAGGTCAGGAGTAAATCAGACTAGGTCAAATACTAGCATCCTGATTACCAATTATTTGTAAGATCCAAACACTCTGAATATTAATCATACAGCAAGTGCCTAATAACAAAACATTCCACTGACCTTCAAAGAGAGAATCAAGCCAATGGACAAATTGGCAAGAAAGAAAGATTTGAATTACTAAGAATTTGTTTTAAAAGAAATGGCTAATGCAAGTTGAGGTTTCATTTCACTAATGCTACTTTTAAGGCAAATAGGATCTGTGAAAAAAGTGCAGTGATTCAGTTGGGCAGCTAAATAACAGTTGGCCATTAAGGCTGAGCTTGCAAATCCTCTTTTAGTGGCAAGTTTCATTTGAGAGAAGAATTTCTCATTCATTTTTAACTAGTTTAATTCTAAGATAACTTTCACATTTTTTTCTTTTTAGCATGCCAAAAAATGTTCTTTCAATCACAACATGAAAAGCCATGTGTTTTACATGGTATTCATCAAAATGTTGCACAACTAACTGGAAAACACTGCTTTTTGACAGCTTGGATGCAGTAACACTGAAAACCGTTGTCGATGGCTATGGCGTCTCTTATAGTTAATAATGTTCCTCCGTGTCTTCACTGGGGTGTAGACGAGTGGTTAAAGCAATGGGACCCGTTCTGCACAGCGATCTTACAATTGTCACGAGTATGTAAAAGTTTGGGAGATAGGACGGTCTTCGAGCTATAAGTGGAAAGGGGCCTTGAAATATAAACTGTTTGAAACCCGATGTTGGCGTCCCCCAATGTTCTTCCTCTCCAATTCTCTTTTCTCATGGAATCAATGTGACAGATGACACACATACTTTCCAAGAGTACTTTCTATGAATGTCCGGTTTGAGGTAATTGGCTGTTATTTATAATCAAAACTGTAGGATCCTTTTGTGCATGCTCCTAACTGATTGAAGAGAAAATGGATGGGAAAAAATCCTTCACTGAAGACTACTGCTGACACCAGGTGTTTGTGAAAGCAGTGAGTCTGACCTAACAAGTCATCTGTTTGAGTGATCACCATGGAGATTGCAGTGCAGGATTGTTTCCTAGTCCCTCCTGCTAACTTCAATGAAGAACGGATGGTCACAATTTGTGACTTGACTGATTATACGTGTCATCCACACCCCATCAACCTGGATTGTTATCAACTCCAGGTTTGACAAGCCCCAAGAATGATCTACAGGCTGCTATAATATAGCTGTAATTGTGAACCTGAGGATTGTTTCACTTTTCAGTCATAAAATGAACAACATCATGTCAAATGTGTGACGGAACATAACTTTGCATGTATAACTAAAGTGTGGTCGTCTCCATCAGTGTGGTCACCTCTATCACTTTTCCCAAATCACAACAAAAGATATCACTGCAGCCATTGATCAGTCAGATGGCAACACATTTTGAGTAATGTTAAGACACTCCCAGGCCTCTCCAAATCCATCCAAGCACACACCAGCTTAGCTGACCAGTCGATATCCCGTCTTATTATTGGGATATGAGAGGAAAACGGTTCATCTTATTCCAGAGCCTCCTCATACTGTATACACAGGACACAGTAATTGTCACAATCATCGGAAGGAGCTGTAAAAGCCGTTTATAGACTAAAGTCGTCATCCTAAAAGAAGCCTGATTGCTGATCAGGTGACAGACTACCAACAACGATCACAGTCTCTTTAAGCGGCCATCTTTGATCCAGCTTAAACAATGTGGGTCTGAATCCCCATCAGAGATGGATGCCACGCTACTTAGTGAAGTCCAGAGGGGGGAACCATGTAATCAATGACGTCTTCGATTACACTTAGCGACCATGATGAGGGAGCATTCATTACATTCTGATTTATTATCAGGAAGCGTTCCTTGACTTGTCCTGGTCAGCTTTTTGCATTTGAGAAACAAATATTTAAGTAGTGATAACAGCGTTAGCATTTGCCAAAATGAAGGAGTATATATTCTGATTTATCATCAAGAAGATCTTGTTCTTTGGCATACATATTTCCTTTTAGTTTAGATATTATTTTTCACATCAAGTGAGTGAGTGAGTGAGTATGGTTTTACGCCACTTTTAGCAATATCCCAGCAATATCACGGCAGGGAACACCAGAAATGGGCTTCACACATTGTACCCATGTCAGGAATCGAGCCCGGATCTTCGGCGTGACAAGCGAACGTGACCGCCCTTTTCACATCGAAGTGTTGACAAAAATGTCAGACAAGTTTCATGGAGAAATAATGGGTTTTGTGAGAATGTCATATACAATGTATTACCACTCATCTTTCCTAGGCAAGGAAGTCAACTGACTGTAAAAGTCAAGTTTCCAACCTTGCCAAACTAGGCTGGAAAATTCCTGTGTTACATTTTGGCTGGACTAACAAGTCTATGCACAGTCCAATCAAATTCATTCAATGAAATAGACATCTGGTTTGTAAACAACATGGATTTCAATGTGCAGATTTGCAAAGCATGTGTATCATCAACTGGGAGTTGACAGGGAAATTGTCATCGTATGACAGTGCATTAGGAAGCACAACTAGACCATCAACAGGGAAATTGTCATCGTATGACAGTGCATTTGGAATCACAACTAGACCATCAACAGGGAAATTGTCATCATATGACAGTGAAGAAGGAATCACAATTAGACCATAAACAGTGAAATTGTCATCGTATGACAGTGAAGAAGGAATCACAACTAGACCACCAACAGGGAAATTGTCATCGTATGACGGTGCATTTGGAATCACAACTAGACCATCAACAGGAAATTGTCATCATATGACAGTGCATTAGGAAGCACAACTAGACCAAAAACAGGGAAATTGTCATCATATGACAGTGAAGAAGGAATCACAATTAGACCATAAACAGGGAAATTGTCATCGTATGACAGTGCATTTGGAATCACAACTAGATCATCAACAGGGAAATTGTCATCGTATGACAGTGAAGAAGGAATCATAACTAGACCATCAACAGGGAAATTGTCATCGTATGACAGTGCATTTGGAATCACAACTAGACCATCAACAGGGAAATTGTCATCGTATGACAGTGCATTAGGAAGCGCAACTAGACCATCAACAGGGAAATTGTCATCGTATGACAGTGAAGAAGGAATCACAACTAGACCATCAACAGGGAAATTGTCATCGTATGACAGTGCATTAGGAATCACAACTAGACCATCAACAGGGAAATTGTCATCGAATGACAGTGCATTAGAAATCACAACAAGACCATCAACAGGGAAATTGTCACCGTATGACAATGTAATCTGTATTATAAACAGACACGTGTTTGATATGGACATCATGACATGGCATTACATGTTCCAGGTTAGACAAGTCACAAGTTAGTTCAAATATAAAGGCAACATTATATATTTCACAACGATAAACCCTGTAGAGCTGCAGCATTTGAAGGCTACCGCCATGGCAGAAAGGTGTGCTTGCAAGCTCAGAATAATCAAGTTATGTCTGACACTGGTAACAAGATTAATCATCCTTGAGACAGATGCCTATTTTGTATTCCAATCTGCGGCTACCAAATACGGCGTACTGATACAGAAAATAGTTCAGTTAATTTCCTTATGGAAGGTTGAACAAGTTCTCTCTAAAGTTGAAATATCTTAAAATTGGGTCTTTATAAAAAAAAAAAATTCTATCACAAACTATCATGAAAACTGTAAGCAACATTCTTGCAATATTCAAGGCTGATAAGTAGTTGAACATAGTTCCGGTACCACTAACATAATGTGGAGTCAATCTTGATGTGTGATTGAATCTTCAGTTACACTGGATTCAGAAACATTTCTTATTATTTTGTTTCACTGCAATAATTAAGTCTGAGCCAGGCAGAATAGTGGCTGACAGCCTGAGCATCAATTCACATTGGCAGGTGTATTACCCTATGATTATTAGTCAGCTCCAAAAATAATCATTGGGTACTGGGGACAGCTTCTGCCCTAAATATGTTCACAAATTCTTAAGCACTAAATCTATTCAAAATTCCTTCATATTTCAATTGAAAACTCACAAAAGTTATTTTTTTAAATGAAAATATTAAATCAATAATGTTGTGAATATGTTTCTCTGAGATAAGAAGTTATTTGTCAGAATCCGAATTGTTCTCATGTATCCAAACAACCTCTATATAAGGTAAGATCAATAATCAGTTTATCAGTCACCCTTGTTGAATTTAATTCTCAAGCGAAACTGATATAAAAATGATGAAAATCAATAAAATGATGGAAAATATCTAATAAGAAGATATTACAGGAAGGAGAATATCATCTTAATGCTTTTTTCGGCCCCAAGAATTAATAACCTACCGTGATGAAATATAATAACAAACGTCCATTACTGCTATACTCTGATCCATAGGCGGCTATTATTGTGATCACTAGTTTGGCTAGGTTAAAAAGGCAAGGCAATGATGCAGCTTACTGTATGCTACTTTGTATGGAGATAGTCTACTTATTTTGCAAGAAATACCCTTGAGAGGGTTAGTGTTGAGTTTTTATCTAAAACCTGACTTTCACTTTGTGTGGATTCATTGGTGAATGAATCTTCATAAAATGGTATGAATGTCACTTTTCATGTTTCATGTTTCATAAGATCGTTACGGTTGGTTATTACATGGTCTCCAGGGGCGGAACTACCATTGTAGCTGAAAAGCAATTGCTTACACTTGAAAAAAAGCACAAGTTTTTAAAAAATAATAATAAATGAGCCTGGTTGCGCCCCTGGTGTCAAGTATATAGTGGTATTCAAAGCCATAACACACAGAGCTGTAAAGAGAAATAGCCCTTCTTTCTGCAAACGGGGGAATGGTTTCTGCTTGTACTCGTCCAGACTAACGTCGATTTTACAGTTCTAGCCCACTGAGATACCATGCCACAGTTTAACATGAATACTCCACTCAGATACAGTATTCCTTGTTTTAGCCCATTAACGCCGAGTGCTAGACAGGGTGACAACAAGTACCATCTTTTAACATCTTTAGGCATAACGAGCCTGAGGATCAATCCCATGACCGTCCGTTCTCCGGGCAGACGCTCTCTTCACTAGACCACAGAGGTGATCAGTCTAACATAGAAGTGTAACACTTTATTTATTGTATGTGAGTCTGTGCTACAAACTGATTGGACTGATACTGTTGTTAATCGTTAACTGCACATGTACCAAGTTTGATAACATTTTCAAGAAAAATAGCTGAGTAATGGACATTAATAGCTATTTCATAATGGCTCAGCCCTGGTGGCCATATCGAAAATTGGGTTTGAACCTCTTGAAAACATTAAGGTGTCATCAGTGATGGGAACAAGCATGTGAAGTGTTTCCTTCACTGCATCCGTGTTTTTGGAGATGATGTTCACGATGGGTCACTCTTGATTACTTAGCATTTTCCAATATGGCTGTTGGCACACATGTGGGATTTCCAACCCAAATCCTTAAACAAACTTGGAACTACATTTGGCATCCATCTCATCCTCCTAAGTCCACGCTTGAGGCCCTTCAAATTTTGAATAGGAATAATTTTGATTTTCTATTTCTTAAATCAAAGAAATGTAAAAAATGTGCAGACGACAACAATGATGGACAACAGGCGATGACATTGTATAAATTCACATGGCCTTGTAGGCTAAAAATTATGTTTGATCAATATTCATCAGAAACAGTTTGATTTAGTTGATGTTTCTTCATATTCTACCATATATCCATGTTTGTCGGTTGTCATGAAAGCATTCTGAGCATTGTGGAGTGACATCATGACTGTCGTACAAGAGAGGGCTGCAGAAAATAACTTTGTATTTTGCATTGTCAATAAATATCAAGTGTTTTCAGATTTTGTGTTTATATTGTCTTTTCTATTCCCAGACTTTTTAACATTTAATGCCATTGGTTCCCATGAAATTTCTGGGCAGCAAACATTCCATGACACTCAAAAAGATAGGATGTTTATATCCTCAAAGAAATCCATGAACCAAGATATGGTACATATGGACTATGGATCATTATCCTGGAATCCAATCCGCAACAAGTTGAACCTGATCTGGCTGAGGGATGGACAGTCAACTGACACATTCCAACCACTTGGCCACCTCTGCTCTCAATGGGTGAGTTAGTGAGTCAGTAGGGTATATGCCATTTTTAGCAATATTCCAGCCATATTATGGTAGAGGCCGCCAAGAATGGGCCTTACAAATTGTAGCCATGTGGGTTACCGTATTCCACGTAATAAACGCCCCGCTCTAATAAGCGCCCATGGCGATATTTGCTAATATGTTGGCTAGTGAACAATCCCAATTAGCACCCTTTCTGATTGATCAATGTACACAAGACTTATTTATTTGTGTATAATATGCACTCGTGTGTTATATGCACCCTTAATTATGGGCAATTAAATTCTCGAAAATATATCTATCGAGTATAATACACACAGATTCTTCTTTTATATAATTTCAGGCTGTCAGCATAAACCACAAAATTTACAATCTTTCAACTCTGTTTTTTATCTCACTAAAGTTATATTCTAATAAGAGCCCCCTATTTCTAATTTTGAGAGCGCCCTGGGCGCTTATTACGTCGAATACGGAATCTATAGATCTGTGTCATGATCAGCAAACACCACAACCACCATGACCCCTTTCCACATTGCGGCCATAATGCTATGACTGTTGTAAGTCTATGTTATAGTATAGGAGTTACAATGGTTTTTGGAAACATGTCCAAGGCTTAGTAACCAAACAGAGTCCTTCTGATACACAGTAGATGAAACACCATTGAGGAAATATAGTAAAACACGAGCCAACAATGAATTTCCCAATCCCAAAATAGTTACCATAATGTCCGAGTTTTGATGTGAAGTAGGAATCTTCGAAAAAGAAAATTACTCACTCCATTTGGTGCAGTAATGGTTTGAAGAAATAGCTGTCACGAAAAACTTCATGATAATATTACAAAGCTTTATACGCACAGATAGTACAAAAACAGTTGATACAGGCTAGACAGTGAGGACCATCTGTACCTGGCAAACCAAACTCTGTACCTGTAACAAACTCAGCTTACCTTGGGCACACGGGCATATTTCCCTGTTCGTGTATCTCGTATCTGGGAGATATCAATAAAATCCATCTCCTGCAAGAAAATCAAAAAAGTAATTACATTTTATATGAATCACACAAATTCTACAATATTCATGACTTGCAATCATTTACCTCTTCCAAACAATGTTCTTCCATTGTACTTCAAGTAAACTGATCTAAATTGTGATATTTCAAAATGTTACTCAGATTACTCTGACAATAAAGCCATATAAATAATACACATTCACATTATCACATGCTGCATGGTGTTATCTAGTATCCCAATTCTACCACAAATATGCATGGTGTTATATGATTACCCGGTTCTACCACAGAGCTCCATGGTGTTATATGATAACCCAGTTCAACCAAAGAGAGCTGCATGGTGTTATCTAGTATCCCAGCTATACCACAGTGAGATACATAGTGTTATTTAGTATTCCAGTTATACCACAGTGAGCTACATAGTGTTATATAATATCTCAGTTATACCACAGTGAGCTACATAGTGTTATCTAGTATCCCAGTTATACCACAGTGAGCTACATAGTGTTATATAATATCTCAGTTATACCACAGTGAGCTACATAGTGTTATCTAGTATCCCAGTTATACCACAGTGAGCTACATAGTGTTATATAATATCTCAGTTATACCACAGTGAGCTACATAGTGTTATATAATATCTCAGTTATACCACAGTGAGCTACATAGTCTTATATAATATCTCAGTTATACCACAGTGAGCTACATAGTGTTATATAATATCTCAGTTATACCACAGTGAGCTACATAGTCTTATATAATATCTCAGTTATACCACAGTGAGCTACACAGCTACCGTATTTTCTTGAGTATAGTGCGCACTATTTTAAAAAAAAACAGCTGTGTAGAAGAGGGTGCGCATCATACACGAATTAATGAGTTTTTATGTTTTTCCCCCATGGAAAGACATTACCGTGAGCTAGTAACACCCGAAATACCATGTCAACAAATCCATACTGAAGTACCCAAATTAATCATGTAATTACACTGTCTGGCTATAAAAAGGTTTTTTGTATATCTTGACTTATGTTTGTAACTTATTTCATTAATTTTATTCAAAATTCCTTTTAATATTGTTTTAATTAATTTTGGTGAAATGGTGTGTGAAGGGATTGGAAGATCGCACAACTCACCGTTATTAACAGCAACCACGGTCAGATTACGGCTATTGACGTCTTGAAATGAACTTTAGTTGACAGAGAATGGATACATATATCATAAATGCCATACTGTGACTCGTTAAAAGTCATATTTGTTTGTGTTGGATGATTCTATGTCAACACATAATTCTCGCAATCACGTGCTCACGTGCACGGGAGCCTTGACAGTGACTGGTCAGACTGGTTCCATGTAAAAAATGATACCCGGCAATAGCGATCAGCTGCTTCGCTTAGGGTTATTAGTATTTTAAATATGTTTAGTAAAAGCTGCATCTAAATTAACAAGATATTGGAATATATTATTCCTGATAAAAAAAAAGTTTAAGATACAATTTTTGCCGATCCTTGCATTAAAATCCTGTAAAGTTATATCACTGGGTGTGTCTTGACCGAATCACCGGTAGATTCCAAGAAAATGTGTGTACAGCTGATTGCTGTGTACGGCTTAGTTTACGAGAAATTACACAAGGTAATCTTAATCCCTGGATATAAAACAATGCCCAGCAGAACAAAAAATACAATTTAAACGGTAAATCAACATGTCTGGTGATTTTTTATCTCAAATTTTGAAAATGTACTGACCAAGTTCGTTTGCCGGACTTCGCTAAAGGGGTACGGTGTAATTTTTTGAATCCGCTGAGGGTAGTGCGAATTATACATGGGTGCGCACTATACTCAAGAAAATATGGTACCACAGTGAGCTACATAGTGTTATCTAGTATCCAAGTTATACAACAGTGAGCTACATAGTGTTATCTAGTATCCCCATTATACAACAGTGCATAGTGTTATCTAGTATTCCAGTTATACCACAAAGAGCTGCATAGTGTAATCTAGTATTCCAGTTATACCACAGTGAGCTACAAAGTGTTATCTAGCATCCCAGTTATACCACAGTGAGCTACATAGTGTTATCTAGTATCCCAGCTATACCACAATGAGCTACATAGTGTTATCTAGTATTCCAGTTATACAACAGTGAGCTACATAGTGTTATCTAGTATCCCAGTTATACCACAGTGCATAGTGTTATCTAGTATCCCAGTTATACAACAGTAAGCTACAAAGAGTTATCTAGTATCCCAGTTATACCACAGTGAGCTTCACAGTGTAATCTAGTATTCCAGTTATACCAAAGTGAGCTACACAGTGTTATCTAGTATCCCAGTTATACCACAGTGAGCTACACAGTGTAATCTAGTATCTCAGTTATACCACAGTGAGCTACATAGTGTTATCTAGTATCCCAGTTATTCCACAGTGAGCTACAGAGTGTTATCTAGTATCCCAGTTATACCACAGTGAGCTGCAGATTGTTATTGGGCAACCAATTTATACCACAGCGTGCTTCCTAATATTATGTGGTACCCAGTTATAAGGGCTGAATTGTGTTATCTAGTTTTTAAGGTCTTGCGTTTAAGTATGTGTTTAAGTATGTTAATATTGTCTATGAATGCTATTGGTATCTCATGAAATGTAACGTTTCGATTAACAAAATTAAATTATTCCAAATAAAAACCCAGCAAGAACAAGAAACTAAATTATCATAATGACTAGTTTCAGATGCATGTATGATCAAAAGACATGAATCTCTTTATCACTTTTCTTCACCCTTGTTTTTCATAAGCAGAGTCCGAAGATGACAGCCTTGCAAATACATGCTCATTAGATACGGCATTATCGGTCTAAGGTTTCAATTTCATTTGATAATTAGTAATCATGGAACAAATGTGAGCAAAGGAACTGGTACAGGAAATTCACCAAATGACATTACAAGAGCAAGGATTGTGATGCATTATCCACACAGATTTGATTGTCATTCTTTTAGAGCTGATTCTTTCTGCACGTTTTTCCAAATTGTGGCGCACCAAAGCCACATGTTACATGTTAACGCTGCTGTGACCCGCACGACAAGCTACTTCCAAATGTCAGTTGCAACCTCTTGATTCAATTGTAGATATTGCAACCACAATGATTCAATGAATGATGATTCAATGAATGATGAGTAATTCCAGGGTAAAAATGGCAAAGTGTATTTCTCGTCGCAGTGGAACAAAGTATGTGGATGCCCCAGGCAAGATGCTCTTAATTCACACTTGGAAATCTCTTTGGATTCCTCAGGGGAAAAACACTATCTGGTTTATTGAACCATGATTTAGATTTTTGCAAATTACAAGTTTTTGTAGATATTACCTGATGGTTTATAGACTTGAAATTATATCTTTCCAATTATCTAATTTGCGTTTGATTAGATAAATTATATGCAGAAAAGAACAAGGTCCAAGTTGGTTTCGATGACCCCTTCAGTGTAAATTAAAATTTCACAATATTCAATACATACTGGGGTAACTATCAACTATCATTACTGTTTGTGAGAAATGAAGATATAGATTTAGTTTTCAGGCTGAATGCCACTTTATACTGAATTTCAGTTATATCAGCTTAAATTGGGGAGAAACCCCAAGTTGACACAGTTCATAGACGCTGACCACTTTAGTGAAACCAACAAGCATGGATGTGATGCAATTCTGGTACCGGACCCCATGATCAGTGGCTCCTGCTATGGCTAAGGGATGTAACTCTGCACAAAATATTACAGCAACTTTTTAGCTATTGACCCCCCCCATGCCCCAAGTAGGTTCGGGCAAAGTGAGGTCATCAAATAGAGGTGTGGGAAGGTCAACACGAAAATATTCTAAATATAACATTTTCAATATGGCTGCAATGTTTGAAATTGAATTAGATGACTGTGAGCAAGATTATCAGGCCTGAAATTATCTTTGCATTCCGGTTTCAGCTCCACAAACTTGCTTGTTCTAGAGGTGATGTCAATAAGGAAGAGAATATATGGACGTCAACTTCTTTGTTATGAGGAACACAATGTTTCAAAGTATATGCTTACTCCTTCATCAGGTAAATGAATGCCATGAGGCAGAGAGCATATGATGAAGAAGAAGAAGTTTAATCATGAATGAACGCCACATGACCCAGAGTTCATTTACATGAATAATATATACTATGCCCCTTTCCCCCAATTTTTTTACAACATCTTTTTTTACATTTGTATTTACATAGGTAAATGTCTTTTTACATATATGGACAGGTTTTTAATAATACAATCATTTCTGGTAGATAGAAGACTGATAAATCTTGGGACAGATGGTTGCACACGGTAACATTTTGGAATTAAATTTTCTGTACTACTTTTATAAAAAGTACAAATTAACAAAAAATGGTATTCATTTTCTATTTCATAGTGGTTACATTTCATACATAAACTAAACAATGACTCTGGGGTTGTATTAAATCGAGTTTTCTGTACATTTAGATTATGGCTTAAACAACGGAATTTACATAAAGCTCTAAGAAGATCTCTTTCACATGCAAAAGTAGACAGATATTTTTCTGGTTCGAGTAGTGATTTATAAGATGAATAAACCTCAAGGAAAGAAGAAATTCTATTCTATCTTTACATCCTTGTTTGAATATTACCATGAAGCATTTCATATTGCCGCAATCCTGAGACAACCACACACATAAAAAACCAAGTTTGAAACAATAATTGTCTTATATAAGAAACCCAGTTAGTTTGACTAATATATGTACATGTAAGGACAACAAAAATAATAAGATAACGAAAGGTGGAAACTAACAAGGGAAGCCAAATTATGATGAAGGAGTAAGCATGTACTCCGAAACATTGTGTTCCTCATAATAAAGAAGTTGACATCCATACATTCTCTTCCTTATGTGTATCACTTCTAAATGCCTTTCAAAGACATGGTGATATCAATACTGTAAGTGTTTTTCTTTTCGCTTTTCATGAAGCTCACCTTCGCGAGTTTAAAGGTTCTTATTTTCCCAACTTCTGTGGTTTTTCAGAATTGAATCCAACATATCAATTTGAATGTCACCTTTGTTAAGTTATAACAATAATTGTAATCATGATAACAGGATTTTACATGATGCTACAGTTTCGGAGCCATTAATATTGTCCTCCAAAAGCACCTAGTTCAATCACTGACGACAATGTCCAACATCACATGTGGAGCAAGTTCATATGTCATTTGAATTTGGATCAGACAGATGAGACAAAAACTTCTGATGCTTTATTCATGTGGACGATTTGGGATAAACTGACACCTAACCAAATATTGATGCATCACAGTGAAGAAAACTGAATACAGTAAAACAGGAAGATTTCAAATACGCACAAAACATCAATGGCCTCCTGAAGTCTGAACATGCTTTTGGATTTACCCGAGTCACTTTCTTCTGGCTCCATCGACTGTGAATAATTCATCAGTCGGAGAAAAACTTCCAAGACAAATTACATTCTGATCAGAAAGTAAAGGCTGTGCCTTAAATAATTTATCAATCATCAATGAACATATTTTACTGTTCCAGAAAATACACTTAATTCATTTAAGGATCAAAATGGAATGGGATATTTTTGGGGGTGAAATATTAGAATTTGGTGAATTTGCAAATATGAAAATCAATATTTTCCACAATAAAATTCAAAATATGAATTCTAATTACATCATCAGAAAATGAGTGTGTGTGAGAGTGCTATCAGAAAGCGTTTCTTTACCTTGCTGGTCTGATCCTTCCAGTAGATAATGTAGCCATTTTGGTCTGCTCTCAGGGTCACATGAGATCCGACTGTTGAGCTCTGGGGACAGAAACATGTATGTGAGTATTACAGGCAGGATGATGATCTTGTAGACATAGCTACATGCAGACATGGGTAGCAAGTCCATGTGAAGAGAATAACATTACATCAATAGCTTCAGGAAAAAACTAAACCTTCACCATACTTTTGCATGCAAACATCTGTGACATTGGTGTGTTCAGCAATGGGTCTTTAAAATGCCTCGTAATAGGTTAATTAGTACACTATTCTTAATTCTTGGCATGATTCATCGGGCCCTAAGTTTTGTCCCTTGAAACAAGGGTCTGGAACAATTCTATCTCGTGAGCTTAATGTTTGCAAAAGCATCAAGAGTCATCAGAAGGTAACAAATCCCCCTTGACCCTGCAATAGCAAAAGGTACCACTTCAGCTCCTGGTTAATACATGTGCAAAGTTGAGATGAAAAATCTTCCGGAAACGAAATATATGGACAGACGGACGGAGGGACAGACAGATGATGACTCTATCCGCCCACATTATATGCCAGGGGTATAAAAACACCTGAATTGAATTCAGAAGTATGTCTACTACAAAGTAAATATTTTGAACATACATTTCAAGATTGTTTTGCGAAGGGATATAACACTACCCACATTTTCAACAGGCATTTTCAAAACAAAGCATCAATACCTATGTAATGATTCATACATTGACTTTCTTCCTTGTGATTATTTCACAGCACACAGCATGGTGGTTGACCATCAAGCATAGTTATGTCAGAATCCGTGATTTGACCATCAAACAGCATATCCTGGCAAGGCTTGGATACCCAATTCCACACATCAAGTTGTCATATCCAACACAACTGCCCAACTTCTTACAAGAAAATACAGATTTTGTGTACCACTGGACAGAAGGAAACATGTAAAATGTCAGACAACTAAGGCCATTGGTTGAAGTCAAATGTCAGGGGCTGCTGGTTGAAATGCCAGGCACAATATTAACTCAGTATCATCATGATAACTGATTAGCTGAAAGATCAAACTCATTAACCAGCAATTAACATAGCATCAATTAGTCTAACAGCCACATGACAAGGTGATGAATGTTATGTGTACCTTTCAATTACCAGGACAAACAAGGCGGAACAGCCCTGATTCCATGAGTCAACAAGTGCCTATTTGATCTGTATTTAACTGCATGATCATTAGCGTAAGGAGGAAGAAAATGATCAAAGTCAATGATATCGATAAATGTTGAATGTTTGTTGTACCACGCTGTGAATAACGTTCTTGTTATGGATACAGGAGAGCTTAATTTTTTTCCCAAACAAAAGACGACTGCAATTGGTTCTGCAAATGGTTAGTGGAATGTTTCGTTATGCCAATCTGAATCCTTTCATGAAAGTGGGTGATGCATTTGTAATTCAAAAATGTTTTCAATCATTTCTGAAAACGGTGCCGACATTCAATATGATATGACAGGCAACTGATACTTCATTTCAAAAATTCTAATAGCTGGATTCTTTTACATTCAGATTTGAAAATATTAGTTTGCCTTGAAAAAAATCCAGTATGTTGACTCATTCACTACATTAATGTTAAGGATTAACAGGTCTTAAGAGTTTTCAATCTGACAAAATTGAAATCAATGTTTCAGGGTTTACAATAAAGAAATCACTAATCATCAGTATACACCCTTTCTGGGATGGCTTAATGCTCTGATGTGCTATTAATGCAAGGTTACTATGATATGTGTTTTTTTATTCCAAACAATTAACATTTTCACCATTTAGTTTGGGGGAGATATATTGGTATGTCAGAAAAACATAAGTAGGAAGTCTTCTTCCGACATCCCACTTTTGAGGTGCTCCCTTACTTATCCCACACTGAGCATTGTCCCTCAGTTATGTGGATTTTGTGCTATATAAATAGCCTTATTATTATTAGTATCATTAGTAGTAGTACTTCTTCTCCTTCTTCTTCTTCTTCTTATTATTATTATTATTATCCCCTTTGTGTGACAAACATTAATTAGTCTTCCACACAATTACAGGCTTCCTCATTCCGTCCAGTGTGGTCAACCTTTCCAGGTGACATGATTAATGTTGAGTCTCACATCTGTGTACACATTTGTCAGTCTGCGACATTCCACCCCCATGTTTGTTACACAACACTCAATCTGACATGGCCTGTAAACACTATCTATCTGACATGGCCTGTAAACACTATCTATCTGACATGGCCTGTAAACACTATCTATCTGATCAATCTGTAGCCATGACCTGTAAACACTATCTATCTGATCACTCTGTAGCCATGGCCTGTAAACACTATCTATCTGACATGGCCTGTAAACACTATCTATCTGATCAATCTGTAGCCATGGCCTGTAAACACCATCTATCTGACATGGCCTGTAAACACTATCTATCTGATCAATCTGTAGCCATGGCCTGTAAACACTATCTATCTGACATGGCCTGTAAACACTATCTGTCTGACATGGCCTGTAAACACTACCAATCAGATCAATCTGTAGCCATGGCTTGTACGAATGGCTTGTACCAATGGAACTAAAGTGGGAACTAAACTGACACAACTACAGGAAATATACATTCATATCCCCCCAAAATAATCTATGACATGTTTGTATTTCCTGGTTTGTGTATGTTTGTGAGGTATTGTGGTATTGTGAATGATAGAAGAAAATGACCAAAAAAACAAAAAGGAAGCATATCATTCTGTTTCCCCATTCCTCCAAAAGGTAATATACTGTCGAAAACTATTGCCAGGTGTGCTATGTTCCTTGAGCCAGTCTCGTCAGTCCGGCAGTCAAAATGCAGCATTTGGCAGAGTAAAGAAAGCTCTATTCAGATTTGACTTTTTTTTCTACTTTTCATACATTAAAGGTCAGCTGATCCCAAAACAAATTTTTGGAAAAATGTGTTGTCTCAGAAATGCATGATTTGTTGGTAGAGCCATTGTGCTGTGAGAATAACGGCACACATCTCTGAGTGAACAGCTGGTTATGTCCTTGACAACGAAGGACAACTGGTCCATAAAACCAATTGCGTGAAAAAAATCATTCTTTTGTTCAAGTCTGTATGAAAGGACATCATAACAGACAGCCTGACAAGGATTAACAAGTTCTACTGGTCTTCAAAAACCTGTACTGAAAGGCTACAGCATACTGATATCAAAGAGTGCCAAATGTCAGTCAACACCACTATAATTACAAATTTACTCCAAATTGAGTCTTTTCACTCAACAACTCAGGAAAAATAAAAATACGGGCAGACGGCAAGATAGAATTAATTCACTCTACAATAGTATCATCTTCTTTGCCTGCCACAGCACTCTAATCTATCAACAATTCATTGGAAAAACATGCTTTATTAATTTCCTCTAGCTACTAATCCATCAATCAAATGATGAAAAGGGTTCCGCATATGAAATATTCATATACACAGATGCACACTTTAGCATCAGATTTGTCGTTTTTCATCACAGTTTTTGTGAAAATGTGAAAGGCAGCCATTTATTTCACTTTTTTCCCCCGCAAATATGCTTCCTTGATAATGTTGCTATTTCTGGGCCAGGGCTTTAAGCCGTGTGAAAAGTTGATTTAGTCAAATCATAATGAATAAATCGACAGCACCATATTACAATCATTGCTTGCAAATTATTGACGAAAACTGGTGTTACTTATCTTAGATAAAATACTGCACTTGAGACTGAGCCTGGGGCAGTGTCCATAGTTGACAGTCGCTTGGTGTTCCTGTGATTGGATCAAGGGCAGCTCTTAACTGCTTCACTGATTGTGAAAAACACCGATTTGCTTACTAAGTGAAACTCTCACAAGAACATATCCAGTAATACTGATATGCTTCAATGATAATCAAAAAAGAATTAGATTAAATTGTTTCAACGTTACCCAAGGGAAAACATCCTGTTTCAATATTAACCTCCAAGAAACCTGAATGATTCAAAGCCTTATCAAGGCTCATATTCTGGAAGAATCGTTGACTTCAAACTCAGTGGATACCAACACAGCTAAGGGACACAACTCTGCACAGTGAGTTTAGTGCCGCCGACCTCCGGGCCACCTGTGCCTCAACTTAAACTTGCAGGATTAGAGGATGGAGACATACAGCTTGAATAATGGTTCCACAGTGGTGATGCACAATAACCCATTAAGTACTGGTAATCATTAAAACCTTTGAAAAGATATTGAGTCAGCCTCTGCTCAAGACAAGTACAGAATGTAATTATCAGGCCAAAGTGACAGTAAGGATTCTGTGAGAGCTACCCTTAACACTGAGTGAGTGAGTGAGTGAGTGAGGTTAGGTGGTGAAAAGGGGTTTAATGTCGCGTCCAAGATTAATACACTTATATAGCGACGTGTGTGTGTGTGTGTGTGTGTGTGTGTGTGTGTGTGTGTGTGTGTGTGTGTGTGTGTGTGTGTGTGTGTGTGTGTGTGTGTGTGTGAGCGTGCGCTCTTGTACTAGTCCGGAGTGGTGCCAATTTATAGTGGTAGCCCACTGAGATAGCATGCCCCTGTTTAACACGAAGACCCCACTCAGACACAGTATACTGATTCCGAGCCGACCAGTCCTTGTTTTACCCCCTTAATGCAGAGCGCCAGACAGGGTAACAACAAGTACAAGAAGAGGTTTTACACTGCAATACTGAAGGCATATCAAGGCAGAGAACACTAAGAATTAGTTTTACAACTTATACCCATGTGGGGAATTGAACAAACAAATACCAGACAAATGCTTTAACTACAAGGTTTATCTGTCTTACCATACCATATAAGTTCAAGGAGTTTGATGTCTTCCTGTTCCTTAAATGCCCAGGCGCTATATACAGTCAAGTCCCGTTAATCCGTCATCGATGGTTGCATATGATTATGTCGGATTAACAAGTATGTCAGATAAACAAAATTAATTAGTATCAACGTTCGTGATCGAAAATTGGACAACTACATGATAGATAAGGATTCAAACATGTAATAAAAAATAAAAAATAAATATTTATATTGTTATGTTACATTGTTGGCGGAATATGTTTTCTAATCCTGCAACCTCTAAAGTTTAAAACAAAACAACTGTTCTGACGTGACCTGTAATGATATGTCCTCGTCGATAGCGAGAACTTGTACCTGATTTTAATAAGATTGAGGTAATCTAAGCATGTGATTTATCCTGTATTCTTTATTTAAAGCATTAATTGTTTATTGTAAGCAAGTTTATCTCTGCAGCTTTTGTAATATGCAGCTACCAGCAGACTCGTCTCGCATCAAAACACGGGCTGTGTACTCACGGGCAGATGACCATGGAGTACGCTGATCACTATGTCGGATTAACAAGACTGATTAATGAGTGATTTCGGTAATTCATTGCAAATTAGCTGTGTCGGAGTCGGAGTGCTAGACTGTCGGATTAACAGGTCTAAATAGCACTGATTTAATTGGTTCCCATCATTCGTGTTGCAAAAAGCCAATTGTCGGATTAACGAGTGTCGGATTAACGAGATTTGACTGTAGATATAATCTAAATGTTAAACAAAGCAAAAAGTGAGTACGGTTCACCTAATACCCCCGACTTCGACTCCAACATATTTCTTTGTTCAAAACATGAAAAAAGCAATATTTTCTCAAAAAATCCATTCATCGAAATCAAACTTTGCACTGTATCTCACCAACTGGTATAGAAACTGTTTCCCAATTGGAAAAGAATCCATGAAGTAGTTAACAAGTAATAGGTCACAAAAATGTTGAAGTAAATATAGTTCTAAGTTCAAAATATGAAAAAAAAAAATTTCAGGAAATACATAAATAGGAACATGAAACTGCACGAAACTGCACTGCACCTCTCCTATTAATATAGAGAGTGCTCCTTGAATTTGAAAAGAAATCCATGAAGTAGTTCTCAAATTACAGGTCACACAAATATTGAAAGTAGTGGAGGGCAACCCCAGGACGAGTAAAACAATTGAAACAAAATTCAAAACATGTAAAAATTCATATTTTCTAAGAAATTCCAAATATAAAAATCAAACTTTGCACTGCACCTATTCTATTTGTATGGAAACCGGTCGCTAAATTTGAACAGAATCCATGATGTAGTTTTCAAGTTATAGGTTGCAAAAATGGTCAAGTAAAACAAATGAAAATAAACTGTATTTTTTCAGAAAATCTAAACACTGAAATCAATCTTCGCACTGAACCTCTCCTATTGGTATAGAAAGTGTTCACCAAGTATGAAAAGAATCTATGCAGTAGTTTCCAAGTTTCAGGTCACACACAAAAATGTTCTCGAAAGATTGACGGAAGGATCAAGTACAGGTGGATGGAAGGACAGACAGGCGGACGGATGGACAGACGGAATTCCGTGGTATAACTATATGCTCCCGCCCTTTTAGTTCTGGAGTATAATAATCATCAACATAAAACATGACAATTTATAAGGATACCTCACTCCTCTTCATGAAGTATGTTCATGTCTCTGTTGTGACATTTGCTGGAGAAAATCAACCACAATATTCAGGCCAACACTAGCAGACTCTCGGCCTTCAGTTACACAGAAATATGAGTAATATGAGACACATGAGACTGAAGAAGACAGACAGCACATTTATTTCACTTGTACAAGTTTTGAAATATCTTCACATCAGATACAGAGGCTTTGTGAAGTAAAGGTTTGATCATTAACCCATACAATTCAGGATGCCGTAGACAGCATACTTTACATGATCAACATTAAAGCCAACGTTTTCATTCACCAAATTCCCAACTTACCACAACACTTTCATCACATCTAGTCATTAACATTGTTAATGGTTTCAGTATCACAAAACCTTTGAAAATAATTATGTCAATCCTGGCAAAATATAATGTCAAATTAATAATACAAAATTACAAACTACAAGATGTCTGATCAAATTTGAAATGTACAAGCATCAAAGAAATGACAGAGCGAAAAAGGCATTACCATGATTACTAGCAAACAAAACTAGTTTACAAAGCTTTATTGATAACTGAAGCAATAAAAAGGATTTATAATCAGCCAATTAGGCTAGTCCTAGTTATGGAGCCCAAGGGACAATGATAAACTCAGCTGACCTGGTTTTTTTCACGTTTGACAGGAAGTACATTCCCAGGAGCCAGCGTAGGAATGCACAGCTTTGGAACTACTTAAATTAGTTTGATTGTAATGATTCTTCAGAGAGAACGTTGTTTTTGTTACGGACATGACCAAATCTTTTAATTCTAATTAGGACATCTAATCACTGAAATATAAGGAGAGCTCATTGTTGAAAGATGATTAGTGAGTGAGGGAGCATAGTTCACTGCCTCAGTCAGCAACATTCCAACCTAATAATAGCAGAGTCTGGGACATGCAAACCATTGGTTGATAACTTGAGTAAGGAGTAATGAGGAACAATTGACACACCTACCAATTGTAACCTTCAGCTTCCATTGTGACCAACGGATCACCATGTTCCTACCTCTGACATCAACATGATACTGAGACCACTGTGAAGAGTCCAATGTTTGTTATGTGTTTGTTGTTTGTATGATGGCGGTCTGTAAATAATCGAGTATGGACCATACAATCCAGTGATTGAAATCATCAGCATTGATCCACACAATTGGGATACAATAATATGAATCAACCAAGACGGCGAGCCTGACCACCCCATCCTGTTAGGCGCCTCTTTGGACAAGCGTAGTCTTACGGGAAGCATGGGCTGCTGAAGACCTACTTTCTGCCCCGGATCTTCACAAGTGAGTCCTATGTAGGTAACTGAGGGAGTGAATGATGGAACCTGCGATTGGATAACAGTTGCCTACTGATCCATTTTGTTCTAATTCTTTAACACATAAGAAAAAAAGATGCATCAAAAGGCAAGTGTAATTTTCTTTAAATGACAACTGAGTAAATGCATCTCTGAGTAAATATAGTCTCTGACAACTTCAAAAGCCTGATAAAGAAACAGAAGTGACCCAGTTGTCTAAGGGGCTGCGATTTTTGTGCGCAGAGTTGCGCCTTTTGGGCACGCCACAGACCTATAATTGTGGGTTCGAATCCTGGTTCACCCCAATTATGTTTCTAGGTTTGTCAGCACTATACCCATGCTCACGGGTTTCACCGAAGTGGTAAACGTCAGAGACCTGCATCACTTTGGGCTTTCCTCCCACATTAAGCTGACAAGCCTTGATATGACTGGAATAATGTTAAAAGCGCGGTGTTAAACCCAACCCTCACTCACTCTTTATCCATGACAGCCTTATCCTTCACCACACTCTGTAACTGATGACAGCTCCTATTTGTGATAGATTTAAGAGACAACGCCTTGTGCATTGTGGATACACCAAATTATAGTTATTGATGGGTGATGAAACTTCCAAGTATTTGGACAGAATGTTTCTTATTTGTACACCTCATTTGACAATGAAATCCCATTTGTATATATCAGAAACATATATTAATCAAGCATATCTGAGTTTTCATCCTGTGGAAGTGTAATCTCAAAAATCTATTCCTAAAAGAATTTCCTTAAGTACTTGAAACACTTGTCAGCCCTTGGCCATTTAGAAAATAAATCTGTATGCAAGCTCTTAAAATAACATTAGCTCATGTTGGTTTTCATGTTTTTGGTTGTTTTTGCTCTATTAGGCAAGTTTATACTCACAAAGGCAATGGAGCCAGATTACCCTTTGCTTTTGCACAATTACCATTCCCAAGGGCAATCCAATGCCAGTGCAGGCAGCTAGAGCAACACGAGGAACCAGATCAGGTCTAAATAGTGGAAGGAACAACTGAAGCTGAACTCAAGTCAATGATTTTACAGCAAACAACTGTCGATGTCTTCAGGACCGCAATATGTGTCCCAATGTGTTTTTGAAAGAAAAGTTGAAGTGTCTTTATTAAGAAAGAATGTTGAGATTTGCTTCTCATCTGCAGCTATCACAAGCTTAACCCAAATCGGAATAGACTGTAACAGGTAGTGTTAATCCTTAGGGTAGCCTGTGGGGTAGCCTATACTTGTGCACTAGAAGGACAGGTCCTCATTACCCTATACTTGTACACTAGAAGGAGAGGTCCTCATTACTGTATACTGGTGCACTAGAGGGAGAGGTCCTCATTACCCTATACTTGTACACTAGAAGGAGAGGTCCTTACTCCCCTATACTTGTACACTAGAAGGAGAGGTCCTCATTACCCTATACTTGTACACTAGAAGGAGAGATCCTCATTACCCTATACTTGTGCACTAGAAGGAGAGGTCCTCACTCCCCTATACTGGTGCACTAGAAGGAGATGTCCTCATTACCCTATACTTGTACACTAGAAGGAGAGGTCCTCACTCCCCTATACTGGTGCACTAGAAGGAGAGGTCCTCACTCCCCTATACTTGTACACTAGAAGGAGAGGTCCTCATTACCCTATACTTGTACACTAGAAGGAGAGGTCCTCATAACCCTATACTTGTGCACTAGAAGGAGAGGTCCTCAATACCCTATACTGGTGCACTAGAAGGAGAGGTCCTCATTACCCTATACTGGTGCACTAGAAAAAGGATCAGGTTGTTTCAGGATATGTGAGCCAGCTGATTACGGCATGTAAGGTCGTTGCTCATGCTATGAACACTGCACTATGGTGTGCTTGCTCCAGACTGGATCATCACACGTCCCCTGCACACAGCTAGAATGTTGACGACTGCTGTCTAAAACAACATTCACCCCCACCCCATGAAGCAGTCTGGCAAAGTAGTATGTCTGAAATGCAGCCAGTAATGATTAACACACTTCTGGTAGCCTCAAGTTGTAGTCGATACATTTATGCCATAAGGGTCATCAACTAGACAGATCATCCCCAAAGACTGGAATCTGGTGGATGGAATCTTGAGGGTGGATGAGATGTCTTCGGTCCGGCTTGTACTTGAGGGCAAACGCTTTATCTTGAGGAGAATCCTGCTATAGATGTTGACAGGGTAACAGTACCATCATTTAATGTCTTTTAGTATGATGCGGCCTGGGGATCGAAACACCGACCTTCTGCTCTCTGGGCAACCGCTCTATCCCCTAGACCACTGAAGAAGTCACCATCACCATAAGTCAGCCCTTCTGACAATCATGGAGTACAGTGGGGACCTATCAAGACACAGAAACTTTGTGGGTGTAAACCTACTAGTATCAAAACAAAAATGGAATATCTAGTGCATGAATTAGTTTTGCAAATCCCTAACCCGAAGTGACTTTCACCTTTAAATCAGGTAAATATTCCCCAAATATCACACCACTGCTGAAATGAATATCAAAACAAACCGCCCTATTTATTGCCACATATTTCAAATTATGATGAAATGGAAAACCTGCCAAAGATTCTTCAATTCCATACAAAAGTCATCAGAAGATGACAAATAGCAAAGGCACCACTTCAGCCCCTGGTTAATACCTCTACCATGTTTGGATAAAAAAATACTTCATGGTTTATCAAGTTACGCTTCAGAAATGAAATATGGCTGGTCAGATGGAAGTACGGACAGACAGATCAGATGATGACTTTATCTTCAAGGGGGGGGGGGGGGGAATGAAAAAGAATGATGGCTGCAACATGAGTAAGGACCGAGGAAAGAAGTCTAGAACATAAATTCCAAATTGTCACAACTTTGACACAGCAAATTCAACCACTTTGAATAATGATGGTAGAAAATCTGACACAAAAGGAAGCATCCAGGATAAACATGGATCTAAGTCACCATCTCACATGGAATAACATCATCATCCAGCTGTCTTCAAACATTCTGCACCAGAACCTATCATATTAATCTTTGGAACAACTGATATTCAGTTCCCACTGGAGAATGGCCACTTAGGCATAAGTAGGTCATGTAAAGGAGAACACAGCTTCAACTACATTCAAATTACCTCACGATCACGTTTCAAGATATGCAAAGGTCAAGTTTCAGACAATATAAATATTGGTATGCAGCTTAGTCCTGCAACCACTATGAAAGTTGTTTTTGCATATGTCTGGCATTGCCATTCCCGGGTCAGGCCTCCTCTTGTCTGGCTGCCCAAAACAAATGAAAAATTGTAGCAAATGGTACATTTCTCAAGGGATGAATTGACTCGTATGATAAACGACAGGTCGATCCTAATTGAGGTTTTGGGGTTCATTCTCACATGGTGCAAACAGTGCCAAGTAACACCGTTCAACCTCTGTAAACTTCAAATAAATGCAGCTTGGGACATAGCAGCAGGTCCCCAAGTGTGCCTTGAACACAACAGTCAACTAGAAGTGAATGATTATCTGCAGAATGAGAACCCATAATAGCCTGTGGGACTAGTTTGGTTTTCAACCCATGAATACAACCCTGGCCAGTCTCAACTTCAGTGAGTGAGTGAGTGAGTGAGTGAGTGAGTGAGTGAGTGAGTGAGTGAGCGAGTCAGCGAGTCAGCGAGCAAGTCAGCGAGCAAGCCAGCGAGCCAGCGAGCCAGCGAGCGGGTGAGTTTATCGGCTCTCTGAATCCAGTCACAAAAGGTTCAATACACACATGAGCTTTGAACGTGTTTTTGCCCAGGAGAATTTAGTGTTAGAATTGGTCCCTAGTAACCCTAGTAACCTGTGCATGTAAGAGGCTGCTAAAATTAATCAAGTGGTCAGACTTGGTGACTTTGTGTAATCATAACATACATCGATCATTGTTCATGATATCAACAACTGACTTATCTTTTCCAATATTGCTGAGAGCAACATTAAGCAACTAACAAACATCACATATTTTTAAAAACTTTTAGTGATTTTTATTTATACAATATAATGCTGTGTGACAAAGAGGAAACATGGAAATACTTTGTAGTTGTGTGAACTAGTGGTCAAGCAGACGCTTCTGACGTTAACACATTTTGCACTGCTAAACAGGGCTACCAGATGGGTATTCTTTGTGTTTTGTTTGTTTTGTTCATCGTTTAGAGCCGCTCTCAGCAATAATCCAGCTATATGACAGCAGTCTGTAAAATAATCGAGTCAGAACCAGACAATCCAGTGATTGACATCATGAGAATCTGTGTATTTGTGATGTGGCTAGCAAGTGATGTCACACCTTCATTTTGGAGTACAAGACAATGACTGGCCAAGCCAATAGATTTTATGAAGAGTAATGATATGGATTATTGTAGTACTTGGGACAGTCATGGAGGCAAGGTGAAATGGGTATTAACGTGCTCAAGATTATAGCACCTATATAGTTATGAGCACACACAGGTGTATGTGGCTCCTTGTTATAGTCTGGACTAATACCAGTTTTATAGTGCTAGCGCAGAGACAACTTGCGGCAGTTTAACATGGATACTCCACTCAGACACATCATAATTACTCCTAGACGACCAGTCCTTGTTATATCACCTTATTGCCAAGAACCAGGCAGGGAAACAACAAGTACAATCTTTTAATGTCTTTTGTTATGACATGGCCAAGGGATCGAACCACTAGTCTTACGTGCTCCGGGCAGATGCTCGATCCACTAGACCATGGAGGCTTTCTGAACACTCATGGGATTTTTTATGGAGCTACACCTACAGAGTGGACTCAATGCAAAGGAGGTAATACACTTCCCCGTGTCTGAATGCAGATGCTATAACAGGCAAACACTATCTCATCCTGACTTTGAAATATATGTACAGAGAGTATGGGTGACCCTAATGGTCCACCTTGAATACTTTTTATAGGAATGTACAGATAATGAATGAAAATGCTTTTTCTCATAACATGTCTAGTCTTACCTTTGCTCAAAAAATTTGACCATCTTTTATCCAGCCCTAGATGGCATGACCATCCCCAATGGTTGATGAGGCTACAGACCTTGCACCTCACTGATATTTAGTCTCAATCTTTGCTCCCGGACAAATCAATCACTAGTCAATCTTCAAGCTTCTTTAGTAGTGAATTACATGGAAACCCAAACAGTTCAGTAAAAGCAGCAGATCCTGAAAGCTCTTCATGAGACATGTTGGCCTATCTCTGCAATCCAAGGGCTATGTTGGTCTCAAAGCAAGACACAAGAAATGGATTTTCTTTGATAATTCACGTTTCATTTCTTTCACCTCATACTGTCTGGAATGCAACTGATCCATCGAGCTAATTCTTGCCATGTTCAAACAGTATTGTGTGTATTGTTGTTGTAATAGTTCTTAAAGACATTCTTTCTTAGTGACGTTTAGTAAGGACGTTTCAAAAGTCATACATCAACACAATATGGTTTATTTTCAAAATTATATTCAAAATTCTGATTCTGTTTAATTAGCTCCTACATTTCAATTCCACATTTGGAAAGAGAAGTTAAACATAAAACATTGCAATCAGACTGAAATAGTTATCAAATAATTCCTTTCCAGTATAGGGCTATTATTATGTTCATTGATTTTATAACTGCAAGGAATTTAAAATTTTGATGAGACAGGACTTTTTTATGCCAGGTTTCACTTGTCAGACTCTTTGAAGTTTATTTCATTTATTAGGTTGTCTAAGCAAAGAGATGGATTGCTGAAAGATTTTGACGTTCTTGGAACTAATGTCTGAATTTCATCCAAATGAAGAAATTTCATCGATTCCCAAAACTGGTATATGCAGTTCTGAACATTCCTTCAGGACACGACGTCAGCAGAACCATTTCTGTGGTGAGAATCACAGAATCTAAATTTTTAATTTAGAAAGTCGGAAATAAAAGAAGTCATGTATAGATACCTTTTTAAATATTAAACATCTGACTATTATTATTCACAGTTTGCTTCAAGGAAAACAGGAGAATGGTTCCATAATTACTATTTCTTGTACAACACAAACTTTATACTGTCCTCAGACATTCTGAACACTCTATCGTTATTTAAGTTTTCTCATGCAGATATCTAAGCTTGAAGAGGTCCCACGTACTGCATGCTAAGTCTCCTGTCGAGATTCCAGGGCAGAACGGGTTCCCCGTACCCAATGCTAGTCTCTTTTCAGATTCCAGGGCAGAATAGGTCCCCAGTACCCAATGCTAGTCTCCTGTTCAGATTCCAGGGCAGAATGAGTCCCCAGTACCCAATGCTAGTCTCCTGTTCAAATTCCAGGGCAGAATGGGTCCCCAGTACCCAGTGCTAGTCTCTTTTCAGATTCCAGGGCAGAATGGGTCCCCAGTACCCAATGCTAGTCTCCTGTTGTTATTCACAGGTAGAATAGGTCCCCACTACTCAATTCTAGTATCCAGATGGGATTGATGGGTAGAATGGGTCTCCAGGCTCCAGTTGGGATTCCAAGAAAGAATGGGTACTTAGAACTCCATAACTGTATCCCTGTAGGATTTCCAGACATAGAAGAATAACGTAATATATAACTCAATAATTTCCTTACAACTTAACATTGTTGAGTCTACTGGTACAATGCAAAATCATACAATGCTTCAATGTAAATGTAGTACACATTATCCAAATATATTCATCATTTTATCCTAAAAAAAAGCAACCCATCCATCCACAGGATAAATGTCAAGAAACACTAATTTACAACATTTAACTTGACCCCCTGAGCTTAATTGCTGACCCTGAAACAAAAAAGGCCTGTTCCTGATATGCCTGATCAGCTGTTCCATTTGTCCCTCCCTTTCATTATTTCTCCTTTCATGTCTCCTTACTCCTGATAAACATCCCCGGCTCCCAGGGGACAACCTCTGGTGCAAAAGCAGGCCAAATTTCTGTCTAAATTGTCCAATTTGAGGAGCACCGCTGGGACAGCAACTAATTAAGAAACGATGCTTGTCGACTCCACGCACTACCATGGCCTTCCTTGTCATGCAATAACAAGTAGAGGAGTTGTCACTCAATACAGGATCAATGAAGTATACACCAGAAATGAGTCCCAGGATCCCCTAAGGCCTGAATGAATTATTCAGAACAGACATATTCACAGTGGAACTTTCATTAGAAGTTGTGCCGTGATCTGTTTAAGCCAAGGTTCTTGAGTAAAATTCTGATTTGCATTAATTAAATCTGGTATGAATGTTTAGTCAACCAGCTATGTTTTATCCGAGAACTGTCAGAGAAGAAGCTCCTTATAATGCTTTTATGACCAGGCAATTATCTAAAACTGTTAATTGCATGATCCTGCCTCCTTGTCTTTTCTGGCACCCATCCATGAAGATTTGCATGTCTAATAACATTGATCCACTTGAAACCTCTAGGTGAGCTCAGATGACCTCTATTTGAAACCTCCAGGTGAGTTGCTGACCTTCATACCTAAGCATGCACAGATCCATTTGAAACCTCCAGGTGAGCTGCTGACCCCCATTTAAAACCTCCAGGTGAGCTGTTGACCTCCATTTAAAACCTCCAGGTGAGCTGCTGACCTCCATTTAAAACCTCCAGGTGAGCTGCTGACCTCTGTTTAAAACCTCCAGGGGAGCTGCTGACCTCCATTTAAAACCTCCAGGTGAGGTGCTGACCTCTATATCTAAGCATTCACCAACTCATTTGAGATCTGCAAGTCATCTTCCGATGTAAAATAAAATCCTACATCAACAGGTGAATGAACACAGGATATTGTTGAATGGCAGAAGAAAATCTGTTAAATGACTTCTAACATACTGACTGGTATGTGCCCTATAAGGGCAAATGGTCACATGACTTCTTTCTAAGCAGACTCAAACACCGATATCTGATACTAACACAACCTACAATGATAAAGACCCCAATCAAGCCACACACAGTGGTGATGAGTTGCACAAACTCCACAGTGACCTTCTCTTAATATTGGCCAACTTCAGGACCTTCTTTACATTCAACTAATCATCATCTACAGTATTCCAGATCCACACAACTGCATCCCTTCATGATGTGCCTGGACTGAACATTCATCTTTTCAGTCCCACTGGTTCAGACAATCCAAAGTGGATTAGCTAGTGAGGTTAAATATATCACTTAACACTTGTTGCCTCCATACTGATGCTAGGGGACTGACTCCAGGCCTTGTGCGGGGAGGGGGGAAGAGGTGAAACTGGGTTTAACGTTGCGTCCAAGATTATTGCACTTATATAGCGACATGTATGCATGTGTTTGCGTGGCTGCTTGTACTAGTCCGGACTGATGCCGATTTATAGTGCTAGCTCACTGAGATACCATGCCTCAGTTTAACATGAATACCCCACTTAGACACAGTATACTGACTTCGAGCCGACCAGTCCTTGTTTTAGTCCCTTTATGCCGAGCGCCAGACAGGGTAACAACAAGTACCATCTTTTAACGCCTTTTGGTATGACGTGCCGGGTATCGAACCCCGGACCTTCAGCTTTCCGGGCGGACGCTCTACCACAAGACCACAGAGGCGGCCGGAGGGGGGAAGAAGGGAGGATGACTGCAGCTTTATATTTATTGCAGAAGGACCCTGGTACCTTATGCTTGTTTCCTATCGGGGTTCTGGGGTAGAACCAAGTCGCAATTTTTCCATGTTATTATGATGGGTATTCTACGGTATAATTGTCCATGTACATTACGGTATAATTGGTCCATGTACATAAAGTTAGTCTACCCTTTGGGATTCTTGGGTAGAAAAGATCAATGTACATCATGATTGTTCATCCTTTGGGATTTTAGTTCAGAGTCCTTATTCATTGTGTTTGTATACCCTGTGGGGTCTTGGGGTTGAACAGGTACAAGTTGATCAAGTCTGTCTACCTTTTTGGATTCTGCTTGTCTACCTTTTTGGATTCTGCTTGATTCTGCTTGTCTACCTTTTTGGATTCTGCTTGTCTACCTTTTTGGATTCTGCTTGTCTACCTTTTTGGATTCTGCTTGTCTACCTTTTTCTGTAGTAGAGCAAGTACATATCTGTCAACCTGGAGATCCATGGCAGGCTGGGTCACTTGGGAAGTTTTGGGGCAGTGCATGGCTCCTGTTCTGAGCCATTGGTGATCTTAAGGAAACATTACACTGCATGACTCATCTCAAATCTAGTTTTAACCAGAAGACACATAAATATTATTGGTAAAACCATCCTAGGCTATGGAAGTGTAAGGTTGCCATGTAACACTTCGACACAGCTGTACACATAATCAACTTTTTTTAAAAAGTGCTAACAATGGTGAATGGTTATTAACTGAAGGGCTCAATAGTGAACAAGTATTAAATAAAATGTACATCATCTGATTAAGTTTATAAGGGAAACAGGTGGCGAGTACACAAGTTTGAGTCACAAGACTGATCCCTATTTAACAACTGAAACTGGTTCTAGTTACTTTGATGCCTGGTGTGTCATCAGCTTGACAGCATGGCATCATATGTACCTGGCATCTTCCTGAGGCAAGAGCATTCACTAGCCTTTTTATCAGAGTCTTGTTTCCGACCTTGCCACATCAAGCCAACTTTCCTGTGCTTAATATGATTGGACTATTGCATTTATCGATAGCCCAATCAGAGAACATTTCACCAATTAACATCCACGACTGGTACACCTTCGGATGAAAGTGATTTACCGCTACCTGTCCTTGTTGCCACGAATATATCTTTTTCATCTTTTAAGCACCCCCAAACAATTGCCTATTTTTTTTGTGTCAGGGATGAAATCGTGAATGTTTTCGTTATCTGATTGACTAAATCATCGCGATCTTTGTGAAGCTAAACAAGATAACAACAGCAATCTTATTGGATATCGCATTTTCATTACAAGGGGCACAACTTGTGATCTACACACGGTCGCCCCAGTGTCAACCAAGAAAGTGACCTTGAAATGGCAGGGTAGAAACTAGGATTTGAGATAGGCTAGCGAACACGCTTGCCTCTGGAAGATGATGTACCTGGCTGCTTAGATTTTCCTCATGCTATCAACCACTGGTTTGTCTGATCTAAATTTGATTATTTACAGGCCATTGTGATTTTATCATGAAATTACTGGGTCTAAAACATCATTCATGAACTCACACATATGATCTGACCCCAATCCAATTTGCTGACACTAACAATCGTATTGACATTTAATAACATAACACATGAATGTTAAATATAGTTTCTGCTTTGTATTTGAGATGGTTTTTCATGACAAATTACACACAAAAACATCTTAGAAGCCAAATTTATGAATAAATGGAGACACAACATGCAGTTGTTTATGCCCTACTTCTGGGTTAATTGTGAACCCAGTTCTCAACAGGTTTTTGAGACGCCACATTTGTCAGCAATTCAAGACTTCAAATAATTTTTCTGAAAGAATAAGACATTGTTTAGCATTGTTTAGCAGAACATCAAGTAAAACCTACAGCAGTGAAACCTCATACTCCACTCCCAGCTGTGATAACTATCATACTCAAAGTTGATATGACTTTTAATATCAGACAAGCTATAACAATGGATTGAGCCATGTGAAACAATCTCCTGTATGAAAACTAACCAAAATCTCTACATCTGTTACAAATACTGCAACTACTGCAACAAAGTCCAATCACAAACTATACCTTTTTCATATCCGTCATTATGTTTAGCTTGAAGTGCTAATAACAAAACTACCATATTTTCTCACTTACCACTTTTCCTTCCTTAGGCTTAACAAAACCCCTGAATGCCAGAATTCACACACAAACCATTTCATTGTCAGGCATCTACTTGATAATAATTTGCCTAGCAATGGTGCATATATTGACTTTGTTATATTATGTGCTTCAGAAAACAGACACCTAGAGGCTTAATAACAGGCGTGTTCCTAAGAAGAAATCAATGTGCCCTCCAAGCCATCTATCCCCATTGATTAGGGTGGCGTACAAATACATACACAATTTTGTTTTGCCTGATCTGTTCTGGTAGAACAGTCTGATGTCCACCAGAATTCCTGAAATATTATAAAGGTTATGTGGAAATGTTTTCTGATACAAATTAACTCTTTTGATGAACATTTTTTTACCTTTCCTTCTCAAAAAGGTATTGTGGGCAATATTGACCATGCTTAAAATTTGATGAAACCTTTGTTAAGTATTTCAAACCTCCTTTTCATTCAAATGTTTTTACCTAATCTAAATGTGAAAAGGGAAGAATACTTTTTCTATTATTTCATCAGACAATGTTTATAAAATTAAAAATATCATTGAATATTTCTCATGTAAATCAATGTCAGAACAAAACACTGTCTGTAGGTTCTTGCAACATGTGCATCCATGGTGGTGGTTTCCTAAAAACAACTCTTGAAAACAACTTTTGACAAAAATACATCTGAGAGAGGTTTTAATACAAAAAAAAGGTTTTATTTATCAGTTATTAATTAAGAAAAATTGGGCTCACCTGTATACAGAAAAAATAATTGTCAGGCCAAATAATAGATATAATGCACTAATATATACCTGTGTAACACTCACGGGTAAGATAAGCAAGGAAGACAGCATCAGTTCCACATATTGTTTTAAGCTTGCAGCTACTCGTATCATGCAGTGATCCGATTACTGTTCATGTCAAGTCATGACTTCCAACAAATTTGTCATTTGCAATGCATTCCAGTTTTGCATTCCAATTTAGAATGAATTTTGTTCTGTCAGTTTGTGACACAACCCTTTGATCTGAATCCTGGAAAGGTTTAGAAGAAAAAACGATGTGTAGCTTCAGGATCTACAAATTGAGTTACTCTCTTAAGACTCATATTGAAACTTGTCAAAGCAAAGAAGAATGTCAAAGACAATAATCCCTTGTAAACATGTACAAAGCAACGAAAGCAGGACAAAAATCTTATCGCTCATTGATAATCACATCATAGAAGCATCATACACCTCAGTTTTTGTATGAACAACATCACTTATTATATTTTTAAAACACATCTGAAAAGGAAGGATAATGGCCTACAACTATTTTACATTTTGATGAAATTGAGTAAGCCTTCAGAAGGCTTTGGAAATATCCAAAGATTAAAAGTTCTTTAATATTTTATATGTTATGATTTGAACTTCACTTAGAAAGTTAATTTCATTAAAAAAATATTAAAATATAATAAAATAGCTCTATCCTTACATGAATTGGACACAAAGAAACTTTCGACAAATCACAGATCATGTAATATTGTGATAAGGTTTCATCGAAACGTCAGCATTACAAACAAGAGAATCAACTTTTACAAGAGAAATTATCATACGATTCAGGTATAAAACAGAGATATATAAGAAGGAAATATGACACCTGGTTATGTTGTCAATACTTGACGATACATTGGTAAATTATTGGTAAATGATATATTAATGTATTGAGGATTTCTCGTAAAATAATAAGATAAAATGTTACTAAAATAATATTTTGTATTTAAAGGGAATTTCTTTTATCTGACATCAAACTTTTCAATCATCTGTATGAATCTATGACCTCAACCAGGAGACATAAAAAAATCATGATAAATGGATATTTATAATCCATGGATTATCATCACTCCATGGTGGCTGCAAGGTCGTTATATCCTCAGGTCATATTTATGACATCAAACATGGCCATCTGTGTAACCACACTGTGACATTTGTAAGTTGAACATATTTAACTTATCAAGCCTAAAAATAACTTAAAATTCCAAAGTCCTTTGGTACAGATGCCATTGAAATAATCCATGCATCCATATCTATCAGAAATTGGAGAAACCTGGTGAGCTTGCTCTGACAGCTTACACAATCTGCCCTGAAGACACATACATCTATATTTGTCATCATCGTGGTGAGGAAAGTAGTCCATACATTTCCCAGTTTTGTTGTACTCCTGTGATAATGATGGAGTAAAGAGGCTTTGAGTGACATAAAGTAGTCCTGGTTCCAAATATCGCAGGTTACCAAGTCTGACCTTCTCGTCAGGGATTCATACTCCATAAATCCATACCAGTCACAGGCACTATATAAATATATAATTGCACTTTACCAGCAATAACTTTAACATTCCATGACCTATCATTAGGACCCAGTCATTTATTTAGAGAGGGCGGACAAATTATATCTGGGAAACCAAACACATGACCATGAGAATGGAAAGGTCACTCCAGAAGTGACCCAAATGCTGAAATATTAAGAACAGTCAAATGTTATTATCCATTTTGTTTGTTTGTTTGTTGTTTTTAAACCGCACTCAGTAATATTCCAGCTATATGACAGCAGCCTGTAAATAATCAAGACAATAAAGTGATCGATATTGTGAGCAATGATTCACGCCCTCGGGGTATGATGACACACAATCAACCAAGCCACAGAGTCTGACCACCCAATCTTTTCGGTTGCCTCTTACAAAAAAACCACCAATGGTTACTGAGGACCTTTTCTAACCCAGAGTCACCATGGTGTTATTTTCAAATTAAACAAAACCTTTGTTGTTTTTCAAAATATTGAAGCAATATATTAACAGCAAATGACACTCCTCCATCCACCCAATAAACAAGGAAATACAAAACTGATCCAATTCTTCACATCCACAAACATCTTACTGATCTACAGTTATCACTGAGTGAGTATTGTTTAATGTCAAACTCAACGATATTCCAGTTATATCACGGCTGCCTAATAATCATCAAGTCAGACAATCCAGTAGTTGACAATAGTAGGATGACCAACAAACACACTGTAGCCATCTGATCCTTAATTTAACTGCTTCTGACAAACACAGGGAACTGACTTAAATTCTTTATTATCATTATTTGAATTACAAGTAGCGTCATAAATTCAATTTCAATGGTATTCTGACCTGCTATTCATAGGCAGATCCTGAGGGGGTCCAGAGAGTTCAGACCATCCCCTTTTGAAAACAGAAAGTAGTATGTTGTAGACAAACCCATCCCCACCACTGAAAGAGGATTTTGTTATTGGACCCCTCCCTTTTAAAAATGCTGGATCCGCCCTTGCAAATGCCATACATCACTGTACATTTCAACCTTAATATTCTTCATATACAGATACTAATACTGAATTTAGCATTATTTAGTCAAGTACTGACAGGAGTCATTATCTAAGCTCCATGTCATAATGATGATATCTGATTGGTTCACGCAATCATGATAAAATACTCCATATCCCGCCTGGGTTGGAAACAAATTTCTGAGCAGGAGAATAAATCTCTTATACCCCACCATGAAGAAAACAGGCTGCACATAGATTTCTGGGTGAAACAATAAATCTCTTGCGCCATGCTATGAAGCAAAAAGCTGCACTCTGTTTAGAAGTCAATGAAAGTCGCGTGACACAGCACAAGTTAACATCAGCTGAAACATCTGTTGTCTATCAATTTTCAATTTGTATCAATTCTTTAACAAAGCCAGATTGAAACATTTGGTAAAATAAGTTTGTTGTAGCAGTAATAATCCAGCTCATGGTATAAACCATTCAATGCATAAAACCATATAGATGGCTTGTGACACTTCTACAACTCATGGTATATTGTGTCTGAGTAGGGTACCATTATCAGCATCTCAGTGGGCTAGCACTATAAAATGGCGTAAGTCTGGACCAGTTCAAGCAGCTACACATACATACATGCATGTAAGTGCAGTTATATTGAATGTGATGTGAGACCTGTTTCACCTCACCTCATATACAAGATCAGGAAATACATGTGGGGCATTAACTCCACACTGAAACAGACAAATAGGCAAACAGCAATGGGTATTATTTCCTTTCCGTGCAGAATCTCATTAGTGAAGTCAGTTAGTAACATTACACACTTGACAGTGATGTTAAATCTATATCTTGTCTTTCGTCAAGCTACCATGGGCCGACAAGCCAGTGTCCTATCGTTAGTACTGAATGATACCATCAGCGTTTATTGTTCATTCTTATTTAGCTGCTTACAAACAGATTTGTCTCCCCTTGGCACATATTAGTAAGTTAGTAAGCTTTTACACCACTTTTAAGAGTCGTAACAAAAAATTCTGAACTGAGTCTTTTCTCTAAGGTGTCTTTGCACTAAGTTATCTTCAGTTACGACGATAATTAAGACATGGTTGGACCGGTCTTAGGAGCTTAGTACAACAGGTTAGATAGCAGATTGACAGCATGTTACAGGAAAATATTCCGCTTTAGGGGTCTACTGTATCATATCTGACTACAAAACTATGACACTACAATTCACTGTGCAGAGTTGCGTCCCTTGGGCACTCCAGGAACCTATGATCAAAGCCCAGTCATGTCAGTCATGCCGGAGCATACCTATGCTGTTGGGTTTCACCAAAGTGGTGAACATCTGAAACCTGCATCATTTGGGCTTTAATCCAACATTATGCTGACACAAATTAAAAATATTATTATTAATGTATAAAATTTTCTGGTCATGGCTTTAATATTGCTGATGTGACAATGAATTTAAAGTTACTCACTCAATCCTTTGACTTCTCCCTTACAAATTCTTAATCTTCAATGTTTGCTACATCTATCTATATAGGACAACAGCTTAATGATAATCCTTCAACGATCAATTGTACATAACAATATTATGAAAGAACCACCCTCTGGCAAAAAAGGAATCATATTTATTTCAATATATAATTGCATACATGAATTTCTGTTCAAGGAATTTCCTAAATAATCGATGATGTCATTGGGACACCCCCAGCTTATCTTATCTCTATCATAAAAGCTGACACAAGTGTCTTAAGTAAGATAATGTTGCGATAGGTTTTAAACAGCTTATTGCAGTGTAAAGACACTTAGATTTGTCTTAGTTGAGAAAGCTTTGTGAATAGACCGTCCGATATATCACAGCAGGGGACAACAGAAATGGGCTTCACACATAGGGAATTAAAACGGGGCCTTTGGCATGATGAGCGAGCACTTTAAGAAAGCTACCCAACTGAGCCCTTGGCAGCATCTAACAACGCGATCATAGCTGTAAGACTCACAACTCATATATACTCAAACAGACTTCTGCAAATCATATGATTTAAGATCACATTGAGAAGCTTGCTCAAGGAGCCTTGTTTCCTGAAGATCTTATAAAGCTGCCACCAGCATCTTGTATCCTAGAACATTATCCACATAAGTAACAACCCCTATCAAGATCCAGGTTGGAATAGGTCTACAGCAACCTATGCTTGTCGAAGAGGTGGATTGGGTGGTCAGCCTGGCTGACTTGGTTGTGCACGTCTTTGTATCCCAGTTGTGAAGATCAATTGATGTCAATCACTGGATTATCTGGTCCAAACTGAATTATTTACAGAAGGTGAGGTGAAATTGTGTTTAACGTCGCGTCCAAGATTATTGCACTTAGATAGTGACGTGCATGCATGTGTATGTGTGGCTGCTTGTACTAATTCGGACTGATGCCAATTTACAGTGCTAGCTCACTGAGATACCATGACGCAGTTTAACATGAACACCCCACTCAGACACAGTATACTGACTCCGAGCCAACCAGTCCTTGTTTTAGCCACTTAATGCCGAGCCTCAGACAGGGTAACAACAAGTACCATCTTTTATCGTCTTTAGGTGTGACACGGCTGGGGATCGAACTCTGGACCTTCCGCTCTCCAGGCGGACACTCTACCACAAGACCACGGAGGCGGTCAATTATTTACAGAAAGTCATCATATAGCTGGAACATTGGTGAGTCAAGAGTTGCACTACAAAGAAACACACAAACACAGAACCTCTTCCACAAAGCAAACTTAGCACTACAGCTATCAAAGTCTATTCAGGTACTCTCTTTTCTGGCAAACCATGGATCAAAGCACGAGCATGGGTATTCTGGTATTGGACTAACAGCTACTGGATCCTGGAGCACTAAGGGAGGCAACTTTAGACCACTGGGTCACCATGCAAACATGGATTTCAAGCTTATTTGCTTCACAAAATACTGACAGAACCTTAATTTGAAATCCATGTAATTGGAAACACAATATTAATGTTTAATGAGCTGTCTCAACTCCATTTCAAATGACAATGTGTCTTGGTCCCACTGTTGTCACTGCTATCCATCCTGTGTATGAAGCCAACAGCCAGGTCAATAATGGTAATATGTATTTTCATCAGTTGCTAAGCAACCAGTATACACCATGATCATCACAAACAGTTAGCCCAATACACATCATCTCATATGATATACATCAATCACACAGTTTTGTCATGTTTTGAATACATTTTGTAGAAACTAAGACAAGTGTTTCTCAGCAAATACAATCATTAGAAATGTTTTAATCAGACTGATTACTAGAGACTACAGTTAACAGACTTTGGAGAATATTACTTAGCATAAGTGAAAGCTCCGGTGACCTGGATTGTTAATAATATGGATGATAATCAACAGAATTAATGAACATCTCCTTTTCTAATGTTCATCTATTCTTTTCATCATGTAATACCATCTACACATATCCCTTTTCTATCCCCCATTCATATTATCAGGTCAGATGGCATCTTATGTGCATATCATCTTGCCATATCTATTCATACTATCTTTGCATATCATCTTGTCAAATCTATTCATACTATCTTTGCATTTCATCTTGCCATATCTATTCATTCTATCTTTGCATATCATCTTGTCAAATCTATTCATACTATCTTTGCATATTATCTTGCGATATCTATTCATTCTATCTTTGCATATCATCTGGTCAAATCTATTCATACTATCTTTGCATATCATCTTGCCATATCTTTTCATACTATCTTTGCATATTATCTTGTCAAATCTATTCATACTATCTTTGCATATCATCTTGCCATATCTATTCATACTATCTTTGCATATCATCTTGTCAAATCCATTCATACTATCTTTGCATATCATCTTGTCATATCTATTCATACCGTATTTTCTTGAGTATAGTGCGCACTTTTTTTCGAAAAAACACAGCTGTGTAGAAGGGGGTGCGCATTATACACGAATTATGAGTTTGGGTGTTTTTTTCCCCCATGGAAAGACATTACCGTGAGCACGAAACACCGGAAATACCATGTCAACAAATCCATACTGAAGTACGCAAAATATTTATGTAATTACACTGTCTGTCTATAAAAAGTGTTCTTTGTATTTCTGGACTTATGTTTGTAACTTACTACATTAATTTTATTCAAAATTCCTTATAATAGTGTTTTTATTAATTTCGGAAGATCGCACAACTCACCGTTATTAACAGCAACCACGGTCAGAATACCGCTATTGACGCCTTGAAACGAACTTTAGTTGACAGAGAATGGATACATATATCATAAATCACATACTTTGACTCGTTAAAAGTCATATTTGTTTTTGTTTGACGATTCTATGTCAACATGAAATTCTCGCGCTCACGTGATCACGTGCGCGTGAGCCTTGACGGTGACTGGTCAGACATGTTCCATGTAAAAAATAATACCCGGGAATAGCGATCAGCTGCTTCGCTTAGGGTTATTATTATTTTAAATATGTTTAGTAAAGGCTGCATATAATTAAGAAAATAATGGAATATATTATTCCTGATAAATAAAATAGTTTCAGATACAATTGTTGCCGATCCTTGCATTAAAAATCCTATAAAGTTACATCATTGGGTGTGTCTTGACCGAATCACCGGTCGATTCCAAGAAAACGTGTGTACAGCTGATTGCTGTCTCCGGCTTAGTTTACGAGAAAATACACAAGGTAATCTTAATCCCTAGATATAAAACAATGCCTAGCAGAACAATAATTACTATTTAAACGGTAAATAAACATGTCTGGTGATTTTTTATCTCAAATTTCGAATTTGTACTTACGAAGTTTCTCAGCACCCATTCGTTTGACGGACTTCGCTGAAAGGGTACGGTGTAATTTTTTCCTGCGCATAATATTCAAATTTCTTTTTTTTCCAAAATATTGAACCTGCTAGAGGGGGGTGCGCATTATACATGGGTGCGCACTATACTCAAGAAAATATGGTACTATCTTTGCATATCATCTTGCCATATCTATTCATACTATCTTTGCATATCATCTGGTCAAATCTATTCATACTATCTTTGCATATCATCTTGCCATATCTATTCATACCATCTTTGCATATCATCTTGTCAAATCTATTCATACTATCTTTGCATATCATCTTGCCATATCTATTCATACTATCTTTGCATATCATCTTGCCATATCTATTCATACTATCTTTGCATATCATCTTGTCAAATCTATTCATACTATCTTTGCATATCATCTTGCCATATCTATTCATACTATCTTTGCATATATCCGCACATACTGATAGAGAAGAATACGGGAACACTGAGTTTAGGCACAAGTAAAATGATATGCTACTCTTTGTTCCCTGGGTTCTGGGAGCCCTATCTACAAAAATAGGCTGGAAACAACGCACACAAACACATCTCAACATCTGATTCTGACATGTATTGAATTTGCATGCGCGCTATTTCAAATGTACTGACAGTAAGGCTAATTTCCCTCTACTTTTCATTGTTCCCTTATTCACTTCCATCAGTATATGTATATACTAGTTTTACATCTTGTCTTATCATCTATGACTACCATTTAATAATACTAACCAGTCCTATCCCCTTTTCTACCCTTTGTTCGGATTATCTTTTCATGTGGTGAAATAATTCAGTCAGATACCCCATCATATCATCTGCTCATATCACCTTTTCACATCATCATCTTGTTATATCATCTGCATGATAAAGTCATATCATCTAGCCGTTTCTATTCATATTTCCATTCTTTATACCATCTATTCATATCCCCTACTCTATTCCCTATTCATACCTCTGAATACTATCTACTCATATCTCCTACTCTATTTCCTATTCATACCTCTTAAAACTATCTTCTCATATCCCCTACTCTATTCCCTATTCATACGTATCCCAATTGCGTGGATCAATACTCATGATGTCAATCACTGGATTGTCTGGTCCAGACTCGATTATTTACAGACTGTTGTCATAATAGCTGGTATATTGCAGAGTGCGGCGTTAAACAACAAACAATCAATCAATTATTCCATTTATTCATATCCCCTACTCTATTCCCTATTCATACCTCTTTATACAATCTATTCATGTCCCCAACTCTATTCTCTATTCGTACCTCTTTATACCATCTTTTCATATTCCATACTCTATTCCCTATTCATACCTCTTTATAAAATCTATTCACATTCCCTACGCTATTCTCTATTCATACCTCTTTATACCATCTATTCATATCCTCATTTGCTATTCCCTATTCATATGTCTTCATACCATGTATTCATTTCCCTATTATATTCCCTATTCATATCACTTTATACCATCTATTCATATCCTCCTTCTCTATTTGTCTATTCACATCACGTAATAGCATTTCTTCATAGTCTCTGTTGGCCTACTGTCCAAGAATACCATCAGAACATACCCGAGTCCCACAGCCAACTTCTCTTGAATAAACGTAATGTCAGTTCCCAAAGTGTGTCTACATGCAAAGTGGTCCATTAATCCACTTCTTCTGTCTTCTTCCATGATTTATTTCAGTAATACAAAGATTGGAACCTCTATCATATTCATTGTCACTTGGCTGGTGCAATTCTAACACACAGTGCTAACTTTACGGGGAAATAAACCAACCCACAAAGGCTACCTCATCTTAATTATTTCCCTACTATGTTAAGGCAAGCCGTAAGAGACAGAGTGAGGGAACTGCCCATGTATTGTCCTACTAACGAGTCATCAGACCACTTCCATGGAATAAGTAAGCGGACGGTAGTTAAGCGATGGAGGTCGCTTGTAGCAGAAATTATTTAATCATCTGGCAGGCTCAGTCAATATAGATGGTATGAAGCCTGTTAATTGTCTCTAACTAGATATGGGATACACCACGTGCAGGATATTGCCGTGAACAGGGAGCATGGCGAACAGGCTGCCCTTCCATGACACGCGTGCCATAATAATAATGGCGGAATTTGACACAAAAAATATGGCATTGGATAAACCTTATGAACTATTTTAAAGTGATTATTCTAACCTGTCCCTGAGCACAATTTTTGGTTGAGAAAATGTTTCTCCTCATTTATTTAAATCAAGGGTAGACACCCGAGGAAAATCCTTCACATTTTGGAGGAGTGTTTGATGAAAACTAACTCAATCTTAGAGAAAATTAATTAATAGTCCTAACAGATGTTCACCAGTCTAGCAGACTAGTGGTCATGTCAAACACGGAAAATTAAACCCTTTCTTACACTTGTCCAGGAAGGCAAAAGAAATTAATTTGAGTTTTTTACTTCATAACTTTCATATTTGGTGTAAGAGAGACATTATTTCTAGATCATATTAGACCCAGTTTTTTTTTTCTCTAAAATGTTAAAAAAAGGATAAATTGTTGGCCCCTTTCTTGATCTATATCCGATGTCTGGATCACAGTGAATGTCAGCGAGTGACAGGTTATATGGAATGCAGGAAAGTAGTATATGCATCACTGAATATTTCAGCCTGAGATCCATCTACTGGATGTCCTATACCACTAAAACTACCTATCCTGTTCTTATCAACAAATTATTGAGCAATATGAGTCACAACAGTCTCGTGACCTTTAGACCAGGAGACCTTTACAAAGATGCAATTTGGTCTTTCAGAGCCAGCCGCCATCATGTGCTCATCTTTGCATCACAAATCTCAGCATCAATTCAGCTTTAACAATTTTCTTCCTTGGTCCATGCTACCAGAATTCCTACTATAGAAACGAGGTAATAGTTTCACAAACATGATAACCTCCCAATCTGTTTCTCAGTGACTGATGGAGAGGCAAACAAGGCTGCAGTGGCTGCCAGCTCGACTTCAACAAAACTGCATAGACCACCTGCCTTGACTAATGGTTACATCAATAGTGTCACATGATTCCTGGCAATTCGCAGGATCAATGGAACTGTCACAGAAACTGACCTGGAGTTGTCCAACATTGCACAAGACAATGGCCAGAGGATCAGTTCTGCTGATCAATCTGCCGTTGGTAAATACGATTCTGACACATATACACTCCAGTGCAGATGGGCTGGGTGATTGGCAGGACTACAGTGTTATTCAACTGTATACTGCTGGAGGAGAGAAGAACAGACGTTTGGTGATATATTGGATGATATATCGGATGATATATCGGATGATATATGAGGGATATATGTCAGTATAGGATACAATAAAAGTATATCTCAGATCAGATTCATCCAATAGATGACGAATGGTTTTCAGTCACCAAGAGAAAGATTTATATGGCGTGATTGAATCGTCAAATCACAACAGTGAAATGAAATAACCAGAAAAGGCAGATGAAACTTTAACATAACACAAACTACAAGAAAATCACTTATTGGTGTTTAATATATTCATTTTCAAACACAAGGCATATGCTACAGTCACTGTGGTAAAAAACACAAATACGAAACCAATAAGTGGAATAAGTACATAAACAAATGATTTGTATGTAGAATGCTTTGAAACACCATTAATAATTCAATCTATCATACAGACAAGCTGTAACATTTCAGTTAACAAAATAGATTATCGATATGTATTCATTTCGTACATTGTTTTTTAAAACATACATCACAGGGACACAGACATCTGTTGCCATATTTTTTGGGGGGCAAATCAAGTCACATAGACAATGTTATATCATATCCAGGTTGAACTGGGGTTTAGAAAGAGGAGAAAACAATGTTTTTTCAGAATCTTGAGTATAACTGAATATTCGATGCACAAAAACTTCATTTGGAACTACTAGGGTAAGCCTTAAAGCTTCCATATATCTTATTCTGAGCATCGATAGAGCAATAAAATAATGTTTATCAGTATTGTAAACAAAAATGTCATTTATTTTTATTAGCACTCTGTTTTTACATCAATCAGAATATGCTATGACATCATGGTTCAACGTATGAAGTCACATGCTTCAATGACAAACGTTAGGCTAGCAGAATGCCCCAAAAATGCACTAAAGATATTTTTTTCTTACAAATATCATTCAACTCACTATATGAATAAATGGATGCAATATTTATGTTAACTTGTCAAATGTCATGTTTTTCAAACTTGTGACGTGATATATACCATATTCACCATAGTAAATGCCCCTTTATCAACTTCTAGACCACACTGCAAGACAGTTTAATAAGCGCCCTATACATAGCCTGAATTTTGCATGACGGTTCTCACCTGCTGTGAGTCCAGAATGGCTTTTAGACATGCTATCAGCCATGAACTTCAGTTATCGCACAGGTTAAAACATTGCCTTGTTCGAAAAGACACCCTAGAAAGTCTTGCTGTAAATGTCCAATGACGGTGGCTATTGACAGAACACACACTGCAAAGCTATCACTTCAGTTTTCTGGTTCTGTCTTTGTCAGTCTTGTTCTTCAAGTTCAAGTTGCATACATCATCGTGTACATGAACATCAAGGTATACTTGATAGCTTCTTTTAGTGCAAGCGATAATGAAAATATCATGTTTTCAAAAGGGAGTTGTCCGGACATTTGTATCTGACCATGCCACATGACTATATGTCCAAGGACTCAGGTACTGGAGGCCTTCTAAAGGTGAAGATACTCCATCTCACAAGGGGTGAGGATGAGGATCGATTGACATTTCTTGCAGGGTAAGCACTGCAAAATTTGCAGTTTTATAGCAACAGAGCTGCCACAAGGAAATTCAACAATGACACAGAGAGAGGATGGGATTTGAAAAAGAAAGACAATGCATTGTTACTGATGGCAGCGTCAGTTCGGGTAAAAACACCCATCGTGTCAGATGCTGATGAATTGCTGCTGAAATGGACGTCAGACCATCTATAAGGAACCAGTGTTATGGAGAAGGAGTGAAATTAGAAGCATGATAACTACACACACGACGACGTGATCAAAGCCAGTTGTGGTTGGTAACGTTCATTCAGGTGAAGAAATAAAATAAGCTTCTGAAGAGCAAGACATGTTTCCTAGAGGAGTGGGGAACTCTACAGATACATCATTCACATGTGATGGCAGCAGAAGTACTGTTCAAGCGTCATTGGAAATATGAATGAAATACTTTCAGTGTCATATGGGACTCTTTTCCCACTCACTCCATGCCAGTGATCAAAAAAGCCCTTTCATCAGTATACAACTCAGAGACGTGACTCCAGGAGGTTGTACTAGCAAACTCAAACCGTGTGAAGTGTGAATGTGTCTTTAGAGCATCATGTCATGGCGTCTTGGCCAAGAAAGAAAATGAGTATTGCACAAAACACTGTGAAATAATGACATACAGGAGGTAGAAACTGGGTTTGATTTAGAGGTTCCAAAGTCAACTTCATACTGAGCCCATATTGATGTTATCATTGAAATACAACACGACAGAAAACGTGGGGTGTGTAAAATTTAGAGGGGTGGTAATGACATCGAAAAAGCATACATTTTCATAGTCTTAATCAGAACTTAAGATTCAAGTGAATAAAATCAATTCAACAAAACTGTTTAAAGTAATAAAGCATATACAATTGTACTTTAATACTGCTTTATCACGAGATGCTTAGAATACATACAAAACTGTTAACCAATCTCTGCGCTGACAATATATTAATCAACCACGCATGGTCAAAATAAATGTCACATGTATATATTTATTAATTTAAAGCAAAGAAATATTTCTGTTCTTTTTATTTGTAACAATGTTGCATGATTTCCTCCATGGTGGAGACGCTGGCATGTTTTTTAGTTGAGTATCAGCTGTGATATCTTAAACACTCGGGAGATTTACCTTTCTGAGGTAGCCTTTGGAAACATGAAACCAATTCAAAATGAACATTTAATCACCCAAATACTTATAAAAAAATGGTTTATTGAGAGATTTTCTGTAATGAATTCAAATGTCAGGCTTTTAAATTAGGTTAGCAATCAATACACAAACAAAGGTCACCTTCAGGTTCATGCATGACATTTCACATTTATAAAACCTTTTTCTGTAAAACCTGTAATGGCTTAATAAAAATACAGACAATCAGGCAACTTCTTTGACCTCATCGACATACATAGTTCAGATGAGTCCTAGCTTTTCAGTAGTGAGTGAGTGAGTGTGTGTGTGTGTGTGTTTTAATGGGTTAAATGATATCATGAGTTATCAATGCACATTTTATGGCAACATCGAGCACAATAGTTTCAAAGGTTTCTTAAATTCAAAAAAGGAATTCTAAATGCTCTCTTATCAAACGTAAAGCTCCAAATACTGGTTTTATCACAAGGCATCCATCCATATTTTATAGTTTGAAAATGCAGGACAGCACAGCATGTGGTTTCAAAGGTAAAATTTAGCTCATGTCACAATTGCATCACACAGCTCATTGCGATTCAAATATCAAAATTGACAAACACTCTCTTTGTTGATTTCTAATGTGTTTTAAGCCCAATCTGTACTGCCACGTATACACTGAATATTGTTAACACTGCCACACTGCATTTTGTTACTTATCATTATACAATTATTTCAAGACACCAAGACAAGAACTAATTAGGTAATTTGCTATAGATATAAGCTATTGCAGTGATATTGTCGTTAAAACATGTTTCAATCGGGTTATTGTGATTGAAACAGAATCAAGTATTTTCTTAAAAGTCAGTGTTGGTAATCAAACCATTCACCTTGTCCACATGACCAAGTCGGTGTAATCTGTATCTTAATTGACACAAAGTGGCAAAGTCACTCAAACAAGTCATCCTTTCAAGTCTTCTATGAGGGAGTGTCGTTAATATTGTCCTTTTGGCTTATAAACGATAAATCCCTATAAGATAAAGTCAGGCAAGTTCATGATGATAGTTTCTAGTTAAACAAGCGTTAACATATTTGGATAGTTGAAGGTGTGTTACACTGTTCATTGAGATACTTCCGACTCTTAAGTCTCCACCCTGCATGAGGCCATTGCTAGGTGGAGAGATGGCGTAGATAACGGCCACATATACATTTCTAGACTCTCTACAGTCTTCTGATGTCTTGTTTCAACAGCAGCATAGGTTTTACTCCAATTTGATCAATATTCAGTAGACTCTTTGTTTAATTTGGTTTCTAATTCAAAGTTCTGAATGTATGTTAAAATAATATTACCTGAAGTTGTGTGGGGTAGGCCATGTTCGTCCTTACTTTTACTAAAGCATCTGTAATACCATTGATTATACAAACTTGGTATGTTATCCAAGACATTAGGCTGATCAAACTTTGGTAACAGGATTGTGTTTCAAATCACAGGAATACTCTGGTGATGACTGAAAGGCCTACTTCAGCAACACATTATGATTATAATGTTCATCAACCCTCAAGGTAGTGTAGAGGGATCACTGTATAAGTGAATGAGTTGTGTGGGTTCAACAATTGTCTTCTCAATTTGGTGGAAAGATTCATTCCCTTATTGATGCCATGATCCAGTGGTGATGATTTTGGAATACAAGGCTTATCCTGATTCTTAGAATTGTTCGTGGGCTTTGCCAATACGGACCAATGCAACACTCACTCACTCACTCACGTACGATTGACTCGGGGAACTCAATATCCACAAACTGTCATTCATTACAAATTTAAACCTCCATCAAATCAATGTCACACATAAATCAATGTTCTTTTCAATTATGAATGATAAGAAACTCACTAGTGTTTCAAAGCACAATTTTATATGAAATCATTAAAGCTGTAAAAGTGAAATAAGTTCCTGTGTGCTATTGCTAGATGACAAACTGCCAAGCCAGCGTGAAACCATGCACACACGCTAACATAAAACCTGCAGGAGACGCTATTCAAACTCAATCCACAAACCAATAATCAGTCATATTTTCATCTTTATTGCCATATTTATTCCTCTGGTAGCTATTATTACACATTTTCAGTCCTATTTCCATTATCTTTTGTCTGTCAGAGACAATCAAACATGCACTGCACGCTGTGATGATTAACACCAGGATACAAGGACTAATCTCTTCCTGATAGAGATGAAAACGGTTAACATAGATGCTTCTTCTTGGGTTAAGCTCATCATGCTCATAAGACAAACTGTTTTGAATCAAATTCTTATTATTTCATACTTTAATATATTCCATTCTGTTAAGCTAATTTTTAGTCCACACTATAATATATACCATTCTGTTATGCAATTTTTTAGTCCACACTATAATATATACCATTCTGTCACACACTTCTGTCATTTTATGTTTTACAGGTTTTTTGCTCATCACTAATAATGCTTTTTTTCATTAATGTTCTCTTTCATTTGGTATACATGTGTTTAACAAGACAACTCTCTCAGCACTAGGCCCTCCCAGTATTCAGTGGGACAACTCTCTCAGCACTAGGCCCTCCCAGTATTCAGTGGGACAACTCTCTCAGCACTGGCACTAGGCCCTCCCAGTCTTCAGTAGGACAACTCTCTCACCACTAGGCCCTCTTAGTCCTCAGTAGGACAACTCTCTCAGCACTAGGCCCTCCCAGTCTTCAGTGGGACAACCCTCTCAGCACTAGGCCCTCCCAGTCTTCAGTGGGACAACTCTCTCAGCACTGGCACTAGGCCCTCCCAGTCTTCAGTAGGACAACTCTCTCACCACTAGGCCCTCCCAGTATTCAGTGGGACAACTCTCTCATCACTGGGCCCTCACAGTCTTCAGTGGGACATCTCTCTCACCACTAGGCCCTCCCAGTCTTCAGTGGGACATCTCTCTCACCACTAGGCCCTCTTAGTCCTCAGTAGGACAACTCTCTCAGCACTAGGCCCTCCCAGTCTTCAGTGGGACAACCCTCTCAGCACTGGGCCCTCCCAGTCTTCAGTGGGACAACTCTCTCACCACTGGCACAAGGCCCTCCCAGTCTTCAGTGGGACATCTCTCTCACCACTAAGCCCTCCCAGTCTTCAGTGGGACATCTCTCTCACCACTAGGCCCTCCCAGTCTTCAGTGGGACATCTCTCTCACCACTAGGCCGGCCTTCTTAGTCCTCAGTAGGACAACTCTCTCACCACTAGGCCCTCCCAGTATTCAGTGGGACAACTCTCTCACCACTAGGCCCTCCCAGTATTCAGTGGGACCTCTCTCACCACTAGGCCCTCCCTGTCTTCAGTGGGACAACTCTCTCACCACTAGGCCCTCCCAGTCTTCAGTAGGACAACTCTCTCACCACTAGGCCCTCCCAGTATTCAGTGGGACAACTCTCTCACCACTAGGCCCTCCCTGTCTTCAGTGGGACAACTCTCTCACCACTAGGCCCTCCCAGTATTCAGTGGGACCTCTCTCACCACTAGGCCCTCCCTGTCTTCAGTGGGACAACTCTCTCACCACTAGGCCCTCCCAGTATTCAGTGGGACCTCTCTCACCACTAGGCCCTCCTAGTATTCAGTGGGACCTCTCTCACCACTAGGCCCTCCCTGTCTTCAGTGGGACAACTCTCTCACCACTAGGCCCTCCCAGTATTCAGTGGGACCTCTCTCACCACTAGGCCCTCCTAGTATTCAGTGGGACCTCTCTCACCACTAGGCCCTCCTAGTATTCAGTGGGACCTCTCTCACCACTAGGCCCTCCCTGTCTTCAGTGGGACAACCTTCTCACCACTAGGCCCTCCCTGTCTTCAGTGGGACAACTCTCTCACCACTAGGCCCTCCCAGTATTCGGTGGGACCTCTCTCACCACTAGGCCCTCACAGTCTTCAGTGGGACCTCTCTCACCACTAGGCCCTCCCAGTATTCAGTGGGACCTTTCTCACCACTAGGCCCTCCCTGTCTTCAGTGGGACAACTCTCTCAGCACTAGGCCCTCCCTGTCTTCAGTAGGATAACTCTCTCACCACTGGCACAAGGCCCTCCCAGTCTTCAGTGGGACAACTCTCTCACCACTAGGCCCTCCCTGTCTTCAGTGGGACAACTCTCTCAGCACTAGGCCCTCCCAGTCTTCAGTGGGACAACTCTCTCACCACTAGGCCCTCCCAGTCTTCAGTGGGACATCTCTCTCACCACTAGGCCCTCCCAGTCTTCAGTGGGACAACTCTCTCACCACTAGGCCCTCCCAGTCTTCAGTGGGACAACCCTCTCAGCACTAGGCCCTCCCAGTCTTCAGTGGGACAACTCTCTCACCACTAGGCCCTCCCAGTCTTCAGTGGAACAACTCTCTCACCACTAGGTCCTCTTAGTGCTCAGTAGGCCAACTCTCTCACCACTAGGTCACCCCTTGGCCATATTGATCTTCAAAGGAACAACTCTCTCAGCCCTAGGCCCTCTCAGTCTTCAGTTGGACAACTATATCACCACTTGGCCATCTCACGCCCCTCCCAGCTATAGTTCTGTTTGTAGTTTAATACAGCAGTCAGCAACATTTGTTGAACAGTGATATCATGGCAGATTGAAAATAATCAAATGAGGACCTGACAACATCCAATACTGTAGAGTTATGACATCACACAAGTCACCAAACCTGACAACCCGATCCATTATGTCACCTCTTATGACCAGAGTAGCCAGGTTACTGCATGGCAATCTGTTCTGCCCCAGAATCCACAAGGGGTCTCCCTTACAATGTAGAAACAGTACATAGAAACTTTAACTGACTGGCAACATGAATGTGGCTGCTTGCATTGCTTGCATCCTTGTTAGATGATGTGTTGATTTTAGTCCATCCAATTAAGAATGACAATTTATGATCACTCTGAGGATACACCATCCACATACTTGTCACCGACTAAGAGCTCCATATCATCATAATTACATATTTCCATATCTGTATATAAATAGCAGTTTCCACACAATCATACCAAGATGGGAATTGAACACATGCCTTACATTTTCAAACAAACACACCAACCACTGACCCAGCCCTATACTCTCAATGTCATGGAAATTAAGTTAAAGAGGCCTTCAGTTGATAGTGTGTACACCAATGTGTTAATAATTGCTCAATTCATGTCTCCAAGCCATAGATATGCAAAACATTAGAGTTTACACCACAAACATCCATTTAAATGCATGGTCAGTCGTTAGTGTTGCACTGAACGAGGGCTGGATATGGCCTTGAATGTAGATGACAGATGGAGGGGCAAAGGTGGTTGCTTGGGAAGAGACAGTGTGGCGCCTCACAGGTACGCAGTTCTTAAGCTGCATTTGTTCTGTCATTTTCTAATTACTCTTCTTGGTGAATACTTTATCAAACAATAGTAACTTATTTACTCTGTCTGCATTTCTTACAAAAACACTAGATAGTACTGTCAGTGGAGGAGTACTATTCCCTTGTTTGGAGGAGTAGTATTCCTTTGTTTGGAGGAGTACTATTCCCTTGTTTGGAGGAGTAGTATTCCCTTGTTTGGAGGAGTAGTATTCCCTTGTTTGGAGGAGTAGTATTCCCTTGTTTGGAGTAGTATTCCCTCATTTGGAGAAGTATCTCCTTGTTTGGAGGAGTAGTACCGTATATCGCTGTGTATAAGGCGACCCCACGTATAAGACGACCCCCCTGTACACGCCTTCAAAATCAACCCAAAATCCTATACTCCGTGTATAAGGCGACCTGGAATGAAGCACATCACGAGTGCGCACACAAACCTTATATATGCAATAAAAATATGTTTATCTTGCGTTGTTTTTTTCTACAATGATAGGTCGCGTGTGTAACTCCAGCACATGTCGCCATTTTGTGTTTACTCGGTATGACACCAAATTGTTCCCCTTAAAATAAAATTCATTTATGAAGTCATAACATATAAGAGACAATGGTGAGTAATTTAATCACCAATTAACTATGTTGTAACTAACTAGGCTTATGTTTGCTTCACATTCAGCGTGTTTATTCCACAATCACATGTACACACCATCTCCAACACTTGTTAATACAACTGTAAAAACAGTTTTCAGCTTCACCGGTTATCACATGTTAGGTCACATGTGCAATATGCAAATGCTTACCGGTACTTCCGGCTCTCTATTCACGGATGTTGATAGTTTTACCGTGTCAGGTGGTTTGACAATCTGCATCGAGGCGAGTGTCATTTCAACTTTATTTGCAGAAATTATTAAACTTTATTCAAGGAAAAGAGATACAAATCATGTTTATGTATGGAAATACTTATTGGAACAGTTATTTAGGACGAAATGCGAAGTTTTTTTTGTCAAATGCTGGGCTGGCTATCGGACGCCGGTTGACATCGCCAGTGGAAAAAAATGTGAGATCTTCGACTCCGTGTATAAGACGACTCCCCTTCTTAACCCCCTCATTTTAGGAACGAAAAACTAGCCTTATACACAGCGATATACGGTATCCATTTGTTTGTAGAATATTGTGCCCAAGGACATCTTCAAGATAAACACTGCACAACATTGCACTAAATCAGTCACACACCATATAAATCTATCTGTAACCTCCTTGTACCCACTCTTCAGTCACTTTGATTTATAGTTCATCCGAATACTCCTTCACAAACATCCTAACATCCAGCAGGAATTACTGTCAGACTTACTTCCTGAACTGACCACAAAGTTGAAATTTGTCCCAAATAACAGGTACTTTTTTATATCCATACCACACATTCCATTCACATTCCACACACATTCCATTCACATTCCACACACATTCCACACAAATTCTGCACAGCCACAATGATCTTCCTGGTTACCAACTGCTTGAACGTCACCAAAGAATTAGCTCATTCCACACTGTACTTAAGCTCTAGTATCGTCCCTTTCTAAAATATTAGCAACAAAAATAGTTTAAATAAAAATCATATATGAAACAATGATCGTTTTAATAATTAGAACACTTCTAAATATGTATGAGTCATAATGTAATTACATTATGTTGATATCTTTACATACATCAAGTTCACAAAACATAATTCTTTCTGATTTGTTGCTCTCAAAGCAATTATGATAGTCCAGTTAATGTGTGCTGTTATTATGCAGTGCCAAGGTCACCCTATTTTCTCTCCCCTGAGCTATCGTGTCCAAAATAGCAGAGTTGGGACTCACTCATGCAGCAAAAACACCAGTTCAAACAATGATGACTTCATCCTTCTAATTCATTCTCCACTGTTGAATGTCTTAAATGACAAATTGTCCAATTGAACAGATTCCATCAAGAAAAATTCTAAACTAAGTGGTTTCTGAATTTAGAAAATCAACTGAGTCTTCTTGGGCTGTCGTTGAGGTTTTCTAATGAACTTAAAATTTGGTGAGTGAGTGAGTGAGTGAGTGAGTGGGTGAGTGGGTGAGTGAGTGAGTGAGTGAGTGAGTTAGTGAGTGAGTGAGTGAAAAAACAAACACAACTACGTAATAAACTGGACTTGTTAAGAAAGTTGTCCAATATCACAATACCACTACTCCCCAACACCCCAAATATGGTCACGACATTTTCAGTCAAAATTTACCAGACAAAATGACAGTTGACTTCTCTACTTGTGATCCAGGCACAGCGTCCATTGTGTCCACCTGACTCCTATACTATATGTCAAGCATATGCACAAGGTATTTGCCCTTGAGACTTGCAAGATAAACACATCTTGACAGTAATGTATTGAACTCATAAATATCCTGACAGATGTCATTAACATAAGGCTATTGCTGGTATTGCTAAAACATCACGGTACATGAGAGTCTAGATGATGATGGAAACATGGAACTTCTTGGAAGAAAATATTTTTACATCAACAGAACACGTATTGGCATGGTTATCAAAATTGTTTAACAAGTAACAAGCTTTTGAGCAGTTCAACATGTCAGTAAGCAGTGAAATGAAAATATTGATTTGCAACTAATAGTTCATGGCTTGTGTCAAAACCAAAGTTTTACACCAATTAGATATAATATGGTAATTCAATCAACAAAATTTCACAGGGATAGGCTGACTGGTCTGAAAATGCTCACATGACTCGGAAATAAAGAGGTGATAATTTGGGCATCATAATTAGGTTCAAAACAGGAAAACTGATAAAATAACTTCAAGATTACATGAGCGTTAGATCCATTTTTGAAACCACAAGAAAGTCAGATAATCGAAGCCGACTGCAACAAGTGTGAACTGGTTTCAAATCACATGCTCTGACAAGCAGTTGTAAAACGAGTTCTTGCAGACACACAACAAGGTTGAATTTCCAATTCCCACATCGGGCAGGGTATAATTTGTGAGCGGACGAACACGCCAGCTGAAGAATAACGCAACATTTTTTTGAGAGCAGATCACTAATAGGATTGGATGACACTGACATTACATCAGAATAGCATCCTTTCCATTGGCCTGAACAAGCTGCTTGAGAGGCCACCACCACTGGTCAATGCTGGAGGAGCTGGTGGAGCACTGCAGGAATGAAGTGTTCAACATAAAGCAGTTATGGTGCACCTCTACATGTTGAAATTTAATCTGAATTCAAATTACAGCATTTACACATTTGGGTGTTAAAATAACCAGTACTTTATTCTAAACATTGGTGTTTGGAAGAACACGAAACAAATGCAGAGTCAAGGAAACATGTTTTTTTTAGTCAGTAAATATGTAGATTTTCCATACTGAATCAAGGAAACATTTTGTTTTAGTCAGTAAATATGTAGATTTTCCACACTGAATCAAGGAAACATGTTTGTTTCTGTCAGTAGATATGTAGATTTTCCATACTGAATCAAGGAAACACGTTTGTTTTTGTCAGTAAATATGTAGATTTTCCATACTGAATCAAGGAAACATGTTTGCTTTAGTTAGTAAATATGTAGATTTTCCATACTGAATCAAGGAAACATGTTTGTTTTAGTCAGTAAATATGTAGATTTTCCATACTGAATCAAGGAAACATGTTTGTTTCAGTCAGTAGATATGTAGATTTTAAATACTGAATTAAGGAAAACACGTTTGTTTCTGTCAGTAAATATGTAGATTTTCCATACTGAATCAAGGAAACATGTTTGTTTTAGTCAGTAAATATGTAGATTTTCCATACTAAATCAAGGAAAAATGTTTGTTTCAGTCAGCAGATATGTAGATTTTCCATACCAAATGAGGGAAACAAGTTTGTTTCAGTTAGTAAAAATGTAGATTTTCCATACTAAATCAAGGAAACATGTTTGTTTCTGTCAGTAAATATGTAGATTTTCCATACTGAATCAAGGAAACACGTTTGTTTTAGTCAGTAAATATGTAGATTTTCCATACTAAATCAAGGAAAAATGTTTGTTTCAGTCAGCAGATATGCAGATTTTCCATACCAAATGAAGGAAACAAGTTTGTTTCAGTTAGTAAATATGTAGATTTTCCATACTGAATCAAGGAAACATGTTTGTTTCAGTCAGTAGATATGTAGATTTTAAATACTGAATTAAGGAAAACACGTTTGTTTCTGTCAGTAAATATGTAGATTTTCCATACTGAATCAAGGAAACACGTTTGTTTTAGTCAGTAAATATGTAGATTTTCCATACTAAATCAAGGAAAAATGTTTGTTTCAGTCAGCAGATATGTAGATTTTCCATACCAAATGAAGGAAACAAGTTTGTTTCAGTTAGTAAAAATGTAGATTTTCCATACTAAATCAGGTGAAGTCGTATCCATTATCGTATTCCATTAGCAAATGAACTAGAATGGTGTTTGTGTTACATGCAAAAACAGAAGCAGTCCCATTCCCACCTTATCCTGAATGCCCCCAAACTGTATCTCTACCTACCTTTAACAAAGTCATAAGCACTTCCTGCTTATTGCCCAATGCACTTTATATTTTTAACATAGAGCCCTATACCTGTTGAAACCTTAATGTCAGAGTTATGAGGACTTCCTGTTTAATAACATCACTTCTGGTTTGGGAGAACATATACCTAATGGAGTAAAACTTTAAAACAGAAAGTCCTATGCCTCAAACAACTAAGTAAGTTATATGCACCTCCACTTTAATTACCTTTACCCTCATTTTGAGTCAATCACATATTTCTTGTTGAAAACATTGGTGCTGGCTCTTACCAGTATCTCATAGTAAAATACAGATGGTTGGTTCAGTACACAAAGAGGCGAAAATACCTTACAAACGACCATTCCAGTGACCTTGACCTTCAATGAAGGTAGATCAAAAGATCACAAGCTGTTGCCCTAAGGATGAATGTACCAAATGTTATACTATTATTGTAAATACCTCTTGAGTTATCATGAACATAATCCATTTTTTAGTGCATAAATCACCTTGAAAAGTGAATTTGATGTTCATTATCAGTTGCAAGTATTCCAAAGGGTTTTCCAGCGTAATTTAAACCAAATAGCATCAGCAACTCACTGACCTACCGCAGATATCATAACAGTGTCATACGTAAATGAAAACAAATCCAAAACCCCTCCATATTCACAAAAATGTTTGCTAAAGCAGCAATACAAAAGGTGATAACCCCTACATGCATAGGGCTTTAAAATAGCTGCTGAAAAAAGGCATTTCAGTGAAAATGGCAAAATAATTTACAAATGACCTTCACTGTGACCTGACCTTATACATGTCACACTCAACCTTTTCCAATCTGGACCCCGTGACCCTAAAGGATGACATGTACTAAATTTCATTGACCAACAATAACCCTTTCTTAAGTTAGGTGGTAAAGAAAGATTTTGTTTACCTTGAACCTTTACATGCCATAACATTGTGCCAAAGTAATTTCCCTGGATCATAAAAGGAGACATACACAATATGATATCCCTAAGATATCCTAGCATCACTTGCATAGGGATTGTCTGGTCCAGACTCGATTATTTTACAGACCGCCGTCATATAGCTGGAATATTGCTGAGTGCGGCGTTAAACAACAAACAAACAAACAAACTTATCTGAAACTTCACAGAGACCTACAACTCGCATAAAGAGATTGTCATTACCTGTTATACTTATGTTATAAGTATTCATATTACATAACCATAAAGAAAAGTCATCATATTGAAAATGGCTTGACCTTATATGTAGGTCACTTACAACCTTTTTAGATCATATACCAAGTTTCATTGACAAACTGCTTCTTGAGTTTTCATGTAAACAAAATTTTCTTCAGGCTATGACCTCAAGGATGACCTTGACTCTTGATATGAAGGTCAATGTGTCGAAATTATTGGTAAAACATTCAACCTTTGAATGTCACATATGGTGATATCAAACATTAGGATCCCTGTATATCAAATAAAATTATCCCTGTATATAAAAAAATAATGATCCCGTTATATTAAGATAAGATAATCCTTGTCTATCAAATATGATGACCCTTATCAAAGTGTTATATACATAACATGTTAACACCAACCACATTATTAACATATGCCTCAATTATGCAGCGGGCGGTCGGGTAGCCTAGTGGTTAAAGCGTTCGCTCGTCATGCCGAAGACCCGGGTTCGATTCCCGACATGGGTACAATGTGTGAAGCCCATTTCTGGTGTCCCCCGCCGTGATATTGCTGGAATATTGCTAAAAGCGGCGGAAAACCATACTCACTCACTCAATTATGCAGCACACAAATAATTATAAATGCTATTTCATCGAGAAAACGAATGACAGTTTGACAAGCATCATCAGTATTAATTTATAGGGCAACAACAAAATATGGGAACTTCAGCAAGATCTTGAAACAACTAGTAGGTTAATAAGCCCCCTGACAGACAGACATGACTACAGGGCCTGGCCAGTGGCTACTGCAAGACGAGCTGACCAGGCAGTAGAACAAGGGCCTTATCCCCTGCCAATACTTGGAAAAAAGGTCATCCTCTTCTACCTGATGATATATCAACTTTACACTGACTATGTGGACAAGAAGCTTCTAAGCCGAACTAAACTGTTGCCGTTTGAAATAATATATGACTAGGATATCAATACAAGGGCATGCTGAAATAATTATATGAGTCAGGTCCATATATCTTGTCAGGTGGAAAGTATCTTCATTTGGTTTTTTTTATTTTTTAATTCATTATGTATTTCAGGAGCAAATGCAAGTCATTTTGCTGGCTAAATGAAGAGAAAGCGGGTGAGATCAACACTAGCCAGTAACTTACAACAGCATTTCAGTTACAGCATGACATGTGTGTGTGGGGGGGGGGGGGGGGGGCACCTCAGGCAATAGAGGGCACAGACCTTTACAGTGTTGGTGTTACATAAAGAACACTAGGACCTTGAATAGACAAGCCCGTGCTTCATAGTTTTTATAACATTTATTTTACGGATACACTGGCAAGATTCCTAATTTTAAACCACACCTAAAGGCATAGATAATTTTTATTGCTTTTTTCTCACCCACTATTTTTGTAATTCGTTTGAAACCTACAAAGATAAGAATATCCAGTGAAACAAAACTGAAAACATTTTGATTCCTGTACTAAGCAGCCATTTCGACACCCAATCCCCATTTCCCACCCATCACAATAATGGCTACGTATTCTGCCCTCGAATCCCCACTTGTCCGTTCCAGTAAGGGATTAATGTTAACAATCAGCTCATATGATCTCACTTTGTCTCATTATTCTGATGCACTAGTAACATGAGAAATATTACGCCTAGTCCTAGACCATTATTTCATTAGGAAATAAGGCAGAAATACTATTGTTTTATTGTTTTCACAGCTGTCACACTTTCCACTCCCGCCAGCTACAGGCTACTGTCACATCTATATCCACTGCCAACATAATTACTACTGTACATATCTCTCCTGTCCAGTTATCTGAACAATCAAACTATCAATAGTGTATTATGTCATATCACATATCATGATTATTTGGGAAAATAATACACATGGATATTTCGCTTTGCACCTGGGTATAATAATTTTATATATACACACTTTCGAGGACTTTCTCTGACTATATAATTCAACCCAATCTAAACCCCTTTGTTAAAATGAGATCAACTATGTACATGCACACTGATTAGAATGGTCTAACAATTTTTTTAATTTGAGGGTGTTTGGTTGTTCAAGAATGATTTTTTATAACAAATACACACTTAAAATAAACGGATAACATCACAAGAATTATTGATGACCATCTAAACCAGCTGGTACGTTCGGTGTGTTTCCATTACAGCAATGAAAAACCCAGGTAGATAGGTATTTGATTAAACTCACTGGAAGCTGAAAGATGATGTTATCCTGGAATACCATTAATGTCATGGCATTAACATGTTTACAGAAAGGAGATTGTTAAAATGAATTGGATGGTTAAAATGATTCTCTACACTTGATTGTGGGTCATCATACCTCAATGGAGAGGATCATGACTGATCATGGCTACAAGTATCAATCACCGGCATGTCTTGTGTGGACTTATACAGGTCACTTTGGTATAGCTGGAATAGTGTTGATCGTGGCATAAACCATCATTCATTCATTTGACAATATGGCTACAAGTAGCAATCACCGGCATATTTTGTGTGGACTTATACAGGTCACTTTGGTATAGCTGGAATAGTGTTGATCGTGGCATAAAACATCCTTCATTCATTTGACAACATGGCTACAAGTAGCAATCACTGGCATATCTTGTGTGGACTTATACAGGTCACTTTGGTATAGCTGGAATAGTTTTGATCGTGGCATAAAACATCATTCATTCATTTGTTAACATTTCAGTCATTGATGGCTCAGTGAAATCTGGAGAGAAATCTACCCAAAATATTCAAAAATATATTATTAGAGTGAAGTGAGAAAAAAATTTATTTTGAAAAACAATCTGATATAAATATGCCATCATCTCCATGTACGTATCATCCTAAGATTTGAAGATCATACATCTTTTTCTTTGCACATCAAAATGCTTTCTCCTTATTTTTGGTGGCTTACTCACAAAAAGCATACTTAGAGTCATGACGATTGTAAATCGTAAAGATAGGGATCTTGGCCGAAGGTAAAATTGTCAGCTACTTTGTCTAAGTGATCATAGGGAATGATGATCAATAGCAATGATAAAGGTTTCCAATAAGCATGCGGGCAAATCTTAAGGATCAAAGACAATAGTAGCCCATGAATTAACATGTTAGTGCTGTCCAACAATAAACCATATCATTAAATGTAGGCACTTTCTGCAGCTAGACACATGGTAGTGTTAGGGCATGAAGTGCCTCAGCATTCCACATAAATCTTGTCAGATCATCTCCAATTTGTCTCACTTATCTCTTCATGCATGGAGAGCTGTGATTGACAGCTGGCCTCTGATCTCACTGCATCACCTGGTATGTTTTACAGCTATCTCAACATTTGAATGGTTGTTGGAGTGAGTGAGTGAGATGGATGGGCTTAATGCCACTCTGAACAGTATTTCAATTATATAATGGCAATGCAGTTTTTTTAAAATGCAATGCGTATCGAAGACAGTTACGAGAATGCAGAACTAAGACTGATATCGCTTTGATGAAGTCATGATTACAATGGGTATTGAGGACAATAATATTGGCAAAAGTGGTAATTCAAAGTGATATTAAGCAGATTCTTACAGAGCCGAGGGACGCAACTCTGCGAGATGAAAGGCAGATCTTAAACTTTCAATCCAGGAATCCTTCACTTCCAATCCACAAGAAAACAGATCAAAAGATCACTTTATCTGTGTTGCACATCTCTACCATGCTTTGTCCTAGTCATTAATACTGGTTCCAAGCACCACTTCATAAACATTATCATAAAAGAGAAGTTTGAACTAAGTGTATTTCTCATTTCTCTACTGACCAATTTTCTAGCCAACAGAAAAAAAGGAATCCACTTTCAAACCAAACCTTGAAAACATTTTAGCAAAATATCCCCCCCAAAATGAAAAATTAGTTAGCTGTTTAATTTGTGGCCTATTGTCCAACCCAACATATTAGCTTGGAGGCTATGTAGGAGGCTATGTAGGAGGCTATGTAGGAGGCTATGTAGAATGCAATGATAAAATAGTGTCGCATTAACAGGTTTTACCTGGACCTGATACAACTACATGCCACTATGTCAGCATTGCCTTCACAAATCTCAATCAAATACTCATCCATGCAGACATCTTGTGAACATCCATAGGCATCTTGTGAACATCCATACAGACATCTTGGGAACATCCATGCAGACATCATGTGAACATCCATACAGACATCCTGTGAACATCCATACAGACATCTTGTAAACATCCATACAGACATCATGGAACATCCATACAGATATCTTGTGAACATCCAGACAGACATCCTGTGAACATCCATACAGACATCTTGTGAACATCCATACAGACATCTTGTAAACATCCATACAGACATCCTGTGAACATCCATACAGACATCCTGTGAACATCCATACAGACATCTTGGGAACATCCATACAGACATCTTGTAAACATCCATACAGACATCCTGTGAACATCCAGACAGACATCCTGTGAACATCCATACAAACATTCTGTGAACATCCATACAGACATCCTGTGAACATCCATACAGACATCTTGTAAACATCCATACAGACATCTTGTGAACACCCAGACAGACATCCTGTGAACATCCATACAGACATCCTGTGAACATCCATACAGACATCCTGTGAACATCCATACAGACATCTTGTGAACATCCATACAGACATCTTGTGAACATCCAGACAGACATCTTGTGAACATCCATACAGACATCTTGTGAACATCATGGACATTGTCTGAAGGTTCAGAAAAACCATCAAACTTATCCATCAAGTTCATCTGTCTGGACAAGGAGCCTTAAAGACATAACAAATGGCCTACTTGTCAGCACAAGATGCCCCATGGGGTAGGACAGGTCAAATATTATAATAATAAACCCATCCCTGACCCATACCGTAAGTCTACAACTCAGACATGTTACATATGTATTTCTACAATGGTTGTTGTCCAGAGGGCTGACCAGAGCTTGACTGACATCTTCACCAGCACTGGAACCCTGAATGACAGCCATCACTTGCTGCAAGCATCCTCCTGTCAGATTAACAGTAAATTCCCTAATACAATATGATAATTTGTTCCCAAAGCTATTTATGTTACCCTTGCTGTTGACACATTTGTTCATGTCCCTGAATACAGACTTCCTCCAATGCATGCTCCACTGTTTTAGTTTTTAAAGGCACCACGTTTTTTAAATGAATAATCTTTTTTCATAATTTAGCATTCAACAAAATACATGATGAAACTAAGGACCAGCAACATCACCATAACTGAAGAGAACAATGCGTCCCCTAGCTACCAGGATCCACTGAATGCGAGTCCGGAAACAATATTCCACACCCAATCTTCCATTGTGTACACCCAGACCCCTTCATCACCATAGCTTTAGTTCATATCTCATCAGAGTAATTTGATTGGATGGCTATTTTTAGAGTCATGTTGTTTGGATAAGGCTCAAAACAAAGTTATGGTAGCGTATCGGTCCAAAATATTTATCAAAATAGTATGGCGATAATTATAATGAACTGGATAAATGATGACAATATTCATAAGTGATGTCATGATTCATCGGTACACCAGTGCATCGACAGCAACCTTGCACAATACGATACCTGATACATTTAATTTGGCATCAATTCACATTTAACCCCATATTGATTATCCATGTTGATCTTGCATAGATATCAATAAGCAAGTACAGACTATTTTTTTTATTCCTCATAACTTTCTCAGTTGTCTTTCAGATATGAAATGCAGTCTATATCTCATACACTGACAAAATGAAACAAGGTAAACATTTCAGCCATATTTCGGCCAAATCCAACAGTTTGTGATTCGGAAAAGACCTAAACTACAGGGGTCTACAAGCACAGCAATAAAAACCATGCCTCTTTAAGACACTCAGATTACTAATACAAATAAACAGTTGCACTTGCGCAGTAGCATATTGTTGGGTTTATTGTCATTCTGCACCTTGACTGTGGAATATGTGTATTTATCATCCAAAACTGGCTCCCACAGGAGATATCCCTTGTTTGAGATCAAGCAATATCTACATTGTAGATATTTCTGCAATGAAAATGCATCACAATGCTTTGCAGACCATTGTGACGTCATTAGTTACTATGACATCACAATCAAGTGACATCACTAATGGCTCTGCTACTGAAGCTGTTAGCAGTACTTTTTACACTTAAGACACTGCATTAAGAATGATGTTGGATGATAAATAAAATCTCACCCTTGTGTCTTTTCATATCAAATGTATCAACACTTGGCAAGTCTCGGCGTTTTTCCACTTTTATCAACCTGTGTTGATATATTTGATATCAAAAGACACGAGGGTGAGAGTCTCTATTTAATGAGAATGAGTCCAGCTAGGCCAATTCACAACAGCATAAGGAAACAATTTTGAGGAGAGAAAGATTTCACAGACTACCGTATTCGACGTAATAAGTGCCCATGGTGATATTTGCTAATATATATTTGCTGGTGAACAATACCAATTTGCACCCCTTCCGATTGATCAATGTGCACAAGACTTATTTATTCGTGCATAATACACACTTATGTCTTATATGCACTCTTAATTATGGGCAATTAAATTCTGGAAAAATATGTTTGTCATGTAAGAAACGCACAGACTTTTCTTTTATATCATTTAGGCTGTCAGCATAAACAACAAAATTTACGATCTTTCAACTGTTTTTTTTTCTCCAAAATTATATTCTAATAAGAGCGCCCTATTCCTAATTTTAAGAGCACCCTGGGCACTTATTTCATCGAATACGGTATATGTTTTTCTAGGTTTACTCTTGTGGCTTTTGCCCAGATTACGGGTTCGATCCCAAGGACGTGTCATACCAAAAGACATTACAACATGGTACTTGTTGTTACCCTGCCTGGCGCTCAGCATGAAGGGGATAATATAAGAACAAGGGAGTCAGTATAATGTGTCTGAGTGAGATATCCAAGCTGAACTGTGACATGGTATCTCCTTAAGCTAGAACTATAAAATTTGCAGATGACTGGACTATTCACACAGACACATACGCATGTGCATGAATGTCACTATGAAAGTGCAATAGTCTTGAACACAATTGTAGCAGAGTGTGGTGTCATCATGACAGCCATACCTTGTCAGCTTGCTGAAAACATTAACATCTTTGGTCATGTGGACAAGCCGTCCAACCTGGATCAGAAGGTCTGCGGTTCGAACCCCATGACTTAATATCAGATATCTTATGGCCGCTACAGTGGTACCCAACAACAGGCAGCTTCCCGAAGCAACAGAGTAAACTGACTTTAAAAGTCCAGTTTCCACCTTTGCCAAACTAGGCTAGAATTACTGGGCTCGATCATGGCGTCACCAGTGGCTATTACCAGTTATGTCCCCTCTAAGCCTCTCCTATGGACCAATGAGATTCTACCTATCATATCACTTGCGTTTGTTTCATCCAAAATGGTGGCGCCCAGTAAGGACGATCTAATCGATAATCAAGATCTATATTGTGATAAAACGGATCTTACATTGCGAAATACATCAGATCACGTGAGCACCTTGATTAAAAACATGAAAAGATTTGGAAAATATCTGCTGACAACGAGTTGGTGATGCACATGTTTTGCAAATCCTGCAATCGACCGAAATCTGCACGACAGTTAACGAACCGGATTTCGATTTCGGTGCGCGATTTTGATTGGACTATGCACATATAGACTCGTTAGTCCAGCCAAAATGTAACTCCATAATACCAGCCTAGTTCGGCAAGGGTGGAAACTGGACTTTTATAGTCAGTTAACTCACTTGCCTCGTGAAGAGCATGTGCGTATCATATCAGAGCAAAATAAGTTTCAGTACCCTACAATGGCCTCTTTAAATGAGGAAGTATGGAGCAGGTCGTGTAGTCAGCATGCGGACAGGGTTTTAACCTCTTTGGCTATTTGGACAAGGCGTACGACCTTGGAGCAGAGGGTCCGTAGCATAAATCCCCAAATGAGTATGGGATATTTTATAGCTGCTACATGATGCCAAACCCAATGCCACTTCACGTCTCCTTACATAAAATTGTCATCCTTGTTTTGACCCAAATTACCCCCTTATCTAACATTGTTCTGCAGACTAAAAGTGACATAACAAAGAAGGCAAACTTCAGCCACAACATCATGGAAAATATTTCAGATATGTTCTACATATTCTTAGTCAGCTGGACCCTTTCCTGTTCCAGCCGATACAGGAGAGATGAGCCATTACTTGGTGCACCGATCCTCTAAGGTCTGCGACCGCTGTACCTATGTAATGCACAATGCTGCATTCATACCATGTGTTTGCTTCAGTTTATCTAGGGTTGAATAACAGAAAACGCACAGCAAGATTATTGACACAGGAAAGGAAGCCTAAAGGAAATTTCATTCATGGAAGATTTTTACATATGAGCATATTCTGAGGAAAAGGTCATGTCTGTCCCTTCAGCATAACACTGGCCTCAACAATACTGAACTCATTGCAAGTTCATGAATAAGGGTAAGTCCTTGAATTTAGATTGGGTCCTAGTCTGGCTAACTCACTGCAGACAGCCGTGAAGCAAATGAGGTCTACTTATAAATGTTATGCTATGATAGAACAGCTAGCATCTCTTCCTAATGTGCATTTAGACTGGTAATTTGTTTTAATGTTAAACATATTTCTCAGCAGAAATCATCCTCATATCTTTACAACAGTGTTATTAGTCCTGGAACCTGCAAGACTGTTACGACACACACAGAGACACACAAACACACAGCCACACACATGCACACACACATGCACTCACTCACTCACACACATATACATAGATACACACAGACACATATGCACACATATGCACACACACACACACACACACACACACTAATACACATATGCTTATCAGTATATCCCATAATCGCCGCCAGCAAGTTTTTCCAAGGATGCGTACACATAGAGTGGCCCGCCCTCCCTGACCGGAGCATCATCCCATGGTAAACATAACGTATGACCCGGTACAAACAGAGCCCGGCCAGTCAGCCCCACTCAGACACCATCGTCATTGCCATGCGACACACCTGTGTTGATGAAGATAAATCACACTTCTTCCACATGGGTATGTTATTTATGATGACACAGTAAAGCCTTGATACAGTGTGTAGGCAGTCGCTTGGACTGACTCGGAAATATGCTGTAGTAAATTTCTTAAGCCAAGACCAAAATAATGATCCTTGAATATTTTTCAAAAATATATCCATGTGTGGATATTTATGATGAGGAGAGGTTACTATATGGAACTACAAATGTTGAAAGCCTCTTAACCAAGGTTAAAAAACTCTTCTTTGTAACATACCTGAACATGTATTAAGGAAACATTTGTTTGATTTTTACGGGTTACGAATTCACCCAGTTACCCCAGGATATGTGAGTTGAATTCCAAAATTTACCTGACAGTCCTTACTCTATAAGTGGCTTCCTCCCACATTAAACACAATGTGCTACAACTGAAATACAGCTTGAAGGGCAGCTTGACCAAACTCTCACCCACACTCAGATAAAGGGACAAGTTGTTAATGCTGATGAGGTGGTTCAAGACCTGGGTACCTTGGTGTTGGTACATTGCCATTCATCTACATGTCCTAAAGACCTGTGAAGATCTGGGGTAGAATAGGTCTTCAGCAACCAATGCTTGCTCTACATGGCGGACTATGCTTGTTGTAAAAGGCAACTAATGGGATCAGGTGGTCAGGCCTGCTAACTTGGTTGATGTATGTCATCATATCCCAATTGATCAATTCTCATGATGTCAATCACTGGACTGTCTGGGCCAGACTCAATCATTTACACACCACTGCGATATTGCTGTGATATTGCTGATTGTGGAAGAAAACAACACACGAACAAACTAACAACATGTACTAAAGGTGTATATTATTTGAAGATACCAAGTCAGATTTGGTCCACAGTAACCTATGCTTGTTGTAAGAGGTAATTATATTTTCATTAATAGGATAATTAGGCTGAAAAATACTTAAATATAACACTCGAACAAACAAGGCAAAACTGACAGCGGTATGGGTGAGTGAGTGAGTTTGATTTTACGCTGCTTTTTGCAAATTCCAGCAAATATCACGGCAGGGAACACCAGAAATTGGCTTCACACATTGTACCCATGTCGGGAATTGAACTCGGGTCTTCAGCGTGACGAGCGAATGCTTTAACCACCAGGCTACCCGACCGCCCCTACAGCTGTATGGACATCAGCAAGCAGCTTCAGTTGTGTAAAAGAAGTGGAACAATTCTAGCATGCCAGGAAAGAAGCAACAAAATCCTTCAGAGCACGGCCTCAGTCATCTAATAGATGCCAGTCCTTAGGTTCCAGGAGACACTTATTAATGGTCAGTGTCACAGCCTGTGCTTGCTTGAGATGCAAAACAGACTAATATTAATTTATTTATGAAGCTTAAGGATAAAGCCAATCATATTTAAAGGGGAACTATAGGCTTGAGCCAAATGGCAGATCTGTCAAGTCGTTTCAAAACTAATGTTGTCTGTTAACTTTAATGTTGGTTATGATGTCTCTCAATCTAGCAGTTAATGATAACACTAATACACAGACAAAATTTCTACCCTGAGACAGTGAGCATAGCCCTGACCTTTAAATAATTCTTTTCTAACATCAAATGTAAGTGAAGTGATAAATTTAAGCATTTAGAAGTTGAAGTTAGAAGCCATGAAATATCCTTACAAACAATAAAGAAGTTGTTGTCCATAAAAGTTTTTATCTTCACAAGGCAAGGGAGTTAACCGAGTGTCAAAGTCCAGTTTCAACCCTTGCCGAACTAGGCTGGAATTTCTTGGCTCATAGCGCAACCATTGGCTTTACAAGTATATTGTATTACAAGTTATGTCTCTTCTATGTCCCTTCTATTGACCAATCAGATTTCACCTCTCATATCACTTGCATTTGCTTCAAACAAAATGGCGGCGCCCAGTGAAGGGGATCTGACTGATAATCAAAATCTTTTTTGCAATAAAATGGGTCTTACTTTGTGAAGTGCATCAAATCACATGAGCACTTTGATTAAAAACATCAAAAGATTTGGAAAATTTCTGTTGACAGCATGTTGACGGTACACATGCTTTGCAAATCCTATATAGTCAGTTAACTCCCTTACGTCGGGAAGATGAAAAGTTTTATATGTCTTCATCAAGAGTAAGTGTGGGTCATCGGATCAGAATTTATAGCTGACTTGACAACACAAAACAATGGCATCTGTGTATCCTTGCAGAATGGGGTGCCCCCTGTGTGTATCACTTTGACTATAGAGGTGCATGTAGGAATGGCTACTCTTACAAGGATCTGATTTCACCTGTAGGTTGGATGTATCACTGTAGTTCTTATTGAAAAAAACATTACAAAATTATTAAGTTGTGTGTTTTCATACGTTTACATGCATATATGCATGTATACATATATATAAATGTCTTCTGCCTCAAATCTTTAAACAAATGGCTGCATATCTGATGATTAACATGATTAATTCATTGTGGCCATATTGATTTTTTTCTTTTCCGATTATATCAACCAATAGTATACAGTAAATAAAACAATCATCAAAGTCACTGGTACCTGAAATCAGCATTCCATCATCGAAGTGCTCATCACTTATTTCAATGTCTAACAATTTAGATGTGATGTGACTGAACGACTGAAGGAAAACATATACTGCGTAAATAAATGATTCACTTATCATAGATCACAATTTTTGTTGTGCCAAACAAGATCACCAAGTGGTTTGAACAGTATTAGCATTGATTTTGTGTATGAATCATTAATGATGCTGGTCACATTACCTTTATAACCCTACATTTCTGTCTGCATGGTGAACATAATAAGCTGGATGTGTTGCTAACAGGCAGGGTCGACCCAAGCCACAATCAACTAAAGACCCTTCAACAGTTTTGCTTCGTAATCAGATAACAAGTTAATGGCCTTAACAAGTATTCGTTCCTTCAGAGGTGCAACTCCTATCTTGACTGATACGTGCAATACTGTAATACAAGCCATCTACATTTGCTACTACAGACGGTGGGTAGCCTAGTGGGTGAAATGAAGAACTGGCTTCCATACAAAGCGATCTTAGCGCTAAGGTGATCGTAACTCCCATACCTCAACATAGACTTACGATAGTCGTAGAGCTAAGGTTGTGTTGTACAACAGCACCCTGGGTTTGAAGCCAATTCCTGATGTCCGCGTCATGGTACTGACGTACAGATCAATACTATAATACTGGCCACTCAATTCGACACTTTGTTTCAAGGGCAGTGAGTTAGCCCAGTCTTCCACAATCTTACGAAAACTGAGTTCAATTCCTCCTTCCATGTATCATGCTTGAAACCATTCTCAATGTCCCTTAAGTACTGTGATGTTGCTGATGCTATAGCCTAGAGGTTCACTAGAGACTTCGGTTCAATTCTCCACATGGGTACTATGTATGAAGCCCATTTCTGGTGTCACCTCTGCCATGATATCGCTGGAATATTGCTAAAAGTGGTGTAAAACCACTTGCTGTGATATTGGTAAAGTATCCAAAACCTTAATTGCATAACCAGAGATGGGATGCAGGGGTGCATGCTCCTCTCCTCCCTGTAACTTAACATGTTATTGATGAGCTTTCAACAATAATACTGTAACTACCAAAAGATAATTGTCTCAGAGACTATCAACAGTGTTATATGTTAAATTGGAAGTAAACTCAACATAGCAACTTTGCATACTTTAATACTTTAGGGCATACTTTATCACAAATGCTCGACCAAATGTTTAATTTGAAAAAAAGTGAAATAGAGATAAAAAATGACATACACAACTGAGAGGACACTCTTTACTGGGGTTAAAACAGGTTCCCCATCTTTGATGCATTGCACGATTTCATCAATTGGGCAGGCACCCATTCTGCCTGCTTCTGCCTTGGATTTTTAATCAACTTTTTCTGTCTGCTCATCTGTTTTTTTAACTGTGGAATAGGACCGAGGACAGCAGGTTGTTTGTAGGAGTCTTCCTCCTTGTCCAGTACCTATTGTTACGGTACAAATTCATCCTAGCGTGGTGATAGGTTAGACAATAGGGAAATAAAGGGGGCATCTTACATATGACACAACTAATTGGTGAATATCTCAAAGATATACAGTAAACTATGTTTATAATGAACACTCTTATAATGAACTGACTGATATAACAAAGTTATTTTTTAGTCAAGAACATTTGCTGTATATATGCTAATAACGAACTACGGTTATTACAAACTGAAATTAGTGGTCCCTCTGAGTTCGTTATAACCACAGTTTACACAACCAATTGGTAAACTATACTTACATACTGAGTGAAAACTTTTGAAATCTATATCAATGAGTGAGTGAACATATGAATAATTTAGTATGATCTGGACTATAATTCTAAAAGGGGTCATCAGTCGTTTTTTGCCGGATACAAGTTCAAGATAAGACCAGACGTCAAACTTCATTTCACTGGAAATGTTCCCTGAAAGGATGCCACCATCAACATCAAAGATGACTTTGTCACGAAGCACAATAATATGTCACAGTGGGTCAACGCCAACAAATATTCTCGAAGGTGGCATCCAAATGTATATAAATTCATTGAGATACTGCAGGTTGAGCAGGATAATACTGTGATCACAATCCAGGTAGTTTGATGCCACCCAAGATGCCGAAGTATCAGAACCTCGCCCATGCCCTGGAGAGGGAAAAGAGACAACTTCTTGCCAACCAAAAATCAGTTAACGATTATCCCAATGCTGTTTCACTTATAGTTGGACTGTGAAATTATGTATTTATTGTGGAGTTTTGTGTCACCATGGTCACAAATGGTTATCTATATGTTACAAACATTCGCTGGCCCCTGACAGTGTTTGAAGTAACCCCACAGCTTAAACAAACACAGTGGGGATTATCCCTTGGCCAGCTGCTGGACAAGTAATAAGTCACCATAAGAAGTCACCATAAGAAGTCACCATAAGAAGTCACCGTTTCTCCCAAACAGGATGTTATTTATAAATGCTAGTTACAGATTGTTAATTGTTATTTCATTATTCACAATATCAAGGTCAAAGGTAATGTTGCACACAGTGAACAATGTATGCAATGTTGTTATTTTTGTAGGGTTAACAGAAATAGCAGACACAGCATATGCAAAGCTGCTAAGAATCACTTATCAGCCAATGAAAACTTTTGTCAAGCACCGCTTCATCGGCAGCTTTAGGCCACGCCCCCAAATATGTTTGCTTTGGAAGCTAATTTTGGAACGTGTGATTTCAACACTTTTACTTGGACATACTTTCTACGAAAATAATTTTCTCCCTCAGAAATTGACCACCTGTATCAAGGATAAACATGATTGGCAACAAAATTGCAATCATGTTTATTATTCTACTTGCCCTTAGTGCTGCTAGTTTCTGCTTCAGCTGTATGTATGCTTGACTTCTCACCATGAATTAACTGAGCGTGTTCTAGGTTCGACAACCTGTACCAAATCTGTTCAAACATGTTTGAAACAATGTGAATTAAACCCCAAATCTCAAATGGTAAGTTTGAAAATTAAACTATCAGGGCCCTCCCTTGCCAGGCCCCAGGTAACACAAGTGGAGTATGGCATTGCATAAATGTAAAAAGGAGTACACCACTGACCCAGAGCTGAAAGCAATGAACAAGAAAAAACGACCATGACCCATATATTCATCATTCAAAAGCAGAGGGATAAATTTGATTCCCATACCCTTTTCACTGAACTGTGTAAGTAGCCTTCATGCCTAAGTAAGTATGAATAGACAATAAGGTAAAAATGGATGAATAGGTTTGAATGGAAGAATAGGTTTGAATGGATAAAATACTACCTCCCTAAAACATACTGGGTTATTGGCCCATATGCTTTGTTTGTTTGTATTTGTTAAACGCCACACTCAGCATTATTCCAGCTATATGATGGTGGTCTGTAAATAATCGAGTCAGGACCAGACAATCCAGTGATTGACATCATGAGCATTGGGATGCAACTGGGATGCAATGACATGCATCAACCAAGTCAGTGAGCCTGACAACCTGATCCCGTTAGTCGCCTCTTATGACAAGTATAGTCGCCTTTTATGGCAAGCATGGGTTGCTGAAGACGTATTCTACCCTGGATCTAAACAGGTCGATCTCTACACTATCAAAAAACAAAAAACAAGCATGTGATCTACCTGGCAGTTTACCTCCATATATACATGTCTTTGACTATTATACACAATATTATTTGACCTTCAATCCAGCCTTACAAGTTGTAAAGCTTGCATAACTACCTTCAACCCAAGCTTTTTCACATTTCCTAAGACATTAATATAATAATTTCTAATACTGGTTGCCCCTAAAACTTGAACCTGTTTACTATCAGATGCAGCACATATCAGTGACGAAAGACTGAAGTATTCATATGAAAGAAATTGTCCTATTTTGTTATCTTTTTAGCCTTTATAGAATCTTCAGGAATCAGTTCGATAAAAGATTTCCTTTTGTACTGAATTGAGGGAAATATAGGTCAAGCAAATTAGCCTACGGGGATGTCAGGTGTGTATTGTAGGAATCTGTCAACACTGTGGTGAAGCCGGATAGTGGGCAGTCCTGCTGTAGGTATGTGTGTTAACATCACGGCAGTGTCACAACCATGCCAACTTGATTGATGTTGCAACACAAATAACATCTTGTAACTAATATGGCAGTATTAAAAAATATCTCTTCCAAAATAGATACTTATCTCTGAACAACAATGGCATATTTGATGTTTAGATTTATGTACTGATGGTCACACTGATAATATAAAATGTGTTTGTTTGTGATTGTGTGTGTGTGCTTGTGTGTGTGCTTGTGTAACACTCTATGTAATAGACCACAGAGGCAGTCCAATTTATCGCATTAGAGTGAGTGAGTGAGTCAGTTTGGTTTTATGCCGCTTTTAGCAATATTCCAGCAATGTCACGGCGGGGGACACCAGAAATGAGCTTCACACATTGTACCCATGTCGGGAATCGAACCCGGATCTTCGGCATGACGAGCGAACGCTTTAACCACTAGGCTACCCGACAGCCCCTATCGCATTAGACATTTTTATATTATAAAGTGATTGAGTCAGCAGTGTGTGTTATCATATGGTCATTTGAGAACAGTTGTCATCAGTGATGATCAAATGAAATTGTTTTCAGGGGCAACTTAAAAACACCCACCCACAGACACACACACTTTTTTCAGACAGCTTACTTGTCAACCGTCAATAGTTTTAACATTGCACCACTTCACAATCCTGGACCCACCCCTGGTTGTGAAACATAGGGGTATTCATCCAAAAATGTTTAAAAAAATGTTGGTTAATAATCACAGCTAACTCTCTTTAGAACCCCCTTAGGCAGCCTGCTAGAGCAAGGATGTGTAAGACATTAGTATTGCAATAGTTGTACTAAATAGTAGGGCTGGGACGAGTCCAAATTTACTACCCGGGTACTCACCCCCCTATTACCCGACCCTACCTCTGTACCGACTGTACATGCTATAGGTCTCAAGAGAAAGGTACAAAATGTCTGATTGGGAATTTTTTTACCATAGCCCTGGCAAAACATATTTAGATACATGTAATAAACTATCTGGTCATGCATACACCGAAGTTGACTTAAGTTATATCTTTATTCAACCAAATGAAAAGTCTGAAAGAATAGGGGCATAGTCAGAAAGAAATGCAAACATTAGTGACTTGTTTAGTAACCATAGAGTTCTAGATCATTTTTGTCATTAAACAATACATCACGTGACTAACCACGAGTCTCAGTACCCAGCTAACCCGGGTACCCGAGTTACCCGTCCCAGCCCTATATAATAGTATTGCAAAATAGTGTGTAAATAGTATTGCAAGAGTCAGTGTACTCCCATCAGGTCTCAACCAGTAGAAGCCAGAGTCATTTCAAATGAAACCAAATTACCAGCCTTACAACACAAGTATTGACTGGCAGAACATTTGGTTGTGAAAATATGGCATCTACAACTCAGTTGCTTGAGGCAACATGGATATCCAACATGGCCGCCATCTTTAGGTAAACACTACAAGATGTCTCTAAGAGGGTTGCCCCTAAAACACATGCATTTCTCTGGTGCATGTGTACCAAGCAGCATCACAGCTTACAGCTATCGCTGTTATAGTGGTACCGACATGGATACAATGTGTGAAGCCCATTTCTGGTATCCCCCAAAGTGATATTGCTGGAATATTGCTAAAAGCATACTCATTCACTCACTCTTATAGAAGTATTAATTCTAATTATTATTATCTTGTGTTAAAAATTCATGCTGTCATTTGTCACACCCGTTATTGATACTTAATATTGATTTTGCATTGTTAACAGTAAAATACTTCAGCTGTGAATTTAAAAAGAATGAAATTAATAATTGGATGATTTTGTAGACATGATAGAGAATGTCTGCTAACATTTTCTGTATCCCTGTCTTTTTGAATCATCATCAGTTATTGAATATTCTGATGATTCAGGTTTTGAATATGTTTTTCTCGTTTAAACATACATGTTTCATCTTAGACAAATTTAGTAGTTACGATCAGACTTTCAAACTTATCATACTTATGTCATATACTGATCCATATATTATTTGCGACTATGCTTGTCATAAAAGGCGACTAACAGGATCGGGTGGTTAGGCTCGCTGACTTGGTTGATGCATGTCATTGATCCAAATTGCGTGGATCGATGTTCAAGATGTCAATCACTGGATTGTCTGGTCCGGACTCGATTATTTACAGACCGCCATCATATAGCTGTATTATTGCTGAGTGCGGCGTTAAACAACAAACAAAATTGTAGTAGTAGTAACCATATATTATTCATATATCATTCCACAATATCAAATCCACCCAATTGTCAACTGGAGAATTGTCCACACACACAAGTCTCTCCATTCCATCCCCCCTGTGACAGGGGACACAGTTTAGTTGGTCCTCCTCTTCCTAACTTCAGACTTATTGCAATGCAGTAACACAAAACTGAATATTAAAATATTTTTCTTATGTCTTGGTTCTGTTCTTCGTGAAATACAAGTCACCATTGCTGAGTGAAATTGCTAGGAATTTGTACATTCCAATTTGGAAACTTTTTCTGACATTTGCACAACCTAGTGCCGACTGGCCTCTGAAGTGCCTAGATAAATACCTGCGCTCATCATGGTTTTCCCCACTGTACACTGCAAGCTGGCCCACTCCCCATAAATAGTACCCTGCCCTCAGCCTGCTGCACCAAGTGAACCCCGTTGGCAAACCTCAGTGGCATATCCATCAAACGTATGTCATTGTGTTCTCTTCTTTGGAAAGACCATTTTATTGCCATCTTGAGACCATGCAATGCTGGATTTATGATGAAAGCAAATCGCTACGATTTCATGAATAGTTAACGTGGGGCATTTTATTCCTAATGTCAATACTTAACTTGATAGGTGAGAGACAACCCTTGAAGTCGTGCCATACAAAATGGATAATGTGAAATAATGCATTGTGTTCAATGTGTTTTTTACATGGTTAACAAAAGGCTTTTGTGGTGTTGGCTTAATACTTAGAGACTGAGTGAGTGGGTTGGGTTTTAAGTTCAGCCAGCTTTGAACAAACTTTCACAGTGTGTGAGTTTAATGTGTTAGGAACATCAGAAATTATGCATGTCAAAACAATTTCCCTTGTTGTTGAAGCCTCAAACAAAGGTATGGTGCTGAAATCACTTATATGGAGCAGGAGACTTCATCCCAACAACCTCAACCTTTTGACCCCTACATCCCAACAGCCTCAACCTTTAGACCCCTACATCCCAACAACCTCAACCTTTCGACCCCTACATCCCAACAACCTCAACCTTTTGACCCCTACATCCCAACAACCTAAACCTTTTGACCCCTACATCCCAACAACCTCAACCTTTTGACCCCTACATCCCAACAACCTCAACCTTTTGATCCCTACATCCCAACAACCTCAACCTTTAGACCCCTACATCCCAACAACCTCAACCTTTAGACCTCTACATCCCAACAACCTCAACCTTTAGACCCCTACATCCCAACAACCTCAACCTTTTGACCCCTACATCCCAACAACCTCAACCTTTTGACCCCTACATCTCCACCACCACCTGACCCCTACATCCCAACAACCTCAACCTTTAGACCTCTACATCCCAACAACCTCAACCTTTAGACCCCTACATCCCAACAACCTCAACCTTTTGACCCCTACATCCCAACAACCTCAACCTTTTGACCCCTACATCTCCACCACTACCTGACCCCTACATCTCTACAACCACCTGACCCTTACATCCCCACCACTACCTGACCCCTACATCTCTACAACCACCTGACCCCTACATCTCCACAACCACCTGACCCCTACATCTCCACAACCACCTGACCCCTACATCTCCACAACCACCTGACCCCTACATCTCTACAACCACCTGACCCCTACATCTCTACAACCACCTGACCCCTACATCCCAACAACCACCTGACCCCTACATTCCCACAACCACCTGACCCCTACATCCCCACAACCACCTGACCCCTACATCTCCACAACCACCTGACCCCTACATCCCAACAACCACCTGACCCCTACATCTCCACAACCACCTGACCCCTACATCTCCACAACCACCTGACCCCTACATCTCCACAACCACCTGACCCCTACATCCCCACAACCACCTGACCTCTACATCTCCACCCCACTGTTTCACTCCATGGTGTATTCCACACAGTGTACACCTGTAATCTAAGGCACGCGAGATATTTGCTGTGAGACGAGCTGTGTGATTGCGTAATGTGCCGAAGACTAAGACTTGCCTATCAAACCCACTATCTTGTCTTTCAATATTTCTCAACTTTATGTGGTGTAGTTTGCTGAAATCTTTCTTGAACATGTCTATTTATCTGCAGTTTTAAGATTATGAAATTATCCCTCACACAGCCTTTAACTGAGAAACTATTAACCACAACAAGAAAATATAGGCTTCATCGCCTCAAACATGACCAGGTTCCTGTTCCATAAAGCAATCGTAACGCTAAGGTGTTCGTAACTCCCATACTTTAACATAGGCTTACAATAGTCGTTGCGCTACGATCGTTTTGTGGAACAGGGACCACAACTGTTGTAACACTATAACAGAAGGAATTGCGTTCTTTTTGTCATTCAGTACTTGTATGAGTGAGTGAGATTGGTGTTTCCCACTTGACCAGTGTTTCAGGAATACCGCGGCGAGTCAGCTTGGTGTGGGAGGAAAGCCGGAAGTGATGCAGGTCATGGGTTACCGCTGAGGTAAAACCCATGAGCTTGGTGCTCACAAACCTTAAAACCAACGTTGGATTCAAACCAACAATCATAAAACTCTTGCTTGCCTAATATCCACACCTCTGTACATGAATAGCCCACCCAAACCCCAATAAGTGAGTGACAATTTACTGAGGCTATCATAGCTTGGTACTAGTGTAACTAAGCAACATGATATATTTAAGAATTGACTTCAATATTTTTCGTTTTTATGGAAGTATAAACGTATACACGAATTCACAGTGTCCATTCACTAGTTTTTACATTATGCGTCCATATACGCAAATATATATTGATGTTACTTCTTAGAAAGATATAAATTAACAATAATAACTTCACTATCTGCTCATTTAACACCAAAAACTGTAGAAAACAATACAAAATCGCAATAATGCAACACAAGCCCCGCCCACTCTATCATCAACCAATCAGGAAACAATGCATGGTCTAACTCCTTTAGGTTTCTGGAAAAATACACGCAAAATTAATTAAATGCCATGGAATCACTTTTGATATATTTATTGTACAATAGAAACTCATTTATGATATGTAGCAGGATCGATGTATTGCATGAATGCATATTGAATATTTCAGGTGTTTGTGCCTACGTGAGTTTGCCAACAGTTTGAAAATGTTCTCATAATCACTTCAAAAATAACATATGCTCATAGAGAAGATCACGTGAATGTGGGGGACTGGTAATGTTTTAAAGTTGTCAGTCCACCAGGACAGGCAGTTTCAAAAGCTAGTGGAAACACTGATCTGTCATCTTCAAGTGACACCAGTCCAATGCTAAAGGACCCGTGAAGATTCCGGGGTAGAAAAGGTCTTCAGCAACCCATACTTGCCGTAAAGGCGACTGACTATGCTTGTCGTAAAAGGCAACTAACGGGATCGGGTGGTCAGGCTCACTGACTTGGTTGATACATGTCATCAATCCCAATTGCATGGATACATGTTCATGCTGTCAATCACTGGATTGTCTGGTCCAGACTCGATTATTTACAGACCGCCGTCATATAGCTGGAATATTGCTGAATGCAGCGTAAAACAACAAACCAAACCAAACCAAACCAATGCTAAAGACTCAGGGAAATCATGCTGATGGCAAATCCTTGTTTAAATGTTTTGTTTTTTGTTGTTCAGTGCAGCACACACAAATATTCCAGCTGTAAAAGTGCATCCAGTACGTAATCGAGAGCGGACACACAAACCAGTGATTGATATTGTGAGCAAGGACCTACTCCATCAGGTACAATGACAGCAATCAACCGAGTCACTGTGCCTGACCACCCGATCCATTAAGTTACCACTTATGACAAGCATAGGATCTACTCTAACCCGGAATTCCCATGGGGTAATTTCAATCAACTAGCCGTGGATTAGAACTGAAGTCAATGTTGAACACACACAAGACTTACATCATGTCAGAGATGTGTACGAAAATGGCAGGTGATAGTTGATTGGTTAGGGTACAGTTTGAGGTTAATGTTGAACAGAACAAACTGTCCCTTAGCCTTGCGGTTCTCAATTTTATTTTCAATTTTATTTTCAATTTCACATTCAATTTCATTTTCCGTTGTCATTGTGCACTTGAATTATCACTAAATTCATTCACCTATAAAACATCTGACAATTTGAGATTGACTTAAATATTATAAGCAGTGTTCCCGCTGGCTTTTGAAACTGCCAGTCCTTGTGGACTGGCAACTCTAAAAATTACCAGTCCCCACTAATTTTTGCAAGTCCCAACTTTCAACAAATGAAAAAACGTAGGAAAATTATTTGTTTTTAATTCTGTTCAGTGCAAAGATGGCATCTCTGAAGTAACTTTGTTAGATCTGTACGTCATTCAAGCAAACTTCAGTCGCAATTTTCTCTTTATTTTTTAATATTTCGAGAAAAAGTCGCTACAACTGGATATTTTAACCAAGAAATAGACAAGAGGAAACCTTGATGGTATCAGAAAACTGACTTTGTTCGAAAAATGTACTTATATGAATATCACCGATGTTTTGTTCAACAACAAAGATTTATAAGTACCTTATTTGCCAGTCCATAGGGACTGGCAGGCACATGAATTATCGGTCCAAGCCTAATTTTACCGGTAAAAAACTGGTAATTACTGGTGAACGGGAACACTGTATAAGTGAATTACATATTTCTCAAAGTCGGCCTTATAAGAATACACACTTAAACCCAATCACTTCCATACAAATTCTATGTTTGTAACACTTGTTTTATTGTTTAATTGAAATAAATATATATCACCTCATATCATTTAAATATATGAATATAATCTTTAATTAAGCATGCAGTATCTTACAGTAAACATAAGCACGTGTTACAATTACATCAGGAAACAATGTCATATCAGTACCCACACATCACTTTTCTTATCACTGCCAATTGATAATGGCCATATACTGTAGATTGACACAGACAATATCTCATATCAGCTACTTCCTTGTCTCTCTATTGCTACCGCAAACAATTATATTGATGGCAACATATGACACTGTTATATACAACAGATTGTTCGAGAAGTCGGCATCATAAATTACCTTGTAAACCATATGCTACATAATTTTGCTCAACTGGCCACAAACCGTACAACTTCGACAAGCAGTCATATAATTAGAATAAAATAAATTACAGTTTCAGAGGCTGGATTATTGGTTTTTATCAAGATAATGGCTGGTTTCTGATATTTCAAAGAGCAATTATCTCTTTCAGTAAAAAATAAATAATCGGAAATTACATTTAATGTAAATTGATCCCAAACTACTAATAATCATTGATAAAATAAGTGATAAAACCCATGATCAAATTGACACCTTTGAAGCAAAGATAGGAATACGAAATAATGACACATAGAACTGACACCTTTTAAGCAAAAATGGGAATAAGAAATAATAACAAATTGAACTGACACATTTGAAAAAAAGATGGGAATACGAAATAATAACATATTGAATTGACACCTTTGAAGCAAAGATAGGAATAATCATATTAACATATTCAAAGGACATTTTGTTAAGCATAGTACATTTATCCAGCAAGACATGTTTAGGTATAAGAGTTCAAAATCATGGAAGTTGACATGGAATTTCAAAACTATCAATGAAAAAGCAAAACCATTATCATGATTATAGCTGAAGTTACCAAGACAAAGCAAACATATTTTCATTGACAAAAGGACAATTAACATATATATAAACAGAACAATAACATTGATTCACAATATTAAAATAACAGAACTAGTTCTATCCAATTTAGAAAACCTTGAAGATGAACTCCATTTCATATATGATTGCGAAGCATATGTATTGTTGAGAAATAAGTACATACCGAAGTGGCATATTTCATCAAATATTTGTAAATTTCATAAATTACTGACTTCTAATGATGTGCATGTCCGTAACAAATGTGCTTAGTTCATAAAGAAGCTCTGAAATGTAAATATGCACTTGATAGTAAGTATATTGTGTGATCTACCGCCTAATTGCCATATATATAGGATATTGTTGTATCAACAGTGTACATGGGCTGATGGCCTACAAAACCAAAAATAAACTTACTTACATACTGTCAAATAACTGAAATTCTGTTTAAAGCATTAAACCAACCCAATCATGCATGTAGCATTGTTTATTAAATAAAGTAACCTACTTTAAACTGAAGATATTCTGGAACATCATATCATGATATTTATGTTACTTAGTAAATGTAACACTAATGATAATCATATTTTATATCATTGTTTACGACTAGCAATCATTATTATGTAAACAACTAAATGTCAGGGAGCATCTAGATTGGAATAAGGCGTGGCTATAATAAACTAATACTAAGTATAGTACTGAGACAAAGAGACAAGCATCACAACAGGTCACACCAAAAATACTTCCAATATAGAATCATATTCCCTTTGTTTCAGAGACCTGTGAAGATCCTGGTTAGAATTAGTCTTGAGCAACCATACTTGTTAGAGGCGACTTACGGCATTGGGTGGTCAGGCTTGCTGACTAGAATGATGCATGTCATAGTATTCCTATTGTGGAGACTGATGCTCATGATGTCAATCAGTGGATTGTCTGGCGCTGACTTGATTATTGACAGACTGCTGTCACATAGCTGGAATATTGCTGAGTGTGGAATTAAACAACAAACAAACAAAAGCTTGGCTTCAGCAAAAAACAATTAAATATGGATCATAAGGGCAGATGTCCCCTTTCCTTCACTGTTGAGTCTTCTGTACAACAATGTCTTACACCATATCACATACTGTATAGCCTCTGTGTAGGACTGTCCTCTCTTGACACAGAGTATATAATTTGTATTCCTGTCCATACAGTATGCATCAATATTGCTGTAGTTTAATCATAATATCACATGCCTCACTGAATCTTTGGAGAGCGTAATTATATATAGCTATGAAAGCAGCAGTGATTGAATACATATATATCGACCCACTGGCAAAAAAAGAATATATAACATATAAAGTTTCATAATGACGTATAGAAAATTGATCATTAGAATATTTCTCGTCAAATTCATATGATACTAACTTCACAATCATACTCTGTTTATTCTGTGCAGAAATAAAGTAATCAAAAATAGAAGTGATAGATAAAACGACAAAAAATTGTGTTATGTGCATTGTTGTGATTTCCTATTATGTTAAACAACACGAAGTTGTTTTGCACAGATTGATTCTCATGGATTTCCTTGATCAATAAGATAGGTGAAATATTGAGCATTGTACATGCTGGGCACAAGTTTGCTATACATCGATACTGTGATGAACAGGGAATGATTTGTGATCTCAGGGAAATTACCACTTTTTACATATTTGTACATTTGTTTCGGAGGCACTCGTGAACATTGCCAAAAAGGCGTTCCTTCAAATCATATTCTAATCTTACTGCTGACTCTTACTAAAAGCATACAGCCATTCACTCTCCTTCACCAAATAATAAAAGACACAGAATATGACAGTGTCTTTCTTCTAACCATGCTGACCTGCTTGAACAGATACAGGCTGACATTCCTCCAACGAATGAACCACATCCATCACTATCACGACTACAACACTTCTACAAATCATGACCCACATCAATAATTTAAGTCATCACTTCTCTGCCTTGTCAATCTCAACTGACACAACATACATATTGTCAATATTAACAGTACTGTTATGCACTATTAACAAGCACCTGCATTTAATAGCTGTCAATGTTTCTCAATCTAGTCTGTTTTGCTATTCACCTAATTGAAAAAGCCCATTCGTCAGTATTGTGAAATTCTAGCCGTTGATCGTGATTCTGGCATGATTTCCCATACCCCAACAATACACTGGCAGTAAGTTTGGAGGCTGGTCAATATACACAATCAATATGAAACAGGTGGGAAAGGGTCAAGTGATGATATTATGTTAACTAGCTGCTGGGGAGGTGTATTGGTGAAAGTGGCAACACTATAACTAAGCATGCTGGCAAGCATTCATTGAAATGCATTTCAGAAATGCCCTGCTTTTCTCCCAACAGATTTCAAAAGATAGAAAAATGTACACTGTCGAAGGGAAATTGAACATAAAAAAAATAATATTTGTATGTTTCTAACAAACATTCTGCAATAAGAAAAATATTTTATGTAATAAGAACTTAATAATATTTCAGATAACGATCTCCAAACAATATTTCGACAGTATTATATTATACCTACATTTAAACAAGTAATGAAACTGATCGTTACAAGAGAAATAATCCATTCTCAATTAATGACACTGTAGACTTGGCAAGATAGTCGTATGACATGTGTCTTAATGTATACTTGACTCTTGTTCAGGTGTTAATATCAACAAATGAATGTTTATCTAACATGCTGCAAAATTCACAAATAAAAGGTTTAGATATGCTTGGTTATTGTGCGTGAAAGAATTTCCATGGTATGTTTTGTTTATAAAAATAATGTTCCTGTTATTCAAACATTGCAGTTTCATCTTTGATACATCTTGAGTCTGTCAACCATTGCATAAAGAGACAGATAATGTCAAAGTACAGTAACATGTGTGACGACATTTCAATCAAATGATCCATTTTGAAACAAGAATTGTCATATATAACCTACAAAACAAAAACTGCTAGTTATCAAATGCATCAACACTCACAACGATATGATGTCTTAATAGAAATTTAATATCAAATGCCAGTTGGCTCATATATGACTTGACTGGGCCCTGTAACACGTAAACCGCGTAAATGTGTGATAATATTTATGTTTATTATATTGACATTTGGAATTCGCTTGGTTCTCAGCGGCAGAGCTGACTTTCTGGTGCTAAAACCATCAGCATTTTTCTACACAAAAGAAACCTAATCATCTGATTTGTGAAGCTGAAAGAGAGTCAATGCTCAATGTCAAAGTAGATATAATTACAGGCAGACAGCGGTGCGGATCCCGTTACGCTTCCATAAGAACATTGATAGCAGTGCTGTCAATGGATCAGTGAACCTACCGTTATGCACAAACGTTCAAAAAAGGCGTGTCTTATGCGTGACTTATGCTCCACGGGTCAGCGCGTGCTGGCTTGACCCACGTGAATAGTCAATCAACCGTGACTGTGTAAATAAACAATTAAGAAAGGCAAGTACTCACATCATCCCATTTGATAAACTTGTGTCCTTTGATCAGAATCTCCGGAACACGGATAGGCCTGAGCTGAACGACATGCACGCCGGGTTTGGCCCCCGCCATACTGTATTAGGCTATTTCACAAGCCCCTTTTCTTTCATTTCACAGCGATCTGACGGGCTTTCTATAGTAGATCACTAATAACGGTCGATCACCACTAGTTCGGAATCCTGTGAGAGGCGAGAGTGTGTTTTGACACAAGCCCACCACAGAGCGAGTATTCCTTTCCACAGAGAAAACCGACCTCACACAAGATTATAACTCCGTTCAAATGTTACTGATAAACTCCAAAACTATGATATACATCCATGCACAATGGCCTCTCGTGTGCAGCATCAAGAAGTAAACGCAAGCTTCCGTTGCAACCTCATCACTGAGAATCTACAGTTGGTTGCCGAGAGCTTACGATCTTCTCACTGTTGACAGGCCCTCGCCCGACTCGCACTGTTTCGCGGAATATGAAGGTGAGCGGTCATGTGACTTGATCAAAATGGCGCCTGGCTGTCATTGGCAGGTGGGGTTGGTACCGCTACTCAAGGCTATGCATATTGCATATACTCCAGCATGTGAGTAGCTCCTAATCGCCTGTAGCGTGCCATGGGCAGGTCTGATGAATTCACTCGTCAGTGGATATAATCAATTGGCACTATAACGCCTAGCAAACGGTCATAACCCCCTGATAGACACAGTAACACTCGCGTTGTTTGGTAATAAGTATACTGTATGGACAATTTGTCGTAAAAAAAGCACTGCTACCAAGAAGGGAACACCCATCCTGGTGTTAAGAAGAAGGAATAGCCAATTTTGCATATTTTCACAACATATCATTTTTAAAAATACATATGTAAATTTTCAATTTGCATTTAAAGGAAATCGCGATATTTCCACGTGCATAAAGAGACACCCGTTTTGATTTTTTTATGTGGACAATGGAAGTGAAAGTGAATCCTGAATTATACATTGTTTCACATACTGACTGAAAACAATCAGGCTCCATATCTGACTCCTGGTATCACAAAATAGGCGACATGTATTTCCAAGTTTTTAGGTTGAAACATTTGACAGATTGATCTATTTGACAGAGACAGATGATGTACGGAGAAGGCGTTAGATTGCTGGAAGAATACAAGACAGCTATTTCACAAGCGGAAATGATGACTGATTACATTTATATCTATTACATGTGTGACTATGATAGGAAAATTACACAATTACACAATTTTCGACCAGTCAGCAAAATACGGTTAAAACGACTTGCCATGGAGACAAGACAGGGCCCTGGCCTGTAACAGACACATGATGATCTTGTGAGGGTCCCTTCATGTAACGTAGCTTCTACCCACATGGCTGGAAGCCCTCTTGCATTGTTTTGCCTGTTTTAAGTGTGTAAAAAGGAAATTCAGATAGTTCATACAGAAGACGATCTTGACGCTAGCGAAGTTCGATCTCCAGTTTCTGTATCGATTTTCAAAATGAACTCGACCAATGCATGTACTCAGTCTCTAAGGGGCGGTCGGATAGCCTCGTGGTTAAAGCGTTCGCTCGTCACGCCAAAAACCCGGGTTCGATTTCCAACATGGGTACAATGTGTGAAGCCCATTTGTGGAGTCCTCCGTCGTGATATTGCTGAAATATTACAAGCGGCATAAAATCATCACCATTCACTCACTGTATGATAGAAATACCATTGGTAACCGTAACGACACATTTATGGACGCAACATTTTAGTAGTAATATATGTGTTATGCAAGTACTCGAGTTCAATATATAGTATACATCTAATTTCACTCGATGCCCAGTGATATGCACTACTACTACTACTACTACCACCACCACCCCAACCACTACTACTACTCCCCCACCCCCCACCACCATCACCACTGCTAAGCCACATCTACAACAACTACTACTACTACTACTACTACCATCACTATCACTGCTACTACCACTAATACTACTTACACTACTAATTTTTACTTCTACTATAAGAACTACTACTACTGCCACTTCTGCTTCTGCTACCACCACCACTACTCAGGGATCTACTACTGCTACTACTACTACTACTACTACTACTACTACTACTACTACTACTACTACTACACTTTTGTTTGTTTAACATTGCTCATAATATCAATCACTGGTTTGTCTGGCCCAGATTCGATTATTTACAGGTCGCTGTCATGTTGCTAGAATATTGCTAAGGTACAACAAACAACCACAAACGTGTAATTCGTCAAATCAAATGTGGGAATGGGAGTTAACATTGTCAGTGTTTACTGTATCAAGTGTAAGCCCATGTCGGAGATATGACGTCTGCTTTAGGTTGTATCAAGTGGAGCCAGATCGATTTCTGATAACTACCACCAACAGCCTATACAAGACCAGAATACTGTATATTGCTGGCCCGACAGGGCAATATATTACAAAGGGAGGTAAGTACTGTCAACGGTATTTTACGAACACTTCGAACAATCGTACAGTTAGTGATGCCACAATGCGCGTGTTTTCCAAGTAGTTTTGCCAATACGATTGCGAAGTATGCCTTCGACATATAAAAAAAAGTACATTATACGATCGCAAAGTAGATAAGCTTTGATACTGCACACGCCTGTTGTCACATGTACTGGCGCTGAGACTCCAGCCTACAGCAAAGATCTGACGCCATATCTAAAGTGCACCTGCATTTCCTGAAACTCTATCCAGCGACACTGTTGCAGAGTTTCTGTTTATTGTTTGTTTGTTTGTTTGTTGCGGCTACTGGGATACGATGAAATGCATCAAATTAGTCATCGAGCCTGACCACCCAATCCCGTTAGTCGCCTCTTACGATAAGACCAATTCTAACCCGGATCTTCACTTGTTTGCCATTAATATCCTGTCTAAAGATATCCTGTATATATAATGATATTTCTCTCTTCACCTTCTGCTTCAATCGCATCCTTTGCGATCTTAGGAATTTCACGGCAGGATTTCCGGGTTGCTGAAGTAAATTGCGTTCAACTTCTTGTATGTGTATCGGATAACAGTCATGCATGTTGTACATGAATTCACCTAAAAACCCGTATTCCGAAAATGGGGGGACAGGGATGACCAAGTTGTCTAAAGTCGCTACAATTCGCTGTGCGGAGTTGCGCCCCTTAGGACTGCAAGGATCCTATGGACGTGAGTTCGAATCGTGATTATGATCCTTAATTTGCGAGCACCATAACCGTGTCTCACCAAGGCGTCAAAGACCTGCATCACTGCGGACCTTCCTCTCGCGTCAAGTTTAGATGGCGTGATGTGACTTAAATAATGTAACCCACTCACTCTCTTTACTCATTCACTCACTCGGAGGTCCTATGGTCATTCCCAATTCACTTACACTTTTCGGACACAGGTTGGGTGCTCACAGACAGCGGATCCTGATCAGTGCGAATTTCGAACCCATGATCAGTTCATCCTGCATGGCACGGATAAGGGAAATAACTCTGCACTTCAAACTGCGTCGCGTGGACCACTTGGCCACCGTCTCCCTTGTGACAAAGTGCATTGCATTCACGAAGATGTTTGCATAACTAGGTACGAATATGTATGCGATGACGTTTAACAGATTCCCAAGTCCGACCATGAAGTTTACTATGTTGTGTAATGGCAGTACGATTCTATTAATCATCCCCGGGAACAGCCCCAGTGCATATAAGCTATATAACAGGTCTAGGGTAATTCTAACATCTGGGCGTGTCCCATCCGGTCGATTTACCGGATCTTAGCATACGCCATGCAGCTTCCTGAAGTGAATGTTTGCTGAATGTATTATTGAAACAAACGGATAAGACAATAGCTCATCTAGTGTATGAGTCCCGCTCTTCACATTGACAGGATAACAATTACAAGTGCCAATTGAAGTGATTGTGTGAGTGAATGAGTGAATAATTTTTTTAATTATTTTTTTAAAATCTTTTCTTTCTTTTTTGACGTTATATATTCATGTTAATTGTCCACGATTTTAGAGTGAATAATTAATGTTGTTTTACGCCGCGGTCAGCAGCAATCCAGTTATATCACGCGACCTGTGAAAAGTCGGTAAACCAATGGCTGGTAATCACCGTCAGCGTACGATGGCACACTTGCAGCAAGGTCACACATCGTGACCACCCAATCCCCATTGTAGTTTTCGACAGTGGCGTTGCCTTGTGGATCACATGATGTACCAGGGGCAGTAGTTTATATAGGACTCGGAAGTGGGCACTTTATGAAATGCACGTAGATTATAAAATGTAGATTATCACAGCTCACACCTTAATTAAGGGGCGGTCGGGTAGCCTAGTGGTTAAAGCGTTAGGTCGTCACGCCGAAGACCCGGGTTCGATTCCCGACATGGGTACAATGTGTGAAGCCCATTTCTGGTGTCCCCCGCCGTGATGTTTCTGAAATATTGTTTAAAGCGGCGTAAAACCATACTCACTTACTCATGATGCATCAAAAGGATGTAACCGAGAGGAATTCAAAGTATTGTCAGAGACGTTCTTTTTTATACACAGGTTGGAAACATGTAATTAGATAATCGACAACGTTTTTTTCATATGAATATGAATATTCCACATTATGATTCATGATTCGCCAGAAAATGAATACAGAATATGATTTTAGGAATGGCGTATTTACATATATAGTAACGGTATATATAGAAGTACTTCTGCACCCCACCTGTGAAGATCCGGGTTAGAATAGGTCTACAGCAACCCATGCTGACCGTAAAAGGCGACAATGCTTGTCGTAAGATGCGACTAACGGGATCGGGTGATCAGGCTCGGTTGATTCATGTCATCGTATCTCATTTGTGTAGATCGATGCTCACGCTGTGAATCACTGGATTGACTAGTCCAGATTCGATTATTTACAGACCGCCGTCTTATAGCGGGAATATTGCTGAGTGCGGCGTTAAACAACAATCACACTTCCGCTCATCTACAGTCACTCAATCATCCACCCATGCTTGAAAGAAGCGAAAGTACTTCGCATATATGAAGAAGATTTGTTTGGACATCGCGCAGTCTATAAAGCCACATTTCGTCCTCTGGGAAATATGGCATTATCAGCGGGGTATAGCATTATAACCAGGGAGGTAAAAACCAAACAATAAGAATCAAAATATATACATTCAATCCTAGCTATTTATTCAACATTTGCACTGCCAACCCAGTAGTCAAATTAATTCAGATATGTTGAAAAAATCTTCGACATAAGTCTGCCAAGAGCCTGCTGATAATTGTGGCGGGATACAGGTGTGCTTCCTACAATTAGCAACTGTAGCAGGTGTGACTTGGTTCCTGGGTTTCTTGACATACGGCACACAATCACCCAGGGGGACAATTGGGGGCTCTTCATTGTCAATACAGTCTACAGTCTTGAGAAATGCCAATTTATTTAAACTTACAGAAAAAAGATATTATCATTAACATCAAACTAAATTGTTTGTTATTTCAAGACAGGGAATGATCCTCTGTGTGAGGATTAGCTGTGGAAACAACTGAGATCTTTGGTTTTTTCTATTTTAATGCGTACTCACCAATTTATTTATTGATATACGATGGTGGGCTGAGGGGCGACTGATTAGCCTATTCCAAACCTACAGAAGGTATTAATATCTTTAATTATTGTTGATCAAGAAATTCATGAGCCCACTCACTCACTCACAAATGTGGATCGGGTGACCAGCCATCGAAGTTAATAATTCGTAATATGAACACACACATATCCTCCTCCCCAGAATATAATCCTGGCACCGTCTCTGTATGTATGCGTTATCCTGGGGTCACAATAGTCTGGCTTGTTTAATATAGGCTCGACTACTGTTTTCAAGCTACCTTGAAATAGCTTTAACTTTGAGACAACGGTGTAACTGCTAATCATTCACTCAATATAACTCCTACAATGAAGCCCTGTTTGTGGCTCCAAGATTGAAGATCGGAACTGCGATGGCCACGATGACCCATGAAATGCTCGTGCAGGACGGGGATGGGGCGCACGGGGATGCAGCCATGCACTGCCTCCAAATCCTGCTGAAATAACAAGTATGTTAAAACACTTATTATTTCAATGTTGGGTTATGTGCCTGGCTCTGTGAGCCCCATAAGGTCGGATGGTGACGTTGCCAATGGCAACTGACGGGCACAAATGTTAGCCTCCACTGCCAAATGATGGCCAATTACAATCCTATCAAACTGCTCGTGGTGTACGTGTCAGGAAAAGACTGGTTTTGTGAGGGGGTCAAACTGAAATGGCAAGTACTTTTCTTATATGAAATAACACAGTGTTGTGAGTGAGTATGGTTTTATGCGGCTTTACGCAACATTCCAGCAATATAATGGCGGGGACACCAGAAACGACGAGCTTCACACATTGTACCCATATGGGGAGTCGAACCCGGTTCTTCGGCGTGACGAGTGAAAGCTTTAACCACTAGGCTACCCGACAGCCCTTAACGCATTATAAAAGAAGCGAACGATTTGCACGTAATTATTCGTTCAAATAGTTCACACATGGTGTTTAAAATATTAGTGTCATTATCTCACAGCCGTTCTATAACTGAACTCCCGCCTTTAATAACTTAACACTATCAATGTGAACACTGGTGTTTGAATATATTAGATAATGTTTAGTCAGATATTAGACCTACTCGTAAAACAATACAGTTTAGATCTGGGTTTATATTTTTTTATGTTCATTCCAAACTGTGGGATGAGACCTTTTTGTTCATTTTCTAAACATATTTATTACACGATACAGGTGTCTACATATGTATACATTGATTTCATTTCAAGCGAAACGGCAGATTCTCAAACAATTACGTCATCAATATTTGCGGGTTCTTAGCGGTATGTGCATTATTTCATCATGCCATTATTATCAATTGTGAAACAATTATTATATAGATGGCGTTTTATCATTAGCTTATGTCACAGCTGCCCTTTTCTCCTTGTCGGTCACGTGAGTGGTGTTATTGCTAGTTTGTGTTGTTTTAAACATGTCTGCTGCTTGTTGAAGTGTTCATTTAGAAGGTGTTCCATGCGGCAGCTGTGATAACATAACAGTCGCGGTACATGTATATGATTTCAGAAACTAGCTTCTGTATTCTTTCGTCTTCAACAGAGTGACCAATTGAACAACGAAAAGGGTCATATACACCGAGTGCATCCCTGGTTGAAGGATTTTGTTTGTTTGTTTGTTCTGTAACGCTGCATTGAGCAATATTCCAGTGTGTTTGTTTGTTGTTTAACGCTGCATTGAGCAATATTCCAGTGTGTTTGTTTCTTGTTTAACGCCCCATTCAGCAATATTCCAGTGTCTGTTGTTTAACGCTGCATTGAGCAATATTCCAGTGTGTTTGTTTGTTGTTTACGCCGCATTCAGCAATATTCCAGTGTGTTTGTTTGTTGTTTAACGCTGCATTGAGCAATATTCCAGTGTTTGTTTGTTGTTTAACGCCACATTCAGCAATATTCCAGTGTTTGTTTGTTGTTTAACGCCACATTCAGCAATATTCCAGTGTGTTTGTTTGTTGTTTAACGCCGCATTCAGCAATATTCCACCTATATGACGGCGGTCTGTAAATAATCGATTTTGGACCAGACAATCCAGTGATTGATATCATGAGCATCGATCCACGAAATTGAAATACGATGACATGCATCAACCAAGTCAGAGACCCTGACCACCCGATCCCGTTAGTCGCCTCTTACGACAAGCATGGGTTGCTGAAGATCAATTCTAACCCAGATGTTCCCAGGACCTCCGATGTAGGAATTCATCTAATACATCGGTGAACGTCTCGCCAAACAACTCCGTGGAAAGCTGTCTGTATACAACAAAGTCATAATGTGTGACTCTTTGAAGTCTTTTCAATATAAATATGTTAATAAACAGTAGTATTCAAATGATACATAACCGTGTGAAACTGTCCAGATATTTTGTTTTCTAACAAAATGAAATCCCTTCATGTCGGCCTTGATACAGCTGAAATTCTGGCAAAAACATTATAAACCCAAAATATTCGAACACTTGATAGGTCGGGAATGCAAGGTATCCATTTGTAAATTAATTTGTTTATAAATCAGTTGCTATTTAATGTGACCTCAGTGCATCATATGCATGCTGTAATAGTCGACTAATGAGGATCGGATGGTTATGATGTAGGACGTCGTGAACGTTTCTCAAGCTATCAATCCATGGTCTACCCAGCCTGGTTCCGCTGCGCTAGCTCTACACTGAACCAGTTTGCATGTGGTCTACCTGGTCTACATAGTTAGAAAGACCTACACAGTTAGAAAGACTGCCCTATTACTGACTGGGGGGCACGAGTGGCCCAGTCGTCTGAGGCGCCGCAAATCGCTGTGCAGAGTTGCGTCCCTTGGGCACCCCGGAAACCCATGATTGTGGCTTTGAATCCCGGTTCGCTCCGATTATGCTTCTAGGTTTGTCAGCACCATACCCGTGCTAGTTGGTTTCTTCGAAGTGATAAACGTCTGAGACCTGCATCACTTCGGGCTTTCCTCCCACATTAAGCTGACACGCTGTGATATAACTGAAATACTGTTAAAAGCGGCGTTAAACCCAACTCACTCACTCACTATTACTGACTGTGCCGTAAACAACATTTACTCAATCACTCTTAACAAATCGTTTTACATTAACAAGCAAACCGATACGTCCCTAATACCATTAGGAAACGAAAATTTGGCTTCGGACCATGCTGATCATTTGATTAGCTCGGTGCATGGTCAACACATACGGCGATCTCGACAGCTTCCAATGGCACCATTAGCGTTATTATTTGAACCTTCAAATGCAGATTGCTAGTTCTGTTCGGAAAGCCGACAGACGGCGCTGCAATATTTATAGAGTTATCAACCAGCACGATGAGGTAGACACTGCCTCCGTCACTTGTTGGCGACGTAGTCTGTATAAATCCCCACCGGCAACATGTACTTACAAGACATACATGTCAGATGACATGGATAATTCAACCTCGATGTTGGACGCCAGTCAGATTACAACAAATAGATTATATATACTAGTTCAATCAAGGCTTCTTTTTTGCTTATGTAAGGATTGTCAAACTACGCGGATTCATACAGTTTGCACATCGGTTTTTCGATTCATACCTAAATGAACCGATCAAAATACACAGTCAATCATTACAATTAAATTCGACAACGAAACCATCTGTTATCCACAATAATTTAACCGAAATGGTTGTACACATCAAAGCAGTTAAAAATGTCACGATTGATAAACATTCCAGGCGTAGCAATACATACGGTGCACGTGGCGTGTCACGAATAAGGTGACTGTTTAATTTATGCACTTAATTAGACACGCCCACAAAGCCAGCAGCCAATCAACGGAGAGTAGGATCAAAATAAGGTTCATAGGACCTGTCATTCAAGGCAACAAGCGCGAATAACTGCAACAATCAGACTGAAACGGAACAAATATGTCCGGGGGAAGGCGGCTGTTTGAAATGACATGGTCAGATACCACCAGGTTCAAACATTAGTTCCCTGAGAACGGGAAGACACAGTTGGAAAAATGGCGGGTAAGAATGAAACCCAAAGACATGAAATTTGTGGAACCCAGGCGAGCGAACCTGCACGTTTGCTGTTTCATTCCTTCTCAGCATGTGGTCTCAAAGGGTTGTTTGGACAATGAAGATGCACGAATTTTGCTCCTGTGCATGACGATACACGTAAACAGAAAGGGAATTCCCTCGACTAAAGTATTGGATTCCCCAAATTCCATTGTAATAAAAGTAATCCGTTTCGGTGGGCGTGGCTTAATTTTTTACTTTTAATTGGGAAATGAATGCAATAATATGTGACCAATCCAGCTAATCACAATGAACCCAACGAAATTATTAATGATGAAGCCGAATTGACACTATTCAGATCTAGGTACAAAGTAATTTGGAAAAAATATTCCCCCCGTTTCCGTGCGTGCGTGTGTGTATGTGTGTGTCCCTACATTGGAGACCGAGTTGGGTTCAACACCGCTTTGAACAGTATGCCACTTTCACCACTTACCTGTCGTCTTGCATTATATAGAAAAGGTCCAGTGATGGCTTTGTCAACTCACAGTTATGTGTTATAGCAATACACATGGCTAACTTGTTTCTCCTGGCAGCATTTAAAAAAACCCAACCCGAACGCACGTAATATCCCTTTAGTTTAGCAGCAATTATTCCACTTTACAGCTGCTGTCACTCATGCATTCTAACTTGTCAAAAGTTAATCATGTTGCAAGGATGCTTATGTTAAGGCAAGTACTCTGTTTTGGCTACAAAAATAATAACACAGCATTGTCTTTGTGTTGTTTGTATCAAGTCATAGTTGGAGACACGGCTTCCATTTCCTCCAGGGGTAATATGTGTGTAGTCCATTCCAGGCACTCCGACAGACACACAACCATACTTGCTTCTGAATACCATTCTGAATGTGACGCTTGGGTGAGAACTATTATGGCTTTCAAAGACATTCCCAATTTAAACACATATCCTCATATTTCAAGATCGGTTAACTTTGGTACAACTATTGGTACCGCTGATACTACTACTACTACCACCACCACCACCACTACTACTACCTACTACCACCGCTACTACGTTTGAGACCGGCATCATTTGCGGCTGCTCTCCCACATGAAGCTGACGTCAAATGCGTATACATCAAAACCCCATTATTCCAGAAAGTACTTGTCCGGATTAACGAGTCATGGGTCTGTAGTAGTGTCCCTTTAATTAGCCGTACGACGATCATCGCCTGGGACGTTATTTGAACTGACGAACACCGGTTCGCTGAAGCACTGCTCGATGCTCTTGTTTCATCGAAGTCGATTCTATGTACTGCATTTACCCCAATAACCACCACTCCTACAACCACAACAGGGGCGGTCGGGCAGGCTAGTGGTTAAAGCGTTCGCTCGTCACGCCGAAGACCCGGGTTCGATTCCTGACATGGGTACAATGTGTGAAGCCCATTTCTGGTGTACCACCGCAGTGATATTGCTGGAATATTGCTAAAAGCGGCGTAAAACCATATTCACTCACTCACTACAACCACCACTGTAACAAGAAGTACGACTACCATCTCAAACACGATACGCATTCACAACCAACATAGCAGCAGCTTACGGTGAAAGGTTCACAAAGTAATCAGCAATTTAGAAGGACGGTTTCCTCCTTGGTAAATGAAGATGTAAGTTCGATACACGAGTGCTGTGTCGCCTGTGATGCCGAGGTCTCACGCATCGTCGACGCGTTCTGGTGCATGTTTACATTACAACGTCTTCTCTTTGATGAACGTTATCACTGCGAGGACGCAGTCCCATGCAATATTTCATCCACCCGAGGCGACTTTCAAACGTTGAAGATGCTCGTTGCTATTGATCTGTGAAATGCATGTGTGAAATTTTACCTTTCAAGAAGTAAGTGATCCGTCACGTTCATGCTAGGCACACATTAAAACCTTTCATCAGACTGCACCCTTTATTGTCATAATCTTACACATTTATAACGGCGAACCTTCATAGTATGATCCATTATTGAAGTGAATAATAAACATTCACATTGACAACGTTGATAAAAAATAAGAGGCGTTCAATAAATTTAATTGTAGCAGTTCTAGTATAAGCTATATGAAGTTAAAGTTCAGCGCCCATGAGCCAACTGAGGCCAGTTAGTCATATTTCGACCAGATCATGGTATATTATTAAAGAATACATATACTGCTCTTCTTTAAAATATGTGGAGTTCAGAACCAAGGCTTCCCACACGGAACATACAGTGTGTGCAGCCCATTATATATATATCTGCGACCACCCGCCGTGATATTGCTGGAATATTGCTAATAGCGGCGTAAAACCATACTCAATCACTCGAACCGAGGTAATATCCGTGACGGGCGAAAACACCCATTTTAACCATGGGATAACAACACCCTTGAGTGAAGAAACAGCCCAATGCCACCTTCCAGGCTGAATAATTCAAGGTAACTGAATGGCAAAGGCCATCGGGGACATGACCATGTATTCTGTCATCAGCGGCTGTATAAAGACAGATCGTAGCCCGCGACATTATTCATTCCTTATTCGTTAATCAATATACGTTGATTGATTGGAGCGTTACATGAATGATGATAGGAATTGCAAATACACGTCGTGGTTTTCCTTCAGCGTTGCCAGCGTTCACCAGAAAGTACATGTGTTGATGTCCTAACCACTTTTTATTTGTCAATTTGAAAAACAAGCCCCCAAACTCCATGCATGCTGGTCGTAATACCCGTGAATATCCGTGGTAGAATAGGTCTTCAGCAGCCCATGCAGCCAAGCCCAAAAGGCGACTTTGCTTGTTGTGAGAGGCGACTAACGGGATCAGGTGGCCAGGCTCGGTAACTTGGTTGATGCATGTCATCGTATCCCAATTGCGTAGACCGATGCTCATGGTGTCAATCACTGGTTTGTCTAAGGCCAGACTCGATTACTTACAGACCGTCGTCATTTAGCTGGAATATTGCTGAGTGCGGTGCTAAACAACAAACAAACAAACAAAGCATGTCGTAAGAGCTAACTGATATGACCGGGTAGTTTCAACGTGTGCCCCTGCATGTCATCGTCCTGCGACGGCATGGCTAGCTGATAATCCTGTAAGCAGAAGGTTGCTAATAGTAATCGAGTATTTATTAACACAGGCCACCGTGATTCAGCTGAAACATCGGCACAAAACAATATTCATGTATTTTTACTCCGTTGGTGACCATTTTGTATCATTTCGAAAAATGGGACACTGTAAGTTGCGTCCCTGAATCGTGTCATCAGCGGATCCTGGCACGACTACGGTTCGCGACTCTGGACATCCTACCGCAGAGCTCTGACTTCTTGAAAAAGGCAGAATTTTGATGCGGAAACGAAGTACCGGCATTGGTAAAAACAGACGTTTGAGGTCACCATTGTTCAACTTGCCATAAGACCAAGCACAAATCTGCTTTCTCTTTTCTTTTTACAAAAAAAGAAAATAAGAAAACCAGAGTTGAACTAAATCCCCCGTCCAAGGTTTCAAGATCTTGCAGAGCCTCCTGATCCCGTACAATCCCGAATGGCGTTGCTGGTCTTCAGAATGGGTTACATCAAAAGGTGCAATTTGTTAAGTGAAGAAAAGGCGGACCGGAACCGAAGTTGGAATACAACGTGTTCATTAAAACTTTAGGGTCGATGTTTGGGTGGGTTGGTGATCACGACCTTGAAATACAACAATGACGAATCTTGGATTCGAACACATGATCATTGGTTAATGTCACACCAATAAGAAATACAACATCGTAGACGACTAGGTCGGCCGTGCCCCCAAACGTAAAGAGTAGTATCAAAGTCGGGGCAGTAGCACGTAGAGGAGAAGTTCAGGTACCGTGTCGGGTAGGAAAAAACTGTTGCCGACAACAATGCACAACAAAAAGGAGATATTGTCGTACCTTTACGTTTCAAAGACTCCATCCATTTTATTTTGTGTGATTTTCATCAATTAAAAGAATATGGTGAGGTGCATCGTCCCGAGGCAAGAGAGTTAACTAATTATAAAAGTCCGGTTTCCACCCTTGCCGAACTAGTCTGGTATTATGGAATTACATTTTGGCTGCACTAACGAGTCTATGCATAGTCCAATTTCGTGCAACGAAATCGAAGTCCGGTTCGTAAACTTCCGTGCAGATTTCGGTCGATTGCAAGATTTGCAAAGCATGTGCACCGCCAACTCATGGCCAACAGATATTTTCCAAATCTTTCAAATCTTTTCATGTTTTTAAACAAGGTACTCACGTGATTTGATGCACTTCACGACTTTTTATCACAATATAGATCTTGATTATTGATCAGATCGTTCTGAGTAGGCGCCGCCATTTTGTTTGAAACAAATGCAAGTGATACGAGAGGTGGAATCTGATTGGTCCATATGAGAGGCTTAGAAGGGACATAACTCGTAATACTGGACTTCAGTTAACTCTCTTGCCTCGGGAAGATGGGTGCGGTGAGATGAAATGGGGTTTAACGTCGCGTTTAAGATTATTGCACATTCAAAGCGACGTGTGCGCGCGCGCGTGCGTGCGTGCGTGCGTGCGTGCGTGTGTGTGTGGCTGTTTTTACCAGTCCGGACTAATACAGATTTTATAGTGCTTGCCCACCGAAACTTAACTTGAATACCCAACTCAGACACAGTATGCTGACTTCGAGTCGGCCAGTCCTTGTTTTAGCCCCTTAATGCCGAGCGCCAGGTAGGGTACTAGTACAATCTATTGTTTTGCCCCATAGCGGACGGACGCTCCACCACTGTCACAACTGATGTGGTCAAAAGAATAAGGGCTCAATATACTTAGGGATTCTTAACCCTTTTCAATGTATTTGTTCACCACTGCTTCGTAAGTGTGCTATGTTCGTACTGCAGTGGTTGATGTATCGGTATTGATAGTCACTGTCCAACTTCGAATATCCTTCAGTTAAATACAAAAAGGATATGAAACGAGAATTTTGTTAATTGTCTCCAAGAGCATTGCAGAGTGGGAGGATGTACACTCAACGCCAAAAGAAACGCGTACTATAGAAACATATGGGGAAGTATATAAGCGAAAAGTGAGTGAATGAGTATGGTTTTACGCCGTTTTAGCAATATTCCAGCAACATCACGGCGGGGGATACTAGCAATAGGGTACATTGTACCCATGTGGGGAATCGAACCCGGGTCTTCAGCGTGACGAGCGAACGCTTTAACCACTAGGCAACCCCACCGGTCCCGGGTGAGTGAAGAAGAGATGTTTCCAATGCGTATCAATTAATGACAAAACTAACAATCGGTGTTACAACAGAGCGTCCTCATTCTTATCACGATATGCTGCTCATGATTTCCAAACTTTACACGCTAATCCTGCACGAGACAAATGGTGCATCGCGAGTCAAGGATCGATGACGTCACATGTGATGGGTTCATGAGCGTCGGTTCACACAACATACCAGTGTGTTCGTTTGTGCATCGAACCAATCTAATATCTCTCGAATATGAGTAATTCTTCATATATCAACCAACATTTATAGTATTCGCGTTTCTTTTGTCCGTGGGTATATATACTGGCGGGCGAATGGGTGGATGTCGAATAAGCCCCTTCTTGTTCTAATTACCGAGCGGAACGATAGTTAGGATCGTGGGGAGATGAGGAACCCTTATGAAGGCGGCCTCGCGTACTGTCTTTGTTGTATCGCGACAACCTCTCATTGGACAAGTGCCCTAAAGAAGGCAAAGGCTTCATTTTCCTCAAGATTCACTTTGTTCGTCTACTGTCTCGCATTTCATGCTGTATACACTGAATCCTTTAACGAGTTCCCTAATGACACAGGGATACCATCTCTGTCTTACACATGGTACAAATTACAGCCTCTAGACCTCACCTGGAAATGGGCTCCTGAGCATAGCCCCTCTTTAAGCCGTGCTTCAAAACTCGTTTGAGTGGAAAACATATAAACATATACTGCCCCTCAAGCTCTTTTGAATCTGAGAGGTATTCGGGTTTTTTTTGTCTGACGGCGCCGGTAAGTGTGGTATACCATCGATTGTTTATTTGTTTACGACACAGTCAGAAGTTGTGTCACGAGTGCCTGTACATAATCGAGAATGGGTCAAACCAGAGGTTGATATTATGAGCACTTTGTCAACGGACCATGACCCTCAACAGATCAGAACTTCTAGCCTCACCATCCGATCCAGTTAAGTGGCAAAATAGTGTGCTATGAACCTATCATAAGTCTGTCCCCACGGGATGCGACAATATGTGCCTCATTACAGATCGTGATTAGTTCCTATTATCATACTTCCATATCAGAATTATGACATCTGACTGGTCCACGTGATCTTGATAAAATACTTTATCATTCCCATATGTCAGAATGACGAGATCTGATTGGTCCACGTGATCTTGATAGTATACTGTGTAACCCGTCTTGGAGGGAAATATATTTCTCAGAAGTCGAATAAATCTCGTATACCCCGCCACGAGCAATACACGCTGCATGTGGATTTCTCAGAGGCTGCATAAATCCCTTATACCCCGCTTCAAAGTAAAAAGTCGCACACTTTTACCCGTGTAAATGAAAGTCACGTGACATAGCGCAAGATAACCACAGCTCAATCGAACAGCTGTTTTCTATCATTTCTGAATTTGTGTTAATTCTTTTACAATGTCACATTAAAACCTGCCGTCTCGTGGTATAAAACCTAACGCGGGACGCATAAAACCCCATGTACCCCAGTGATCCTGCTATAACAAATTCCTCAGAGGCAGAATACATCCCTTATACCCCGCCACGAACAAGACAGACTGCACTTGGATTTCTGAGAGACAGAAGAAATCCCTTGTACCCCGCTTCGAAGCAAAACACACAGGCGTTTTTCTAGTCAGTAAACGCCACACGACATAAGCTCAGATAAATCGAACAACTGTTTTCTATCAATTTTGAATTTTCTTTAATTGTTTTCCAATGCCACATTAAAACATGTCGGTAAGATAACCTTGTTAGATACCCCATTTACCCCTCGTGGTACTGCAACAACTTCTATTGTTTCATTTGCTGCTGCTTCCATCACAACTACACTACTGCGGCTTCTACAGCTACACTGGTGCTTCTACCACAACAACTACACATCTGCTGCTTCAACTACAACAACTACACATCTGCTGCTTCAACTACAACAACTACACATCTGCTGCTTCTATAACCACAACACTGCTGCGGCTTCTACAACAACTACATATCTGCTGCTTCTACTACAACAACACTGCTGCGGCTTCTACAACAACTACACATCTGCTGCTTCTACTACAACAACACTGCTGCGGCTTCTACAACAACTACACATCTGCTGCTTCTACTACAACAACACTGCTGCGGCTTCTACAACAACTACACATCTGCTGCTTCTACAACAACTACACTACTGCGGCTTCTATAACCACAACACTGCTGCGGCTTCTACAACAACTACACATCTGCTGCTTCTATAACCACTACACTGCTGCGGCTTCAACTACAACAACTACACTGCTGCTGCTTCTACAACAACTACACATCTGCTGCTTCTATAACCACAACACTGCTGCGGCTTCTACTACAACTACACATCTGCTGCTTCTACTACAACAAAACTGCTGCGGCTTCTACAACAACTACACTGCTGCGGCTTCTACAACAACTACACATCTGCTGCTTCTACAACAACAACCACACATCAGCTGCTTCTACAACAACTACATTGCTGTTACTTCTACAACCACTACATTGCTGTTACTTCTACAACAACTACATTGCTGTTACTTCTACAACAACTACATTGATGTTACTTCTACAACCACTACATTGCTGTTACTTCTACAACAACTACATTGATGTTACTTCTACAACCACTACATTGATGTTACTTCTACAACCACTACATAGCTGCTTCTACAACAACTACACTGCTGCTTCTACAACAACTACACTGCTGCTTCTACAACAACTACACCTCTGCTTCTACAACAACTACACTGCTGCTTCTACAACAACTACACTGCTGCTTCTACAACAACTACACTGCTGCTTCTACAACAACTACACTGCTGCTTCTACAACAACTACACCTCTGCTTCTACAACAACTACACTGCTGCTTCTACAACAACTACACCTCTGCTTCTACAACAACTACACTGCTGCTTCTACAACCTAAGTATAACGAGGCTACTGCTGCAACAATCAGATCTACTATTACTCCCCCTTCAACTGCAACAACTGCACTGCTACTTCAACTACATCTTCCACAACTACTACACATGCGCCGCTTCTTCTACAGAGTCAACTGCTGCTACTACGTCTGCCACCAGTACTGCCTTCCAACCACTGATGACGACGACGACGACGACGACGATGATGATGATGATGATGATCTCCAACGACTAAATAGCGTTAACTCGCGAAACCCCTAAAGCAGAGATACTCGTAATGCCACCTCATTGCCATCACATTTTCTCGTTTTTCTCGGCGTGGCGTTCCCGCGGCAAGTTTCCCCACATGCCGCTTGCGTCTCCTCGTTCATACTATTACCCCAATCTACACAATAAATCAGCCTGTATCCGAACCAAGATTGCCATTCGGCTCCAATCGGTACGGTGTCAAAAAACCTACCGTGCATCGATCTTCGGTAAATGTCAGCCATGTTGGATTGCGTTTGTCGTCTGCTCACGGCGTTGATAAGGTAGTCACTAATCGCACAGGCAGACATATACAAAACATTGATTTTTCATTAAAACTAGCGGAAAATCGCGCTTGACAAAATTTAATGCGGCTTGGTCGATAATCATATGACCAAAATGCCTTCAACGCCAATCTCGATCAATCATAACACCCCTATGTTGCTGCTGCATGGGAAAACTGCCATCATAAATATATTCCCTCCTCGATAAAGCAATCCCGTCACAGAATCAAACCCATTTTCTCATTAGCACGGTGTCTTACGAACGCAAGGGAAGTGAAAATTAATTTGAAAATGTTCCCGAAAACACTACAAAAAAGACTCGACGAGGAAGTGTGTTGGCACTTCGAGCTGTTTCTTCGCGCGTCAGCCGGCGCAAATATTCAGCCGTATTTAACTCAGGGCGACGCATGTCTTTTACATCGTAGGTAAACTGGTTAAAAAGGTTTTAGTTGAAAATTTGTTCATTTTATTTTCAGTAATACTTTCAGTGTGGTTTAGATGTGAAGGTAACCAATCTTGTGTGAAATACAAGTGAAGCCCATTGTTTCTTCTCGGGCATCGATAGCTTGAAAATGTCTAACTTTGGGATCAACATAAAAGAGTTCTAGCGTTCGCCAGTGAGGGTGTAAGTGGTCGATACGGGTGTAGTCAGCAGTATTGCAACAGTATACCATGACGGGTTGTAGACAACAAAAATGTATCATAGTCAGCCATATTACAGCTGTATACCATGCCTATCTGTAGACAACAATAGTCTATCATAGTCAGCCATATTACAGCTGTATACCATGTCTATCTGTAGACAACGATAGTCGATCATAGTCAGCCATATTACAGCTGTATACCATGTCTATCTGTAGACAACGATAGTCTATCATAGTCAGCCATATTACAGCTGTATACCATGTCTATCTGTAGACAACAATAGTGTATCATAGTCAGCCATATTACAGCTGTATACCATGTCTATCTGTAGACAACAATAGTCTATCATAGTCAGCCATATTACAGCTGTATACCATGTCTATCTGTAGACAACAATAGTCTATCATAGTCAGCCATATTACAGCTGTATACCATGTCTATCTGTAGACAACAATAGTCTATCATAGTCAGCCATATTACAGCAGTCTGCAGCCAGTAGTATTAGAGCAGTTTACCATGGCGATCTGGTACTGCAGCTACTACGACTGTCACTACTAGTACAGAGGCTACTTTGACTGTCACTACTACTACTACTACTACTACTACTACTACTACTACTACTACTACAGCAGTTCCTACCACTGCCACTACTACTACAGCAGCTACTACCACGTCATTACTTCCACTACAGGGTCTACTACCACTGCCACTACTACTCCTACAACAGGTACTACAAGTGTCACTACTCCTACAGCAGCTACTACTACTACTACCACAGTGACTGCTACTGCAGTGCTACTGCCACTACTTCGACAGCACCTACTTCTAAATTGACTATCACAATCGTAACTACTGCTACCACTACTACTGCTACCGCTACCGCTACCGCAGCTAGTACTTTCCTCACCATTACAACTCCAGAAAACCGACAACTTCAGTCACCACTTCGGCAACTGACATTACGACCGACGTTACCACGCCCTAACTACTACTATAGCTAGCAACTACTATTTTTACAGAAAAACCCTTACAGCATAATCGGAACATGCTACACTTTGTGAGTCAGGAGTCATGGTCGCAACATGGCCCTTTTCAATCATAGGTCGAGGTGATTCCAGCAGACTCGAATAAACACAGGAGGGCTGTTTTATTGGATCAGAGAGATTTTGTTTGAGAAGGCAATGTTAATCAAATATCAGTGCTTAAACTTGAAATAGTGCATCTCTCGTTGTTTCATGTAACGAAAATTTCTAGCTCGGCCTGATCGATTTAGGGTATTTTCCTGTGAGTGAGATTTCACCAACGTGGTCACAGGGGCCGTATTTCGCTGTGTTGCTTTCTAAAGCTGCAAAAATCCGACGATCGTAGGTTCGAATCTCAGTTCACCCTGATTATATCTTTGGTGTGTCTACTATACCCATGTTCATGCCTTTCACCAACGTGATACATGTCTGCTGTACGGGTAAAACCTCACGGATATTATGTCCATAGGGTTTACAAAAATATATACACAATCAAACACCGTTGCATCGAGGTTGAAGGGACCTTCGTTAATGTTTCGAGTTATACGAAGTTCGACACACCCGAAACTGATAAATAAAGAAGTAATACGTAGGGACCAAACTTTTACTTCGAGACAACCGTAAGTTCGACACAACAGTGTTTGACTGTAAAAAATGCTCATTGGACATGCTTCATGTTCCAAAAGATAATAATCGACCCCTTTCTACCATCACGACGACACTTCGTGATATAACTGGAATATACTGTTCAAAGGGGGGATACTCAGGGGACGACTGAGATCGACTCCTTCACAACGTATATTGATCAAATATGTGTAACATTTTTAGTCCAAAGTGCTAACGTTTTTCGTCTTCTTGCAATGACTAATTCATCATAGAAATAGAAGTCAATAAACGCTATTTGTCCTAGTTGGGGTATACAAGTCGCACTCGCTCAGTCATGAGCACAGCGGGGATCCCGAGTTACTATGGGGATCAAGTGTACCCATATCAGTATACTGCTTATATTGATGGGCCACAACAATGGATAAACGGAAAATTAAACATCCAAGTTACATTTACTGCAAGAAACAATACTCTTAGCATCAACACTAGATATATGCCACTATTTTCATTACCAACTCATCCTTTAGGTAACTTCATTATCATCATACCAGAATCCAGAGTAAGTTATCCTATTTCATGTATTACTGTGCCACCAAATCCATTGCTTTCTCCCCATGAATGAGTGAGTGAGTTGGGTTTTACGCCGCTTTTAACAATATTGCAGTTATATCACGGCGTTTCAGCTTAATGTGGGAGGAAAGCCCGAAGTGATGCAGATCTCAGACGTTTACCACTTCGGTGAAACCCGCGAGCACGGGTATGGTGCTGACAAACCTAGAAACATAATCGGGGCGAACCGGAATTCGAACCCACAATCATAGGTTTCCGGCGTGCCCAAGGGACACAACCCTGCACAGCGAATCGCGGCGCCTTAGACGACTGGGCCCCCTTTCTCCCCATGAAAATATAACACATGTGAGGCATGACAATATGATTACTATTAATAATTCACGTCGGTTGTCAGTGAATGTGTGTTTAATATCGAGTTGTATGTGTGTATGTGATAAAGTGTATAAAATTTAAAAAGGCGATAAATATATTGCGTAGTACCCATGAGATGCTGCGTAGTTGTGTCCACGGTCTCCTGGTTCGACCCGTGAAGATCCGGGGTAGAATATGTCTTCAGCAACCCATGCTTGCCATAAAAGGCGAGTATGCTTGTCTTAGAGTCGACTAACGGGATCAGGTGCTCAGGCTCGCTGACTTGGTTGACACATGTAATCGTATCTCAATTCTGTGAATCGACGCTCATGATGTCAATCACTGGATTGTCTGGTCCAGGCTCGATTAGTTACAAACCGCCGTCATATAGCTGTATTATTGCTGAGTGCGGCGTTAAACAACAAACAAAATTGTAGTAGTAGTAACCATATATTACTCATATATTATTCTACAATATCAAATCCACCCAATTGTCAACTGGAGAACTGTCCACACACACAAGTCTCTCCATTCCATCCCCCCTGTGACAGGTAAACTGGGGACACAGTTTAGTTGGTCCTCCTCTTCCTAACTTCAGACTTATTGCAATGCAGTAACACAAAACTGAATATTAAAATATTTTTCTTATGTCTTGGTTCTGTTCTTCGTGAAATACAAGTCACCATTGCTGAGTGAAATTTGCGGCGTTAAACAACAAGCAAATTAAATCAGAGATTGTTTAAATGCCACTTTGAACAATATTCCAGTTATAGCACCGCTTGAAATACATGATGCAGGTATCAGACGTGAACCACTTTGGTGAAACCCACGAGCGTGGTATAGTTCTGACAAACAAAGAAACACAATCAGGGAAGAATCCACGACCACGGGTTTCGGGCAGCTTAAGGGACGTAACTCTTTACAGCGCACTACTGGGCCATGGACCACTGTCAATCCCTGCCCCCTCCCATAAATGAGTTTTCAGAACATAACACAGTTTATCGATTTACTTACGTATTAAGTAATTGGATCATAAATTCATACACCAAATGCGCAGTATCGCTGTCGGTTAAAATAACCTCTTAATCGAAACCGTAAATATCGATGGCAGATTGTATTCATAAGTGCTATAACATTTCTCAGCAGTACTTAATGGGTCAGTTTCCATATGTACCGAGTCATTCCTTGTAGTTGTTCACAAGGCACGGGTATAACGCAGGACACGGTCAGACTTAACCGCAACTCCATTGCATCTACTCGTCGATTCCAGGAGACCGACAAACAAATCTGGCTGATCGATACAATTGATACAGAGCTATAGCCTCGTAGATGGCACTCCGAGTGTTTGAAGCACCGTCACCGAGTTCCGTGTGATGGCGGAAACAAGAAGTGGTGGGTACAGAGCAGGAAGGGTGAGCTCCCTAATTAGAGGATGTCTTATACCCACTGCCCCGGGCTCACCCCCCGGAGGACCGGCGTCCGGGTGACGTGTGGGGGGAGTGTCCTCGTTTGTCCTTACAAGGTTAGAAAGTCCAGCACTGAGCGTCTGGTCGATTTTAACTGTAGACGTGTCGGCATTGATGGAGGTTTATACAGGGATGTATTGAGTTCCATTTCGATTTGGGGCCAACAGCGTCAAGAAGTTTGCGAGTTTATCGGACTTTGAATACAGACATCGATTTGCTATATGAGACTTATGTCGTATATGCTACTGCAAGCCAAAGACTTGGTCATTAAATGTGTTTTAGATAACATTATATCCAAAACGTTTAGAATCTTCAGAACGTAATAATATTGCGGCCTTCAAATAGTTGCACTCCGGTCTGTTTTCGGACAGGGTCTTTAAAGGGACTCTTCCAGGGTTTGGTTCATAGGGATCAACAAGAGATTAATATGGTTTGACTGGGATGAGTTTTTTTTAACAACATACTTTGCTTCAGAAAATACTGGTAAAAGATAATCTGGCCCCATGTTGTGAAAAAAGGACAAAAATATGATCCATTGAAATACTGGATGTCCTGAAAATACGTGTGCTGTGAAACCAAATACTTTGTTTGCCTCGAATGGCATCTTGCAAGTTCAAGAAGTGAGTGAGTGAGTATTGTTTTACGCCGTTTTTAGCAATTTTCCAGCAATATCACGGCGGGGGACACCAGAAATGGGCTTCACACATTGTACCCATGTCGGGAATCGAACCCGGGTCTTCGGCGTGACGAGCGAACCCTTTAACAACTAGGCTACCCGACCGCCCCACAAGTTTAAGAAAGAGGCGAACGGAGTTTGGGTTGACTGAGTGAGAGTATATAGGCCCTCAACAGCGAATGCCTGTCGTAAGAGGTCAATATGTGGGTCGGGTGGTCAGGCTGACTGACTTGGTCGTCGTGTCCCAATTGCGTAGATCGATGCTCATGATGTCAATCACTGGATTGTCTGGTCCAGACTCGATTATTTACAGATCGCAGTCATATAGTTGGAATATTGTTGAGTGCGACTTTAAACAAACACACAAACAAAAAACAAACAACATATTCGAGAGTACCAATAATTTCGAGATAGGATTTTTCGGATTTTACTTGGCCACGCGTAACTTCGTACCAGATAATATACATCGACTGGAATCAGTCGTGGCGAACATTTAATTTTGAAATACTTTAATGGCCTGCAGATAAAGCGTTAAGATCTTGCTTTCCCTGGTCGTAACTTTCAAGCGTACTCCGTGACAGTTAAAATGTAAAACTTACAACGCAATAAAACATTTTATATTACAGTAGAAAGTTGTTGTTATATTTTAGCATCCTTGTTGACGACGTTAGTAGGTTGACACCATCTATGAAAAAGCAATCTGTTAAAGTTAACTGACGTGGTACATGGACGCAAGGCAAGGGAGTTAACATGTTCAGGAATTGCCTCCATGACCCTATCATGACCCCCCATGCATCCCCACACGGTACCTGATGTACTAACGATAGCCCTGTAATGTGATATTAATGCTTAATTCAATTTCGTCAAATATGGATTCAAGTTCTGACCTTGCGGGAGCCTGCTTTAAGTTGGATGGCAGACAGCTCAGGCCGAGCGATGTCCTATTACCTCAGATCTGATGTAACGTATCACCAGGAATTACATTACTCTGTGGGGACGGTGTGTATGCTAGCCTCTCTAACTGATGTGTAGGTAGAGATCAGTGAGTGAGTTGGGTTTACGCCGCTTTCTTGACAATTATATGACACCACGTCAGTTTAAGGTGGTGCAGGTCTTCTGACTTTTACCAGTTTGGCGATCCAGCCCCGGTGCTGACAAACCAGGGACCATGGGGAGATTCGAAATATGGAACAGGAAACTGTCAAGAACACGGGACACGATTCTTCAGGTGACTTAGGATGCATTTGACGAGTGGGTCCGTTTTTCAGACGAAAAATTGACCTGCCTTTGCATGTGTTTGTAACGGATGGGACAGGATACGCTCACCTTTCAGCGAACGCCTGGTATCATCTCTTTTTGATAGTGATTCATAAACACATGCTCATGATATAGTCGGAATCGTACAATCGAATCTGCTTTTGGCAGAATTTCTTGTGGATATGGAAAAGGTTTGTTTTGGTTGTTTTTGTTTAACTTACCAGCTCTCGGATCCACATAATATCGATCTATACATAACCTAACGAGTACCGTTGCATATTCAACAACTGGAGATCCCAATGCTGGATATCAAAGTCATGTTTAAACATATCTGGTTTGTTTGATGTCTGTCTCTGGCTGACCCTACCAAGCCAGTTGACAATCCGACTGAAATATCCCGATCTGAGAAGATGATGTTAAATATGACACGGTAATCACGTTGAATGTTTATGCCTGAAATCGAACAGAGCCAACAATAGGATGTTAATAGCATTGTCATCTTTGAATGACATGCTCATCACACCACACAGTTCAGTCAAGTTTGTATGGCGCTGCTCATTCAGGGCTGTCGCTCAAGAGCGGGAATCGGGATGATGGCGGTTGGCGTTGTTACAGTTGCAGATACGCTTCCGTCACTCATCTCAGACTCTCTGTCTTTGCGATTTGGGACAAGGATCGGAGACTTTCATCAAAGATGCATTTGCACAATGAAAGCCTTCTCCCTCTGAGGTAACGCAATAGATGTGAAGTCTCACTCATTTCCTGCGAAAAGACGGGGTTTGCATATTAAGTGAATGAATGTTGTCTTCCGCCGTTGTCAACAGCCTCGTTAATCCGGACGGGACCGTTCCCAATGAAACCTTCCTGAATAACGTCTTTCCGGATAAACGGATCAAGGGTTTAAAGAAATGTTCCTTTAAGTATTGTTATCCCTTCCGAACAAAAGCTCTATGAAACCCAAAATGACAAACTTATATGTTTTAAGAAAGAATCAATCTAATTTGGGCCCCGATGCACAAAGCTATCTTAGCGCTAAGGTGATCGTCATTCCCATACTTTAACATAGGCTTATGGCAGTCGTAGCACCAAGATCGCTTTGTGCAACGGGGCCCAGGACCTTTAAACATTGAAAGCCGTGTGCAGCAACACTGAAATGACTCAACGTGCCTGGCTGTGACGAGCCAAGAAGCATTGCGAAGTATTTACCATACCATCTCGCCAGACAGTGTCGCACATGCCAACGCCAGTATTGTATGACTGCGGAGATAAGCGTTCAATAAGACGACTTGACAATATCCCGTTTAATTATACCTTCAATATATCAGATAGCGCAGATAGATACGCTGAGAGTTCAGCATCAATGCAGCTGTTGGGAGGGACCTGATGAAGCACTGTCCGGCCTATGGGTGTGGTACCTTGCTCCCATTTATTGGTTATATATAAGCTTTGGAAAACGCCCATGCCTGTCTCATTAAGATATATTATATCAACTTTCATTGATCTGCACCTTGTACTTAGGGCTGGACTTGTACAAGGAATTGAATAAGTATCTGTGAAGAGAATCTTAATGTAAATTTGATACACGTAATCATTTCTCGTCAAAACAGGATTTTTTACTGACTTCTATTTGAAATACATTTTTCCTACATTATTAATAAAACGTCTTGGAGTAGACATAACGCTTTGTGAACCACTGCATGTTATAGACCCGTGAAGATCCGGGGTAGAATAGGTCTTCAGCAACCCATACTTGCCGTACAAGGCGACTGTGCTTGTCGTAAAAGGCGACTTACGGGATCGGGTGGTCAGGCTCTCTGACTTGGTTGATACATGTCATCGATCCCAATTGCGTGGATCGATGTTCATGATGTCAATCACTGGATTGTCTGGTCCAGGCTCGATTATTTTACAGACAGCCGTCATATAGCTGGAATATTGCTGAGTGCGGCGTTAAACAACAAACAAACGAACAAACAAACAAACAAAGCATGTTATAGTTCCCTGACCCGTTCTATAAAGCTATGTTAAGTAGCACTTGGAGTGAGAGTGTGAGTTGGGTTTAACGCGGCTTCTCAATATTTCAGTTGCATTACTGAGTTCAAGCTTGATGTGGGAGGAAAGCCTGATGTGACGCAGAAAGGAATTAATTTCATCCTGTCATTTAATACTGTCTCGTCTTGGAATATTTCACCTGTATCAGCGAGTAAGTTTAAACAGTATTTAAGTTAAATCACAGAGTATGTGTCAGCTTAATGGGGGAGGAAATCTCAAAGTGATGCAAATCCTTTCAAACGCTTCGGTGAACGTCAAGACAAACATATATATCTCATTAGGTGGAACCGGGATTCGAACCCACGATCACCCTTTTAGGTTTCTTCACGCCTAAGGGACACAACTCTGCACAATGAATTGCGGTGACTTCGATGTCAAGACCACCCGTGTGGCTTAGCGCTGTGAATAGGCAAAAGGAATTCCGACAATCGTAGCGCTATGGTCGCTTTATGGGACGGGGCCCAGGGCATCTAGCAGAGTTTGTTTGTTTGTTGTTTTACGCCGCACTCTATATAATTGCGGTCTGTAAATAATCGAGTCTGGACATCATGAGCATCGATCTATGCAAATGAGATACGATGACTTGCCTCAACCAAGTCAGCGAGCCTGACCACCCGATCCCGTTTGTCGCCCCTTACGAAAAGCATAGATTGCTGAAGATCTATTTTAATCCGGAACATCACGTTACGATCGTCAGTTTGTCGAAAAATGTGAAATTGGGAAAGAATCGCTTAAATGATATAAACTACGTTGCGAATGTTCAGCGTACAGAACATATTTCTTCATGGCCAATGTTTTAACATTTGTATTTTTTTTCTAAATATTAATCTTTTTTTAAAATTCTATTCCTAGATGTTTTGAGACCACTCACTGTCTCTTTAAAAGCGCCCCCGTAAATTACGCTCTAATTGACGTCGACATTTCAGCCGTAATTATAATAGTGACGTTAAGAGACGCCACACAACTTCAAACACCACGAGACGCTCATCGCTACTACAGGAGAGGTGAATAACTTTCTGCCCTTTTAAGGACTAAATTTCCCGTAACAAGCAAGATATGAAGGCTGGGATGGCGTAAATGAGCCCATCAAACAAGCTGATGTCCCCTATCCACGGTCGCTTCGACACTGTGTTTCCAGGGGCGTTTAGATGGCAAATTAGTTCAAAGGAACATGCTCTGTATTGGCATGTTATAAAGCCTTGTTCACACGATGCGATTTGTTGGATGCTGATCCAATCTGTGGTCACTTTTTTTTTACCAAATGTTTTGAATATTTGTAACTTGCCGATTATTGTGTATTTTGCTGAAATGAATAGTAGTAATAGTAGTAGTATATATATAAATCAACCGACAACCCATACGTTGCCAAAGAATTTGTAAGACACGTTACAACAAATATTATATCTCTAATTCCTAGGCCTCACAAAGAAAGATTTGCATAATTTGGAAATGTTTTGTTGCGGACATGTATAGAGGTATATCCACCAAACCTTGAGCCAAAAGAGCTGATTGTGTCGCTGTGTCAGTGAAAGCAGGGGTCTGTGGTCTTTGGGATATGGCTTACCCCGAGGAGTGTGCAGTGATTGAGTTCTTGCAGGAAAGGAAACAGACGTCCATGACGATATGGGTACAACGCAAGGGAGGCTGCCCCTTCAAGTGCAATTGTAAAGAGGCACCTTAGCTTCAGCGTGGCATGGAGATGATGATCGACCCTGTAATGACTGGGCGTCATATTGCTCCATCAGTAGACATTTCCCCAGGAGAGGGCTCATTCCATTACCACAGATGTTTTGACAATCAGCTCGTTGGGTTCCATAACTTCTGACGTCTCATTAAAAACGCACCAGGCAAAACATGGGTGATAATCTAGCTCTGTTTGAAGCTGGTCCGGAAAGAATCTTGCAACGATTTGTGACTATGGATGAAACCCGGGTTCACGACTTCCACCCTGGGACAATACAACAATGAAAACAGTGGAGCATTTGACATCACTACAGCCTACACAGGCATAGACTGCCCTATCAGCTGGAAAGGTTATGGCCCTCTTGGATGGTGTTCTGTGAAGTCGAGGGTGTCACCATGCTGGCTGGAGAGACAAGAAACAGGGCATATTCTGCTGCACTTTTGAGGCAATTACGGGATGAAATTAAGACTTTGAGACGTGAGGGTAGAGAAAAGGTGTGCTCTTCCACCAGGACAATGTGCCAGTGCACAGATAAGTCACTGCCATACCTACAATCCACGTGTGTGACTTTTGAACTCTTTCAGCACTCCTTCAGCACCTTATTTTCCTGAAGTGACCATGGCTCTCTCAGACTTCCACGTGTTCCCAAACATGAAAACAGATCTACCCGGATCCCATTTAGACTCGAACGATGACGCCATAGCAGCTGGGGATAACTTTTTGGACAGCCAAAAGAAGGTCATCTTCAAAAATGGGATAAATCCTTCCAACATATTAATGTGGAATGATTATGTTGAAAATGTGATCGTTTTAATGTCTAGGTCAAGTCTTCCTATGTGAGGGCTCAGATCGTATCAATCATCGTGAGGATCAGGATCTGTCCCATTCATGGTCTTTATTCAATGGTCTGATACCTCATTTGAACTATACCTTATAAAAGCCACTGTTGAGTTTTCCCACCATCCAATGTATGTTACCCAAGTGGATTAACCCCGATCATACCCTATTTGTCAGACACTTCAATAAATAAATGCAAATACTTCCAATGTGTTTCATAGGCTTTAATAGTAACTTTAATCATTCAACAAGGAATAATGCATTACTGCATCAAGGTACACCACATGCTTACATAAAGGCACATTACCAACTTGCATAAAGGTACATTACCTACTTACATATAGGTACATTACCAACTTGCATAAAGGCGCATTAACAACTTACATATAGCTACATTACCAACTTACATAAAGGCACATTACCAACGTGCATATAGCCACATTACCAACTTACATAAAGGCACATTACCAACGTACATACAGGTACATTACCAACTTGCATAAAGGCGCATTAACAACTTACATATAGGCACATTACCAACGTGCATATAGGCATATTACCAACTTACATAAAGGCACATTACCAACTTACATATAGGTACATTACCAACTTACATAAAGGCACATTACCAACTTACATATAGGTACAATACCAACCTGCATAAAGGCGCATTAACAACTTACATATAGGTACATTACTAACTTGCATAAAAGCGCATTAACAACTTGCATATAGGCACATTACCAACTTACATAAAGGTACATTACCAACTTACAAATAGGTACATTACCAACTTACATAAAGGCACATTACCAACTTACATATATGCACATTACCAACTTACATATAGGTACATTACCAACTTACATAAAGGCACATTACCAACTTACATATATGCACATTACCAACTTACATATAGGTACATTACCAACGTGCATAAAGGCACATTACCAACTTACATATAGGTACAATACCAACTTACATAAAGGCACATAACCAACTTACATATAGGCACATTACCAACTTGCATATAGGCACATTACCAACTTACATTAAGGCCCATTACCAACTTACATATAGGTACATTACCAACGTGCATAAAGGCACATTACCAACTTACATTAAGGCACATTACCAACTTAGATATAGGTACATTACCAACTTGCATATAGGCACATTACCAACTTACATTAAGGCACATTACCAACTAACATATAGGTACATTACCAACTTGCATAAAGGTACATTACCAACTTGCATAAAGGCACATTACCAACTAACATAGCATTGTAAATCACCTATCAGCGCCAATTAACTGTTGGCTTCCCTTGTTAAGTTTCCACCTTTGTTATCTTATCACTTTTGCTGTCCTTACAGGTACATATATATGTTCTCTGCCTCATAGCATTTATTCACCTGATGAAGGAGTAAGCATATACTCGGAAACGTTGTGGTGCTCATAATAAAGAAGTTGACATCCATAAATTCTCCTTCTCATGTGTATCACTAAATTCAGTGACTAACTAGCCACCGCATACCAGTAATTTTAATTATAGTTAACATATGCGACTAAACACACTGTCACATCAGCTTTGTTTAACCCTATATGAACGTCTACCTAGACGGGCTGACACAGAAGGTCACTTTCTCCGAGAGCCAGCGTTTAGTGTGTTAACTTCACGTCACATGGTCGGCGCATATGGTTTGTCCAACTGTGAGACATGGGTCAGTTAGACAATTGAACAGTCTACTTGGAATTGAAATATTAATGGCGCAATCATCCACAGTTACAACCGATTAACCACTGGCACATATGATGTTGTGACTGATATAGGAATTCGTTATCTTTATTTAATGTACTTTAATGAAAGCCTGATTTGTACAACGCAGCTGTCGGTAGTAACCACTTCACTCTGCCTCCATTGATTAAAGACTTTAACTCAGCAACCTTCTCAGTTCTTCAAGGGGAGAGCCAGTCTTGACCGCCCTAAAGCCATTTCCCCCAGTTAGTAGAAAACATTCAAAAATACATCTACGTCACACTGACCCAGTTCCCCGTGAGCAGCCTGGGTGGGGGGTCCGGGGCAGACAAGGTTCCCCTCTGTTGAGAAGGGTCGGGTGGTTAACACTAAGACCTGCATGGCTAACTGCGTGTCCGCGTGTCCCGGCGGCCTGGATCGGTGTTCATACCATCAACCACCTGCCTGTCTGGACCGGGTTTGGTTGTTGCTTGATGAACTTCCATTCTTAAGCAGGGCAACGTTCCACAGAGCGTAACGTCAACTTGCGATTTATACTTTGTGCTGAGACCTCGATGTGATATATGGCCCAAGTCTTGTCAAAGCGTGCAGCTTTTTGAAAAAGGGGTCCATTTATCATAAAGCGTTTTGAATGAATGCAAATAATTTTCGAAAGCATTTCCGTTCGGTGTTTATTCCAAACATTTCCCCACGTGCAGACGTTGTATGTATTGCGTACCTTTACGTGATACGCATGCGTCAAAAAGAGAGTGTGGAACTGCGCGTGCATGGAGTAGTTATTTTTAAGGCGGACATTTGAGAAATAATGTGAAATGATTTTAATTCACAACGAGCAACTTGAAGATGTGTGAGAATCACCTAGCAGTTTAAGTTCACGACTTCTGTATTGGAAAGGACAAGAAAAAAGGTCTCCATCTGTCCTCTCGACACTGCCTGTGATAATGCAGAATGTGATGTATTAAGACAGATGTAGTAACGAGCTTGAACTCTGCTCTGTTCTTGACCCATAATTCCGCACTTAGTCCGAATATCCGCTTTACCTTCAGATCAGACAGACCGGGCTGGTGAACAAAATATCACGGCTAATGTTTTTTCAACTGAGAAACTTATTAATCTGGAATTTTTCATGCCAAGTATCGTCTCTAGAGCCTTCTCGGTCATATTTAATTGCCCCCTTTCTGTCATTCAATCAGGACAGATTATCGCTTTATCATTACATTTATTGACTTTGCGCTGTGGGGAGTATTGCAATCGTTTCTGCAGGAAATGCTGATTTATTACCTGAAAGTCGAAACATCCATTCTGGGCTGAAAGTACTTTAACCCAGAACGCACCAGATACAAGCATTTAAACGCTGAACATAGTGAATGAGTAAAAGCCCCAGGCAACAGCATTCCAGGTAGCCCAGGGCGGTCTGAATATATTCGGGTCTTGACAAGCAAGTTACTGACAGCATGATTGTCGATCTCGCAACTGGGGACTATGGCGCCCAATCAGTCACAGAGCCTGGCTACTCGATTCTCAATAGTAGGATTTTATGTGATACTTAGGACATATTTTGCATAAGAACCCCACGCGGGTGTTTAGGCTTTGGCGTAAATCGATCACAATTAATCACGCCATGGGACGCCATAACAACGTTTGTTGAATTGTTTTGCACTGAAGCCATATCACGGCGCACACCATCTCGGTTCATGTTTTACCCTGTTGGTATCGAACCCGGGAACGCTGTAGTCTTTATGTTAACCAACAGTCCGACGTTTGCTTCGTAATTTCTGCTGAGTTTGCCCCTTACCTGCCATCGTTTCTTGCATGTGTAGATTGATCCTGAGTTGAAGTTTACAAAGCACTCTTCGTCATTTTAGGATGAATGACATGATACGTCTGCTCAGCTTTGTACTATATGCAACCTATGGCCCTAACTTCGTCATCTGTCTTTCAAGGTCCTGGCTGGTCTCTGGAGCTCCATGTCTGTCATATGTGGTGGCAAAACGTGGATCGGTGGTTGGTGTTGGGCAAGACTAATCTAATCAAGAGTCCGTATCGTTTTAAGCCACGTTTAACAATTTTCCGGCAACAATATGCCCTGAAATCCAACAGCGACCTGGCTGAATTATGTATGAGTCGAATCTCACTCCAGCAAATATTGGTTTGCTTGCTCCTGAATCCACAATGCATACCAATCTAGGTTCCGTAAAACTCATATAGACCTGTCCGAGATACACATTCGAGTGAATGAGGAGTTGCGTCCCTTCTACTGATTTTGAGTTCGAGACCCAAATTATCCCCGATTGTCGTGCTTGTAAGTTTCACAAACGAGATGACTGACCCCGTGATCTAGTGGTAGAACGTCTGGCCGGAGAGCGGAGGGTTGGGATCCCTGGCCACGACATACCAAAAGACGTTAAAAGATGGTATTTATTGTTACCGTGGCTGGCGCTTGGCATTACGGGCTAAAACAAGGACTGGTTAGCTCGGAGTATACTGAGCTGGGTATTCATGTTAAACTGCGGCAGTCGGCTAGCACTATGAAATCGGCACTAGTCCGGACTAGTACAAGCAGCCACCCCCGAGAGGAATGCCCGAAGTGATGCAGGCCTCAGACGTTTACCACTTAGTGAAGCCCACGAGCACGGGAATTGTGCTACAAACCTAGAAACATAATCGGAGCTGACCGGGATTCGAACCCACGATCATAGGATTTAGGCATGCCCAAGGGACGTAACTCTGCACAACGAATTGCCGCGCCTCAGACGCCATTAACTAACATCAAGCGAAGAATTGAAAGAAGCCTATGCAGGGACCTGAGTGCCCTACATGGGTTTATTTTGGTACAGTACCGACACACCGAATATCATGGCAGGGTGAATCTGGCTTTCAAATCCACGGTTTACAATATTATAGTATTACATGACCAACTATTGTCTGTTGTAGCGCCAACAACCCAGTACTCTAGACTTGACGCAAGAGTTGTCTAAAGGGGATTTTGTCGCTACGAGTGAGTGAGTGAGTTAAAATTTAAAGTCACATCGGCAATATTTCAGCCATATCGTGATTATCAAGGGTTAAACATAATATATACATTTAGACCATAGAAAACCTGCCAACGAAGGACAGTAAAATAACTTGACTTATCACAGAAAAGGATCTATAAATAGTAATAATAAAAAGGTTAGCACTTTACATACATACTTGTGGCAACGATATGTGACATGGTAAATGTTTGTAATGGTGCCTCTGGTTGCCCTGGCTACGACTCGACCATTTACAAGCCTACGTGACATATACCCGAGCATTCTGACTGCCGCGGAAAATAACATTCACACCTACCTAACTGATTCGAGTCGAGTATAGTGTCGCCTCCGTGCATGTTGAGTGTCGTGTGGTGTAAACTGGGCTTTTAATGCTACTGAATGAGAACACGTCAGATGGCGGGAGACATGGGGCCATAGGAGATCGATTTCACACCAGTGAAGGACACAGCAGATCAAGAGTTATTTTAGAATTTGAAGAATGTGAAAAATATGGTGAATTTGTTTAAGAATTGATCTTATCTTCACGTAATTGTATGAGCAAATAGGAAGGATGTGGAACGTTTGTGGCGAACGACGGCGATAGAATGACTAATATTAGAATAAGAACTCAACTGTGATGTGGATTGAATCCAAGATGGAGTACGAGGAGAGGAATACGGGCTAACGTGGACCATTTTTAAAATTTCTGTTGTCATAAAGGTTTTTCGGACTAAGAGATTGTGGATTGAATACACATAACCTTCAAATGCAGTCGATGTTAGGTACTTTGAAATGGGATGTATAAGTGAATTTCCTGAGGCGGTTGGATTGATGCAATTTTCGTATAGCCCGAGTGAGTCAGGTGGTTTTAAGGCCGCTTTGTCCAGTGTTTCAGTCAAAGTAAATCACAAAAGGATATGTCTCGCGTGTTCAATAGTTTGAGACAAGCGGAGCGCCGACGTGGTTTCTGGTGGTACCAGGCAGTCACACAGTCTTTAACTGTATGTCGAGTTCTACGACTACGGCGTGACGTGTTCGTGTTGAAACAAGCCCGAAGTGTAGCAGACGTTTACCCGCGAGATTTGCTCCAGCGGGACATGACTTCGTTTGATCAGTGCTCTCCTATGCAGCGTAACGGCGACAAACTCCAGGATCATTCCGGGAAAATACGATTGGTCCATTCGTCACCACCGCCCCTTTCCGCAGACTGCACATAGAAACGTTGGTGCAGCCTGGTTCGGTCTCGCCATAGCTACCAAGGCAGTTACTGTTGCCCTTAGATTTCAATTATCCTCTACAATGGACACTGCCGATTTTTACAGTCCATAGCCGTAATAGTCATGGGTGGCGCTGCTATCAAACCCAGAAAGTCCAGCCTAATTCGGTAAGGGTGGAAACTGGACTTAGTCATTTAACTCCTTTTTCCAGGGAAGATGAATACTTCCTACCAATGCATTTGTACCAAACTTGATTATGAATAAATCAATTTTCATGTGCTTGTGAATGTTGTCTGGACATTCTAATTGCCAGTAAACTGTGATGGTATTTGGTTTTTTTTGTATACTGGGATATTATCGACACAAATGACAATGTATTTCTTCCATCAAACAACAATATTAACATTAGACGTACATTGATGTAATCTGCTATTATATCTCACCCCTACGAGAAGACCAACTGACAGCACACTCTCGTGAAGAAAGTTTGCCATCTTTCATTATAAAACAATCCGACATCCATGGGACCGACTTGAGTACATTGTCCAGCGGTAGTAGCCAGTCAGGACGTTTACAGTAGAATCGAAGTCTATGGTTCCCAAGACAGCACACCTTAATACATTAGCGGGGTTTCATCATTGAAGGCGTACACTTGTACTGACGGTTGTCAACGATAAATCAGCTTCTTGGCGCATAGTCTACGCGATAATGCTAAGGGAGCTGTTTTACTCCACTGTCCAAAATATTCTATCTATAATGCGTTGGCTTGTAAATAAACCAGGTGTTGATAGCATGAGCATCGATGACATAAAACCATCCAGGTCACACACCCATCGTTACAACTCGACCAAAGGGACCGACCACTTGATGTTCTGGGGATGGGGATGGGTGTGGGTGTGGGGTATGGGGTATGGGGTGAAATTGTGTTGGACATGCATTTTGTATCGAGATTAGATATTTTCTTCAGCTACAGGTACAAAACCCGATAAAAGAAATTTAAACTATGACCCTGAATATTTTGAAAGAACAACACATTGCAACAATGTAACTTTTGTGGCAGGCAATTTCGTACTTGGCACCTATTCTTCCCCGGAATCACGACTTTGGTATTGTGGTATTGTGGTATTGTCCAATTTATTCTTTCTTTCTTTCTGGGGTAGGGGATATGTTGATACAGTATATTACCCTACAAAAGGGCCGTCCACTTACAGATATCTTTGTTACAAAACTATGTTTCTGTCACCAGTTTAATACATGCAATTGTTTTCTCTGAAAGTTGTCTCGGGATCCATGACAATATAGATTTAAGGAAATGTTCAGTTAATTTACTTAGGAGTAAAAAGGGACGCAGGAGGCTTGTAAGTAATGGTCCCAGAGAAGACCTGTCCCTATGACGTCTAAGGTAAACGGCTTGGACATCCATGGATGGAGGAGCTCATGAGGAATTGTCAGATACACTGCAGCAATATTACGCCCAGGTCACAGGAGCACCGAGGTTATTGGAAGCAGCGCGACCTTCAGCTGATATATCTGATACATAGAGAGTGGAAACAAGGCCAGGACGCACTAGCGATACGACCAAATCGTCTTGGACACCGAATACAGGCCCTATATACATTGAATTGTTATAAGGCTGACAGACCCCTTGTAGCAAATACTGCAATTGTCTTCGCCATGGCGAGAGAATGTAATAACATCTGGGTGAGAGGTTTCACCCAACCGCAACTGATAGGTCACCTGAAAGCGTTCTTTAATCAGTTCAAAATAAACGTAGACGACAAAATCCAGCAATAATTAAAAGCGACGAAAGACGACACTTCCACAACGTCATCACCGAATTAACACAGTGGCACCAGGTGTTCGCGAAACCAGCGAGCTTGATCTGACCTACCGGTAACACAAGCAAGTGTGGTGACCATGACAACAGCCGATGTTGTATATCGGTTGTTGGACACTCGGTAAGTAATTGAATCATGCAAAACCATGTAATACCATGTTCCCAGCTGCCAGTGCATATTCATCGATTAATAGCCGCCAGATGGCGCTTGAAACACCCCTGTTCCATCAAAGGTCAAACCATCAAGGTCAATTCAGCAAGATAGCATCCCGAATCAAGAGTTTTAGATCCAACCGTAACATCATTCATTCAATTTAATCAGAGTACAAAGAGTGACATTCATCATGTCGTTACAACGCTGCCCGGAGACAAAGCCAGCTCTTCCTGCAATGTTTGTAAAGTCAACCTTCAATTTATATATATTAATTTAGACGTTGTAATTAAGTTGGTAAAAGACCACAGTCAGGTCCTCCTGAGTCAAACGCAATCTAAACAGAACGTCTCCCCGAGCACCACACTGGTACGTCACGGGCAAGTATCAACGTCCCGATGGAGTCAGATTGTCTGTACGTCTTTGCTTTCATTTGATTAATCGTGAAAAGTTTCCCTGAAATCAGAATTACTTTCTCTTTCAGCGATCCCCAATCACCACAGCTTGAACAATGCAAGAGGCATGCGGTACCAGGTGGAGTCTAATTGATTGCGGTAAGTGTTTCCAAATGATGCTTGTCGTCCCGTCTCGATCGATTATCTCCCTTTGGTCGATGGCGCGCACGAGAGATGAGCGGTCTAATATGTCTGACGGACATCATGCGTCTGTGGACAATAAACGACCATTTGACTAGGACGGGCGAATAGTTTTCTCTAAACTAATATTTATGACCCATAATTACTCCATATATTGACATAACTCTTGTGGCAGTGCCACTAGATTCAGGCACGGCGTTCATTTATAAACACTTCTGACGCGCCTTCGCGTATGCTGTCATTCGTCACATCTCGTATCTTTCCGCAACCTATAAGATTCTTGTCCCGGAAGTCTTGGACAGGCAAAGCTGCCGTCCACGCCGCCGTCGCAATTATTCATGTTATTAACCTTCTGGCCTGTTCGGAAAGAGTTGCCGTAAACTTTCTTTGTAAATAGATTGGTAACCAGTTAAATAAATCTGCTTTCGTCTGCAGTACTTGGTGTAAGGCGGGTTTTCACGACGCCTGTGTCAATACTCAAGCAATATCATGGCGGGGACCAAGAGGAATTAACGTCACTCATTGTACCACCATGTGGGGGGTCGAATCCGGGTCTCTGTCTGGATGAACGAACGCTTTACTTACTTGACTGCCATCGCTCCTTTCTTTTGGAACTGTTCGAGTAAAATGAAAGTGTATGGATCTAGTTTCATTTACAACAAATGCAATAGATGGAACGTAAAGACACAAAGTTAAACGTGATTTACGTACATGGCTTTACAGAGCAAATATAAGAAAGAGCACAGTGCTCGGGAAACTTGAGGCAAATACGTATTTTTGTTTAAAATCGTCGTGATATTAAACAATTTGATATGGCAATAATTTAAAGGACAAATTGTGAAAATGGTTTGATGTTTTGTTCATAAGTGGGATGAAGTCGAAGCATTTCGAATGTTACGTGGGGGAACGTGACTTGGGCGCCGCAGTTTGCCGAGTTGCATCCTTGAGCTGTCACCATATGATCAGTGGCACCATCGTGTATGGTGCGTGCCAGTGACACACGTCATCGAATGGCCTTTGTTTGGCTTTCCTCGCACATTAATATGACATACCGTGACAAAACCGAAATATTGTGTCGGGGGAATTTAAATCCAACTCACTGACTGACTCACTTACTCTCTCGCAAGCATCATGATCTGGGCGAATCGAGAATTCAAATCTGTGATCACAGGATCTTAAGGGCGCAACTCTGCAAAAGGAATTCCGGCGACCGGGCTACCATTAACTCTCGACGTCATTATATAATATTTTACTGGAATAAGCAATTTTGCTCTTAAAGGTGCGAAGCGTTCGTTTGCTGCCATATTGCCGAATAACAATTGTTTGTTTTAAACCTCTGCACATCACGTATAGCTAACGCCAATGGTAATATGCATTACGCGACGACGTTTCGACTGGAGGGGTATTTAAACTCCTTACATTGAAACGTCGTCGATGCCGAGATTAAAGAGACAGGAAATCAGGAAGACAGGAAAACTGTCTGTTTCCATGACGGAGGGAAAATGTGTTTTCCAGTTGTACACTGCTGTCCAATACAATTCAATTATTTTACATGTTACTATGTTTCCCCTGATTACAACTGGGGCGATAGCTTGTCACATATACATCCTGTGGGGGCGGTCGGGTAGCCTAGTAGTTAAAGTGTTCGCTCGTCACGCCGAAGACCCGGGTTCGATTCCCGACATGGGTACAATGTGTGAAGCCCATTTCTGGTGTTCCCCGCCGTGATATTGCTGGAATATTGCTAAAAGCGGCGTAAAACCATACTCACTCACTCTACATCCTGTGTCCCAGGCACTAATTTTAAAGCAGTCCCCATGCCTCTTATCTCTTTGTGATCTTCCCATGATAAGTTAATAGTGAGACGACATACCCCGTGAGGCTGGAATATGTTGACAAACGATACATAACACTATGAGATAAAAGCAAGTAGGTGTCGACGTTTCAGAAGGATACATTTTCCACTAGCCTATATCAACGCCTTGTGGAAAGAAGACTTTGATAAAAGGCTAGTGGACGTTCTTGCCTCGGGAAGATGGAACGATAGGGATGGGACCATGTCTAACGAACAAACGCTGGTACCTTCTGATATGGATCCAGTATCGTGCGGGTGAGGCTATCCCTAAAGAACATTCCCAACGGTTATTTTTTCAGTTAAAGTCAATTACAATTTAACAGTTGACCAATATTTGCAGTGCCACATGACAAACACTGTTTGTTGTTTAACGCCGCACTCAGCAATATTCCAGCTATATCACCGCGGTCTGTAAATAATCGAGGCTGATTGATATCATGAGCATCGATCCACGAAATTGAAATACGATGATATGCATCAACCAAGTTAGCGAGATGACCACACGATCCCGCTAGTTGCCTCTCACGACAAGCATAGTCGCCTTTTACGGCAAGCATGGGTTGCTGAGGGCCTATTCTATCCCGTATCCTTACGGGTAGACTGACACTCGCACCCCTTGTATGGACAGACTGGAAGGAACATATTTTTATAATCGATGTATATTTTTATTCATGCAATAGATGTTTTCAGTGTTCGTAAATCCCCTGTCCAGTTTCTAACGTGTTTGGAACTATTGTTTCAGGTTTTTGCTTTTGGTTTGATGTTAAGGAACTGAAAACATTTGTTACATGGTCTAATAGAACAGAGAATGTCCAGTCTTTGACATCCGTTGTCAGGCATGCGCCATATAAGCCAAGTATTGGAAACTAAAGATTGGCAGAATACAGGCATACATGACATTGGCTACGACGTTTGTGCCAACATAGAGCCATCTGTTGAATAACTGGTGTCGCTAATCTTTGACGTTGGGGCAATGGTATTTCCTAACGATCACTGTGGATCATTGTGGAATCTTTTTTTATAAATCTTCTTGAGAACTCAAAAAACAATAATATACATTATTCCTCTTCATGAAAACTATTTTGGTCTTTAATTCTTTCACTCAGCTACTTCTGCACTAATATTTTAATAAAACGTTCATTAACACGCGAACCTATTGGATCTCCATTGATCCATTAATGACGAATGGTGTCCATTTTGTCAGTTCAATAGGTTGGTTGTTTTTCACTAATAGTGTTCTCTTGTAAAGACGCTAATAGAACACATTGGCTCCAGTACTGAATGTCAATGCCAATCCAACTGAGGGTCAATAGTAAAATATTCAACGCCAGCACCAGCTGTCAAATAAAAGCGCCAAACCGATATTCATAATTAAAAGAAGGAGTCCATTGTTTGATTCCGAATATATCATAATCATGTGGGTATGAATTACTGTCAAATAGTGATGATATCACGTGTTCGCGGAAAGGGGAGATTACTCTGCCACTCAGGTGACACACGTCACAAACACATGCAAAGGCAAGTCAAGGTTCACCTGAACAAACCTGTCGAGACTTTTTGAAAGTCCAACAAAAGCATTCAATGCTGTATCAACTTTTGACACCAAAGGCTGGAGCTGCTGGAATATGTTTACAAACATAAACCGAGAGGTTTTATTATGTCTATTTTACCACACTTCTTTCCTACAACTGTTTGTTAAAAGTGCCAGTGGCTGGGTATGTTTGTGTAAAAATAAAGAAAGGAAGAAATGAATTTGCAACCGCATGACCCCTACCATGTTTGAAATGCTGTAAATTAATGCCGAAAAACGCAAATTTATTGATTTTCAAGGGTAAGATGTTTAAGATACCCACCAGCGGTTGCAAACACTTTTTTAATTTTAAAAGTTTTAAATCAAATTATATTTAAGAAAATAAAAACAAGTATTCTTTGAGTGCTGACTAAGCGCCAGTACAGACTTAGCGGTGTAGTTTCTTTTACTCCTCAGATAACATTGCCCCCAAGCTTCGTGGTCAAGTCTAGGCACTGCTTAAGAGCACTATAGCTAGAGCATTGTAAGGAATCACGGTGACATAATCTCCAGGAAGCAAAGACACTTGAACGCAATATTGCAGCTATATAATGGCGGTCTGTAAATAATGGAGTCTGGACCAGACGATCCAGTGATTGATATCGAGAGCATCGATCCACGAAATTGAAATTCGATGACATGCATCAACCAAGTCAGCGAGCCTGACCACCCGATCCCGTTAGTCGCCTCTTACGACAAGCATAGCCGCCTTTTACGACAAGCATGGGTTGCTGAAGACCTATTTTACGCCAGATCTTCACGGGTCTGTCATGCATGCAAAACTGAGATGTCGACACAGAATCACTCACTGGATTGTCATTAACGCTTCCTCTGCCGTAATGTGTTTATCATGTAAAGGTATCACGTGATTCTGAATAGCAAACATCTGAATCATAGATGCAATGCTCACAGCGACATTTGTGGAGACTGTTAGTGACTACAAAAGACAAATTAACATTCGGACACCGTTTGATGGGACATTCTTCTTTACCACTGCCATTTTTTAAAAACGACTTCAGGACAATTTGGTTGACAATCACTCAATATTCTTATGGCATTATTGTCCCAAACCCTTGACTTTGACAGCTTGCCTATGCAAATCAACGGGAGGCGTGTTAGGTTGCCGAATAGCAGTTCTATTCATATTAATATAAATGCATATTTGAAGCAAGAATGATTTCTAACATAATACGAACACATACTAAACTAAACTGCCTGTCGATCCATATCGAGGTACATCCATGTGGACATCAAATACGATAAAAGTTGCTGCAATCCCCCAAGCTCTATATTAACACGACTCAATGTTTACACCAATCGTTAACGTTGGTATGAATCGACTCTTATAGATCCGGAGATAAAGTGGCCTTATGCCATGTTTATATAATATGAAAGACACATTCCTGCAGCCAATGTATTTAATAGCTTCCTGAACTTTAATAGCTTCCTTCGGTAGAAATTGCCTCTTGATACCATTTCTTAGTATATCGATCATTTTGTCCCAATATTTACTGAATGGTAAAATAGAAAGTTCTTTTTTAGAACAAAGGCGATATTTTCTTGATATAGAGTGTGTTGAAGTCTCATTGAACGTTTACATTAGTAAAGTATATTAATCGGCAATGTGTATTTTGTCAGAATAGACGGTTCAGTTTTACCGAATGTTCCGCTTAGGCAGATGATATTATTTTAGGAAGATATTTGACGCTACTGTTGCTTGACTAAAGTATATGCATTGACTTGGTCCAGATCTGGGATCTTGGGTGAGTGAGTGAGTTGGACTTAACGCCAGTTTTAATCGAATATCCGTTATTCGGGTGTGTCAGCTACAGACGTTTACAGCTTTGGTCAGCGGATCCTGACACGGCTAACGGACTAACGTTTCCGTTAAATAACATGTTTACCCTTTCCAAGGTGAATGTTTATATAACCCCCATCCCTGGGAAAAAAAGAAAATGGGAAATTCATACTTCCTATACACGAGGACTGAACGTACAATATAAGGAATACCAATCCCGATCAACACCTATTCATGCGGCCCGTGAAGATCCGGGATAGAACAGGTCTTCAGCAACCCATGCTTGCCGTAAAAGGCGACTATGCTTGTCGTGAGAGGCGACTAACGGGATCGGGTGGTCAGGCTCGCTGACTTGGTTGATGCATGTCATCGTATCCAAATTGCGTAGGTCGATGCTCATGGTGTCAATCAATGGATTGTCTTGTCCATACTCGATTATTTACAGACTGCCGTCATTAAGCCGGAATATTGCTTAGTGCGGCGTTAAACAACAAACCAACCAACTTGTTCAAGCACTGTCATATAAATCTGCGATAGTATTAAGACGATCACATTATCCCAATGTTATGTACTCGGCGTAAGAGTAACTATTAACCTGTAAGAGTTCGGCGTACTCATGGCCTTCACAGGAATCGCTCGAAGATATTTATGGGTACTTATGCAGACTCTATTTCGCTGGCTTGTGTTTAACCAGGGGGTCCACATCGATCCCCAGGATTAAGCTTACCCAGTATCAGGAACCAGAATTTTGCCAACCTTGTTTTAAAAGGACGAGCTGCAACAAGGGCTTCTTTGGCCATCAGGATTTGCATAACTTAATTAAATAGCAAGCCTAACGAAACGGCGATGTTACGTTAAGGCGTGTTCATATGAAAGGGAACTGGTCTTTGTCCTTTTCAATATTCGCATGATTTGGACTAGACCAAAACCAAATGTAGTGAACGGCTAAAATGCTGGTTTTCAGAGGTTTTCAGTACACGTGTGTTCTATTAATTATGCTAGTTTTCTTTGACGTACTAGTGCCAAACACTGCAGTATGGAAGTGGTCGACTTCTCACCAGTGCTTCGAGCAGTCCAAGGAGGAATGCCGGGATGGAATATGCTAGAAGATCTACTTCATGAAAGAGTGAGTGAGAATGGCTCTACGTCGCTTTTAGCAATATTCCAGCAGTTTCACGACGGGGTACACCAGCAATGAGCTTCACGCAATGTACCCATGTCGGGAATCGAACTCGGGTCTTCGGCGGGACTAACAAACACTTTAACCACTAGGCTACCCGACCGCCACTATTTCATGAAAGACACAGATCTCCTCGACAGTATGTTGATGGCCAAACTTAAGAAAAATTGCTTGCCGCTTTAGATTAATTAAATCGACAGGAGCAGAGAAGTCAGTTTGACGCAGTGTTTGTAAGGGCGTAAGAGTCAACGTGAAACTCATGAGGGCACACGAAGACCATGCGTGTGTTTCTCATGAGACCAAAGTATGGAGTCGAACGTACGGAATCCTTTAAGGGCCATTTATTTATTTTTCTTGAAATTTAAAGACACTAAATTGAAATTTCAATCTTAAAATTTCAACTTATTATCTTGAAATTTCAACTTAGTATGTATCTTGAAAACTCTACTTAGTATTTTGAAATATCAACATAACATCTTGAAATTTCAACTTAGAATCTTGAAATTTCACGAAAAATAATAAAAAGACAAATGGCTCTAAAAGGCTTCCGTACTTTACGCAAGTCTTTCCTAATTTAGTTTTCCAATTTGCATCCATGTAATTCGATCAAATCCAAAGGTCAATGCCAGAGAACGGTTCCATTTCGTATGAAATATTGATGGAACCGTCACAGCGACTGATACAGGACAACCTTTGTCTGAATGAACATTAAATTACAAAGGCTAATTACCCTGTAGCCATAACCTGTATAAGAATCGCTTCAACATCATTACAAAAAGATGCTCATCCCGATCGTTAATCCTCATTGTACTTTTACGGCCAGCCACCCTGTACCAGTGCCTCTCCTCATTAATTAATGTTATATATATATGGCAGATGACCTTGGCTGTATAAGTCTTGGTTCGGTGAAGAAAGGAGGGAAAAGGTCTCACCCTTATTCTGGCTATGGTTAGGCGAGGTTGTGCGGGGCTGATCAGCACACAGTGCTTCTTCCATATATCTTCCGGTATAAAGCAAACTTGTAGATACCGCAAGATGTCAGTTCAGTTTTGTCACTTCCGTACACGGGGCATATAGGAAAATGCACGTCACCATTGTCAGATAACATGATCTACACTCGCACCGCGCGTTGTTAAGACGACTGGACTGACTGAATCAGCCTATGCCATATTGCCCTCAGACACGTGGCGCTGCAAACATGGCGAGGACTTTGACCAGCTCAGGGACCGAGGCCTACACGCACCGGAAGTGTCCACAGAGGGAAATGAACTGACCACTAAAGACTGGAGACCCCTGTAGGTTGGAGACCTCTATAGGCTGGAGACCCCTGTAGACTGGAGACCACTATAGGCTGGATACCCCTATAGGCTGGAGACCTGTATAGACTGTAGACCCCTGTAGGCTGGAGACCTGTATAGGCTGGAGACCTGTATACACTTGAGACCCCTGATGGTTGGAGACCTCTATAGGCTGGAGACCCCTGTAGATTGGAGACCACTATAGGCTGGATACCCCTATAGGCTGGAGACCTGTATAGACTGTCGACCCCTGTAGGCTGGAGACCCCTGTAGATTGGAGACCACTATAGGCTGGATACCCCTATAGGCTGGATACGCCTATAGGCTGGAGAACTGTATAGACTGTAGACCCCTGTAGGCTGGAGACCTGTATAGACTGGATACCTCTGTAGACTGGAGACCTCTATAGGCCGCACACAGCATGTATCAGGAACACGTTTCCGTGTGTTCATCGTCATAAAAGTGAATAGGGATTTTTGTTTGAGACATAAAGGAGAATCACTTTCTTTTGACCCACAAGCCACAACAATTTATTTATTTTGTAAACCCCGAGTACAAACTATTTAGTGAAAAATCGCATACTTTTACGATGAGTGTGAAATCAAATGATCGCAGCTACAAAAATCGATCCGTGAGTATCCAGTGTATTTATATCTCCATCTTATTATGATAAATAACATGAACCAATTAGCTACTTTTCATGAGTCCGATGCGAAGCAGGACCTGTAAAGTAGCCGACCATCAGATAACACTATCAGTTTGATGGAGAATGTTTGATGGAAGTTGCTCATGAACAGATATAGAGATGTGACGTCCACAACGAGGCTGTTGTTACGTATTTATTATAAAAGAATGGACCTAAAATACACTGGATTATTGAGAATGGCAACAAACAAGACAAAATCTTATATACACATGCACAAAAGTTAAGCGCCACCCACCATATTTGTGAGCTGTTACTTTTGGCACTTAATGATGACTATTATAACGAGATGTACGATTGTTATAAGCCGTATATATAAACCTCATGTGATGCAAAAGTTGTCCCAAAGCAAGTTTATCTTGTGTTCCAAAAGAATATGAGCAGAAAGGAATTTTACCGAAGAACAGAAATTAGAGGATTAGAAAATATTGAAAAACCTTTTTTGTCATGTAACTGTCATGATATCAGCAGACCATATCACATAGACACCCTAGGGAGTACAGAGTCTGTTGCAAGACAGAAACGTAAATAACGTGTGTATGATCCACGGACATTGACCACAGCTTCAACCCTACGCCTCATACTCATTACAAGTAGTTGAATGCTTCTCTGAGGCAAACGGATCCATTCTTCATGAAGTGCGGCTTCAAGTCCAGCGAGATTTTGAACTGGGGGATCACGATGTCTGATTTTCGGCCAAGAATGTCCCAGAGATGCTCAATCGGATTAAGATCCCGACTACAGGCCGGCCAAGGAAGAGTGGCAATAGCTTCTTGACACAAATAAGCCAAAACTGCCCGAGATCTGTGTGGTCTAGCATTTTCGTCCATGTTAACAGGTCTTGTCTGAAGAGGAGGGTTGTCAAAATGAGGGACTACCACTGGACGAAGAACGGCATCTTGGTATTGTTGGCCATTCAGGTTTCCACGAATTGTCACCAGCGGAAGTTTGCAGCCGAAGGAAACATGACAGACCCCCGCCACAACCTAAAGTCTTCTGGATGTTCCTTGGTGCAAAACGAGTGTTACGTTGCCTCCAAACACGTATTCGACCATCAACAGTTCGTAGCAGCATTCGACACTTGTCAGACCAATGGATCCTTTTCCAGTTGGCCAAGTTTCATCGACTACGGGCACGACACCATATCAGACGATTCCACATCTGCCTCTCAGTCAGTTGAGGACCTTTTACTGGTCTTCTGGCGTTATAACCAGCCGCTCTGAGACGACGCCTTACGTCGAGAGTCTCTGATGGGTAATCCACTGTAAACTTAAATCTGTTGAAGTGGCAAATGGATTTCGTCTGACTATCCTGAAAAGACGTCTATCCTCTCTGTTAGAGGTCTTTCTTGGCCTACCAGACCTATGCCTGCCATTGACATCATTGGTTTGTCCATGTTTGACAATCAAACGAGTGATAACACTGTAATAACGACCCATTTGTCTTGCAATGGCCCTGCATGATCTGCCAGCATTTTTCATGCCTATCACTTGCCATCTTTCAGCGTTCGTTAACTTTCTCCTCACCATGGCTGATTTTCAACCTTTATTGGGAGGGGAATCTCACACAGGAGCAAAATGCAACCACGTGTCTGAAACTTGAATTTCACCATTTATAGGATAGGGGAACTGCAGTAGCACCTAAAGCACGCTTTCCTTGTGGTATCTGGACAAATTTGGGTTCATGAAACTATGGAAGCCTAATTCAGTCATGCATCATCATATTTCGTATTTCTGACTATGGATATGGTGGCGCTTAACTTTTGTACATGTGTATATTATAAATGACCTTTAAACAAAATCGTGCCAGCGTATGCTAAAAGACAACCATAGACACAGCAGTTTGCAGCTCTAGATTGCAAAGATACACATGCTTGAATAACATTTCGGCTGTACTGTAGTGCTAAACTAAACTATATTTACAATCAAGTCTACATGACATATTGAGGTTAACAGAGAACAAAATTATGGATAATGGCGATATATACTCATTATATACAATAGAAAACAGAGTTTTTTACAAAACGCAAACATTAATCGGACGTCATATTAGACAAGCCGTCTACGACATGTGTCGCTGTTGGCTTTCCTACCGAGAAAACAGGAATACCTTTCCAAGCTGTGTTCCGTCGATATATTCTGTTAGAATGGTTAAACGTTATGATGCATGATTGCACGCCACGAACAGTTCCGAATGTCAGGCGGAGACCGAAGGGGCTGACGGGAGTTAGATCATGAAGACCTGCTTGTATGACTGAGTAGAGTAAACGTGTCTACATTAATCGACGGCTTAAGGTGATTTGTCCTTTCCTGGTGGTCAGGAAACTGTTGCAATTCACTCACCCGTGTTTGAGTTCGCCAACACGTGGAATCTACGGAAACACGAACCCTATTTTGTGGAAAGAATATCTGGTCCGTTTCAGAGCCTGAATACCTGATTTTACTTAAGCTTTGTTTCGGACATGATGCATGTGTAATTTTAGTATAGAATTGTTGTTCCTAATCTAGGCTCTGTCTCTATAGCTGGTTGTTAAGTTGACGCAGCGCACAGAGAAAACTGGTTATTTCGGATGGAACTCGGGCAAGGACACAATTAACTTGATTTTCACCAAGGGATTTCTTAAAGGTGTCCTACTTTGGCCATAAACCCTTATTCTATACCCTATGGCATCCACGTTTGGCTTATGTGATTGCGGCGCCCAGGACTCTTTTAGGGAAGGCGTATCACACTACTCGAGGTGAACATCCCATGAGGCAGGAGTGAACGACGGAGTATGGCTTCCGGGGTACATTCAGTGAGAGGTCGACATTATAGACTACGGCAGCCTATATTGTACTTTGTGTGAGTTAGTGATTAAATCTTGTTCTACAGTTCGCTATATCCACATCATGTCGGCGTGACCAGCACTGTGTAATTGTCTTGATTGGGCAACCATGCAGCAGCCCAAACTGACTCTGAAGGAATTTATGAAATACAAACGCCTTAGGCTTTGAACATTTCCTGGTCGTGTCTCAGAAGCATGAAAATGAACAGATACCCTTACAACGTGGACGAGACAATCTCCAGGCGAGATACTCGCAAATTAATGAAAGACGTTTTTTCAATCTAAATACGGATAGGTTTTAGAACTCAATATCCCCTCCGCATCTACTTTCGTTTCTATTTCAGTAATGAGCACATAATGCCATTTAGAATGTGGTCAAATGTAACAAATGTTATATTTGTAAAGTACAGATTCTCGTACTGTTTAGTGTTGAGTCAATCCCGGGATTCGAACCCACACTACCATTCTAAGGGACCTAATCGCCAGCACACGAAGTCAGCGATCTAACCTACTCAGCCACCGATGCTTCCACAAAAATGAAATCCTAACAGCTGGTAGTCCAGATCACGTACTTGTGTACCCTCTGACAAGTGTATAAACACACTATGCCATTTAGCAAGTGGTCGAATGGATATTTCAGTCATGCTCAAATCCCCAAGTAGAGAGCCGTCAAACCCTCTGACTTGGCTTTCCAACGAAACTATTCAGTTTTCTTTATTTGACCTGACCGACAATTCTTTAAATGAATCACTTAGAAAATATAATTCTTTTATTAATTTTAATGTATTTTCGAACATCGACTTATAACGACTTTGGAAACAAATCCGTAAGCCATGTGAATGTTACAGACACACGTTTAATGATGTCTTACTTCTGTAGATCTCAAAAGAAAATTAGAAGTGGCCATTTAAATATGTTCTCTCTGATTTAGCATTGAAAGCATATTTTGTCGAAATTAAAACAAACACTGGTATTTTTACATATAAAACAAAGCTTTTCTATATCAGGTTTATCTAATTTGTCCGGTGTACAGACCGCCGTCATATAGCTGGAATAGTGCTGAGTGCGGCGTTAAACAACACACAAACAAACAAATAATTCATCTGGACAAATCCATTAAAAAGTGGGTTCTCTGACATGGTCCTATAATGCAGCCAAACAACACATGAAGTTCATCTTCTAATGCATCACAACATTGTAAACATTTTCCAAGCATCCGGGTATATTTACATATGGTCTGGCGTTCACCACTCCACATTTAAACTTGTTAAGTACGGAGCTATGTCATCTGGTATATTGTTTGTAACATACGTCTCATACATCAGTTCATATTGTCTGTACACTCGGAGTGCATTTACACCATTTCCGCCCTCTTACTCACTTACATATTTTGTTATATGTGAACACACAGACGTCTTTCTCGCCTCAGCAGGTGTAGGTAACAAGATCCCCCAGCAAATATCATGAAACATTTTTCTTTTTCTAAATTCCAACTCTTTGTACCATATGCAGCGCGTCCATCGGCTCAATTAGACACACGTCTGTATGACCTCACTACTGTCTTGCAATACTAGACCACTAGCAATAGGTAGTATCCATCCCATATACCCATTAATGGCAACATTAGAGTAACACTCTCCCAGCACCAAGAAGAAAATGTTATGATCATCATTCAAATGGCTGCCTCGCAGTTTAAGGCCGATCACGCTATACAATCGTACAATTTGGAACAAGTTTGGATAGTCTTACAACAGATCATGACAATTTTGCTCATGCCCTGTCCTACCGGAAGCACCCGTCGTCAGTAAAGGTCAGGGTCGCAATTCAGTTGGCTGAATTCTCTGATGGTTTTCACCGTTCATGTCTGGACGCGCGATGGAATGTAGTCTTGTATCGCTGAAGATCCGTGTTCGAGTACCTGTATGGGGTACCTGCGTTAGTGAAACACAGTGTCGGTGTCCCAGCCGCTTTAAGGGTGGTAGTTTTCTGATAAGTGCACACACACCGAACTTCCTTCCCCCCTGGTGTCCGTTCCACAAAGCAGTCTTAGTTTGTATTAATGAAGTTCTGCCAGGTGCATACTGAGATAACATTGTGAATGGGGGTGCGGTACCAAGGATATAGGTATTATCGCTCACGCACACAGTGTAATTTGCCTTTGACTAGGCTATCAAAACGAGTCGACAGACGATGGCCGATGTAACGTAGGCTGCGATTGGGCGACACTTAACATGGCATTCATTGGTCCTCGGTATCGAATGAAAACCAATCGCGCACTACCTGAAGGTTGTGAAATAAAAAAAATCTATCGCCATAAATAACATTCGCATAACAGCATATCACCCAGATCAACTTTCGAGGTGACGACATGTCTACATTTATTTTCATTTGCAATTAAGAACGCATGCGCACCTAAAACCGGATATGGTACAGATATGTACCACGTTGTGTTGTCAGCAGCCTATTATAGCGAACATCCGTAACTGTGGAATCAGTTCGGTTAGCCATTTCGACGCCAGTCCTCCATCAAAACAGGGGGTTTATAAAGACTTGCATGGACTTCCTGGTAAAATTAGACTGTTTGAAACAACCTAGACGTACATAGTGCCACTAGAATTAGACAAAAATATCACTGAACCGACCCGTGAATGTCCGGGTTGGAATAGGCCTTCAGCAACCATGTTTGTCGTAAGAGGCGGCTAACGGGATCGGGTGGTCAGGCTCGCTGACTTGGTTGATGCATGTCATCGTTTCCCAATTTCATGGACCGATGTTCATGATGTCAATCACTGGATTGTCTGCTTCAGCTTCGATTATGTACAGATCGCCGTGGTAAAGCTGGAATATTGCTGAGTGCGGCGTTAAGCAACAAACAAGCAAACAAATCACTGAACCACATTACAGAACATTTACAAATACAGGAGTTAAACAATTGCAGTGAGGTTTTTTTAAACGCCGCAGTGATTGGGTTACGTTATGCCATGCGCTCCGGAAAGTCACAGAATAAACTCATTCAGTGATACTGCAATATCCTGTAGTCATTGATTCTCAATTGTTGGTTCGAAGCATGGTGTGCATACCTAACGCTGCAAACAACCAAACAACAACATTAATTACAATAGATAACTAAATAAGACCAGTGACTGAAAAGGCATACATAAGTATTTGAACTTTTGACTCTTTGAGAGTGTATTGCAACTTCAAGAATTATCTAGATTTTGTCTTGGAATGACAGGCTTCATGAAGAGGCTCGTGCGAGACATTCCTTATTCCAGCACGATTGCTCTACTTCAGGCTCAGTCATGACACTATATGAAAGTGCGTACGCACGGCGGGTTCATGGCGGGCTAACATCTGAAAACTATCGACAAAACAAAAACATTTATGATAAGCTATCAGGTTTACGTACTGATTACGACACAGACCGTCAGCAAGGATTGTGTATTAACAACACAGCCAACGATGTTTGGACCTTGCGTGTGTGGATATAGCTTTGGGCAAGTTACACAGACATAAGCCTTGTGCGTGGGTTGCATGAAATCTAATTTCCCACCACATTCCGTATCTCATCACTGCAACAACAGCTTACGAAATACCTTCATATGAAAGCGAAATGCCATCATGATATGAAAAAAACAATCAAATTGCTTTTCGGAATGAGGTCTAAAAATAGCAACACGCACACGACAGTTCCGATTGATCGCTCTAAAGACAAGTATTAAACAACAAGCCAACCGCCCCTCAGAGGGGATCGGGGAGGATCGGCAGGGATCACTAGCGTAACGTCTGTTCACTCCCGCCAGGTCCCTGAGCAGAAGTCAAATCATTAGAATGGAATGAGCAGCAACACCGCTAGATGCGATCCTCACTTGGTCGCTCTCTCAAGGCAATAGAGAGACGATAATTGCTATTCTGTATTCCGTGAGCCGATGGAGGACATTGCGGGAGACCAGTTTTCGGGCAATCTACCATATTTTATGACGTTAAAACCAACGTACGCTTAGGTGTGGCATTTATTATTTACAACAGCAATCAGTACTTAGTGGTGGGACCATTTTTCGAGGACATTTGTTAAGGTGTCTCCAACCCGCTGGGGCTCCTAATGGCTGATTTTGAAAATATATTCCACGGTGCCAGATCAACGTATATCAGATTATTAGCTACATGTCCCTGGGATAGTTTGATAACTATCTTCATGGAGACATACTTTCAATTTGTCTTGAATTGAGTGAGTGAATGATTGGGTATTTCTACTGGTACAAAGACGGTGAACTGTGTCAACATCGATACCGGCAGTAGGGAAACGATAGCATACAATCAAATATCTGAGTTGATAAAACGATAAAACCTATATTTGTTGACCGGGGGTCAAGCGCGCTTATGCCATGGCCTACATGTCCGGAACGATTGCCTGTTGATATTAGATGGGATCTTGGTATGCCTATTTCCTCTAAAGACATCAGAATAGGTTTTCAGCAACCCATGCTTGCCGTAACAGGCGACTATGTTTGGTGTAAGAGGCGACTTACGGGATCGTGTGGTCAGGCTGGTGGATACGGCCGGTATGACGCGGCCGGGATCGAACCCACGACCTTCCGCTCTCAGGGCAGACGCTCTATCAACTAGGCCACAGAGGCGGCCATATTTTCAATATAGCAATTGTCAAAATTGTCATATTGAAAAATCGATTTGAATCATTGTTGGCAATAAGCATGTGAAATTACACCTTAATTTCTCCAGATTTTATAGTGCAAATAAATGCATTTTGAGGTTTTAAGAACATGGTCTAACCAAACGCTATGGAAGCCATATTGAATATCGGACTGGGACAAATTGGGTGTCATCATGTGAAGTTCCAGCTGCATCATTAGAACAATCGTTTCTGGGAAGAGTGAGTGATTGAGTGAGTTGGGTTTAACGCCGCTTTTAACAGTATTCCAGTTATATAACGGCGTGTCAGCTTAATGTGAGAGGAAAGCCCGAAGTGATGCAGGTCTCAGACGTTTACCACTTCGGTGAAACCCACGAACACGGGTATGGTGCTGACAAACCTAGAAACATAATTGGGGCGAACCGGGATTCGAACCCACAATCATAGGTTTCTGGCATGCCCAAGGGACGCAACTCTGCACAGCGAATCGCGGCGCCTTAGACGACTGGGCCACCCGTGCCCCCCTTTCTGAGAAGAAGGTGTTTACAATTGACGGATGACGCACGACAACAGGCCATGATATAAGCTCACTTGACTTACAGTCAGGTGAGCTAAAAATGAAATGAGATTTGGTTTGTAATTTGTACCTTGCAGTATGTGTATGATTCTTCTTTTGTTTGGTATTTTGATGAAAAGCAAACCTAATGGACGTATGGGGCTTCAGAGATCTTTAAAATGTGAGGTCATAATGGATGGAAGGCTCTATGGCATATGTTCATAAACATACGCTACAGCTTGGTGCCTAACTCGCCATCCTATTACTTTATACGGAGAAGGTGGCAGAATGTGACACTGAATGGATTAAAGTTTTCACTAGGGATTTGGGGTGTGGCTTATTGACCACCATAGAAACTAGCGGGTCTTACGGAATGATTTACACACTTGTAAATGTACTACCATTTCTTGATGTTATCGAGATTAATTATTTGGAAAGTGATATTAATATTCTGAGTAGTTTTTAGAGACCTTGACATGGGATCAACTGATAGAATGGACTGAGAGGTCACTGGACACCTTGTCCGAGTGCGAAATCGGCAACACCGGAAGCGCTCGTTACATTTACATCATCATCATCATGGACACGTTGAAGTGGGATCTACTTTACATTTTTCATGCACAGATTATTAAATATTATGTTATCAAAAAGATAGGCAATACATGTAAAATAGTTTCAGAAAATATGATGAATAGCTTCCATTAACATCAATTATCACTGAACAATTTCTGACTGTGTTTTGACAATTGTTTGTCACAGACAGTGATAGACCATTTCAATCCACAAGTGATTATTTTGTAGCAGTTTCTGACCGTTTCATTCCACAAGCGTTTATTTCTGAACAGTGATAGACCATTTCATTCCACAAGTGTTTATTTCTGAACAATGATAGGCCGTTTCATTCCACAAGTGTTTATTTGGTAAAAGTTCCACACCGTTTCATTCAACAAGTGTCCATTTCTGAACAGTTCCATTCCACAAGTGTTTATTTGGTAAAAGTTCCAGACCATTTAATTCTGTTTCAATCCACAAGTGTTTATTTCTAAAAAGTTCCTGACTTTTTTCTCAACCACTGACAACAAGTTGTGTGTATATAAGTGAACACTTCATGACTTCTTTATTCAAATATTATGGAAACAAAAATTATCATTGGACAATTAATTAATATTTGCCATAGTTTGTACAAGATGGCATTTATCGCCGAGCAAGGTAGCCACAATTCAGTGTTTTATGCATTGTCTTTCCCTGCCAGGCTTCACAGGACTCGGAAAATCAATACCTGTATATTACCATGTGTCAGTAATGATCGGTGTGTTGGGTGTGGTCATCTGGAGAGGCTTATGATCATTTTGTCCTTGTCTCAGCACATGCCACAGATGTTTGTTTTAATCCATTAGTAAAATGACACGTTATGCAAGTTGACCTTGTTAGACATGATATGAAAACGTGACTCTTATGTGAGTTTGCCTTGTTACACATGGTATAACAACTTGATTCGTGTGAGTTCACATTGTAAGCCCTGATATAACACTTAACTCTTATGTGAGTTCACCTTGTTAGCTATGGTATAACAACTTTACTCTCATGTGAGTTCTCCTTGTTAGCTATGGTATAACAACTTGACCACTGAGTTCACCTTCCTAGCCATGATATAACAACTTGACTCTCATGTGAGTTCTCCTTGTTAGCCATGATATAACAACTTGACCATTGAGTTACCTTGTTAGCCACGATATAACAACTTGACCACTGAGTTAACCTTGTTAGCCATGATATAACTTGACCCTTGAGTTACCTTGTTAGCCATAATAAAACAACTTGACCACTGAGTTCACCTGTTAGCAATGACAAAACAACTTGACCACTGAGTTCACCTTGTTAGCCATGATATAACATCTTGACTCTTCAGAGAAGCCACAGTAGATGTATTCAAGAGGCCCTGTGGGTTGTTGACAACTGTTTGATTCTGTTTATCAAGAATCTAACGACATAAACATATAATCAAACTTGTGTTACAGAAAAATATACGAATCAGGTTAGTGTCCACCATTACACTACTATCATTCTTTCAGTGTGTCTGCCCCAGTAGATTACATATCCCCATTTATTTCACCTCAACCTATTACGTTACAGTATCACTTGAAACATAACATCAAATACGGTGAACTACTCCCCTAAACACTGTTGATAATTGTAATAGTGCACCTGAAAAACAATCCCTCTGGTAATTTAGGCATAGACTGGGGGCACACTTTCTAGAACCAGGAAGATATAAGAACTGATAGTGTCTGTTTCAGACTCCATAAGCCTGCATGCCTTGTTTTATGATAAGCTCTCATTTTGCTGATTCTAGTAAATACTTCATTTCATTGCAATATGATGACAAAACTCACCTCGGAAACTATAGGGGAATATAAGATTGCTAAATCGCAAAGAACATTGAAGAACCAATCGTGGTTATTTCACGATAAAACATTGTTCTATCATGACGTCATTTCTGGAGAATCAAACATGCACTCGCAACTTGATGACGTCGTTAATAGGACGACGCTATTTTTGTGAGGGAAGTGTGAAGTGAGTTGTTCCCCATAGATGTAGCTGGGCAGCGTATATAAACGCAATTACCGAATGATCACTTCCAAAAGTGAGAGAGATATGACAATCGGTATTGGGAGAAAAGGTACAGATGGTCGACGTGTAAATTGTGATAAAAAGCGGGAATGACCAAACGTAACTTCACGTTCATAAAATGGACCTGTCAAACATTGCACCGTCGGACTCTATTCAGAGAGTCATCATTATTTAAAAACGGGTAAATATTTTAAAGCATGTGCTTTTTCCTAACGTCATGTTGATATCACCTTGCAGTGTTTCATTGCACGATAAACAACTCCCACTCGTACTTTATTTCTTAAATAATGTGGCAACAGCTGCACTACACCTTCTGTCCTTTCCATCTACAAACACTCAACACACTCTGCAAGGGACCCGTGAAGATCCGGGGTAGAATAGGTCTCAAGCAACCCATGCTTGCCGTAAAAGGTGACTATATGTTTGTCGTAAGAGGTGACTAACGGGATCGGGTGGTCAGGCTCGCTGACTTGGTTGGTGCATGTCACCGTATTCCCGACTTCGTGTCCAGACTCGATTATTTACAGGCCACCGTCATATAGCTGGAATATTACTTAGTGTGGTGTTAAGCAACAAACAAATAAAACAAAGCATGCCAGCTCGACAGAAAACAAACAACACTTCTGATTGTCATATCGTTATCACAATTTAATTTGTTATAATGGGCAGCTGACACATGATATACTTCAGAATACATGTCTGAGTTTTAATATACATTGTACAAAGCCATGGCACTTGCAGGAGTGATGATATGAACAAATCCTACAGGAGGACTATATATCTGAAATAACAATGACATTCACACATACAGTCAGCTTCAAGGAAATAAATAATGTAACAGCCTGGTTGGGCTGTCACAACACACATACCACAATATTAAGAACTTGTTTTTTCAATGCAAATTATGGATGACACATTTACCGTTTATGGAGTTTTAGGTTCACCCAGCTTCTAAAGCGAGACTGCAAGAGTGTGTTCATCAAGTGAGAATACATTCCAATACATGTGCACACACATCTTTGAGTTATAACTATCAAGAGATGTTGTTGGCAAATATGTCAAATGAAACCATTTATCTATAATTAATAGTGAATTACCCGTTTTGTATCAAATCAAGGTACCACTTGATCACTGAGCTAGCATAGTGTCTGTACAAAACTGTACAACTATGTTCGTCAATGTTACCCCCACGGACTCCATATTCCTTTGCAACTGAACACACTTGTACATGACCAGTATAATTAACTTACCAAATTCTGTGCATTCTGTATTTACAAATAACCTGGACAATGAGTTGTCAGCAAACATAACCAACCTAAAATAACCAGCTACAACCAGCCTAATGTCGAGTTACCAGCTGAACATAACTGTTTACATTTGTTAAATATGTAGTAACTACATGGAACTCACTACTAATGATAAGAAAATATTATCCTTTCTAGTTGGATTGATAAATAATATATCTCTCATGACCTTTGTTATTTCATGACTAGTAGAGTGAGTAATAAAAACAAATATCACATGAACATTTACATAGGTACACATGACATCCCACATTGTCATGTCATGTGAGAATAAATACATTTTATGTCTCATGCACTGATGCCCCAATAACCTTGATATTTTGTGTTAAAATAGCTGATCTTTACATAAGGTGTAATGGTTCTTACTAACCATCTATCTGGGTGCTTAATATATCGTAGATACTGTACATACATTGTATACACTGTGAACAAGATATAAAATCCATGCAGCTTAGCACACATCAGGAGATAATACTGACAAAAAACTAAATACTTGCAACACTCTGCGTTTGATAACATCTACAGGGACAACTGCAGAAACTTATATTCTTCACAACACACCCATATAACGTAAATACCTATTGCTTACATACAAAAACAAATACGTTATGCATATATGTGGTATCTAATATGTTGTCAATTTCTTAAAGCACAAAATATTTTTTAAAATAGTTACCCTGTACATATGTGTAGTTAGGCTGAAGATCAATAGCTTTAATTCTTTTAGATTCAACGAATTCAACTTTATTTCAAATGCTCTGCCTGGGCTTTGAGGATGTTTCAGAAGATGAAGTTCGGTTTCATCAACTGACATACTAGTGCCTGAATTTTGTGTGTCCTCATCCAAGTCTGTTTTTTCCTAAACAAATAAAACAAATACTGAATCACTTAGTTCTACAAGAATAGAAACTTGTATCATCAAACCCATGTAAAAGTGTTTATCCAGCAATACGGGCCTCATCTGAAATATACACAAAGGAAGACAGGCTTTGAATTAGCTATAGATTAATCTTGTATGTAGTACTCACTTAATACAAAGATTGATATCTAATCAATGTGAGTGAGTGAGGTTTAATGTGTGCCAACTCGTTCCGTTAATCATGCTTAAATATATGTTAAAAGTATTTTTTATTCATTACCAGTATATTTAGACTGTAATTTTCACCGTAGACAAATTGTTTTTCCAATTTATGACATTTCACATTTGCTTTGACAAAACTGGTTGATTTCCCAGGGGAAAATCCTCAAAATATCTCATTGAGCAGTAGAGTATGTTTAAGAAATTCACAATCAATATTAACATGCTTCTTCTACAACTTCAATAAGTCTGTGGCAAATAATGTGCAGATAAACTTCCTGTTATCAAAACAAAACATCAAATTAACATAGAGAGCTACATGTCTTCCCTTAACATATTACTCAGCTGGGAGTGGCCATGTTTGTGTCATATTTTCAAGAGAAATAACATTGCTGGTTAAAATGAGTTTGAGAAAAATAATCCCAAATCCTTCGTGACACCAATTTGTTCACATAAATGGAGACCCGCGACGATCTGGGTTAGAATAGGTCTTCAGCAACTCATGCCTGCTGTAAGAGACGACTATGCTGTCATAAGAGGCGACTAATGGGATTGGGTGGTCAGGCTCGCTGACTTGGTTGATGCATGTCATAGTATCCCAACTGTGAGGATCAATGCTAATGATATCAATCACTGGATCATCTGATCCAAACTTGATTATTTACCCGACCGCCATCATATAGCTGGTATATTGCTTTGAGCGGCACAAAACAACACACAAACAAACATAAATGGATCGGGTGGTTAGACTCAGTGACTTGGTTGATCATACCCAGATAGTGTCAGACGTTGCTCATAACATCAACCACTGGTTTGTCTGGCTCAAACTGAATTTCTTAAAAGACACTGTGATACCATTGGAATACTTCAGCCTGTGGCATTTAACAGCATTCACCCAATAATCTCCATCTATTGTGTTACTTACAACAAGCAATGTAATAACAGGTTATTACAGTTATTAAACTGGGAGAAACAGCAATTATATGAAACATGCGAACAGCTCTTTTTGATGAATTAATTGTTTCCCACAGGACAACAGCCAAGGAAATTTGTCTCTGAAATCTTATCCCATACGCCAAAATCAATCATTTGATGAAGTTTATGGACAGATGTTGTCTCCGGAGATTGCCATGGTGTTACTTTTTGTGGTCATAGAATAGCTGGGCAATCGTATTGATTCAGAAGTCTATTAGGAGGGTAAAGAATATTATACAGCTGAGCGCAACCCAACACAGCCTTCAGCATTTGTCCCATGTATCATTATTGTAATGTCTACAGATTCAGTGAACCATCATGATGGGTAGGCTACAAAAACATGGAGACTTCACAGGAACTGACTTTTGAAGAATCGGTGTGTCAGCCAGACAAACCATTTTTTTCTTAGTTTGAAAAATTTTGATACCCGTGAGACACAATTTGTTTTATTTTGTCTATAAGTAGATATACAGTCTACTGATTGTGTGAAACAGTATAGACAAGACGGAAAATATGATTTGCTAGCAATATAAAAAATTGCTGAAGATTTTGACAGTTTTGTAATTTTGGATGATTTTGTGAAGTACACATATTGCGCAGTAGTCCCTAAAGTCTGTGTGGAATCTAGTTTGTGTAAATTCATCTCACTCCTGGGATGAACCGACAATGTAATCCCACCATGACTAGCCTACATGTTATGTGCATGCTTCCATCGGGATGTCTTCCATCCATCATGTAGATGTAGTGCAGAACACCAGGATAAGTATGCTTGCTACAAAGCCATGAATAATATATCAGTTGTGATTTGTTGCAAAATGTTGCAATTTTTTTAAAAATGTTTTGGTGACATAGTTATTTTTTTTATTTTCATATTTTATCTGGGATGTGTATTTTTTTTATAACACCAATACTCCCTTGAAACTAACCACACTTAATTCATAAATCTACCTGATAATAATAATAATAATAAATAAAATAAATAATAATAATCATAATCATAATCATAAAAAACCTTGTTGTGTCAAACTTGGACGTGTCGAATTCCTGGTTGTCTGAAACTCACCTTCCGGTCCCTGCCATGCCATTCTATCTTCTATACTTCTATATTTATCATTGTTAATGCTCGGATCTATGGAACTGGATGAGTCATGAGGACAGCTGTCTCAATTTCATAAGGGAATCCCAAGTATCCAAATTAAGCATAAGTTTCCCTGACGACTCGAACAGTTTAAAAAAATAAATAACGTCCACACATAAGTAAATTCCCTCACTGCAATTGCGTGAAACAGGATGCATTCTAACAACATACCAATACCACATCATCAGCAAGTTACTGAAGTGTTCTTACATGTAAAACACATAAGATCATGTTAGTGATTTATTATTGGAGGTATAGATTGTCAGAAGTCAAAGAAAATCAGTATTGAATGGATGAATAAACTGTTTAAAACAATATAGCATACCGGTAATACAAGTATTTTATTATTTGTACCAATGTGGTTAATGACGTTGGGGTGTAGCATAAACCAAAGATGACAATAATCTCTCATAACATGATGTTTGGTTTTTGAAAATTCACTTTGTTGGTTGCCTCGAACGCCAGATAACTTGAACTTTTCCACAGATCCTGCAAATTTCAACACGGCAAGGTTAGACTGTAATAATAACAAAAACAACATAAAAATATAAAGGCAAAAAGTGAGCAGGTCTCACTAATACCCCCATCCTTGACTCCAACATATTTCAAGTTAAAAACATGAAAATAGCAATATTTTCTCAGCAATATCCACTTATCAAAATCACACTTTGCACTACACTTCTATAGGTATAGAAAGTGTTCCTTAAATTTGAAAAGACTCCATGAAGTAGTTCTCAAGTTATAGGATGCACAAATGTTTAAGTAAATAAATTCTAAGTAAAAAAAGGAATCATAGCTGTATTTTTTTCAGAAAATCAAAATGTCGAAATCAGACTTCGCACTGTACCTCTCCTATTGGCATAGAAAGTGTTCACCAAGTTTGAAAAGAATCTATGCAGTAGTTTTCAAGTAATAGGTCACACATAAAAATTTCCTCAGAAGGACAGACAGAATTCCTTGGTATAACTTTATACCCCTGCTCTTTAAGGTCAGGTGTTTCTTTTATAGCAACAGACTCCATACAACAGAGGACAGTATTATCCTAGTTCAGGTGCATCATGTTGCATTCTCATCTCCCTGAGGAGTATACCGAAGCTGAAGGTCACCATTCCCCTTTCCATCTCACCCTACATATATATGTAGCAGAGATGGGAACAAGAGCAGCTTCCAGATATTGGTACACTGAAGACAGTCATCAATGTAACAGTGACATCAGTTCCTAGTGATGTGTGGCCTAGCTCTGGCAGACCATCAGCTCCCCACTCCATTCAGCCACTAGGACAAGGAGCTGCCGTCCACTGTTCAGTAGAGACCACACATCCTTGCATGTACGCCCCCACAGTAGACAATGGTAGAGACCCCACTCCATTCAGTCACTAGGACAAGGAGCTGCCACCGACTGTTCAGAAGAGGCCAGACATCCTAGCATGTACGCCCCCACAATAGAGACCCCACACCATTCAGCCACTAGGACAAGGAGCTGGCATCCACTGTTCAGTAGAGACCACACATCCTTGCATGTACGCCCCCACAATAGAGACCCCACTCCATTCAGCCACTAGGACAAGGAGCTGGCATCCACTGTTCAGTAGAGACCACACATCCTTGCATGTACGCCCCCACAGTAGAGACCCCACACCATTCAGCCACTAGGAAAAGGAGCTGCCATCCACTGTTCAGTATCGAATGAACACCTGAACAATACCCTTCAGCCTCCTGGCTACATACCTGTTTGACTGGTAAGGTTTCATTTGAGAACAACAAAAACAAAACAAATTAGATCAACAAAATTAACCATATACTGCACATCTCCCATAAAGCACGTGCCCTATTGCATAACAAAGACATTAAGTATGAACATAGATACACTGTTATAATGTGCCAGTATATACAACATCTGTATGGTAAATACTGGTCCATTAAGTATGAACATAGATAAACTGTTATAATGTGCCAGTATATACAACATCTGTATGGTAAATACTGGTCCATTAAGTATGAACATAGATACACTGTTATAATGTGCCAGTATATACAACATCTGTATGGTAAATACTGGTCCATTAAGTATGAACATAGATACACTGTATCGGTGTGCCAGTGTATACATCAACTGTATGGTAAAATACTGGTCCATATCAGAGAATGCGGGGCAGGTATTGTCAAGACCAACAACTGTATTTTCAATCAAGGATAACTGTTCATGAAGCGGGGTATCAGCAGAAACTCCATCTCCTCGTTCCATGAAGTGTTCTAAACAAGGAAACATAGAGGAGAATAAAGTTATCTCCCTTGAATGGTACAAGCTTACTGACAAGCACACATCCCATTGCAGATGAAGTAGCAAAGACTATGTATTTATTAATTGCTGCCATGTTCAAATGACATTTTGGTCTTTGCTAACTCAGGCTTTTTATAATATTTGATTATAATCTTGCCAATAGTGATAAGTGACTGAGCCACTTGAGATCCAACTTGCTTATGAAGTTTGGCAAATTCTCTGTCAAAATGAATGTCAATTAAAAACATCCCAGGAAGTTCACAGAATGGTATTCATTTTGGCCCAACTTTGACAACATGAGCATAGCCATACTAACTGTATCTTACACTGCTCAATATAGAGACAATCTCAGTCGTGTCCCTTTCTATATCAATTCATCAACACAAGTCAATAAAAGTATAAAACTTTGATGCATGATAATGAGTGTTGACATCAACAGATACAAGATGAGATTCTATTCACCACCCCAAACCATTCTTCCAACTTATCAAGTCTGCAAACAGTAATAACAAGTTTCTAGATTGTAAAATGTACAGCTACCAGCTTCAGAGGCAGAGACATTAGTCATGTCATCTGATTGTGACATGGAAACTGATGATGTCATAATGGTCTGCAAGGCATTGTGATGCAATTTTATGGTAGAAATAACTCCTAGGAGATATTGCTTGTTCTCATCCATGTGATATCTCCTGTGGAAGCCAGTTTGTGATGGTAAAGCAGGGGTACCATGTACTCAGCCGCATACATACAGACACTGGCATCTTACACAGTGCCAGGCATACAAGACAGACAGTCACAATATACAAGGAGGTAATTAAGCATAATGTGTTTCAGATTTGGGGATGATATTGAGTATTGGATGCCTAGAAATTGCATGTGAACATATAGTGTAATTATTAATAACATGAATCATATTCATTGTATAATAAACTAGACATTCATGTCATCACATATTCTTTTTCAAATCTGGGCCTGACAAAAATATGATACTTATCATGAAAAATATCATACACGGTGAAAAGTCCAGATGATTTACCAGCTTGTATCCAGTGTTTTCCTGACCATACCCATTCATTGGTGTGACATCTTACACTGAACTGCACCACGGGCTGCACAAAGGCTATACCGTATTCGACGTAATAAGCGCCCAGGGCGCTCTCAAAATTAGAAACGGGGGGCTCTTATTAGAATATTATTTTAGTGAAAAAAAACACGAGTTAAAAGGTAAAATTCTTGGTTTATGCTGACAGCCTGAAATGTGTATGTATGACAGATATATTTTTCCAGAATTTAATTGTCCATAATTAAGTGTGCATATAACGGATGAGTGCGTATTTTATGCGAATATATAAGTCTTGTGTACATTGATCAATCGGAAGGGGTGCTAATTAGGATTGTTCACTGGCCAATTTATAAGCGATTATCGTCGTGGGCGCTTATTAGAGTGGGGCGCTTATTATGTCAAATACGGTACACATGGATACAAGATGCAAGATACAGGTGAGTGTCGAGACCTTCAGTACTGATCTTCCTTCCTGCTATGCTTTGGTCACTCCGTAATAGTTAGACAACTCAACAGCAATATCTGGCTTCACTTTCTTTTGGTGCATATAGTCTTTGCAATTCAAAATATGAAAACTGTGATTGAAAGATTATTCTAAGGAGAAATAACTTCAATACAAGGACTGTCACTACGGTGGGTTGATCGTGACGTGATGTGTTCACTTGGGCATATCCTGGAAGAGAGCTGTGTAGAACTCGGCCTCTGTCAAGCTGCTCCGATACTTGTTCACCACCTCCTGAATCTTCAGCTTGCGTCTCACATGGGGTGGCTGGTACCTGGAAGGAGTGAGTGAGTGTGGTTTTACGCTGGTTTTAGCAATATTCCAGCAATATCACGGCTGGGGACACCACAAATTGGCTCCACACAGTGTACCCATGTGGGGAATCAAAACCGGGTCTTCGGCGTGTCAAGGGAACGCTTTAACCACTAGGCTACCCCACCACCCGTACCTGGAAGGAATATTATAAGGGTAATGCTATTTTTCAGGGCATTATCATTTGCAGAAGCCTGAGGTCTTCCATTACCTACCCAATGAAGGGGGCAGTTGAAAAGACTGAGGGCTTTTGCAAATGATAATGCCCTGAAAGATAGTGTTACCATTATTATAGCTAAAATGGATGGAATTTGTTATCAAATAAGTCGAAACAACAATATCGGTTTTGAAACATTTACTGCAATCGACACCAATGTCACTGACCAACTTTTACAAATATGGAAACATCATAGAACAAACCAGATGACGTCACTATTGAACGTGACGTCACATATGGCTATCCTATGATGTCACCTAACAATGGGCGTGATAATGGCCTGTCGTCAAGCAATATGAGGGCATTATCAAGTTACAGCGGCCCGCTCATTTTTGATAACATGCGGGCGGTTTAATGATAATTCTATCCATTTTAGCTATAAATGTCAATAACTCGCCTTCCATTCACTTAGCTGTGTAATATTTAACATTTTGCTTCAATATGATACACGTGTACTTTGTGCCACGATAACAGTATCATATTTTGAGGTCATTTATTGATAAAATATACACATATATAAATGATGATTATGGTAAATCTAACATTACTTATGCTGATTTAAAAAACACATGTCAAGCACGTGAAAAAAATGAACATTATCAAATGCATATCTGAACACACTGTGGTCATGGCTTGATGCTAAAATGAGCTCCACGTGTTATCCTGAAACTAAGATTCTTGTTTGTGTCTGAGGAAAACCTGACAAGCAAATGCTTCAACAACTAGGCTATACCTCCACCTCACAGACAAACAAAAGTATCTTATAAGAATGTGGTGTTTCAGATGCAAGACAGAGTCATGTACACAAAATACAAGTAAGAGTATAATAAAATATTATCATGTTGCTTACGATTCACTCTCCAGTCTCTTCCTGCGGCAAATGTTGATGGCTGTCTGTCTGACCAGTGTTCCTAGTGTGCGTCGACTCACCAACATTCCGTCCACCAGCGGGATGGCCATCGACATCCTACACATTATGACAGCAGTGAGTGAGTGAGTGAGGGGGTGGGTGAGTGTTTGTTTGTTTGTCGTTTAATGCCGCACTCAGCAATATTCCAGCTATATAACGGCGGTCTGTAAACACTAGAGTCTGGACCAGACAATCTAGAGATTGACAACATCAGCATCGATCAACACAACTGGGATACGATGACATGCATCAATCAAGTCAGCGAGCCTGACCACCCGATCCAGTTAGTCACCTCTTAGGACAAGCATAGTCGCCTTTTACGGCAAGCATGGGTTGCTGAAGACCTATTCTACCCAGGATTTTCACGAGCCGCGTGAGTGAGTGATGTTTATGACATCATTGAGTGAGGGAATAATTGTAACAAGTCATGCAATGACATCACTGAGTGATTGAAGAGAAAACCATAGCAAAGAATATTCCATTGCGTCATTGTCGTCTGTTGTGAGTAAATTGGGGCCAGCAAAGCACTGTTTAACACAAACATGAAGTTGAAAACTGTCTTTCCACAGTTTAGTTACCATACCTACTGTGCTCTTTTACACGAAGCATGTGCATGGGCAGCATAAGTTGTACTCTTAAACAACAACAAATACCACAAAGATCAAAAGAGTGGATGTTGTTTAACGCCACAAATCAGCAATATTTCAGCTATACCACAGCAGTCTGCACATAATCAAGGCTGGTCTTGCAAACCAGAAAGTATTCCTGTTGTCAGGGTACGCTGACACACTGTCACCAAAGGCACATGTTGAAACCACCCACTTCTCACTTCAGTTTCTTCTCATGACCAGTTTGGCAAACAAGGGACCTGTTTTGCCCCGGGTGAGGTTAGGTGAAATGGGGTTTAACATCGTTTTCAAGATTATGGCACTTATACTGCGACGTGCATGCACGTGTGTGTGTGGCTGCTTGTACTATTTCGGACTGATGCCAATTAATAGTGCTAGCACACTGAGATACCATGCGGCAGTTTAACATGAATACCCATTCAGACACAGTATACTGGATCCAAGCCGACCAGTCCTTGGTTTAGCCCCTTAATGCCAAGCACCAGACAGGATAACAAGTACCATCTTTTAACGTCTTTCGGTATGACGTGACCCTGGTCCTTCCGCTCTCTGGATGGACGTTCTACCACTAGACCACGGAGGCGGTCTATGACCCAGGATCCCTACATCACTCTGTCATAGACCTCACAGAAAAATGTGTATGTATAGATTCTTGGCAACCCTAAATATAGTAGATATTATAAATAGTTTATTCCAGCCAAATTTGTGATTCCCTGCAACCATAATGTATACATACACCCAGGGACCTGAGGTCCATTGAACAGTGTGACAATGTAGTGATGCGTAATGTGGAGTCTCAAAGTTGCCTATTATCACCATTCCTTACTTGGTGTGGCCCTTGTCCTGCAGCTGGAGGTGGATGCGGAACAAGCCATTCTGCAGTGCGTGTATGAAGAGGACAAAGATGTCCTTCTCTGGGACCTTCTGTACAGAGGTCGAGCTGGAGCTGCACTGTTGGTCCTGTCCTGTACTGGCCACACTCAAGAGGTCCCCTACAACACACATACACTGATGACAGGGGACTGCACACTGATGACAGGGGACTACACACTGATGACAGGGGACTACACACTGATGACAGGGGGACTATACACTGATGACAGGGGACTGCACACTGATGACAAAGGGACTTTACACTGATGATAGGGGCACTACATTCTGATGACAGGGGATACACTCCCCAAGACTCATACCCACAAAATCAATTCACTCGGGCCAGATAAACAGTAATCATAAATCATTACCATATTCTCCATTTTTTTAAACAGGGGCAGTTCGAAGGAAAAGTACAACTATTGATTAAACCAGAAGTTGTTATCCATAAAGTTGTACGTTTATTTATTTACTTACCAACTTCTAGAATGACAATCAAACACAATGCAGTGATCTGGGCTATTATAATGTTTTGTCATAAGCCTACCCCTGTGAGGTGCTAGATAGTTTGCTAACCTGTAGGGAAGTTCTCATGGTCTTCAAAGTTCTCTAACCAAACAGCGAACACTTTAGTATCAGGACCAAACATGGAGGTAGGCTGTCTTCCAAGTCTCCGTATCCGGGCCTGGTTACCACTAGCAACAGCAGCCTCTGGTGGCGACCCCGGACTCTCGCGATCCTGTCGACCTCCCTTCTCTGCCTCCAGACCAAGTGACTTTGGCTTTGTCAGCTGGATGTGAGGCTCATTCATGGAGAAGCGGTCACTGGTTGGAGATTTATCTGGGAAATGAGAAATGACAATGATTATGCTATCATTGAACTATGCATTCATATACAGCATATAGACAGCTGCATCTGCTCAAGTGAGCTGTTGTGAGGGGAAATAAGTTTAAATGTCACCTTCAAGATTATTGCACTTATATTGCCACATGCATGCACATGTGTGTGTGTGAGTGTGTGTGTGTGTCTGGTTGTGTGGGGTGTGTCTGGTTGTGTGGGGTGTGTCTGGTTGTGTGTGTGTGTCTGCTTGTGTGGGGTGTGTCTGTTTGTTTGGGGTGTGTCTGCTTGTGTGGGTTGTGTCTGCTTGTGTGGGGTGTGTCTGCTTGTTTGGGGTGTGTCTGCTTGTGTGGGGTGTGTCTGCTTGTTTGGGGTGTGTCTGCTTGTGTGGGGTGTGTCTGCTTGTGTGTGTGTGTGTGTGTGTGTGTGTGTGTGTGTGTGTGTGTGTGTGTGTGTGTGTGTGTGTGTGTGTGTGCTTGTGTGGGGTGTGTCTGCTTGTGTGTGTGTATGTGTGCTTG